>NC_132996.1:41050000-42300000 GCF_048564905.1 Vicugna pacos
CTTTTCCCACTTCTCATGTGGGCTTTCGTAAGACAGGCCGGTCAAAGGGTCCACAATTACTGACATTAGAAGAAGTGATTGTTCTCCTCCTCCTCTTCATTGCTGTTGTAAAGCTCTGTGTGTGTGTGTGTGTGTGTGTGTGTGTGTGTGTCAGCAGGCAGCTATTACAAAGCCCTGCCTTGTAAATAACTTCAGGATCTTCTTTGATGTAGATGAGGTGGTGGACTGTGCACAGAAAAGGACATGTAACAGCAGTGATGAAGATAATGGTCACCATATTTGCTGGTTATTCGGCGTTCGGGTGCCTGGAGGTGCTTTACTTTGTGTCCATAGTCTCATTTAACCCCTCACACCACTACCTGGGAGTGTCAGTAGTATCTGATCCATTTCCCAGACACAGACGATGAGGCTCAGAGTGGTTCAATAAGTTGCCTACATCCCATAGCTGGCAAGGGCCAGAGTGGAGATTTGAACTAGGATCTGCATGATTTCAAAGCTAGTATTTTGGTTTTAACCATCATACAAGCTAGCTTTGACTAAACTTACCCATCCATGAGCCCCTTATCTGTGTCAAGTACTGTATAAGTCACTGGAGATGCAGCTATGACCAAAACCAGTGAATGCCGGTGGGATGGTGAGTTAACTCCACGCAACAGGAAGAGAGTGTTCTAGGCAGAGGGAACAGCGTGCCCAGAGACTAGCCGGTGAGAGAGAGCATGGTAGGATCAAGGGAAGGACAGCTGAGAGCTTTCTTTATGTATCTGTGTGAAGCAGGCAAAGTCATTTTCTCACTTCTACCCAGCAAATCAGTGCAAGATAGATTCTTCAGTTCTATGCAGACAGGGAGCATGCCTCACGTTCACTAAATCTTTGTTGAAAGAATAGACGGTGGCCGAAATGGAAACAGAACCCAGGTTTCCTGAATCTCTTAAGTGTTCTGGCCAATCTTCTTACTGTGGAAGCTCTTGGACAATTCCAAATTGGCCTTAGACAGTGGATGACTGTGATGCTGTGATTTATAATAAGAAATGTTTATTTGGTCTTCATCCTGTTTTTGACACAGAGCTCTTTAAACTCTTGGAATTTCCAAGAGTGATGAGATGTGATGAGAGTGATAAAGATGTCTTTTATTATGTTAATGCAGTGACTTTGGACCACACCTAAGGATAGGGCCATGGCCAGTGGAGCCAACCATGTGATTAAAGGGTTGGAACTTTGAGTCCCACCCTTTGACCTCGGGGAAGGGAGAGGGACTAGAGATTGAGTGCAAGCACCGGTGGCCAAGGATTTAATCAATCATCTGTAATGAAGCTGCCATAAAAACCCGGCAGGACAGGGTTTGGAGAGCTTCCAGGTTGGTGACCATAAGGAGGTCACCAAGGGGAGAATGGAGGTCATGGCAGGCCCTGGTCCTTTCCCTATACTTGGCCCTCTGCATCTCTTCTGTCTGGCTGTTCCTGAGTTATATCCTTTTATAATAAACCAGTGATCTAGTAAGTAAAATATTTCTCTGAGTTCTATGAGCTGCTCTAACAAATTAGTCAAACCCAAGGAGGGGATCATGGGAACCTTCAGTCAATAGCTGGTCATTCAGAAAAACAGGCTTGTGACTGATGTCTGAAGTTGGTGGGGAGTGGGGATGGGAGGCAGTCTTGTGAGATTGAACCCTTCACCCATGGAATTTGATGCTAACTCGGAACTGAGTTGAATTATAGGACACATGGCTGGCGTCAGAGAATTGCTGCAATGCATGGGGAACCCCCGAGTCCCCAGAAACACACACACACACACAGAAATTAGTACTAGGACCCTTTTAATGACCTAGTGTGCCTACATGGACCAATCAGGGCAGAAATCAGTTTTCCTAACATCATGGAGTGAGAAATCCCAGCCTGGGGGCAGAACTGCCCAAGGAGCTTTGCTGACTTGATGAGCTTACAGTATAAAGGAAGGCACATCCTGACCCAGTGATCGTTTTACCTGTGGACACAAGGGACCTGACCGAGTTGTGTGGAGATGAAGTCCTGGGCCAGCTAAATCCCAGTAAGTTCCAGTGTCTGAACACACGGGATGCCTCCCACCGCCGCTGTGGCTGCCCTGACGGCTTGCAGGGATCTCATCGCTGAACTTCTGCTCAGTCAGATCTCAGCTTGGTAACTTCTTGGGATGCTTCCATTCTGTTTTCTAAGCAAATTGTCTATGTTTGATAGTAATTCTTTAATTTTATCTCATTAAATAAAAGATTAGGGAACTGTCAAAAACAACATGAGCTGAGGGCAATGTTTTTGAAATAGAAAAAGTAGAAGTGGGATTTATATCTGGACTCTAGGACATTTTGGCCTGTTTGCTTGCCAAAAAAAAAAAGTGCAAAAAAGCGATTCTCACGCATTTCTCTATCTCTTGAAAAAGGCTGTTCTGCTTTCAAATTTGCTCCACAGCTTGGAGCAAATATTTACATTCCACTTAAATACATTTGGACTTTAATGTCTGTACTGCTGGTTACAAAAATGTTAAATAAAACAAAAAAAATTGTTTAAATGTAATATTTTAGAATGCTTGGCTCCTTATCCACCCCAAGGAGATTGGTCACTGTTGATCATTGTGTTCCTGTGACCTGGCACAGAAGAGACATTCATTAAGTGAATGACTGTGTCCTGGAGGGTTAGTTTTAAACGCCCATCTTCATGAAGACCATCTCACTAGCTTAGCTGGAAATCCTTACCCTTGGGAATGTGGCCCTGTGGATGGGTGTCTTTCTAACCCTGGGATAGTTTTCTAGGGACCCAGTCTATGTCTAATATAGCTCGGTACCCTGTCTGCCCCTCCGAGGAGCATCACTTGGTACGTTTACTCATCCAGCATGTTTGCCGCTAGATTGGCTTCCATGAGCTGAAAATTTATTGGCAACTCAAGAGGGAATCTAGATGAAACAGAGACTTTGAGTGCATAGTTTTGTTTAAGGCGGGGACAGGGCATGTAATCTGAGTTGTCCAAGGGAACCCATGCATTCCTGGCTGCTATTTTAAGACTCTCCTCCTAAATTGATATCCTTCAGGTTTATTTGGTTTAACTCCTGCTCTGGAAATTGGCTTGTTTCTATGCATCAGAGTTGTCATGAAAGCAGCTCCTCCAGGATTCCGGCCGGACAGCTGCGGAATAGCTGGCATTTTTCTTTCCTTCGCTCTGTATTGACAGCAGGTTTGAATCACCCTGCCCTGTTTTCTGTAACATAACCAGGCCAGAAATCATTTGAAAAACATTTAGGATGCCTAATTTGATGTTCTTTTCAATGAGAGGGAGACATTGCCTGGTACATTTTATATTTGGGAGGTTTGGAGATTTAAGATCGTAACAAGGACCTCCCTTTTCTGCCCCTCCTGTTTCCTGCTTATCACCATGGGACGGGGGTGGGGGGGGTGGGGGGGATCCTTTCACAATCAGGAAGATCCCATCAGCCCTGTGCTTCCATCCACATCCTTGGAAACTCTTGGAGGAGGCTGTCCGCTCATTCCTTTGTTGCTGGTCACCCCAGTTGGGTCTTCGCTTCCTATTAGCTGGGTCTCTGGTTGGCTTTCTTCTGCTCACCCAGACCCCTGGCAGAACTCTTCATCTTCATACAGAGTCAGAAGTTCTCCAAATGGTAAGCTAGTAAAATGTAAAACCTTAGCCAGAGCTGCCCATGTGTGCCCTTGCCTAGTTGCAAGCCAAGTTCCTCCCTGCCTTGCCCTGAGAGGAGGACTTTGAGGCTCAGAGGAGAGGGAGGCAGGCAGCCCCAACTCCAGTTCCAGACCTGCTACTAATTCGAAGAGTGACCTTGAGCAATAATCGTGCTCCCTGGGCCTTGGGCTCCGAGGGTTCCTCCTCATTCAGAAAGGGTATCACACCAGCTGAGTGAGTGCTTCCTTTCAGTGCTAATGCACGTTGATCCCATGATGGCTCCCTGATGCATGGTGCCCGCCTCTGTGCCTTTCTCATCCCTTGCCCTCCCTTACCCTCCTCTAGGTAGTGCCTAGTCTCCAAAAGCTAACATTACTCTGGGTAAAACTTTTTCTGGTCAAAGCCAAGACAAGGACTTCATCCATGGAAACCACCATTAACCTAAATACCAGCCGTGGGCATCACGAACCAGCTTGCACCAGCTCATGAGAGTCAGTTAAAAAATTTTGAGTCTCACAAGACTGTTGATGTCGTGTTGGTAGCTTGATATCTGCGGCGGCGGGAGTCTTTACACCACAGGAATTGGCACGCTATGAGTAAGAACTTGCTTGGTCTTCTTCAGAGGGTTAGTTGTTAGATATTCACCAGCCTACCAGGGAGATTCAAATGAAATTGACTGATCCACCAACTCACAGGTGGAAGAAGACAGTGGCCTTCCTAATCTTTCTGAAAGCGTTGTGTTTTACTTCTTTGGTTTTGTTGGGGGTGTGGGTGGGGTTACCTTATTGTTGGTCAGTATTTGTTCCTAGTTCCTGTTGTGATGAAATACTTGAGCTTGTAGATCATGTGTCTTACCATCCTGCGTGCAATATCCCTGTCTTAGCCACTGGAACTGCCCCAACTCACCTTGTCCTCAAAAGAGTGATGTGAGGCTTCAGGCATAGATACTTCCTGAGAGTTTAGGGCCATGGAGGGGTTTCAGTGTTACAATACAAAGAGCTTCCAATTGAATATTGGATGTTTCTGTTCCTCAAAGTCCTTCAGCTGCCCTACCACTAGGAATTTCTCAGGGACTGGTTTTTGTTTTATTTTTAAGACTCCATCTTCCTACTATATTGTTCAGTTCTCCTCCTTCTCTCTTTCCCTTTCTTACACTGAGCTGTTGATCTCTGTTTTCTGGTCTCCTTCCAGTCCATGCCCCACAGCCTCCTCTTCCACACTCGGGGTGGCCTATGTCCACAGTATTTCCTAAACAAAGCTTCTAAGAGGAGCTCTGGTACCAGCTGTTAAAATCGTACTGTTTTTTCCCATTCCTCCATCTCCAAAGCTCATAGCTGACAACCTCCAGTTAATAATTTATTTTAACTCAAAGATGGTACGCGGCTTTGCTGCACCCATCCAGTGCCATTCATTTGGTGCATATTTATTCTGTGTTGACTTTCTACCTGCCATTGTTGTTTCATGGAGTCCATCAGGGTCTTACTTTTTGGTGAGAGGGAATCCACAATCAGAAGTTATCTGATTTTCATAAAGAGGAAAATGACTTGTTTTGAAAGGGGAACTTGTCAAGTGGGCCTTGGAATACTTAATTACTGTTTCTCCTCTCTGACCACGTAGAGGGTGTCGACACATCACCATGGCCTGCGAAGCCCCTGGGAACAGGCCTGCCTTCTCACTGGAGGTATCCGCCATATGGAATAGTTAGTGGTTTTATGGAGGGTCTGTGTTTTGCCACCTGTGTGGCCTTTGTCGGTGCTGCTGTCTGAAGTGCTTTCTGCCCTCCTTACTCCTCACTCTTCTTCCCACCAAGTTTCTCTTTCACCTTTTAGGTTTCAGGTCAGACTGTTTCCTCTAGAAAGCCTTTCCTGCACTAAGTTTGAAACCCCTTCTCTGAGTTCCCACTGCACCCTGCCCTTCTTCTCTGGTCATCCTCATCATGCCTGTCCACGGAAATAAATTCACAGCCTAAAACTTGAGAGTTATGTTCTGTTTGGCAGGAGGATTTGAGCCAGGATGACAGCCTCTCAGATGCTCTGAAGAGGTAGGGGAGGAGCTAGGATATGTAGGAGCTTTACAGCAAAGACCAGGTAGTTGGAACAATAAAAGATTACTTGTTATCTAAAGAAAACCAGGCATCTCAAGTTAAAGAATTTAGTGCTTTTCTATGTACGGGAGGAAGCAAACATTTGGGCTCATTGAATTCATTCCTTTGACAAGCCCCTAGCTATCTAGGGCCAGTATCTTGCTCTTTCTTATTCTGAGTCCCCTCAGAGAGCACCATTGTGAATGGCTGCAGAGGCTGGGCTGCAGGCTTTTCTTCACTGGGGGGTGGCAGCAGCTGCTGAAGACTTGATAGTTTCTGCATTCTTTGTTTACTGATATGGTTTGCAGTATTTTTCGTTCACTTGCCCGTGGTTATCTTGTCTGTCCTTCCTTAGCAGGTGAGCTCTTTGAGGTTGGGGAGTGAGCCTTACGCTCTTTTCTCTCTGTTGCCATCAGAGAACTTGGTATATAGACACTTAAATACTTGTTGGTAGAGTGAATAAATGAATGAGTGAATCAACTATAGAATAATTATTTATAACTTACACTGGAGCCAGTAGAAGTGTACCTCTCATTTGACAAGCTGCATAATCTTTCTAAGCCTCAGTTTTCTCATCTGTAAAATAGGGGTGTAGCAGGATCTACTACTTAGGGTGATTATGAGGAATAAATTAGTCAATGCAAGTAAAGTACTTAGGACAGTGCCTTTTACACAATGTATGCTCAATGAGTTATTGAGCTATTTTCCGTGATTAAAATCATTAAATGATTAAAATCATGAAGAGCTGAAGATAGGGAAATAAGCTGATATTTGTGGTATATGTACCGAAAAGCAATAACTTTCAGCATTTAACTGGAAGACAAATTATTCTCTTTCCAAATGACATCTAAAGCTCTCTCTGAGATTCTTCAGTAATGGATACTAATGTTCAGAAATGCAGCTTGAAACATCACACAGAGCTTTCAGTGAGACCCTGAGTACTAAGGAGGAGAAATGGGATAACATGCTTTTGAGAAAAAAGCAATCAATATGCATTAAAACATAAAAATCTTTTGTTATCGTTAACTGGCTTAACTGGAAAGTACAGTTCACTAGAATATCTCTTTTTAGTTATTTAAAGCACTTCTAATTAACATGTTTGTAGTAACTGACCTACTGTTTATCTAACCCTCATGCTTGCATCCAACCACTTAATCAAGCAACGTTTATCCTGTATCAGGTACTAGAGATAAAAAGATGAGTGAGACAGAGCCCCAGGGCTGGAGAAATTAATATTCTAGAGCAAGGTCAGCAAACTTTCTCTTAAAAGGCCAGACGGTAAATGTTTGGGCTTTACGGGGGGGAGGGGGGGCATAAGGTCTCTGTTGCAAGTACTTAGTCCCCTCATTGTAGTGAGGAGATAACTACAGACAATATGTAAATGAAGGAGCAGGGCTGCTTTCCAGTCAAACTTTATTTACAGAAATGGGTTGTGGGCCAGATTTGGCTGTTAGGCCCTGGTTTGCTGACCTCTGTCCTAGAGAAGGAGACGGGTACTTAGACTGAGTGAAGTCTGGACCAGGCTTGGTAAGTACAAAGGGCTAAGACCTGTAAAGGACAGAGGACGGGGAGATGAGAAGAGGGTGAGTTGAGCTGTGACCCTCACAGGGGGAGTGGGTTAGGGAGGTGGGGGTGCTGGGCGAGGTGAAGGAGAGCGAGCTAAGGCCAGGAGGAAGAGATGCCTGGCTGGCCCTTGTTGCTAGAGCAGGAGATTCTGGTGTAGCTAGAGATCAGCTGTCCCGGACCCACACTAACCAGCCCTCACACTTGCCGAGACCTTTTGGCTTTTGGGAGATATGACTGAACTGTCTGGAACCCACTGCAGGATTGCTGTGAGTTCCCATGGACTGCTTCCCCAGCTGCTCTCTGGGAAGGTGTCTGTATTCCACCAGCGCCCTGAAACAGAAGTCTACTTCTTTGCTGGCTGCCAAGAGAGACCCACTTATGGCAAGCGTTGCCCATTATTCAGTAGCTTTTGCGGCAGTTTTTGGCAATGTCATGGGGAAGGACGTGCTGCATGTCACGTATCTCCTTGGCTTGCTTGTCCCACCCACTTCTTTTCCCTCTTTTTCTCTTTTTGATGGAACCAAGCCACTGTCTCCCTTGTCTTCTGCAAGATGTTCAGGTCCCCCTAGGACCTCAGCTTCTGGCCCAAATGGCTCATCAAGGAATTCTCCTACGAGAGATAGCTCTCCCATCCTAACAGAAGTTCTGGTGTTCTCGTTACCCTAACAGACAGTGGCTTCTTTGAGATGATCTGATATCCACTTCTCGTGCCACAGCCGCCTGACTCCATAGCTTTGCTCCCATGGGTCTATTAATTTTCACAAAGCAGAGTGAGGGTGGGGCAGCAGGCTGCAGTCTCCATGTTGGACAGACCTTGGCTTGAATCGCACCTTTGCATTTGCCAGGTGTGTGTTATCAGGCCAGGGGCTTGACATCCCTGGGCCTGATTTACTGCTCTGTGAAACAGGCTTGACACTGCTCTCCTCCTGGGGTGGTTGTGAAAATTCAGGAAAAGAACCCGGTTGCCAAGCTCAGTCCTCGCTGGTGCGGGGCTAATGCTAGTTGTCTTTTCCTGCCTTCGTTTCCTCCTCTAAGTCCCAAATTGGGTGCATAAAATTGCATTTGGATGTCTGTCACTCATCTTTGTGGCTGTGTCATGTGTCTCTTGATAGAAGTTCAGCCACTGGCCTTGAATTCATGGCTTCTGGACTGACAGCTGGGAGTGACTTGATCAGTAGTTGGTTGGATGTTATTGGAGACCATCAACTTTGCTCATGGCTTGTCAGCCAGATTTGGGAAAAACGAGAGAGGAGTCTGTATGCCTGTTTTCTCCAGCCCTGACTGGGAGGTGACTTGTAAGGATCACTCATTGTGGAAACAAATTCAGGACTTGCACTAAGTGGAGTATATGTGTGCTGGGTGAGCAGGGATGAATAACATTCTGATTGGGTTACATGTCCCATTTTTCGTTATGCCTTGATGCAGTGGCCATGCCCCCAAGCTCCTGGTTGTGATTAGTATCGTGAATGCATTTGGCTGACCAGATTTTACCCTGATCAAGTGGAGAATCTATATATTTTGATTTTAATCATTAGCTTTGGTTGCCTGGACACTTTATTTCCTTTTAATGCTTTGTAAAGAATTAAGTTCTGAAAGTTCCATCCAAGAGGGGTAAAGCATGGCTTGAATGACTTCCTGGACCACCTCTTGCTCCCAGACTAAGTGAAGGAACCCACTGTGTGATCCCTAGTCCCAAAAACATTCGCCTACCACAGTAGCTTCACACTTTGTTGTTACTTCTGCTTTATGATCTGTCTCACCCATAAGACTTAGAACCTCTTAAAAGCATAGATCTTACATTCATCATGGTATCTCCAGCGCCTGGGAAAGTCCTGGGAATAGAAGAGTCAGAAATGTTGGAGCAATGGGATGGAGTAGGATGGATGGAGGAACAAACACGAAATGTTGTGGTTGTTTTAGGATTCCAAGGAGAAACATCACCAAATAACTTTGAGCCTCAATCATATCCCTGGTTCCTGTACCTCCAGAATTCATTATTCAAGATGACAGAGATCCCCTGGAACAACATTTAATAAGCTTTGGCATGTGTAAGTGTGCGCTCAAACCTCCAGGCTGGTTCGTGAGCGAGCCTGGTTTGCACATTATATCTCACAGCCCTGCGCGACGTGGGTGAGAAGCTCCTTGAATCCTTTTTCACCGTCATGCACGTGAAGAGCCCTTGGAGTCTTACAGAAACAGAGCAGATGTTGCCAGGAGTGTTTGAGTCATCATGGCAGACAGTGAGAGCTGTGTATTAACTGGGCTGCCTCCAGCGAGCCTGGTGAGGCGGACAAGGCACACAGGCCAAAGCCCGCCCCGCACGGGGCTGTAGTTCAGAGAGGAACAGAGCGGAGCTTGCCAGCGATCTGCAGTCGGCCTGGATGGGGCCGTGGGAGGCTGCTTGTAAACTGTGGGTACTTGAGAATGCACAGGGCCTCAGGAAGCACAGTCCTCTCTCCTTCTGTGAAGTCAGATCAGAGAGAGATTTTGGGGTACCCCCTGGTCCCACTCTGCTTATGGAAGACAACAATTCCACCAGTATTGGGTTCAGCTATTCCTTACTTAAAGAAAGCCCAGTATTAGTAGTGGGATGAAAGTCAATTCAATCTGCATGCAGAGGTTTTTGCAAGATGCTCTCTCATCCTGACTCCTTTGCTCCTTGTGGTGAAGGAATAGAGCTTAAGTCACCATCTGCATTTAGTGGAGTGCGTGGAGTTAGGGCATGGACTTCAGTGTTCCAGTTCTTGCTCCTTCGCTTCCTAGCCGTGACCTCAGGCAAGTCGTTAACATCTCTGAGCTGCAGTGAATCTGCTTCATGAGATGCTTATGTGTGAATTAACGAAATCGTTAATTAAATGAATTTGTTAAATGAAATTCTTTAAAGCACTTAGTACAGTACCTGGCACTTGGACTGGCACTCACTAAATGGTGGTTAGGGATGTTCCTCTTAGTTTTACTTATGAATGAACTGGAGCTCAACTAATGACTAGGTCAAGGTTACCAGGCTACTAAGTTGGACTTGACCCCAGCCACAGAGTTCTATGTTTGTATGATTCTAGGAGGGGGGATGTGTAGCACAGAGCCGAATAAGACAATTACCTTGTCATTCTTTCTACTACATCATCATTCTCTAGTTTTTAAAAAGTGCCTTAGCTTTACAGCAGAATTACCAGATTTGTCTAAATGAGTGCTCCACTTAAAAAAACTCAGTCTGCCCCTAGCTTGTCACAGCCAGGCCTGTTGTATAAAACAAAACAGACACCTGGAGGAAATTGCTTCCTGATTTGAGTGAATAAAGCTGAACAGTCTTTAGGGCTATTTTCCACCTCAGTGTAAGTTGGCTCCCCCCACCCCCCACCACGTCCCTCCCCCCAGAAGAAAAATTCTGTTTTTCCATTAAAAAGACAACTGTCAGGTGAAAAGGCTCAGAAGTCTGTGTGTAGCTCAGTGACAACTGTGAAGCCCCCAAATTATTTGATCTATCTGATACCATGTGTTCTGCATACTTGGCAGAATCAGGATAAATGACTGCTTTTTTTCCCCCCTCCTGTTCTTGCACATTTGGCATAATACAATCAGAGGTAGTGAATAATCGTCCAATTCAGCTCTCAGTTTCAGCATTGATTCCCCCAGAGAAATACAGTAAGTCAGTTCTTTGGTTGGCTGCTGATTTTGATTGGCAGAAAAAATAACAGCCGAAAGATTACATTTTGCCAGCATCCTAAATTCTGAAGAACAAAAACCATACTTAAATTCTGGCTCAACTGTTTGACATTCCCATTTTTTAAAAAGAACCTACAGGAGGGAAAATTTTCTCTTTTTCCTCTGGGAAGGAGTTAAAGATCAGAGGACGTCTCTGTAGCATCTCCTGAAGCTCTTGATGGTGGACTTGATGGAGATACCATTCTCATGTACCAAAAGAGGAGCACGTACTTTGAGAGTCCAGTGTATTATTGTCTCGCCTTAAGGCGGGTAGATTGGGAGCTTCGCTGAAGTGTGTGGATTTTTTGTGTGTTTTTCGACATAGCATTTGAACATTCATTCATTCAACAAATATTTATTGAGCACCTACTATTATGTGCCAGGTACTATTAATGAACTTGAGAAACGGTCAACAAAAGAGAAATGCCCCTGCCTACTTGACATGTAATAGTTGGGATATAAGTTCAACTGTCTTTAACAGTGACCACAAGTAAAAATGGCTTAAAAAAGATAGAAGTATGTATTTCTGTCATCTAAGAGTGGTCCTCAGTTATTTAGAAATTACACCCTACTGTGGCATCCAGGGACCCAGGCTCCATCTGGTATATTTCTCTCATTCACGTGGTCCAAGTCGGTACATCATTCTGTCCATGTTCTCAACAGTAGGAAGAAGAAATGACATGACCCTTCCTTTTAAAGGACACACCCCAGAGATGGTCCACTTCATGAAACGTCTGGACTTTGAAATAAAAGTTGCCTAAAACTAATCTATTTGATCTTGGGGCACCGAAAGCCCCACGCCTGTTTCCTCACTAGTAAAATAGAATTGTTACTACCTATCTCATTGGATTTTTAGTGCAAATGAAGAACATCGATACAATTAAAAAAAATGCTTTCTAGCACAGTGTCTGGCTCCATGTGCAGGCTCTGTAAATGCTGGCTGTTATTCTTATTAATACAGGATTATTAACGTTGTTACAGGTTTTTTTTTTTTTTCCCATGGAAACCTTTTGTCAAATAAAATCTTACACGTGAAGAGAGCTGCTCTGGTACAAGTGGAGCAGAGAACATATAAAAATAGGTTGGCTCAAGTCCCCGTTTCCACAGTTGCTGTAACACTCCCCTCCCCACCCTGCCCCCTCCTTGGCAGGGGAGCCCTGGGGGCCCCCACCTTCTAGTGCTGTTGTGGGTCCTTGACCTCTCTCGGTCCAGATGGTCTTGTTCAGAGCAGACCTGAGTTATGGGCCTGCCCTGACAGGTGTTGCTTCAACCCTTTTTGGTGGTTCAGTGTCAGTGGGCAGAAAAAAGCCAAGGGTAAGGAAGCCACCTTAATAATAAGGTTTGTGCCTTTTCTCAGGTCCTCTCTTCTCCAAGCTGAATGTCTCCATCGTTTCGGCCACTCCTTGCTGAGATTAGTTCACGGTCATCCTCAGATTCTAGTCCTTATCCTGAGCGAGTTAAAATTTCTCAGCAAATTGTACTAAGACTAAGACATGAATCCTTCAATACCTGGTTTTCGAATTTCGGCGTGGATGACACCCAGCTGGGGAGGTAGTTAAACCTCTAGCTGCTTGGGTCCATCCTCTGCGATTCTGAGCTGGGGTATTTAGGGGCAGGGCCAGCCAAGCTACTTGATTGAACAAGCTCCAGAATCCCAAGTTCAGTGACAGCTGTGCCATTTACTGATTGGGAGACCTTGGAGAAGTCATTACCTGCCCAAGGATCTGTTCCCCTTTGAGGAAATGAGTGGCTTTAAGTAGTGGATCTAAGAAGCCTTAACAGGTCCAAAATTCTAAGGATTTCCCCATTCTAGCGCTGGCCTGAGCTGTGCTCAGTGGGGCAAGATCCTCACCTCCCTTGTTCTGAGTGTCCTTCGTGGATTAATACAGGCCAAGATCGCATCTGTGGTGGTGGTTGCCATGTGTCGGGACTGAGTCACAGTGAGCCCGCTGATTGGAATCCTTTGGCATTCCCCTGCACTGCCGTGACTCCTGCTTCCTGTTTTCATGTACTCTTTGGGCTTTAGTGCAGAGCCTTATACTAATCCTTTTGAAATAAAAGGGAGCAGGTACATATTAAGGATATTTAGTGCTCAAAATGCATATCATGAAAGCATTCCACAGTTTACTAGATTATAACTTTACAGAGGGGAGAAAAGCTGCATCGTCTTCCTTCTCCTTTGCATTAGCTGGCCTGATTTTAGTGACTGTTCCCTGTTGGACAGCTGTCTTATCTGATTTGGGCTAAGTGCCCATTTTCTGCCCCCTCCATTAGGATGTTTACCAAAATACACCCCATGATAGACTGTTTTCTTAAGCTAGCCCATAAACTCAGTTCTATGGCAAAATAGGTTGAGGAGTCATACTATTGTATTATCATTTTGGTTGTTTCCAGTGCAGGTGAGCATATTGAAGGCTCTGAGAAGTCCTGTAGGCAAGAAACCTGACTAAAACCCTTTAGCCCTCGAGCCTAGAACGCCTTCTCTCTGTTACTGTCTGTCTGTATTGTTTCGTGGAAAGCATTCTGGTTTAACACTGGTTTGGAGGCTTCTATTTTGGAGTGTCCATTCCTTGCCCCAAGAGAAAGCAAGAAGATTGGGCTGGCATCTTAGGGGGAGGAGGGCCTACAGAATTCCTTAACCAGCTCCATCTTAGGGGGCTGTATTTACAATAGCGTCCAACCATTGCACTCTGCCAAAGAGCTGTTAGCTGTGGACAGTGACCTCCTGCGAGAATGAGATTTGCCCCCTGGAAAGTGTTTACGATCTCTGTGAAATTTCATACACCCTTGAAACGGGGAGAAGGTTTTCTATGGCCAGTTTTGTACTTTCTTATAGCCATATATGGTACAAGATAGAGAAATGGCTTGACCAGTTAAAACCAAAGCTCTCTCCTGAAACATGGCTTGGGATTTTGAACAAATAAGTTCAAGAGAGAGGAAGGAGTGGTTTGGAGGGTGATAACACCTTCAACAAGTGAAAGATAAAAAATAGGAATGCTTTTTATTTTTAAAGGTATCTTCCTTCAAATGTCAGCAGTCAAGTGATTTGTCTCCTTACCCAGCGGAGTAGGAGGCCTTGCAAATATGTGTAGGATATCTTTTGACATAAAGGGTATATGGGAGGGAGAAAAGGATTTTAAGAATTCTCTTTCTAAGGTGTTGTTACCAGGTCAAACATAAGCCCAACTGTAGTCTGACATTTCCAGCAAGTTAACCTTTATTTAGCCCTCCCGGTTTTTTATGGCATTAAGTGGGATTTGAAAACGTACCTTGTAAAACTGGAGAAAACGTAGTGAAAGCTATATAGGAAAATGGTACTTTCTTATTTTCTTTTACAGCCTCTTAGCTACATTTAGAAAAACAAATGACCTAATTACCTAAAGTTTCACTTGGTTTTATCCAAAATAAGCCACTGAAGAGAAAGAATTACCTTGTCGTATGTGAAAAAGAAACACAACTGTAATTGCTCCAGCTGTCAAGGGCCTCTCTTCCATTTCCTCTGGGGTGAGAGTCATGGAGGTAAACTGGGAACTTGGTGGCTCCGGCAGTCACAGAGATGGCTTCAGGCTATTAGGAGAATGCACTTTCACATTCTGCACATTTGTTTCTGATCATGCCCTTGTAAGATACTGGTGTACTTGGACATGATCTTTTTGGTGACCTGGTGTAGCAAAATTTTCACCATACAAAGAAGAAAAAGCATTAAAAGGAGTCTAGTTCACTTAGCTATAAAGAGAGCAACTGGCATGATTAGCCAAGAGGGACAAGCCAGGCACATCTGATTTTAATTTTGAGCCATGTGGAGGGATCCAGGGTGAGTAATAGTTTTTATTTGTTTATTGATTTCTGAGCACCTGTCAGAGCATCACATAGGCTGCATGAAATGAGCCAGTCATGAAAGGACAAATGCACTCATTTCCAGCAAACATTTCTGGGACCTAGTGCATCAGCCATTCTTGTAAGTAAGCCGCGTGTAACCACTGCTAACTATAATGCGGGGCAGCAAGTGTCAGGACCCCAGAGAAGCCCTGGCAGAACCTTCTGTCTCTTTAGATGAAAAGAGATGGCTTCCAGTTTGGTGGTTCTGGAGGTTTCCTAGAAGAAATGGCGTGCAAGGTGGACTGGAGGTGAATGTCAGGTAGGGATGGGAGGCAATGGAAGGGGAGGGCAATGAAGCATCTAGTCCCAAGAAACAGCTTGACCAAAGAGTCAGTGATGGTCAGTTTAAGGAGGAAGGAGCCTAGTAGTGTTAACTTGCTCCCCTACTAGAGTTTCCTTCTTTCTTTCCTTTTTTAATGGAGGTACTGGAGATTGAACCCAGGAACTTGTGCCTGCTTAGCATGCACTCTACCACTGAGTTTTATATATCCTCACCCACCCCCTCCTAGAGTTTTCTTAAAAAGGATCATCACCATTCCTTTGAAGCAGAAGTTTCTTCAAACTAGAATAAAATAACAGTAATAAGGTAATATTCAAAACTGTGTAATTTCATCTGGTTCATTAACCATCAAACTAACAGAGAAACTTTTTTCTTTTTTTAATTTAACATTTATTGAGCCCTTAATATGTGCCAGACCCTGTGCTAAGCACTGGAAATAAGTAGTAAACTGCTCCCCTGTTTAGGCCATGGTGGTCAGAATTCTGTTACTTGCAGCCAAGTGCAATCCTTTTCTTTCTTTCTTTCTTTCTTTCCCTTCCTTTCTTTCTCTTTCTTTCTTTCTTTCTTTCTTTCTTTCTTTCTTTCTTTCTTTTTCTTCTTTTCTCTTTCTTTCTTTCTTTCTTTTTTCTTTTCTCTCTCTTTCTTTCTTTTCTCTCTCTCTCTCTTTCTTTTCTCTCTCTTTCTCTCTTCCTTTCTTTCTCCCTTCCTTCCTTTCTCCCTTCCTTCCTTTCTTTCTTCCTTTCCTTTCCTTTCTTTTCTTTTCTCTTTTCTTTTCTTTTCTTTTATTTCTTTTTTCATTGTGAAAATTCCTGCCTCCCCCCAGCCCCTGGCAACCACCCTTCTACTTTCTGTCTCTATGAATTTGACTACCTGAGGGATCTCTGATAAATGGAATCAAAAATATTTGTCTTTTCATGATTGGCTTTTACACTTGGCATAATGTCTTCAAGGTTCATCCATGTTGTAGCAGGTGTCAGAATTTCCTTCCTTTTGAAAGCGGAGTTTAATATTCCATTATATATATATACCACACTTAGCTTATCCATTCATTTACTCAAAACAGTATCCATTGTTCATCCATTGATAGACCCTTGGGTTGCTTCTACCTTTTGACTATTGTAAATAATACTGCTGTGAACTTGGGTGTACAAGTATCTGTTCAAGTCCCTACTTTCACTTCTGGGGATATACCCTGAAGTAGAACTGCTAGATCATATTCTGTGTTTGATTTCTTGAGGAACTGCCATTCTGTTTTCCATGATGGCTGCAAAATCTTACATTCCCACAGTGGTACACAAGTTCCAATCTCTGCACATCCTCACAAACGCTTGTTATCTTCTGTTTTTGTTTCTGTTTTTCTAATAATAGCCAGCCTAGTTGATGTGAAATGGTATCTCCTTGTGGTTTGGATTTGCATTCCCTCATGATTAGTGATGTTGAATGTCTTTCTGCGTGTGTATTGGTCACTTGTATATCTTCTTTGGAGAAATGTCTATTCAAATCTTTTACCCATTTTTCAATCAGGTTGTTGCTGTGGTGTTACTAAGTTAAAGGAGTTCTTTATATATTCTGGATATTAAGTCCTTATCAGGTACATGATTTGCAAGTATTTTCTGCCACAGGTTTTTTTTTTTATTCTGTTGATTATGTCCTTTGATGCACAAAAAGTTTTAACTTTGATGAAGTCCAACTTACCTTTTTTTTTTTTTTAGATCATGTTTTTTGTGTCATAGCCAAGAAACCGTTGCTAAACTGTCATGAGGTTTTTGCCATGTGTTTTCTTGTAAGAGTTTTATAGTTTTAACTATTATGTTTAGGTCTTTGATCTATCTTAGGTTCATTTTTTTATATGGTGTAAGAATCCAAATTCATTTTTTGCATGTGGATATATAGTTTTCCCAGCACCGTTTGTTGAAAAGACCATCCTTACCCCATTGAGTAGTCTTGAAAATTATTTGACTGTATATACAAAGGTTTATATCTGGGCTCTCTAATCCTTTGGTCTATATGACTGTCTTTATATCAGTATCACACTGATTTGATTACTGTAGCTTTGTAGTAAGTTTTGAAATCAGGAGGTGTGAGACCTCCAACTTGGTTCTTTTTCAAGATTGTTTTGGCTATTCAGAGTCCCTTGAGATTCCATATGAAGTTTGGGATGGTTTTTCATATTTCAACAAAAACATTGTTGGAATTTTGATAGGGACTGACTTAACAGAACAACTTTAAAGAAAATGTTTATTTATATAACTCATCATTCTTATTCTAACTTGGATGTTTTAGGGGCCTATAGAATTGAAGACAAAAAAAGATGCTTGGGGGATGTGGATCCAAAGCTCAGCTCCCTCTACTCCACACCCTTTCACTTTCCTGTCCATTTTTCTTGGTGGTTTTCTTGACCCCCTTCTCCATCTTTCTGTACCTCCAAAGATCCTCTCCAAGAAGGAGTGGGAAAAAAGACATGTTTGAGCACCTACCCTTATATTAGGGTAGGTGCTTCTCAACATCGATCACATCGGTGTTGAGAAGGCTCCTTGGGCCAGGCTCAAGGAATCCTATAGGAGCACTCAGTGGATTGAGTGAGGTTCATTTACGTGTCCCTCTGTGGTCTGGTGGCTAACGTGGTTGTGAAGAAACTGACCTGAATAACTCTGAAAACACTCTCCAGCCTGTGTGGCTGGAGTCCATGCGTTTTAAAAATAACAACAACAACAGCAACATCAGCTGGTTTCAGTTATCCTAACAAATTTAAATACTCAAGATTGACAGCGTAACAAATTATAGGGAAATGTAAACATTTTCCCAGGCCCAATTATCAGGCCTTTTCCTGAAGACTATGGAGAGGATCTAGGTGGGAAACATCCCAGGGAACGTTTAAAATCTCAGTAGGGTGACAGGAGCTGAGATCAGCTAGAACGCACTGCCGGAGGGCCTGCTGACCACCGACCAGACCACCAACATCTCCTGAACTTCAGGAGGCTGCGGGACCGAAGGCACCTGGGAGTGGTGTCGGCTCTCACAGAGGGAGAGATGAAGAAATGCTTATTGATCTGCCTTGGACAGTATTTTCATTTAGCAAGTATTTTGGTTACCGTCGGGGAAGGTTAAGGCTGGTTGCCAGAAAAACCAAACTTTCCCCCTTCCCCACAGGACGATTAATGCTCTCCCTAAACGCTTAAAAAGAAAAAAATAACCCTTTTCTCTTCTTCAAAGGCCTCCTGCTTCTGCAATATTTCAAACGAGACTTTTCCTTTTTGCGGTGGTTTGTCAGCTGATGGTGAGTGAGTTGGTGAGCTGGTCGTGTGGAGCTGAGATGTCTAGGCTACTTGACGTGATCCGCTTGCTAGGGGGTCATGAAGTCTGCTCAGGGGCTCTGTGAGCAGCTCTTGAAAAATGGACGAGGACAGAACATACCAGAGTCCACGACAGACAGTTAAGTCTTGATAGTTACAATTTTACATATAGATATTTGGGCCATTTATTATGTGTGATATAATGTGTTGTTCTTTCTATGTTTCATAACCATTTATTCTTAATGGTTTAGATAATTATTCTTAAAAATTACCTTAGGCTAAACAAAGGCCTAGTCATGTTTCCAGATGTGGCCATTCTCAGTAAATATCACACTAAACAAACATATAAATTAAAAAAAGCTCTGAAAGTAGCCATTTCAGGTGACTTTTGAACCTAGTCCTTATTTGGGCCTTCAGATTTGATTTCTTTTTGGTTGATTGCATTTTTCAAAAGAATAGGTTTAATATAAAACAAGTATTTTGAAAATACTTATTCTATATTTTATATATAAAATATTTCTTGATTTAATGGAACAGCGTTTCCTCAACCTCAGTCTGTCACAAACTGTCTGTGTGATTTTTACCAAATCGGTGAACCACTTGTGTTTTTGTTTTGTATTTTCCCTAAATCAGCTCAGATTAAATCTACATTTACCACCCATGAAACTGTTGATTTATATATGGGCTATTTATCATTTCTAATATGCAGTAAAATAAATATGTAACTTTTAAAATATAAAAAATTCATCCACATGACATCAGAAATGCTACTTCAGCAGTCTATACCTTTGCTGAGAGAATACTGATGTCCAGAACGTTTCTTGTGTGCTTTCCTCCTTCTTCTCTCTCAGATGCCTTTTCTCTAACAAAGGTTCATATACATAAGGCAAGAAGCCAGAGCTGTTAGTTACTAGAGAGAGCAGTGCTCTTAATTTTAAAGAACTCGCCCCACCCTCCTCCCCTACACTGGTTTTCATGGAATACTAGCATTTTTTAGTTTACTAGCAACTCATTCAAGGTTGACTCTACCTCGACCCAGCTGGTTTTCTCCATGTATTGGTAAGCATCTTAAGAGAACCCTGGAGGGGGAATGATGGAAGACAGAGAAACACCAGTATGTCACAGCACAGCTTGACAGTAGAACTGAGTGAGCCAGTGAACTTAGTTGTGTTCTTGGGGCCCGGCTTCTCGGAGACTCACTGAGACTTGAATGGAAACAGAGCTGAAAAGGACTCGAGAGAAAGAGTCCATCCTCTTTCTTACCAATGGGGCGACGGAAGCCCAGAGAGGCTAAGTGGTACACCCAGGGCCACACCATCAGCCGGTGAGAAAACGTGAGGCCGGGCCTGCTTCCCCACGTCTCTCCTGCATCTGTTTCACCATCTTGGAGGGCTGGTGAGGAAAGTCTCATGCTAGGAATCACAGAAGCCTGGTGTTAGAAATGACTGCTGTCCAAAAAAAGCAGAGCAGACCCCAAACAGACAAGTCAGCTGAGATCGGAGACCCCTGGTGTGATAGCCTAGGAATGAGAGAAAGGTGTCAAGTGGACAAGACCAACTCATGACCTGGAGTCCCTTCGCTTTAAAGGGGATTTCTGGCCATGACATAAGCACCAAGTATTGATGATCTGATCCTCAGGTGCCCTGGTGTCCTTCTCAGGAACTTCTGTTCTAGAAACCAAATTCAGAATCAGCTCCAGGGACTATTTCTTATAGCTATAATGAGTAGCCTTGAAATGTCCCCATTCAGGAGGAGCCCAGGCTAAATGGCAGGTGGAAATTCTGAAGCTCTGAGTCGTGATCCTGAGTTTGAGCTGAAACGTCTTAACAAAACCCTAATGACCGATCACAAACCTTGGGTCTCTTTTGCCTTAAATGTGACTGTGACTTGCAAATGCCCAGATTACCTACCAACAATTCAGAAACCATTTACTATTTTCTGTACTCAGGCAGGCTTTGGGACACGAGGATGAGTC
This sequence comes from Vicugna pacos, assembly GCF_048564905.1. Classification (NCBI taxonomy): domain Eukaryota; kingdom Metazoa; phylum Chordata; class Mammalia; order Artiodactyla; family Camelidae; genus Vicugna; species Vicugna pacos. The sequence continues at coordinate 41,070,436 of NC_132996.1, forward strand.
AGGGACGGGGTCGGGGTCGGGGAGCCTCTGCCCTGGAGGAATTCACAGACCAGTGGAATAACAAATCAATCCATCACACTTCCTCTGTGAAGCTTTCCCAGATTCTCTGAGGAGAATTGAGATCCTAACCCTTGGATCTCCTGCGACCATATACAGTCTGTTTGTTTGTTTGTTTGTTTAATGGAGGTACTGGGGATTGAACCAGTGCTCTACCACTGAACTTTATCCTTCCCCATCCCATGTACAGTCTTTACGTTGTTTCCGTGCTCTGTGTTTGGGTCAGCTGCCCCTGTGGATAGTGAGTTCTTGGAGGGCAGGAGCTGTATCTTACTCACCTCTATTCCCAGTGCCTGATGTGAGTATGTGGCCTTCCAAATGCTTTTACAGGGAGGTATGGACGGTGTCCTGGGGAAACAGAGGAGGGGAAAATACCAGGTTATATGATGCAAACCAGCCAGTTCATTCAGCTCAAGGGTCCCAAGTAGCTTAACAATGGAAGAAGGCATTTGAGCTGGTGTTTAAGAGCTAGGTAGAGGTTTCTGGGAGCCGTTTTGGTTTGGCATGAGAAATAACTCTGACCATCATGCCTACATTGTGGGAGCCTCTTCCCTGCACCTGGCGCCTTTCCTGGAGGAGACACACACCTTCCGTCAGTCTCAGCATTTCTCAGACCAGCCAGGCATCTGTTTAACTCTGGGCTGTCCTTATCTCATTAATTGTTGGTTAATTTCTAGGTGTGTGTGTGTGTGTGTTAGGGTTAAAAATACAAAGAAATGCTAGGTAGGGGCTTTGTAAGAATTCCAATGAACGTGTGGGAGCAGAGAAGTCACACGAATCCGTGTACCTCTGCTCAGAGGGGAGTAGGCCTGAAACTTAGGACAAGAGCGAGGTAACTCTGGATGTGGTTTGTTGTAGCTCCTATAAGGACACTGTTGCAACCTGTTCCTAGAGCCCCTTTCCTTTAGAAAATGTATCAGGGGCTGAGTGTGGCTCAGTGGTAGAGCACATGCTTGCATTCATGAGGTCCCAGGTTCAATCCCCAGTACCTCCATTTAAAAAAAAGAAAAGTATGTGAAAAACACAAGAGAAAATGTATTAATTACATTAACTATCATCTGTTCCTCACTGCTAAAATGTAATCTCCATGAAGGTGGGGATCTTTGTTTTGTCACTGATGTATCCCAAGTGCCTAGAACAACGTGTGGCATATTCTTGGCACTCGCTGAATTTTGATATGAGTGAATATATTAAATGAGTGGATAAATGAATACTTGTGCCCTGGGTCTGAGCCCTGGTAAAGGAAGAGACAGTTGTCCTGAGAAGTGGAGCTGGGGATTGGAGGGTCCCTAGTACCTCCTCCGGGGGGGCTGGTCTCTGGCATAGGCTGCCCCCTTTCCATGGCGAGGCTGGTGTGTGCCCCATCGTGGGCGTCGTGAGTACACCTAAGCAGTAGAAAAAGCACTGCCCGAAGAAGCAGTCTAGCCATTGAAGCGGCTGCTGTTTAAATGTGTCCCTTATCACAGGCGGTAGCTGCAGTGCAGTCGCAGGGAGCACTGTATCAGGAGACCTGGGTTCAAATCCCACCCATGTCCATTTCCCGCTCTGTGAGGGAGGGTCAGTCATTAGGCCTCCCTGAGCCTTAGCCTCCCCACCGGTCAAACGGGGGCAGTAACCCCCTCTTCACAACGTGCCTAGCACTGCCCCTTGTGAGACCCAGGAGGCCCTCCCCAAGCAGCGTCCGGCCGGGGAGACCCCCTGAAAGGCGGGCAGTGTGTGTGGGTTCTGTGGGCCTGCTTCCCAGCTAGTCCCCAGCTCTCCCCAGGAAAGGATCCAGCAACGCCCCACGAGTTTGGTTAGAGAGGATCGTGCAGCAGCCCCCGCTCCAAACCCAAATCCCCAGTAAGTCAGGAAGATGTATGTGTTGTAAAACATTGGGAGGCCTGCGTTGGATCACCCTGGCGCTCGGCTTCCCGGAGCAGCCGCAAGCGGAGGGAAGCAGCTGCTCTGCCGGGAGCTCTCCCCGCGCTCGGCGCTCCTGTCCCACAAGGGGCTGCCTTCATTCGGCGCTGGCGGCCGTTGACTTTTAAATCATAAAAAGCCGCTCTATATACAGTTTACTCTGTTGCTAGAAGGCGGTGGAACGTAGGTATTTAAAAAGAAAAAAAAAAAAAAAACAAAAAAGAGCAGAAGCAGCAGCCGTTAATCCCGCCAGGCTTCTGGGCACTGGAGCAGATGCGGATGACAAAAGTTAATTAGAAACATGAGCCGTTTAACCGAAAACACTTGTGACAATTGGAAGGCCAGCCTCTCCGGTTGGAGTTTTCCTAGGGAATCGTCGCGGGGGAAAGTGGCTGCAGCTGGGTAAGTCGCGTCCTCGTGGCTTTGCAGACACAGCCGTCTGTGTCTTTTAGGGCCCAGGTGCCGCATCCTCTCTGGGCCAGGCGGGCGTGGCTGTGGGTGGGCGCCGGTGCTGAGCTCCGTGGTCTCCCTGCCATCTCCTCTCTGACAGCTGCTGCGACGTGGGGGATGGATCTGCGTGGCTCTGAGTGCTGCCCCAGGAGGGGTGCCTCAGTCTTCACGTCTGTGATCCAGGCCACCTCAGTGCCTAGCAGAATGCCTTTGGAACCCACCCTTCTCAGAATAATTCCAGTTCTAGTTTGGGAATATTTTGAGGCTGTTCTGAGAAGAGTCTGGCTGGGGAAATACTCCCTGAGCGCCAAGGGGGAAGCCTTGACTCTCAGATAACCTGCATGTTTTCCTGCCTGCAGTGAAACCTCGTGCACAATTCAAACTCTTACGCTCAAATGCCTTTTTTATTTTAACTCCTGCTTGCATCATGCTCATAACTGTTTCAAAGTGCCAACGTAGGAAGAACTGTTACGCTTTGATGAGATTTAGCAACTTGCATGGGTAATTCTTCTGTGAAGATGATACTGGGTTGGTTTCTCTTTTTCTGTTTTTTGTTTTGTTTTGTTTTGTTTTTTGATTTGTTCTGTTTTAAAATCTTGGCTACATTGTTTACTCTTAAAGTTGGATAATTCTCAAGTGTTTGGCTTAACTGGGAAACAGGGTTATGGGTTGAGATACTTCCTACATCATTCGTACACCATCACAGTGGTGCGGCGGGTTGCTGTGTGTTTTCCCATAAATGTGTGTTTCCTTGTGTCTCGTGCACATTGGTGTTAAGATCAGTGTGCTTTCACACAGCATACTGCCAAATGGGACAGGGGGGCATGTGAACAGACGGTGATGGAGAGCAGAAGGAAGTCAAGGTGGGGTTTAAATTGAGCCACGGGTAATGCACAAAGCAGACTGGCACCTGGGCTGGAGCCGTCAGCTATGTCACTGTGGCCGACGACCCCTCGTGATCAGTGCAGGTCCACCGGTTTGATTCAGGCTTCCTTCTTTTCCCCATCTCTGCAGAGCCATTGGCCGGCCCAGCCTCCTCCCACCCCGGAATGAGCGAAGATGCACCTGCTGCTTTGGAGAGCGGCGGCGCCTCTTCGGCCATCCCCCAGCCCAGCGCGGCCTCCAAGCCCTGGCGCAGCAAGTCAGTCAGCGTGAAACACAGTGCCACAGCCACCACGCTCTCGGTCAAGCCCCCAACGCCGGAGGCCCCCCGGCCCACCCCTGAAGCCCTGAAGCCAGCCCCCAACAATCAGAGATCCATGCTGGAAAAACTAAAACTTTTCAACAGCAAGGGGACCTCCAAGGCAGGCGAGGGTCCAGGCTCACGGGACACAAGCTGTGAGCGGCTGGAGATTCTGCCCAGCTTCGAGGAGAGTGAAGAGATGGAGGCCGCTGGGCGCCCGCTGTCTGTGGCAGGGCCCCCCTCCAACAGCCCCAAGATCGCACTCAAGGGCATCGCCCAGAGAACTTTCAGCAGGGCGCTGACCAACAAGAAGAGTTCCCCGAAAGGCAGTGAGAAAGAAAAGGAGAAACAACAGCGAGAGAAGGAAAAGGAGAAAAGCAAGGACCTTGCCAAGAGAGCCTCGGTGACGGAGAGGCTGGACCTCAAGGAGGGGACGAGAGAAGAGCCCAGCGGGCCGGCGGTGACCGAGATGCCAAAAAAGTCCTCCAAGATCGCCAGCTTCATCCCCAAAGGGGGGAAGCTCAACAGTGCCAAGAAGGAGGCCGCGGCCCCTTCCCACAGTGGAATACCAAAACCAGGGATGAAGAGCATGCCCGGGAAGTCCCCAAGTGCCCCCACGCCTGCCAAGGAGGGGGAGCGGAGCCGGGGTGGGAAGCCAAGCTCAGGGCTCCCCCAGCAGAAGCCCCAGCTAGATGGCCGACACTCCAGTTCCTCCTCCAGCCTTGCATCCTCAGAAGGGAAAGGCCCAGGAGGGACCACCCTGAACCACAGCATCAGCAGCCAGACTGTCAGTGGGTCTGTCGGGACCACCCAGACCACAGGAAGCAATACTGTCAGTGTCCAGCTACCTCAGCCCCAGCAGCAATACAGCCACCCCAACACTGCCACGGTGGCGCCTTTCCTGTACAGGTAGGAGTGGCTGCCCGCCTGCCCAGCCTGGGCCTGTGGGTAGAAGAGCCTTTCTGGTGGATTCTGGGTCTTTGAGGGCTGGAATCGGGACGGCCTTCCAGGGACATGGAGGCACACAGCTCAGGTGCCGTGTGAGAAGCTCCTAAGAGAGGCATACGGTGTGTTTGAGGGACCATTACTCAGCACTGCAGGGTAGGGGTGCAGAAAGCTAAAGGGCGGGAGTCAAACGTGCGTTGGTTGATCCGGGATGAGGAGGAGTGGACCGGCACGTGGGGAGCCAGGGGCGTTGCCGGAGCAGCAGCAGCATGAGCAGCACCGAGGAGGGTGGTTTGGTATCCCCCACAGGTTCCCACATTGGTCCTAAAGCATCCTTTTAAAAAATGCAAAACGAAAAACCATCATGCTGAGTGAGGCTTCTTCTCACAGAGGTGCTTATCTTGAAATTCCAGATCCTCACAGTTTCTTACCCCATCACACATACTAAGTGTTTTTTTTCAGGCCCTCCTGTGTTGCTGGGATTTTTTGAGAGGAGGACAGGACAGTGGTGAGCAGGAACTACTCTAGAAGAACAAAAGAACTCAAGTTGTATTTGGGGAGACAAGCCTGGGTGTTGGCATATGACTCCCTCCTGTCTGTCATTGGTCCCTCAGTCTCTCTGTCTCAGATGGCATGTCCCTAGAACCAGGGGAGACCTCGTGGAGCCAGGTACTGCTGGCTCTAGGTGTTCCTGGCCCCACCAGCACCACACACTCATCCTGGATGGTGGACGCTGGCTCCTGGTGATGCTTAATATGTGTGATGAATCCTCTCCGGGCAGATGGAAGCCCCCCCACCCTGCTCTTACGGGTTTCCAGGGCCTTGTTCAGGGCAGCGGCCACACTGCCCTGCTGAATGGTAACTAATACCTCTCCACAGGTAAAGGGGGCCTATGATTCAACGTCACAATCTAGGCTCCTGTTTTATAGCTTCTACCCTAAGTGTATACACATGCACACCTGTCCACACACACTCGTACACCCGTCAGGGTGGATGTACGTCGTGAACAGTCACACGTAAGTAAGGACACACGTGCACATTCATACAGAACCTGCAGATGCACGTGTTCAGGCGTGTAAACACACGCACACAGACTCATACCCACACGTTCATTTTCCTCTGTTGTGGTTTCCCAGAGAATTAGGTCTTCCCCCTCTCCCTGCCTGAGTTATGTGCTAGTTGGCTCTGTTTCTTTTCTGCCAAGAACTGGTAGAACGACTGGTCCAAACGAGTGATTTCAGAGTCCAGCCAGCCGTGTCCAGCCAGTGAGGGACTGCCAGGCTTCTGAGAAGCTTTTCCTCTTCTCTGTTCACCCTCCCCTTCAGCGTGGGCCCCGCCAGGCCTCTTTAAGTGCAAGACGGTCATCTTTTTATTAAGTCAAGCTATCAGCTCAGCTCACAGTCCTGAGAAGGGTGCCAAGGCTCAGCTAACGACTCAGCGCTTGTCCCCATGCTCAGCTTTGTATACAGTTGTTCTCTGAACCATGGAGGCCGCTGAATTGCTCCCTGTGACATTTTTGTCATTAGTCATATTAAGAGCCTTGAGGTAATGCATATTTAAGCTGCTCTTCCCAGATTCTTGATTTGCATTTTCGAAATTAAAATATGTGACAGCCTGATCACCATCAGTCCCACTCCCCCCCACCTTTTTTTTTTTTTTGGCTGTAATCATTTGAAAAATTCTAAAACGTTTAACCTCTATTTTTTTTTAATTTCAAGATTTTCTATAATAGGAAAAACTCTTAATGATAAAACACAAATGTCCCACAAAGAGGAAGAAGGAGAAAACATCAAGTTGTCTGTCAAGCTGTATTTTAGCATTAATACCGACCCCATGTGATGTCCTTCTGGCTCCCCTGAGATGCCAGGGAGCAAGCTGGAAAGAAGAGCACTAGGGTAGGAATCGGGACGCCTGGACTCTGCCTTTTATTAGCATTTGAGTCCCTCTGTGGCCTTGGGACCTGGCTGTAGGGACAGCTGTTGAAGATGCGCCAAGTGTGTATAGGGACCCAGCCATGGGCTTGGCCTGCCCCAGCTGGTTTGATCATTCTCACAACTCCATGAGTTGGTACCTTTTTCATCCCCATTCTACAGACGAGCAAACTGAGCCTTAGCATCATTAAACAACTTGCTCTGAGTCAGTGAGCTGATAGCTGGAAGAGCTAGTGTTTAAAGCCAACTCTGTCCACCTCGAGGGACCAGGTGCTTAACCACAAAGCAGTCTTGACTCCAAATCACTGCCTCTCTCTTAGCCTCACCTGTAAAGTGAGAAGATGGGGCTAAATTAGAGGATTTTGGAAAATGGTTTAGACTCCTCTTATGCTCTAAGATTCTCCCTCAAGTTTACAGCTCACTGTGTGTAACTTACAGTGTTCCCTCCAGAACCTCTCCATGTTAGTGATGTTACCAAGGGATAAAAGGAAGATAAATCACTTTTCAGAATTACTGGTAATGAATTATAGTTATCAATTCAGAAGTCACACTGGACACCTCCATTGCTTTACACTTAAGTGCTTTTGTGTTGTATCACCTGTAATTTTTGTAGCAGCCAGGGGAGGTCGCTGTTGTTACCCGCTGATGTCCAGATGAGGGCTCAGACATTCAGAGAGGTGCAGTGACTTACCCAGATGTGTGTGGCTATCGAGTTAGAGACCCCAGACTGCAGCCAGCTCAGTGTTCTGCCCCAAAGTCTGCTGCTCCTTCCAGTACCCTCTAGCCTCTTTCTAGACTTAAAAACTTCTCACGTGTTCACTCAGCACACCCTGCTCAAGTGTCTGTGCACTTACGTTCTCATGTGCACACTTCAAAAGAGCCAAGCTTTGCTGTCAGAGAGCTCTTAGTCTATTAATTAGCTCATGTTGTAATAAGTAGGCATCCAGAGAATAAGGAATGTGCTGCAGATACGTGCAGAACATGGAGCTGTCTGATGGCAGAGTCAGGAAGACTTCAAGGCCAGGATGACGTGGGGACTGTGCCTTAAAGGCAGATTAGGAGCAAACTAAGGAAGAAAGAGGAAAAGCACCTTGAGGCAGAGGTCATGATGACTTCAAAGACAAAACTGTTAAGGGCAGGGTATGATCTGAGAGAAACCATATGTGGGTGGGGCACAGGGCAGGGCTGTGTGCAAAGGGCAGGAGTGGTGGGAGATGGGGCTGAAAGTGAAGGAAGGGAGAATCCCACAATGTAGGGCATTTTCTACCATAAAAAGAACTTGAGACCTTATCCCACGGGCAGCGGGAAACCATCAGAGGCCTTTAACCAGTGGGTGGCAGGATCACATCAGTATCACGGAGGTCAGTGGAGGAGGGAGTGGGGAGTGGACCAGGCCTAGGAACAGTCCAGAACAGAGGTTGTGGTTCGGATGCCTACTTGGGCCCACAAAGGCCATCCACATGCGTGGTTCCAGGTGAGTGGGACAGTGGTACAGGGCACTCCACGCCTCTCTAGAGGGAGCAGCCACTACTTGTCACCAGCAGGTGCCACCCTGCATGAATGTGAGCTCAGTCCTTCCAGACTTGTTTTTCCCGGGAGAAGGCAGAAATCCAGATTTCCTGTGAAAATCTCCCAAGTTTTTAATGTGGAAATGAATTAAAGAGCTTTAGAAATACCATACAGACCAATAAGAATAAACCCATGGGCCGGTTTCTATACCTGGCTGTCATTTGCAACCTCTAGGCTAGAGGCAGCACACCTGTTCCCAGAGTGCTTCTAGGGCCTCAGCAGAGATGGTGAGAGCCTGGAGTCTGCTCAAGGGATGGAGAGGAGCCCAGGGAGTATGACAGTCCTGTAGAGGTAGAGATGACAGGAACGGGGAACCGATGGAACCAGGAGGAAGGCAGAGGCAGGGAGGATGGGTGAACGATGTGGGGGTCATCAGTGCCTCCGCCCTAGTCTGTTATAGACATTTCATAAAATGGAAAGCATTTTCTTCACAGAGCATTAAATCTGGTTGAATTAGCTCAGGATGCTAATGAATTAATAACGTTATACCCAGGGTTATGTGTCTGAGTGTAATTAGACATTTGCATGACCCCCTGAAAAAGCAGAGGTAATTGTGGTAAGAGCACATGGCACGAAGCACTTGCCTTGATTTGCTAGACAAATAAGGGCGTGGAGAGAAAGTGTGGGGAAGTAGAGATTTCAGTCATGTGTTGAAAGAAAGATCAATGAGACCTTGCATCTCAGAAGACCTGAGCTCTGAATCAGACCTAGAGGGCAAACACACCTGCTTGGCACCCACTCCTGACTGGTTGTACAGTCAGCTTTCCAGAGACGGCTGTGTCAGGAGGATCTAGGGGCCCGTGGGGAGTCATCTTCATGTCAGTGGCGTCATCGCTTGGCTTGCTGGCGTTGCTGGTTCCTTAGAAGTCGCTCTTTGGTTAAGTGATCCAAGCCACCTGGTCTCTGCAGCATTTTTCTGGCTAGACCTGGCGCCCCGATGGGGATGCAGGGACGCAGTCGCCAGTGAAGGATTGCAGACCCTCCATTTGGGTGAGGAATATTTCATCTTTTCCAGGTCGGTAGCTCTCTCTGTTTCTAGGACGTTGCTCCACATGCGCTAATGAATTATTTAGTGTCAGTCTGCTCTGTTTTAAAGCTTCTTGCTGAAGGAGGTGATGTGGGGGCTGGGATCGGACTCCAGTGGTTCAGATGTGGTGGTCACCGCTTGTGACAAATTTGTCTGCTCTGATTTGTGTGTGAAGGTCCCAGACAGACACCGAAGGGAATGTCACTGCCGAGTCCAGCTCAGGGGGTGTGACCGTGGAGCCCAGCCACTACACCAAGAGTGGACAGCCTGCCCTGGAGGAGCTCACTGGTGAGTATGGCACCCCGGAAATGCCATGTCTCTTGGTGATGAGGCCTCCCGTGCAACCACCTGCTGGAGGGGCCTGAACCCAGCTGGATGTGAAGTTGCTTCACTGTTGCCTTGATGGATGAGACTAACAAATTTATTTTCTGTGTTGCTGTCTTCTTTCCCTCCTCTCTCTCTCTCATGGTCTACTCCCTCCTCCCCAGAATTGTCAGTCTTTTACCTGTTGGCAAATCTTATTTTAGTATAACCCTGCTTCGCTCATGTAGGGGCTCTGGGCTGCTCGGGTACTTCACTTTGAACCTCCTTGGTTACTCTTCAGATGAAGTGGCCTTCCAAAAAGCGTGGGAGCTCTGAAATGAATTGACTTTTTTTCTCTTCCCTTTGTGTAAGCACTGATTGAAAATTGTTCTGAGCACCCTCCACTAATTGGAAGGATTTCAGCATGCTGCTTTTACCAAAAACAAAAATATCAAAATTTTATTTTAACTATAACCTGAGACAAAGGTGATTAAAGGGGCATTCATTATATTATACAAAAACATAAAATCTGCACCTGTCATGTATTTAATTCCACAAATGTTTATTTGTGTTATACTGTTCGTTCGTTTGTTCCTTCTTGCCTTCCTTCCTTCCTTTCTTCCTTCCTTCCTTCTTTCCTTCCTTCCCTCCTTCCTTCCCCATTTATCATTACACATTAGTGCAGTATGATCGCTAGTAAAGTGACCACAGCAATTGTGGGCAATAGATGTAAAAGTCCTTAAGGAAACAGAAATAGAAGTGCCAAAGGTGGCAGGTCCCTGACCACCAGGCCTGCTACTTGTCACTCCGCCTCACAGCTGCACGTGCAGACAGCGCCGTGGACAGAGCGAGGCCTGCTTGGCTGCTGTGTTTAGAAATTCACCCTGCTCGCGTCTGTGCACTCGAGGCCGGAGCCTTTAGATACTTGGCACCGAGGGTTTCCTCCTGCCTTCTTCTCTGGCTGGCTCCCTCTTCTGCTTCTCCTCCCCTTCCAGAATGTCCTGGTGTCCTTTTATTTTATTTTTTTAAATTGAAGTATATCACATTCTTAAAGAAGATGCTAACTTTTTAGCATCTGAATTAGAATTTCTACTGCCGTGCATCCTGACCTGCCACCATCTCTGTCCTTGGTCCCCATTCCCCAGCTCTGAGCCTTGTGTCTTGGCAAGGTCTCATCGGGGAGGTGAGTCGTGACCCACACATTTAGCAGTGACTGTGTTGTTCTTTACACATCTTAGCACTCCCAGAGTTGGGGTAAAAATCAAATCCATGTTTGAAATCCATTATTAGACTAAATATCCATGGCCCCTCTATTTTCATAGCCACATTACAGCTGTGGAATTGGTCTGCAGCCCATATGATGGACCCCTACTCGTTTGACCATTAGCTTTGAGTATTAATTTCAGAGGATTTGAGCGATTTAACTGTTTCCTTCTGGTTCTGCCAGCTGGGCACAGAGATGGGCCAGAGAGGTTTTAAGCCACTTGTAAGTAAGTGATCCATCTTACTGTGGCTCAGGGCTGCACATTTGGCATTGATTTTATGTTTATTTCTCTCCCAGGTTTTAGCTCCCTTGCCAGTGAGGACATGGGAGGGCAGGAAAAGGGCCAGCTCTCAGGAGAAGGGTGTGGAGTTTAGATGACTCCTCAGGTCTCTACACACATTCCAGACCGTGTTCTTATGTGCACACATCAAAAGAGCCAGGCCGGTGCATCAGATGTGTGTCCCGGGGAGGAGTGTGGATTATGTCAGACGTGGGGGCTCAGTGAAATTCACAACGTGAAAAGCAAAAGTGGCAGCCAGAGAACACACCACATGGCACTTCGATTTCAGAGTGACAGACGACAGCCTGGGATCCTCTCACCCCTTTTCTCCCCGTGTCTCCTCGGCATCAGGACAGTAAAACCAAGTAAGAGCTCAGGAAGCCAGAGATGCTGTCAGCTGGTTTGGGGACCAGGACTGTGCAGCCAGTCACGCCGAATAAAGCATAGCACGTGTTGGTGTTAAGTCAAAGGGTGTTGGTTGCTAAGGAAAATTTCTTAACCAGGATAGCTTGCCTTTACATTCAAGTGGTGGAACTCACATGTGGGCTGTACCACGCGAATAATTTTATGGGGATGCTACATATAGCATGATCCTTTGAAACTTACCTACAGCCGATCCCTTGAAATGACAGTAAGTGGCTATATTTAGAAGTGGACATTTATGAGACTGTTTGATCAATTGCTGCGTCTTTCCCCTTACTTATGCAAGTAGGTGAATTTCCCCATGGTGCTGTGTCACTTACATAGCGTTACAGGTGAGACATGCACCTTGGATTGTAGTGTTAGAAGGAACCACATCTGCGTATTATCCGGTCCGTGAATCCCTTCTGTCATTCACTGGTGAATCGTCTTTCAGTCTCTGCTTGAGTATTTCTCATGACGGAAAGATTATTCCTTCATAAGGGAGTCCTCCCATATTTTGTTGGCTTTAACTGGTAATGGAGTTCTTTATTCTGACACTTCTAAATCACTGGATATAACCCAGCCTCCTGAAGCTCAGCAGACCATTTCTGTTCTTTTCCATGTAGCGGCATGCCCCTAGCCTCCCTCTTCCAAGTAAAAGTCCCAGATTCTGCCCGTGTTCCTTACGTGACACCCTGACATCCTCACACTCTGCTCTGTTTGGTCAGAATGTGGTTCTCGCCATTGTGGCCAGTGGTTTGAGGGAGGACTGCCCTTGGCAGATGCAGGTCGGGCACGGAGAGACGTGGAATAGCTCACTCGGTATTTTAAGATCTCTGTCTATGGGCCAAAAGGGCCCAGCCATTTCCACCGGGGCATGGTTGCATTTTTATTTTATTCAGGCTATGAGTTGGTAGGAAAATCTTACATCAAAGCCATCTTCTAAGCAGGCAGATCTAGCAATTCAAAACGTGATCACCTAAGGAAGGCAGGTGGATTACTGTTTTGTGCTTCTGTGTTTCTCTTAGAATCTGGTATATGCTGGGCGGGGGGCAGATGTTTCCCAGTGGGACCCCTCAGAGGGAAACAGGACAGTCAGATTCAACAAGCCTTCATTTTGTGCCAGATGTATCACGTGTCATCTGCCCCTCCTAAACTTGAGAGAAGGGTTTCTATCCCCATTTTAGAGATAACATTCGAAGAAGATAAGTGATTTGTCCAAGGTCAAGTGGCTAGTGGGTGGCAATGCTGCTATTCAAACCTTGATTCATCAGAATGCAAAATCTATGCCTTTTCTTCAGGGCTGCATGAACCAGACATCTTTTGGACAACAAATATTTCTTGACCATCTATAGACTTGTATAGGGGTTACCAAAAATAAAAGGGAAGATTCCATCCCATATGGAGGAGCTTTGAATTTCTAAAGGAGAGTTAACACAGGCAAATATGTCATTAGCAGATACATGGGTAATTAGTAGAGACATGGAGATATTGCAGATTTGCTTCCAGACCACTGCAATAAAGCAAGTCACACAGATTTTTTTTTTTTTGGTTTTCCAGTGCATGTAAAAGTTGTTTACACCAAAAAAAAGTTTTTAAAAAAGTTGTTTACACCATACTGCAGTCTATTAATATGCAATAGCATTATGTCTAAACAAATAATGTACATACCTTAATTAAAAACTACGTTATTGCTTACAAATGCTAAGCATCATCTGAGCCTGCAGTGAGTCATAATCTTTTTGCCGGTGAAGGGTTTGAAATAGTGTGAAAATTACCAAAATGTGACACAGAGACACAGTTAGCAAATGCTGTTGGAAAAATGGCACCAATAGACTTGTTCGACGCATGGTCGCCACAAGCCTTCAGTTTGTAAAAATCGCAGTATCTGCGAAGTGCAATAAAGAGACAGCACAGTAAGACAAGGTATGCCTATAAATATAGTTACTACACTTTTGTGTGTGATTAAGTTAATTAATGAGGGTAATTTGAAAACTAGGGCCTAGAGCTATCCAGAGGATCAGTACTTTTTTGGCAGCCTTTACACAGATAAAGTGTGGCCAAGCTGGCAGTAAGAGATATTTAATTGATGGCTCAGGAGATAGATGCAGTTACATTCCTCCAAGGCCACGAGAGGAAGGTAAAGTAGACATTTATCTCTGTGTTCGTTTAAGAACACGTACATACATATATGTATTTTAAAGAATTGGGTGAGAAAGGCAGGTTTGACCATTTTTCAGATAAGAGAAAAATGCCTTCCAAATTTCTCTTGGTTAGGAGGGAGCAAATTGAAAACACAGGCGTTTTCAAGGATAGAGAGCTTGCTATAGCAAATTTCCTCCAGATAATCAATCATTGAACCCATCCCCCAGCCTCCAGGCCCCACCACCCTGAGGATAACCTGAGGAAACGGCCATCTGTCTCAGAAGGAAAGTTGCTTCCATGACATTTTTCAGGGGCCTGTTGCCCTATGAATGACCATTGTGGAAGTCCTACTTGGTGTCTGCTGTAAATTCCACCTGCTGCTGCCCGAGTGTGCTAAGTCCTCTATGGAGATTTGTTTAACAGTATTGCTTAGCACTTAGAATAGCCATCAACTTCTAAAGACCCTTGACTGTGGTCTTCTCAGCCTTCCTGAAGTCACTCTCAGGGAAGAGGCGTGAGTCCTTTCATCGCAGCTGTAGGCGTTTCACTCTGCCTCTTCCCCCGGAAAGCCCAGAAAAAGCAGTGTCTCCACACAGCCGGGCGTGGGGCCGCTCCGAGAGGACACACGACTCCCTGGCTTGTGTGTAGCGACTTCCGTGCCAGCTTGACCTCCCTGGTCCAGGTGTTTAGTGGGAAATGTTGCTCGGAGAATGGAAGTCCTGTGTCCCCCAGAGAGCCCGAGTCTTCTCGAATGCGCCCCGCTCTGCAGCACCAGCTGGCGCGAGTTGAGTGCTGGTGGCGGGCGCTGCCCTCGGGGCTCCGTTTAGTCCCTCCAGGCGCCCCTTGAGGTCGGCACTGTGACTGTCCTCCTTTAGGGCTGTGGAATCTGAAGGATGGAGAGGGTGATCACTCAGCCACGGAGGAGAGGAGCCAGAATTTGAGATGGCGTACGCAACAAATTGAACAAAGAAAGAGGCAAACCTTTCTCCATAGAAATACTTGTGATTAATAAGGACAGATCTTTAAGCCACAACAAGTTAACTATGTGTAACTGGAGGCCAGTGGGTAGCAGCACATACCACCCCTGGGTAAGAAAACAGTGCCTCCCCCACTCCTGCACAGGTGGAAGATGATTCCCCGGCACTGGTCACACCTAACGCGAGTGTGTCTTTATGGGAGGCAGTGTTTGTAATGTCTCAGACTCGGTGCGTTGCTTCTCCCATGGGCTGGACCTCACCTATTGCTGGAGGGGCCCGCAGGGAGAAGAAGGACTTCTCTCTTGAGATTTAATGCGTTCTCTGGGCATCCATGCATGCATGCATGCATTCATTATCTGTTGTGTCTTGAGCAACCGCAGTGAGCCAGGCCCTGAGCAGGGAGCACAGTTATGGTCACAGGCATGATTGCTGTTCCCATGAATCTCACCATCTCTCTGAGAGTTAAAGTCTTCTCCACCCTCATCTCTCCAGGGGAAGATCCGGAGGCTCGGCGACTGCGCACAGTGAAGAACATTGCTGATCTGCGGCAGAACCTGGAGGAGACCATGTCCAGCCTACGGGGCACTCAGGTCACACACAGGTACCTGGAGCGCGAATCGCCGTCCTGAGCTCGCTAGTAACTTGATTTTCACATGGCTGCACCTGCCGCTAGCAAAGTGATTTGGTTAATAACGGAATAAATAACCGTGATCGCCAGATATGTTAGAATTCACCCAAGAATGCCGCGCGGCGTGCAGAAGTGTCAGGAACAAAAACCAGTAGAGACAGAACCCTCCTCAAAGCAGAGGTTTGCCCAGTCTGTTCCACAGAGGACATTGCAGGCCAGCTGCGTTTAAATTTCCCCTTGCTTGCGTTTTCCAAAACGATACTGTGCTGTTGAAACGAGCAGGTGAACTGTATTTGACCTGTGTGATAAAGTGAATAACTTGAATTCCTACCCTGTCTTCTGACCCACAGCACTCCGTAATGTTGTTAGTCATGCACGTGTATAAGACACGTACGGAAATATTTATAAAAACGTAGGATCGTGTTTAAACCGTGATTTCGTTGGATGAAATCTAGGATTACACTGGAACCATTTATCAGCTTCTTTTCATTGTTGAGCCAGAGGGTGAAGAGGATGCAGCGCCGGGACACCCTTGGTTTTGGCAGAACCAGGTCTCACGGTTTGCATTTGGCCTTGATCATCAGTACAGGCCCAGCTGCCCCCAGTGAGCTCCTGGGTGGAAGGAGGGTCTCCTTTGCTTCTCCAGTTTCATTCAGTCTTTGATAAATGAATACAGCAAGGAGACTGCAGGGCTTCCTCCCTGCCAGCAGCTTTGACAGATCAGGGTTAAGCACTGTGAGTTCTTAAAGACCAGGACCCGAACCTTAGGGGTTCCTAATGTGAGGAAAGTCAGGCCCACTGCTTCCAGGTTTGGAGGGAAACAAAAACAGTGGTTCTTCTTTAGAGGAGAGTAAATTGTCCAGGGGGCATGAATAAGTCCGCAGATTCTCGATGGCGTGGAGCCAGGTGCTGGAACCGTGACTCTGTGATTGAGTTTGAAATACCACTGTTTCCACCATCCTTGCCATGATGACTTGCTGTGGGTTACAACAGCTTGGTGGACCTCTTGGCTTGGGCTAGGATGGTAATCACGACAGGAGGGAGAGCTTCCAGGCTTTTTCTCCTATGGGAAAGAGCGCTCTCTCGGCTCAGTTACTAGATGCTAGCGCAGTTCTGAGCGCACTGGTTGTCGATGGTGCCATGAGACCTGCAAGGCTAGAAAGACAGGGGACTGATGGCAACAGAGGCTTCTTGACGGCCAGGAACATCTCAGTCTCCTGAGATTCAGACCCAGCTAGTTTGATTTATTACGGATCCCAGATCTCGAGCCTAGGCATTTACCACTCTTTCCTGGCCTTTTGCCCCCGAAAGGTAGTTGTCATTTTGCACAGAAGTCGGGGGAAAATGGATATTACAGAGTTGGAAAATCCGGGCCCTCCCTCCCTGCTTTGTCCAGAGGGAGCTGAAGATGTGAAATGATCTTAGAATCTCCGGAGTGGACGTGCGCATCTGCCTTAGGAAAGGAGAGCTGAGACGCAGCTTCCTTGGACCAGGGGGCGGCGGCTGCCCATCCTCACCAGTCCAGCATTTTCTGCTTCCTGTCCTGGGTGGTTAAGATCATGTACTTGAAGTAATTGGAAATGGGTATCTTGTAGCATGTTTTAGGGGAAAAGTCTCCACTGGGCTTTTGCAAATGTCACGTAGATGGCAGCTTCATCTTAACGAAGGACTGGCACTGGGTGGTGTGTTGGTCCCTATTATTTGTTCCTATTTTGTATATGGGAAATACTTCATCATTCTGAACAAAAATTAAAGAACTGCAAAGGCTCCCAGGCACATTGGGGTCCAACCCAAGGCTGGTTTTGTGTTTTTAGCACATTGGAAACCACGTTTGACACCAACGTCACCACAGAGATAAGCGGGCGCAGTATTCTCAGCCTGACGGGCAGGCCCACCCCTCTCTCCTGGAGGCTCGGCCAGTCCAGCCCTCGGCTCCAGGCGGGAGACGCCCCCTCCATGGGCAACGGGTACCCGCCCCGCGCCAACGCCAGCCGCTTCATCAACGCTGAGTCGGGCCGCTATGTGTACTCCGCCCCCCTGCGGAGGCAGCTGGCCTCCAGGGGCAGTGGCGTCTGCCACGTGGACGTCTCGGACAAAGCAGGAGACGAGATGGACCTGGAAGGCCTCGGCATGGACGCCCCTGGCTACATGAGCGATGGGGACGTTCTGAGCAAGAACATCCGGGCAGACGACATCACGAGTGGGTGAGTTCCTGGGTCTTCCCTCTATTCCCAGAGCGGGGCGTGGGGTGGGTGGGGGGAGGCGTGGCACCTGCTGCCTCTTCTGCAGGGCTGATTCACATTCTCTGGAGGAGAGCGAACCGCCTTCCTCCCCTTATGTCCACCTCCGCGCATGTGTGTGTGGAGGGAAGCCTTCTGGGGTGAATTACAAAACCTGGGTGGCAGTCAGGCTTGGCAGTAACTTGCTGGGCAGTTCCAGCAAGGCTCCACCAGCAGCCAGAGTGACACTGGGCAACCAACCATATTGTGTCAGTCCTTTAAATGTGCCTTGCACTTAGGCTGCCTGGCCCTACAGGATCTGGCCTTTATCTGCCTCTTAGATCTCATCATCTTCCACCCTCCTTGCTTCTGCTGCTGCAGCTGTTTGTTCTGTTTCTCAGTCTCATCAAGCTCTTTCCTGCCTCAGGGCCTTTGCACTGTTTCTCTGTCTGGATTCTGTTGACCAGATCTATTTCCCCGGTTCCTTCTGGCTGCTCAGCAGGCATCTCTTTGGAGAGGTCCTCCTTGCTCCTTCAACTTGAAGTCATTTTTGTAGCCTGCCCCAGGCCTAGTCTTCTCCATCACCCTGTCTTATGCTCTTTTTGAAAGCTTATCACTGTTTCAAATTATCCTGAAGATGGGTTTTGATCTGTCTCCCTGCTCACTCCTCCTTGCAACAACAAGTGCTGTGAAGCAGGGACAGCATCTGGCTTGGTCACCACTGAATCCCCAATGCGTTGTCTGTGGAAGAGCTTATAGACATTGCTGAATTAACGAGCATGTAGCTCAAGGAGTGAAGGAACAAGCCCAACCTCTCTGTAGCAGGTGAAGTCAAGGGGAATGATGAGCTGGTGTCCGAGCCGGCCTGTGACCGCGTGTGGCCAGAGGCTTGGCTTCTTTTTCTGCCCCACTTCCAGGTCACCATGTAAACTGAATGTGCATCTGTTGACTCCACTTGCCTGTGACTTACTTCTTCATCACTCTTAATCTGGGTTGCCCAGAAGTTCTCCAAGATCCTTTTCTTCTCTGACATTCTAGCAGGCAAAATTACAGATCATAAAAATCAGGCAGAATGGCCATGCCACTCATTTTCATGAGCAAGCACCTCGTGGGTGAGTCAGTATTTTCATAATTGTAATAATAGCTCCTTCTCCCACTATGTGCCAAGCACTGTGCTGGACGCTTTCTATATATATATTAGCTGTCCCACCCTCACAATAGTCCTTTGAGGAAGGTGACATCATCCCCATCTTATGGGCGAGTAAACTGAGGTTCAGGAAGGCTAAATAACTTGCCCAAGTTAAGTGGTTAAGAGGCAGAGCCCAGGGCTAGTGGCTTCTGAGCTGTCTCGCTTTAACCACTGTGCTGCCCCGTCTTGCCCGACATTGTAGGGCTGTGATGAAATAGCACAACTACTTGCCTTTATTTCAAAATTGATTTGCTTTTGCTTATTTCTATCTGTCTGACTGGAAGTGTTCTTTTAATTAATTAAAATCTTACAGAGAGTTGCCTTGGCTTCCTGCCTGTGACTTTTAGAACCATCCCATAGTGAAATCTTGGAAGACAGGAGCCACCAAACCCTTATAATATGACAAGTTCCTGCTCTCCGGATGGCTAGGAAAGTGACTGGCCTGATAATTCAAATGATCCAATTAAGTGAGAGCATCATTTTGTGTCTCCAGTTTTACATAAGCGTGGGAGTAGTAACAAATACCTATTACTAAAGTTGCGTGTAATTTAATCTTCTATTATTATTTAGAAGACCTTTGGTATTCAGCCTGGCCTCAAGGTTACCATTATCATTTCCTACTGTAATATACTACCAAAATATTTTGGAATTATTTTGAGACTTTTGTATCCTGTAAGAAAGAGTTCATTTTCTTTTCAGGTCAATCTTTCGATCAGTACGTGAAGATGTATTTATGTTGATGTAGTACTGACAGTTTCCTCAAGGTGGAGACATTGAAACACCCTAAACTGAACCTTAGCGGGGAAATGCTTAGTTTCTTCAGCTATTTAAACCAGAGCCTTTACCCCTGCTAAAAAAAAAAAAGTACAAATGTTTACATTTCACTTCTGCTTTGGGAAGCTTACATTTTTAGCAAGTGGGATAGCGCTTAGAGCAAGTGTAGATAAAAGTGCAGAAAATGTAAGCAAACCACCCAGTTGTTGAAATCGGAGAACTCTGTTCTATTTCCAACCCACTCCCCTCCCAATTCCTTTTAATGTAGACATTTACCTGCACAATGAAGAGAGGCAGCCCAGATGGCATTCAGTGCTCCTTCTGGTTGTGATGTTCTACAGTGCTGTTCAAACATGACTGCCCTCTGTTGGAGATGCACTCGAGTTTCTGCTTTGAGGCCAGGTTATCGGTTCGGCTTTACATGCAGAGTTCAGGACACGCCATTTAATGTCCTTTGTACTCAGTTCTTTTTCCTGTTCTAAACATGACAAGGTTGTAGACACGGAAGGACTAGTCATTTAGTCTGTGCCTCAGAAGCTGCCCAGTAAGTCAAAATCCTGAGGCAACTGGTGTAGTGGGAAAACGACAGCAGACGAGCTTCAGTCCTGCTCTGTCCCTCGTGAGCTCGTGACATTAAGCACATCATTCAACTTCCCAAAGCCTTGAAGCACTACAGTTAATTGGGTTTTTAACCTTCTACCGTGAGATTTCTCTTTGAGGCTGTGTCTGATTGATGGCAGATATCTGATAAAGACACACAGTTTCAGACAGGGTCTGGATGTCTTATCAATCTCAAAGATCCAGGCGCTTGGAAACAATGAAATGATGGCTGTTTTCATCCAGATGTTTGCTTGGCTTAGTGGAAACAGCCTTGATGTATGAGGAATATATAAATCAGTATGGAGGCTGTTTGAGGAAAGTTCTTGTAAAACTTTACAGCGAGTTTATTTAGCCAGGCTGATAGGGAAGTAAATTTCTAGTTTCTGAAGACGTATGACCTTTATTTAAAAAATAACGCTGTACCTCATCTTGGTAGAGCAGCTGTCTTTTGATGTCTCCAGTTCATTGTCTCCACTGGATCTGAGCGCACAGGCACCTGTGTGTATTATTCAGTTCTCCCTAAGCGGGGACTGACATCACTTGATTTCCGTGGAGTTTAACTAAGAAACTAATGGCACACGCCTTTGGTCTCTGTGTATGTGTATTTATTAAACCCTTCTATTGCATTTAGTATGTGCCAGGCATGTCTAAGTACTTTACAAGAAATTGCCTGACCTCACCACTTCATTTTATTAGATTGATAAATTGGGCTTCAGCTGTAGTTAGTGGAAAAGAAATTAAAGTAACAGAAGAAGACGTCTCTGACTAAGTTTTGATCTGTGAAGTCAATCGGTCTATTCATCTTCTAAAAATTCAGAGTGCCATATGGTATAGACTAAAATTAAAGGGAAAGACTTAGCGTCCATATGTTTGGAAAGATTTTTATTTTTCTTTTCAAAGGAGGCACTGAATTGTATAATGTTCCAAAGTATGACTCTACCTCCCCTTCCGGGTGAAAAAAAAGAACTATTTAAATTTAACATCAGAAATTTCTCCAGGAGCCTTTGATGGCTTCCCATTGCCTGTGGGAACTGATCTCAACTTTTTAACTGAACAAGGGAGGCTGTTTATGGTCTTTCCCTCAGCTGCCCTCCCTGCCTTCTCCCTGGCCACCTCCCTCCTCACCCACCCCACACTCCCCACTGCCTTGGGCTGGCTGCCATTTGTTACCAAAGGCTGTTTCCTGCATTTGCAAAGCTCAGTGCCAGAGGACATGCTGCTTTCTCCCTGGAATTTCTTTCCGCTCTAGCCCATCTGACTGATCCTTTAAAAAAAAGAAAAAACCTCCTCTGTGATGCCCTCCTGGACTCCCTCAGTCAGAGTTAGCTCTGTCTTGTGTGTTTCTGGTGGCCTTGGTTCACACCTAGGTTAGGTGAGAACCTTTCTCTTTGCATGGGAAGCATTTGAGAGAGACTGGGTGGCGTTGAGGAAAGAGTACAGTCTTAAGAGGCAAGCAGATTTGAGATTTCATCCTGGCCCTGCCAAATAAACTGGAACCCGTTTTTAACATTTAGGAATTAGAGATAGAACTTGAAGAGCACCTGGCAGAATCTGGGGTGCTCAGGAAATGTCATGCACTGTGTGTGTGTCTGTCTTCTCCGCCAAACATGGAGCACCAAGAAGGCAGAGGGGGCCCATTATTTTTCTCAATGCCAGAGACTAACATAAGTAGGAATTTAATAGATGTTTTGCGAGTGGTCTGTCTTTCAGGCCTGCCGTCTCAGGACCTTGGGCTTGTGTGACTTGCCACCACCAGCTGTGAAAGTCAGTGATTCTATCTGCAGAACATTTGGAGGAAATCAGTTTAGCCTCTCATATCCTTTTGGTGCAATGCATAGCTCCATCTAGTGGCCAATACAGGATGTGCTGCTGTGGCTTTGCTTTTAATTCAAAAAATCATCATATTGGTGTAAAACTGAGTGCTGGTGTTATTCAAGGCTGAGAAAGTGGAGATTGTAGAAGCTGACTTATCTTTAAATGTGGCCTGACCCATAGTCCAGTGTAGGGGAGAAAGTGGGGTTGTGAGCAAGCTGGTCTTCAGAGTCGGGTTTTTGATGGCTGAAGTCTTCCCTGTTAAGGTGTCGGATTGCTTCATCCAGAGCTACCATGTGTGCCTTCTGGGAGACTTGAGCCCTCAGAAGGTGAGGAACCATCCCTGCTGAATTACGCGTAGCTCTGTGAACACATCAGGGTGTGTCTTAGTCACCTCAGGCTGCTACAGCACGATACCACAGACTGGGTGGGTACGCAACGGACGTTATTTCTCACAGCTCTGGAGGCTGGAGGTCCGTGATCCAGGTGCCGGCATGGGCGGGTTCTGGTGAGAGCCCCCTTGCTGGCTTGCTGTGTCCTCCCACAGCAGAGAGAAGCTCTGCAGTGTCTTTGTCTTCCTCTAAGGGCACTAATCCCATTATCAGGGCCCACCCTCATGACCTCATCAAACCCAGTAACCTCCCAGAAGCTCCACCTCCAGATATCATCACATTGGTGACTAGGACTTCGACATATGAATTGGCCGGGGGTGGGGGAAGCATAAACATTTAGCCTAACAGGGTACATCATTCTCATGTGCAACACCCTGTGCTTAGGTGGCCTTCCTGTCGTTGCCTGCCAGGTCACCTCCTCAAGGAAGCCTTCCCTGATTCTATCCAAGCAGAGGTGGTGATTCTTTCTTCTGGGCCCTCATGGTACTTGACATTCCCTTAATAGCCCTGATAGCACTGCACTGGAATTATTGCAGATATCTATGTGTGTATAAAATCAAACAAGGCACCATACAAAATATTTTTTTCGACTGTTTCAGTGCATTAATTAATTCTGGAAGGGACAGAGCCCATATCTGTTTCCAGCTCTTAAAGATCAAAGTTAGATCTGCCTCAGATGCTCCCCTATCTTCATTGGCTGGCGCAGGACCTATTCCATAGTCAGTGGCCGGTGAATACTCACTGAATGAATGAGACAGCTGACCTTCAGCAAAGCAAGCAGTTACATACCTCTGGATGAGGATGGGCTTCAAATTGAAGCCCCTTGAACTTGACACCCCAGCTGTGTGGTCTTCCTCTCCTCGGCCCTGTCTTGTACAGTCTGCTTATTCCAGACCTGGACCACGTCTGTCCCAGTGATCTGGACTTTG
The DNA here is from genome assembly GCF_048564905.1 of Vicugna pacos. Taxonomy (NCBI): domain Eukaryota; kingdom Metazoa; phylum Chordata; class Mammalia; order Artiodactyla; family Camelidae; genus Vicugna; species Vicugna pacos. The sequence goes on from NC_132996.1 coordinate 41,093,414, forward strand.
GCAGCACAGGAACCAGAGACAGCTCAGGTACCGGAGCCCACACCGTGGGGGTGGGGGTCGGGGCGGAGGTGTCCCGTCCCTCTTCCTCCCTCCAGGGACCTTCAGGGGACAAATGAGGGAAGTGTTTCTCACCAAGTCAGCGTAGAACACAGCAGGCGACCCCCTGAGTCAAAAAGGTGGCATTGATAACGTGAAAGGCTCTTTCTTATCTGAAGAAGGCTTCTCATGGTCTTTCTGGGCCAGAGCTGCGGTAACCCTGACGGGCTGTTGTTCCTGGCAGACTGGTAGGCGAGGAAGCCAAAATACGCCTTGTGGCCAAAACGAGCCTGAAGCCAAGAGAAATGATTTTAGGTGAGGCCATCCTGAAAGGCACGGGGTCAGGGCAGTTTCCAGCCGGGTGTGGCCAGCATCTCTGGGATTTGAAAAAGATGGGCTCTTGTTTCTCTGGGTCGATTTCTCTGAAATGATCATGGCTGGTGGGGCTCTTGAAAAGCTTGAGAATTCCAGGTTTCCGGTAAGCCACTGGGTGAGTCTCAGGGATGGTAGGAAGGTTGAAATGTCATGGACAGTTGGAGACTCAGCCCTGCAGACAGACAGATCTTGGCCTTGGGAAAACTGCTTGGCCCTAAAGAACTACATTTCTCTACACACACACACACACACACACACACACACACACACACACACGTGTAGAAAACACACTGGCACTCCAGCATGAAGCTGCAGGCCCAGCCAGCTTGATGTGGGGCTGGGGCAGGTCCCAGTCTATAGGTCTTTCCATTCCTCTCTGCTCCCCTTGGGTTTCTTCACTGACAGGTCTTAGTGGTGTATGCATTCACAGAAACCAGGAATACTTTGCCCCGTCTGGTATTTTCCATGATGTTAAATATCCCAGGCAAACATAATGACCCCTGTTTTCCTAAGCAGCTCCCTGGGTAGAGTAAGTGAGCTCAGGGCAGGGCAGGATTAATTTCCCCAAGTGTTGGAGGACCAGCAACAGCTTTCCCTGCACGGCTGTGATGTCATCTGACACGGATTCAGCTGATGGATGGCTCTGGCTACCAGTATCAGCTGTCCCTGATGGCCGGTGTACACGTCTTCTTCTTCCACACACCGTAGACTCGCCAGATTGACCGAGTATGGGAAATGGCTCAGCCCTTATCAGCAGCCAAGCAGGCGGCTTTATTATCAGAGGAGAAAGAACAATTGCGCTAACAGCATGCTGAAAGCAGGCAAATTCTCCAGCCTTTCCAAGCCTGCTCTAGCCACCGTTGGTGACGATAGATTTAGCAGACAGAGAGCAGGATTCCAAAAAGATTTACTGGAGAACAGCCCCACGGAGAAATGAAGTGTGGTCCAACTTTGACATGGGCAGCCCAGACCGTTACTCATAACTAATAGTGAATGTTGGGGAAGAGGGAAAAAATGGGAGTGTCTTGTCTTCTCAGGAAACTGGGCTTAGGCCCTGACTTCTTGGGAATTTCCTAGCTCCCTTTGAGATTTGAATCCATTCCCATCTCCCCCACCCACCTGCATCCTGCAGGGAAGGAAAGGGAGCTGGGGACAAAAGTGGGTGCTTTGGAGAAGAAAACCATACCTCAGGCCTTTCTGAAGTGGCCCCTTTGCACGCCAATCCTCAGAGACACCCTCTAGCATGCAGGCTCTCCTGGAGGTGGAAACTGGAAACCCTTCCTTCGGTCTGCCTTCTGGGGAGGCTCCAGGCAAAAGATAGTGAAATTCCATTATGAAAGTGTTTTTTGAGTTTCTTGTGTACTGGGGACTGTGCTTCAAGACACTGAGGCCAGGGGAAATGAACCAGACCCAGAGCCGCCACGGTTCTAACAGCACGGGGGGAGCTCCTAGAAGGAGGAGGGCACGTAGGTCAGCGTGGGATGATGTGGGAGCAGTGCACTCTGCGGGGACGTGAGGGGGAGATCAAGAGCCTCCTGAGTGATGGGGGCCGTGGGAAGTCCAACGTGGCGGCTCCACCACCTGTGGCCCTGGGTCCTGGAGCACGTTCCCGAGCTGGCTTCAGTGGGCTCATGCCTGTGAACTTGGCACAGAGCCTGGTGTGCGTGGCCGGAGCATCAGCACTGCTGTAGCGTCCGCCACCAGCAGCGGTGGCAGCACCTTCAGGGCCTGGGAGCTGGACACTGAAAGATGAACAAGTGGCCAGGCAGAGCAGGGGCATGAAGACATAAGGGCATGAGGAATGTTTTTATGAGAACGGTGCCTGGGATGGGTTTGGAGATTCAAGACAGGTAGGGGGGCTCAGGTCAGAAATTCTTGGAGTCCAGAGACGGGGGTCCCAGCTCCAGGTAAGGCCCTGGGAACAGACGCACAGGGGTTAGACTTCTCACACTAAACTCTGCCGGACCTGGGGCCACTTGGGCAAGGGACGTGGAAGCGCCCAAGCTGACACTGGCTGGGAGTTGTTGACCTTGGTCCTCAGCACTCTCCATCTTTGCCAGCTTGCCCTCTTGCCTGTTGGCACCCACCCAGTGCCCTCAGACTGTCTCAGGCATCCAGGCCACCCCCGGACCAGGGCTGGCTGAATATTTAAGCAGAGTACGTGGCAGCCTCTGGAATGTGCTCTCTGGGGCTTTAGGAAAACCCCAGTCCCAGAGCCTTCCATTTCATGCCCTGGAGAAGCTTTGGCCCTGTGGTGGGGACCACCCTGTGCACAACACTTAGTTCTAACCCAAGGCAGGTGGTGATAAATGTTTGCATTGAGAGGCACAGTGGGGTGGGGAGGAGTCTGAGAAGAGCGCAGGTCCTTTCTGTTCTCACTTTCTTCTTTTGGGAAGCCAGCTTTCCTCCTCTGCAAATGAGAATGATGCCTGGAGTTGCAGTGACCCGACTGAGTGAGCTGACACGTGCCAAGTGCTGCTGGACTCTTCCAGACCCTCCTCATAATAACGAGCATGTTGCCAAGATTCTATGCGATGGGATGTAATCTCATACCTAGTTCAGTACCTGGTGCAGAATAAAAGTACTCAGTGTATCTCCCTCTCCTCCACCCTTACTCATCCCAAACCCCTGTGAGATACCTCCTTAGGGTGAGTGGGGTTTGCAATGAGACCGTTAGGGATGCTCACGTAGGAAACAGCACCCGGAAGCACCCCATCCCGCACCCACCACGCCATGCAGAGGAGCTGCTGTGCTGAATCACGCTTAGCAAGGCGCTCCTTCCTCTCCTTCACGCCATCTGGACTGTCTGCTATCTTGTTGGAACAGACTTCCTGCCCCTCACGGGGCTCCTCTTCGGTAAGGTTGTCAACAGAACACACAGGCGCTATGGGCCTGGCGCAGCTTGGCCCCAGGTGTTCAGCCAAGGGAGATTGCGCTTTGGGTCCACTAATCAGCACTGCAGAGAAGACTCTGTGTGTTCATTATTTCAAGTCAACGAACATTTAACAAGTGTCTCCTCTGTCCCAGGCTTTGCTCTGAAGTATGACTAATAATGACTATTTGGTACTCTTCTTTCTGGGGCCTCACTTTTGGTCATTTTAAATCCTCATCAGAGTAAACCTGGGACCCAGGAGCTCCCACTTACCAGAGGGTACTTATGCGTCCGGGAAAAACATGCTCCACCTCCAGAGCCCCCGAGGGGTGATGGGGAGTAGGGGCTAATGTGCATCACACCATCTGTGAGGCAGGTACCGTCCATAACCCCGAAACTCTGGCTCTGTGGGACATTTTCATTATATGAGTAAGAAAAATGAAGACCCAAGAGGGTTACTGTTAACCTCATTGTTTTAAAGCCCAGGGAAGAGATGGAAAGGATGCTCTTCTATTGCTTCCTTCCCCCCATGCTGGAATTTCAGTGTGATTCTGGTGCCTTTGTTGCTTTGCTGCAGTTGGCTATTTTCTGCCTCCTTCAGGACCACTATCTGATGTGTGTACTAGTCTGCAGGCTCCTCTGTCTCCATCTCTTCTCAGCGCTTTGCAAGTGTACCTTGAGTGGAGAGAACTGTGCCCCAGGTAGACCTGAAGTCCCCCTAGTTTTGCTGTGAAGCCTTTGCATAGCTCTCATCCAGAAAACCCGGTCTCCATTTTTCTTATGCAGATAGATCACTGAAAATTCCCTTCCTGGTTACTTGTTGAGGGCCGGCAGCTACAGAGTGGCTCAACAGATTTATGGTGGCGAGGTTGGAGGACCCCAAGTTCGAGTTGAGGTGAAGATGAAAAGAAACATTTGGATGAGGTTGGGAGTATTTTGGCTCTGAGACAATAAGCCCATGTTGAAAGACTCAAAAAAAAAAAAATAGGCCATATGTGCCTGTACTCAGATCAAGATAAGAAACTTAAATTTTGGTTGGGAACTCGTGGTCCTCTCAGCATGCTGCTCTGGAGATATGGTATAAGGGAAGAAGCTTTAGACTCAGAGTCAGAAGACCTGACTTCATATTCCTTGCTTGCCAGCTGTGTGACCTTGGTGAATATGCTGCCTTTTCTGAGTCTGTTTCCCAGCTGTGCAGTGGTATCCTACATCTTAGGTGGATAGTGAGGAAGAAAGGAGATAGTGTTTCTAAAGTGTCTGGCGTGTGTAGAATGGTGTGGAGTGGTCGTTCCTTTTGGGCTTTTTGGAATTGTTTCGTCTGTTTGGCTTCCTACTCTCTTCTTCCTACTTAGAACATTTATTATGAGGATTAACGTCATTTCTTATGCTTGAGGATCATAACCAGTTCTCTGTTAACTGAGTCAGAGTTGATCTGTATATTGTTCTCCAGAGGAAAAGTTGATGTTGCAACTTGAGTCCAAAGAGCCTAGAGGCAGAATTTCCTCTTCCTTGGGGAACATCAGTCTTTTTCCTCATTTGGCCTTCAACTGATTAGATGCGGCCCATCTCATTCTGGAGAATAATCTGCTTTACTCAACGTCTATCAATGTAAGTGCTCATCTCCTCTGAAAAGTACCTTCACAGCAGTATCTGGACTCATGCTTGCCCATGTATCTGGATCTCCCATCCTAGCTGAGTGGACACACAAAATAAGCCATCACAGCCTGCATGTAGTAGGCCTTGGCGTGTCATCAGTGAGAATGAGTCCTCTGGGGGCAGGAGGCAGTTCACCTGCAGTCCAGAGACAAAGAACAACACATCAGCTTGTGGAAACATCTGTGAGGGCTCGAGGCTCGTGCATCCTGCCCAAGATACGACCACAAATCAAGAGTCAGTGCATGCCTTGGAAAATCATTGCGTCCCTTCCAGAATCCCCAGGTCCTGATAAGAAATCTCCCTGAGAAATTGAGGCTTTAACCTTTTCTCTTAATCCTGAAGTAGCTCTGGAGTAAGACAGACACCCTGGCGCGGGCACCTGGAGGGCTGATGACTTTCAAGAGCCCGAAGTGAAATAAGGTTCAGATAAATCCAGCCCGCATGCACTTTGTGATCTGGGGACCAGCGGGAGACAGGGGCCTGGGGTTCTCTCTGCCACCTCGTCAGTGTCCCTGCCCCGCGCCCAGAGCTTGGTACTTGGAATCGCCTGGGCATCTGTCTTGAAATGAGAAATTTCACATACCTGAGCAGTGAAGTTTGTCGGGTGAAGTCAACTCAAGTTGTCAGAAACATGGGCCAGGATAAGTGTGTTGGTTCTGCTGAGACGGAGAAGGCCACAGAGAAGGCACTAACAGTGCTTGCTGGCGTGTGTCTTTTTGTGTGTCCTGCAGCAGTGGTGCGGTCTTTCACAACAACTCAGCTGCTTCGGCATCTCCGTTGTGTGCTGGGCGCTCTGTTGAGGTCATTACATACATCGTCTCACTCTTTACATCAGTTCTTTGCAATAAAGGCTGTTTTTCATCCGCTTTTTATGATCGAGGAGACCAGGCTCAGAGAGGTTGGGTTACTCGAATAGGTCACACAGGTAGTAACTGCTAGAACCAAGGGGTCAGCCGGGCTGAATTCAGAGCCTGTGCTCCAGGAACTCTGTAGTGTGGTTTCTCACTGTAACTCTGATTATATGCAAGGCAAGACCACCAAGGAGGAGTGGCCATCTGTGGACATATGGAGACCTTGGATCTCCCCATCACCATATTTGGGAGCAATAGAGCGATAAAGAGAGCAGGAAGGTGGTATTCAGAGGGGTAAGGCTCCGAGGACTGAGTTGCACAGGAACTTGGAGAAATATTTGGCGAATGCTTGTGCCAGGACCACGGAGGCTGGCTGTGGCGGAGGCAAAGGCAGATACTTTTGTTTGCCTCGAAAGCATTATTTCACAATTCATTTCAATTAAATGTCACAGGTCTTTACTGTAGCATTAGAAACACTTGTGTCAACATTCCCCAGGTGCTTGTGCAGAAAGTGAATGGGGACAAAACTGGTTCTGTGTGTTTTGGAAACGAAAACCAAGATGCTCAGAGACAGGAAGGTTCTGAGCTGAGCCGTGTTGCTTGCTGATTTACCAAAGCGCCTCACTGCAGTATGGCTTCCGGGTGTGAAATCTCATGAAAGTGGGCGTTTCAGTCACCTTTGTCAGGGTGATACCTGCATTTCTCCCAGGAAATTCTAGCGGTGTAGCCTCCCACCCACCGCGAACCCAAACAAAACACACAGTTACAAGCTCAGCGCCACCCGGAGACCCCGGAACCATGCACGGCAAGTTAGAGCTTTATTAATCGAGTGACTTTTACCTTACTCTGTGGGAGCTGTTAATTAAAACCACTCAGCCGTTGAGTTGGGAGAGAGGGAGGAAGACAAAGATTGAGGACGGCTGGTAGGCTGGCTTCCCTGCCGCCTTTGCAGGCTGGCGTAGCTGTTTTAGAACACAGACTTCACGGTTGAGTAGTCTCACTGCTCATTCACCAGAGGGTTGTGCGAGGTCCCTTGGGAACGGCTCTCATTTGATGCCCTGCAGCCAGGCCTTTTGCATACAGAAGACCTGCCAGCCTCTGACCAAGTCTACCTCCCAGTTAATAATAAGGGTGGTGATGATAATAGCAGCTACCGTCTGGAGCGTTTCTAAATGCCCGGCACCACGTGCAGCACTTCACACACATTGTCTCCAGTCGGCCTCCCCGGAGTCCCTGTGGTCTTCTTCCCATTCTCCTGACAAGGATGCAGGGGCTTGGAGGGCATCAGTATCTCGCCCAGAGCCGGTGAATCTGGGAGCCGGGACTGGAACGCAGACAGACTGACTGCAGGCACAGCCGCTGTGTTTCACTGAAAACCCTGGAAGTTGTGTAAACATATTGAAAGTCTAACTCCTCTTCTCCCCCTCCAAGCTGTTCCTCTTCCGATATGTCCGCATCCATCTCTCTTCCCAGCCAGAACCCAGGAAGAATCTCAGACTCCCGCTCCCTTGTTCCTGGAAGACCAGTCACCAAGATGGATGGATTCTGCCTTCACAATCTCCTGCTGTGGTTCTCTCTGTCACACTGCTCATGTCTCTCCCCCAGAGGATTGCCTTCGTCCCTTCCTTGCTTTCCCTGCCTCTGATCTCAGAGCTTGTCCAACAAATCCACCCTCCACCTGGACGAGAGCAATCTCTCTAGAGCAGAAATCTGATTACGTTACCACCTGCTTATAATTTCTCGGTGGCTCCACCTTGCTTGCTGCGTAAACTCTGTGTTGTAGTTTCTATGGCTGTATAGCAAATAACTCCAAAATCTGGCTGCCTGAAACCACCATTTGATTTTTTTTTTAATTGAAGTATGTTGATTTACAATATTGTGATAGTTTCTGGTGTACAGCATAGTGATTCAGTTATACATATATGTTCTTTTTCATTGTGGATTATATATAACCTACTGAATATAGCTCCCTGTGCTATACAGTAGGACCTTGTTGTTTATCTATTTTATATATGGTAGTTTATATCTGCTAATCCCAAATTCCTAATTTATCCCTCCCCCTCCCTCCCTCCCCTTTGGTAACCATAAGTTTGTTTTCTGTATCTGTGAGTCTGTTTCTAAATGTATTGTAAATGAGTTTCTTTGTATCATTTTTTTCAGATTCCACATATTAGTCATATCATATGATATTTGTCTTCCTCTGCCTGACTTCACTTAGTATGACGATCTCTAGGTCCATCCATGTTGCTGCAAATGGCATTATTTCATTCTTTTTTATGGCTGAGGAGTATTTCATTGTGTGTGTGTGTGTGTGTGTGTGTGTGTGTGTGTGTATCACAACTTCTTTATCCAGTCATCTCTCAACACACATTCAGGTTGCTTCCATGTCTTGGCTGTTGTAAATAGTGCCGCTGTGAACATGGGGGAACCACCATTTGAAGATGCTCACGGGTCTCTGCTTCAGGAGCTGGGACAACGTACAGTGGACCCAGAGATGTTTCTAGGTTTTAGGGAGCTCTGTAAATCCCAGCCGTCAACTGGATTAATAGGATAATAATGTGGGAGGCAACAAGAGTGTATTTTGTTCTTGCTGCAAGTTTGAAGAGGTTCAGAATCAGGCAAAGGTTTCTTTAGGGAAGGATGATGAGGAAGGGAAACAGGTTCGGGATGTAATAGAAATGTTTATAGAAGCTAAATCTGCTTGGCACAAGACATGCTTAGAAGAGAAATAGGTTCCAGAGGATCAAACTCAAACTGTAGGTGGACATTAGACTTCCGTTTTTCATCTCCTAGACACCAAAGAGACCATTAATGAGTGTAATGAAAATCAGGCTGAAAATTACACCTGTCCAAACTAGGGTGGGCTCTTTCATAAGGACACAAGCCTCCCGTTCCCAAGAGTAATTAAGCAGGATCTGGAAACCCAGGTCCACATGTTGCAGAAGGGATTCCTGCATGAGATGAGACGCTGAGAGAGGGGACCTTTAAAAGTCCTTCCTGGTGTAAGATTCAGGGCGTCCAGTTCCCACAGGAATCACTGAGGTTCTAACAAGGTTGGAACAGAGCTGGGCATTGTGCTCAGGAGAAAGAGGTCTCTTTGACAAGCCAGATTTCCACAGGTCATGCCAGCCTGGGAGTGGTAGCAGGGCACCAAAGCTGTCTCTTCTAAAGATATTCCCACCCATGCCCCCTTCAAATAAACACGAACATCAGACCCAGCTCCTTCCCCTGCTGCAGGTTCTGGTCTGGCAGATACCAGGGTTTGGAGGCAGAGCGGACCGTGGCTAACGAGAACCACTGTTGGCTCAGGGTGTGCACACCTGCCGAAATGTTCCTGTGAGTTACGCTCTGTAGATTGTAGGGTGAAAATCAAAGGTTTTTAAAGTGTAAAAATGTTACAGCATTTAACAAGCTCACACTCACTATGCAGAGTCTAGACGATTGGGCTTTGGCCCTGCCCAGCTTGAATGACTGCTTCAGCTGGTCTGTCTCCCATTCTTGTGAAAGTGGAAACGCTTGGACAAGTGGAAGAGGGAGAAAGTCAGGCCCCTGCTCCCCCTGTGTCTGTGCAGCCCCAGACAGCTGTTGTGACTGCAGCTCCTGCTGCCCTGATAGGAGGTAATTTGAGGAGCCTGTCAGCGACCAGCTCTTGCTTGATTTCTGCCCTGGAGGTCACTGGCTTGGGTTTCGGCTCCCTCGCAGCCCGCCCTCCCCGCCAGAGAGCTGCCGCCGCCAGGTGCTCCTGCCGCTTTGGGCACACACAGCCCTGGGCCACCCTTTGTCTGTCCCCAGGCTGCTGGTTTGCCTGGACGCCTGGCTTCTGGGTGTCTCATGCCCAGGTAGCCTCCCAGCCCCGGTAGCCACCTTGCTGCGGGCAGACACACCTGTCCTTGCTGCCGGCATGCCTGTGGCACCGTCCCGGCCCGTACATGCTGGTGTTCTAGAGGGAGACAGTTTTTGCCTTTCACACTGAACTCCCTGCTCTACCGGTTTTACTGTTGACTCCTTTTTAGGAAATCACGGACAACAGAGAATTTAGCCACGGGGCAACGTGACTAACTTCAGCTCAGGTCCATGAGCCCCTTGCGGTGGCACTGACATTGCTCCTTACACAGGGGGCTGGACTGGTGCTGCCCTTGAGTGGGGCCTGTGACGCCTCCCTCTAAACCTTATCTTACTAGCTTCCCATGCCTGGGGGGCCCCGTCTTCCTAGAAGTCTTCCTTGGAGCCTTTAGCTAACATGGCTTAATATTATTTCACTTTTCTCTAAATAGATGCAGGGATGTCTCATTTCCCTCTGTACCCCCCAGATGCTCAGCATGTATGTTTTATATCATCAGCCTTAGTAGAAATGGCCCTTTTCCTGTGGGCTCGTGTGGGAGGGACCCAGGCATTATTCGGGACGTGCCCAGCTGGAGGATGGGCTGATTTTTCCTTTTTCTGGAGGCTCTTGGTTTGTTTAAGATGCCTTTTTCACTTAAGGACTCTGTTTTGTTTTTCAGACTTGTAGAATTTCGACATGCCCTATATTACCAGGATTATGCAGTGCAGCTCTTTGCGGGGAGGAGTGGGACTCCAAAGAGGCAGCCGTGAGATCTGCCTATTGTGGCTCAGAGCGCAGACGGGCCACATCTGTGCTCTCAGCTGCAGCCTTGTTCCCTCCACGTGGCTGTGTCCTGGGCCACTTGTCAGGCTGCACAGCATGTGCGTAGATAGCCTCTCTTCTTATGGAGGCCTAGTACTTAAATAGTTCAAAATCCGAACTTCCCAGGAGGAAAATGGCTGGTTCCCATCCTGATAAATCTTAACTCGGTGTTTTTCAAACTTTAAAAATCGCATGCCCCTTTCTGCTTGACATAAAGACATCACACTCTGCATGGGGGCTAGGGTGTGTGTGAGGATATTTGTTTACAATGATAAATTTGTAACGCTGAAGATGCTTTTTCAAACTCCTACCTCGCCCGGCGATGAGCCCACCTGCACAGAGAACCGGTGTCCCGAAGGTGACCAGGGCTCGGGGACACACAGGAAAGAGCACAGGGTCAGGCATCCTGTGTTGTCAGCTGTTGTGTCTGCTGGGCTTGTCGAATTTACTGGCAGGTAATTAGAGTATCCTGCGGTCACCCAGTTTTGGCTTAATCCCTGTGCTTGAAGCCCAGAAGCCTATATGTGGATTTCTTTATATTGGAAATACATTTGTTGAATTCCACTTGGAATGAGTGCCCAGAATGATGCTTTTCTTAATGAAAATACTACCTGGTAGGAATTTAGCATCTAAGACAATCCAGTGAATCCACTGTACGTTTTATTTTTAGATCCTTTGTATCGGTGCACGTATGTCTGTGTGAACTATCTTAATTTCCTTGCCCTCAACCCAGGGCTACTGGCAAGCACCTTCTTATCCTTCAAGATTCCAGTCAAGGATTTCTTCCTCTAAGAAGGCTTTTCTGGCCCTTCTCCCTACTCTGGGCCTTGCTGAACCCCATGCAAACAGAGACACTTTTCCCTTCACCTGATTCTTGTGTCCCAAGCACCCAGGCCAGTGCCTGCCTCACAGCAGGGCCTCAAAATGCGGACCATCTCTAGGGCCGCAGCCTGCATGTGGTTCTAATGTGGCACTTCCTGCAGCCCCCTAGCTTCTTCCAGAAATCTTTGCTGCAGTTGGGTGATACTCTGAGGCCTGCTCTGTGCCTCAGTCTGCAGAAGGGTTGTCCCCAAGTTATGTTAGTCACCTGTATACTCCACCTGTTTTCAAAACACCTGGGCATTTCAGCCTCAGCCAAGATAAGACAAAATGAAACCTGCATGAGCCTCAACTCAAGGGCTCACTGGCTTCTGCCCAGTCCAGTAGTGACGCTGGCTGTTACCTGGGGGCGTCTCCATGAGACAGGAAGGGAAAGAGACTCTGGATGTCTGACTCCACCGTCAGGAGCCTCTAGTCTTCTTTGAAAGGGAACACACAGCCCTGAATGCGGGCATCAGTTCCGCCGACTTTAGGCGAATAGCGAGGGAGTGCTCTTGTGTCATAGAGCACTTTGGGGTGGGGTGGGGGGTCTTGTCAGAAATCGCAGAAACAATGAGGTGTGGCAGCATCCAGAAGATTGGCACGCAGTCTCAGGGTCTAAGAAGTGCCTGGGAGGGTGGTTTGTTTTAACCAAGCGGAAGGCTTTTCCAGGGTTCGAGGCATCTAATCACGATGCCCCAGCTGTGCCTCCCATATGCTGCTCCCAGGACTCTGTGCTCAGCCTCCCTGGCACTGGCCCCTCAGTCCCTGCCCGGCCGCAGTTTCCACAGTTGGTCTGTTCTGGGGCCTGTAGGCCAGAAAGTCCACGACCAGGAGTTAGCAATATTTTAGAAAAAACTTAGAGCTCTAACAACTCTTATCAGGCCTTGATCTGAGATAGAGGGGCCATTAGAAATCGGGAATCAGGTATTCTTAACATGCACATGGTCCCCTTAACAGTACAGGGCCAAGACTAGTTTATGTGAATTTGAAATTTAAATTGCCATCATACTGTAGTCACAAGATGGTGACTCTAACTCCTAGGGAAGTTGGGGCCAGCCTAGCTCACAACTGCTCCATCCAGGTCTCAAGACTTAAAGCAGCATTTCTGACAGCTTGATCCTGACTGCCTGCAAAAAACGAAAGAGCTGTACAGCACGGTGCACTCTTATGGACTTTGGTTAATAATGTACCAATACTATTAATCATAATTCGTAATGCTAGTTATTACTATCAAATAATGATGAGTATCAAATAATAATTTTATCAGTATTAGTTCACCAGTTTTAGCACATGTACCACACTGATGCAGGTTGTTAATTTAGGAGAAACTGGCGGTAGGGGAGGGAGGGTGTAATGGGACCTATTGTCTTCTGTGCAGTTTCTCTGTGAACCTCAAAATGCTCTTAAAAAAATAAGCTCTATGTAAAAATGCTGAGTCTGGGCCCCTACTCGTGGCGTTCTGCATCTGTGAAGCTGGGGCCTTGAAATCTGCGTTTTTCGCAGGTTCCCCAGATGATTCGGGCATATTCTGAGGTTTGAGAATTCCTGGATATCAGTCAGTCTCCTCTCACCATCTGTTTCATTCCAAGAAAGAGCTTAAAGGGGCTTTGTCTAGGGAACCGTCTCCTGTGTGCTCGAGTGTGTTTCATCTTTCAGTAGGTGGACAAAAAGCTTCCTGCTAGTGCTGGAAATGCTTGCTGCAATCCCACACTGACAGTTGAACCACAATAAAGCGAATTCAGGCCAGGCCAAATTCCAGACACAGGGACTGTCAAATTTCCAAAGCGTGCAGCCTTTCTTCAGGAGGGTGCCCTGCCAACTCCGATTTTAAACAAAGTTACGGGCTATAATGAAAAATTTATCAATGTGTGTTTATTTAAATAGGGGTGATAAATAGGATACATTGTTAGAATCCCTGGCTCTCTGAGTGATTGCATATTTTATTAGCAGTTATGGATTTTTAAATATATCCGTATAGAGTTGATATATGTGTAGATCCTTAGGCAAGCTAAAGCAAAATGCTCTGGAAATCAGCCCTAGGTGGAACTTTGTTTAATCTGTAAAAATCTGCATTGCCTTTTGCAAAAGATGTGAGGAACTTGGCAGCATGTTTCATCACCACACAGGAATTTTCCCACTTGATCAGTCTGTCCTCTGCTAGGAGTTTGGTGGGGGCCAGCCCACACCTACCCCAGTGCTGAGATCGCGTCTGTGTGCTAAAATTCGGGGTGACTCGCGAGTTACAGCAGTGCCACGTGCCACCACTGACTTCATTTACAGCAAACACAAGCAGAAATGTCACTCTGTGGGAACTCGGAGTATGTTGTAGGGACAGACTCAGCCAGCATCCACTCCTACCCTGACTCAGCACGGGGGCCACGAACGTGGAGCCTGGGCAGTGATGCACATTTTGCACCGAGGCGAGGTGGGCTCTGTAGCTTTCACCAGTTTCTCAGAGGGATTTGTAACTTAGGAAGATTTAGGAATTTCTGCTTTAGGTAGTGGTCTCTAAACTGGTTTTGGTTGTGTCAAAAAGATCTTGTTCCTCCATTAGACGTTGTGTTTGTTGTTAAATTATTAAAATACTGTGTACATGCTAAAACCTGCACATACGTAGGATTTACAAGGGATGTGATAAGACATAAATATAAGGAGAAGCATTGTAGTTTCCACCCCTGTGGGTCGTCTTACGCTGCCCACTACGACGACCACTGCTAGACCACAGCTTCCAAGTTTTTAACACACATTAGAATCACGTGGGGACCTTGTTGAACCATGGAGTCTGACTCAGGAGGTCTGTGATGCCGCAGTTCTACAACACTGCTGGGCGGTGCTGGAGCTACTGGTCCAGTGGCCCGCATTTTGAGCAGCAGGTGGAAGATGAGGCAGGTGTTGAGATTTCTCTTCCCTTCAACCCGCTTTGCCGCACCTAGCTTTCGGGAGGAGAGTCTGTGGCACCACTTCACCCCACTGAGGCTTAACGAGGCCCTCTAGGGCCCTTAGGCCCCTCCTTTACTCAGGCCTGCCTTTTCCTGCTGCTACCTCTGTCCCCATGGCCCGCTGGAGCTGAGCTCTTGTCTGACTAGCTTAGCAACGTCTTTGTAGCATTGTGCAGAGGCGTGCTCCGGGGACCAGGTGGCCAGCACGGGCTCCAGACCTCCTGAGCCCGCTCACTCCTGCCGCACGCCGGCCCTCCTGCCAAACCGGGGTCAGAGGATTGAGCCAGGGTTTTCCCCATCATCGGGCGCACTTCATCTCCAGGACCGACTCGGGGAGATGGAAGTGAACTGCAGGTGAGCCCCAGAAGTGGCTGGTGTCCCTAGAGCTGTGGATACTCCCGATTGGCAGCTCCCAGCCATCGAAGGAACCTCCCTGCAGTGACGTCTGTTTGCCATGGCTGTGTTCTGTGCTCTGAGCCCCGGTGGCTCATGGTGTGGCCTCAGGTGGCTCTTCCAGGCTTGATCAAAATCAGAGCAGATTTTGCTTGAGATGATAATTGAACTCTCACCCTCTGAAAAGGAGCAGGTACCAGTTCCGGGATGTTCTGAGGAGCCTGCAGTGCTAGAGCGCAGTGGGGAGCCGTGCTGAACGGTGCCCCAGCCCGCATGGAGCAGGAAGGTAGGAAACGGTGATCTGGGTGCCTATCTTCCTCAGCCTCTGCCAGCACAGTTGTTGGAGGAGTTCCCCAAAAGACATGAACACCAAAGAAATATTTCTTGATTACTTGTGCTGACTAGTCTGTATTATTTATAAAGTCCTATTGTTGCAGGAAAACCTAATCGAGGACTACATTCAAACCTGAGACTTTCTTTCCAAAGGCTGCTTTAAGTTTTGTTTCATTGTGTGTCAGTTGGGGACAACCCAGGATAGAGAAGCCGCAGCGCCGTGTTCTTTGATTCGGACTCGCCTTGATTTGGTTTTAACGTGTTAAGCCTATGCTGTGAGTCTCAGAATCACTCTGTGATATGTTTCCACCTGGAGGTGAACGCGGCAGGGAGTGGATTGGTAAATGAAATGGGCCATATTTGGCCTCAGCTTCTGTGCCTAAAAACTGAGGGCAAAGCAGTTTCCAAGTGTTTCCTTAGTAAAATTGTAAGTGTTTGCCTCAATTTGAGTGCTGCAGTTTTATTAGTAGCACTGACAACTTAAAAAAAATCCAGTTTTTTCCAACTATATTTTTGCATTTCAAATGCATCCTCTTCTTCCTTTAAGTCAAATGTAACAGCTTCTTTTCTGACAAAAAGATGGGCTTTCTTCAAAAGGATTCAGGCAACTTTGTTAGACTGTCTTGTCGGTTTGTCCTTCTGTGACGCAGAGTGAAGTTTATTCATCTGATTTCTAAGAGACCCTAAACTGAATGGATCCTTTTACAGGTTTGTCCAGAAACTCTATTTACATCCTAATAAACTGAGAATATAAACGTCAGGCCTATTGTAATGGAGTAGAGGGCACTGTGAAAGCATTTATTGTTTAGGGACTTGGAAGTTGATGAAACACTCAAATGCAAGGATTTTTCATCAGCCCACATCATTTTTTTTCATCTTATGCAGCAAAGCATATGTTGATATTTATATTCACATATTTATATTGCTGTTGGCAAGGAATATTGCATATATGTGTCTTCTGTGCCATTTTGCTTTGCTATGTTCACATTTAAACCAACAGTGTGTCCAGAAATAAAGACAGACTGATACGTCTTTGAAGAAGAGTAATCACCCAGACTTGATTTTTTTTTCTGTTTATATTGCTTTCATTTCTTGCATCTGAGGGTTTGTTTGTTTTTTTAATGTCGTGCTCTATTAGAAATACAGTGAACTCAGAGGAGGGTCTAGCTCAGTGGTAGAGTGCCTGCTTAGCATGCATGAGGTCCTGGGTTCAAGCCCCAGAAGCTCCATTAAGGAATAAATAAATAAGTGAATAAACCTAATTACCTCCCCCAGCCAAAAAAATTTTCAAAACAAAAACTAATTAAAAAATAGAAATACAATGAACTTGATCAGGTTAGTACATACATTTCTTGCCCATCTCATCCCCTCTCTCCTCCCTGAGTTCTTGATAGAAGGTGATTTTTTTCATAATTAGCGACAGTCCACGTGTGTTCCTTACACAGGCTGGGGTGAACTGTGAACTTTGAGAATGAGGGGTCATCTTGCTCTCCTTCCGAAGGTGACTCACAGACCCATTTCACTTGTTCCATATTGTTGCCTCATTACATTTAGAGGAGGAGAAGAGATCTGCTGAGTAAACGTTGGACTCAGAATCTGGCGTATTTGTTCTAACAGGTCCTGTGAGATTCCACAGTTTTTTCATAGCTACATAGGGTGCACCTATTTTGTTGAGAAACTTCCTTATATTAGGCCTGCTGTCTCCACAGGTCTCTTTTAGCTAGAGGGGTGGTGAGGTCTACCCTGCAAGTCTGATCATTCCCCAAATGTCGGGAGTGACTCAGACAGAATCCAGACAGGTAGTGTGTTCTGGAAAATCTGTAGAAGGAAGTATCAGTGAGACAGTGCTTTCCAAAAATGGAGTGTGGAATGGTGGAGCTACTGAAAAGTCCGTGTTCTCTTGGAAACGAAAGCCAGAACTCATTACTCATTTGCACACTGCCTTCTCAGTCTCACCTGGCATCCAGGCCCTTCCCGACTGTGCCCCAGTCCCCTTTTCAGCCCAGTTCCTGTCTTTGTTCCTGCTGCTCTAGTAATAGTGAGCAACTTCTCATCCCCTTACCCTCCTCTCTACTTCTCTCTGCTTCTGTGTGTGCTTTCTGTGTGTCTAGATGGATCCTCCTCCTTTGGCTGGCAAACTCCTATGCACCCCTCAGAGGCCATCTTCAAGAGCGCCCCTCTGTGACTTCTTCCCGTGTGTACACGGAGCCTGTCATACATCCATCTGGAGTACCACTCCTCATGGAGTAAGGGAGTTACCTATTGGCATGTCTGAGACCCTTGCAGACTTTGCGCTTCATCAGGGCAGGGCAGGAACCAGGTCTTTCTGTCTCTGTAACCCCAGCCTAGCACAGAACCTGGTATGTGAAATTTGTGGAATTGAAAGGGGAAAAGGGAAGGCAGAGTCATTGCTCTGTAATATGAGCCATTGTTGCTGCTCTCATAACAGCAGCTAATAAATTTTCAGGGCCCTTGATGTACTAGGCACTGGGCTTCCTACACACTATCTCAGTCAGCCCACCATAGACCGGTGAGCTTAATCTGTGGTTTCACCCATCCTGCAGATGAGGAAATTGAAACTCAGAGAAATTACCCCAATAGGTGACAAAGCTGGCATTTGGACCCACCTTCCTGCACTGTGATCTTGACCACAGTTTCATTGTCCTCATCTTAAAAATAACAGTTGATAAGATTCCTTTGACGCTGAAATGTCATGACTTTTGTGAAGCTCTTCGCACAGTACCCAGCAAGCATCAATAACCATTAGTTCTTTTTAACGAGGGGAAGCACAAGGGCCTTTAGCTAGCAAGGGGCAGGGGAGACTTTGAACTCAGGACTCTGACAACAGAGCCATGCTTCCTAACTCTGTGGCTTATGGGCCAGCCCAGGATGCCCAGCCTTGAAAAGCAAGAAAAACAGCCCAGGGACACCCTGTCTCTTCAGCGGAGGCTCCCGCTCTCCATCCAAGGGCCTCTGGTCAGGTGGAGGGAGAGAGCCCCCTCCACCCATCCCTGCAGAGCTTAAGAAGATGATGTGGAAATTGTTCGGTTGCTTAGTGGCTTAGTCAGGACCCCACCAAGCCAACATTAGGCTGCTACCTGCACCTCATTAGGCTGCTACCTGCACCTCATTAGGCTCCAGCACTAATTATTTACTTCCCCAAGGAGAAGGTAAGTGCAGCACTGGTGCTCAGGGGTTCGGTCCCTAGATCAGCTGGTTCCTTTGCTTGTGACCTCAGGCAAGTCATTGCATCTCTGTCCACTAAGAGTCTCTGATAATGCTCCCAAAGTTGGGATGCGGCCATCCCTCCTTGCCTCCTGAGCCTTCTCGAACACAGGCTTCCTGGGCAAGGGCTAGTGTTTTATTGTATTTTAATTTAATTTAATTTTATTTTATTTTATTTATATTAAAGTATAATTGATTTACATTGCGTTAGTTTCTGATGTACAGCATAGTGATTCAGTTATACACACACATATATATTCTTTCTCATATTCATTATTATTATAGGTTATTATAAGATATTGATTCTAGTTCCCTGTGCTAAACAGTGAGACCTTATCGTTTTTTTATTTTTGTATATAGTGGTTGATATCTGCAAATCCCAGACTCCTAATTTATCCCTACCCCCCTGGTAACCATAGTTTGTTGTCTGTATCTGAGTCTGTTTCAAGGGCTTAGTGTTTTGGATCAACACCAGTGACGGCTTCGTCTCTACATCATGCTTTAAGGGATGAACTTGATTAAGGCAGTCTATGTTAATGTATTCTATGGTCAGTTCCTATAAAAATTTGGGTTGAACAAAAAAAAGTATGTTTTTCATTGAGACTAGAAGAGTTATTGAAAGTACATACAGAGCTTTTTGAAAATCAGACTGTTGCTAATTGGTGGATGGTAATTTAGAAACCAATATTTTAAATTAGGCTCTTGAGTGCGAGGCTGGTTCTAGAGACAGCTGTCTCCAGTGCTGTGCTGTCTCCTGGTGAGAGGGTATGCACAGAATTTATTTTGAAGACTATTATAAAAAATACATGATTGAATATATTTTTACAAGCCCCTGGGAGACGAGGTAAATTCCCTATTTTCCTTACGAACTTCTCCCCTTTGCCTCTCTCTCTCTCTTGTTTGCTTGCTCGCTCGCCTGCGTGGGGCACACACTGGATCATTGTCACTGTGGTTGGATTCAACACCCTGGCGTTCAGGCCTTGGTGCATTTGAGAAGGCAGAGGACCTTGATTTATCCTGGACTTTCCTCCCCTTTCTCTGCCTCAACAAAATCAGAATTCGCAGCAACAATTGACAAGCTAAGTTAGCACATCCATTCCCATTTCTCCAAGGCCCTCCATCTTCGTTGGTGGTCATTTTCTGACACAACCTCATTGCACAGCCTGGTGTTACCGGTCTAGGGGCTGCAGCTCGCCTCAGCATCCCCCTCTGGAATGATCACCAGGCTCTGCTCTTGGCCTTCACAGGAAGCCAGGGCCGTGTATGTGTGGACCTCGTCTACATGCCCGGGTGCCTGTCATTGCCCGACCATGTGTGTTGTTTCACCAGCAATAAAAATCTAGCAGGGAAATAAATGAATGCTAAAATTAGTTTGTCCTTTGACAAGATCTCTCCAGTTGAAAAATTGTTGTTTATCTCTGTGCCTGGGCAGGCTTTGCTAAAATCCAAATTAACTGCCTTGCTTATTGGTGCTGCAGATGGTCCTCTGCTGAATTCTCCTTGAAAGGACATTTGAACTACAAAGTCTAGCCTCTGGCAGACTACACCACATTTTGCTATAGGTTTTTTTTTTCTCCTTATGCTAATTGTTGGATGCACACACGGAGTCTACCGCTGAACCCTGGGCCTCTGCATCTATTGGATTAGTGGGTGGCTGTATGGATGGACAGGTGAATAGACTGGCAGATAGTTCAATTGCCATATGTCTTAGATGTTGAATTTGCTGCTATTTAAGAGGAAGAAAAACCTGTAATTGGTGTCCTCTCAAAATGTTTTTGCTAAACTTCACCTCATGGCTGTGTCTTTGGGCTTCATTTAAAAAAAAACAATATTTATTAAGCGTTTAGTATGTGTTAGGCACATGGGGTATAGATTTGAACAAACTAAGAATAGTCCCTGCATTCAAGGAGGTTACTACCCAGTGTGGGAGACCAGCATTAAAGTCATTACACAAATAATTGTAACTATAGCTGCAATTGAGTCATATAGCATAAAATTTACCATTTTAAAGTGTATAATACATTGGTTTGTAACATATTCACAGGGTACCTTTTTAAAAAAATGGTACACTTGAGCGAAAAATTCAGTCTCTTCTGTTGTTTTGTTGGTGCAACCACAGTTTATTGGTTTGACTGACTCCAACAGATTTCCCATTATGTTGGCATTGTGATCATTAACGTCATAAATGGGGAATGAAGGGGGACATCAGAGAAATCCAGTTCAGACATGGTATCCTGGAAGCTGCCCTAAGGGAGCTGCTTCTTTCGAACAAGAGCCGAAGTCCTTTGACCAAGGTGGCTCCAGTGAGAACTTTCTTCTCTGCCCCTCACTTGAACTTATTGGTCCTGGAAAACCTCCCCAGCATCCTAGAATTGCATTTTTTTCTAAGATATATCCTAAGAAGTTCCTAAACTAGAGGTAGAAGAAACTCAAGGATTGAGAACCTCTGGCGTCTACATCCGAAAAATCAAATGCAGTGAAACATTTCATGACATCGCTCAGCTGACTGTTTAAGGAAAATCACGGCTCATTCGCTAGTCTTCTTGGAATGTAAATCACTCTTGTTTTCAGACACATTGCAGGTCTATCTGACGGGGCCCATGTGGGAATTAAAGGGATCTGAGTTTGTTTCTGGCTTTGCCCAAGTTTTGCTTTGCCTTCTTGTTCTCCTCTGGAGATTGGGGTGATGCCACAAGCAGTCTCCTTTACGGGGTGTTGAGATGGAGATAATATAGTTGAAGTAAAGCTGCTCTGGACCTGATCTGTCTCCTACTGGTGAGTAAGCTCTCAGAAACTGGTCTGGGATAGTCAGCCATCTATACAGAAAGTTCCAAGGGTCCATCCCTCCCCTGACAACATTGATTTCATCGGAAGATAGCTTTGTGCCAACCCCAAGGCATCTGGAAAAGTCAGTGAGCCTCGGTGTTGTTATTCAGAGAGTTTGAGACAACGTCCTTAACAGACATCAGTATCAAAGGTGAAGTTCATCATTGTGGGTACTTCAAGATGATGGCAATGCTAATAACTTCTTCTGTTTATATGGTCTCATACAAATTATAGAGCACTTTGGTGTCTCTTATCTCACTCATTCTCATGTCCACCTTGTAATGCAGGAAAGCTGTGATAATCACATAGTTTAAGTGTAAAACCCAGGACTCAGAGAAGCAACTTGCCCTTGATGACAAAGGTGGCTCTTGTAACCTCCACCTTTTCTTTCCACCCCTTCTTAAAACCTCATCTAGTTTCTCCACTGTGCTGTCTTGCAGTTTATTTCCCTATGATTTACCAGTGACTTGTCAGTTCCATTCACAGTTCTTAGGTAAAACACCTGCTGATATAATTGCTGACATTAAAAAGACTGTCATGAATACATCTGACAATTAATGTGATTCCCTAGTTCCCTTCTGTTTCATAGATTCCTTGAGTTTGGGTTAACTGAGTTTTATTTTTGCTGGCAAGCTGGTGATCCTTTGGGTTGAATCAGTGACAGAGCCCCGGGAAAGCCTCAATTCCTTTCCCCTTGGAGCACAGGATGACCGTGCAGGGCCTCTGGATATGAGCGGCAAGATGCTGCAGGACTTGCTTTTTAACCATACGTCCGCATCCTCCTCTTCTCCTTTCAAAGGTACATGACCGATGGTGGGCTTGGCCTCTACACCCGCCGCCTGAACCGGCTCCCTGATGGGATGGCTGTGGTACGGGAGACCCTACAAAGGAACACCTCCCTGGGCCTTGGGGATGCTGACAGGTAAGCTTGCTCCCCTTGGGGTTGCCCAGGTGCAGAGGTCATTCCAGAGGGGCCTGAGAACTGAGAGTGGTGAGAGTGAGAGTGGATGGGTGCTGCTGAAACCTGTCCTCCCAGAGGTTGGGAGGCCTTGGAGGCGGGCCTGGGGTTAGGAGCTGGCACAGCAGGTGGGAGAAGGGCTCTTGAGTCCTGGCTCTGGGTGGGGTGATGCTTCTGACAGCAGGAACACCAGGAGCTCAGGCTGGGCGTCGTTCTTGTTGTTTTGACTGTTGCTACTGCATGTTGATCAGTTTAGAGGTCCCCAGGGATCTGCTTTGCTTCCTCTGTTAGCCAGCTTTCTAGGGATTGTGCCTCAGAAGAAACAGAGTCCCTGGTGATGCACAGAAGGTCTGTGTGCAGAAGGGTGCTCTCCTGGCCTGGGCTGAGCGGGCTTCCCCACAGCTCTCCTGTTGCCTGGGGCTGGGAGGCAGGTTTAACCATGTGTAGCCTTACACACCACACGCTGAGGGGTCGACATTGTAAAGCTTGACTGGTCTTCATTGCTTCAGGGAGAAAAAGAGCTTCAGAAAACACTACGATAAAGAGGAGTATTTGGCCTCAAGTTTCTAGTCTTTCCTCTGACACAAACCAATTCCATGACTATGAGCAATCTGTTAAGGAAGGGGTTTGGACTGTATGATTTCCAGGATCCTTTCCAGCTCTGATGTGCTGTGTTTCTAGTTCTCAGTACCCTTGAATGATCTGACTGTTGAAGGATTTTTCAGGCATACTTGACCTCTTTCCACGTCTGGGTTGATGAGACATAACGTGGAATTTCGATGTGAGTGGTTGGAAATCACGGTGCTCTTTTTGGATGTGAAATCTCGCACGTTGGAGGGCCAGCTCTCGGTAGCGCAGGTCCAGCCTCTTGCTATTCTCTTAGCCCAACATACTTTTTGCAG
Source organism: Vicugna pacos (assembly GCF_048564905.1). Classification (NCBI taxonomy): domain Eukaryota; kingdom Metazoa; phylum Chordata; class Mammalia; order Artiodactyla; family Camelidae; genus Vicugna; species Vicugna pacos. Next base: position 41,116,286 of record NC_132996.1, read on the forward strand.
AGAACGTGAGGACTCCTGTAGTTCTCTGGCTTCGGAGAAATAGGGCACCATTGTTAAAGAGACAGACAGTGAAGTTACTCCCAGAAATGGAATTTGTCTTGGCGGGGAGGTAATTAGGTTGGTTGGTTGGTTTTGATGGAGGTACTGGGGATGTTAAGCTTGCGCTCTACCACCGAGCTATAGCTCTCACCCCGCCACGTGGAATGCACTGCAGGGGAACCTTCACCTTCTCTCGGGGGCAGCTGAGAAGCTTGGGCTGGGGTGGAGAGGGCCGAACTAGTTGTCGGGAACTTGACATCTGCCCAGGGCCCAGGCTCTGCCACCAACTTGAATGTGTCCTTCTCAGAGTCTCCCCAGTGTCCAAGGTGGTGATTTATACCAGAGTTGACAAAAGACTGCTCCATTCCACTGCCAGCTCAAGTCAGCTTTTTTCCTGTAATTTTATTTAAAGTATTAGTTTGAAAAGCCGTTTGCAAACTACTCCTCCTAAGGCTAAGAATAAGAATCTCTATAACTAAACTCTTTGGAGTAAATATCAGCCAAAAAAAAAAAAAAAAGTCAGTTGTTGTAACACTCCCACTGGAGATTTCACTGTTTGCTAAATTATTTTGCTTATGTGTGTTCTCTTGTAAACATGGAGTTGCTTAGTAAATCTATTAGCGTAAAGTGGAGGCCTTACGAGGTACATTTCCCCTTGTAGCAGAAGCGGAGTCTGCGCTAGGCAGTTTAATTTAATGCTTCATTGCAGGGTTAATGGAATTATTATACATCACAGCTGAGCTTGTTTCTGCTTTTTGGAGGTGGAAGATTGGGTGGGAGCTGGAGAGATGGGTGGCATTCGCTCTGCTGTTCCCATTCAGCCTCTGTGGTGGGACCAAATGGACAGCAGTCCCTTCTGGTTCTCCCCAGACTGGGATATGTTCTGCCCAAACTGGAATTGCTCAAATGTGATCAGTTAAGACTGAATGGAGGGGGTGAGGATGTAGCTCAGTAGTAGAGTGTGTGCTTAGTGTGCACGAGGTCCTGGGTTCAATCCTTGGTACCTCCATTAAAAACAATGAATAAATAAATAAACCTAATTACTACCCCCCCCAAAAAAAGAGATATTTAAAGACTGAATGGATAACTGACCACTTTTTGAAGAAAAAATTCAGGTGGCTTAGGAAAAAGATTTAATAATGCTTATAAATTTCCTATTTCATATGTGTGGACCTGTAGGCTGTGAGATACTCTGCATTGTTCTTGAATATGTTAAATTCCTTTAATCCCCAAAGTTAGTGTAAACAGACCATAGAAATGCTTTATCTTTGGCTAACTTGAAGTAATAGTAGATTTATTTCTTTAAAGTTCCTCATGTAAACCTCTTCCCAAAAGTATATTCTAGATGAGTGTTTCCCAAAGTGAGAGGCTAACATTAATAGTATAGGAAATAATTCTAGATGGTAGACAGGAAAATATTTCTTTTTAACAATTACGTTTTAATTTTAATTAAAAAAAAACCCTTATAACTAGCACAGCAAACCCATGATTTAACAAATACGGCTTAGGGTAAGGATAGCGTAGGCTTGAGACAGTTTAATGTGATCTAGCAAGGAAGGACATCACAGATGGTGTAAAGTTGTTAAATAAACAGTAGTGTGCAAATGGCTACAGGTTAGGTGATCTTAATCTTACTCCTGTAGTTGGAAATACAGTGTTTAAATAATTTAGACAAGTGGAAAAAATGCAAAGAACCGAGCACCTTTCCAGAATTCTTCCCTTTTAACCTGAAAAAAGAACTAAGATGTTTCCGTGACATTTTTAAGAAAAAAAAACGGCCATTTCCTTAAGGATTCACCCACAAGCAGCAAACTCCATGAGTTCTGCAAAGGAAATGGGAGAAGTACCTAGAGCTGACTTCTAATTAGAGCTCAGCCAAGGGAAGACCAGTACGAGAAGGGCAGATCACCTCACTGTACAAACAGGAACATCATTAACTTTGGCAGTGCAGCCCCGGAGGACAGCTACCCCAGGGGAGGCCCTCAAGGACGCTGACCCCCCCAGGCAGGCTGTGGCTGTTTGCAGCAGGATGTGGCTGAGGTATCTTCGGGGTTATTAAAAGTAACTGATAAGAACATGTACCTTCGGAGACTGGGAGCCTAGACCATGTCTGCTTGTGAGTCTCACATGTCACCGGCCGGCTTCTGAGAAATAATAAATGACGACAGTAAATTCAACATGCTAAGTCTGCCCTTGATCTCCTGTCACTCTTTAGGGTTGCCACCCAGGTCTCCAGTTTTTACCTGATCGTCATCAGGGGCTGCTTCTAGCAAACTGGAGCCAGCCAGCTGGAAAGGGAGGATCAAAAGGGACAAATGGAGGTGGCTGATTACGAGCTGTTGGCCCCAGATAACAGACAAGTAGAGAGGGCTTTTGCCTAGAGGTCTCTGAAGTGGCAGCCTGGGAGGAAGAAGAAATAGGACAAGGAGGGCCCCGAGACTGGGCTGGCACAGTCAGATGGCTTGTTGAACTTTTGCCAGTGGCGTGCACTGCTGTCTCCTCAGCACCTGTCAAAAGTTCTTGAACTCCAGCGAGCTGAGTGCTTTCAAAGCTTCCAGCTCTGCTCTAGGAAAGTTTCCACTCTCGGGTCCCTTTCTTTGTGCCCCCAAAGCATCTATGCAGTCCATTCTGGCATCGCGCTTTAGCCCACGGTGGGCTGAGGCACTTAGATGCCCCCACCGACGGCATCCCCTGGTCACCTAAGTGTCATTGAGAGAGAGCACATGGAGGACAGAAGTCAGGCTCCTGTTCACATAGATCCTGAGAAGGACTTTGCAAAACTACTTGTTAACTTTCTCTCAACCATTAGAATGCTTACTGAATACCAGTGGCTTTTACTAACTTAGGTAGTAATAAAAAGAAAAAGCAAAAATTCATGCTGCATGGCAAAACATCAGTCTGAGACGTGAACAAAGGAAAGTTGCCCTCCCACATCACCAAACAGGAAGAAGAAACTGCTTTTTTCCTTGTTACAGGATGTTCTTTGCCCTGCAAATTCGGCACATTTTAGGTATTGAGATGGCGTTTCACTTGGGCTTCGGTCATTGTGTAAACCTGACTGTCTACACTGGGGACTCTGGCCTTGGTGCCCCGAGCCGTCCAAGCCTCAGCTCGAACAGGGAGTCCCACAGTGTGAGGGTGTAACTATGCAACCTGGTATTTGAGCAGCCTGCCAAGCCGAGCCCTCCGTCCTCGCCAGGAGGAGTGTCACAAGATCTCCAAGAGCCCAGGACACTGCTCGGCTTTGTGATTTGTGTGGAACAACACAGCCTCCTGGCACTGAGCAGTGCATTCAGATTCAGGCCTGACCTGGGGAGAGGAGTTTAGTCCAGGCCAGAGCTCCCAAGCCAGCAGATGGAATTGGTGGGAGCCCTCACCACACGATAGGTTCCCGTCCCAGCTATCCCTGAAGCACAGCCCCTGCAGAGGTCTGCGGACTGGAGGGAGCACGGATGGGAATGTCTTCTCCCCTCACCCCCCCTAACAAGCTTGGTGTAGGGAGAGTGACCCCCCCACCCCTACCCAAAGACATCCACGGCGTAATCCCCAGCACCTGTGAATATGTTGGGCTACATGGCCAGGGGAATTAAGGTGGCTTATCAGCTGACGTTGAGATAGATGGACCTGGATTATCCAGGTGGACCCAGTGTAATCACAGGGTCCTTAAAAGTGGAAGAGGCAGGCAGGAGAGGACGGCAGAGTGATGAGATGTGAGAAGGACGCCACCTGCCCTCGCTGGCTTTGAAGATGGAGGAGGGGGCCGCAGCCGAGGAATGGGGGTGGCCTCTAGCAAGAGGAGAAGGTGAAGGAGCAGATGCTCCCCGACAGCCTCCAGAAATAAGCATGGCCCTGCTGACACCGTGACTTCAGTCCATGAGACCCAGTGCAGACTTCTGTCTGAAAGAACTATAAGAGAGTGCCTATTTATTGTTTTCACCCAACAAGTTGATTGTGATTTGTTGCAGCAGCAATATAAAACTAATACACACCTTCATCAGAAAATAATAAAAATAGTCACAGTTGCCATTTCCCCATGGAGGGCTCTATGCCGGGAGCTGTGCCAAGCACCTTACAAACATTGTGTCGTGAATTCCTAGCCCTGACCCTCGGAGAGGAGATACTATCCTGGTTTCATCAACTTGAAGCCATGAGAGGGTTAGTAAACTCAGCACGGATGGGCTCACCCTCGCCCCTTATCCCTCTGTGGTCTCAGACCTTGGGAAAGGCCCTTTCTGACACAAAGCTGGGCCTTGGAGGCAGCCTTGGAGGTTTGGAGGTGGGATGCCTTTTGTGAATTTTGACCGACTGCAAGCTTGTGTTGTTTGCTGGAGGAGGAGCCCGCAGTTTCAGGATCCCAGGCCAGAGCTGACCCTTCCCTGTAGTGATGCCGGAAACCCAGGACCCCCAGAACCTGCAGACATTCTGCAGTCATTTGAAGAATTCACCCTGCTCCTGGCTAACCACTGTGTCGCACCAGAGGCATTGCTGGAGTTTCTCTCCCCAGGGTTTGGGGTCTGCAGGCCTGCAGGGCTGGGCCATGGTCTAAGAAAGTCTCCCCTAAAACGTTCCCTCTGCCCTCTGTGTCTTTTCTGCACTGTCATTTCCTAATCTTCCCACCGACACACTTCACACCATCTCTGGCTGCCAGGCTTTGAGCCCTGTTCCCCCTGGATCGACGTGGTGGGAGAGAGAAAGTACAGATCTGCAGTGCCTAGCAAGCGAGCCCCCAGGGAGATGTGGGAGATGTGGCCATGCTGGTGTAAAATAAACCAAGTTAAAAGTCCACTTTTTAGCCATGACAGCCACCTTTCCAGTGCTCCCAAGTCCCACGTGGTTCGGGGCTACCCTGTTGGGGAGTGCAGACCCTCTGCAATAGACAGACAACATTGCATCACTGTGGATGTTCTTTTGGGCAGCGCTGAGACAGACCAACTCATTTCTATTTCAAGAGGCAGCTGTGGTGTAAAGAGAAGATGTAGGGTTTGCTGTAAGGAGACCTGGTGTTTTGTCTCAAAAATGAGGATGGAATTCCCATGTGCCTCACAGGACCACTGTGAGGAGCCCCCAAGGTGACGGGGGAAAGTGCTTTATAAAGTACCGAACAGAGATCAATACTCTGATGGTTCTTCCATCCTGTAAGCTGTTCAGGGCAATCTGGGTTCTACTCCTTTGCAGTTCTCTTTCCTTTATGTTTAATTAATTAACTAATAACTAAGCCCTCTTCTTTCTATAGCAGCTTAGAGTAACAACGTATAACAAAAGGACAATTGTGAATTAAAAGAATGAAGTGTTAGGGCAAGGGAGAAATGTTAGACTATGACATGTAGAAAAGGGAGAAAATTGAGAGTACAGATGTACCAACCATAAGGTCCTCCATGATTGCATTTGTGTGGTAATTCAGCACTGAGCTTCCTGCTGGCCTAAGTGAGAATGAACTTGGCCTTCCTCCCGCTCCCAACCCCCTTCCCAATTAGTCCAGTACTATTTTGTCTTCATCTTGCTTTGCTTGGCTCCATCACTTGATTCATTCTCTCTCTCTCTCTTTCCCCCTCTCCCCGCTTCTCCCTCTCCCCACTTCTCCATCTCTCTCTCTCACCCCTAGCCCTTCCCCTCTCTTGCTCTCTCATTCTTCTTGCCAGCTCCTTCTGCCTGTGATACCCACCAGTGCCCCCGAGCGTTTTCAGAGTCTTGCATTCCAGGGTTGTACTCATTTTCTTGGAATAAGAAGATGCCTCTCGCACGGTCCTCAGCATCAGTGATCTTCATTGTTTCCTTCCCATCCCATTCCCCTTTCTTGTCCTGCTTGTGTGTAGCAAGAGAACACAAAGTAGGAGAGAGTGAAAGTCACTTTCACTTTAAAGCTCATAAAAGGAGCCTTAGAGGCAAACCTCTATTTCTGTGGTAACGGGGTAATAATTACTGCCTCGGCCTTTCCCAAGGGCCTCTTTTCTGCTGCTTCCATGGGCTTCCTTTTTAAGTCAGAGCTGCTGCTTGTGGAAGAGATGGGCAGGGGCCACCTGTGCTGAACAGGGGGGTGGTGCTGACAGGAAGCAAACCATCTGCACCTTAAGCCACAAAGGAATTCTCCCAGGGGGCTGTAAAGAGAAGGGCAAGAATGCTGTGTGGGGTATCATTTCTTGTGCATGCAGTATTTTCACTTGAAAAAAAAAAAACCGTGTAGTGGCCCCACAGGAATCTCCTGCTCCCTAATGTCACCCAACTTCAGAGCTTTGCTCTGGGTTATGCCATCATAGGAGCATAGCAGAGTGTGTGCGTGATTGGGAGCCGGGAGGACAGTCACTCCCCCACAGTACATTTTCCAAAAGTGGTGCCTTTTCAATAGTTATTTAAAGGTAATTTGGAGACGTGATGATTGTTCCAGGTATGGATGAGAAGACATCTAGCAATACAAAAGCAAGAATGAGTGAACAGAGAGAAAAGTCTTTTTCTGTGGTTCCTCCCCCAGCAACCCAAAGCTTGCCCCCCCCACCATCCCAGGTCAGAATCTGACTACATCTGTGCCCTGCAACAGAAAATCACATCATGGGTTTTAATCTGGGTAAGTCTTTGCATTTGTCAGGGTAAGCTGGGTTATGCTGTGTAACAAATAACTCCCCACACCCACCCTCACTATCTGGCCATTGTAGAGCAGTGGAAGGCTGTATTGTACATCATTCTCACCCTAGAACACAGCATCCCAGAAGGACAGCTATGTAGAGCAATGACAGTCCCCATGACAAAGAAAAGAGCGTAGTGAACCACACAGTATCTCTTAAAGATTCTGCCCTGGAATGGCCCCTGTAACTTCCACTCTCTTGTCATTGGCCAAAGGAAGTCACAGGGCTACACTTAAATTCAAAGGTGAAAAGAAGGACATTTTTGGTGGGTGCCTGTGAGAACAAAAAACACATGGAGAAGGGCTTAGTGACTGTCATTGTTTTATTACACGCAAGTGGCAGCCTGAGCCTAATGCCAGCCCCCCTCCGTTATTTAACCAACTCTGTGTCATGCAGTTTGTCACAGATTTACTATATAGCTCTCAGACGCCAGGGACCATGCTGTGCCGTCTGGCTGATGGCCCCCAGCAGCTCCCCTCAGTCAGGGGAGTGAGCACATGGATGAGGAACGTGGTGACCGAATTGGCTGAGGAATTTGAAGCAATGCTCTGGGTCGTTTGTATTTCAACAAAGTATTTGGACAGTGTCTTGATATGTGACAACTTATAGCAAGCAATGATGATTGTTCAACATTGACAAAGCACCTACTACGCACCAGGCCCTGGGGATCCTGGTGAGTAAGACATAGTCCCTGCTCCCTGCCCTCAAGAAGCTTGCGGTCAAATGGATAGGAGAGAAGCCTCAACGAGCCATCATAACTCCATGTGCCAAGTGTCAGAGAATCTGTGGGCTCTGGAGGGGCCAGGGTAGCCTTGAAGGCTAAATGTTGTCCTACCTTGAGAACATACTGTTACTGTAATAAAGTGCAGGAGGTTACTTTTCCTGTCAGTGATGATTTGAGAGATCCTTTAGAAACATTACCCAGGGTCAGAATAGGCCTGCTTATCTCCTCATCAGTTTCAGATTTTCCCTTTGTTTCCTTTAATATCCTTTGTCGCGTTTGAAGAGCAGCCTCGCTGAGATTTCTCTGACTGAATCTTAAAAGCTGATTGAAATAAGGCTGGTGCATGAAGGCAGCCCTTCCACCGGCTGTGGAGAAGTGTCCCTTGTCACAGTGTAACCTTTCAGTTGCTCATGCTGGACAGCTGTGCCTGCCCAGAGTTTTCATCCAAGATTACCTTGCATGTAAATGTATTTTCCCAAGGCTGCCTCTCCTAAGAGAGGCTTACCATGCAGGGCTGGGTGAAAGAGCCCTTCAGGAGCATCAGCTGCAGCCCTCACTCTGCCACTCGAGGCCGGGGAGATTGTTAGGGGCCCAGGGACCCTCTGTCCTCCAGGCTTCAGGGAGCAAAGTCATCTCAGCGTGCGTTTGGGAAGCAGGAACTCTGAGTAACTGATGAAACCACACACATCTCTTTGGTGAGGATGAATGCAGCCCATGCGGTAAGGGAGGGAGCGCACTCGGAACCAAGAGGCCTTGTCAGAGATCTGGTTCTGCCACCGTTGAGCATCTTGGACAAGATGCCTCCCCCTCCCTGCCCCCACCATTCCTTCATTCGTGCGGCCAGACCTGCTGGTGTTTAAGGTCCTTGAGCTCCTGGGATTCAGTGTTCTTGTTTGTCGCTTGAAGGACAGTTACAGAATGACTCAGGACTGTGACTCATCCACGCGGGGCGAGACCCCACGAACGTTACGGTCTCTGATGGTCCCAGTGAAGGGTGTCGTCATGTGATGGTGTTTCAGTTAGGAGCACGGGGCTTGTGCAGGGCCCCTGGAGTGTGCAAACCCAGCAGGCTGAGGGGCTGTCTTCTGCATGAGCAGACCTCTTCCAGAAGCGAGAAAGCCTCATTGTCCATCCTCACTGGGCTTCAGAGCTAAGCTGAGAGGCACTTAGCGGGAGAGGCAGGTAGTTGCTGATGGCAGGCACAGCAGAGTGCCCAGGGCTGAAGGGCCAAGTGAAACCTTCCCAAAGGGGAGCGCAGGGCAGACAGAGCTGCGATCAGGAGTAGGGGGGCCATGTGCCTTCCATACGTGACGATGGATTTTTGCTCTAACTTGGAACTTCACCAAAATTATATTAGGAGTGGAAGCTCATAGGATTGTAGTCTTATTTTCATCCAGATAAAATTCCAAGTGACCGATAAGCAGTGAATTGTGTTTATTTGGGTGAGTGTTTTGACTCGGGATTTAATGAGACTTGGAAGTACATTGCTCCCTAAATCAGCTCTAGCAGGGGCTCTGCCTGTCCAGAGCAGGGCTGTCAGCCTTGGGAATGGGCAGTGTCAGGGGATTTGGAGCCCTGCCCTGTGATTTTTATGTGATTGGCAGGCTTTGTGTGGTATATCAGAGTCCTGGAGGGCAAAACTGGGACTGACTGGGTTTATACAAGACCATGAACTCTACATATACGGGAACAGGCTCTGAAAGGTGACGCTTCTTCCCAAAGCCGCAGTGCTGGAAGGGGCAAAGTCAGGATTTGAATTCAGGTCTCCGGGCACAGACCCTTTGCTTTCCATCATTGGGCATGCCTCCCTCTTTGTTCAAAGGCTCGATGGCATCCCTCCAGAGAGGCGGCCCTTGCTGAGAGCTCATGAGCAATGGGTGAGCACATCCTAGGTGCTTTATACCAACTGAGGTGCTCACAAAGGTGACAGCATGGGGACCACTGACCTTTAAGACAGTCCCCCTGCAGGTCTCATAACCCCATCTGAGGGTGGCTCAGGCCAGGCCCTGCTGCCACCGAGGGAATGTTCGTTCTTCCTTAGGAGGATTTTAGGGACGCTTGAAGCTGTGGGAGGAGTGTTTTCCTCTTAGGAACATTTAGCTTTTTCAGTGTCAGGACCTCCGACAGAGGCTTCAGAATTGCCTTTGTCCTCCTGGTCACACCTGGTGGCCTTCGTAGTCTGCCTGCAACCGTCTTCTCCAGGAGTGGGCTCTGCTGTAGAGATCCCAGTGGCTTTCGTGTCTCGGGATGTCAGGCACAGGAGGTTGGCTGGCTGTGTGCGCTCCAGCCCCATTGTTTCCCCTCGTCCATTGCACACTTTGATTTATCTCCCTCATTAATCCGTGGTGCTCAGGACTGTAAAATTGCCTGAAATGAGATCTGAAGAGACTGACATTTTGAGGGATGTTGCAAGCTTGTATGGAGGAGATTAAATGGGGACTGAGGGAAATGAGCTGGTTGCATGGCTCAGTGGCCTCAACCCCCCCGACTCAAGGACTTCTATCACCGTCTCTCCCTTTAGCTCACCCTGAGATTTGGGGAGAGGGACTCCCAACCTTACTGGTGGCAAAATGAGGCTAAGAAAATTAAACAGTCCTCCTTTGCTGCCTCTTTGGGCTTCCTGGACGTGGACCATGATTAACCCATGAGAGTATGGCAGTTGCAGCGCTGGAGGAGACACGCAGCAGCACCGCTGGGCACCTTGGGTGGCACTCTGGCGGGTCGTCATCTGCAGGGTGCACAGGTAGCGCGTGCAGAAGCCACTCTGGTTTCCTACCATCAGCCAGAAGCTACGTACTGTCCGGGCAGATGAGGGTGGATCTCCAGGTGCCCTCTGCCTTGTGCTGTAGGAGCTCTTGCAGGGAGAAGGCATCATTTTTCTGTTTTCAGTGTGGGAGCAGCTCGTGAAAGCTCAGGGCACACGAGGGATGGAGGTCCCTTGGGAGGCTGTCTAAACTCCTCCAAGGACTGTTGGCAGTCTGTAGTCCTGTCCTCTGAGTCTCATGTTGGCAACAGCTGCTCTCATTGATCGAGCACCTACTGTGTTCTAGGTATTCTCCTAAATGCTTTGCACATTTGCTTTTTGTTGTTGTTAATGGAGGTACTGGGGGCTGAACCCAGGGCCTCATGCATGCTAAGCGTGCGATCTTCCACTGAGCTCTACTCACTCACCGCCTGCATGTTTGCTTTAGAAGCCAGGTGCACAGACAAGGAAGGAGAGGCACAGAAAGGATGAAGTGCCTAAACTGGATCCAGGATGTAAGTGTGGGTCTTGCCAGCCCTAGGTCCAGCGCTGTGGCCACCTGCCTATATCACTTCTGTGCCACAACCTACCCTTCTCTTTGTGATTCGGCTTTGAGGGGCAGTCTCACTCAGCTGCTGTCCCCCTGCTTCTCCTGTCCTTGGGGAATGATGGTGGGAGAAAAAGCAGAAGATACAATTTAAGGCCTGAGACCCCCACAGGTAATTGGCAAAAGCTGAAGTAGTCGTCACACTCCACGTCCTGGCAGGAGGTCCCACTCTTGAACCCCGCAGACTAACCACAGTGTAACAACATCAGAGGTGCAAACCTGTTAAAATCCCCAGCAAAGGTCTTGAAACAGAACTTGAAAGGGTTTATGACCCTGTGGATTTGAATGTCTCTCTGAGCCAAGCTATAATTCCAGCTCTGCTTTTGGAAGTAAAGATCAGAGCCATGATTTACAGAGGGCCTCAAAACGCAGACTGATTATGTTTCAAGACACAAGCTGCCGCCTGAAGCTGCCCTGGGAGGGCTTGGGGTACTGACCAGGCAGGGGGTGGAGGGGAGGGGAGCCCAGAGTAAAGCAGGGTGTCTAGCTGAGGCAATTAAATGTCCTTGCTTCTCACTTTAAACAAAGGCCCCGAGGTACCCTCCCAGAGGGCTATGCTCTTAATGATCTGGAATAAAGGGCTAGCGGGGCAAAACCAGAAAGCTGGTGGAGCTAATAGGGGCCCTGGCCTTGAGTGTCCCTGCAGGAAGTCTGTAGGGGAGGATGTCTGTCCACAAGCAGCACTTGTCATGCTAATGACTCAGCCACTCTGGTGCCACAGAGGTCAGCTCCCAGACTTCAAATTTGAGCTCCCCTGGAGCCAGAGAGCCGGGACTCTTTCTCAACATCCCCCATTCACCCGCTTCTTGTGCTGCGTTTCCTGGCACAGCCCCTCAGCTCGCACCACCACTGTCCTTTTACTCCACGCACCAGCCCCAGCACAGCCACGGTGATCCCCCCCAAGTGTAGGTCTGACCATGTGCATCACCCATCTGCTTAAAACCCTTTGTGGCCCTGCTTCGCAGAGAATTAAGTGCAAGCCTCTGGATCGGTCCACTCAGGCTTGGCCACTGCTGCCACGCCAGCCTCTCCTCCCACTTCATAGTCCGCGGCACCAAACTCTTCATTCAGTCTCTGGGACACTGCACGGTGCTGTCCGTCTCTGTGCCTTCTGCTGGAGTGCCCTCTCCTGCCAGCCTTTGCCAGGCTGACACATACACTTCTTTCAGCGTTCAGTTCCAACATCACCTTACTAGACATCTCAGACATTATAAGTTTTCTTCCTCAGAGCTCCCAGAAGGACCCCATGCAATCCTTTCACTTCCAACAAAATCTTGACTATTTTTTTTTTCTATCTTCTCTAAGCTTGAAGGCAGGGATTATCTTATTTTATCATTGGGTTTCCAGGACCTGATAACATAGTGTCTGGCACAGAGTACATGCTCAGTCAACACCTGTTGGACTGAACTCCAGTGTTAGCCGGATGAGCTATGTCTCCCCAGCTGGAGAACTTGGCTTTTTTCACTACGAACACTTGTTTTTTTCACTCTCAGCACTGACTCAGCCCTGAACAGGGTGGGTGGCACTGAGGAGGTCTTTGGTGACGACCAGGTGCCAGCCTGACTGAGATGACTCAGGCGTGGCTGTCCCATCCAGCTGGTGTAGCACTCACCAGGGACTTGGCATGTGTGGGGTGCTGAGCTAGCCCTGTAGGTAAGGAGTCTAGAGTGGCACCTTCTGTAAAAATACCAAAGGCTTCTTCATTATCTCAAAGACCAGGTTGTGAGCAACTGAGGGAGAGGGCAATGTGGGCAGGGCAATGCCGATGCTTTCTGGTTCAGGGGTCAGAACGAGAGCGCTGGAGCAGAGGGTAGGCTGAGCAGGATTTCTGGAGGAGAGGGGACTTAAGGTGGATCTTGGGAAACAAATGGGATATGTGTGTGGTGAGGAGGATAAGGAGCAGTGTAAGTTTGGCACGGAGGGAAATGGGATGGAGTCTCTGCACGCTGACTGTGTGTTTTCCAGGCTGGTTGGTGCTTCACTTGGATACTTAAAGCCTCACCTCTAGTTTCCATGTCCCACTGTGCCCTTCAGAAGTCACCTCCCCCAGCTCCAGGCTGTGCCAGAGGTCACCTCTGTGCCCTTTAGAGAAGCCTTCTGAACACAGACACTGGAAACAATAGCTGACTTATCTGTAGATGCCCTGGGCTCACGGCATTGGGACTGGCCACCTCCTAATGATTAAACACTACACAAACACCCAATGACCAGGGTGTCCTGCCATAATTGGGCTGTAAAACAGAGGGGGCCGCAGCCATCCCACCAACAGGAGGAGAGAAGGCTGGAGAAATGCTTTCTGTCCTAAGCAACGAGATCTCCCGCAGGCAACCAGAGAACAGACAGAACACTCCAAGTAGGGGCAGGGTCGGGGAGGGGAGAGGTAGGGCTCTGAGGTCACTGAGAGTGGAAAATGACAAGTACTTCCCACCCCTCTCCTGTGCAGGGTGCTCTAAGTCGTGCATTAGTGCACATCACAGCCTGGCTGGTGAGTTCGATGTTACAGATGGGGGAGTAGAGCTTGTAACCAGTGGGGCTGGATTCAAATGAGATCTGTATTGACATTCCATTTCATCTGTATACCTGCCTGTGAGGGGAAAACTACTGTCGTCATCACCTTCAAGTTATAGAGGATGCAACTGACTCAGAGAGGCTAGGTCATTTATCTGGAGTCACACAGCATGCTCAGTGGTAGAGCATGTGCTTAGCATGCATGAGGTTCTGGGTTCAATCCCCAGCACCTCCATTTAGAAAGAAAGCGTTAGCCCTGACCCTGGCCTGCGCTGGCCACTGCTCTTACTCCACATGCCACCAGATGGGCTTTGGGGAGTCGCAGTTTCTCATCCACCTTTTTTTCCCTCTCATACTCTTTTGATTCAAGTCCTTGAACCCGAGGTGAAGTGCAGTGGGTAAGAGCAGAGGCTCTGGACCACAGCAAAGGGAATGGGATCTCTGAGCACTCCCTGTGTGCCCGACAGTGGGCTCCGGGCTCTGGGACTTCCCCTCATTTCATCCTGCCAGACTACTTCCTGCAGAGTCTGTGTGAGAGAGGTGAACTTGCCTGAGGCCAGACAGCCGGAGAAGCTGGGTTAATAGGAGTGGCAGCAGCGACATTTACGTAGCACTTGCTATGAGCCAGGCACTGTACCCAGATTTACTCACTTAACCCTCACTTACTCCAGTGAGGTCTGCTCATTTTACAGATGGGGAGACTGAGGTACATGGAGGTTAAGTAACCTGCACACCGTTGGAGGTGAGCTGGGGCTGGAACCCTGGGCTCCAGAGACCATTTTCTTCTTGTCTCCCAGAGAGCATCAGTAAGGACTCTGTAGAATACAGAAGAATTGGGTTATTGGGTAACATGGTGGCACTTCCTTTCCTGGAAGTCTTTAAAATGAGACTCACTGTCCCTATGTCCAGAGCGTGTGAAAGGAATTTTTCCCGGAGGTGTCGGGCAAGGGCCAGGGAATCTGTGAGCCCCCTTAGGACCCACCCACATTTCCCCACACTGATGGGGTTGGCAGTATGATTTTCCCTGGAGAAACTGATCTGCCTTTCTCTGGAGTGAAATGGCAGGTTAGAAAAGGCTCTCAAAGTCTAAATTTAGCCAGCCGGGTGTATTCACGGTCACCAGGAGAAGATAGGTTTGACAGGTTGGCTGGAGGACAAAAGCCAGTCCTTGAAGAAGTCAGTTCTCCTTTGAAAGGTAAGTCGGGTTGGGTATTTATTTATTTCCACTGAGCCTGGTGCCTGAGCCCGCTGATGAGTGGCTGCAGCAGGGGCGTGGAGAGGTGGGTACCAGGGTGTGGAGCCGCCACCTGTCCGGGGCAGCTGCCATGTTGGGCTGCCCATATCATCCTGCATTACAGTAACCGCCTGCTACACCCCGCCCCACACCGTGGATCCTTTGCTTTATGGTGCCATTTAGAATGTGTCAAAATGTTTTCCGTCCACACAATGGGAGAAGAACATCATTGTGCTTTATCCCTTGTGTTTGTCAGAGGAGACGCGTCAGTATGGGAGCCCTGTTTTGTGGACCCAGGGGAGCAGAAACCAGATGTTTCAGAAATCTCAGTCTGTGTATTTCAAGCTTAAATCAGTTAGTCTGCTTTTCCATTACTAGGGAGGCCTCCTTAATGAAATGTTCAGTTTTCTCTCACGGTGAATTTTCATTTTCACCAAAGTGTGTGTGTCTGCCTTCATTTGTATGAGTCCTTTCTCTCTTACCTTTGTTGTCCTTTCCTCAGTTACTTCTTGAGTCCAAAACCTTCCAGAGCTTTCCCTGTCCCCTGAGAGCAATTTCAGAGACACGAGCAGAGCATACTTGCAAATCAGCACCTTCAGCGTGACCCTTGGGACTCTGCTCAGGCAAAGACAGGGTCCGGTGAAAATCATTCACACCATGCTGTGTCCACGCAGCCGCCAGCACGCTCTGGAAAAGAAGGTCACTAGTGTGGGAGATGACTAAATTTAGACTTGTGTATTTCTTTTTCTGCTGCTTGTGTCTTTGATCTACTTGGCAGTTGAAAATTGAAGTTCCTCAGATCTTTTTTCCCCTGGGTATTTTGCTAGATAAACCATTTGCACCAAACGGTCTGTGTGCCTGCACATGCTTAATTTCCCTGGCATCTGATAAATGTTTTGAAATAGGGTAATAATGCTGGAAGCACTTTTCATTACCTTAAAGTGCTTTGTGTAAATAGAATTGATCCTTTTCCTCGATTGCTGTGATGTTACTGCTTTTTTTTTTTTAATGGATAAGATCACTCTACCTCGCTTCCCTTCTGATCACTTCCATCCTGTTCCACCATCTTTTCTGTTCCTTCCTGCAGCATTTGTTAACAAATGAGATTTCATGGCCCTGCTTGGCTGCACAGGTGTCTGTGAGACCTCCCTGACTTTGGGATGGAAATTTGGAATCCCTGGCCTATAAGAAGAGAGGCAGGAGGGAGGGAGAGGGGTAAAGCAAAACATGGGTTGGGGGCTGGAGATCTGAGGTCTCACCTTGGATCTGTCATTGAACTCTGTGATCTCATGCAAGTTACTTCCTCTCTTCCAGAACTCACCCACAAAATGAGGGAATTGAGCCACATGGCACCTAAGTTTATTTTCAGATCAAAACTTCTAGGATAATCTCAGTTAAGCAGACAGCCAACCAACCCTGTATAAGATTTAGGGTTTGATTATTGAAAATGAGTTGCATGAAGGTGGGTGCTTGTTGAACTCAGTGAAGTCTAAACAAAATCTCTAAAACCTGCAACAGATGAGCTATAAGGTCGTTGGAGCTTCCATGGGCTAGACATAAGAATTTTTCAAATGCTAAGTTTGCCAAAGAAATTATATAAAATGTAAGCGGCAGAGGGAGATTTCTGAACTGGGCAACAGAGCTGAGTGACTTTCCTTTGGTGTATCTACATCCCTGCTTCCCATAGCTTTCTTTCCCAGAGCAGTGAATGTGTCTTAGCTTCCCAGTCCCTCCCAGGATCAAGTTCAAACTCTGTTACAAGGCTTCCTTCAAGATCTGGCCCCCATTATTTCCTGCCCCTTCCTCCCCTTTCTGCATCCACACTGGTCTCCTAACTGTTCCCCCAAACTACCCTCTCTCTTGTTTTATAGACTTTGCAGAGGCTGTTCCTTTGACCCACAGTGTTCCCTTCCAACTCTACTCGGTCCTGCCCATAGACCAGTCCTTACCCTTATCCACATTCAGTGTCACCTCCTCCAGGAAGTCTTCTCTAACCACCTCAACTGCCAAGACCAGATAGCTGACCATCTTATTTGCTTCCATAATATCCTAGAACTTTCCTTTATCATAGCACCAAACACATCATATTATAAATGTCTGCTGATCATCTGTCACCTCATTTAAACTCTGTGCATCTGTCTTACCACCATCATATCATCATTACCCAGACCAAATGAGAAACAGCCCAGGCAGGTAGACGAGTTCCAGCTCACCCAGATTAGCTTGTTCAGGGAGCCGGAATTCACTCCCAAGGCTGCCTATATCCAAATCCTACCTCTTTTCCACTCTCAGACTTCTTACCTTGATCCCATCTTCCCCTAATTATGAAGAAGTCTTCTCTTTTGAGACATCTTCTATGATCTCATAAGAAACAGTGGGAAAAAATGAAATTTGTATCTCCAGTATTTGATTTAGAGCCTTACAAGACTGCCCTGTGTATAAAGCTAGACATGAGAAAACTTGTGTCAATTGACTTAAACAGCTCAGGGTCTGCCATACTGATGGGGGCTCAGTAACAGTGAGCCTCCTTTTTCCCCCAGAGTTTGCCACAACCTTCCCATCCCAGGTACATTTGTGAGATTAGTGTATTAGGCACTTTTTCTGTTGGTTGATTGGTTGGTTTTGTGTGTGTGCGTGCGTGCGTGCGTGCGTGCATGCATGTGCGTGCGCGCGTCTGTGTGTGAATTTTGAAATTCAAACCCACTTTCTGCATCTTGACTTCTAGCAGCTTTAAATGTCCTTGGACTTTGGAGGAAGGGATCCAAGTCTGTAATATGTGTACAGCTGTGACTCTTATCAGAATGCGGACATGCCTCTCATTCCTGCTCATTACAGTGCTACCACTGGGTGATGTGGGCTCAAACTTCCTAGTTCTGTGACTGGTAACCTGTTTTATAGCATTGGCCGCGTAGGATACATTACAGCATCTTCCAGGCAGCTGCTCTTTAGGTAAAGTAACACCTGGGGTCTTTTTCCTTCCCTAGGAAACTTTAAGTGCTGTAACAGGCTTTCATGTAAGGCTGTGCAAGGCTGATTTCACCAGATTGCTATTTGGAAGTTCTAACAACACACCTTTATGAATAGCGGCCGTAATGCCTTTAATCCGCTAAACTTCCTGACGTTTTCAACTAAGTGGATCGCTACGAATGAAGTCAGGCTTTCCTGTCTCTCTGCTCTCTTCCTCTCCCTGCCTGTGCATCTTCAGGACCAAAATGCTGGGGTGCAAAGTCTTTCTTCTTATTAGGGCACTGAACTGTCTAGAAAAGACAGGAAACACCCTGCCGTTCCTCCAGACTCCAGGTTTGTCATTACTGGGCCTGACCTGCAACGTTTTTGAAAAACAAATTTCAGTGAGGTTTCTGTTTCTCATTAAAGCTTAGGATTCTTAAAAAATTAAATGTGATTTTCTTCCTTATTAAAGGAAAAAAAACCAAGCATGTTTATTATGGAAAAATAGAAAATGCAAGTGAGCAAACAGTAGGGAAAAAGCAAAATGTCATCCTATCAGTATGACCCAGTGAGATTCACGCTCAGCACCTTGGTGCCCTCCGGGCTTTTTTCTATGCATGTAAGCACATTTTATTTTGAAAAAAAAAAAATGTCTTGAACCCTTGCTATGAGCCAGGCACTGTTCTACGCTCTTTACATGTATTGATTCATGTAATTTTGACAGTAACTCTAGGAGTAAGAACCCATCATACAGATGATGGAGCTGAGATGTCTATTGCTTAAGTAACATATTCAAAGTCGGGCAGCTGCAAGTAGCAGAGCTAGGGGTTGTGACTCCGTAGTCCTTCCTTTTAACTACTATACTATATAATCTCTAAAAAAATGGAAAGCATTTTATCATCTACTTTTGTCGTTTGACACTGCAGTGTGAGCATCTTTTAATATCAGGATCCATCAGCATCATTTCTGATGGGCATGCAGATGTCCGATCTATAGAAGAGGCACAATTTGATTATCTCTTTCCCCACTGGGGGTTATTCAGGGTGTTCCACTCCTTTTGTTATTATAAACAACAATGCAAAGACCATTCTTGGAGCTAAATGTATGCACACTAGCATGAGCTGCAAATAAAGCCTCTATTCTATATTTTGCTGATAATCCTGACATTTGTGTGTGTGCAGATGAAGCTGTTAGGCACTGTTAGGAGAACATAGTCTTGAGTATGTCCTGGTTCCTGGTGATGGGGCCACCCTGAACCATTCACACCCTTGTTGTGTCCACACTCCATTGTTCGTGGTACCGTATTTGGGAGAGTTTTGGCTGAAGAATGGAGTTTCTGTCTAGGTCCTGCTAGCTGCTTGCAGCTGACCCTACAAATTCAGTGTCAGTTTGCACTATGCTCTGAATCGAGTGAGAGTTTTTATGTTTCTCTGTGAACTTGAATGAAAGTACAGAACTGGGATCTACCGTGATGTTATCTATCCTTGTAGTCAACTCCTCCCATAGAGAGGCAGAGAGGGAGGGAAGCAATAAAGGGCCCAGGAGTTTAGGTTGTGACAGTGCAGTCTTAACGCTCGACCAGTGAAGTCGCTCTTGGTGAGGTGAAGAAAATTGTCCCCGGTGTGTCAAGTTACCAGGCTCAAGGCCAAAATTCAGAGGTGATGAGTGTGGTTTCAGTGATGGGCTCTGCTTAGTAGGGTCTTAGCGGCAGTGTGGCCTTGGGCAAGTTACTTAACCCACTGCTTCTTAATATCCTCATGTGTATTAGGGATAGTAATACTTAGTGCGTAGGGGATAATGTCTTCTACATAGAGAATGTCAGGAGGATAAAATAAGACTGGAGAATTTAGCACAATAACCACCACGGTAAGAACCCATTAAAGAAGGAGAGCTTAAAAACCCCCAGAAGAATGCTGATCTGTTCTTCAGCACTTCCTAGCTGTGTGCCCTTGAGAAGCCTACCTCACCTCCTGGAGGTGTGCATCACCTGTGAGTCGGGGATAATCAGGTCTCTCTTGCTGAAGTAGTGTGAGTTTTGATAGCAACAGTGAACATCCGTGGCACACAGTTGGTTTTCAGTACCCGTAGCAAGATTTGTAAGCACTTACTGTGTGCTGGTCACCCTGTTTCATTTCACTTCCCTCATTCAGAAGTTTTTCTGTTAGAGACTGATAGTCAAATGGAAGGAGTTTAATTCTTAACGAGTCTGTAACTTTTCAGCTAGCCTCCCCACTAGGCAAATACCTAAAATGAGTTGGGCTCTTTGCCAAACTTTTTTTCCCCCTTTGACTTAGTCAAGACTGTGGTTTAGAGACTGTGAAGCTATTTTATAAACTCAGAAGGGAAACAGTGAGATACCAAGCTAAGGTAGAGGACAGCTTTTCTTACAAGAGGCTCAGGGTTGTAGGAAGGGTTCTGGGGGATGAGGTATTTGCAGCGTTGGATACAACACCTGCCACCAAGGAGGTCTGCAGTAAATTCAGGGGCCACCCCCAGCAGGGCACAAACGGACTGGACCGTGAATCAAATTCACAAGGCAAATGAGTTTTCTTTTGAAAAGGGATTTCAGTGGGGGATCTAGGGGTGTAGACTTACAAAGCATTTATGCTGGGAGGGGTCTTAGAGAACCTCTGTGGTGGCAGTCAGCTCCCTGAAGACAAGCCATCCAAGAGCCACAGTAAGGAAGTGATTTGGCTGAACCGGCCCCCATCAGTGTTTTCTCCGCTGGCATGAGAGCTGCATGCCCTGGGGCCAGTGGGAGGACTTCGGGTGCATGGGGTAAAGTGACGCTGGAGTCCCCCACCTGCTGGCTTAGGTCTCAGCCGGCTCAAGGCTGCCTGTGATTAGAACCCACATGTTTTCTCTCCAGTCTCTCCCCACCTCATTATCTCATCCTGCAGTGGACACGCTCAAGGATGTCCTTGCAGCTGGAACCACGTGATCAAAGGCCAAAGTGTGGCTTTGAAACATTTTGTTCATTACCCATCCATCTTCATAGAGACGGATAATAGTCCAGATGCAAGAATAAATATTTGCACTCTTAGGATTCTCCCCCTGCACCTGTAACACCATCATCAAAATACAACTCCTTATAGCCAATGGTATTATTTTAAGTTTCCTTGGATTTTTTGTTTTTCAAAAGGACAAATTGCCACGTGGATTTGCCTCTGGGTTTTTTTTTTTAATATTTTCTCCTAAATAACCAGGTTTATTACCATGATCAAAGATGCAGGAAGGCCTAGCTCTAAATTGTTCCCTAAACACCAGACAGACTAACTTTCTAATCTGCTGTTGTTCCATGGGGACAAGAGCAGGAATCTTTGTGGCTGTCGTTAGCATAGAGTGTTTGGGATGGGGTTTTATGGGATAATCTAGATTGTATTATTATGTGGAAAGCTGTATCTAGACACAAATTTTTAAGTTTTCACCAAATTGTCAACTTTCAGCATTGCACAGCTTTCCTGTACAGACAGCCTGGGCACAGATTTTTCTGACTTTCTAAGCAGTGATCTTCTCTTCTCCCCTCTGCGGTGCTCCCACCGCTTGCTGTCCCTTCGTGGCCTGTCTTATGGTTTGCAATTAAATATATTTGTTTTTTATTTGCCTGACTCCCCCATGACTATAAGCTCCATAAGGAAAGAGAGAGAGAGACCTTTTCTCTTTTGCATCTGCTGTTTCCTCAGCACAATGCCTGGCCCATAAAAGTCAGCACGCACCCAATATATTAAAGAGAACAGTCGCTGGGAATGTAGTAGAAGCCATGATATCATGGAATTTGGTAAAAGGGTGGATCTAAACTAGACTTAGTCCAAAAGTATTAGAAGCAACTAAAAGACTTGGGGGTAACCTGTTAGTGTCCCTGGCCCACTAAGTGTCTTAGTGGCATCTGTTGGCGTAGTGACCTGGAAACGTTCACCACTCTAAGCACGTGGAGTTGTGGAAACTGAACAGGATTTGGGGTCTGAAGGCATGAGCTTCGGTCTGTCCCTTAGTAGTTGTATGACTATAAGCAAGACATCTAGAGTCTCTGAGTTCCACTTTGGTTTTCTGTAACATAAGGATAATAATACATGTTGGCCCAGTTGTGGGAATTAAATGAGATGAGGTTTTTAGTCAGTAAAGTCTATGAATCTGAATTATTGTTATTGAAAATAACTTTGGCCTCACGTGTCCTTCGTTGGAAGTGCTGCATTTTGGAGTTGATTTGTGACTGATTGGCGCCCTGTTAGAAAAGGCATCACTGATGCTGGGTTGAGGACGGAAAGCCTGGGTTTGTGATTTTAGGCGGAAGATGCTGGCACCCGGCCGTGTTCTCCAGCCTCCTCTGTCCAAGGCTTCATTAACATGCCTCTGGTTTCAGATTCAGAATTGGAGGGAAGTAAACACGGATAACAGATTGGATACTCTTCCTGATGAATAAAGCTTTTTGTTTAGAGATGGAGAAGTACGTGTATGCCTTTATGTGTGGGAACCCACAAGTGTGGGCTCCCCACAATCTCAAGAATTAACCAGTTGAAGGTAACAGAAACTACAGCCCCACGAGATTAAACATCTGACTCTGAAATGCAGCTCATTCTGTCTTCGTAATAAGATTGGAGGACATTACTGCCTCCTCACTGGAGAGGGGGTGGGGCACTCACAATCTATAAATGTAAAGAATAAGCCAGGCCAGGACCATGTGGAAGCAGAGACTCTGCATAAGCACCTCAACAGGAAAGGGGGGTTTCTTACTTATCTGACTGGTCCTGAGCCCCAAGAAAGAACTGGGGAGATGGGGATGCAGAGGCACACTGACAGCATCCCCCGAGCTCTTTCATCGGTACTGCACCTGATCACCTGTTTCTAACGGGTTGGGAGTT
Organism: Vicugna pacos; assembly: GCF_048564905.1. Taxonomy (NCBI): domain Eukaryota; kingdom Metazoa; phylum Chordata; class Mammalia; order Artiodactyla; family Camelidae; genus Vicugna; species Vicugna pacos. The sequence continues at coordinate 41,138,566 of NC_132996.1, forward strand.
CTCCAGAGGGTGGACTTTTTTTTTCCATTAACAGCCCCCACCAAGGCTCTAAGCACAGTTAGCCCCTCTTCAGCTCACAGCTAAAACACACAGCTATTCCCTCCCTCTGGCCTTCGCACAGAACGTGCACTCTGCCTGGAACACCTGGCTACCCTCCTGGACAGCTGACTCCCTATCATCCATCGAGGCTTAGCTTAAAGTCACTTCCAGAGATGCCTTTCCTGATCTCTCTATTTAAAGCCTCCTGGGACGCTCCTTCCCTGCACCCTGTTTGCTTCCTTCATCGCTTTCACCGCAGCGTCCAGAATGACTTTCCAAGTTTGTCTGCTCTGAGGAAAGAGCTCCGTCCGCCAGGGCTGGCCGTTTTCTTCTCCTCACCCTTTCACCCCCAGTGCTCGGTCTGGACTCCAGCGCAGGTTAGGCTAATTGTTGAATGTTCTACCCCAAAGCTACCCAGTGCCTTATAACTTTTGTTAAAGCTCACAAATTCCCTTGTGTTAACTCCTGTGCTTGGAAGGCTTTGCTGAAGACCCCTGGAGTTTTTCTCCCCTTCAGTAAAATTCCCTGGCGGGCAATGCAATGTTTCTCATTTTCACAGGTCTTCTTTTAACCCCTTATCTTCCCGTTCTTGTTCATCCTTCCAGGAGCACCTTCCTTTCTTCTTTTCTCTCCTTGTTCTGTTGTTAGCAAACCAGAAGAAAGCAACCCAGAAGAACATCAGGCTGGCTCCTGAATTAAGGAAACAAGGTGACAGTATGAAAGTGAAACTAGACCTCGTATGAAGTCAGCACCATAAACCTTTAAAGCAGCTCCCCTCTAACCTGGGGTTTAGGGACAGGCTTCAGGGGGTTAGCGAATCCCTGAAACTGTGTGCCACATGGTGTCAGCATACATTTTTTTTTTAAACAGAGAAATAGATCTGGATTTATATCAGTTCTCAAATGGGTCTGTGACCAAACAAAAGATTAAGAAGCACCGAGTTAAGGTCCTTGACTTCCAGAAGTCCCCAGGAGACTGCACAGAAGGTTCGGTTCACTGTTTCATCCTCTCACACCCAGCTGGTCCAGGACCACAGGGTCGGTGCCCAGGGCACTGGGAGGAGATCTCAAAGAACAAAAGCAGACAGCACTCCTGCCCTCAAGGAGCTTAGTGGTATTATTACTTTTTTTTTTTAATACAGATAATAACACCCCCTCCAAAGGAAAAGACAAATGATGAGTACCATGAAGTATCATGGGGTAGAAAGCAACTGGGCCAGAGTCAGGGGGAATCCGGAGGGGGTGACATTCCAACCAAGACCTGAACCATGAGCGGGAGGCAGCTGTGGAGAGATGTGGAGGAGAGCATTCCAGACAAATGTAAATCAGCGCAGGGCCTATGGAATGGGAAGAGGCCTGGTATGTTCCAGGGCCCAGATGAGCCCTACACGTGACCAAAGTGAAGGAGAGGGGCAGAGGGGGAGTGGGCAGGAGTCAGATCCCTTTTAGACCAAGGGATCAAATTGGGATTTTATTGTAATGAATTTGGATTTTACTCTAAGTTCCCTGGGAAGCTGTTGGAGGGTGTTGGGCAGAAAGGTAACTTGATCTGTTATAAACTTGAGAAAGATCATCGTCGCTGCTGTGTGGATGATGGATTCTGGCAGGGCAAGAAGGAAGGCTGAGCAATCAGGGAGGTGGCTCTTGGAGGAGAGAAATGATGGTGGCTTGGACCAAGGTTAACTTACTGTAGGTGCTGAACAGTGATCAGGTTCAACATGTATTGGAGAAGTATAGCCAAAAGGACTTGTTAATGGATTATATAGGAGGCAAGAAGGAAAGAGAGAATTAAGGATGGCTGATGGATAGTTGTACATTGACTGGGATGGGGAGGACTTTGAGAGTGGGGTGCACACAAATTGGAAGTTCAAAACAGTTTTGTATAAGGTGCATTAAATTTGAGATGTGTTGAGTATGTAAAGGGGCCAGGCTAGAGGAGCAAAGTTCAGAGTTGTTTGTCTCTATCTAGTATTTGAAGCCATAGATGAGATCTCGTAGGAAAAGAGAGGGGACAAGAGTCAGAACCCTAGAGGTCTGGAGAGGAGGAGGTTGAGCCAAGGGACAGAGAGGCACAGCCAGTGAGGCAGGAAGAAACCAGGTGCAGATGATGGCATGAAAACCCAAGAAGAGACCCATTCAAGAAAGAAGAATCTACCAGCCAGGCTCCATGCAGCTGAAAAGGCAGGTTGAGTAAGGACCATTGACTTCGACAAGAATTAAGCCAGTGATGTTCTTGGGAGAAACAAAACATAGTTTCAGTAGAGTCATGGGGACACAAGTCTGACTGATGGGTTGAGGAGAGAATGGGTCTTAGGAGTTTGGAGTATAGTCAGCTCATTTGAGGTGTTCCGCTGTAACGTGGAGCAAAGTCTAGCGTGGTCATGGAGGAGAAGATGGACATGGGGTTAAAGAACATTTTGTTTTTTTTGATAAAACAGATGATCTATTTCTTGGCTATGGGACAGAGCCAGTAAAAAGAGGGAAACAGATGATGCTGGCGGAGAAGGAACATAGTATCGTCATTAGCATTATTTCATAAGAGTGCTCATTAGAAGTAAGTCAGCACCTCCTTAGGTTCACTTCAGTGGTTTTCTGTTTTCTCTAATTACATACTGTACTCTAAGAATAAAGTTTTAATCTACTCTTTGATACCTGGGTAGAGTTAATCAGCTATTTTTCTTGGTTTAAAGAAGCTCTGTGTGTTAACCTGAGGGTCTTGACATCACTGATAACATTGTTTCTATGGAGAAAAATGTTATGAGTTCTAGAAGGTCTTTGGAATTTGGCCTGTTTGGAAACCAGGGTCAAAAATGACAGGGGAAGATTGGCTCTTTGAAAAGAGCCAAAGGGCATCTGCCCTCAGAGAGTTGGTTGACCTCCCTTCCTTTGTTTATCTCCTCCTGTTGTTGAATCTCTTAGCCACACTGGTTGTTGCCTTTCAGAGCATGGAAAAGCCCTAGCTAAAATTGAACCTTTAGCTGCAAAGAATTCAGAGTGTTTCATATTAATGACGTGATCCTTTTAACCACAGGGAAAGGACTGAGACCCTTTTAAACTGCATTGTCTTGTGTAATAATGTCACCCTTGAGGAAATTGTGCATAATCAAAATTATATATTTAGTGTTGAAGGATATTTACATGAACTTTTATGCAGGGAGAAATTCCATTATTCACCCTCTGATGCATCCTCTCTTAGAGTAAAAGACAAGATGCTTACGGCAGCTTGCTGGACTCTCCTCAGGCATCCTCCTCCCTCCCTTCAGCCCTCTGACCTGACCTGCTAGGTTCCCTTTGCTTCACTGCTAGGTTCCCATTTCTCTGCTCCAGCCACACTAGGCTCCAGGTTCTCGGAATGAATGTACAAGTTGGATCCTGTCTCAGGACCTTTGCACTGACCTTTTCCTCTCTTGGAAGGCTCTTACCTCCAGATACTCACCTAACCAGCCCCCACACTTCTTTCAGATCTGTAGTAATCATCCCTTCTGCAGGCCTTCCCCAGTCACCCTTTATAAAATTTCGGACACCTCTCCTTGACAAATCACAGCCCCTTCTCTGCATTACTTTTTCTCCTTAGCATTTATCTTGATAATATACTGTATAATTTACATTTTGTCCCATTTATTTTGTAGTTCTACCACTAAACTGCAAGTTCTATTAGAGTAGGGAACTTTTTGTCTGTTTCATTGACCCTTGTATAGGGGGTGTTCAGTAATATTTGTTGTTTAGATGAACAAATAAATGAATAAATAGACATCGCTTGGTTATCTTGACAGTGAATGTGGATTTTTACATATTGTATTTGCTTAAGACAAGGAACAACTACAGCAAACAGTGAAAATTTTTTATGTGTGTGTATATATGTGTGTGCGTATGTATATATATGCATTTGTACATATATGTTTATGTACCTATGTCTCCATGTACATAGTCATTCCACCCAAATTAACCCCGAGGTCAGCCAGATTCTCAAACAAGTCCTATTGTAAAGATAAATTCAGTTCCTGAGACAGTGTAGAAGGTAAGAGGAATGGTTTAAAGCACCTTTGTCAGTGGAGCTTGGGTCCCTACTGACTTTGTCTCAATAAATCTGGGCCACATTGGCCTCCCCTAAACTAACCCCTCCACTCACCTGCCTCGGCTCCCCCTGCAGATGCTGGTTGCAGTTTTTCACCTGGGGGTGGGCCCTGAGGGGTGAGATGTGAATGATTAACTTTGGTTGGGACTCCTGCAAGATTACAGTCTGCTCCTGGACACATTTGCTTTTTCATTCACCTGGGAAGCCCCACTAGACCCTGGCTTCCTCTCTTAGCTGACCTTTTATTTGCCCCCTTTTGGGTGGAGGACAACTGGCTCTTCGTTCCCCCTTTGAAAGGCTTCTGTTTGCTGAGCAAAGGTTGACCACACAGAGACCTTGCTTGGGGCCAGTTATTGCTTCTTCCCCTAGCCCCCAGCCCCCAGCCCCCAGCCCCCAAACGACACACAGACACACACAGAAACACACACACACAGATACACACACGACCCTCTACTCCCCTGTCAGATTGGAGAGGCAGCCCAGGCCAGGGGGAGTCTTTCTGACAGAGTCTTCCAAAGCTGCCGGGAACCCACTGGAAGGATTTTTGTAGAGGAACTAGGGGTTTTAGAGACCATCTTAATCCTCCTTCATTTTGAAATAAAAGCTTGTGGCTGTAACATCATTTTGCTTTTGAATTCTCAGTAGTAAAACAGTTGTTCATTGTTCACAGCATCTGTTTACATACTTCCTTCTGAATTCCTTGATTACAGGTTTTAATAGGGATTAGTCCGGTGCAACCCCTTCCCATCCCAGGACTGAGACTCTCCCCCGTCCCACCTCCCCTCCCAGGCTCTGCACCATAGTGTTTAAAGTAGTCATGCATAGAGCGAGCTTCCTTAAAAAAAAAGCATGAAGAAATAGTGCATATTTTTGCTGGCACTGCATCAAAATCAACATCACCAAAAATAATGTACGTCATTGTTAACTATACAAATAGGTATCTCTGAAGGCTGATCATTCAATCAAATGCTTTTGCATTCGGTTGTTGACGGCATTAGCTAAGAAATGTTACTATCAGTGGTTTCTGTGTCATTGTTAATAGTAGCAGTTTTGGCTGAAAAGACTTTTTCCAACATTTTAGTACAGTCCACAGGGGTTTAGAATATTTTTCACCCCTAAATTTTATTCAGCTTGCCCAGCTATTACAGACTCCCTTGGGGCCATATCGAGGGCTCTCCCACTAGGTGTTTTACGGTAACAGTTTCTGAGTTTGGTGTTAGCTTTTGCTTTGCTGAAACTTTTCACAGCTGACTTGATACTAGCACTCACGCCTGACCTCTCACTTCTTCAGCACTTGAGGGGTTAATTTTGTTGGTGGATCCGGTTTCTTTCCTGGGCTGGGAATGGCGATCCCCTTCTAGCTGGTAGTTTAGTAGCAGAGTTGCTTGGTGCCTGGGATTCCCTGGCCCCGGCGTGGGCTGACTCGGCTGGCTGGCTGGCTGGCTGACGGAGTTGCCATCGTGAGATTCATTCAGCTTCTTTTGTCTGCTTTCTCTAAGGACCACAATGTAGTGAAATGCTCTGGCCTAGGAACCTTACAAGGTAGGACGATATCCTAAAATTTCCAGGGCCTGGGGCGGGGTGTGGCGCCTGTAGTGCTTTGGATGGTATTGGAAAGCCCAGAGGTGCAGCCAGTGGTGCAGCTGCCAAAATCCCCGTGGGCTAAGTGGTGGGGGAGTCACTGGTCGGGAAATTCAGCACCCTTTTTCCTCCCACTCCCTTCCCCTTTAATTTTAACCTTGATAGTCTTAGAGGCAGCCGGAGCGTTACTCAAATGTCCTTGGTCCACTTGGACACTTGGGTAATTTCAGTATTTTCCAGACTGCCTTATCAAATTAGGCTGCTGAGACCAAAAAACAGGGTGTTGATCACCAGCTATCTTAGGTACTTATTCCAGGCTTTTTGGGAAAGACCTTTGAGCCTGGAGGGGAGGGAGAGCTAGAGAGAGGCAGTGTGGGCCCCACGAAGGGCTGCTGGTGGGTCAGAGGGCCCTGATTAAAATGACTTGCAGTTGGAGGTTTGGTTTGGAATCTAAGAAGCTGAGTGAACTTGTGGTTGTGTTTACTAATACTGCAAATTACTGGGTGGGTTTTTTTTTTCTGGAAACTAGGCTCCAGGAGAGAGGGCAACAGACTTAAGTGTGAGTATTTTCCTTGTTTGTTAGGGCTGCTAGAAAGCTGCCCAAAGAGGAGCATTTCTATTTTTAAGCCAGACAAGGGGAAGAGAAAACAATGTTCATTACACCTACAACTTGCCAAGCATCTAACAGATATTGTCTCGTTTAATTTTTCTGGCAAAGCCAGAAATGCTATTTTTAATTTTGAGGCGAGGCAGTGGGAACTAAGTGAGGCTAAGTTAATGCGCTCAGGGTCACACAGATACTAGGCAAAACTGGGGTCAGAACCCAGGTCCACTGCACCACTCTGCCTTCCTTGTTGGGCTTGGCAGATGGATCTGGATGGTTTTATTTGTAAGTTGAAAGGTGGGTGCAGCTGGATGAAGGACACGTTTCATTGTGGAGGGCTTACCAAAGTGCACATAATACTTCCAAGCATGGCCTGCTTGGCCTCTCAGATTTTGCTTTTTTCGGGAGGGAAAGGGTGGGATATTAAGAAGCAGCAGGACCTCCCTGGGAGTTCTCTAATCTTTTGGAGGCTTTTGGATTGGTAGATAGATCTTTGACTGGATTTGTGCTTGTACCTTGGTTCAAGTGGGGCAGAAGCCCCAGTGAAAGTCAAATCTGGGAAGGTCAGTGGCCTTGGCGTTGGCCTTGGGCTACTGGAGCTCTGGAGCTGCCTCCTGAGAAGCTGGCTTTATTGAGTCCTGAAGAGAGACTTTGCTTTCCACCCGGCATGCTAATGCTGACCCAGGCTTGGCGCTAGCCACTCACAGGTGTGCCTGGGGGTGGCTAATGAGCTAGAGCTGAGCTGCCCATGGGTTGCAGAGCTGATTTTGAGTGTCTGTATCTTAACCTGAGTTCCTTGCCTTCCCATTGCCCCAGAAAGGGTGGCTGAAGGGCAGGCCCCTGCCAAGTGGCAGAGAGAGTGGAGGCCAGCCCCTCTCTCAGCTGTTCTGGGCCAATTGCAATTCTGTTATGTGCACGCAGGTTCCCAGACTCCTAAGGTATGTTGGAGAGTGAGTGTGAGTTTGTGTACATGGGTGGTGTTAGTGGGGGTTTGGGGACCCCCGTATCCCCCCTCCACCTACTCTAGATCCTGGGCAGCCAGTCAACGCCCTGTCTGGGATTTAGCTCCCCCGACCTCTACTTCTTTAACTACTTTGAGATGTTTTAAGAATAATTTGATTGCATTAAAAGTGGCCTGGAGATTTTAGATAACAGATGAGAGTTCTGACTTCCTATATGACTGTGATCTACTTAAAAATATCTTTGACTCTTGCTCTTAGGTTGAATGAATGTGGCTAAGAAGAGCTTGGGTTTTTAGAAGTGGGTAGATCTAGGTTCAAATCCATCTCCATGTATTAGCTCTGGCACTGTGAGCAGGTTACTGTAGCCCCCATAAGCCTCAGTTTCCACATCCATTAAAAAGGGAGCATTAATAGCCTTATAGGGTAATAGAGAGGCTTGTGTGGGATAATGTATGTAAAGTGCTTTAGCAAAGTGCCTGGAGCCCACTATGAAAACTTTTCAGCTTGTGTGAGTAAGTGTTGGCTATCATTTTCACTCACTGTGTGTAGTATGCTGAGTACTGTGGTGTTTAAGGTACTCATATCTTCGGGTAAACAGAACAGCAGGATGAGTTTGTTGAGATGTGTGGCAGAAGCCAGCCAGCAGTGGACCAAGTGCCAGCAGCCTTCTCTAGTGGGGCCTTGGAGGAGAGGGGCCTTTGTGTAGCTGAGGCCAGCAGACACGCTGGTGCCTGTTGTAACAATGAGGGTATAAGGCATCCGGACTGGAGCTCTGGCGTTTCTAGCCCAACCAGCCCTTGGAGCCAAAGGAGGAATTTCACGCTTACTCAGGGGACCACCTACTTGTTGAAGGAATGAGTTACCAAAATGGGACAAAGGTGCCATGGGGTGAAACTCAACGCTGGGCATTCTGAGTGCTACTAAATCCCCTTGGAGCCTTCTTTATGGGGTTCCTGTTTCCCTCTCTCCACCTCTAGCGATTGGCCTTGCACCTGGCACCGTCTGTCTGTAGAAGCTGCCTCTCCCCTGGGACGTTGCTCATTTGTGGCAGCAAGAAGCAGCAAGTTCTTGCACTAGAACCTTATCGTCTGTTTCATGTTGTGGGCCTGCACCTCCTTCCTGCGGTCCTTGCAAAGTCTCTGGATCCCAGGCTGCAGCTGAGAGGAGCTAGTTATCTCCTCTGTGCCTGGATCTGATTTGGTCCGCACAAAAGGCTTGTGAGGACTGGGTGTTACTAGCACCAGATCACACGGAAGGAAACCTGGGTCTCCTGGAGATGAAGGCAGTCTTACAAAGTAAACAGCAGAGCCAGGGTTCAAACCTAGATCTATTTTACTTTTTTCTCCGGAGCTTGTGCTGCCTCCATTCAGAGCCACCAGGCTTTATGGTACCGCTGCTAGATGAGACTAAATTCGCTGGGATTGGTATCTGACTCTGCCCTGGCTTTGATTCGAGTTCAGGTTCTGGATCATTTTGCACCGAAACAGCAAACCACGTAGAGAGATCCCAAAAGTGGGACCCAGAGGGGTGGCTTGCTTGCTTGCTTATAGCTTTTTAAAATTAATTGTCTTTCTTTAATGTGGAAAACTATTAAGTCCTTCTGATACACATAATAGATGTTCATTAAAATGTGTCAAATAAATAAATCAGTGAGGTGTTGAATACTCTTGGATTTGTGTCTGACCCCCAGCTTCAACGTTCCCTAGTTGTATGGCCTTTGGGCCTTTCTTTCCAAGCCTCAGTTGTCTCATCTCTAGAATGGGTATAGAATGAGTCTCTATCTCATGGTACCCAGGAGAAAATATAAATAAGCCATCAACAGTTGTTACCATGTTTACCACAGGGTGGGAGGATTCAATGAAATAATGCAAGTAATGTAATTAGCATAGGGTCTGGCACAGCTTTAAACTTCAGTTAAAGCTGGCTTTTATTATCATTCTCAGATAGGCAAGGAAAGATGGGACTCTGCAGGACGTCTGTTGCACTCTTTGAAAGTGGATTTTCTTAATAGGCCCCTATGGTCTTTAGAGGAGGTGATGCTCCCAAGAAAACCTCCTGGGGAGAAAATAGTTAACATACCTGTCTGGTGGGAAATGGAGGTGGCCAAACCCTTTCCCTTCCCCAGGGGTGACTGCTGAGCCCTGGTTGGGCTTGCTCACTCATCCACACCAAAAGATCTCATTCCGCTCCGGGGCCCTGGGGTTTCACAGGAACAATTGCCTTGAACAATAGCCAGAGAACGAGTTCCACCAGTCTGGGCTTTTGCAAGTGAATGCAGCTGTCTGGCAGGGGGCACAGGGCCCTGGATCTGGGCCCCGCTGTGACTGTGGAGCAGAACTGGAAAAGTGAGCAGGTAAGGCCGGGACACAGACCCTGGGGGCCCTGCACCCTGAGTTTAGTCACCAGGAGAGAGGTAGAGAGGGAGGCAGGGACCAGGCCTGACTACTTCTGAGGGCGGTAGGGGCCTTCTGGAAGTACACCCAATCTTTGTGGTTGGGGCGGGGGCGCCATGGGGAGGATTAGGAACCATTGCTTTGTGAAGGCTGCTTATGAGAACCATGGTACAGTACTTCATCTCCGCTAACCTGCTGTGATTTATTAGTGAGCAGAGGATAAATACTTATCTGCAATCTGATTTTTTTACAACATCATTTAAGCCTGTCTTTCCCTTGCATAAACAACATTATCTCACAGGGAGTCCATTTGCAAAGTGTAATGACTGCTCCAGATCCTTCAGGAACACCTCTTCTCAGAGTCAGTCTTTTGCTAAAAGCCAGGATTCGTCTTGCCTGGGCGTGTAAATCCTAGTGGAAAAATCTGTTTAATCATCCCTCTGACCTTGGGATTTGGTTTTTCTTTTTGCTTCATGGGAGACAACGTTGTAAATGTAATATCGCGTTCATTCAGAACCATTACAAATTCCTGCTGTATCTAGGTACTCCCCATAAGGGCTCGGTAGTAAAAACTTGTCCAAATTGGAGGTGATTTCTCGGGGAACCTGGTGAAAGCAGGTTTCCCTCCTTGGGTCTGTGGAATGCTAACTCCCCACAGCAGTGAGGGAAACAGGGAGTGTGAGAAGGTGGAATAATTTATGATTCTTTCACCTGCGTTTTTCATAGCAGATAGCCTGTGTTTGGGCTGTTAAAATTGTGCTGTAAGCCCTCTGAGTGGCATTTGAATTCCTTACACAGTGATGTCAGCATCTCTTGTTAAGACTCTGAAATTGGATCTCCTTGTTTTATGGGCCATTCCCTTTTTGAATGGATTTTCTGCTCACTTTGGAGAGCTTTGACTCTGATTTAAATGCTCTGTCTTGGCCAAGATGAGGTCTCATTGTTACCATACTTGGTTGCTGCCAGCCAGTAGAAGTTCTTTTGAGATGAGCCTGGGTGGCAGGCAGAGATACGGAAGCTGACCTATAGGTACTCTCTCTGATGAGCTGGGAGGCTGCATGGAGTCATTAGACCCTGGTTGAATCCTATCCCGATGGGCTCTGGGCCCTCATCCAGTGGAAAATGGGAGGTGGAGTAACAGCTGTACCATGCCTAGTACAGTGTCTGGCATTTGGTAATCGTCATCAGTTATGGCCTTAAATACTAGGTAAGAGCTCATCTTACTCCCTTGTGGAGAAATGGTATGGTCTAACGCGGAATCTCTGTTGTGAATTGGGTTGTAATGTCTCTGTAGGAAGGTTTGCAAACTCAAATTGCGGGCCCGGTCAGGTAGCATGTATGAGTGAGTGAAAAGGCCCAGATGGGGGCTGTGTCTAATGGGAAAGCACAGCTCTGTCTAGAGAGGGCAGTTACTCCTCAGGGCTAGCTAATTGTCTCCTATGTGTAAGATGTTGGCACCTGATCCAGATGGTTAAAAGACCCTGTGTGGGTCTAAACAGTCAGCTAAGGGGTGAAATCAGCAACAAAGCAGCCCAGAGACTGGGAAGTGCAGCAACCCCTTCAGCAGCTTTTACTGAGTGGAAGCGATGCTCTGGCCAGCGGAGACCTTTGGTTTGCCCCTTTGCCTCTACTGACTTTACTCTGAGCTTAAACTCGCAGGATGTTAGTTAGAAAGCAGCTTTTAGAATGGCTGCATCCATCTCCCTCGTACGGGAGGCTGGGGCCTAGAGAGGAAGTGACATGTCGGAACTCCGACAGGAAGCAGTTCTGGGGGTGGCTGGGGCGGGGCCTGGCCCTCCTGGCTCCTTGCCTTTACCACTTCCATGCCTGGAAGGAGAGAGCAGCTCAGGAAAGAGCGTTAACGGGCCTGAGCTTTGGCACGCTGTCCACCCGTGCCTTGTGCTGGCACTCGGCTGGTGGCTTGAGGAGCTAGCGAAGGCTGTAGAGATGTCTGGAGCCATTGCGGTTTCTGCGTGCTGTCCTTTGCTCATCTCGCTGTTTTACATTTTCATCTGTGCCTGAGCTATGTGTCCTTGTCTGTCATGTCTACCGGCTTTGCAGTCAGGGGTGGGGACAGCTGAAGCATCACTGCATCCCCGGTACCTCGCGTGGTACCTGGCACACGGAGGATGCCGGCTGACTGGGTGAGATGAACAAAATGAATTCAGAGCCCCTGGCTTGGGAGTTTTGAGGAAACATAGGAAATGTCTGATGGAATTCTTTCCACCCATCCATTGGCAAAAATAGGTGAAGGCTGTTTGCAGACCTGATCACCTGTAACTCCACCAGTTGGGGACATTTCATTGCGTAGAGAGAAAGGGACGTGGCTGTGATCTGGGTAGGAAATGCTGCTTTTGTCTTGATGGTTCTGAAGAGTCAATGGAAGCGTCTTCTTGCCATTTCTCTATATGTCCCAGCCACAGAATTTATAGGGCATAAGCATCGTAAGATGTTTTGAAATTTAAAAAGAAAAAAAAAGACAGAGAAACCAGCCAAGCTTTGGGCCCCACAACCCTTTTAGTTTCCTATTATAGAACCCAGGGCAGGAGGAGGCCACCCGAGTTCTCCTTATTTCCCAAGGCTGCAGAAGACGATGCTGCTTCCACTAAGATTTTTGGAGCGGCTGGGAGTCGTTTTGGCAGTCTCACAATGTAGAGTGAAGGTGAAGCGGGGCGGGGAAAACTGGTGAAGAGAAGAGATGCTGTCTTAGGTTCATTTATTCTAGCGGTTTATCTAAAAGTCATTCATTCAGAAAATGAAATGTTCTGTAGTAGTTTTCTAAATGTTGTGCCCCAAAAGAATGTCTTAGAAGAGTTAAGCTTTCCTATTCAATTTATTGAGGCTTTAATTTTTGGGGAGGGAGGTAATTAGGTTTATTTATTTACTTACTTTTTAGAGGAGGTACTGGGGATTGAACCTAGGACCTCGTGCATGTTAAGCATGCACTCTACCACTGAGCTATACCCTCCCCACGAGGCTTTAATTTTTAAACCTGTGTTTTCTTAACAAATCTCATTCTACAAATCCAGTATTTTTATATAAATTAAGGGTGTTTCCACTTGTTATTTGATTAGTACCTTATTAATTCAGACTTAAATTGAATTTAACTAAGTAAGTAGTACTGTTTGCAAAGTTGGATAATTAAACTTCTTTAAATATTTTAGACTGCATTCATAAACTTAACATACCTGATTTCCTCAAGTTCTTCGAATGTTTGATAGGGTAGACTTTAGTAGTCTAACAAGCAAGATCTTTCTAAGCACTTAAACGACTCTTGCAAATCAAATACTTTATGACATTTGTAACTTCAGTTTGTCTTAAACTACTACTTTTTATAGTCTGAATCCATTTCTTAAATCTTTAATCTGAAAAAAGTCTCAAATCAGAAACCAGTACTTATTTAAATTCGTATCAGAAGACTTTTTTAGATTCTCTAATATGCCATATATTTTTAAAAATATTGTAACTGTATAGAAATTATCCCAGTGATCACAAAACTTTCACCCCAAGCGTAGGTATTAATATTATGATTTATTTCATTATCTCCCTTCATCTTTTAAAACCTATCCCAGGATTTAAAGTCACTTACTTCCTACTAAGGGGAGGAAGTGGGCTCGGAACCATCTCATGGTTTTTCTCAATCAGATTCAAGAGCAGAATGCACAAATGGTCAAATCATATTCCAGAATGGTTGTTCCGGAGCCAGGGCTATACACGCCAGAGTTCTTTCTGCCGTGTCATCAGGGTCCCTCCAGCCTCTTAGCTGGAATTCTGTTTCACTGCACTGCAAACACAAATCCTCTGGGTTTCTTTCAAGTTTTAAGTCATAATCAAGTTTTGTAACCTCTTTCAACATTCATCACCTGTCTGGGGTCAATGGACTTTTGTACCCCAGATTGTACCTAATTTCCTTTGCCACTTGATTGGATTCAACTAATGTTCTTACTGCCTGAATGAATTCTGCGTGCTTTCCACATTTTTCCCATCTGACTCTCAGCCACATGTCTGGAGTCGTTTTACAGACAAATGGCAATTCCCTGTTAGTTAGCATGAGTATACCAAGTGATAAAAAGCTAAGCGAACTTGATTTGAACAAAAGAAAGGAATTTATTAGTTCTCACTCTTCCATCTCCCAGGGGTGGCTTCTGCCTTTAGCTCTGGCTGGATCTGGGAGGCTCATGTCGTGTCCTTTATCCTGCCCCTGCTTCCCTCTGTGCTGACTACCTTCCAAGGCAGGTGAGGAGGAAGTGGGCAGTGGCAGCCCTAGGCTTCCGTTGTGTTTCTTCCAGAGTTGTGCGTCTCCTGTGTGGGGAGTGCTATTTCAGGCAAAGTTAAAAAGATCATGCCAGCCCTTCACAACTGTTAAGAGTTCATGTCTTGGAGAGGGGGATAGAAGAGGCAGCACAGCCCGCATCCTCTTGTTGGAAGCACGTTGTTACTACAGATCATCTCATGGAAACAGTCTTCCTGAGGCAACATCATGGAACTCACTGCCCTTGATCTTGGTGGCACACGGCCATTTATAATACCCTGAATTTTAGGAAAAGGACCAGTTGGAGCTAAGTGATTTTATATTTAAATAGACTTGCCAGCGTTCCAAAAGACGCAAAAGCGAGGGAGATGTGGCTGGTTTTCCAGGGTCAAGGACAGCTGTGGTTTCTGGCACACAGACAGCTCTGGAGGACACCAAGGCACTCTTGCTCAGTGTGGACTTCCCTTGTGTCACTGCCCCCTTATCCTCTTAGTTTCCCCACTCCCATTCTTCTGTTAGGGGGATCACGGATTCTCCTGGGCAGGTTCGGTTACATTGACTTCCTGTAAACACAGGGCGGCCCCGCGATGCTCTGGCACCAATGTGGGAGGAATCGTGTGTGTGATAAGTGTCACGTGCCTCCTGGAACAGTATCTCCATGCTGAAAGGCCACAGAGGAAGAGCGGATACAATTTCAAAGCAAAAGCAATCTGAGGGTTGGATTCATGGGCATCTGTTACTAACTTCCTTTCCTCCCTTCCAGCCGTGCTCCTCTCCTCTCCCTTTCTTCTTCGTCGGATTATAGGAAATTGTAGATACATTAAATGGCTAACTCCAGAGAGCAGATGCAATGAAAGACTCATGGGATTTCCTTTTTAACCACAAGAGTAGATTTGAGTCCTTTTTCATCTGTTCGCTCATGCTTTTCCTGGCAGAGACTTACATAGTTGCCAGCCTAGGTGGTGTCATCCACATGTCAACCATAGGAAACTGAGGCACAGAGTTGTGAGTTGTCAGAGGATGACATGGGAGGGGGCTGGGCTCAGAATCCCCTGCTGGTGGTGCGTTTGCTTCAAAACTTGCCCCGTCTCTCCTGCACGTGAGTTCAGTCAAGAAGCATTTAATAAACGTATCGGGTGCCTGGAGATGGGAGATGGAGTAGGTGTGAGGCCAGCATCACTGCAGCACCGCCCTGGAGGTGGTGGCGGAGAGAGGTGAACTTCAGGGTCCAGTAGTGTTTCACTGCCAGGTCTTTCGTGTGTTTGTAGAGAGCCCACGGTCCTCCCAGCCTCGGGTTCCTCATTGTGAAGCAAGGTCACCTGTGAGACAGCAGGAGTGTTGTTGAGAACACGTGCAAACGCTGAATAGTTGGCACTTGGCGAGTGCTCAGTGCACGGTCAGCTGTTGTCATGAGAGACCACGTGATTCAGGCCAGAGGGAGTGTGTGTTCTGGAATTAGACAATTCTGCACTTAAACCCAGTTTCAGTGTGGACTGAAGGACACTGGCCAGGATGTTTGTTCTTTCAGCCTTGATCTCATCGTCTGTCACCTGGGAAGGACAATAGGCCCCTTGCAGGTGTGATGTGAAAAAGGGAGAGAAATATATGGTATACCGGAAGTCCCTGGCACGTGGGATGCACTTGTTACCATCACCAAGGCCTGCGTGTATTTGGAAAGTGGGGCAGACCTTCATACAGGAAACAACTAGAAAACTGCCTGAGTGTTTAGAAGGAGCCCAAGTGTGTAAAACTGTGCAGAAACTCAGAGTAGGGGATGGTGAGGATGGGCCAGAATATTTGGAGAAGGCTTTAAGGAGGATTTGGAGCAGGATGGGGCCTGGGCCAGAGCAGTGGAGTCACAAAAGGGAAGTGGGCTCAGACCCAGAGCCCTGGGACCCTCTGGGCCCTGTGACTTCATCCTCACTAAGCCCCTTACACTTCCTGCCTTTATCCTCCGTACTTGAGAACCACCCTTACCCATTTCCCCTGCACGTGTGTGAGCCCCAGACTCTCCAGGTGGGCTCTGGAAGCCAAGTTGGCAGCCTTGAGGGCAAGGTGTTGAAACAGATTTCCACTAGGTCTCCTCTTTCCGCCTAATCAGCAGAGCTCAGGCAGGCATCCTACAAGCTGGTGGAACAAACTGGAACTTCCTTTTGATTACCTGGGGGAGCCTGGGGTGCTCCTGGCTTTCTGAATCTCAGAGACTGACATTTCTTTCTGTTTGTTTGTTTCTTTTATTGTGGTATAGTTTATGTACAGTATTATGTAAGTTTCAGGTACACAACATAGTGATTCACAGTTTTTAATGGTTTTATAGCATTTATTGTTATTATAAAATATTGGCTATTTTCTCTATGCTGTACAATATATCCTTGTAGCTCATCTATTTTATACATAGTAGTTTGTATCTCTTAATCCCCTACCCCTATATTGCCCCTCCCCTCTTCCCTCTCCCTACTGGTGACCACTAGTTTGTTCCATGTATCTGTGAGTCTGTTTCTGTTTTGCTATATTCTCTAGTTTGTTTTATTTTTTAGATTCCACATGTAAGTGATATCATATAGTATTTGTCTTTCTCTGTCTGACTTATTCCACTTAGCATAATACCCTCCAAGTCCACCTGTGTGGTTGTACATGTCAAAATGTCATTCTTTTTTATGGCTGAGTAGTATTCCAGTGTGTATATATATATATATATATATATATATATATATATATATATATATGTATATATCTCCCCTACATTTTCTTTATCCATTCATCTGTGGATGGACACTTAGGTTGCTTCCATATTTTGACAGTTATAAATAATGCTGCTGTGACCATTGGGATGCATGTATCTTTTTTAATTAGTGGTTTTGTTTCTTCACATATGCACCCAGGAGTGGAATTGCTGGGTCATATGGTAGTTCTGACACTAGCATTCCTGGGGCATCAGGAAAGGCATACGGTAGAGGGCTGAGTGGTCGGGTAATGCGGTTAAGTCGATGCTTCGTCATCACACAGCCCTGGGTGTAGATACTGGCCCTGATGCTCTTGCTGAGTGACATACCAACCCCCCGAACCTGGGCTTCCTCCTGGGGAAGCGGGCTGTGTCATGTGCCTATGTGCACTGAAAATTGACGTAATGGAGAGCCATCTGGCATCACAGCAAAGATGGTGGCTCTGGAGTCTGGATGGCTGGGTCCAGGTCCGGCTCCACCTCTTACTAGCTCTCTGATCTTATACCAGGCGTCTTACCTTTCTAAGCCTCGGTTTCTCCACCTGTGCAATAGAAAAACAGTAAGACTTAACCTTTTCCCACTCGATCAAGTAGGACAATGTCACACTGACGTCGGAAGCTCACTTTCTAGCCTACCCGACTCCTACGCCCATGTTTTAGTCAGCAAGTATTTGAGTACCTGCTATGTATCTGCCACACAGCAACCAAACAAATGAGAAAATGCAACAGACTTCATGGAGGAGGAGAGGACAGCAATGTCGTAGAGGGGCCAGGGAAGGCCTTTCTAGGGAGGTGACAGTTCAGATGAGGAGACAGGAACAGGTGTCCAGGAAGAGAGACAACCAATGCAAAGCCTTGAACACGAAAACCCAGACCCAGTGAATGGTGGAGAAGGAGCCTGAGACAGGACTGGAGAGGGGAGGCTGGATCACAGGGTCTTGAGCGCCAGAGTAGGGAATCTGGGTTTTAGGTCCCCGAGAAGCTGCTGGAGGGTTTTAAGCAGTGGAACAATAGACCTGATTGCTGTTTCACAAAGATCAGTCTGGCTGCTGTGGGGAGAATGTGTGGTTAGGGAGCAGACAAGGAGCGTGGAGCCCAGCTAGCCTGTTGGCGGCGGCTGAGGCAGAGCTGAAGCAGCAGGAACCACGGGGCACAGGGATGGGGAGAGCTGTGCACCTTGGGAGAGGTTTTGCAAACAGAGCAGGGAGGACCAGGTGGTGGATTAAGTGTCATGGTGTTGGGAAGCAGGAGTTGGTGGAAGAGAAAAGAAGAATCATTGCTGGGAGACTTGACCTGAATGGTGGGGGGTGATGGTCTCAACAGATTTGAGGGTTCTGAAATGAAGAACTCTATTTTTGATGCATCCTGGGATATTATTAGAGTTAGAACTGCCAGTAGAGTTGAAGGATTTCTGCTGACTTTTGCTGTTTCCTTCCCTGGCTTTTCCAGGAGTGAGGTCCAGCGAATTTGTCTAGCAGCTCTTCTTCCCCCTCCAAGCCCCAGGGAGGGTGCTGCTGCTCGCTCTTTCTCTGTACCACTTTCAGCTCTATTTTCCAAGCCCCCTGCTCCTCCCTTACCTCCAGGCCTGGGAGGCGGCCACCTACAGTTCCCGAGATGAGGCTGACGATGGGATAGGCAGTGTGTCTGTGTTTAGCCACCTCTGCTCAGGGAAGCACTCACCCTCTGGGGGAAGGGACATATTAACTTCTGCCCCAGCGGCTGGACAGAAACAGCGAGGATGGATGGCCCTCTTGAAGATGAGTCATGTTAGAGGCAAAAGAGCTTTGTCTGGGAGCTGACACCGGGAGCCTTCGGGGATGGTACGCGTTTGTCAGTATCGTCAGCCTGAGCTGGTGCAGTGTGAGGTCTTGGTGCTCAGGGTGTGTTTGTCTTGGCAGCTGGGATGACAGCAGCTCCGTCAGCAGTGGGATCAGCGACACCATAGACAACCTCAGCACGGATGACATCAACACCAGCTCCTCCATCAGCTCCTATGCCAACACACCTGCCTCCTCGCGCAAGAACTTGGATGTGCAGGTAAGGAACAGGGTCCCTCGCAGGCTCCTCCCAAGGCCACTGCCAGCAGAGAGCCTTGGGCTTGTGGGCCACGGGGGTCGTTTGGGGTGAACAGGATCCCCAGGTCTGTGAAATGAGGCCTGACCTCATGCCTGCTGCCTGGGCTCTTGTCTCCAAACTGAGGCCTCTGCCTACAGGGAGAGAGGGTCAGGCAGGGGGCACCAGAAAAGGGAGTGGGGAGACCCACGAATCTCACTGTGGTGGCCTTCGTAAAATCATGTTTCCTTCCCGGACCTCGGTTTCATAATCTGTCTGGGGAAAAAGAAAGACTGTTGGACTCAGTTGGCTGTTCTTAGCCTGGAGTGTGTGTCCATGGCACGAGTCTGATCCCTCGAGAGTGATGGGGTGGGAACAAATGTTGAGAGCCCTGGACCAGGAGATGAATGCAGCCCAACCAGAGGATGAGAACTGTTGATCTGTGGGTCATTCCTCCTACCAGCGTGTTTCATTTGGCCCCCAGTATCAGTCTTCTTTTAAACTGGATTGCTTGTCAAGTTTTTTAAAGTGTGTTATTTCCCTTGAAAATAAGCTTCTGGTTTCTCTTGAACAATCAGAGGATACTGCCTCCTACATTCTCCACATGGAGACAACCCATAGATGTCCAGGTGTCTTTCCCTTTTGGCCTGGGCACCCATGCCCCAGTGTGCTGGCTAGCTGCTCCCTTCAAATACCTGCCTTCCTGGAGGCACTTGAATTTCCAACCCCTGCTTTAAATTCTCACATTTGATATTTCAAATGCAGTGTTTCCAAAGCAGTTTCACATGGGCACATTCACTTGCCCTCACAGCATCGCTTTGTGGTCAGAGGGGTTGGTTCTAGTCAGCCCATTTTTACTAGTGGACAAGCAAGATGCCATCCTCACGACTGGTATCCATGTTGGGACTGACTGGCTCGAGGACTGGCCAGCCATGGTGGCACTGGCCGTGAGTGGATTTTCATGATTCGTTTCATGATAGGCTCCTCCCACCGGCAGGGGCTGCTGCCTCTGGTGAACCTGTGTGAAGGTCTGATGGGGACAGAGTCTCCCAGAGGGACCTTGGGAGGACAGAACTGACACTGCCCCCTTCTTTCACACCCTTCTTCCCCTATCTGCTTCCTTAGCTATTTCTCACTCTGTACAGTTTGGAGCTGCTTCAGGAATCTCTTTCCTTTCAGAGGTATCTTTTCTTTGAGGACAGGGCTAAATAAAAGATGTGTCAGGGTGCGGGAGTGATGCTGTCCCAGAGAAATGTAAGCATAGGCTGCCTGATGAAATCCATTAGGTGTTGCCCCTGGGCTTGCCTGTGACTTCTTGAGTTTTCATTTTAGCCTGAATTTCTAATTATTGTTAGGGAATGAGGGGGTTGTGGTGGTTGTTAAGGAAAAAAACCACCCAAATGAAGGGAGAACAAAGATTTTGGGGGTGCTGGTAATGTTCCACATGGGGATCTGAGTAGTAGTTAGGTAAATACATTAATTTCACAAAATTTATTCAGATTATATACTTAAGATTGTACACTTAGTATATGAATGTTATATCTCAATTTTTAAAAGTTGATTTAAAAAAAAACCTAAGCCATACCACCCAAGTGATCACTGTTTAGTTATTAGATGCAAATTAGAGACATCTAGCCAGACTGTGTTCCTGCCACTTGCCAAATGTTTTAATAACCACCGTTTTCCTTCCCTTGTGGACACTGTTTTTTTCCCCTGAGACTCATTCTAATTTCAAGGTAAAAACAACAACCAAGGTTCTAGACTGTCCTTAGATACTGAGTTGGGGACCTAAGAGAGAAGGAGAAAGAGGGAATCAGAGACAGAGGGGAGAGAGGTCTGTAAATCAGTAGGTTTCTTTCCTGTTTACTTGCAAGGTAGGAAGAAGCTTGCTCCTAAGATGCTCACTGAGCCAACAGAACACTGTTGGAACCATCTCTTGTCTTTGTTCCCTTCCTACAAAGCTGGAGTTAGAATCCATTTTCCACATTGATTCAGAGTAAACATCTGATATTTACAGATGATACATTTGAATTTTGTTCATGCCAAGCCCCCCACAACCTGACCAACTCTTTGCTTTCCATCCAGCAAATGTCACATCAGAAAAGTCTCAAAAAAATTACACAAACATGTCTTTGATCAAGATTAGAAAGTTAATTTCAAGGCATGGAAAGGGTTTACTATTCATAGGATTGTTTTTTTGCTATCATACTACCTGAGTTTAAATATTTAAACAAAAACGAAGTGAGTAGGTCTTGGAATGAAATACATGTAGGCTTTTACTCCAGCAGTTACTCAGAGTCCTGTTGGGGTGGTTCCTTTGGCATCCCTTTGTTCCTGTCCAGGGAGCATCTCTGAGTATCAGAATCCGTGTAAGTCGCAGCCTTCTCCCCTCCTCCCCAGTACCGCTCTGAGGAGTACTAAGGACTGTTGCTCCTCTCCGAGCAGCATCAGGCAGCAGGAAGGGGTGTGCTGCCATCCTCCCCAGGGCTCACTCAGGTTCCTGTCACATGCTGGTTTCCCTGAACAAACGGGCAGCACACAGCATCCCAGGCAAGACATGGAGAGGCAGGAAGAAGCAGCCCAGTGTGTCCATTGGGAAGCAGGTTGCAGACAGGTGTCCTGTCTGGGTTTTCATATTTGAAAGCCTCTGAGGAACTTTCAAAAGGAAATACATCTAAGGAACTGGGAAGCTATCCTCTGGAAGCCTAAGGGACAGCCTCGTTTAGCTGAGGGAGGAGGCACGGGTAACAGGAGCGAGCCTTGGGAGATGGAAGTCCCCTTTGTCTGTGAATGATTATTTCCTCAAGGATGTTGAAGAGCACTAACAGGGCCCTCTACAGGGCACAGGTGCCCAAGATATTCAGCATCAGCCTCTGCTCAGTACTTCTCAGTGTGCTGGGCAGAGAATCCCCCTGCCTGAGGTCTGACAGCCCCTAGGTCAACTTTCTCCAAGAAAGCTGGTGAGTCTGGTTGTGGTGTCAGGGAAAAGGTGCAGCCTCTGAGGTCAGGGTTGAGCTCCTAGCTCTGTGACATCTTTGGATGGGCTCAGCCACTCCAAACCTCTGCTTCCTCTTCCATTAAACCACGGTAATTAGACTTTATCTTGAAGGGTGACTGTGAGAGTGATATGGACATACTTTATCTGAACAAGGTTTCTGGTGTCTAATTCTTTTTTTTATTGAAATATAGTTGATTTACAATGTTATATTAATTTCTGGTATATAGCACAGTGATTCAGTTATATGTGTATATAACTGTGTGTGTGTGTGTGTATATATATATTCCTTTTCATATTCTTTTTCATTATGGGCCATTATAAGATATTGAATATAGTCCCTGTGCTATACAGTAGGACTTTGTTGTTTATCTGGTTTATATATAGCAGTTAGTATCTGCAAATCCTAAACTCCCAATTTATCCCTCCACCACTTTTCCTCACTGGTAACCATAAGTTTGTTTTCTATGTCTGTATTTGTCTCTGTTTTATAAGTAAGTTCATTTCTTTTTTTTTTTTAGATTCCACATATAAGTGATATCATATGGTTTTTTTTCTTTCTATTTCTGCCTTACATCGCTTAGTATGATGCTTTCCAAGTCCATCCATGTTGCTGCAAATGGCATTATTTATTCCTTTTTTATGGCTGAGTACTATTCCATTGTAGATATACACTGCATCTTCTTTATCCAGTCATCTGTTGATGGACATTTAGGTTGTTTCCATGCTTGGCTATTGTATATAGTGCCTAATTCTTAATAGTTGCTCAGATGTTTCTTTTCTTTCCTTTTCTATTCTTGTCTTTTCTAGTCTTCTCTCCCTTTCTTTCCTTCCTTCCTTCCTCTGTATTACCTATCCCTTTGACTCCCTCCTCCATTCATGTCAGGAACCAAAAGCTGACTGTTCTTAATAGATTTTTTTTAGAGTTTCAGAGCAATTCATCTTACATTTTTCAGCATTTTATTTTTAGGACAGTGTATTGACAGAGGTGACAGAGGACTTTAACAGACATCTCTTGCGCACATACATATTCATCTGTCCATTCCTGTCCTGTTATTCACTGTTTCCTCTCAGTCTGTAGAAGTTCCATTCCAGTTGCCAAAGTACAAAAAGCGTCAAGATGCCTCTCATTTTCACTGCCTGTGAAATTTTAAATAAAATATACTGGGGGGAAAAAGATAAGATTTGGCTCCTGAAGGAAATAAAATTCTGAAATCCGTGGCGAGGATCCCTGCCCTGTATGGACTTGAGTGAGCCTGGAGCTCTCTGGATGTTGGTCTGCATATCGGGTTTGGGGTTGGCTGGGGTGGACGTGGGTGCCCCTTCTGTCTCCTGCTGGGTCCTGCTGCTTGTGACTTTAGGCAAGTTACTGTTCCTCTTCATGCCTATAATTTCCTTGTCTGTAAAATACAGATAATAGTACAAGTTCAGAGGATGAGATGAGCTAATAGTGGCTGCGGAGGGACACAGGCCTGGCATGGAAAGTGGCAGGTGACGATGCTGATCATTATCTCTCTTACCACTGGGACTCAGACTTCAACCAGTTCCTTGTCTTGATTGGCAGGGGATGATACGGGTGTGAAGAGTGCAGTGTTCCTGGCTTCTAGAAGCTTATGGCCTAAGAGCAGGAATGATAAGTACCCTGTTCACCTTAATGCAGGACAAAAATAGGATAAATGCTAAAGTGCTTGTGCTTTTCAGAGGCGGGACAGTTGGTGACAAAGGAATCACTCTCTATTGAGTCCCTCCACATTTAGTTCATTGAGTCCACTGTCAACTCTGTGAGACACCTGTCTGCTGCCATCCCTGTTTTATGCACAAGGTAACAATCTCCCAGAGGTTCCACCACTTCCTCCAGGAGCACACACAGCAAAGGAATGGCAGCACCTAGTCCTTGAACTCAAGTCTGTCAGACACCAAACCCATGCCCTTGCCCCCATCACTCCCCACAGCTGCACCTCACTCCCCAGTGCCTTGTTTTCACCCTCTTACTCTAAGGAGATTGGCCTCCCCTGGGCCAGTCAAGAGAGCTGTCTTCCGTCTTCCAGGCCCTCCCCCTCCTTGTGTGTGGCTATTTCCCCACCTTCCCTCTTGGATGCTGAATGAGTAAGTAGACTCGCAGGTACAGGCAGTAGGAACATTCTACATACAGGAGGTACCATCTGCGGTGGGAACAGTTGGTGAAGGGGAGGGTGCAGCCCTTTGTACATCCCTACATGGCTGTTCTGCTGGCCCTCCTGTTGTAAGCTCTGGGAACAGAGAGGCTGGGTCTTTGTCATCTCTTAAACCTCCTGGTGCCACTACATGATCGGCATATAGCTCAGGAGGGGTTTGCTAAGGAGATGTGAACTTAAAACCAGGAGAGTGTCCCAGGGCAGGTGCCGCTGTGCACAGAGCAGCTGGGAGCCTACCCCCCAGACCACGTTGTGGAGGCTGTGATGATTGGATGATTGTTCTTTCCAGAGGGAAATTCAAGTCACAGTCCCAGACCAGGGACTTGAGCACTTTGTCTGCCATTGGTGGTGGAACCTCCACAGTTCTGAAGGTTCAACCCAGAGGGGACCCTGGAACTGCTCCAGAGTGGGAGCTGGGGAAGGCCACTACAGGCCATCCAGAGTAGAAGGAAAATCAGCTGGGTGTGGGTGTTGTGTTAGGTACCACTGGGCATGCAGCATCCTCATGTACTTGGACTTATCCTCCAGGAAGGTGGTATAGCATTGTGGCTAAAATATGGGCTCTGAACTTAGGTTCCTTGGAATCCTTGCACTGTGTCATCTTGGCCAATTCTCTTTTCTACTCGGTGCCTCATGTAAAATTGAGATTATGAACTGTAACTTCCTCACAGCTTTTTTGTTGAGGATTAAATTAAATAATACGTGTAAAAAGCACTTTAGCCCAGTGCCAAGCACATAGTAAATGCCTAATAAATTTTCATTGTTACTGCTACTACTATTAGCACCACTACAATTTGATCAGGAAAAATAAGGTATAGGAACATTAAAAAATGAGTTAATGCAGTACCCCAGGATGTGGTATGTGCTAAGTTTTCAGTACCTCTTAGAGTGTACTAGAATGTGTTAGAATGTACTTGAATATAAGCTCCAGGGGACTAATAATTTGTACTTTGTTCTTTTTCATTGTAGTATATCCAGTATCCAAAAGCTTGCTTGGCACATAGTGGCACCCAGTAAATATTTATTGAGTGAATATTTCCAAAGCCAACCTCTTTTCTGCCTCAGGGCCTTTGCACGTGCTCTTCCTGCTACCTGGCGTGTTCGTCCCTAAACTTTCCCTTAATAAATTTCTTCTCATTCTTTAGGGCACTTCTTCAAAAAGGTCTAAAGGTCTTACTGGACCACTGTCCTTACCCCTATCTTCATCATCTGAAGTTACATCAGTGTCTGTATTTCTCTCTCAGACTCCTGGTCCTTTCCTTTTTTTTTTTTCTTTTTTCTTTGTCTTATATTTCCAATCCCTGCCTCTTTCACTGGATCATAAACTTCAGGAGGAATGGGAACCAATCTTACTCCCAGACCCTCAGACCCACAATGTCTGCTGGTTCTCCTCCACAGGCATCCTGGAGGAAATTCTGGTTGAATGAATATACTGAAAGGTTTAGAGGAAGGAACATGGGCTGGGGTAGTTGGGACACGGAGTGAGTAGCGTGAGTTTCCGCTCATCTGTAAAACTGAGATGAAAACAGTGCTGCTTACCCTCCTTGACCAGATATTGGTCGGGGTCAGATGAGGTCACTTTGTCACAGCGTTCTGTGGCTGGAGAAGCGTGTGTTCATTCATTTGCTCGTTGACTCATCAGGCCTTGATTGAGTGCCTGCTGTCGGGACACCTCTGTGTACCTTGCCGCAGCCGAGGGATGAGCTTCTCAGTGTTTCTGTCCTCCTCCTCCCTCTGATGCCTGGTACCTAGTGGAAACCTAAGCATGTGTTTAAGGAATGACTGAACAACGGAAGGCACTCATGAGGTCGCAGAGGGAGAGAGAGGGAGGCTGTGGTGGTGGTGATGTTGAGGCAGCTGAACTCGGGCTGCTTGTCTGTGTGTGGCTCTGGTCCCCTGTCGTCAGTGTATTCCATGGCAGAAGTCGTTCGTACTAGTCTTGGATGACAGGCATCGGGCCAGATTCTTGCCAGGGCATCGTTTTGATTTCCTCCTCTTCTGATAATGTCCACTGTTGGTAGTTAAGTATCACAAACATGGGACTTGTATCCTAGGAGAGCTACCCTAAAGTGTTGGTGACCTTCCTTCCCCATTCACTACGCTGCTTCTCCCTGCTGAAATCTCCTTGGGCTGGCCGCAACCCCTGGGGAGGTCCCCAAAGCTTTCTGGTTAGTGTTATGCCTTTTAACTGCAGCAAATCATTAACATCACACTTCTGGCCCCTCCTGGGCTCCATGGCCAGCAGGTCAGGCCTCTTCCAAAGAAAGCTGGCTAATTATATCCCTTGTCTGCACAAAATCCCACAAGACGAGCAAGCCACGGCATATAAATGGAGCTGGGGTGGGAGCAGACACTCGCTGGCTCCTAGTGTTGAGGGGGAAGTGGCTTTTGAGGATTTGCTTCCTCTCAGCCCCTCTCTCTCCCTGATTTGAGGGGAGCTGGCAGCTGCCCTCGCTCTCTTGCTCTCGGTGTGTTAGACTGTGCGCTGTGCTGGATCCAAAGATCTCACTGCCAGTGGAGTGACAGGGAGACGGCGAACAAAGGGGAATGGGCTGGGAGGCTGGAAGCTGGATAGAGATCAGGCTGCCAGAGTTAGAGGAGGCTGGTCGCCAAGTGGCAGAGTTGGGGGCTGAATTCCTGCCACATCTCTGTCTGCTGGTTCTCCATGGGGCTCTTTCCCTCTTTTTCCTCTGGCTTCTTTTACTCTTCCTCCCTCACTCCCTTCTAAGACATATTCGTATTCTTTACTTTCCTTAGACCCAACAAGTCGAGCTTTTTAACCAGATAACGAGAGTACAAAGACCCAAACGTTTTCAAGTAGTTATCTGTTATTTTTCCCTTACCTTGTCCAGTGCATTGACATTTTTCACTCTGGGGTGAGGGGCTCCCTCGCCTGGGGTTTAAGAAGGGCTAATTCAGAGGGTCTCCTTCACAGACCGATGCAGAGAAGCACTCGCAGGTGGAGAGGAATTCCCTGTGGTCCGGCGATGATGTCAAAAAGTCAGACGGAGGGTCAGACAGCGGCATAAAGATGGAGCCGGGGTCCAAGTGGAGGCGGAATCCCTCTGACGTGTCTGACGAGTCTGACAAAAGCACGTCAGGCAAGAAGAACCCTGTCATCTCGCAGACAGGCTCGTGGCGGCGAGGCATGACAGCTCAGGTGGGCATCACTGTGCCGAGGACGAAGCCAGCTGCTCCAGCAGGCACGCTCAAGACCCCAGGAACTGGTGAGTCAGAAGCGCATGCTCTGTGTCGCATGCACAGTTGTCAGTTTGAAAATCAAAACTGCACAAGGACTTGTTTTAAAGTCCCTATAAATGTGCAGGTATTTATTTCTTCTTTGGGTTTAGACCCTGTTAATAGCCAGCTTTCAGAAAAGTTCACCTCCTTACCTTTTTCCAAGTGGCGATTTGTAAGCGCGTGAGCCTCTTAAACTCTGAAGGCAGTTCACCTGCGGAGGTGTGTTGACTTGGTTTAAGCATGTACTGGGTAAGAGCTAACAGCTACTCAGTGAAGACTATTCAAGGGCACATGGTTATGAGCTATTGGTTATGTTGAATTGATGTTGTCCATGATGTGAGGATGTGTGTAAACAAAGGCACTGTTTTTGTAGGAAGGTGGGATACCCTCTGAAAATATTAGGGACAGCTTTTTAATAGACAAGGGGAGAAAGATCAGTAAAAGACAAGATCTCTTTCCCAGACCTATCAGTGTTTGGCTGGCTTCGGTTTATTCTAGGTAAATCTGGACTGCTTTGCAAATGAGGAAAGTCATTGACATCTCCTAAAAGGCTGACAGTTGTAGATGAGGTTATCTTTATAAAAAGCCCTTTCCTCTGATTCCCAATGGGACTGCTTCCCCTTAGGAGAAAGTGAACCAGTTCTTGGAAGGAGGGGAGAATTTTAAACAGACTGAGCTGGATGAGCTGGCTTCTTGGTTTGCGGTCTAACTTTACTGATTTCCCTCTTAGGAAAAACAGATGATGCAAAAGTATCTGAGAAAGGAAGGCTGTCACCCAAAGCCTCCCAGGTGAAGCGCTCCCCATCAGACGCCGGCCGTAGCAGTGGTGATGAATCCAAGAAGCCCCTCCCCAGCAGCTCTAGGACACCCGCAGCCAATGCCAACAGCTTTGGGTTCAAGAAGCAGAGTGGCTCTGCCGCTGGTCTGGCCATGATCACAGCCAGTGGGGCCACTGTCACCAGCAGGTCAGCCACCCTGGGCAAAATCCCAAAGTCATCTGCTCTTGTCGGTCGGTCCACCGGTCGGAAGACAAGCATGGATGGAGCTCAGAATCAGGACGACGGGTATCTGTCTCTCAGCTCCCGGACAAACTTACAGTACCGGAGTTTGCCAAGGCCCAGTAAGTCCACCAGCCGGAACGGGGCTGGGAACAGGTCTAGTACCAGCAGCATAGATTCCAACATCAGCAGCAAGTCAGCAGGCCTGCCAGTGCCCAAGCTGAGGGAGCCTTCCAAAACAGCCCTGGGCAGCTCTTTGCCAGGTCTGGTCAACCAGACGGATAAGGAGAAAGGCATCTCATCTGACAACGAGAGCGTGGCTTCCTGTAACTCAGTGAAAGTAAACCCGGCAGCCCAGCCTGTGTCCAGTGCGGCTCAGGCCACTCTCCAGCCAGGAGCCAAGTACCCGGATGTGGCCTCCCCCACGCTCCGCAGGTAAGTGGGTGCATGGCACCGAGCGGAACTGGAATACACAGAATGGCATCCTGGATCAATAATTTCCTGCTTTTCAATTGAGGCAGCCTCTCTTTTTCTCCATTTCTGGTTTGGTCAGATGCTGCCAGAAGTTTTACAGTTAACAGATTATTTTCCCATATTGAAAAACATAAGCCTCTGGCATCAGTCATCCTGGGTTTGAATCCTAGGTCCGCCTTAATGAGCCACCATGTAACCTCTCTTAACACTTCTGCCTCTGTCTCCTCATCTGTATAATGGGAATGATGATACCTACCTGAGATTTCTTGTGACAATCTGTGTAGCCATATCTGGCCCATAGTAAGTACTCAGTAAAAGTTAGTCACCATCAGAGATGAGACCCTAATACACACTTAGATCTGGATGGGAGCTCAAGGGAAGCAGACAGGTTTTTTTTTTCTCATCTTGATGCTGTGACTCAGATTCCTCATCATTATTTCAGACAGTGATCTTGGCCAGATCTTTTTCCCAAATAGTCCAATATCCCCCACATATTTTTTTATACTGCATGTATAATTCCAAATTAGTCTCTGCAATTTTAGCTTCCTTAAGAAAAAAAAAAAACTCTTAAAGCAGAAGCATTTCTGAAAAAGAGAAACTGATTTCCTATTACCTTAAAAAGACATTTTCCCGCATTTCCACACTGGGTAGAAATTGGTCCATGGAAATATGATTATTTACTTTTTTTTTAATCAGTTTATGCAACTTTTGCCTCTTCATGTTGTCTCATTATAATATCCACTGGACCATCCTCAAAACTGCAGCTGCATAGGGCAGAGTTCATCCTACCTTTCCACAAAACTTCTTGTCATGGGAAAGAGTAAATCCCAAGAATAGAAAATTTAGCAGTGAAAAAATAAAAATGTGCGCATGTACATATAGGGTGAAAAGGAATGTTTGCAAAGACTTCAGAAGAAGCATTCCACATGAAAGGTGTAATGAAGCAAGCTGTTCACTGTTCTTTGTCTAGACTTGATTATTAGAATTTCAGTAATGATTCTTTTTTCAAGGGAAGGTCCTATTGGGCTCCTCTTTGTTGTTTTAACAGATTGCTTGTAAATGAAAATTTTCTCTGCTTCTTGCCTCAAGTATATTATATATAATATTAGTTCTTTGGTATTATAGATTTCCTTTAGTAACTACAAAGGCTTTTTACTAGACCCTTAGGCTAGTGTAATAGAATAGTTGAAAATGCTTGCATGTTCTTTGGCTCAGCGTTGAGCACCTTTCAGCCCATTCCTGGCAATTACATTTTTCCTTAATAGTTAAGGTGTTTTCAGTTCTCTCATTGTGCATTGGTTTGGAGAAGACAAATCTTAGGTGAAGTGTAATAGCTCTCTTCAAGTGATTTGAATGACGAACAGACAAAAGATGGGATTTTTTTTCTATGTAGTTCCATTTGGCAGGACTAGGAGCAATGTGTAAGAGTCAAAGGTGGATGAGATTTTGATTCCCTAACTGTTGGAAGTACTAGGTAGCAGAGCCACTTATCCTTTGGAGTGGAGTAGTGAGGCCCCCATCACTGGATGTATGTAAGCACTCTAAAGCCAACGTTCTGCAATGGGATAGTTCTTTCTCTGTCACCAGGCAAAAAGTGTTCCTCATCTGTCACCAGACATGGTAGTGAGGGTTGATTATGTGTTGGTGTGTTTATTTTGACAATAATTAAGGTTTGTAAGGACTGTTTGGAGATGACACAAGCCAAACACACCACTTTGAGCAACTGGGTGGAAGGGAACCTGCCTAGCATAATATGCAGTGGTATCATCACTTTCCAGAGGGTTCCACCGTTCCCTAAGGGTTTTAGCAGATAAGTAAAGGCATTCCCTTACTGGAACATGTATTGTCCTTTGACTTAAGGACACTTTCTCCATCCAGCCAGAGAACCCTCTGTCAAAGAAGGAAGTATTTGTGCCTTTCCCTGTGCTCTGACAGCACGCTCTTGGTCACGAGCAGTGGGGGAGATGATGTGCACTGGCATTTCTGGTGTCTGTCCCACAGTCACAGTTCACACCCAGCATGTCTGGTCCAGCATCTTGTAAACCCAGCAAGGTTTTGTGTCTGTCACTGGGCAGTGCTGGCTCTCTGGCCCTAGGCCCCAAAAGACACATCTTTTGGGCTGGGCTTTCATATGAGAATAAATCTGTGAACATACGTTGCCCAGGCCTCCTCCAGATCTGGACTCCTGTTCTTGATTCTACATGTTGTGCTTAGAGATCAAAGAAACCAAATCCTCTGGAGCTGAACTGTCATAAACGGAGCGCCTGCTTTGTGCCTGAGGTCATGAATACAAAGATGATTAAGACAGCTCTTTTCCCCCTAGGTGGTTCCTGGGCAAGGGTAATTTTCTAGTTACTCTATTTAGGGAAAGAAACAGAAGCAAGATCTGGGACCAGCGAGGGAGAGGCCCGTTCTGTAGAAAATTATTCCCCCGTCTCCCTTTGGCCCAGTGACTCAGTGGCAGCCTAGAACTTGAAGGTGGAGCCTTTGCTGTCCCAGGGCCCAGCCCCACTGCGTAGCAGCCTTTCCCAGGGAATCACCTTGAGCCATTTGAGTGGGAAGGACCATGGCTCCCTCCCCAGGGACTCTCACTGGCTCCTTTCCTGGGCCCCAGTTTCTGGTGCCCCTTGGCGTTGGGTATTCAACCCGCACAACCCTTTGTCTCTTCACAGGCTCTTTGGTGGGAAGCCTACCAAGCAAGTGCCCATCGCCACAGCCGAAACCATGAAAAACTCGGTGGTCATCTCCAACCCTCATGCCACCTTGACCCAGCAAGGTAACCTAGAGTCCCCCTCGGGCAGCGGCGTCCTGAGCAGTGGGAGCAGCAGCCCCCTGTACAGTAAGAACGTGGACAGCAACCAGTCCCCTCTAGCCTCCAGCCCCAGCTCGGCCCACTCGGGCCCCTCCAACAGCCTCACGTGGGGCACCAATGCCAGCAGCTCCTCGGCCGTTAGCAAGGACGGCCTGGGCTTCCAGTCGGTCAGCAGCCTCCACACCAGCTGCGAGTCCATCGACATCTCCCTCGGCAGCGGGGGGGCACCGAGTCACAACTCCTCCACCGGCCTCCTCGCCTCCTCTAAGGATGACGCCCTGACCCCCTTCGTCAGAACCAACAGCGTGAAGACCACGCTGTCAGAAAGGTTGGTGCTGTGTGTCTGGCTGCCTCTGTCTCCCCAGAAGACACCCTCCCGAGAGTCAAAAGATGACGTTAGGAAGCCTGCATGTTAATTCACGGTGGCCTGAAAGGTTTCCCTCTTTCTGGCCTTGCTCCCTGTTGTCTTTTTCCTGGTGGTTATTCTCAGTGCTCAGAGCTGCTGGAATTTTCGAGAGGGCAGACTGAATGCTTTCATTTGAAATGGCGTTCTGCCTTTGAAGTCCTTCCATTTTGTTTTGTTTGTTCATCGACTGCTTCTCGCCCCGCCCTTTGTAACTGCGCAGACCAAGCAGGTGGAGTGCGCAGTGGGGTGCCCCTTCAGCACGCTGCTCCTCGGGGCGGACACCCTCCCCCTGCAGGGCTGCCTGCCGGAGTGATAGGAGAGCACGAAACCAGAATTGTCCTCAGAGCTGTGAATTCCACTGCCGTGGTGATTCATGTCCATTTTCTCCACATGGGGAAGAAAGCCAGTATCAGCGCTGGGAATGAGCAAAACGTTCCGGTCATTGTGTATAACAGCACCCCTGCCCCCACTTCCTTCCAATCTAATGTTCCTTCTCTTGTTTTCTACCTGCCGGCCTTCTAGCCCTCTCTCTTCCCCTGCCGCTAGCCCTAAGTTCTGCAGAAGTACTCTGCCCAGGAAACAGGACAGGTAATGACATTATTGTAGGCTGGGGACCCCACTGAGCCTCTAGGGTCCTCCGCCCCCATCTGTGTCAAGCCGGATGTTTTGTGTGAGGCTGTTGGCCTGAGGCTTCTGCTTGTGTTTGTGGCCCCAGTGTACTCTGTGTCCCCCCAGGCATGCCAGTGAGGGGCTGTTCCGCCATCCACAAGGTTGGGGGAGAGGTGAAGTTGGGCCGGCCCCTTCCTCCCCAGCTTGGGAAGGAACCTCAAACCTGCCACCTGACGTGGGCGGGCAACAGAAGCTCTCACTCGCATCTCCGTGTCCCCGAGGCATGCTCCTGCTCCCAGCTCCCAGCTTCCTGCCCTTTCTCCTCTCTCTCCCTGCCCCCCAGCCCAGAGGTGACCTCCCACCCACCACGTGGCTTGGCCCTCGCCTATGTCTCCCCCATCCGCACTCCCCGCGCAGCTGGCTCTCTCCGTCTCTGAGTCCTCTGCTGCAGTTTGGCTCTGTATCTCGCAGGCTGTGGTGTTCTGTGTGCCCGTTTCCTGGGATGGTAAGCAGACTGTGTACAGTGCTGAGGTTTTACAAACAAAGAGGCTCGCTGGCCTCCAGCTGCCCTGTGGGTGGGCCTCAGAAATGAACACTGACCTTAAATTTGTGGGAGAGCCGTGTCTTGGCCAAACATAATAAGCAGACGTTGTTTCATGCTAGGAAACAAAATTAATGAAAACCCTCTTCACCTTGTCAACGGCAAAAACTTTGTTTTTGTCAGACACACAACCGAGCCTTTAAACCTGGCTCTTTGGAAATCCAAATGCCTTGACTTTATCAGCCAGCAAGTTGTAACCTGCCCTGACTCTGCCCAGGGGGCTCAGCCCCTAGCTACGCCCAATGAGGGCCTCGCAAACTGAGAGGGACCTGGAATTCACTTGTTTCAGATGAATTCCAAAAATGCAGACTGCTGGCCTCTTGAAACCCTCCAACAAGTCCCTGCTGTCACTTGAAGTCATCGCCAGTGGCGTTTAGGGGTGGGCCAGATCAGGGGTGCGGGGAGCCTGACATCTCTCTCTCCGAGAAGCAGTGGCGG
Organism: Vicugna pacos; assembly: GCF_048564905.1. Lineage (NCBI taxonomy): Eukaryota > Metazoa > Chordata > Mammalia > Artiodactyla > Camelidae > Vicugna > Vicugna pacos. The sequence continues at coordinate 41,171,992 of NC_132996.1, forward strand.
TACAGCTGGGCGACTAGGCCGCGGACGGCATGGGCTCTGCTTCCAGGTCGGGGCGGCCCCCAAGTTTGGCTTTGAACCTGTGGCAAAGGAGGAGGCGCTGGGGTTGAGTGGCTCAGACCTCCTGGTGACTGGGGTGGAGGATGCCCGGGCGTGAGCGCAGACCCGGGTTTCCTCCGTTTCTCGAGGCTGTGGATGTGTTGCATGCGGTGGAGCGCTCCCTGGTGAAGTGAGTCTCTTCCTTCAGATCTCTCGGCCCCTCCTGAGCCTTTCCCTCCTCACGTTGCCTGCTCTCCCTGCGCTTCTCTGAAGTTCTCATGTTTGTTTTAACTTTCCTACAGTGACCCGCACCTTGATAGGAACACTTTGCCTAAAAAAGGACTCAGGTATCTGTGTTTCCTCCTTGCATCCGTGCCATCTGGTGTGGCTCTGGGGCTTGGCTGTGTGACTCTCTCATGGCTGGCGGGGTTCGGGCTGGGCTGGGGTCCCCGCTTTGGCCACTGCAGCAGGACCCTTTGGACAACAGCTCCCCTCGCAACCCTCTTGTTCTCATCTCTCCATTTGTTGGCTTATTTGCTTGAGCAGAGGCTGTGCTCTTTCAGGCTCACTGTGGTCACCCCATCTCATGTCAAGCATCCCTGTGCAAGCCCAGAGGGCAGTCACTGCTACTTCTGGGGCCAGCGGGCTTAATCACAGGTCACTTCGCCATGACCATTCTGTCCATGGGCTGTCTTCCGAGAGAAAGGATATGACTTGTAGCATGTTGATTTGCCAGCCGGGGCACCCACAAAGGAGAGAAGATTTTCTCCGCAATTTGAAGATATTTAATTTTTCAGCCCATAGAAAATTGCTAAAGACAGACACTTTGCTCTTGTCTAAATATTTTAATTGAAAATTGCCTTTTCAGTGCCCAGAAAGACCTGGGTGTGATCAGAGTGGAGTATAAAGAGAGAAAAGACAACCAGGAAGGAATGAATGTCCCTTCATTCACTCTAAGTCATGGCTCGTTCTTGGTGCTGGTCCTGGTGAACCAAGATGCTATAGGTCACCATTGCTTACACCACCCACCTCACTTTGCCGACCAGAGGGACTTCAGTTCTAACGCCTGCCCCACGGTCTTCATGTCTTATGGTTGCCGCTGTCATTTCTCCTGCTCTCTAAACACCTTGTTCTCTGTAGCACTGGCTTCACCCTGCACTAAGCATTAAATGCTTTTGCAAAACATGAAACTTGGAATGAAATGTTTCGTTGCTGTCATGTATGTCTGTAGTTAATAACCTGCAGCTCTCAAGGCTCAGAGCGTTTTGAACAGTAATGGGAGGTAGGTATCAATGCTTCCTTTCAATAGGAGCTCCGAGTAAAGCCAAACCCCAAAATCTAAAAATAAAAGTATTGAAAAGGCCCCCAGCAGACGTCCCAAGGCAGGAAGTTCAGCCCAGTGGCCTTAGAGGGGGAGTTGGCAAGATCTTTTGTACTGAACAGTTTTCATCATGCCTGTGAGGGCTGCTAGTCAGCACCCAGGTTCGTGCTTAAATCACGGCCACTTAACATGCGTTTGAACTCGGTGCCCCACTGTTGCTCCGAGAGTAAGCTGACTTCTTTGAATATTAACATTTTGAAATTCTGTGTTTATTTCTGGAGCAGATCTATCCTATGAAAATGATGTAGCTCTGACTTTTAAACATTGTCTTTTTAAAAACTGAGAATAGAGACATGTGACAAGGTATATTCAGGCAATTGGTGTGACCTAGGAAGCCCATCAACTGTTGTGAAAACATTCACATTAAATACTATGGGAAAAGCACTTTATGCTCCCTCTCGCCCTGACTCCCTTTCCAGCTCACCCTGGAAACTCTGTACACACACACATCCAACGCCACCACCCCAATGACTCCTCTCCTAAGTCAGAAGACCCCCCTTTGTTTACGTAATCAGTAGTCACTCCATGGTAATATGTTTATAAGTCCAAAGTACTCTGGCCACTTGGGCACTTTAGAAATCTGAGATGCTGCCTGTGGTCATAGTGAGAAGAGCATGGATTTGGGAATCAGACAGATATGGATTGAAATCTCGGCATGTGATTCAAGGCAGGCTGTCATCCTCTCTGAATGTAAAATGGGAATAAGAGCATCTGTGTTGCTGGGAGGGACTGAGGCTTTGGCGAGATAATGTCTTTGAAGGCACCTGGTACATTGGAGACATTGACTAAATCATCACCAAATATGCTTCAGAATAAATGAGGAGGTGTGTCACGTGACTTCAGAAGCTCCTCCCCTGTGTGAAACCCAGTGATCTGGGGTTCCTTTTGAGAAGACTGTCTCATGCTGGATTGCAGCAACTACTGTCAGCGTCGGTCTCCTCACACCTCCCTTTACGTGTCTGGTTCCTGATACTCTGTGATTCATGGCCACTTATTTGTGCTCTTGAGTGCAGATGCCATGAGCTATCTAATTAAAACTTCCTCCAAGCTCTGACAGCAGCTTGTTTTGTTGCTTCAGTCTGTCAAGGTGGGGGCTTTGAAATGACACTGTCATGAATCAACAAGTTACAGATACGCCCAGGGACGGCTCTTTTGAGCATTCACCAGTCTTACTCCCTTTATGTAGTTCCCTCCAAACTAAAAGGAATTGCAGTTTTCCCCAAAGACGGCCAAGTAACAAAAAAGGTTTTGAGGAACTTCGTAAGTTTCAGGAGGTATAGCGAGCTGATTTTTGAAACAGTATCTTTGGATGTATACTTTCTTGGTATACGTTTGTCATCAGCTCCAGGGAGCTCATTTTCATAAGCATTGTTCACAGTTAATCCTGGTCTGATTTCTGTCTGTCCAGGTATACTCCCACCTCCCAGCTTCGCACACAGGAAGATGCAAAAGAATGGTTGCGGTCACACTCTGCAGGGGGCCTGCAGGACACCGCTGCCAACTCCCCCTTTTCCTCTGGCTCCAGTGTGACTTCTCCCTCCGGAACCAGATTCAACTTTTCTCAGCTGGGTGAGTAGCCACTTGTCATTAGCTGGGTTGGTCGGCGCCTTAGGCCAGAGCTTATCTTGCATTTTGAAAGACACGTGTGGTCACAGACAGGTGGTCACCTCACTCAGTATCTGATCAGCCCTCAGCAATGTAGTTTGATTATAGGAGAGTGATAGCCAAAGAAGTAGAGAAGAGAGAAACGTTTTTGGTTCTCTCATCAGTAATTTCCTGTCTGTGGCCGATACAGTGTTAGAGCAGAGAGCAAACCATCCCACGGAATGAGAAGAACGTATTCTGAGACCTCTGAAGAAGTAGATTTTACAGCATATCCCATGTTTGGTCTTCCTCGTTACTTTATTAAACTGGAAATAAAGATCAGGTTTTGACTGAACAAGTGTTTGGAAGTGCCTCCTTGGAAATTCTTGGAAATGCCTACCGGTGACATAATGCTTTGACTGGCACAGGGAGGAACAGAAAAGAATTCGTAACACAGTCCCTGCTGACATGTCAACGGATGCTTTTTTAGAGAGACCCAACACCCACACAGACTCATAAATAGGGTCACAGGGAACAGTCCAAAGCTTTACATGAAAGTGAAAAAACTGAGTATGAACAGATAGCAAGTATTACATGCAGTTAGAGAAGTCAGAGAGCTCAGACCTGGCTGGAGTGACTGGGGAAGATTACATGGAGGTGGCAGGATGAGAGCTGAGCCTTCTGAGATGGATAGAGAGGGAAGTAGTTTTTCCATTCTCATCTCATTCTTTAGCGAGGCAGCTTTTTCTGATTATTGTGAATCATAGACTCAATCTTTAAGGACAGTCTCGTGGCTCATAATCAAGTAAGGCTTGGCTCTTCCTTTTTAATTAACCGAATGCATGCTTCTGAAATACTTAACATCAACAGAAATGGGCAAGATTTTAGTAAGAAAGCCAGTTTCAGCTAAGGCAAATGTGCCCATCCGCTTTACGTTGAAGCTCTGGAGGCACCATTATTAAAGCTTCCCCATCTGAGGCAGTGAGACCCATATTCATATTATTCTTTCCCAGCTGTAACTCTTTGAGGCCAGAGTTTCTTGTCATGCACAAATGCTTCCCATCTGATCAAAAGCCCGGTTGGACTATTTTGGGCTTTCGGCTTTAGAGAGAATTGTTCCAGATGAACCCAGAGAGTAATTAGCTCATGCCTGGAAGGTGACACTAGCTTGTCTGAACGTGCCAAGTTGGAAAGCTGAGGCCCAGAGCCTTGGTTTGGAACTGACCCACCTTTCCTCCCTTATTTTTAGCTCGAAGTGTGTAACTCAAATGCTGATGTGGCTACCTTTTAGAAAATAGACAAGGGAGAGAAGTTGACAGGGGCAGATGTGGCTGATCCGAAGCAGTCCCCTCTTCGTCCCCATTCAGGATTTAAACAGAGACATGAATTTCCAACCTTTTGACTGACTCCTGTCCTTCCAGCGAGTCCCACCACGGTCACCCAGATGAGCTTGTCCAACCCTACAATGCTGAGGACCCACAGCCTCTCCAATGCTGACGGGCAGTATGACCCGTACACGGAGAGCCGCTTCCGGAATAGCTCCATGTCCCTGGATGAGAAGAGCAGAACCATGAGCCGCTCGGGCTCATTCCGGGATGGGTTTGAAGAAGGTAAGCAAACCAGGAGATTCCCCCTCTCTCGGGCTGTGCAGAGTGGTTTATGGTCCTCTATACCGAGTTCACTTGATTGACCTAAGAACCCACTGGTATGAGTTTCTAATTTGCCTGCTTAACTCTGGGGGTTGGGCCTGGGGAATTCTGAAAAGTAGTGTCTGAGTAGGGTCTCACTTAACCTCGCTAAACTTGAAGGAAGAGGCTGCTGAAAAAATACTGGTGAACCCTTGGGTTGACCGAGCTCCACTCTAGGTTTCTCTCTCTTGGACTTGGTCCCTAGCTTCTTGGCACACGCCTCCATCATGAGGTTCAGCCGCTGGTGCCCCACCTTGGCAGCGCCAGTCACTGCAGGGTTCATCTCCATGTGCTGACGCACCTGCATGGCTCTATAGGGGGGACTGTGGGCAGCTGGGCCTCTCCACCTTGCTCCAGAATTTTCTATTTCTTTTCTCCAGCACCAGTTTTTTTGGTAAGTTTATTGCATTCAGTTATGCCCCACTCCTTCTTTGCTCGCTAATTGGGAATATTTGGGGTTGGATTTTTCTATTTTGTTCATTTTCATCAGAATTTGGGGAGAAAGCTACTGTGGGCATCCTCCCCAGCCATCTAACTCAGTTCATGTCTCTTCATTCCTTCACTCAAGGTGTGAGTTAGGGGAGAGCAGTCGAAATGTCGTGAAAGGACATCCCCCCACCCCCCAAAAACTTCCCAAAGATGGGAATGGTAAGACATGGGGGTCAGTGCCATTGACTCATGGTGGAGGATATGTGATAGTGCCACCACGGTTTGAATTCCAGCTCCACTACTTCTTAGGTATATAATTCTGAACAAGTTAACTTCACCTCTTGGCCCCTCTGTTTTTTTCACTGATAAAATGGGAGTACTCAGTTCGTGGAATTATGTGAATTAAATGAGATAATATAGATAACTGTTAACCCAATAATGTTAGGACCCATCACAGCCTGAAAACGCGGCTTCAACATTGGTGTCCTGGCAGCTGGAAGTCCCCAGTCAGAGATGGGGACTCTCAGAGCAAATGGAGCCCAGGCCGAGGGCCACAGCCCTAGCTGTACCTTTTTTGCCAGTGACAGAACGGGGTAGGGGTAGAGAGGGGAGTCATGGGTGCTTTCCTCTGCTCCCAGTGCTTGTGAGAGCTGGGGAGCATGCCCGGCGTCCTCCTGGTAGGAAAGAACAAATAAACCTGTGACTGTCGAGGAAATCCCTAAATAAGTCAAGAGAGAGAGAGGCAGGATATCCGCTTCTGCTATGCCCAGCGTTCTTTTTAACAGAAGTCTTAAGAGTTTAGTTCAGAGCAGTTACCCCCTGGTTAATCTTCCTTAATTCTCTCCATTCTGACTTATGTATCATTTGCATCCAGTGACATCCACTGAGCAGGCACCAGTCTGGAAATCCATCTATGGGAACCTGCTGGGACAGCGCATTAGGAGGGGGTGGAGCCTGAGTTGCTGAGTGTTTTGCTGGATTTAAGAGCTAGAAATGAGTGCTATACCCACTCAGAGCAGTACTAGTAAGAGGGTATACTGACTCTCAGGTGAAGGAGTAGGCAGTTTGTCTTGAACATTTTTCTGGTCGGTAGGTGAGCCAGGTGTGGCCCCAGATCATTTCAGGCCTCCTGGTGGCGGCTCGAGTAGGGAGTGTGTCTGGTGCCGTGTTCATCTCCTCTGTCCCGCTGTACCTGAGTGAGCAGTGTTCAGTACTGAAACTTGTCCAAACAAGCACACCTCGCCTCATAAAGGTCCAGGACCATTCCCGTGTCATCATCAGATGGCTTTTATTTATTCCATCTGGAATCAAGCTGTCAGGGAGCACAACTGTGGAATAGCTGGGATGTCAAAGTGACATTGATAAAAAGTGCTTGCCCATAAGCAATGTCTAGACTTTTGTAAACCCTGATGATTCATGGTGACATGGAACTGAAGCACAAAGGTGAAGATCAAGTTTGGGGAGAAGGGGTAGGGACTGCTGTCGATAGACTAATAAACATGTACCATTTTCATCTTTTGGGAAATTTGGCATTGGATTGATTTTATTTCTTCCAGGGCTGTTATGTTACAAAAACAAAATAGGGCTTGTGCAGTTAGGTGTTTTTAGTTCCATTGGGTGAAGACTTTTTTTCCCCTGTTGAATATGTAAACTCCCAGTGTTGCAGAGACAGTTGGGGAAAAAATTCACATCTCATGTTCAGACAGAGTAGAACTTCCTTATGAGAGACAGTTAGGTATATCATATGCCAGAAGGCGGGATAGAAATTTAGGAAGAATTAGCACAAGTACTTGGGTGAGGGTTTTGTGGGATTTAATTAGCAATTTCCATTTTGAAGGAAGTGGGAGTCATAAATATGTAGATCAGGTACAGGCATGGCCCAGGTGCAATCTTTCAAATATTTTCAGGTAAATTAATTTCTATCAGATGCATTATGCAAGCTTAAAGTCAACTTGAATACTGTACTTTAGGGAGATGCTTGAGGCATTTTTTAAATGAATGTCTTTGGAGGGAAAAAAAAATCCAGGAACTGTACAATCATCCCTAAGAGCTGGTGTCATCTAAATCAGTTCATGTGGAATCCACAGGAACAGAGCAGCCTATAAATAAAAAAAAATCTAGTACTGCAGCTTACCTGTGTTTCTAGCCCGTGAGTTACACTTGGATTCAAATCCTGGCACCTCCACTGTTAGCAGTGTGACTTTGGCTAAGGGGTTTGACCCTGCTGAGCCTATTTCCTGTTCACTAAAATGTGGAAAGTAATTGTATCTCCTTCAAAGGTTGACGTGAAGATTAGGTGAGATGCAAATCCTGGAAGGCAGTTAGCAGAATGACTTAGAGAGGGGTTTACTAAGTACTCAATCAGTGGTAGCTGTTGTTACAGTTGTCATGTTTTGTTTCATCCTTCTCCCCATGGACCATTTCAACCTCATTTTGTTTATGGAAAAATCAAACAGAAGTGACTTGGGAACTTCTTGCAGCCAGAACCAGGTCCTAAACGCTTGATTCTCAGCCCTCTGTTTTTCTACTCAATCCTACCTTACACTTGGCTCTGCCTTGGCCACAGCTGCGCTTCCTTACCTGCCTGAGACAAACCTGAACCTTCACCATCATGGGCTCCATTTTCAGTTACACTTCCTTCGCTGATTGAGAGGGTGGCCTCTTAGCCATCAGAACTGCAACTCATTCTCACTGGCTCCTTCCCCAGCCCCTGGCGGTGGAGTGTGAACTAGAGTGTGATGCCCAGATTAACCTTCTCTCTCTGCTCCCGACCAGCTGTGTGTGCTTGGCCACATCACTTATCCTCTCTGGGCCTTAATTTACTCTTGAGTTCATTAGGAGTAGAAACTCCTGCCCTGTCTGGGAATATTACCTACAAATTCTCTGTGATGATGAGGATCACTTCAAACAATAGTATGAAGCAGAAAGTGCTTTGGTTAGTATGAAGCTGGATGGGTGGATGTATGTATGTATGTATGGACAGACAGACAGACAGATATGGTTCCCAAGTGTGACAGCAGAGGCATTTGCTTGCTTGATTGGCTGGAATATGCCCACTTGTCTCATTCTATCTCCTGATTTCACCCCGACCTATGCATTAGGTAAGGGTGAAAGCACGTTCTTCTCAAACATGCACTTTTTGCTTCTTTGGTCCCAGCTTGTGCCTGTGTAGGTTGAATGAGGGCCTTAGGAAACCATTCTAAATATACCAAAAGACGTTACTAAAAACAAAACCCTCAGAAACCAGTAAACAAGGTCACTCAAGGGCAAAGCAGTCTCCACATTTCTGGTCTGCAGATCCTGTTCCTGATTGCTCTAGGACCTTAGGCAGGTCATTTAACCTCTCTGGGTTTCAAATTAGTCAATGGCAGAGACGGTCGATATAATCTCTGTAGTTTCTTGTAGCTTCAAATTTTTGGAGGTCCAGGTATCACGAGGAAGATGCATGGCATGCCTTTGCTGTTCTGGCTTTGCAAGTCTCGTATGCATTTTGTCGTTTGAAAGTATCCTGGCCACATGACCCTGGTTCTGCCTTGGCTCAGTTCACTTGAAGGAGAGCCAGCTGCATGGTTCAGGCAGCTACATTCAGTTTGGGGGTGATTCTGGAAAACAGGGGCTCTCTCTCTGGACCACAGCCTTGCTGTTGCTTTTTACAAGTGAGAGGAGTTAATTACAGAGAAAAATCCTACTGCCCACCGAAGCCTGCCAGATGTGCTCCTCTATACCTGCGGCCCCACGCTTGTCCTGGAGTACTGCTGAAGGCAGTGTCGCTGAACCCATGTGTATGAGGTGGAGAAACAAGAAAAAAGTTCCTTTTGGCAGCAGCCCTGCACAGACCTCTGGAGCGTGTCTGGAGCGATGTGTTTGAAGGGAGGCTCCATGTTTCCCACATCCCTTCCTCCAACTTGGCCTCCAATATAGTTTCCCCCCAAGTGTCTGTGTCATGGGTCTAAGTAACTTTTCCCTTGGCCCATTAGGCCACTAGGTTGGGGCATGAGAGGTCTCTGTTAATGTGTGGACATCTTAACACTGAAAGCCATTATTGGCCATTAACACCTTAAACTGCTTTTTATGGGCATGGGCCAAATGAATCGTGGATGGAGGAAGTTGGTAGAAAAGACTTAGAATCCCAGGCATTGCTAAGGAAGGTGGATGTGAATGTCCGGGCAGGGGTAGTCTCAGAGCAACTGGCATCTTCTAAGAGAGAAGAGGACTAGAAGGCCAGGCCAGGAGCTGTGTGGGTTAGAGGAGGGAGGAAGCCCATCAGGTGCCGTCAGGGAAGTGAGGAAGGGCTCCAGGAGAAGCCGTGTGAACTGATCCTGGAGATTTGGACGGGCAGATATGAGACGCATCCCAGACCCGAGGGAACCGCACGGGCAGAGAGACTCTGGAGTGGCCGACTACTATGCAGGGCGCTCTTGAGAGAGACGTGCAGGATTCAGAGTGTGCTAGGAACACATGAAGGAAGAATGGGAGGTTGAGAGGTTTATTGGGAAGACGGTGTGGAGTCACCTGAGCTGTAGGCTGAGCCACTGGTCGGACATCTGTGGGCTGGTAGCTTTGCCGGCTGCTGATCCAAGTTGAGTTTGCTCCTTGGGTGGTAAGTGAAAGCCATTTAGTACACACGGAAAGTTATTCCCCAGCCTCCCACTCTCAGACCACAGGTGAGAGCACAGTGTGGGGCGGAGGCATTCCCCTCCTGGTCAGGGAGGCTGTGCCCCATTCAATATGATGTCTCGACAGGCATATTTCCATCTTTCAAACAGGTTGTTGAGAGATGACTAAGAAAATGTCATGAACAAATCTGGTTCCCAAGAAGAGAAGTAACCCATAATACCTAGTCCTAGAAATGACCATGCTTTAAAATTACACGAAAACAGATCATAAAATGTCTCCATTGGCTGGGGGCAGGAGGGGGTGAAGAGGGCAGACACAAGGATGGTTCTGAGTCCCAAAGTACCAGTCACAAATGGAAAAGAGGACATCACTTGCTTGTCATTTTGTAGACTTGATAGAAATTGAACAAAGAACCTACAGGGTCATCTAGAATGAATTTACTGTGGCTGACAGCCAGCCTCCTATGTTCCAGATAATCAGCTCATCTTTTTGCTTCTACAAATGACAAATGCCAGCAGGATAAAAAATATATGTGCAATACAATCCTAACCCTAAAGGGAAACATTAGAAAAAAGAAGGGAGTAAAATATGCTGGCTCAGAGCAGGTAAAGGTTGCCTCTGGGTAATAGAATTATGAGTCACGCAGGTGATGGCAGGGAATATGCTTCCTAACACTTCTCTGTACTTGAAAACTTTTACTTAGTAACTATGTATCATTTTGATAGTTAGGGGAAGAAAAGTATTTAGAAGTTATTAGGAAAGAAAAATGTGGTAATAGAAAAGTGACTTTCATAGAAAATCATGGCTTATTTGGCACTGACCTGTCACCGAACCAGGAAAGGTTGGATCAAGGTGAAGTTGCTCCAAGCCTGGTAGTGTTCTCTAATGCTGAGTGTCTCCTTCTCGCCCCCTTTTTGGCTCCATAGGAGCCAGATGTATAATTCACCTTTCCTTTTCTTTCTTTCTTTCTTTTTTTTTTTAAATAGTTCATGGATCCTCGCTCTCCCTGGTTTCCAGCACGTCGTCAGTTTACTCTACAGTGAGTATAAATCAATGCTGAGTGGCTCTGATCATGAGAGCTGGGGTTCCTTTATCAAATGTGTCAAAAATAAAATACAGGCATGTCTCCTAGAGAGAGTATTTCCATTATAAGGGGATCAATTCATTAGGAAACACGATCTGAAATTTACAAACAGCTATTGATTCTAACGTACCAACCAATAAATCAGGAGCTGGCTGCTTTGTTAAAGTGGCGTCATGCTTTCGGTGGTAACTAGTAAGAATGTGCAAGAAGCTTTAGCCACCTGCTGGTAGACTTGACAAGAAAGGCTTTCACTTTTCAACCTTCTGTCTGCCTCCGTTTCTTTATCCATAACGTAGAAAGAATAGCAGCCCCTCCCTTGTGGAGTTTGTAATGAGAATTAAATTTATGAAGATTCCTATTCATTGCAATGCAAATTCCTTGAGGACAAGGACTTTTTTCTGTGTTTATTCCTCATGCCTAGAACAGGGCCTGGCACATAGTAGGTGTTCACAAAGTAGGTTTGAATGAAATAAGAAAATGCACGTAAAGCAGTGAGTGGAGTGCAGCCAGCACAGAGGAAGCTGTCTAAGTGTAGCTGTCATCGGTGCGAGGTCTACTGAACAAAAGCCAAATGCAGTCAAATATGGTGCTGGATTTGTTCAGTGATGCTTTTTATAGCTATGTACATAACTATCTTAAAAACTTTAACTCTGGAATTCCTACAGGAAAAAAAACCATATTGTTCATTGGGAATTGGGAATTCTTCAGCCATTAATTCCATGAAGAACAAAAGTTGTAATAATTCAGTGTTTGATTATGTCAGCTATGTAGTGGGACACGTTGTAGATAGCCCCTTGTAAGTTACAGGCCATCCCAGAATCAAGTTGACGAGACCAGGGCCTGACTCTTCTTTCTTAAACCTATAACAAGCAAACAGACTGGAGTGATTGCTGACATGGTCTGATTTGAAGGACCTAGAAACGCTCTCTTCTGCTTTTACCCACCTGGCCCCTCCAGCTCCAGAATACCTCTTTCCTCTGCTAGTCATCTTGTCTGAAGTTTCTTCAGAGTCCTGGCTTTCATTGTGAAAGCTTCATATAGAGTAACCTTGGGAAGGAGTTATTTAAGCCATTATCTCCGGGCACATAGAGACGGCCTTCTAACTTCAGCTGTTGCGTCCACTGAGTCCTTCCCTCTAGAGTGAAGCTCGGTGATGTGGCTACTAGAGGTGGTTCTTTCCAACCTAGATTCACTTTGTCAACAGTATTTACTGACAGCAAGTACATGCCAGACTCTGGGCTGAGCCCGGAGGATGCAGTTTAGGTGGAGAGAGGGGCCTGCTGACAAAAGAGGAAGCCGGAAGGCACAGGGGACGTGGAACTCTCATTTCACAGGGCTGGTGCAGCACAGCCACAGCCGACGTTTCAGTGCCCGGGCCCTGTGTTTTCCCAGGGAGTTCCCAGGGTTTCCCGTCAATAGATAGGGGGTTGGGCCCTTCTCAGAAGACTGAAAAATAGGGGTTGGTCAGCATCAGCCAGCCTTGGAGGGAAAGAGCATGAGCTTCTCCACCTGTGAGAATTCAGATACGGGAAACCATCACTTGCAGTTCCTGGCTGCTTCCCCTACATGCCCACCATGGAAGTTCTTGCAGCCACAGGCCTCTCTTTCAGTAGCCCTTGTTCTGGGTATATGGACATGAGGCTGGTATTTTCATGAAATTTGAAATTGTCCTTTCTGAGTTGATGTAAATTCACAAATTACCAAAGATCTAGTAAGAATAATGTTTAATTCCGTGTTTATCTGGATAGCGAGAGACCTGAGGCCGAATCTTAGTTTTTTCCTTACTGTGTGACTTGGAACACATGACCTCTTTATTTTGGGTGTCTCCATTTGCCCCTGGCCTCAGGGAGCTAGGCCAGGTGGTCTCTGAGGTCCCGACAACCTCTGACATTGCACTGGTCACTGATTCAAAAGTTCCCCTATGCTGTTCTTTACATATGCCTTCTCTGAGAATAGAGGTTGCTTTTGCAGACTCTTTAAAAAATAGTCTCACCTTTGAATGTTTTCATGATGGAGTGGTATGCTCCATCCGAGGGAGACTGCAAATCCAGCTAGATGCTGTTACCGCCAAGCACTGATGTGTGGTCCTTTTTCTAGTCCCAGCTACTTGGTGATGATGAAATTCTGAAACAAATGCCCAGGCGCCTTTGTAAGGTGAACAAGTTTGTATTTGTTGTTTAAAATGAGATCTTTGGAGTCTCTTTGGTTGCCACCAGCCCAGACCAAAGAGTCTGTTTAACACCTGAGTGTTTTAAAGGCTCTTGCTGGATGATAATAGGCTCTTCCCCACCTGAAATCTCTGTAATTCTTAGATGTTCAAGAATGCTCATTTGGGCTGAAATCTGCCTATAATTTTAATCATGAAGGAAAGACAAGACGACCTGATGCTTAACAAGTGCCATGGAGAAGTCATGGCCAGCCCTTGGAACAGAAGAAAATTGGAGAGGCCACATCTGGCATCAGACTTGCTTTCTTGATTGGTAGGGAGCCGCAGTTGAGTTCCCAGAGGAACTCTGGAGTGGAGGGAGGCCGGAGCTTCACTCAGAGTTCCCAGATGTGCAGAAGAGCAGCAGAACCTGGAGTCAGGATAAAAAACACATGATTCCTCGAGGCTGCTGCTGAGAACAGGGGCCCAACCCCAGAAACAGGTGGGCGCAGAGACAGACAGTGACAGAGGCCTGGGGAAGGAGCCTTAGGCCTGTTGACAGAAGTGTTTCGAAGTAGAGCTGGCCCTCGGTGGATGGTTCAGCCTGCTAACAGACCTCCACTCGCCTCCCACATGGCAGATAGCTGTGACCTTATCACCATTAACTTGTCTCTTTTGGGTCAGACTCAGAAGCCAGGTTATTTCTGGAAGGCCTCCAGGAGAATGTAGCTCTAGTCAAAGAGCAGGAGAACGGGCTGGTTATGATCATAGGCTCTGGAGCCAGACTACCTTGGATCCAGTCCCAGTTCTGCCACTTATCAGCTGTCACCACGGGCACATTAGATTAGTACCTTCTCAAAGGGTTGTTACGAGGATTAAATGAATAATGAATGTAAAAGGCTTGGAACTGTCTCTGGCATATAGTAAGTGTTCAATAAATGCTATTTCTTATACCAGAATGTAAGCAACATCAGGTGAGGGACTTGGTTACGTTCACAGCTATGTCCCAGGTTCTTAGAACAGTGTCTGACACATAATAGGAAATCAATAAATATTTAATAGGTGGTGGTGTAGGGATGAATTGATGGACAGGCAGACAGACCAAAAGGGATGGCTAAAAATTATCAGAGAGGGAAGAGTAAGGACATGTGAGGACATCTTCCAACCTTCTCCTGAAGGTGTTTCTTAGATGAGGAGATTGTCCTACAGTGTGACGTTAGGTAAGATACCTAACCTCTCAGAGCCTCAAAAGGAATACAAACCTATTTTGTGGAGTTACTGCAAGGATTAACTGGTTTGGCTACAGTGTACCTAAAAATTAGTTGCTGTGATTGGAAGCCGGCCTGGAGGGAGGGCAGCAGGGAGCAGGATGTGCAGGGAGGTCAGACAGGAAACAGCAACCCTCTTGTCCCAGCTGATGGGTATAGGGACTGTGGGGCCCAACGAATCATACCCCTCTGCATTCTGAACTAACAGAGAAGTAGACACCAGAGTCAGGTGCTGATTTTTAAAAACAATGGATTTATCACTAATAAAATTGGATTAGGACACACAGAGAGGACTTAAGGACAAAACCGGGTCCTTACTGATTTTCACTCACCTACCTGGCTCCCAGATCACTGCTCCACCCCAGGAGGTACAGATGGTGGAGTGTGGACAGAGGCAGGAACATTTCCAGCATTCCCAAGAATGTGTGTGTGGCGGGGTTGGGGTTTCTTCTTTTATGGCCCCCAAGGGAACTCCAGGAGAGAGAATGACAGGTTCCCCCTGCAGCAGGTTCCCCCCTCCCCTGTGGGCTCCCCCTGTGGGAGGCTTGTAGCCTCTGGCTGGCAGATTGCTGTGACACCACAGACCCAGGGCCCCGTATGGATGGCTTTGCCAGTAAGAGGGCCTACAGGCTTCGTCCTTACTCCTCAGGGTCACAGGTAACTGGGACTCGAGATAGAGCAGCAGGAAGGTGCAGGCCACATTTATCCTTTACAGCCTGGGGAGGCAGCAGGCTGGCTGGTAGGCGCCCCCGGCCCCCCTCACTTTGGGGGAGCCCTCCTGCCCAGCTGCTGTTTCTGCTGCAGTGCCCCAGGGAGATGCGAGGGGGGATACAATGAGGCAGAGTTTGCCTGTGAGCGGTCCTCCCCGCCCCCCAGGTAGGATTGCCAGGATACGTACAGAATGCCTAGTTAAATTTGAACTTCAGATAAAAACACGCAATTTTTTAGCATTAATATTTCTCCACTATTGCACGGGACATACTTAAACTAAAAAAATTCACATTTAACTGGGTGTCTCGTATTTTTATTGGCTAAATCTGATAGCCCTGCCCCAGCTCATTCTCTTCTCATCACACCTTCTCCTGAGTGCCAGACCCTAACATCATATCCATGTGTGAGCAGGAGTGCTCCTCGTGACCAAAATAGCTAGAGTATTTCCTTATTCTTCCGAATTTCTTAAAATAATGTGCTGTTTGTGGACCTGCTGTATAGCACAGGGAACCATATTCAATTTCTTATAATAACATATAATGGAAAGGAATCTGAAAAGAAAAAATGTATACATATGTGTGTAAATAACAGACAGAACTGCTTTGCTGTACACCTGAAACTGACATTGTAATCAACCACACTTCAACAAAAAATAAAATTAAACAAAGAAATAAAAAATATGCTGTTTGTATTTGGCCTTTCTGATTGGTCAAATTAATTAAACCAGTCTAGGAAAGTATACTGGGAAAGAAACTAGTAAGTCTTCAAGACTGCTGAAGTATCAAATCTGGTGCTCCCTTCAGGCTGGGATGTGCTTTTCTTTGTTCCTTGGCTGATCTGATTTTTTCTCCATTTTCTTTACAGCCAGAAGAAAAATGCCAGTCAGAGGTAAGGAACAGTTTGCTGGTTTCCTTTCTCGATTATCAATTATTTCGCCCAGCTCAACCTGGAAGTGGACTCCCAAGGCAAGTAACTCTGTCCCTTGTCATCTTTAGATTCGCAAACTACGGCGGGAGCTGGATGCCTCCCAGGAGAAGGTTTCAGCTCTGACCACCCAGCTGACAGCAAATGTGAGTAGAGACCAAGGGCGGTGCCCACGACTACCTTCTGAGCATTATAGAAGCCATGTGGTGTCATAAAAAGGACACAGGCTTTAGCATCGTGGGTGTGGATGTCGGCTCGGACACTCACTGGCTCTGTGCTTTGGGCAAATTCTTTAACTTCTGGGCCTGCCTTTGCTCGTCCGTGCATTGGGGGATGATAATACTTACCTCTCAGGAGTGTCATGTGATCAGTACCTGGAGTATATTCAGTGCTCAGAAATGTTCCTTTCTCTTCCCTTTCTCTGAAAATTTTCATCTTAAGAGGAAAAAAAAAGAGAGATCTAAGGCGCCACAGTAAATATCTGACTGCTCTGTAATTATAATATACACAATTACGTGTTCAAGAGACACTGCCAACTGGCGTTCAATTCAACAACTGTCTAAGTGCCAACTCTGCCCTGGGCACTGTGAATTCAATTCAGCAAAGCAAGCACAGTCACCGTCATCTTAGTGCTGTCTCTCTGGTACAGCAGAGAGACAAAACAGTTTTGCTATAACAAGATAACTGTTATGATAGAAATAAAGGGTGAAGGTTGTGGGAATAGATAGGAGGAGCACTTAGCACAGCCTTGGTGAGGCAGGGGGAGGTCAGGAAAGGCTTCCTGGAGGAGGTGACCTCTGAGGGATGCTGTGTAGGGGAGGATGCATGGGAAGGACAGCATTCTAATGAAAGAGAGTAGTTGGTGCAAAAGCCCAAGGTGAAGATCTTGGTGCGTTTAGAAATTGTAAATAGCTTGGTGTAATTAGAATCTGTGTCTTGGATGTGGGGAAGAGCCGAGGGTAGAGGGGAGAAGGAAATGGGAAGGAGGAAGGCATCGAAGAAGGGCAAGGGTTGGGCCACATCATGGAGGTCTCTGCTGTTAGGTGGAGAGTTGAGCTTCCAGTGGAGGATAGCGGAGCCCTATGAGCAGAGCAGTGATGTAGTTAGGGTGGCTTCCTCACTGCGGTGTGAGTATAGGATTTGAGGGGTCAGAGTAGGGGCAGAGATCTCCATATCCCATCAGACTAGTTTATGAATAAAGGAGCCTTGCTGCAGAGCCATGAGCCAGCCAGGGCTGAAGCTCAGAAGGCAGAGCCTGAGGTTTTGGAAGGTGCTAAGATACCTTAGAGGGAAGGCTTCCTACTCAGGTGTGCACAGCCCAGCCTGAGACCACAGGCTCTGTGTGTAAGCCTGTCAGAAAGGGACCTGCATGACCCCTGCATGCTGGTAAAATGAAAAGCAGCTTCGAAAGATTGCCTTCTTTGAAGTAGGAAGGTAATTAACATTTACCTGGAGCTTTCGCCCAGGTAATTCCTGGCTTGAGCCTTGGTCTGCTCAAGGCAACCATTGCACGTTAAAGTCTGCACATGAAGTGCCTAGCACAATGCTTGACCTTGATTACAAACTCAGTGATCGGTAGCTACTTGCACTATTACTCATTCTCCTGCATTCTTTTGCATTCCTGAAATCTTTGATTTTTTTCCCCAAACCCTAATATACTAGGCTGCTGTGTGTTTTGTAATCCTTTATCTTCTTAACCTTTTTTTCCGTCAGTAACTTTATCAAAAGAAGATCAGAAATTGCTGTGAGATCCGAATTTTGAGGTTTAGATCCCAGTCAGAAGAGCAGAGGTATTCTTGGGTAGTTGTCTTCTCGGTAACCAGATGCATCCATTCAAATCCAGAGCCTGCCCAGGCCCAATGAGCCAGGGTCTCCTGGGAACATGTGAGGTTGGACAGCAGGTGACTTGGAACTACCCTCTTAGTTAAGAATTACAGCTGTCAATTGCTGCCCTGTACTAATCAAAAAATAGTAATTAATTTAATTATCCATGAACTTGGATCAGTTCCTCCGATGACCGCATGCTGCCCTGAGGGACCTTACATCAGACCATTTGGAACTCTCCTCTCTGTTCCAGAAGAATAAGGGAGACCCCTTACATTATTATTACTATTCCAGAAGTGTGTTTTGCTCTTCACCAAAGCCACTGAATCCAGTATTGTTTTAAAGTAAATATTTAGTCTTGCCACACACGGCCAGCAGTGCTAGCATGTTTTATTGTCTGCCATCTTTCTCACAGGCCAAGCTGTGTTTGTTTTTCTAGGACAGACTACTCAAAGCCACCTTCTCTGGGTGTTTTTTTTACCACTTGTGTTTGTTTTCCTTGGGAATGTGAGAATGGTGCTTGACGTGAAGGCTGTTTTGTGGCTCTGAACCAGGCTCTGAACAGCCTCTCAGCCTGTATTTTTAAAGTTGCACTCAGGACCCCAAGTCCTTTTGCTCGGCAGCAAAATGTGATCCTCTAGTTCTTCAGAGCAAATGTGGTTTCTTCTTGAATTTGCAAAAACAGTCTCTTCATAGCAGTCTTCATGGGGTCAGGTTTTTGTTTTTGTTTGTTTTTTACCTGAAGAGAAATTAGGAATGTCCACAAAGAGAATCTTGGGTGAAATCAAACAAAGAATTGCAATACATGGAAATTCGGTCATTTAAATTTGACCTTGTCATTCCGTGGAAAGGCAAGGGTGTCCATTGTCCTTTTTCACATCCCTGTCCTGGCTCGCTTCCTTCATCTACTATGTGCCTTCTTGAATTGATTGGCTTTGGTTTTGCCACATTCTCCAGGGCAGACTAAAGTGTATCTCTATATTTTAAATCACAAAGGCATTTTCTTAATTTTCAATGAAGGGAGGATGTGCCATCGGAAAGAAACTGACCAGTCCACTTAACATTTCTATCACAAGAGCCCCTGCTTCCTGCCAGCTCCTATGGCTGTCGGGAAAGAGACTCAACGGCTGATCCTAGAGATGTCTTACCCTTAACTCTTCCTGCCTGATGAAATCTAGTAACAGAGTAACTCACTCCTCAAGTCTCTCCTCCTCCAACAGAAATGTCCGCTGACCCTGACCCAGACCCAGCTCGCAGCCCAGGGCGATGGCCCCTCCCCTACACACTTACTCCGCTTTTCTCCCTCACTCCTGCATCAGTCACCTCTTCCTCTAGAACTTTACAGAACCATCAGATCTCACTTCTCTCAAGACTCAAGTATCCTGCTGGCCCTTCTGATTCCTCCCGTGACCTTCTGAGTATCTATCCACCCGGCTCCTAGAACCCTTTCTCAATCTCTCTGCACCTGTGTTCTCATAGGTGTCTCATCTTTTGTCACCTCACCTCGCCTATGTTCTCATCTTTTGTCACTTTTCATTCCCAAACCTCTTCCTTTCCCCATGGTCTCCAGTCATTTCTACATTTTGCAGTTCCTTAACAGTTTATTTTCAACTATGTTGTTGCATTCAGTGCTCACAGTCACCCTGGGAGGAACATAGACAGGTAGCCCCCATTTTATAGATGAAGAAACTGAGGCCAGTAGACTTAGATGACTTGTCCATTCTTTATCCTGGGTGTCAACAATATTATCAGGATCCTCAGTGAACCAACTAATATTTCACCTACTGCTCTGTGGAAGAAGGAAGAAGGCTTAGTGTCAAGACAAAGAGTTGCATCTTGCCCTTAAAGAGAGTTGCAGAGAAAGGGGCAGACGGGGAACAATCACGGTTCTCAATTCTAAGATATTCATTTTTTACATGCTTTTTAACATCTCTGAAAATTAGATGCATATTTTAACTCTAATTGGCAGCATTTGAAAAACCGTCTTTGTAATATGTAAAATAACGGTGTCTCCGATGCCATCTTCTAATAGAGGTGTATGAAAGTGCAAGGGGGCCCCAGGGAAAGTCGTAACTGCCGAGGGGGACAGGTTCTCTAAGGAGGTAGCAGATGGGCCTTCTAGTGGCTTTTTATTAACCAGGATTATAACAAGCAAAATCCACTTGGTTCATTCATCCTGCAAACAGGCTCAGTGTGAGCCTCTCCTGTGAGCCTGGTGCTGAGGAAACAAAAGGTCATCCTGCCGTGTAGTAGAGACAGGCGAACACCAGCCATCACAAGAGACTTCGTAGCATCACAAGTACTTTGTGTGTGATACTACAAAGTACAGATCGGCAATCCAGTGTGCTTTAGAGAGTGAATGTGGAGACCTGACCCCGCCTGGGGGTGTTATGAATTCATGCACGGAGAGCTCTTGAGAAGAATATGTAAAAATCAATTAGAGAAGCAGATGGGAAGAGAGTAGCCCAGGCAGGGAGGAGAGCGTGCAGAAAGACTCTAAGGTGGGAAGGAGCCCAGGGTGTTGGAGGACATGAAAGCCTCAAGGAACTGGATCCCAAAGAGTCGTGGGGAGCGGGGCTCAAGAGGCTGAAGAAGTAGGTGGAGGCTCACACACGTGGCCCTGGGCGGATTTTAGTCTTAAGACCTGGCGCTCCTGCCTTGCGAGGTAATGTAACTGAAGGTAACGGAAGGGAAATGTCTTTCCTCTCCAGGCTCACCTCGTGGCAGCCTTTGAACAGAGTCTTGGAAACATGACAATCAGGCTCCAGAGCTTAACCATGACGGCTGAGCAGAAGGTAAAGCAGAAAGGATGCTTTTTCCCTCCCCGCTTGGAATTAACAACAGACCTAAAAACACTGTTCTCTTGGACTCCAGATAGTTGTATAGATTTTAGTATACTTGTTGAACTGTAGGAATTAAATCTGAAAGAGTAGATCTGTTGCATGACAGAAACGTCCTAGACGGAGTGGTGGTCACTCCATCGGCAACAGATCTTACTCCTGTTCCTGCCGCTTTTGGCTGCTCACGGATGCCTGTTGAAAACTGATCCAACCTAGTGTTTGAGACAAAGGTTCTCTCCCCTCTAAGTTGACACTGAGTTGCGCTTCAGCGGAAAACTATACGGAATGTTTTGGGAATGACCGGTAACTTTTTTCTGTTCCTCAGGATTCAGAACTGAATGAGTTAAGAAAAACCATTGAGCTGTTGAAGAAGCAGAACGCAGCTGCCCAGGCTGCCATTAATGGAGTAATTAACACCCCGGAGCTCACCTGCAAAGGTAATGGCAGAGAAACAGCCTTCAGACCAGCCGCCTGCCCGCCCGTAGGAACCCTCCCCTGACAACGTACGATGCAGCCTCCCTGCCAGAGGGTGGGTGTCCGTGTCACTCGGACAGGTCCTGGAAAGCACTTAATCCAGTTCCTTCCGGCCTCCAGGAAGACAGCTGTTCCAGCTCGCCCTCTCCTCTGATGCATCTCAAAAATGGAAGAAAATGTATTTCTCTTGGCAAAATGTCAAAGTGTTTCACAGCCTTAACTTCACGAATGCTTCCATACTCACATATTGATGTGGGGCAACCTGAAATGGGTTTTTCTCTCATTTGTCCCAGAAAATATTTCGGAGGAAATTGCTGTGTCCTTGTGTATCTTCCTTGGGGGGCCCGGGTACAGAGGTGAGCCTGAGGATGAGTTACCTCCAGCAAAAATGATATTAATGGTAATAATGAGAGCTAACATTTAATGAACACTCACTTTGTTCTAATCCCTATGCTGTGTTCTCGGCACCACGCTCAGTGTTGCACTTATTTAATTATCCCGTTTTCTCTCCTCAACACCCTTATGTGTGCAATACGGGTCCTCTTCACTTTGTACTGAGAGTAACACTGGGCTTCAGAGGCGAGAGTCCCATCCTGAGGTCATAGGATGTAAGAAACAGAAGTGGGGCCAGAACCCAGATCTGACCCTGGCACCAGTGCTCTTAAAGACCAGATGGCCAGTGTCGTGCTGTGATTATGAGGAATGCTGTCTGCAAACTTTATTTCAGTCTTGCTGCCGTTTCGGGCAGTGTTATTTCTGGTACCACTGTTACCTCAGACATCAGGCCTCCTGAAAAAGCCTGGACTTGACATGGGAGGGCAGAGCAGAGGGAGATGAGCATTCCAGAGAGAGAGAGAGCAGCACTTGGAAAATCTTGAGAGGAGATGGGCTTGGCATTTCTGTGGATGTGTGAGGAGGCTGGTGCAGCAGGAGCGGACAGAGCAAAGGAGGGGGTGCTCTCAACATAGGTGACTGTCGCTGCAACTCAGGAACACACTCTAGCGCCCGTCTAAGGCTCAAGGGAGCGGGTGTGGGGGAATTCTCTCTAAGCCTCCTCTGACTTTTGTAAAATGGAGAGAGCCCTCTTTTAACTGACCAAAGCATAGCACCCACTTATTCGAGGACCCTAAAACTAGCATTGAGGGACAGGAGGTGATGTCTAATTGGGAAATACCTCCTCATCCTCGACTGTGTGAGTTTAGGTGTAAGGGTCCTTCCCCAAGTCAGCAGCTCCTGATTTCCTGCCCTGGATCTCTAGGAAATGGTACCTCCCAGTCCGCAGACCTCCGCATCCGCAGACAGCACTCCTCTGACAGTGTTTCCAGCATCAACAGCGCCACCAGCCACTCCAGCGTGGGCAGCAACATAGAGAGTGATTCAAAGAAAAAGAAGAGAAAGAACTGGGTGAGTACATCCCCAGACCCCCGTGGGTGCTGCCTCACGGAGGCGAGTCTCAGAAGCCGCGTCCCCTCGGATGAAGCCCAGGCTGGCTCTTCCCTTCAGTGCACAGACCTTTGGGAGTCGATCCAGAGAAGTGGTTTGTGGACAGGTTTCTACTAAAATCAGTGCTGGGCTCAGCCAAACGCCAGGATTGAGGAAATAACCACCTCCTTGTAGTTTTTTGTTTCATGAGACTTTACGTGAAGCACTCATCTTTCATTCCGTATGTGTCATGTCTTCATCATCGTATGTTGGCCACAAAGTCCCAGATCCTAGAGCAGTTACTCTCAAGTGGTTTTTAGTTAGTTCCAAAGTATTTTTTGGAGTGTGCGTCGCTGGTTATCCCATCACGATCCATACTCCTTATTTATTTATTTACACAATTGCCTATGATAGCATTAAATCACCCTTCTCTTGGAAAAGTTTTTGACCTTGTGCTGTAAGTAAAAGTTTCACAGTGTGGTTGTTAGCGGTCAGTGAATGGTTCTCAACTGGGGGGCGGGGCTCAGCCTCAAAATGGCAAATTGAATAGAACCAATCTCCAGTACAGTGTTTCTCCATGTTTCCATAATCCCACTGAGCCCCTTGACTTTCTTTACAATGGCATTTTGAACAGTTTTTCCCATTCCGCTTAGAAAATTCCACCCCCCAGTTTTTAGCTTTGCTACCGAGGTTGTGGAGTTCTGATTGGCATTTGCTTCTCCCTGAGTTCAGTGCAGGGATACCCCAAGTGGATCTGAAGTTGGCCAGTACTCACAGGGCCCCGTTTGTCAAAGCTGACAGCGTCGTGTTTTCACAGTAGCTTCCATGTCCTCATTCATTCCATACCCTTCTCACTCATTTTGCGTTATCTTGGATGGGTGGCGAGGTCTAGCAATGGAGGAGCTGAGCATTTAGTCGTGCTGGTTATTGATAACTCACAGTGCAGGGAAGCTCAAAAGCCAGTTCAGTGTAAGCCTCTCATCATTCTGATTAAATGTTTCCTTTAAGTTACTAATGGCTTTAATCAACTCATTTGCTATGACTCAAACCAATACAATTAACTCATGTTGCTATTTCTAATATGCTGTTGATAAATAATCTGATTTGATTATCAAAGTGATGAGAGAGAACTATTTTCTATGAAAAATTGTGATTAGCCATTTTCTTCCATTCAGGAAATAGAACTTACTTATTTTAAGACAACTCTTGATTACCAGTGCAATTGGGGAGGATGAATAATTGGCATCCTCAGAGAATCCCAAAGCTGAATTTTGTCTCATCTTTGTAATCTCTTCTGCCTAGCATTTTACCAGAGGTACAGGCCGGAATTCAGGTGCCAAACCTTTCTATTTCTATTACTGCTGTCTGGAAATATGGCCAGAAGTAAGAAATGCGAGAGAAATGGGATCTAGATTTGCCCACAAGCTGGACATGCAGTTTGTTATGAATGAAACTTTGCTGGGAGAAACGTCTCATTATTTCAGAATGGCTCATTTTTCTGGACTTTACAGTGGTTAAGACAACCCCCAGAATATGTTTCCAGAGGAAAAGAGGCTTTAGAAAAAGGACATTACTTTTTAAAAGACCTTTTTCAAGATGAAACTTTATTTTTTTGGCCTAGAAAAATACATGCTTACCATGGCTTTCAGAGAAGACGTTGCGCTTTAAAATCTTTCTGTTCTTATTAGAATTTTCAGATCTATCTCATGGTTTGGAGAATTTGTGATATACCAATTACCTTTTCCCAATATGGTTAATAAATTTCTTTAAAATATCATTTTTGAGCAACAAGTGAGATGGCTAACTCCCTGCTTTTATTATATTATCTTATACATGTAGAAGGGCAGCAGGAGTCCTTAAGTTCATGTATCAAAGAGCTACGCAGCTCTGCTAGGACCAGTGCAGCAATAAAGCTACCCTCACTGAGAAAAGAAGGCTTGCCCCCCTCCCAAATATATATATATGTATATGTATATGTATATGTATATGTATATATATATGGCTTAGGGATGTCTGATAAGAGGCCAGAAAAGAGTGAGGGAACGTAGGAAGGTGGGGCGGTCATTTCAACCAGACAGAGAAGCTAGCGGAGCTCGGATTATAGGGGAACTTCCAGACCCGCTGCTCCTCACCTTCCGTAATAGAGGAAGAGGCCCCTAATGCTTTGAAAGACTCCTGATCCTACCAGAAACCTCCTCTGTGTATGGTATTTATTATTAGCCACGTGGTGTCTAAAAAGTCCAAAGCTTTCCCTGTCACTGGCTTTCTCTGTTAAAAATTGTCTTTTTTCCTTCCCCTTCCCCATTTTTGCTTGCGTTTTCTCTGGCAGGTCAATGAGGTAAGCAAGACCAACCTTAATATCAGATACCAAGCTAACCCATCCATTGATATGACTAACCTCATCCGCATCCGTCCCGTGTCTGAGCACCCCGCCTTGTTGCTGCGTAACCTCCTCCTCCCCACATCCGTCCGCTGAGCCAGGCTCTGTCTTGCAGTGGGCATCTAGCCTCGACCCAAGAGTAGGCATGAAATGTCACCCACAGGTCCAGTCCTCTGAGCTGTCAACACCAGATAACTCTTCTTCCCTTAATGCACTGACTCGAGAGCGCTGTCGGGAGCCTTTTCCACGGCGGGGGGAGGACGCGGGAGAAGCGGCCTGCTCCTCGGTCTGCATGCCTCTGGCCGAGGCCTGAGTGTCGGCCGCAGCCCCGGCCAGGCTGACGGTCTCGTGTATTCAGTTGCGCAGCTCCTTCAAGCAAGCCTTCGGGAAGAAGAAGTCGCCCAAGTCGGCGTCCTCTCATTCGGACATCGAGGAGATGACGGATTCTTCGCTGCCTTCCTCACCAAAGCTGCCGCACAACGGTTCCGCGGGCTCCACCCCGCTGCTGAGGACCTCTCACTCCAGCTCTCTGTAAGTCTGTCTGCCGGGGTCACTCTGGTCAGGCGACGTCTTTGGCCCCGGGAACCCTCTCAAGCAGGAATGGCCAGGGATCCTCTTATGCTGTATCTATCTGCTCCTTGGGTCCTGTGTGTCTTAGGTTCCCCGGCCCACGCGTGTTCTTGCAGTGGCTCAGGACTGGGGACGCTGAAAGAGAGAGAAAACTCGAGTTTTTGCTCTGCTGGCATCAGTGTGGATAATTAGCTGGTTGGTCTTGGGCAGGCGGCTTAGCCTCTCTTTGTTTCCATTGCTTTGTCAAATTGGGATAATTGTTGTCTACTTATCCTATCCTAGGATTAAACAAGATAAGTGGATGTGAAAAGCTACAGCCGTGACAGGGAGATGATGATATAAATGTTGGCAGTTTGGGTTGAAATTCTGGTTCATTTGGGTGACACGGCTTAGAGAGATTACACTTTTCTTCTTTGATCAAAATTTAGTGTGGACTCTTTCTCTGAGGTCAGTGCTGAGAAATTGGAAGTTTAAAAAAACGGAGAGATTCAGTGGCGGTTCTCTTTAGCGAAGGGCTCTCTGTTTCATAGAATGATTCATCACCGTGGCCTCTCCCAGTGAATTGGAAATGAGTCAGTTTGTACAGAGCTCTTCAGGAACACAGCTGGTTGAGAGAGACAGGTGATTGCTCACTTGACATTGGTTGAGATGCTGTTCCCCTTGGCACCAAGGTGCCCAGCCCACCTCCCGTGGTTTCCACTGAGTGCCCAGTGATCATTGTTCCATCAGGGTCATAGGAGACAGCCCTGTCCTCCATCTGAAAACGTAAAGCCCAGACTCTAGAGGCAAGAATAGGTTGGGGAGGGTGGAGGGGAAGGTAGAGTGCATGCTTAGCGTGCATGAGGTCCTGGGTTCAGTCACCAGTACTTCCACTTAAATAAATGAATAAACCTAATTACCCTCCCCCCGAAAACATCTTTAAAAAAAAAAAAAAAAAGAACAGGTCAGGAATGTCTTGGGACAGACAGGCGGGGATCCAGGTGCCAGCTCAGAAGGCGACACGGCCGGCTTCCGGCAGCAGTGAAAGCGACTGCCCTTTCCCCGCGGGGCCGAATCCCACCAGAGACCTTGGTAGAGCCAGGTGAGAAGTGGAAGGAAGACCAGAGCCAAGCAGTCTGCGGGGGCAGTTCCCACGAGATCAGACAGTGCCTGGGAGAGGAGGGCCACGGCGCCGCGCTCAGGACAGCCTCTGAGAGAGGGCTGAGCAAGGGAGTCGGGTGGCGGTAGACACCTCCATTTCCTCACTGGTGAGCATGAGATGAATGACATCTGCATCACTGGCGTCTTGGGAGGGCCCGGCTGAGTGCTGTGCACGCCGGGCCGCCTCCTGCTGTGCCCTCCTTCAGCCTCAGGAGGCCAGCTCTGTGGGGCCACTCCTCGGTCCACACAGCCTGCCAGCCCACCTGCTGAAGACAGCGGCCTGTGCCAGTGTCCCAAGGCTGGCTTGCCAGATGAGTGCAGGAAATGCAGGTGAGAGGGTGAGCCAGGCCTTTGTAGCACACAGGAGACAGGAAGCGGAAATGAGGAGACAGCCTAGGGCCCTGATGTTTTTATCAGCCCACTGGCCGGTGCAGCACATCAGGGTCTCCATTTTACTCAGATGAGGAGCTCCTCTTCTCTCAGGGAGCACTCTGGTAGGAGGGTGGCCACGGGGACAGGCACTTCTGCTTTGGGCGAAGGTGTAAACAGGGGTCAGGGGAGAGGAGCACTGACGGCTGGACAGCAGTGCCCCTCCAGCTGCCCTGTGTGCTGGTGTGAGGGGTTAGGCCAGTGATCGGGAGTGTGAGTCCTATGTGACCTGCAGGGAGCCCAGGAGGCAAGTAAGGGACCGGCCATCATTGACTCACATGCCATCATCCCAGAGCTGGAGGGATTCTCCAAAGGGGTTGAATAGAGGTGGAGAAGAGGCAGAGGGGCAGGGTCTGAGCTCTGGGGTAGGAACCCAGGACAGAGAGAAAACTGTTTGGAGGCGGGAGTAGTAACTAGGCCAAATGCCAAGTGGCCAAGTGAGGCAAGGGGAGGGTGGCCATGATGCACTCAGCCACATGGGGCTCCTGGAGACCACAGCGAGAGAGCGCTCTGTCCAAACCACTTACCCCGTCGGGATTGGGTGGGGCTGCCTCTGGGCTCAGCAGCCCTTCCCTGACATTCCACAGCATCCATGCACACTGCAGATGTTTGTTTTGGGTCTGGTTTTCCAAAGGGTGGGCAGAAAGCAAATGCTTCTTTCCAACCTTGAAGGGTTTATAAGAATGTGCAGATCTAGACATGAGACAGAGTTCAAAGAAGAAACCAAAGGCAGAGGAGTTGGGGCTCAGAAAAGTTCCTACTCCGTGGGTGGAAGGAATGGCGGTGTGGGAAGGCAGCATTTCCCATACTCGGGCGTTTAAAATTAGGTCTTCCACCAGCACTGCCGCCTGCGCAAGACTGGCGGGAATGTGCTGGAATGAAGTGCTAGGGACTGAGTAGGAAGTGGTGAGCATCAGGCTGCTTCAGTACGTAGCCCATGGAGAGGACGAACGTGAGTGCCTGCTGGTCGTCGTTCAGGAGCGTGGGCCCTCAGGTTCAGCAGACCCACCAGATTTGTTTCTGATTCTGGCATTTCTTGTGGGCACGTCAGTCTCTTTGCCTCAGCCTCCCCATCTTTAGAACGGAGGTCATTGCAGTACCACTTCCTGGAGTTAGTGATGTCCGTGGTACCTTAAATATGTACTGCAGATGCCTACCACAGTGGCCTACGTGTTCAGTGAGCGTTTGCGGGGCACCTGCTACGTGTGGATCAGTGACATCAGACACGACAAATGAGGCAGAGAAGAACCCTGGTCCTGGGAGCCAGCAGCCAGGCAGGGAGGAGTTATCAGTGACAGAGCAGAAGTATAGTGCCGAAGGAACGAGGGGCAAAGGCTCCGTCCTGGGCAGTCGGCATAAGGACTAACTTAGTTGGGGCTTGTTTTCAACATCACCTCTGTGTTGTGGGTTTCTGAGAACTGGCTGATTTGAGGGGCGAACTGAAGGGTCCAGGACCCTTGGTGCAGTTACTCCCACACAGACTTTCTTCCTTCTAGTTTGCTTCCCTTTGTGACGTCATCGTTGGCCAAGCTTCACAAAGTAACCCATGTGGTAAATTCCAGAAAGCAGGTCCTGAGAAAATGTGGCTTCTCTTGCTGAGAAAGCTTCCTGGGGAAAAAGCACAGACCCGGTGAAAGAGACTGCAGTAAAATGCCTCGCCGTGGACTGACAGACGGACTGACACAGTGTGAACCAAAGCCGGTTCTCTGCGGTGGACTGGAGCCTTTGAGATCTGTGCCGGGCATGGTTTGGCTAAGACCAGAATGTCACCGTGGAACTTTGTTCAGACTTTACACTCCATTTAAACCCGGAAACCATAGTCCTTTCTCCAGAAAGAACCAGTTTCTGCATGCTCCCCCTGCAAACCTCCCAAACCAAAAAAAAGCACGACTGTCATTAAACCCTCCAAACCACAGGCTGTTCACATCGCAGAGATCTGTGTGGGGGATGATCTGATTTCTAAAGACAGTTCAGCCCCAAATCTGTTGACTTCAGTTTCTTATAGGAGTGGGAAGAATTATAAGATTTGAAAGAGTCCGTTGGAAGTGTTAGAAGATTTTGAAGTAGAGGAGAAGTTTCCTTGGCTGCTGACAACTTTTGAAAATAAGAGGTGGTTTTGTAACTCTCGCAGCAGTTCAAGTGCAGGCTGGGAAAACAGCCACAAAAAGATTTGGCTGTTCAGATGTTAAATTTTTCTTCTAGTCCTCTCTGCCCCCGAAATACAATTGCATCTCTTTTAACCATGATAATGCTTTTCCTTTGGCAGTGAGCGTTTCCACACCCTCTACCAGTTTCACATGTCAGGTTTGATTTGGCCTCACATCCAGTACTTGGGTCTCCCGTGACTATTTCTGCAGAGACCACATGCTCACCGTGCCTTTCAGAGATAATCAGCTTCAGCTTTGTAACTTTATGGACTTGGGTTTTTTTGTTTTTTTTCTTTTTTCTGTTGTCAGTCCAAGAAATGTCAAAGCATTCTCTTTTGGATCACCGCTCACCTCAGCTCCTATAATCCTTGAAATCAACAGAGCTTTTCTTATAAAATAGAACTAACTTTTCTAACATTACAATTTAGCATGACTTTTACGATCTTCCACTTTGTGCTGACCTGCCAGACATCAAAAGAGCAAACCTAACTAATCAAATAAGGGACCCAGCCTGGAAGGACCACTTCTCAAGACAGAGGGACTCACGGGGTCCTGCGGTCCCCTGATCTGGTGTCCAGCTGGAGAAGGAGGACAGCTCGCCGCGCTGTTGCATGTTTTCAGATAAAACTTGGGCTTCCATGTCACCATCATCCTTTTTACTCTCTGACCACCCAAGATGTTTCTCTTCCTTGCTGTGAGCTTGTTGTAGGCGTGGGGGAGTGAAAGACTGCTCTCTAGACCCGTTTAGGGGAGTGGATTTTAGAATGTGTCCAGGAGCAGACTTAGCATCTTCCACCCATATCTTCAGGTTTCTTCTCCTTTTTGGCAAACAAGTATCACCCTCAGCTGTCTGACCCTGGAGTGTCGAATCTTAAAAACAGACAGATGTCATCATTTCTCTGAGTGGGTTTAGATCTCAGAGGCCATGTTGTGTCAGCATAGGGCCCAGCTGTGTACACATCACAGAGGCTTTCAAAGCCCCAAGGTTGCTGTTCCCTTCCGCAGGCTCCTCTTTATCCCTAGATTACTGGGATTTGGCTGAAAGGGGCAACAATGCCATTCTGATTGCCAGAGCTCTGCAGAGAGAGTGTAGAGAAGCAGTAAAGTCTGTGAATTTCAAGTGCTTTGATATTTTTACCCCCAGGAAGCACGGGGCAGCTGGTCATACAGGGTTACTCCTGAACAAATGTGATGATGGACATGGAGCGGTTGTCATTGGGGGACTAAAAGGGGCGGAGCTCAGAGCTGTCTTGGTCGGTAACATTCCTCTTTCTCTAGCATTTCAGAGTGCATGGACAGTGAGGCCGAGACGGTCATGCAGCTCCGAAACGAGCTGAGAGACAAGGAGATGAAGCTGACCGACATCCGCCTGGAAGCCCTCAGCTCTGCGCACCAGCTGGACCAGCTCCGGGAGGCCATGAACAGGATGCAGGTGAGAGTCAGAGCGCGACTGAGCCCCAGGCTGCCCGGGAAGGAGTGCCCTCCACCAAGCCCGAGGGCTGCTTTGCCTTCCTAGCCTTGCTCTCTTTATAGGCCCTCCCTGTTGCTCAAAGCCAATCTTTTAGAAGTGTAAGAGTAACCAAGCCCCTTCCCCGCCACAGCCTCCTGCCTGCAGCACTGTCTCCTGTACCTGGCCCACAAGGCTTCTACAGGATGCGTTGTCCTCTTACTCTACCACCCACTCCCAAATCCACCTTCCAGACTCTGCTCACCAGCCAGAGGGAGCCACCGACGGCCCCCTTTTCCTGCCCCAGGAATTTGTTTCATTTCTTCCCTCCACTGGGATAGCCTTCTATACACCCTTCCCTCAAGGCCCAGCCTGATGCCTCTTCCTCTGCAAAGCTTTTCCAAGTCCTACAGCTTCAAGAGTTAGTGCCCTGACCTAAATTCCTACAGATTGGTTTGTAGGGCCCTTCTCTCCTGCTGCGGATTGAAGGCTTTTGAGTCTTCTGAGCTATTATTTTGCACCCCTTTCTCTGGATGTAGCACCAGTGCTTAACACACAGTAGGTTCTTCATAAATATTCAGAGAGTGAAAGAGCACTGTGAGTTCTACTAAATTTCCCAAGGGAGGTTCCTTGGAACACTTTCCATGAGAAACTCTGTGAAAGGAAAGCACCTTGATCAAATATGTTTAGGAAGTACTGCCCCTCTCAGATTCACAACACATATACCAACTCATTAAAGTTCTGAGAAGTCCCGCAGTAAAGGTCTGGGTTGAGAAACCCAAAGTTTCTCAAATTTCTCAGGTAAGACTTTTTCCACCTTCCACTCAGACTCTGGGAGACATTTCTGAGGTCTTGTTAAAGGCCAGGTCTCGGAAAAGACAGCCCCTCCCCTGCTGGTGAGGTCTTGTGTATCCAGCAAGGGCAGTGGACACTGTTGAATCTCTCTGATTGTGTAACTTACTCCTTCTCGCCTGAGATACCCACTCGATCCCTGCAGGGAACTTTTAAATCTCTCCTCCATAAAAGGCTTTTTTGCATTATGTCCACCTAGTAAGTGAGCTTCTCCCTTACCCTTCGCAGAGTGAAATAGAGAAGCTGAAAGCTGAGAATGACCGGCTGAAGTCAGAGTCACAAGGCAGTGGTTGCAGCCGGGCGCCCTCCCAGGTGTCCCTCTCTGCCTCCCCAAGGCAGTCCATGGGCCTCTCCCAGCACAGCCTGAACCTCGCCGAGTCAAGCAGCCTGGGTGAGTGGTGTCACCGGGCCTGCAGCAGGCACTCTGGTCTCTAAGCAGAAGCCCCAGGATGAGCAGAGCAGCAGATCAAATGGAGAGGCAGCAAGCGTGTGTGCACTTAGGGTGTGCGTGTGTCTGGGTGTGCGTCTGCTACCAACATGAGCCCAGCCGTTAGACTGCTGTCATGCTTCGCTCCAGCGCCCCAGTTTCTCCAGGCTGTGAGCTTGGATCCCCTCGCCCACCATGCTGAGTTTTGTTTGACCCATTTTAAGAGGCTGACCTGCAAGCTGTATGCTACATACAACCCCTGCCCCCGCCACCCCATGGTAGCCGGTCCCACCTGGGCAGTGGCTTGGTTTATGACCTTCCTGCCTTCGGGCTGGATTCCAGGCTGTGTGGTAATTAGCGACCATGATCCAGGTTTTCGTTGTAAGCACATCGAGCCTGACGCTTTGAGTTCTTCTCCATGATGCTGCTGTTGCTAGCATTTCGGTTGAGTCTCCCTCGCACTTCCATTTGGCAAGGCACGTCGTCAGCCTGCTGACTCCTTGGTTGGTCCACTGTTGGTTTCTGTGGTTGCATCCTCCATTCTGCCCTCGCCCCTTCCCCCGCCCCCACCCCACGCCCCCCCGCACCCCGACACCTGGTTTGTCCCGCTGCTGTGCCGACAGGCGGCGGGGGTGTCAGGAAGCCGGCTTTGCTGTCCCCACGTGCCTAAGGCTGTTGATGTTTTCCATTCGCAGACATGTTGCTGGATGACACTGGTGAATGCTCGGCTCGGAAGGAAGGAGGCAGGCATGTTAAGATAGTTGTCAGCTTTCAGGAGGAAATGAAGTGGAAGGAGGTTAGTTGGATCCCTCCCCCTGCTCTGCCTGTCCCTGCGCCAGGTAGAACTACCTAGCGTAGCGATCTCATCCTTACACCCTACCACCTCGGAGCCTGCGGGGACTCGGAAATAGTACTAACGCTTTCCCTAACTCACGCTAAACCCTGGCAGCATTTCGACACGTGGAAGTGAGCCAATGGCCATTCCCTGTCTCTTATGTTTGGAACGTCTATGAAGAGCCCTAAAGATGGCCCATGTTGCACTTTCATGTCACTAACTAAACACTCACATCAGTCAGAGATGGCTTTTCTGAATTTAATCTCTTCCCAAAGCTCTTCAAAGGTAGCTAAGCACATTTAGCACAGAAGGTACAGAAGACCAAATTCAGCCGACCAGGAGCACCAGTTTTAGCAGTTGTCAGAGGCTGCTGACCAGGTAGATGCTGGGAGACAGAGGTGGCCAAGCCCGGCAGCTCACGGGAGGCTCGAAGTGAAGGTGGTGGGGCGTCCTGACTCACTGAGGCTGGAGGGGGGCGGTCCTGAGTTTTCTGAGCAGTTTCTGTTCTATTCTCTTCCAGGGTCTAGAGTTCGTACCCCTATAAGAAACTGTCTTAGGGTATGGGTGGGGATTGGCAACCAGAGTCGATTTTTAGTCATTGATTAAATCCAAATGATGCTCTAAATGACCATCTCTCAGATACTTGGGAAGACTCAGGAGTCCCTAATTTACGTCCCCTTGAGTTTTTTGTTTGCTTGTTATTTCTTAGTATTCTAGCCAACATGCTAGTATTGTCTCTGACAGCTAGGGAGCCCGCAGTGCCCTCCAGAACAAAGCGTCTGCAGCCAGACTTCTCTGCCAAGGGATGCCTCTCTGTGGCTGGCTGTCTAGACTCACTGAAGGGGGTAACCCCAGGATTTTGGAGCTGCCAGGGGTTTGAGCATCACCTAGCTTAAAGGATCCAATAAATAGCTTGATTTTCAGAGCTTAGCTAGCAGAGTGATAAACTATCAAGGGGAAATCTGTTCTTAGAACATTCTGTTAACAAATGCAAGTGATACTTGTGAATGCATTTTATTCTAATGATCATCAGCACAAACAGATCTTATATTTAACAAAAGTTTGAGTCTGAGTCGCTTTCAAAAATTGCATTGTTCTGGACCACCCCAGCACCCAGATGAGATTGGTTGTCCAGGTGTGATCTCCATTTTACAGTTGAGAAACCAAGACCCAAGCATCACTTACCTAAGGCTGTGAGGCAAGTGGTGGGGCCAGACCACCTCACAGCACGGCTCTTTGCTCCACTGATTCTGCTTAACTGCCAAATACACCCTCTTCCCACCTCCCTCACTCTCCCAATTGTATATTCTTATGAGCATGTCAGATACTTTAAAATCAAACACGATAGAATGTTCTATTAGCTTGCCTTTAATCATTATGATCATTCAGCCCCCACTATGCAGAGCCCTGCGGCCAGAGATACAAAGGAAGTAGGAAAAGATGATTGTGAACTTTCTGGAGTCTGACTAGTTTTCTGAACTGAGCATGTTTTAACTTTTAATTAGAAGAAAAGAAATCAATACTATTTAAAAAAAAAAAAGAAGAAGAAGAAGAAATAGAAACATAGTCTATCCTGAAGGAGTTTAAGATCTAGCAAGGAGACAAACTTGATAGACAGATAAGACAGAAATACCTAAAAATAAATGAGTGCAGAGTATATCATCATATAAATTGTGTACAGAACTATTGAAGTGGTATGAACTCTGAGCCTGGTGGGTTAATCATTGAAGGCTTCCTGGAAGAGGTGAGTTTGTAAGCAAAGTTTGGAAAGACGGGATAGCAGAAAGGGGAGAGCATTCCATGCAAGGGATGTGTGGTCTACACACTATACAGGGTACACGCTTGGTAGAAGGCTCTAGATTGCAGAGAGGAGATCCTCTCTCCCTGACCCACAGGTTGCTGTATTAGCAATAGAGGAGGAGAGTGTTTAAGACTGTAGCATTCAATCTAAGTCACAGCTGGTATTAAAACAATAGGAATTTTATTCCCCTCTCAAGTCACTGGTGGAGTTCTAAGATAATCTGAGTCCTCTGCTAAACTGAGTCAGAAGAGATCCACCCGTTTTTCACCTGCATACATTTCCTTGCCCTTAGGATTCCAGACCACACCTCTTTCTCATTGGCTGCATTGGCGTTAGTGGCAAGACCAAGTGGGATGTGCTCGATGGGGTGGTTAGACGGCTGTTCAAAGTAAGTGTTTCATGAAGACGGCTGTGCCGGTCTCTCTCCCCGAGCGGGGGCCTGGACTTAGGGAGGGAAAGGGAGGTTTGTGTCCAGAACCTGGTCATTTCTCGGGCCTGTCCCCTCTCCCACATCCTTATGATGCTGGGACCTGTGAACAGAAGGAGGAAGGTAAGTACAAACTGGGAACAGGCACAACTGTTCTTGTCTGCCCTTGGCAGGGGTTGGCCAGCCAGTAAGAGTCATTGCCTGGCCTTGAGCAATTATTTGAGCCTCTCATGGTGAACTGCTCATGTCCACATTCTCTCTTCACCTTAGAATTGTGTCCTGTTGAGTATGTTTTGCAGTGTGTGTCCTGTGGCTGGGGCTGAGACATCAGATTTCCCTCCTTCATGTGAGGGGAGAGGATTTGATCTAACTTGCCCGGCGTCCTGTGCCAACACTTTCAGAGTCTGCGATTTGCGCTCCAGGTGACACTGACTTCTGACCCACGGCCAGTGTCAAAGATGTTGGCATAGTTATTTTTCTGTTCATTCTAATCCCATCATTGGAGTGGGTGTTTGCCACAGGAGAAAAAACTAATGAGTATCGAGGTGAACCTTGACATACTAAGTGGTTTGAAAGAAGCTTTTGGTACATTTTTTCTATTGACTTGAAATAGGTTAACAACCAGAAATGTTCATTAATCACATCCCCTGAGTACGAATAATGGCCCACATTTTTTGAGCCAGAGATCACGTTGGTCTCCTTGCGTTGGTCTGATTTCAAAACCTGACTTCTAACCAGTGCACTCCAGTCTCCTAACATCTAGACTCAGGAGCCTTCACACACACAAAATTCTGTTGTCTGATCAAAGCTTGCTCCCTGTCTTGGCAGGCCAGTCTGTAGAATTGTGACCAGGTGTGGGACAGGAATGGCCTAGGGCAGCCCAGGTCTGCTCCCCCAGCCTAAACCTGATCTCTGCTGGTGTGCAGTTGGACATCTTTGGATTAGAAGGACAACAGTTTGGACAAAAAGATTCTGTGGGGAGTCACACATGAGGAAATGGGGCCATTAAAGGGAGAGGCTTGTTATCAGCCTTCCACCCACAGACCTTCATTGCAAGTTCAATGACCTACAACCTTTTGGTCACTCACCTAAGAGGGAACACCTTCCAAACTCCACACACATTGGCTTCTTTAGAACTCAAGAGTTGCTTTTTTCTAGCAGCCCCAGGTTTTGTTCCCTTTGTCAATAGGATGGGCCTTGACCTGAGCCAAAAGAAGGGGCTGGTAGAGAGATTTCTTGTCCATTACTTTTTCATGCATCTTCCAGCACCACTCACAGGCCCTGACGTCTTCAAGACTTCAGCTGAACTTAGAGGACAGGCAGGCTAACATTTCCGTGCTTGGTTCATCCAGACTAAACGTCCACCATCCTGTTAGGGTTTCCCATCCCCCACCCCCATACCACCATCACTAACCAAATAAATCTGTATTTTAAGAGGCCTGTGGTATGAGGGCTTCATCCCTACAGAAAGTCAGCTCTTCTGTCCCTCGTTCCACAGTGTTGGTATTTCAACTCAGGCATCAGCTGAGAAAGAGGAGAAGGTGACTGTAAATCACCCAGTGGAAACATGAGTCACGGGCAGATTTTTGGCCACGTGTTTGACGGGGTCTTTATTTTGTTTTTTGGTTTTTTTTCCAGGAATACATCATTCATGTCGATCCGGTGAGTCAGCTGGGGCTGAATTCAGACAGCGTCCTCGGCTACAGCATTGGGGAGATCAAACGCAGCAACGCTTCCGAGACCCCCGAGCTCCTCCCCTGCGGCTACCTGGTCGGAGAGAACACGACCATCTCCGTGGCTGTCAAAGGTACGCCGGCCGCCCGCAGACGGGGAGCTTTGGGAGCCGCAGTCCTTGTTCTGTGACTTGGCACAGGAAACCGTGGCCGCGGTTGCGTTGGGGCACATGTTTGCGGGTTGTATTTTTTTTCTCTTCCGCCACAGTTACTCTTACCTAAGCAAGCTGAACAGTCTTTAGCTTTTCCGACCTCCGTCAGGTACAAATAATTAGAGTTTATTGCTGAAATTACATAACAAAAGATCCCATTAGCCTTATGACTCTGGGGTGATGGAATCTTAATAACCCTGTTGACATGGGCTCAGCCGATACTGGTGAGTTACTCTTGCCAGAGAGCCTTGGACTCGGTCCCTTTCTGCAGATGGGGAAAGCATGATTTGCTGTAGGCTAGTGAGGGGTTGCTAGGAGCACGCTGAGGAAATGCTGGAGCTCTTGCCCGCGCATGATGCTTTGGAGCTTCCTGTGGCTCATCAGCTAGAGACGTTACGCCCCAGGCCAGAGTGGGTTCTGTGGAACTCTAGGCCCACAGAGCATTTTGGGAAAAAAAAGTTTCATGGCCAAATAAGTCTGGGAAACTGCATCATTACCATCATCCGGGTTGGGAGGCAGCGGGGCGGGCGTGTATTGGTACTCTGTGAAGGCTCTGTTAGTGTCCTAACTCTTAGAGCTGCTGAGCAGGCTGTGTGTGATCCAGTCTGACACAGATGTATTTGACCAGAAACTCCTTTTTCCTGTATTTTATGAACCACCTAAAGAACAGACTGATGAGCACTGCGGAACAGAATGATAGACACAGAACGAACAGACTGATAAACTCAACTTTCAAGGTGTCTTGTTTCTGTTCTGTAAGACACTGATCTCAGCTGTAGATTTAACAGTGCGGCTTGGGGATTGTTTGATACAAGTTTGGTTTCCTGGTTGGGAGGTTTTCCAAAAGCACCCCCAACGCTCCTCATCAGCAGGAATGACTATCTCACTCTGTTGGCGACAGGTGGCATATTTTTGTTTGAGCCTCATAGACAGGTGGCATATTTTTGTTTGAGCCTCACACAAGCCTTATCTTGCAAGCGAGTCGAATTCCACAGTTGTGGCCTCGGGCCACAGATGCCAGAAACCTACTCAAAACAAAACTCAGCGGAAAAAAAAAAAAAGGAAACATAGGCTCAGGTACCTGGAAAATCCCAGAATATACTTCAGGCATAACTGGATCCAGGTGCTCCAGCAGTGCCATCGGTACTAGGCCTCCCTCACTCAGCTTTGCTTATTTTTTGAGCTTTCTTCACATGGCTGATGAGTGGCCCTGATTCATCCTGCTAGCTTAGGAAGCAAAAAGGGAGTGTCTTTCTGGACAAGTGCGAGAGAAAAATTCTTAGAGGTGATTCTTAGGTGAGTCAGATGCCCATCACCAAATCAGTCATTGTGACCAGGAAAAGGTGCTCACAAGCCCTCCCCCCTGGTGGATGAAGGTGTGGGGTCAGCCCTGCTGGAACCACCTGAAATGAACTCCGTATCAGAAAGAAGAGTCCTGCTGGAAGGGGGAGGAAGGAGGGCTGGCGAGCACACCCTGACCACAACTGTCCACTCCAAGAACCCTGTAAGGAAAGCTGGATCCATCATGAGCTTACGTTGCATTTTACCCATGCCAATGAGTAGGTGAGCACTGCAAGCCCTACAGAGTGAAAGGAGTGCCCCACTGCAGAGACCAGACCAGACCTCTGCAGAAACGGCGACAAGACCGTCTGCCCCTGGGGAACAGGTCGCCCCACCACAGAGCCGGATCTGGTGCTGGGTCGGCACATCAGGTTGTTTTAGCATCTGGAGGGATCGGCGCAGGTTTATTTTTAATCAAGACACGACTCTTCTGTCTTCTGGTAGTACTTGACACTTAGGCCTTCAAGGCACTAAAAACCACTTAAGGATTTGAGCTGAAAGAGATCCGTGAGCTGCAGAGGACTGATTTCAGTGGAACCAGGAGAGGGGCTGTGGCTTTGGGTGCTCTGAAGTGAGTCGGTCTGCAAAGTAGTCACCCCCGGGGGGCGGATTATGTCAAGAGACCAAAACAGCCACATATATGCTGAGAGAGCGGTTTCAGGGAGTTTTAATTCCCACCTCATGTTTGTTATTAAGTTTCAACAGGACACCCCACCCTCCATACTTGGCATTGAGCTTTGAGCCACCGTAGGCTCTGTTGAGGCCACTTCCAGGAAAGTTTTAGACCTGTACCCAGAAGATGTCATTTGGGATCCTTCATCAGGACGATCCTAGAACAGTCCTTGCATTCAGGAGCTATTCTCGGTTGTGGAGGATTGAAAATAAGCATATGGATGCATTAGGAGGATCTGTTTGCAGTGAATAATTATGTGGATGGAAGATGCTGTTATAAAACAATAAATGCTTTTCAGTTTACTTTTTACCTACATATACTGGTTTCTTTTTCTAAATTTATTTTTATTTTTATCTTTTTTACTGAAATTTAGTTGATTGCCACATTGTGTTAGTTCCAAGTGTACAGCAAAGTGATTCAGTGTTCTCTCTCTATATAGAATATATACATATTCTTTTTCAGATTCTTTTCCATTATAGGTTATTACAAGATACTGAATCATATACTGGTTTTTTGAGGTGCTTATTTAATAGAATTACTTTAGGTTCTGGACAAATATCCTTGACTGAATCCTCTCTTTGCAGTGATATCAAGAAAGGCAACATCACTGAGTAATGAAGTTGTCCTGGGGGGGACGGGGAAAGATGTTTCCTCTTAATGTTGCTGAGGCTCAGAGGTCTCAGCAGGTAGCATTGCAGCCTAGGTCTTCCAGTATTCACATCCCTGAATCCTTGTGTTTTTCCTCATTTTAACGATAAGAGTGTTGCTACCTTCCTGGTCCATGAGTGTGGGCAGCAGTGCACCTGGCACGCAGGAGAGGACAGGGTAAAGAGGCAGCCCCAGGATCCGGGTGGACACGGGAGATTCACGTTAGTTTTAGCAAATACCATCGGTAATGGTAAATCCAGACAGACAAGCAGGGCTCTTAGTCTTAGGAATTGTGCAGAGAATGGATGAGGACAGAGGGTCCAGATATTAAAGGTGAATCTGAGTCTGAGGAGGTCAGCCAAGCCAAGGGCCAGAGCACACAGTGCTGGTGAGCAGGGAGCCTGCGGTGTCCCTGGGTGGGCGGGGGTCTCAGATGAGGGGGCTGCCCGGGAAAGGGCTGGCTTCAGGTTTTGGCAGTCCAGGTGAGCAGGCACAGAGACCCACCCTCTCTGCAGGGCTGCAAACACTTCCTGTCTCTCTCAAATGCAGGGCTTGCAGAAAACAGCCTGGACTCTCTGGTGTTCGAGTCCCTGATCCCCAAGCCCATCCTGCAGCGCTACGTCTCCCTGCTGGTGGAACACCGGCGGATCATTCTCTCTGGGCCCAGCGGCACTGGGAAAACCTACCTGGCCAACCGGCTGTCAGAGTACCTGGTACTCCGGGAGGGACGGGAGCTGACAGACGGGGTCATCGCCACCTTCAACGTGGACCACAAGTCCAGCAAGGTGAGGAGGTCATTTGGAGGCTGCTTCCTAGCCACGGGTCACTTTTTGGCCCTTTCAGAACTTTTGATGCTGCCGCCACCCTGATGGCAAAGCAGCATTTCCTACAATGCTCACCTTTGGTGGTTTTAAAAGCCTAGAGAAGGAGGTCAGAATGAAACTAGCAGAAAGGAAGGCTTTGACCCAAAACTTCCCAGTAAGAAGTTCCGTCTGTAAGTCGAGGTCATTCATTTCTTACTTCCTCACTGTGGGTCAGGCATGATGCTTAGTGATGGCAGTACTTTAAGGCCAACCCAGACGCATCCACTTCAGAGCAGCAGGAATTTATCGTGTGCCTAGTAGGTGCTATTGTTTTTCCAAAATGAAACCTCCTTGTGTAGAACAACAGTAACAGTAAGAACAACAGCCCACATTTATAGAATGCTTGCCCCAGGACCAGCAAACCAGCCACCCCACAGCAGTACCTTTGAGGGAATAGTTGTCACGATCCAATTTTACAGAGGAGGAAACTGAGGCCCGAGGCAGATGGCCATGTACCTAAGCCCACTGACATGGTCCTAAGCAGTAGACTGGAGCTCAAGTCGATGTCTTAGACCCCAGAGCCAGCAAATAGGCTCCATCCTGCCTCACAGGGAGTGATAGAAACATTTGGACAGTCTGACCTAGTCCCAGCCTAGGGTTGTGAGGTATTTTCTCCAACCTGTTTATTATCCATGCAGTGGGATTTGGGTAATTCCCTCTGCCTGGCCCTCTGCAAAGGGGCTGGAGAGTCAAAGGTGAATTGGCAGTGATTCTTTGACCTGAAAAGTCACCTGGCGTCCTTGAAGATGCAGATTCCTAGACCTCGTTCCTTGATGATCTCTCAGTGGGTTGTGGGGCCGGGGATCCACGCCGTGCACAACTTCCCCAAGTGACTCAGGTGTAGAGGCAGGACTAGAGGGGAGCGGTCAGAACCCCTGTGTCGAGGTCCTCTGTGCATAAGCTCAGGGAAGGCTCACTCTCAGGACCAGTGAGAGCAGGCTCCCAGGCACATGACTGGGCGTGGAACCAGGCTGGGTTTCAGTCCCCACTCTCCCTCCCCTCAGCTGCGCAGCCTCATACAGAGCACAGCTCCCCAACCGTACCCCACTGCGTAAGGGAGGGAGGGCTCCGCGCCTCAGGAGTC
This sequence comes from Vicugna pacos, assembly GCF_048564905.1. Taxonomy (NCBI): domain Eukaryota; kingdom Metazoa; phylum Chordata; class Mammalia; order Artiodactyla; family Camelidae; genus Vicugna; species Vicugna pacos. The sequence continues at coordinate 41,213,369 of NC_132996.1, forward strand.
CTGTTTCTGTCAGGTGCCTGAGGCCATGAACCCACAGTGGAGAGGAACTAAAAGAAGGAAAAATGACTGGTAACTTTAAAAGTTGGGCTGTTTCTTTTTCTTTTTGTTTTTAATGGAGTATAGTTGATTTACAGTGTTGTGCTAGTTTCTAGTGTACAGCAGAGGGGTTCAATTATACATACATACATATTCTTTTTCATATTCTTCTTCATTATAGGCCATTACAAGATACTGAATATAGTTCCCTCTGCTATATAGCAGGACCTTGTTGTTTCATATATAGTAGTTTGTATCTGCTAATCCCAAACTCCTACTAATTTTTCCCTCCTCTACTCCCCCTTTTCCCCTTTGGTAACCATAAGTTTTCTATACCTATGAGTCTGTTTCTGTTTTGTAATAAGGTCATTTGTATCATTTTTTTAGATTCCACATTTAAGTGATATCATATGTTACTTGTCTTTCTCTGCCTAACTTCACTTAGTATGATAATCTCTAGGTCCATCCACGTTGCTGCAAATGGCATTATTTCATTCTTTTTATGGCTAAGTAGTATTCCATTGTGTGTGTGTGTGTATCACATCTTCTTTATCCATTTATCTGTTGAGGGACATTTAGGTCGCTTCCATGTCTTGGCTGTTGTAAATAGTGCTGCTGTGAACATTAAGGTGCATGTATCTTTTCAAATTAGTTTTAATTTTTTCTGTATATATTCCCAGGAGTAGGATTGCTGGATCATATGGAAACTGTATTTTTAGTTTTTTGAGGACTCTCCATACTGTTTTCCGTAGTGGCTGCACCAAATGACATTCCTATCAACAGCATAGAAAGTTTCCTTGTTCTCCACACCCTCTCCAGTATTTATTGTTTGTGGACTTTTTAATGCTGACCATTCTGACCAGTGTGTGGTGATACCTCATTGTAGTTTTGATTTGCATTTCTCTCACACTTAGCAGTGCTACGCATCTTTTCATGTGCCTATCGGCCATCTGTATGTCTTCTTTAGAAAAATGTCTATATGGATCTTCTGCTCATTTTTTGATTGGGTTGTTCGTGGTTTTTGTTACTGAGTGGTATGAGCTGTTTGTATAGTCTGGAAACTAAGCCCTTATCAGTTGCATAGTTTGCAATATTTTCTCCCAGTTCTCCCAGCCCATAGGTTATCTTCTTGTTTTGTTTATGGTTTCCTTTGCTGTGCAAAAGCCTGTAAGTTTGCTGAGGTCCTATTGGTTTATTTTTGCCTAGATTTCTCTTGCCTTGGGAAACGACCTGGGAGAACATTGCTGTGATTCATGTCAGAGAATGTTTTGCCTGTTTTCTAAGTGTCTTACATTTAAGTCTTAAGCCACTTTGAGTTTATTTTTGTGTACGGCTTGAAGAGTTGGGCTTTTTCTATTGCTACAAAATGCATTTTGACTTGTAAGGGAGGCCTGGGTGTATCTATGTGTTTATATGAAGCAGAGGAGATGGGACATTCCAAGCAACCAGGCCAGCATGCAGGACAGTCTGCCATGGGGAAGTGCATACCCTGAGGCAGGTGCCAAGTCCAGATCCAGCCCTGCTGCCGACCCGCTGTGCTATCTCAGGCTGGTCACCTGACTTGGATGTGCCTCAGCTTCCCCATCTGTAAAATGGAATCATAGTACCCACCCCAGAGGTTTATCGTGGGGCCACAGAAGTTCCTATGTGTGAGGCCCCTAGAGCAGTACTTGGCACAAGGTCACGCCCATCATCATTGTCATGATAATACCATCAGGCAGTTGTTCTGGCTTCACCGCTGGTCCTTAGCTCACTGTTTTGGCCTTTCCCCATTGCACATTCTTTTTTCCCTTCCTTTTCTGGCACACCCCTCACCCCAGCTGTGCTGGGCTGCGTTCTAGTTCCAGCTCCAGACAATGTGCCACCCATTCTTCACAGTTAAGGTCAGAGCTTACCCTTTGGACTTCCCAAGGCCCACTGTATGAGGAGACCACGCCCCCTGCTCCGCTCACTGTCCGTCTGCCCCAGCGCTCATCAGCAGGACGCATGTGCATCGGGGGGCAGGGGAGGAGGTCTTCGCTGTATTGATTCATCAGTGTAAACGGCTCGTAGTACTGTGGATGCACAGAGACGTATGAGGCACCTGCCCTCAGGAGCTTCCTGGGAGGTTGGCATAATAAGAAATAACAAGAAAAGTGACAGCACTTCTAGAGAGTGGTAGAGCAGGTGCACAGCCATGTCTGGGCACCCCCGCGGTGCCATGCTCTTGCCCGGGGCTGAAGGTTTGCTGTTACCTTGCAAATTCCAGAAGGCAGGACCCAGGCCTTCCTTTCCCCTGCCCGCCCAAGTCTCCTGAGCCCAAGCTGAAGCAGGCAGGCCCTCAGCATGTGTTTCCCGCGCAGCCTGGGGAAGGGCCTCTGCCAGTTTTGGCCAGGCAGAGGGAAGACCCCGAGCATACGTGGCTCCATCTTCGTGGGGGTGTTCACTCACTTGCTCCTGCCCGACCTCCACAGGAGCTGCGCCAGTACCTGTCCAACCTTGCGGACCAGTGTGCCAGTGAGAACAACGCTGTGGACATGCCTCTGGTCATCATCCTGGACAACCTGCATCACGTCAGCTCCCTGGGCGAGATCTTCAATGGGCTACTCAACTGCAAGGACCACAAATGGTACAGGCCGCTCTGGACCTCCCGGCCCCGGGGAAGACGTGTGCTATGGGGGGCACGGGGGTGGCAGCCAGCAGCCGTTCAGCTGACACTTAGGCGCCCCGGGGCGCTGAGAGACCTCCCACAGCTGCTTGTCCTTCATCTCTCCCACAGCCCTTACATAATTGGCACAATGAACCAGGCTACCTCTTCCACTCCCAACCTGCAGCTACATCATAACTTCAGGTAAGCTGTCGCTATTTGAGTCCCTGTTACATGCTGGGAACTATGGGCATTTTTCCCAGCTTAGCTCACTTGATTCTTACAACAGCCTCAAGTCCTTACATTTATCCTTCTCAGTTTACAAACAAGGAAAATGAAGTGACTCATAAGTGTGAGGTCACGCAGCCAGTCACTGGCAGAGCTGACTTGAACCCAGGTCCCTGACTCTAAGCTCTGGGTTAGTGGTGCCAAAGCGGCAGCTCTGGGCAGGGGCTGGAGGCACGCAATGCTGCCCATCACCAGTGGTGCATCTCTTGATCCCAAGTGGACATGAGCAGTGAAAGCTCTTGCTTGGGAAGGTCCCCATGGAGCGAGGTCTGTGTCTGTGGCCTTCAAGCTCCAGCTGCTGTGAATCCTTTGCCCTAACCCCGAACCGGGCTCTCCCGCAGCGGGGTGTCATGCGAGGTCGTGTGGCCACTCGCCTTGCCGTCGCTAAATGCCTCTTGCCCTGTCCTGACACCCAGCTGACTCCAGATACTCCTCTCCTGCCTGGGCCCTTAGATGAGGGTGAGCAGCCGTCTCCTGGGTGAGACCCCCTGGCCCATTTTCAATGGCTACTCTGCGGGCATCTCTGCTGAAGGTCGACCTGAATTGTAATTATCAGAGAAGTACTGTCTCCTCCAGGCCACTAAGACCACCAAGACCACGGCTCACATCTGCATCCAGGCTGTCCCTGTCTTGTCCATGCTTGCTCCTGAATGTCCCTCTGGTCCTTTCTCCTCCTTCTTCCCCCGTCACTGCTCATCCTCTCCCAGAGCACTGTTGCAGTCATTTTCTAACCAGGATGTCTGCCTGCACCTCAGCCCCCTGCAGGCCACCCTCTGTGGCAATGCCCACTGGAATGAACATTCTAGAATTCAAATCTGACTGTAAACCTTCATGTGTGAAGTCCTTCAGTGGCCCCATTGCCCCCAGGATGAAATCCAGGCCCCTTGGATTAGCAGGTCAAATCTAAACTCTGGGTACACGGAACCTCTGACTATTTCTCATGCCTCTGCAAATCTGCAGCCTGCTCTCTGCCCACCTCACCTCACCTCACATGGCTGCTCTGTTCATCCCCTGTGGTCTCAGCTCAGACATCCCCTCCCCCAAGGAGCCTTCCCTGATTGCCTGGGTTTCATCATGTCTCATTCCACTTATCTGCCTCCTCCACTAGACTGAGCTCCTGGGGAATAGGAACCGTGTCTCGGTCATTGTCACAGCTCCCAGCCCAGCACAGGACTTGCCACAAGCACAGGGGGCAGCTGAGTCAGTGGTTAGAGCTCAGGCCCTGGAGTTGGATGGTCTTGGTTCTCATCTTAGCTCTGCTGTTGACTGGCAGTTCGATCTTGGACAAGTTATGTAACCTGTCTGTGTCTCAGAATTTCTATCTGTAAAATGGAGGTGGTGGCCTTATCTGTGTTGCAGGGTTGCTCTGAGGAACAGTGAGTCAGTATAATGTGCAGTGTTCAGAAGAGTCCAGTTTTAGCATTAATATGTGCCCCTTCCAGCTCTGATGAGCTTGGGTGTGTGAGGTGAGCCATTGTCGCTGTCACTGAAAAGCATTCCTGACTCCCCCCAGGTGGGTGCTTTGTGCCAACCACACGGAGCCCGTGAAGGGTTTCCTGGGCCGGTTCCTGAGGCGGAAGCTCATGGAGACAGAGATCAGTGGGCGGGTGCGGAATGTGGAGCTGGTGAAAATCATCGACTGGATTCCCAAGGTCTGGCATCACCTCAACCGCTTCCTGGAGGCTCACAGCTCCTCGGACGTCACCATAGGTATGGGGCGCCAGGCGGGCTGGCTTGGGGTGGGGAGGTCCAGCCTCCTCGGATGGCTGTCCTGGGCCCTGGCCAGGTCGGCACTGAGCAGCCACAAGTCAGCCAGTCGCTGCGCTGGCCACAGGGATGGAGAAGGGGGTAGAAGGACAGTCCCAGCCCCACACAGACCCCAGGCCACCAGTCACCCGCGTTCCCGGGCTGTGTCTCCGCCCCTCCTTCCCTGCCCAGCATGCCAGGGCTGATGAGCAGCAGAGAGAGGTGCCCGGTCTGGGCTGCTGCCGGCTCAGGGAGGGGCCCCCACCCCGGGGCTCCCCCAGGTGGGAGCCACCCTGTGGGGTTGGCTTTGCTTTAAAAATAAAATGATGTTGTCAACATTCCTGAAGCTTAGGCTTCAGAGAAAAAAAAAGATCACTGATCATCCCACCATCCTGATGCAGTATGTAATTCGCGTTTATCTTCCCCGTCCTTGTCCGTACATGTTTTATGTAGTTGCACTCAGAGTGTACACACAGTATGTTCTTTTTACTTTCTCACTTTACCTTGTCTCATGAGCATTCTGTGTTGCTCTGCAAAGTAATCGAATGTGGAGGTACCATCATTTCCTTAACCATTTCTGTTCCCTTGGACATTTTGTGTGCTTCCATTTTCAAAGGACAAGATTAATATACTGCAATGGACATCTTTCTCCATAAAGCCTCCTCTCTTTGGGATGATTTCCCAGAGGAGCGAGGTCCCAGGTGGGGTTAGGGAGTCCAAGCGGCCTGCTCTGTGCCCAGCACCCGGCAGCTGGTATTTCTGCTGTCACTCCTAAAGTTCGGGGTCCTTCCTGTGAGGGACGCTGGGACCGGCTTCTCTTGGCCACACCCATTTCGGTCTGACTGGATGTTCCCTGTGGTCCCCAGGGCCCCGGCTCTTCCTGTCCTGCCCCATCGACGTGGATGGTTCCAGGGTGTGGTTCACGGACCTGTGGAACTACTCCATCATCCCCTATCTCCTGGAAGCTGTCAGAGAAGGACTCCAGGTGAGAAGCTCACTGCCCGCTGGCCTCTAAGCTCGAGGGACTGTTCTAGTGACCACAAGAGTTGTCTTTCTCTCCCCCTTCAGAAATCTGACTGACGTGTCGTGACAGCCCCTCATCTGTGAAGCCATCCGTTCAGCGCAGCATAGAACACGCTGGGCTGCAAATCCTGGCTGTGCCCCTGTTAGCTGTGTGACCCTAAGCCAGTCATTCAGCCTCTCTGTGCCCTAGTATCATCATCAGGAGGAGAGAGAATCACAGCACCCTACCACAGACAGTTGTTGCCAGGGTTCAGTGAAGCCGTGGCCGCAAAGTGCTCAGTGTAGCGAGAGCACAAGGAATGGAACAGGTAGCGCTTCACACTCTGCAGAGTCTCCTCACGGCTGCTCTTTGGTTCAAGCTCTGCATTAGTCCTCGGACTTGGACAGAGTTTTGTGTTTTTTTTGGTCTCCATTTTTTTAAGAGAAAATTGTGGCTCAGAGAGAGTAAGTGACTTGCCCAAGGTCACGAAGAATATGGGATTTGCAGCTAGGCCGCAGGTTCTCAGCCCTCGGCCCCATGGTGCTCACTGCCTGACATCAGGACCCCTGACAGGTGACCCTGGGCCGCACGCGGCTGCCCGTCCCTCCTGCCCTGCCGCAGCTGGAAAGCCCGAATCCTTTACTTCTCACTCAGCCCCGGGCTTAATATTAGGAGCTTAGCAGTAAACTGGAGTTTATAACAGTTTTATTGTTGAGCCTGGAGGCAGCCTGAGAAGTCTGTCAGTTTTCAGCACCACTCTGAGTAATTAGCAGGCATCACGCAGGACTGACTCATCCAGGAACCAGCTTAGCAGCCGGGTTTCTGAGGGCTGTTTCCTTGGTACCAGGCAGTGGGAGACACAAGATGCTGTTGGTGGACCGGGGGGTGTGGTAATGCACACCCGCACACACGTGTGTGACGGTACGCGTTAATGGCTTCAGTCCGGGCTGGTCGTTCGTGCTCATTTAGCTGAGCCTGGCGCATCTTCGACGGCTTTGTCTCTGTAACATGCAGCAGCACTGATGGCCTTCAGAGACATTCAGGACAAGCAGAGCTAGAAAAGGAAGAGAGTGTGCCTCTGGTCACTGGTATTTCATTGAACTGGAGCATGTAGGCTGCAAATTCGAGCCACCGTGTTCGAATATAAGTGGTTATGAAGGCAGAGAGTAGCAAGAAATTAGGCGAGTCTGTTGACTGGCCCCAAATCCTTAGTTAGCAGTGTCGGAAGATTGTTAATAGGCGGTGGCATTTTTTCTCTTTTAAAAAATTATAATTGACATACAATATTATATTAGTTTCAGGTATACAACAGTGATTTGATATTCTTAAACATTATGAAACTATGGAAAGTCTGGTTAACCATCTGTCCCCATACAGTTATTACAGTGTTATTGACTGTATTCCTCGTGCTGTGCGTTACATCCCTGTGACTTATTTATTTCACGGCTAGAAGTCTGTACTTCTTAATCCCCTTCACCTTTTTCCCCCATTGATGACAGCATTTCTGTTTTATCGAATGTGGCCTTTATTTTTTTTTAAATGATATGAAAGATTTCACATCTTTGCAGCAGAATCTCTCTAGGTAGATAAATTCACTGGCCTGGGTAAATTAACCATAATTTATTTAGTCTTTCATCAAATGGATCTGTTACTACCACAAGCCCAAACAGCCACCCAGTCACCCCTATTTTCTTGGGCCAATGGAAGTATCTCCCGCCTGCTGGCTTCTTGGGCTCTGTTTCTTTTCAGAAGCCCTTCTCTCTTGTCATCAGTGGCTTCTAGGACTGCAGAAGGCAGGCGCCCCTGGGAAACCCAGGCGTCTCAAAAGAAGCAGAAGGAATTGCAGGTGGGGGAGCGGCACCATTCCTGCCCCCTCATTTCTGCTTCCTCTCAGTTCGCCCACGTGCTCCTTTGCCCGGATGTATCTTCTGGGTGGGACGGGGAGTGACCAAGAACGTGCTTGGAAGACGTCGTGGGCGCGGTTGAGTAAAGGCCTCCTGCCCAAGGAGACACTCACCAGGAGGGGTTCTGTCTATGCTCCAGCCTCAAGCTACACATCGGATGCCCCCCTTTGGTTCTCACCAAGGATAGACAGAGCTAAGGCCAGCCCAGCTCCTTGGACCTCAACTTAAAAGAAGGCCTTGTGGGCACGGCTGTGAAAGTGGGGTCTGAACGTCCTTGCCCGTGCTGGAGAGGCAGCCTTTCCAGAGCGTGACCTGGGGACTCCACCTCTTACCTTATGACCTTGGCAAGGGCTTAGCTGCTTTGACCTCTGGAAGAGCTGTCCGGGGGGAGGTAGGCAGCACCAAGACTCTGCTGCCATCAGGTATCACCATAGCTTCCAGTCAGCCCCTCCAACAGGCACAGCCTTGCCAGGAGGAGATGCGGCATTGCCCCCTAGTGGATACCAGATACCTACAAGTTCTGACTCTGGAGTCTTTTCCTGAGTCTGTATGTGTAACTGCTTGGAGGTTCTTCCTGAATGTGTACCTTGATGCCTACATGTGTGATGTACATGTTCATAGTCAGGAGGCGCCCAGGAGCTGAGGTTTCAGTTTCTGATGTCTAGGCTCCCTGTTGCTGACCCAGTGGGCTTGCCAGGCTCCTCCATGCCTTGGGGAAATTGAATGTCCTGTCTGTCTGTACAGCTCCTTCCCAGAAGCTGCCTCGGGGCTCTGCCGTGCATAAGGAGCTTTATGATACATCCTTTGCTTGCCAGGGTACTTACTCAGCCATTCATCACCTGGACTTGGACATATCCAGCGGCAAGTGGGGAGGCTTGTAAAAGTATTCTCCGTTGTTGCAGATGATGTTAGGTGCGCCCGGCTGTCTTTGTCTTATGACTCAGTCTTGTTCCCCTTTGGAGTTGTCATTGTAAACACTTGCCAAAGTGTCTCAAGTCGACAGAGTAACTCAGAAGACCTCCATCCCCCTGGTGAAGAGGGGAGAGCAGAGGGGCAGGGGGTACATTTATCAGATGACCCAACCTGCTCTGAGACCCTGGGCAGGCCTCCCATCTCTAGGCCTCGGTTCCACATCTGTAATCCAGGAAGTGTGGACTAGAAGAGATTTTTCAGGCTGGCTCTGTGGAGCCCCAAAGTTCCCCGAGCTACTCAGAGCACAAACATAAAAACCACTGGGCCAGACTCTCTCTCAGAACTTGATGAGCTCAGAATTCCAGCCTCTGTGGTCCTGCAGCACTGAGCGTCTCCTCTTCCAGCTGCAGGCTGGAGACAGATGCGTCGCTGTCAGAACCTCACATTTGGTTCATCTCCACACACGTGAAGTCCAGCTTGGTAAAGTCGATTGAGTTCTATAGGGAAACCCCTGGAGGGAGAAGCTTCTGAAAACTTCAGGAACTTGGAATGGACTTTCTCAGTTCTAAACATCCCCAAATGTTTGCGTTCCCTCACTCCCTGACCCGCACGCGCGTGCCCACGCGCCTTTGTGTGACCCCTTCCTGCTGGGACTGTGGATTCCCTTTAGACGACCAGACCGGATTCTCTGGCCTGAGTCACTACTGCCCCAGGTTAAGGAAGATTTAGCAACAGGCAGGACTGGAGCCCTAGAAGGGAGGGGCGCTGGTGTCTGGAAGCGATGAGGTCATAGGAGGCTGTGTGTGTCTTAGTGGAGGAGGAGGCGGCCACTGATGAAGAGGGGGGCGGGCCCGTCTGCAAGGCAGGAAGGGCAGGCGCTTCCCAGACAGAAATGGTACGAGAAGGTCAGAGGTGGCTGAGCAGTCTTGAGACAGCCAGAAGGGCAGCAAGCCCAGCCCGGGTGACGAGTCCTCCTCGGGTGGGCAGCCTGGCCAGCATCTCCCTGTTCCGGCTTTGGCTGAGTCATGTGGCTCTTGCTGATACCAAGTGGTTCAGAGTAGAGTCAGTCAGGAGACGTAGAGAAATAAAAGACCAGACAAGGAAGCTGGGATCCTGGGTTCGAAGCCACCTCTGCTCCAAATTCTCTCATCTGGCTCTTTAGGCGCCAGCTTCTCCATCTGATACATGAGGGAGCTGGGCTAGGTGACCCCAGTTCCCTGCAGCTGAGACAGTCTCTGACCTGAGAAAGAAATGGTTTTGTCAGTCAGAGCTCAGCTCTCCTCTCCTGTCATCCCCTTGCCCTCTCTCCCGTCTCAACTGTCAGAGTCCTGGGAGGACAGAGGGAGCAGACAGATGGACAGACAGGCTGTAGTCTAGATGTAATTCCAGTCTAGAGGCCCCCTGCTGTCTTGTGGTTCAGGGGTCTTTGGTCTTTGTACGCCGTGGTCCCCTACAGAAAGGATGCCCTCCCAGAACCACAGGCAGCACTGTCTAGGGTGGGCTCATCTTGTCCTGGCTCTGAGCACATCCTGCCTCCTCTTCGCGGACTCCAGTGGTCCACGGACAGACTTGGATTCCAGTTCTGCCTCCTCTCCTCCCTGGGTTTATCTCTGTCTGAGCAGCGTGGGTAGTGATGCTTCCTCGTGACGTCATGTGCTGGTTAAACCAGAGATTTGTCAAGTGCCTCTCGCCATCCCTGGCAGACAGTGAGCTGTGAGGCACGGCGGCAGTGGTGGTGTCAACGAGGAAGGATCCAGAGACGGCAGCAGCTACGTGATGCACAGAGCCTCGCCCTGGGAAATGGTGCAGTCTAGGGTTTTGTTCTTTAAAGAGTGGATATATTTCTGGAAATTGCCAGAAAAAGTCACTAAAATAATTTTCTTGTTAGGTGTTTCAGGCTTAAAAAAAGGAGTTTGGAGGCATGGTAACCTGTCTTCCAGAATTATGTGATAAATCTGTTTTAAGAGCAAATTCATTGTCATGGACAATTTTGAGAAATACATGGGGGAGGAGAAGCACTAAGAATTCCAATACCCACATGTAACCCTGGTTAACAATTCGCTGTTTTGAAAGTGAACAGCGCCTCTAAAGAGGGGCTCTGAGAGTCAGACTCACTGCAAGTAATGCAGTTTTATCAAACCAGGGCCAATGGTGACCTCTGCTTGTGGTTCTGATGCCCAGCACCCCATCTATGTGCTGGGGGGGCACCCAGTGTGATGATAGTCAGCACCTCTTTCCAGCGCCACTTTCAGTAACTGATTGGCCATGGTTGGGAGTATTTATACGACAGAAACTGGCAAATGCTTCAAATCAGATGGTGGTTTTCCAGGTTGGATCAGCAAGGCTTAGAGTTTAAGGTGACACTGTCAGTCAGTGGCAGAGCTGAGATGTGAACCCAGGCCAGTCTGACTCCAAAGCTAGTGCTCTTAGTCCCTGGGTCACTCTGCCTTTGATATTAGCACATCACGCTGTCTGTGCCTTGGATGATTTCCTTAGGAGAGAATTCTGGAGGTGGAATTACTCCATGCATGGAAGCCTGATGCTGGGTTTGGAGTGTTTTTCAAAAAGCTGCAAAACCAGGGCTGCAGCAGAGGTCTTGGCCCCTTCCTCACTGTTCTTCTTCGTTTCCAGCTCTATGGAAGGCGGGCCCCCTGGGAGGATCCCGCCAAGTGGGTGATGGACACCTATCCTTGGGCAGCCAGCCCCCAGCAGCACGAGTGGCCTCCCCTTCTGCAGCTCCGGCCTGAGGATGTCGGCTTCGACGGCTACTCCATGCCACGGGAGGGGTCAACCAGCAAGCAGATGCCCCCCAGCGATGCTGAAGGAGACCCGCTGGTGAGTTCTTGGCTTCCAGAGCAGCTCAGCGTTCACTGAGTGCTTCCTGTGTGCTGGGTGTGATGCAAGGCACGCTGGAAAATCGGAGGCAACTGAGTCCTGGTCTTGCTTTGGAAGGTTGGACCCATTCCAAGATTTAAGGACGGTTAGCCAATATTTTCTTCCTTGGTTTTAATTTGTCACTAACATCTTTAACCCCTCTGAAATTTTTTCAGGTAAGAGGTTAAGAATTTGATTTTTCCCCCTAAATGTCCCTACACCACTCCCTGCCCTCTGGTTTGAGTGCCACCTTCATCATGCCCTGTCCTGTCCCTTTCATCTCTCCCACTAGTAACTGAGCAGAGGCACAGCTTGCGAAGGATTAGAAGCCCAGGCCAAGTGGTCAGGAGCTCGGGCGGGAGGGCTTTGCCGGCAGGAGGGACACAGAGGGGAGGGCAGGGACCTGAATGCGGGTCCCCGGGCCAGTGAGAGGAGCTAAGCCTCTAATGCTGCCTGGGCTTCTTTACTCCACCGACAAACCAATAAAAGCCCTTTAAGGGGAACCTGGGCCAGGGGCCGTGACACTGCAGTTCTGGTACTGTTGGCCCGCGTGAGACCCGTATATAGGCATCCTGGGAAATTAGACCTAATAAATCAAAAGCCCTGTAAAAGAAGGTGGAATCACATATACCAGAACATCCCAGGGTTGAATGACCATTATCATGCTTTAAATTTTGCCCTGAGCTCCCTTGGCGGCTAAGACAAAAGGGAAAACACTGCAGAGGCTATCACTTGCTTTACCTAGTGGAGGAACGTATTCGTAGGAGATGCAGCAGGAGTGAAAGACAATTGACTTGCTGCTCTCTCCCTGGTGACTGACTGATTTGCTAGGTAAGAAAAAATAACCACAATAGGTGCTCTGGGGTTGTCTGCACCCCTGACTGGGGGCATGCAGCCCCGTCCCAGTGAGACTTTTCTACAGGAACTTTATTTTAAATGGATTTATGGTCTGCGTTACTGTGTACAACCTAATTTGCAGTGTTCACAACAATGGTTGTACAGGGGGAAGGATCAGACTGTAAAAAGCCACTTCTAACGTTACCCGTTGCTAAAAGCCAAAGGCATGGAGATATTTTTGTGGGTTCAAGTTCATGAGGTCTTACCTTTCATAAAAATAGAATTGAGGATATCTAGAGGAAAGAATGGCCAGCTTGTCCCCAGACATTCTTTTCTTAACCAGGAATATTTGTGGCACTGACTGAACATAGGCATTTAGGTAGAACTCGGGGTTCTCTGAATAGTTACATAGAATTCTCTTTCCAGCCTCAGGCCCCAGACGTCAGCCATGCCAGCCCTGCCACCCCTACTTGCCAAGTTAAGTGCTCGGTATTTCCCCCAAGTCCTGTCCTCTCTGCCCAGGACCACCGGCCTCTGCTGTCATAGCCCTTTTGTCCGTGGATCTCTCTGCCTTACGAGACTGGGGCCTCCAGGAGGGCTGGACTGTCTTGTTTCTATTCCAGACCACATACTGTGGGCACACAGGGAATGCTGGACGAGTGAACGAATGATCCTGGCTGTGGAGGATTTTCCTTTGTACTTGCCCTCCACCCCTTCCCGGTTCCCGCCATGCAGATGGACCCCAGCTTGTGGTGCTTCCGTGCTGGGCTCACCCAGATACACCCTAGGGGGGGCTCGCCCAGGGGAGGCTGGCCAGGGGCAGCTGGACTTCATGACCAGCTGCACCAAGTCTGAAGATAGCTCAGCGAGACCCTATCTTCCTAACGTCGCTAGAAAAAATATAAAATACATACACAGTTTATAGTTGTAAATAAAATAAACGTAGTTCTTAATGCCCCGTCTCCACTCCCACACGTATGACCAATAGACTGTAGACTAGGAGACATTCAAGGACGTTATCTTTAAACTCTGAAGACAGCTGATGATGACGGCAAACTTACGTTTGTTGAGCAGTTACTATATGCCAGGCCCTGTTCTAAGGGTCATTTCATTCCCTACTTGAATCTTGGGGGCGGTGGGTGCTCCCCTTCTCTCCAGTCTGTAGGTGAGGAACTGGTGACTCAGATATGGTAGGTAATTGCCCAAAGAGTCCTGAACCGGACCCCAGGCCTCCCTGCGCCCTGAGGCTCGGCGTGTGACCCATGCTGCCCTCCGCTCCCCTTGAGGGCCTTGCCCGGAGCTGGGGCGCAGGGGCCTCCGGGCTGCCCTCTGGCCAGAGCCGGGAGTACAGGTGAGCTTGATGCTCATCGAAGGGGCAGCCCCGTGCTCTGAGGTCAGTGGTGCTGATGCAGCTGCTCCAGAAGCTGGGGCGCCTGACTGGCCTCTCACCCAGGCTGAGGGCCGCGCTGGGGTCAGGAGCTCCTCCCAAGTGAAAAAGAAACAACATTCATAGAGGACTTTCTATTCTGTTTTCAGTGCTCTCCATAGATTCACTTAACCCACACCATAACGGGATAGGGCAGGTACAGGTATTCACCTGTGCCCAGGGAAGAAACTGAGGCGCAGGCTTAAGTAACTGGCTCAAGGTCACGTAGCTAGTCAGTGGTGGAGCCGAGACTCGAACTCTGGAAGCCTGGCCCAGACGGCCTGCTCTTGTCCTCGGCCTCCCCGGTGGGCCACGGTCCCAAGGTGAGTCGGGAAGACGTGGCATGAGCGTCAGAGAGGCCAGCGCTGGGGAGGCTGACTGGCCCCAAGCTGCTCATGCTCCCTGCTCTCTCCCCAGATGAACATGCTCATGAGGCTGCAGGAGGCAGCCAACTACTCCAGCCCGCAGAGCTACGACAGCGACTCCAACAGCAACAGCCATCACGACGACATCCTGGACTCGTCTCTGGAGTCTACTCTGTGACAGGGGCCGGGCCATGGAGCCTGCCCCCTCACCCTCCTCCTCCTCGCCCTCTCCACCTGCATCCTCTGCACCATCCCGGAGATGCCCTCCTGAGCCAGCCCCCGGCCGCGGCCAGAGCGCCACAGGAAGACCCAGCCCCCTCGCCCTCCAGCCTTGACCTGGGTGCAGGCATCCCAGGCCAGCCGCCTTGGGACCGCGTCCTTCCACTGCACTATCTTCTGTTTGAATTATTGTTTTGCCTTGTTGCTGTGACCTCCCTAAGACACTGAAAGATACTTCTCGGGAAAGGATCATCACCGTTGAAACAAAAATGGCAAACAAACCAACCAACCAAGCTCTGAAACCAAACAGCATCCTGCCCTGAGCTGCCCAGAGACAGAAGAGACTAGAGCAAAGTCGGAAACGGACACGGCACGGCTTCCCCCTGAGCACAGACCCTGCAGACCAGGTCTTGCCGCCAGCACCCCTACACCCCACCAGTGCCCTTCCACCCCGCCGATGCCCTTCCACACCGCCGGCCACAGAGAGATCGGGGGCAAGCTGGGGCCCTTGCTTTGGTCACACTCAACAAACTGCAGAGCTGCAACACAGGGAACCTTAGGAAAAACAAATCGTGCTTTCTCTCTTTTGTTTTTTAAATGGTGCTCTCCTTACCCGAGAGGTATTTTGCCTGTTCCAGTTCAACCCCACCTTTCAGATCCGTCAGCCTCCAGTTCATCCACGAGCGAGAGCGAAGGTGTGAAAATGTGGCCGAGCAGATGTGGCTGTAAACCCAGAACAGCATGTGTCTGTTTCCTCCTTGTTTATAAACGAATCAGGTTTTTTTCCTGCTAACACTGTGTACAGTGAGAATTGGTCTACTTTGGAGAACTGATCACCCCTTTGAAAATGAGGTTGAGTTTCTCCCTTTCTGACTCTTGGTTTTGAAGATTTTTGTTTTTTTCCCTCCTTCCCCTCGTAGTCAGAATCCATCCTTTGGTGAACGTGAGAACCGCAGGAGTTGGGTTTTGGTTTGGTCCTGCTGAGTTTTGGTTTTCAGTTGTCCACCCTCTCAGTTCTGTACACTCGCTGCCTCCTGCTGGGGCTGGGGTCACTGTGTCCCTTATGGTGGACCAGGACCCCGTCCTCAGCACGTGGGTGAGCGGGACCTTGCCTTTCCTCCTCGTCCTCGAGGCTGTAGGACGCCCATCGACACCTCTAGTGTGCCAGCCCCAACCTTGGATGGGGTGTGAGGTCACCTCGTCAAACACTTGCACTTTCCTCAGAACCAACGTGACGTCATACAATTCGACAGGTGGTGGGGCGGTTGCTCCCTTCCAGAAGCCCCAGCCTCTGTCGGACGAGTCTTGCCTGACCTCTTCGGTGCTGACCTTCCCAAAGCGATGCCTTACTGGTTTTGTACTAACCGCGTTCGTTGATGAGTGTCGTGCCTGCCTGGGGTCCGTTTTTTTGTTTGTTTGTTTTCCCCATGAGAGCAAACAGGGCTAAAAAGTCATCTGCTCATTAGGAGAACGCAAGTTAATGTGACTTTTCTCATCCAAAAGAATCATTTGTGTGGGTGCGTGACCGTGGGAAAAAGAAAAAGAGGAAAAAAAAGGAAAGATCTTTTTTTTTTTTTTTTTAGATTCTTAGTTTCCTGCTAACACCCTGCTGCCTGGACGATGAATCTGTCTTGTGCATGAAAAGGCAAAAGTTCTGACAACATTACATGACATCACTGACCGACACTCCATTAGTGTATGTCTTCCACATGCTGGAATTTTCTCTGCAGAGCTTGGTAAATCTTTGAGTCATTTGTTTCTGTTTGATAAAGAAAATCTTTATTGGACCCCCTTGGTGGGGGTGTCTCTGTTAATGATCAGGGTTTTTCCATTTTTTTTTTAACATTTCTTTTTCCAACGGTCCCTCTCTCTACATTTTTTCTTATTTTCTTCCCACAAGAGCTTGACCTGAAACTGCTCACATTACATTGGTCCTCATCATTTCCTTCCTCCTTGAAAGGAAGAGGGCGATGTGTCCCACCAACAGGTCAGTGGAAAACCTCTCCATGTGCTCTTTTCTTGAATCTTAGTAAACTCCGACTCTATTCTCTCAAGCCTTCCTTAGTCATCCGGGTGTGTGAGTGTGTCTTGTTCTGTTTCGTTTTTCATAAAATGTTTGAAGCATGTATCTAGCCTGTGACCGCGGGCCACACCCTGAGCCTTCTGGTAAACCCGAACAGTGATCCTTCCCAGTTTATCTCGCAGCGATGACCTTACACGCTCATACTGTGAATTCAGGAGGAGGTAAAATTGACTTCTCCTCATGGGCAGTTTTCCCAGTCACCTTGTGAGTCGACACCTGCCAATATCCTTTGGAACTATTTTTTTTATTATTATTTAATGACACCCTCCATTCTCTTCCTCGTCTCCCCAGTCCTACAGACTTCCCTTCCACTGGGTCCAGGCTCAGCACCGAGACCTCTGTCCCTGGTGCTACCTGACTAGGGAATGATGGTTTCAAGGAGTGTAGCCCTCATATGATTCGCAACTCGGTGTCCTTCCTCAAGTTTCGGGAAGCAGGGTTGTCTGATATGCACATTTCGTACTTTGGTCCTGTTTTACTTTTGTGTCGCTCACCTTTGACAAAGTGACTTTGTGCTCATTTAGGGCTCTGTCCAAAATGCTTCCATTTGCCTTTTTCTACAGTTAGGCTCATTTTGAAATGTATGAAATTCTATGCAACATTTGTGTTGAGTTACCAGTGGAAGCCAAAAGTTTTCTTCCCAAACTGCCAAGAATTATACAGGCCATAAATGAGATGGGAATACCTTTTAATTTAAGGTGGTGGGTGGGATAGGGGTGGGACAAGGAACGAGACTTGCCTAGACCTTTGTTGTATCTTGGGGACATTTTTAAATTTTATTGTTGATGCTTAAACTTCAAAATTCTGTGTGTTCAAATTTGATTGTGGCGAATCTACTTCAAAAGGAAAAAAAAAACCATCCAACTTTGTGGATATTCAATGGAAGGTTTGCTGTTTTGATCTAGTTGTTTCCAGTGGAGCAGTTTATGAAATATGTTCTATAAGATGTACATTTTTTCATTGTAACATAGAAATTGTAAATAATTGATTAAAGTGCTGCATTTTGATGAATTTTTTCTAGCCATTTTTAAAGAGAAAACTAGGAATTGAGTATTTTGTGTACGGTATGTTTCCATCCTCCGTCCCCTTTCTCCTTCTCTCCCTCCTTCCCTATTTAATTTTCATTTGTCATGAGGTTTTTGGATTTGCCAATGATCTGCCAGAGATCATGCCCCACGTCATAGAGAATAAAGCTGATGATTGTACCAGTCTTAAATTATTCATGATTCAATAAAATTGATGCTTATTTATTCAGATTAGTGGTTTGGCTTTTCTGTGCCAGAGAAAGCCCTCATCGGAGTTCAATCTCCTGCCAAGAGGAAGTCATTCTTATTTGGATGTAACACACATGGAGAGAGTCCTCCAAAATCTGCAAACCCATCTTTGCCCCTCTGTCGTCAGCATCCTACCTCTTCTCAATTCCTCGCTTGCATGGAGCTTATTAGCAATGCAGGACTTCAGGCTCCCCTCGAACTTTGAATCCCTGAGGATCTTGTGGAAATGAAGATTCTGATTTAGTAGATCCAGGCTGGGGCCCACGAGTCTCATTCTTAATTTCTACCAAGCTCCTGGGGGATGCCAACACTCTGGGCCTGGAACCGCACTTTGAGGCAAGCACTATCGGTATCCAGCCACCCCCCAGGAAACCCCTAGGCGCAGGAAAGCTTTTTCTTTTTTTAATGTAGTGAGTACCGACTAATTGCCAAATGCTCTCCCAAATGTTCCAATATAATCTGTGAAATGACCCAGAAGAAATAAATTTCTTACTCCCATTTTACAAGTGAAAAAAGAAAAAAAAAAAGTTCAGAGAAAACACCTGTCAAGACTCCGAGGGTAAGTTAAGAGGTGAGAGAGGGAGTTTCAGCTCCACATTCCAACCCCAAATCCTGCCCCACTGGACTGCCTCTCATCTCGGGGCCCTGCCCCACATTGCACCTGACACCCAGGCAGTGGGAGATGACATCCCATCTTAGCCTTTTCCCAGCAACAACAAAAATTCTAAGGGCTTAGTTTGACGTGCAACCCAAGGGGTCCCTGTGAAATTGATCCTACCCGGCTGGTTCAGCTGCTAGTGATGTGAAATGTCCAAGTCATTATAATGCATGACAGTGGCCCAACCAGGGGAAGATAAAGAATCCAGACATTTGGCAGGGGCAGTTTTTAATGCCTGTCAAGAAGGATGAAGGGGAGCTGGTACAATGGTTTGGCAACTAGATATCCTTAATTTCCAGGATTTTCCATGTCTGGTATTCCACATGGCTACACAATATACTCTGTTATCTAGGAAATAGGATGAGTGTATACAAAGGACATGATGGGCTAGAGGACATTTAATAGAGAAGGAAGGAAACAAGACATTTAAGTACCTACTATGTGCCAGATGCTGTACTGAGAACGTCACTTCCTCACATGTAATCACAGCACTTCTAAGAGGCAGATATTATTATCTCCATTTTACCAGCAGAAAACCCGCTGAGTGATGATGTTGCTTACTGTGTGGAAGAAACGGAGTTCTCTGCTTATCTGAGTCTAAAACCTGTGCTTTTCCTGCCACATGATGCCGCCATCACCTTAGGTTGGACTTTGCAGGGAGGATTCCATATCCCTTCTGCATTAGTTATCTGCTGCTGTGTAACAAATTGCCCCCCAGCATTTAGCAGCTTAAAGCAACAAACATTTTCTCTCAGTTTGTGTATACCAGGCTGGCGGAGCTGGGTCCTCTGGCTCAGGGTTTCTCTCAAGGCTGCAATCAATATCCTTAAATATTTACAAGAAATATTTAAAAGCAAGAACTATAGAAAGCATTGTATTTGATAGTAAAATGTCAACTGTGTTGCCTTTCAGATTCAGAGATAGATACAGATGCCTCCTATCACGACATAACATCATGGTAGAGACCCCAGTCAGTGCAGAGAAGTGAGAACAGTAAATCCTGAAGATTGGAAAGAAAGAAATTGGACTGTCTCTATTCACAGATAGCATCATGTACTTAGGTCATCCAAGAGAATTCACAGATAAATGATTACAAATAAGTCGGAAATTTTTGCTGGATACAAAATTAGTACATGAAAATCTATTGAACATCTATAGTCAGGCAGAAGTTTAAAAAAAATTAAGAGCATCAAAAATACCAAGTACCTAGGAATAAATTCAATGTTACGATGGGTCAATCCTCTACTGAGAAATCTATGAAACATGGGGAGAAATGAAAAGGCCAAAGGAATAGAGGAACCTGTGATACATGTGGACTAGACAACTCAGTGTTGTGAAGATGTCAGTTCTTCCAAAATGGTCTGGAGAGTTAATGCAACCCCACTCAAAAGCCCAGCTAATTTTTATGGAATTGACGAGATGACTTTATAATGTATATTGAAATGTAAAAGACGAAGCATAGCAAGTGAGGCAGAAGACCAAGGAAAGAGAGAGATCTCCCTACCAGATGCCAACACTTATTACTGGGAGGAGAGTGTAACTCAGTGGTAGAGCGCATGCTTAGCTTGCATGAGATCCTGAGTTCAGTACCTCCATTTTTAAAAAAAAGCTAAAAACAGAAAACAAAAAACACCTTATTACAAAGGTCATTAAGACACTGTGGAACTGGTGCAAGAACTCACAAATAGTTCAAGAAAATAGAACAGACATTCCCCAGATAAACCCAATACACCCTTGCTTTACTATATGGAATCATGAGTTACATTGTCTCAGACCAAACAATGTGTTTATGGAGAAGGGAACTTGACCAAGGACACGTGACTGTTGGATCTGCTGGTTCCTGCTATGAAGCTGGAGGTTGGACTAGCCTTTTAAAGGCTCAGTTAAGGCACCAGCTTGGGAAAGACGTGCTGTGTTGGAGCACTGTTCTCTAGGAAACTGTATACATTTTCAACCCTCAGCTGTTACTGGTTGCTGGGGGCCCAATAACTAGAATACATGGGTTTGGGAGCTGAGGGGTGGAAGGGAGGTGGCCCCCTTCAGCAGCCCACCTGGGGAAATTTTTGCTTTCCATTCCAAGATCTTTGAGGCTCTGCAAAATTAGAGTTTGTGTGTGGAGCAGGCTGGCGGAGGGGGAGGGTATTTCTACTCTTCTACCCCCGAATTTAAAGCAGACAACCCAGTTAAAACATGGGCAGAAGACCTAATTAGACGTTTCTCCAAAGACACACAGATGACTAACAAGCACGTGAAAGGATGCTCAACATCACTAATAGAGAAATGCAAATCCAAGCTACAGTGAGGTTATCACCTCACTCCAGTCAAAATGGCCATCACCAAAAAGTCTACAAATAATAAATTCTGGAGAGGGTGTGGGGAAAAGGGAACCCTCCTACACTGTTGGTGGGAATGTAAATTGGTGTAGCCACTATGGAAAACAGTCTGGAAGCTCCTTAAAAAACTAAAAATAGAGTTTCCACATGATCCAGCAATCCTGAGCATATATCTGGAAGAGACAAAAACTAATTCAAAAAGATACATACAACCCAATGTTCACAGCAGCACTGTTTACAAAAGCCAAGACATGGAAACAACCTACATGCCCATTGACAGATAAATGGATAAAGATGTGGTGTAGATATATATAATGGAATACTACTCAGCCATAAAAAGAAATACTGCCATTTACAGCAACATGAATGGACCTAGAGTAGAGATTATCATACTAAGTGAAGTAAGTCAGAAGAAGACAAATATTATATGATACTACATACATGTGGAACCTAAAAAAATAGTACAAATTAACTTATTTCAAAGCGCAGACTCTCAGACATAGAAAACAAGCTTACAGTTATCAAAGGGGAGAGGAATAAATTAAGAGCATGGGATTAACAGATACACACTACTATATATAAAATAGATAAACAACAAGGATTTATGTATAGCAGAGAACTATATTCAATATCTTGTAATAACCTATAATGAAAAGAATATATATATCATACATATATATGAATCACTTTGCTGTACACAGGAAACTAACACAATATTGTAAATCAATGATACTTCAATACAGTTTTTTTAAATAATAATAAAACTACATCTGCTATCCGATCACTTGGAGCTGCGCACATTGGTAGTGACAGAACTTACTGTGCTGGCGGCGTAACTGACCCTGATAAGGATGTGGAGCTGGGGCTATGGAATGGAAGCTGGGAGACGTCTGTCTGGAACTTGGAGCGCTCTCAGGGTTACCTCTTGGTATTTCCGTGCGTGGTGACGACTGTGAGTGGGCATTTGCAGCCACCACAGCCCAACAAGGACAAGGTAAGTACTTGCTTGGATTCACTAGGAATGAAGGTCTGGCATCTGGACCTAGAGACGTGCAGGCCGAGGGTGAGGGTAACACAGAAGGGAGGACTGGGAACAGTGGTGGGAAACGTCAGCTATGACCCGAGAAACAGCCGGAGCAGTGGTGACTCGCTTGTTCCACTAACCCTCCCATTCTGAGTCTTTCTGTAAAGATTGTGACCAGCCACCACCCGGGAGCATCAATTGCAGAGTGGGCTGGGCATGCTGAATGAGGGGTCTGAGCACTGTAAGGCGTGACCTGTAGCAGACACTGACGATGCCTCAGTCCCCAGCCCGAACCTGCAGTGGGCAGCTGGCCGCCAGCATCTCACTGCAAGGACCAGCCTCTCTCTGCCTCTCCGTCTGAGACCTCTCTCTGGTGCCAAGAAGCATGCTCAGCCTACGTGCAGAGCCGCCCTTGAGGACAACCTAGAACCTACAAGATACAGTAGTCCACAGACAAACGCCCAGCTTTCCCATCCTTCTGTGGGACAAGTGGGAGGCACATTCTGTAGAGCTCTTCAGAGGCTTCCCAGTGGGACTGACCCCAGCTGCCCCCAGTGGTGATCAAGGAACGCTTTATGGGCTTTCTCCCTTCCTTGTCACTTTGTCTATTCCCTCATGCAGAGCTGGTGCATCGAGGCACCTCGGGTGCGAGAGTCTGCCTTACATTTTGTAGTCCAGGAGCCTCACTTGCCTCAAAAGTGCTCGCTGACACCACAGCATAGACTAGCTAT
Organism: Vicugna pacos; assembly: GCF_048564905.1. Lineage (NCBI taxonomy): Eukaryota > Metazoa > Chordata > Mammalia > Artiodactyla > Camelidae > Vicugna > Vicugna pacos. The sequence goes on from NC_132996.1 coordinate 41,235,708, forward strand.
CTATACTCAAGTCTTTTCTCAGGATCTGATAAGACAACTCAGCATTTGCAGTCTTGTTATTATGAATTGAATTACGTTCTCTAAAAACATATGTTGAAGTCCTAACGCCTGAGTACCTTCTAATGTGACGTTATTAAGAAATAGGGCATTTGCAGATGTAATTCATTAAGATGGGGTTCTACTGGAGTGGGGTGACCCTTAATGCTATGTGACTGGTGTCCTTACAAGGAGACAAGGCAAGGGTATGAGGGAAGAGTGCCGTGCGAAATGCAGGCAGACAGGAGCTGTGCAGCTGCAAACCAGGGAACACCAAGGACTGATGCTCCTTGCTCCCACCAGAAGCTGGGGAAAGACAAGAAAGGAGTCTACCCAGAGTCTCAGAAGGAGCACAGCCTGGCTGACATCTTAGTTCCTGACTTCTAGCCTCCAGAACTGTGAGAAAATAACTTTCTGTTGTCTTAAGCCACCCAGTTTGTAATACTGAGTTATAGCAGTTCTGGGAAACAAATAGAATTATATACCAAACAGAAATGCACATGCCATGCACATATATGCCACCAAGAAACAAGAACACAGATGTTCATAGCAGTTACCATGTTCATTATAGCAAAACCTGGAAGCAATCTACACATCCATTGGCAGTAGAATGACAAGTAAAATTGTGATGTCAGCGTCTCCAGCAGTGAAAGTACCTGTGGGTGGATATTGAATGACTGTTGAGTGAAAGCAGCTGGACACAAAAGGATGCCGAATGTGTGATTTTGTTTATAGAAAGTTCACACTAGTGTTAGGCATGGGCACATGTGTAGGTCATAAACCTAGAAAGAAAAGCAAAGATGGCAGGGGCAGCGGTCAGGGAGGCTGAGAGGCTCTGGGCTGCTGACAGTGTCCTGTTTCGTGACTTGGGTGGTGATTTCACAAGCAGCTGCTTTGCAATAGATCATCGAGCTGTGTATCTTTGGGCACGTTTTTCTGTGAGTGTTATACTTCACAGCAAAGTTTTTAAAAAATAAACGCTACCCCAGGCTGCCCACCTGGCTACCACACCCAGTGAATGCCGCAGCACAGCCGCGAATGCTCCTGAGCGTGAGCACACTGAGGTTCCCGAAGCCATAAATCGAGGCCACCTTTTGCATCCACCTCCACACTAACTGGTGTGTGAGCTTGGACAGATTCATGCCCATTCCCTATACCTCAACCCCCTCTTCAGTAAAATGAGGCTAACCGCACCTGTCTTGCAGGATTCAGGGAGGCGATGCGTCCATAGGGTGCCAGATGCTGTGAAGTACTTACTCCATCGTCCTCCCAGCTCTGACTTCCCAGGCCGTGTGATCTCTGTGCCGTGGCAGAGGATGGAGCTGCTCAGCCTCGACGGTGGAATGGGTTGGAGGATGCAGACAAGGGGAAATTGCCTGCAGGTCATGAACAGGGAATAGGCTGCTTTATAAGACAGTGAGCACCGCATCACCGTGGGAGTCTGCGCATGGCTGGAAGACCACCTAACACAGCAGCAGCAGAGGAATCCCCTCCCTGGTTGACAGGTGAGTCCAGGTGGCCTTGGAGCTTCTCTTGCCTGGCAGGATCACTGAAAACAGGGCATGATGGGAAGAGTATTGGGGTCTAGAGACTCGGGTTACTGGCTCCCATCCTGGCAGTCTCCTTCAGAGAAGTCCCACCTATTCTCAAGGCTACGGTTTCCCAGTCTGTTTAATGAACAAATTGGACTAGCTGCAATTATGGTCAGCCGAGTCTACTCACAGTGACCACGAGGGGGCAGCAAAGCCCAAGCAATGCCAATTCTGCATTGGCCTGGGGATGACTTTCTTGGCAAAATGTCTTTCTTTTTCTCTCACATTAAAAAAAGCAGGGGAGGGGGCGGGTTGCATATGAGTGAGTGTAGTATTTTCCCTTCTACCCCATGCTTGGAGCATAAAGCTGCATTCATTATAAAGAGAATAGCAAATGGAATTAATGTGTCTGGCATCTTGTTAAATCAAGTAATTTGCCTTCATGGGCTCAAGTAATCTGCTTAACGGTCAGGTGAGGTTGGTATGATCATCCCCACTCTGTCAAATGACTGGTTAAGGGACTTGTGCAAGGTATCACTCATCAGGGACCAAGTAAGAATGTGAACCCAGGGCTGGTCAGATTTCAAACCTTGGAGTCTCCCCTGCCACATGGCAAGCTCCACTTGCAGCTGCCAAGACACTTGCGTCCATAATCTCATCGGCAGTGCACCTCCACCTTGCTGGTTAGGCCAGAAGGCATCATTGCACTTAGAGGAGGAAACAGAGGCTCAGAGAGGGGAAGGAATCTGTCCCAGACCACATCCTGAGCTAATGGTGACAGAACTTTGTATAATTTAGTGGAATATAATCTTGTGTTTACTTGTAGGGGTTCTGATGGTCATGATATTGATGTAGTAACCTCCAATACTATTTTTTTAAATTGAAGTATAGTCAGTTACAATATGTCAGTTTCTGGTGTACAGCATAATGTCCTAGCCACGCATATATATACACATATATTTGTTTTCATATTCTTTTTATCAAAGTTTATTATAAGATATTGAATATAGTTCCCAGTGCTATACAGAAGAAATTTTTTCATCTATTTTTATATATAGTGGTTATCATTTGCAAATCTCAAATTCCCAAACTTATCCCTTCCCACTGTCTTTCCCCGATAACCATGAGATTGTTTACTATGTCTGTGAGTCTATTTCTGTTTTGTAGATGAGTTCATTAGTGTCCTTTTTTTTTCCTCTTTTTTTAAATACCAGTCCCATTTAAAAAAAAAGAAAAAAAGAAAACCTGAGATTCTTGAAAAAGTGGCTGATTCCAGATACTGGACAGAAAAATAACAAGGTAAGCCTCGAACCTCCGGTCGTGCGGGAAAGCTCACATTCTGTGTGAGTTCCCTGGGGACTTGTTGGTCTCTGTTAGTTTCTCTTCCTATTTCAACATAAATGTGTGTTCTTAGTCAAAGCGAACCGATGGATCAAAGTGTGGTCATTTTGGGCCGATCAAGCACTTTGATATTCTTTCCTCTCTCTTTCTCTTGGGCGCCTCCCAATATTCTGCCAAATTAACTATGGAAATACTGAGGTCTGAAAAATTTTAGCTAAAGGACACACAGTAATAAGTGACAGAACTAAGACGTGAACCATGAGCTACATGTCTTCTTTTCTCATGTAACATACTGCCTCTTTGACAGTACATTTTAATTTAAAATTTATCCAAGATCAGAGAAGTTTGGATCCAACTTCCTCTTGTTACTCTTTTCAAGCAGGTAACACAAGCCTGCTGATTTGAGGGTTTATGGGCAATGCCTTACCTGACTTCAGTAGCATGCTTTGTGCACAGTAGGTGCTCATCTCATCCAGTGATTCATGGGTATTAGACCAAAGAGCAGAAATCTGAGGCATAGCAGCAGGACAGAGATTGGGGGGTTCTTTTATTATTTTCCAAATCATGCCCTTCCTTCCCTCTGTGCTCTAATCCTTTCTTGAATACCTCCCATGTGCCATCCACCATAAAGCAGCTAACTAGCAGATATGGGTAAACTAGTAATGGTTAAGAGCATGACCTCTGGACCAAGGCTGTTTAGGTGTGAAGCTTTTCTCTGTCGCTTGCTAGTTGCATGACTTCCAGCAAATTTCTTAACACTTTTTGCCTCGGATTCACTATCAGTCAATGTAAAATAAGTTTATCAAACAGAACCTACCTTGTAATGTTGTTATGAGGAATAACTTAGGAAATAAATGTGTTATTTGTAGAACGATACCCAGTAAGTATTACACGACGTGTAAATGTTATTACTCAGTCTCCCTGTATCTTGGCCTTGAATGAGAGAGCTCCAGCTTTGCATCCCAGTCTCCACCTCCAGACTGGAATCCCAAAGCAGTGTTCCCATCTCTCCTCTACTCCCCTTTATCATAACCCACTCCCCCATCCCTCCAACTCCTCTTCTGCAGGAAGTCTCATTTTCCCAATACCTCCTTACTCCTGGCCCCTGCTCCGCACCTCTCCCGGAGCCTGCCCCCAAGGCTCATCCCCCCAGGGACGGCTTCGCCGCCTGGATCACTCCCACGCCTTGTCTTTTTCCTGAACTCCAAAAGCACCTGTTGTCAGAGCCCTGTCCAGCCTGCCTGTTTGCCTGCTCTGTGGCTGCCTTATCACATCACACAGACTGTTAGCCATGGCACGGGGTGCAGGGCGTGAGGATGTGTCCCATGTCTGCCTCTGTGTCATCTACACACCAACCAGCCCCCCATCACACACACACCTATGTATATAATGAGTGCCCATCAGAGCCTGCCAGATGTCTGCCTGACACCGCTCACTCTCACACATCCCGTCTCACCTTCACCCCCACCCCTACTCTGGTCCTAATCATCAAACCCTGCTTCTCTCTTGATTTATCTTTCATCAGCCCACAAACATGCTTCAGAATCTGCAGACTTAAAAAACAAGCCAAGAACCTCCCTCTACAACACATACCTTTTCAACTCCTGTCCATTGCTCTGCTTTATTCTACAGCCAACCTGATTGAAAAACATGTCTATCCTCGTCTCCAGTGGCTTTCAGACTTTTTTTGACTGTGACCCATAGTGAGAAACACATTTTATGAAGCAACCCATGGCACTCACACTGGTAGTGTGCAAGCACACACTCGCACAAGCACCCACACTCACACAATGCACTTGCACGCAGTCGCCAAACACACGTATCGTGTTTGTGCGAAACTGAAATAAACGCTTCACAAAACATTACTCGTGGAACGTACTGAGATTTTCTATTCCGTCTGATGCTATGTTATGCCGTTTCATTAAAAAAAAAACAAACTGGCAGCCACAGGCTGAAAGTGTCCCCCCACCTTAACTGCTGCTGCCAAATTCATCTGAATTCATTCACTGGGGAGACCTAATCCCCAGTGTGATGGTATTTGGAGTTGGCGTCTTTGGGTGGTGGTGAGGTCATGAGGGGAGTCCTCATGAGTGGGGCTAGTGCCCGGAGAGCAGAGCCCCCTACTTCCTCCCCCAGGTGAGGAAGACGTCTCCTCCATTTGACACGGTGACTGTATCCCAGGACGTGGCCCCCCATCGGGCCCTGCCTCTGCTGGTGCCTTGACCTTGGACTTCCCAGCCTCCATGGCCACGAGAAGTAAATTTCGGTTGTTTATGAGCCACCCAGTCTGTGGCATTTTTGGGTAACAGCCTGACAGACTAAGACACGCCTAGACGTTTGCTCCACTTGCTATTTGCTCCTATTAATGTTTTTGACATTGAGAAATGTTTAAAGTTCAAAGCACAGTATAAAGAAGTCTGTTGTGACCACCTAGGATTTACAGATGTTAACACTGTCATGTGTCCTTCAGATGTAAAACTGCATCTCCCGCCCTCCCCTGACCCGGCTCGACTCCCTCCCTCCCTCTTTGGAGGCAAGAATTGGGTATTATCCTGTCCGAGTCCTTAAACGTCTACTAAATCTCTGTGCATCTACAACAAGATGCATTTTCCTAAGTATCTGAAAAATTTGTATTTCACATTTAGGTTTTGGGTTTTCAATTCATGTGAATTTTTGCGTACAATGTGAGCTCAGGATCAAAAGTACATATAATTTTGGAGAGACAGGTGTCCCAACATTCTTTATTGAAGTGCAGCCTTTCTCTCCATTGCATGAAATGCCTCCTCTATCAAACCTCAAGGTTTCCTGGATTGGCTCTGTTTCTGGGGTATTTAGTCTTCAATTCACTTTCAATTTGCTTACACCCCCCGCCCCCCACCTCTTAAATAAAACCAGTCTTCTCAGGGTCCCCAATGATTTCTATCCAGTCAGGTAGTTTCTGTTCTCATCTTTACTTTCTTTTTAGAAATTTTGGGAGAATTGGCATCCCCCTGCTTCTTGAAACATTTCTCCTCTTTGCCTCTACGATAACCAGTCTCCTGGTTTTCCTCCCACCCCTAGGCCTGCATCCTCGCAGGTGGCCTCCACTCCACCGGGTCCTAACACAAGCACCTCCTCATCCTTCTCCAGCCCTTCTTTGGCTTAAAAAAAAGTATGCAAATAATACACAAGTATGTTTCCAAAGGATAGAAATGAAAAAGGCATAACCATAGAGGAACATAAACCATGCTTTTGTATCGCCCGCCACCTGCTTCCCCACAGAGGCATCGTGGACTGTGTAGGGCAGAGGCTGATCCATTCTCCCCTTCATCTTCTGTAATAGAATCACCCAGAAGTTAGCTTACGTTGAAACAGCATGTGTGGCATTGACCAGCTTAACCTGGTTTTGCTTCCTTAAAACAGGTTGTGGATGAATCTAACCTGGAGTTATTTTACAGAGACAACACTGCACGTGTGTAAGAGGGGAACCTGTGTCTCCAGGATAACCCTGGAACCAGGAATCTTCAGTCCATGGAACTCAAAGAACGGAAATGTTGCCACCGGACCCTTTTACCAAGCAAGAAGTCCTTCAATAAAGAAAATCTGGCTTCGGGCAGCCCCAGTAGCTTGATTACTATATATGGACTGATTCCAGACTAGCCTATTAGCTTCCAAGTTTGAAATTCTCCTAACCACTTAAGTTTCACCCCAGAACTCCGGGTAGGCGAGACAGATTTGAGCCCTGTCTCCAGTCTCCTTGCCAGTCAACCTCACAATTAAGTTCTTTATTTTCTCAAAAGCCGGTGCTGTACTCTGGGCTTCTATGCATGTGGGGCAGCGAGCCCTTGCTCAGCGATGACATCTCCCTCCCGTGCAGCTCTGTGTAGCTCTGCAACTGAGTTCTGGCTCTCGATAAGGTGGAGTTGGTGTGTGCAATGCAGGGACGTCCCCTCACAGGAAAACACATGCCCTGCTCCTTCTCTTTGCTCCTTCCTGCTGTTTGGTTGCCAGAACCACAGCTGCCACCTGGGACCCACACCGAGCAATTCTGTGACCCCAGCTGGGAGTCTTCAGTTCAACTCAGTGCTGACACTACTCACCTGGAGAGAGTGTCAGCTGCCCCAGGTCAAGCCTCAACCCCCACCCAAGACTTCAGATGCCAGTTCCAAGTGCAGGTTGTCGCTTGTGCTTCTGACCAAACGGCTGTAGACTGGAGGTTCCCACCAGGCCCTCCCTGATTTCGATTACCTTGCTAGAGCAGTTCACAAGGCTCAGGAAACAAGTTGACTTACTAGATTATCGATTTATTATAAAAGAATAGAACTCAGGACCAGCCAGATGGAAGAGGTTCCAGACCAGCCAGTCAGCTTTCAAGTTTGTAGGAAGGGGCGAGGATCTCCTGCACTCTTTCCGAGCCATGTCCCAGTACCTGCACGTGTTCACCAACTGGGAAGCTTTCCAAATCGCGACCTCTTGGGCTTTTATGAAGGCTTCATTACAGAGGTATGATTGTCCCTCTCCCCTCCCCACACGTGGGGCGGGGGCTAAAAGTTCCAACCCTCTAATCACAGGGTTGGTTCCCCTGGCCAGCAGCCCCCAGCCTTGGTGCTTTCCCAAAGTCACCTCATTAACATAAACTCGGATGTGTTTGGAAGGTGTTTGCCATGGATATCAAGATACCTTTATCTCTCTTATCACTTAGGAAATTCCTAGGGTTTTAGGAGCTCTGCGCCAGAAAGGGGGACAAAGACCAAATGCATATTTCTTATTATAAGTCACAGTGTCACAGAGCTGCATATTAAGGGAGATGGGAAGGCCGAAAAGACCCGAGATGCTGTTCCACCCCCGCACCCACATACGGGAGAGCAATGGGCGTGTTGTTGTGAACTGTTGTCATCTGGGGTTTCCTCTTACACCCAAAATCAACCTAACTCAAGCTGTATGCCCTTTATGATCTTTCTTAACAAGTTTATCTTTTCTTTTCTGTAAATGAGGCTGGCTTTTTTTCCTGAACAACACAGTGCATTCCTCTGTCCTCCTCACTTCCCACAATGAGTCCATTCCTACAACCTGTGCATCCTTCTTCCAGCCCTCACCCCCTCTTCACCCTCCCTGCCACTTCCCTGGTCCAGGTCGCCCTGATTTCTAACTGTGGTCAACTGATCATCCTGTTTCCACTCCTGCCTAGGGCAGAACCCATTCATTCTTCAATCCATTCTTCACCTCATGCTCAGGATGATTTAAAAAAAAAAAATACAAATCATGTCAATCTGTGCTTAAAACTCTGTGCTTTCCTGTCCCGCATAGAATGAAATGTAAGGCCTTTCACAGCCCTACAAAGCTGGGAGGGACTCACTGCCCTCCTCCAACTCCATCTGGTCCAGGCTGTCATTCTCTTTTTCTTTGTTTGTTTTAACTTTTTTGTTGAGTTATAGTCAGTTTATAATATTGTGTCATTTCTGGTGTGCAGCACAATTTTTCAGTCATACATGAATATCCATAGATTCATTTTCATATTCTTTTTCACCATGAGCTACTACAAGATCTTGAATATATTTCCCTGTGCTGTACGGTATAAAATTGTTTATCTATTCTACATAGACCTGTCAGTATCTACAAATCTCGAACTTCCAGTCTGTCCCTTCCCACCCCCCTCGCCCATGGCAACCACAAGTGTGTATTCTATGTCTGTGAGTCTGTTTCTGTTTTATATTTAAGTTCATTTGTCTTCTTTTATTTTTAGATTCCACATATGAGTGACATCATATGGTATTTTTCTTTCTCTTTCCAGCTTACTTCACTTAGAATGACATTCTCCAGGGACATCCATGTTGCTGCAAATGGCGTTATGTTGTCATTTTTATAACTGAGTAGTATTCCATTGTATAAATATACCACAGCCTCTTTCTCCAGTCATCTGTTGCAGGCTGTTATTCTTTTTAACCACGTTGTATCTCTTAGTTCCTTTCTCCATCACCATGCCCTTTGCAGACTTGGTCATAAATCATCTGAATTACCCTTTTCACAATAAGTGCCCTACTGGTACCTGACTTCTGCTAAAATGTCACCTCCTTAAAGTGGCTCTGCCTGGCTAGCCCTGCATTCTGTTTACCTCCTTTATAGCCCTATGACAATTTGTAATTATATATGCATCTATTCACCGACTTGGTCAGCCTCTTCCTCTCTTGCTGGATGGTAAGCTCCTGGGACCAAGGACCGTGTTTGTTTCAGGTGTCACTCCATCCTCAGGAACAACCAGAGATCTAGCCACACAGAAGGCACTCAGTAAATTCCTGTTAAATGGAAGAGCCCTGCTGTAGAGTTAAGAAACTTTGGTTCAAGTACCATCTTCACTGCTTACAGGCTGTGCCACGTTGGGAAAATCCATCAACTTTTCTGAGCCTATGTGAAACACAGGGAAAATGAAACCTGCTCCTGATGATCTCATGGGGTCGATGTGAAACTCAAATGGGATGAGGTAAGGTAAAAGTTTTAAATTCTGAACAAATGTGAGGAGTTAATTCGCTGTTGAGGCGAGGAAAACTTAGGTGAGAACTTGGAATGAGAAACTACTTTCTCAAATATCCTGTGTGTGACATAGGCCTCTGTAAACCGGTCTGTCCAAAGCCTTGTTAACAATTAATAACCATTCATTCCTGGTCGTTTCCTCTTACTATACAGCGTTAACAGGAGGGTTTTCTTGGAATACAAACTTTAGCACTACTTACATCATCAATCCCAGTAAACGAGTCCTTTTGATTTAAGAATGAGGAGTTTAGTGGCAGCTGGAGTTGAAATGAAACTTTTTGCTAAGAACAATACAAACTCAGCTTTCTCACCCCTTGATCTGCTTTGCTTTGTTTGTTGGTGATTGCTGGGGTGTGATATTTACAGAAAAGTTTAGTAAAGTGCAGGGGGTGGCCTGTCCTTTCACACTGGATGCCTACGTGGTGTAAATAATCCTCTTTTAATCACAGTCTAAACATGGTCCTAAAACAAGATGTTTGTGCCAAAAAGAATTCCAGGAGGCATTACCCTGATGGTGGGGGCTTGGACGGGAGAGTAGGGATGAGTGGGTTAAATAATAGAACCATCAACCCCATCGAGCTTGGGCAGGGGGTGGGGTGCACACTTTTGTTGCTTGGATTAACAAAGAATGAATTGAAACCTCACTTTTGCTTTTAATAAGCACCTTCCTCTAATAGTACTTTTGCCATTTAAACTATAAAGACTGTGATCTTGTTTTATCCCTTGCAACACATCTACGCAAACACATTTGGATTTTTTAATAAATGTCTGACTGCACCAAACTACATTCCTACCAGCAATGTATGCCTCTCTACTGCCTCCTCCCCACAGCCAGTCAATATCACTTAAGAATGTACTTGATGAGGCAGGGAAAATTATTGTTATCAAATTTAAACACTTAAGTATTTAATTTGTAATCCTTCTAATACTATGTATAATGAGATGAGAAGTGTGCATAAAGCCCTTCTGCTGCAGCCTGAAATGTGATGGGCATTTCAAGGAAAAGCATGTACGTAATTGAACTAGCCACATTTTGTATGAAATTCCATCTTTACTTGAAAGAATGACTGATAGACAAACTGTGGTTTCAGGTAGTATCCTGTAAACACTTTCTCAAAAAATGAATGAAGTGAGCCTTTCACTTGAAGAAAAACTGATCGCATTTGTCCCCATCATAAAATTTAAGCTTTCAAATAAAAATTTAAATTTTGGAAAACTTGTTATCTGCCACCATGAGCTTAAGAGCTTCTCAAGACTCTTATGATGAGATGGTTGATGATATTAACAAATATAATGTTTGACAATATATGAAAAGTGTCAACATTTAGAATATCTGCATTACTCGGTGAACTACTGTTTTCCAAGTGACCAAAGCATCATGTTACAAAATTATACATGAGTAAAACATCCATTCAAAATGCAAGACAGAGCAATGGGCTTTAATGTAATAGAGTTGAAAAGCTCATCGATAGGAATTTAGATTCCAAATTGCTACAAACGTTTAAAAAAACTACCGCTTGTCAAGTTTTGCTATTGTAACAAAGAAAAGCCACAATCATCTAAGGCTCTACAGACAGTCCTCTTCTCCTCACTGCATATCTGCATGAAGCCAGATTTTTTTCCTATTACAACAGACTGTAGATACAGATAAGGAGGCTCCAGCTGTCTCCCATTAAGCCAGTCATTAAAGAGGTTTGCAGAAATGTAAAGTGGTGCCACTCTTCTTTCTGACTTTTTTGTTTTGTAGCATATACTTCTCTTTCATAAAATACAGCATTTATATGGATAGTTAATAGGATTGTTTTAAAAGGAAGTAATAAGTATATAAATGTTTTCTTAGTCTTGATTTCTTATACTAAAAATATCAATAGATAAAACCCACAGAAACAAAAAGTCTTTTAGATACTCAATGATTTTTATGATTTTTTTTTTTAAGTGCAGATACTGGGGATTAAACCCAGGACCTCGTGCATGCTAAGCACACACTCTACCACTGAGCTATTCCCCACCCAGATACTCAGTGATGTTTAGTAGTAGAAAGGAGGTTTGTACATCTCAGTTTGAGGATCACTGGTTTAGACCACAAGGAGGACAAGTGGTACAGTGAGACATTTAGGTGGATCAGAAAGATTTTTAAATAGCCATTGATTTTTTTCCCCTCATAACTTCAGAATATTAAAAAACATAAAGCTCTATTGGTTGGAGTTTGATTAAATGGGTTTTTACCAGTTTAGTCAAGTAAGCAAGATGGTGTATTTGAGCCTGAATTTGAATTCTGGCTGAGATAAGCACTGGGAAATAACCAAAACTCCTAGCCTCAGTTTTTCCATCTGTAACATGGGGATAATATCTACCTTAGAGGGTGAGGGTAAAACTCCATGTAAATCTTTGCTAATTAAAGAATGTTCTGTGGACCAACAGGGGGTTAACAGTGCTGAATACCCAGAGCTCTGGATCATGATCTGCATTTTTGTAAGATTCCCAGGTGATCTTATGCTCATTAAAGTTTGAGCAGCACTGATGTGTAAGGCACCCTGCAGAATGCCTGCCTGCCACATAATAGGTGCTCGATAAAAATTCTTTCTTTTAGTATTTATTATTCTTCAGCTTGTAGTTATAACTATTTCAGTCTTTTCGACTACAGTAATTGATTAGGTTTTTAACAACACATCTGACCAGTTAATTTAGTCTTTTCCTTTTTCTTTATTATAAGCCTAAGTAATCCTTCGGCTCATTTGAAAGATTTAGAGCCCTCAGACCTATGGTCCAGACTCTGTCCCTCCTTTTATTTATTTATACAACACACATCAAACACTTAATACGTGTTAGGGACAATGCATGACACTAGGGAAACAGTATGTATACAGACATGGCCCTCACCCTTGTGATGCTCAGCTAAAAGAGGCACTGAAATGAGCCTCAATGTGCCGTTTGAAATTCTCAAGAAGTAAATCTTTGTGAATATAGGGGAGTAGTATACTTTTTTATTTTAAATCTCCAGAGTATTTTTTCCTTTTCTGGGTTTTCTTAACTTTTATTAATGTAGAAAAATACCTTCATTTACATCATATAACACATCTTGCTTTGAATTTTATGTTGTCTTATGATAATATTGCTTACCTCAGAGTTTTCACTTGCCTGCCATAATTTTGACCATTACTGAATTTTCAAATCTTCTAATATCTAAATTATTTTTCCAATTTATTTTATTTTTTAAAATTGAGGTTAAAAAAACATGAAATTTACCATCTTAACCATTTTAAATTTGCAGTTCAGTAGTGTTAACTATATTCACATTGTTGCTCAACTGATCTCTAGAACTTTTTCATCTTGTAAAACTGAAATTCTGTACCCAATGAACAACTCCCTATTTCCCCCTGAACTTGGCCCTTGGCAACCATATTCTTTCTCTTTCTATGAGTTTCACTACGTTAGATACCTCATATAAATGCAATCATATAGTATTTGCCTTTTCATTACTAGCTTATTTCACTCAGCATAATGTCCTCAAAGTTTATTCTTGTTGACATGAATGTGACATGAATGAATGTCTGACAGGATTTCTTTCCTTTTTAAGGCTAAGTAATATTCCATTGTGTGTGTCTGTATACCACTTTTTCTTTATCCACTCATCCATCAGTAGACATTTGGGTTGTGGAAGCTATTGTGAATAATGGGAATGGTGTGAATGTGAATACTTCTTGACTACTGTAAATAATGCTGCAGTGCACAGGGGTGTGCCACCAGAGTACTTTGATTTAGGCATGGATCCATCCCCTTGCCTGAAAATAGTTCTTGACTGTAAGTAATAACTGCAGGCTTGAGCTGGTAGAGAGAAAAAGTGGGCCACTTCTGGCCGGGATTCCATCCCTAGATATCCCTCCTGGCAACAGCAGAGGGAAGGAGAAAACAACCTGAATCACTCAGAGCAGAGCGGGTTTCCTATCTGAAAGACTGTATGCCTATCATGCAGGACACCATGCTAATGCTTTCATATGTATTGAGGGGGGGATGTGGGAGATTTCTTGAATTAAATAATTGATAATAAAGATCGTTTTTCCCCAAATTCCCATGACCGTATAAACAATGAGAACAGTGATTTCCAATGTCAGGAATGGGCTCAGCAGGGGAGGATTTCAGAACCTTATCATGGAGGGGGCTTTGTGTTATTTGAAAAGAGATTTAAGAATAGAATATATTCAAATTTCAAGTAAAATACAAACAACTGAAATGTAAGCTTGACAACGTTTTTCCCCTGACTGTTGGGGTGTGGGTTAGGATAATAAACAAATGTGTGTCTGTGTGGCTGATGCAGCAGAGACCAATCTCTTAAAGGGCACAAAGTCCCTGCCAGAGTTCTAACCTGATATTCTTTACTCGTTGCTGGTCAAATAAATCATTTTTGCTGTAAGTTAGTCCTTAAAGAACTTTAGTTTGACTCGGGAGCCCCAGAGTCTGTCCCTGGCTCCCAAGCCCTTCCTGTAGATGGCATTCCTAATAATATCAGTTCAGATGCAAAAGTCAAAACCAACTTTGAGCTTCCCTGGAGACTAGAAAATATGCCTTCAAGGAAGGAAAGAAAAATCATTGCAAATTTGAACCACTAAAATTGACTTTCATTGATTTCTTTCAATCCATCATTTCAGTCCTTAGATTAGGGAAGCAGGATGCACACTCAGCTTGTCCGTATCGCTTTACTGGAGCTATTTTACTTGTAACCATAGCAAATGTGGCTTTCTTAGGATACAGGGAAGCAGAAAAGGGACTGACCTGAGAGTCAGATGGGTTCTAGTTCCAGCTTGGCCGCTAACTAGTTGGGTGCTTTAGACATATGCCTTCTGTGAATTCCAGTAGCTCTTAAACTAGAATAGCTCCATTCCTTGAACTAGAATAGCTCTAACATTCCGTGAGTTAGGGATATCACTTGACCATTGTGTCCATTCTACTTTTTATTTAGCATTTGTTCATTTGATACATACATACATATATATATATAAATCTGTACATAGTAAAAATACAAAATAAGTATTTCTTTATAAGTTATGCAATTAAACAGCTACCTTTTTAAAGTTTAAAAACCATTGCAAAAAAGAGAGAAGGAAATCTAGTCAGTCCTTTATATCATTCACAATAACCTTGGTATAAAATATCCATACCTGTGTACAAAATAATGTACAGTTCATAAAAGCTGTGCAAAGACAGCAAAGTTCCATGAAAAAAAAAATCAAAGAGGCTTGTAGGTTTCTTTCTGTTCATATCATGCCCAGTGCTCAGTGAAACCTCTCCAGAAATAATAAAGGGGCACAAGGTAGAGTGCTTAGTGCATAGGCTATGAATGCAGAAATAGTTAAAAAAAATTTTTTTAATGCACATACAGAGACTGACTCTTCCTCCTCCCATTTAGAGAACTCGCTTCTTTTTCCCAGAGAGCTTTTGGAATATGACACTTAGAAAAGACTCATTATTACGTGGTACCTTAGACCAAAAGGCACAGATAGGTTTTTTTTTTTTTCTTTTTGAAATTCTTGAGCTTTCTAAGGACACTGCTATGGGGAAGAGTCTGGAGTTGGGTAGGAGGCCTTTGCTACCTCAGATAGGGAGGGGGATGGAATCTAGGAAGTCAGGGGTCCTGAAGTTAGATGCTTGATATTGTGACTCCTAACTCGGTTTCCAACTTCATAAAGGGTCTCCTATCTTCCAGGGTTGCTGCTGCTGCTGCAGACCAGTGGAGCCTGTCTCCGTTAAACGCAGGCTGTGGGAGTAAACACCTCACTGTGTTTAAAATAGCTTGCAATAAACAAGATAGACAGGAGCCCCTGTGGAAAAGTTAAGGCTGGGACCAAGACCTAAACTTCTGTGGAGTGGCTGTTGGGAGGTGTTTTGTGGGGAAAGGGAATGTCACTTGGGGCAATGGAAGGGACCGAGGTGCCCTAGACGAGGTAAATGCTCAGCAGGGCGCGGCAGCGTCTGGGCAGAGGAGACTAAGTGAACACGCACTGAATCCCACCTCTTCAATTTCAAAGCACTTATAATCAATCAGTAACACCGGGCGCGGGAAGGCTTCTAAGACACGGTGATCTCCTCCTCCGCACCCTCCTCATCCTCCTCGGAGTCGGAGAAGTCCGAAGGTTTGTCAGGGCTGCCTGAGTGCGCGGGCGAAGAGGGCAGCGGCCCTTGCAGCCGCGGGTCCCGCAGGTGCGGAGGGTCGGGGGACGCGTGATAGACCAGGCGGTGGCGGGGGCTGCCCTGGCCCTCGTCCTCCTCCTCTTCGTCCCCAGGACCCTTCTGACCCACGTCACTGAGGTCTGGGTGCGGATTGAGTTTGGTGGGAAGGGTCTGCTCACGGCAGCCCCCGCTAGACAAGAGCTCGCGTTCCTTGGAATTCCGCCACTTCATGCGTCGGTTCTGGAACCAAATTTTCACCTGGGGCGAGAGGGGTGAAAGGGGAGCCGCAGAGGTTAGCGCAGACCCCACCTCTACCCCAGCCGCCCCAAGAGAGCGGGAAGGAGGCTGTGTCCTTCCCCTCCTTGCCTGCTCCCCACCCGGTAAAGTGAGTTCGGTTAGGACTTGGCGCTTACCCTGCCGCCACCCCCACCTCAGCTTCTCGCACCTCTCGCCACGTCCTCGGGCCCCTGGCCCAGGTCGGGGGTGGGGGTAGGGGGCTCTGAGCCCGCGAGAGAAGCGGGCTTTCCTGAGAGGTCTCTGCGAAGCTGGCTCGGGCACTTATTCCCTCTCTAGAGCTACCCCATCTGTACAATGGGACCTATGCAGTTTCAGAGAACCCTGCCATTTGTACGATGCGGGGGGGGGGGGGGGGGCTGTGGGGATAGTGCCTTCACCTGTGAGTCTTTCAAGCCCAACTTGGCCGCCAGCTTCTTGCGATCGGGCTTGCTGATGTACTTTTGTTTCTGGAACATCTTCTCCAGCGCCTTGCGTTGCACATCAGAGAACACGGCTCGACGCAGCATGCCCCGGCGAGGCTTGCCGCGGGCGGCCAGCGGCCAGGAGAAGGTCCCCGGGATGGGAACGACGCTGGAGGACGCTGCGGAGGCCAGGGGTGGGAGGTGAGTGAGTGGGCGGTATCCCGCTGGGGCCGGTGGCGTCCGACCCTCCACTGTGGCCTCCTTGCGTTTTTCTCTCTGATCCCTTCATCTTTTTAAAGCTCTCCTTTCTCTCCCTCTGGAGAATAGGCTACGAACCTACAAACCTGAGAGAGTGAAAGGCGCTTTCCGCCCAAATAACTTTCCCTTTCAACCGTGCAAACCCGGATTAGGTAAAACCAGGGAAACAGAAAACAGCCCCCACAATAGCCTGTTTGGGTTTTTTCCATTCAGCGGTCTCAGGGAAACAAACCTGCGTGCGTCAGTAAAATAGCAACAGAAAAAAATAAGTACAAAAGTAAAAATAAAATATCCAGCCGAGGCCACTGGGTTTCCCCTCCACGCTTTTAGCACGTTGATAGCTTTTGCATTCTTTAGATGAAAATGAGGTGCTTTACTGATTTGATAGGAGAAAATCCGCTTTGGATTTTTTATTATTTGAAAAATCCAATCAGTATTCATCTTTTCTATATTAATCTTTCCTCCCTTCCCCCACAAAATGTGGCCCGATACATGAAAAGTGGCAGCTAATTAGCACATTGACCGCTTCCCAATGGGTATTGGCATGATAAAAGGGGGGGAGAGTTTTGCTTTAAGGGAGAAAAAAACCCCAAAAGAAACAGAGACTCTAATGAAGCGTGAATGGTAATTGTGTAGTAATGAACTAACAGAAAAAGACTGAGGACAAGCAGCGAAAGCCATATATTACTGGGACAAAAGAGATTTACACTTTCAAACTAAACACAACTGCAGGCCAAGACCATTGGGAGAATACTGATGGCAGAGGCTTCTCTTCCCTGAATCATTTTCATTAAATGGACATGAAAAGCTATTTATAAAGCTCGGGTTGTTTTTGTTATGGCATTGAGATGGGGGAGAAAGGGAGCAAATTCCATTAGCAGCAGCAGCATGAATGGTGGTTCGGGGGGGCATTGGTGAATTCTCTCTCCCCTTTCAGAAATCAATTGCGTGTTTCTTTCGCTGATATTTGGAAGTGCTGTGGATCCCATCCCCCACCCAGTCCCTCTTCCCTTTATAGGAGTTCCTCTGTCTTCTCAGTCTTGACCAACTGCAGAGCTTTTGAGACATAGTTTGAGCCACCATGGGGATTCCAGGATGAAAACCTCGTGGAACCTGTTTGAGGTGTTTCTCCTTTAGACTGGGACCCAATTATGGGCTCTTATTTTACGAGCTCAACGGTCCTTAAAACGGTATAGTGGTGGGGGGAGGGTATGAGAAGAGTTTGGGAAATCAGGTTGGAAATAGAAGATTGGGATTGTGGGAGGATCTAGTCCTCCTCCCCCTGGGCGACCCCAGGCATCCCACACAAGAGGGCACCCTATGTGGTCTTGTGAAAAGGCCGAAGCCCTGAATGAGTCTTAAAGAGAAATTAGCCCCGGCTGGTAGGTGTCTCTCCACGGCTCGGAGGGACGAGGGGCTGGTCTGTGTGTGGCTGCCCGGAGGAGCTGACCAATTGGTCATGGTGCTGAAACCTTTGTGGGGAATCGTGGCCAAGTGCACTGACTCTGTGGGAAAACGGCGGCGTGAAGGGATGCCAACAGCTCCTTGCCGGGAAGGGGACCGCCTCAAATTGGGACCATGACAATTCCTGCTAATTTGTAGAGCAGGGAATTGGTGCAAAGTGTCAAGCAGTCACTGCTTGTGCTAAATAGGGCATCAAATTGGCGCGACGGATTCGTGAATGTTGTACGCCTCGCAACCTCTGAACCAGAGCGTAACCCCGTGGGGTGGACGGAGAAATATGGCTTCGCAGGGAGCGACGGGCTGGGGCTGGTGCACCGCCCAGCCTCGTGAAAGGAAGGGGGATGAGACCTACCTGGGAAATAAGAAGATCTGATGAAAGGCTGGAAGGAGCCTTCAAAGTAGGGAAAGGTGAAGGTCTTGGGAGGGACACTCTGGAGCAAGGCGGGGGACGTTTCTGGGAGGGAGTGAGGGAAGGAGGAAAAGAAGTAGGGAGACAGAAAGGGAATGTGATTACATACATGATTATTGTACATCGTATTGAATACATGACATGATTAACCCTTAGGCTGGTTTCAAAAGCATCTTCCTCAATGCACTGCCAGAATAAAATAAATCTTTTCCTAACACTGTCTCCATCTGTGGAAATCCTCCCCCAACCAATAGTCCTCAGTGTCGCCCCCTGTCCCTAATGTTATCCTAGGCACTAATGAGATAGGTAGGACTGGGGAGGGGAAGAAAAGAATTGCAGATCCATAATACTAGCAAAGTTAGTAAATGTATTGTCTTGGGTTTAAAAAACTGGCTCCCAGAAGCTAGAGGACACAAACGCAGACGCCCAGGGAAATGCGCTCAATTTCGCTGCGCCAGGGAACTGTGCGCGCTCTCACACTGCAGGTATTCACGTTCATTCTGAGGGTGAGGCTTTTCTTCCTGGAATTCTGGACCTAAGTTTTGCACTACTTGACGCAGGGCCTCGGGGATCGTGCACAGGTGTGTGTGCCGCTGTGTGCATGGGTACCCGCTGCATATAGGAAACTGAGGCCAGAAGGACTCCGCACTTAGGCTCTCAGCGTTTAGCTCTCACTTACCAGTTCTGGGCGCCGAGGAGAGGATGGCGTTCACTCCAAACTTCAGAAACGTGGGCTCGCTGGCAGGGGAGGCAGCTGTCTGCGGTGAGCCGCCCCGCCGACTGCCCGGGCCCGGGGAGCCCAGGTCCGAGGCCCCGGTGTCTGTGAGAGCCGCAGGGGCCCTCTGCCTAGGGGGCGACATGCTGGTGGTGGGCACGCTGCGGGGCAGGTAGGCTGGAGGTCGGCTGATGCGGATCAGATCCTCCACCAGGAAGCTCGAGTGGCCGGAAAATGCCGACTGCAGGGATTGGGGCAGCGTTAAGGTGGGCGTGGGGCGCAGGAGGCTGGGGTACCCGGCGGGGGGCGCGAGGAGGCCGGGGAACATCATGTTAGGAGTGGGGCGGGCGGAAAAAAACCCTTCTTCCAGTGGCCAGAGGGTAAATGTCTGGCTTCCCGCCCCTCCCGCCCCCGCAATGCCCCCTCTCTTGGGCTTAGCAAAGGTCTTCAAGTAACGATCCCTCTTGGGCGTCTGCGAGTCCTCCTTGGTCCTCCCGTCGAGGTGATGGTTTTATAGTAGCCCGCCCGTTAAAGCGCTTTGAAAAGTGACAGCTCTGACAATGAAGTTCAACAAAGTTCTCCACTCGAGCTTCATTCGCCGGAGGCTCTGGGCGCTCTGATTGGCGCAGGGGTGCAATTTATGATTGGATTAGTCTTCATAAGCATGGCCCGCACAATGGGCCGGCAACAAAGGCTGGCGCGCATCAATTCTGCATATCGACCGCCTCTTTGCAATACAGTGCGCCCCCAAAGCTCCCGCCGGGAGTTTTTGTTCCAAAGCAACACCGGGGCTAATTAAATGCCTATTTAGAAGTTTCAGATGACATCTTGCCTCATAGAAAAGGAATTATTTAAAGAACGCACTAAATTTATTTGCAGCTCCCCTGCTGAGCCTGGAAAATAAATCAATAAATATTCATAGAAATACATCTCCAGGCAATCAGTACAATAACCCTCCCCCCTTGTGGGAAGGGCAATGGAAAATTTCAAGTCAGTGAACATGAAAATATACTCCCTTTTCAGTCTCTGCCCTATACATTACTCCAGCTGAGGCAAAAAGTAGATGCGAGGGGTGGGTTAAATAAATGTGGTGTAGGAGAGTGCCTTTCTAACAACTCAGACTTGAAATTGATGCTTTGGGGCTATTGGATGTGCGACCGTAGGGGTGGAGAGGGGAGGTCTTGATATGAGTTATTTTATGTTGGGAAACTAATTGAGTTTGAGAGAGTTGGTGGACACCTGAACAGTAATATGACTCTACTGCCAACTCCCAGCGACTTTGAAAACGATTTTCAGCGACGGGTCTTTAGAAGAAGTGTCACTGTGGAACGATCCACAGCTCACTATGGGGATGAGCAGAGGGCAGCTTCGCAACGGGGTAAGGCGGCAGGATTCCTATGGCAGGGGCTTACCTCTGTCGGTAGCTGCCTCAGGCAAGGCGACCTGAAGGCTTTGGGTGCTGCGCTGGCCCTTTTCCAACCTCAAGGAGCCCTCGGCAGTTTCAGTTGAAATTCACAGCCTGGACTTTTAAAGACACAACAGCTAAGACTGGGATTCGTCCTGAGAGAGCCCTACGCATTTATCTGGCCAAAGGTTTGCTGCTTCTTAACCACCTGCAATACATGAACAAGTGAGAACAGTGCGAAAGAGGCGGTTCCCCAAAATATGGTCCGCATCAGGAAAGACTATTCTTAATTTGGCGCTTCAAATGAGAATCTTCCTATAGACAAGACTTCACTTTCCTCTGGTTTGGGGCTGGAGTGGTGCTGAGCCTCAATTCCCAGTTTCTCTGCCCGGCTAGATAACAGATGTGTTAAACGTCCCATTCATTTCTTTGGTGTAGCTGAACCTCCCCAAAGAGAAGCGTGCAGCCCCGCCAGGCCGCCCTGATCCTATTAACCATGAACTAACTGTCACCTTCAGCTGGTTTTCCTTTTTGCTTTTTAACACAAAGCTTTCTCAAAAATCTTATTAACCAGCTTTATTTCTCTCGATGGTTTTGTTCAGGGTGTTTTGTGTTGATGATCTCCATGTCGCTGCTTTAACCATTCAATAAAAGTGCATCTGCGATTTATATCACATTAAACCAGAAACGGAGCCCGCTAAAGCTCTCCCTTGATTCAAATTAAAAAGTTATTTAGGGCCGAGCTCTGAAGCCGAATTAATGCTCTAGGATGACGCAAGTACAGAACTTCTGAGCCCAAGACTGTTTAGGAAGGCGTTCGGGGCAGCAGGGGGTGGAAAACCATTAAGGCAAGGAGCAACTTTTAAATAAGAGGCTATTTAAATATGGGGAATGCGTTGCTGAAGTTAACTGGGGTCCCCTGGAAATGGAAGAGAGATCTTTGAAGAACTTCAAGTGTTCCTCTTTTTGAAGTTTTGTGACAAAATAGGGGAGAAAAAGTCTAAAGTGTTTGAACACCTGCGCTTTCACCTTGCCACAAAGTTTTCATTCCCCAAAACTCCTGCCCACCAACCGCTTTCTGGAAGCAGGAGGACCGGCTCTGGTTTTGCAATTTCTCCCTCCTTCTCTTTTCTTCTTTTTCTCCGCTTCTTCCTTCTCTTCCTCCTTCTCCTCCACTTACTCCTCTGTTCCCTCCTGCTTTCCTTCCATACCCCGCTTCTGGGAG
This sequence comes from Vicugna pacos, assembly GCF_048564905.1. Lineage (NCBI taxonomy): Eukaryota > Metazoa > Chordata > Mammalia > Artiodactyla > Camelidae > Vicugna > Vicugna pacos. Next base: position 41,257,463 of record NC_132996.1, read on the forward strand.
CGGTTGCCAGTTGCCAGAAGGAGGAAAGCCGGGACTAAAGATGTTGTGTTTCCCATCAAGGAAGCGCTTGCCCAGTCTACCGGGAATTTCAGAAGAGAGCCTCCGTTTGCAGGGCTTTATTTTGAGGGGTGATATGAACTCAAAGTTAGTCCAGGGCCTTCCTAACGCCCCCCCTTCCCTAGACCTTCTCTCCTGCTGAGGTATTTCCCTGGGTGTAGTTTTTACACTTATTAGCTTGCCCATTGACACCCTCCATGCCCCTCCTCTTACACATACACACACACACACACACACACACACACACACACACACACACCGGCCATTCTGCCTCACTAGAGACTAACTGCTGCTAACTTTTCTTTTTTTTAAAAAGGGGGTCTGACATTTTTTGGAAGGTGGGTCAACCCCTTGCTGCGATCCACGTGGACTTGGCTTCCAGCAGTCCATCTCCATAGCCTCCAAAAGCTTCCCTAAGGCACCAAAGAGGAAAAGTGAGGGCGGAGGCAAGGGCTGGGCCGCCCGTGAAAAGGCAAAATAAATCCTAGGGAAGCAAGAAATCGAACGAAAGGATCTTACTTTAAGTGATCTCCTTGAACGCGTCTTTTCAAACCCCGCCACAGCCTAAGGGGCTGCGCGGCGCGGCTGCTGCGGCTAAGACCTGTGACTAATGCCGTTTGACCTGGGCCCATGGGGTTTTGTGCGTCCTGCCATTCATTGTAATGTCGTTATCTTCAAGTTTATTTCGGAGAAGTCACTCGCGTCCTCTCTCCCAGAGCGAGGCTTTCTGCCTATTTCTTTTTCAAAGGAAAAGAAGACAGGAGGGGAGAAGAGAGACTCGGAGGCCCGGGTTGGGGTGAAGGTCCTCGCCTGTGCCGCGGGCGCGACTGCTCGCTGGGGGAGGCCGCCGCAGGGGCGGCCAGGGCTCCCGGGGCCTTCCTGGGAGGGCAGGAAGGGCTTCTGGAACGCGTTCTGGGCTTGCTTTCCCCCGGGGCAGCAGAGAGCGGGCGGGTCCCCGCTCCAAGCGCCGGGATCTCTTCATCGCGTGCCCTCTCCCGTGTGGGTCGAGCCCCGAGCTCCTGCCCAGGGGAAGCGCAGGCCACCCGTGGGGAGGCGAAGGGCCTGCAAAGGAGAGCGTGATTTGAGATCCCCCGCCCTCCGAAAAGCTAACGAGCTCAAGTTAGGAAGGTTGGGATTCCCAAGGTCGCACTGCAAGGGTTCAAATCCCCGGGCCGCAGCGCTCCCTACCGGAGCTGCCAATAGAGAGCGCTTTGCAAGCTTGGCAGGATGCCGGGCGGCGTCGCGGAAACAGCGCCCGCCGGCTGGCTTCGGCGGTCCCGGCGAAAAAGAGGGAGCTGCTCGGCGAGGCAAAGGAGGAGGGCAGTGAGGCTCAGCGGGCTGAAAGGGCTTTCCTACCGCCCCAGCTCTTTCGGCAAGCCGCTCTATTAAGACACCTCTAAGGGGTTCACCTTCAGAATAGGCCACAAGGAGCTACCGGCCGCCCCAGCCCTTTCGAGCGTCTCCCCCACCCCTCATTCCTTTCACACTCACTCTCCCCCTTTTTCCTTGAAAATCCTTCTATTGTGCCAATCAAGCAGATGGTTTGCAGGAAATATAGCTTGGCCTCGCTGACCGAAACTAATTTTAACTAGCTTTCCAAGCCTGAAACGTTTGTTTTGCTCTTACAAAATAGCCCCCAAAACAGCTGGCAAGGGTGAATTAAACCCATTAAAGACACATTTATAAGAAATTATATTCACATAGATTGCCTGAACCCCCTTGTGCAGCCTAAGAGGGGAGATGAGCGCATTTAAATGAAAATGTCGCTGAACGCTCCCCTCCTTAACGTAGCCTGAAAGTCTCAAAAACATTTTACTAAATAGATTAACTTGACTATTGTCTTGCACCACATTTATCAGCTTCATTAAGTGAATAGCTGAACAAATATATTACGCATGCATGAAAAGCTCTTTTTCAGAGAGCCTCATTGTATCCTCAGTCCTGACAGGTGGTTAACTGTGTGTTGTGTTTTTTTGTGGGTTTTTTGTGTTTTCTTTTTCCCCCTCCCTCTTTTTTTTTTTTTTTTAACTCAGAGAAAGAGGTTCTCTGTAGAGCAGCGATGTGCGCAGGCCCAATGTGGTGGGAGTTAACTTTAACTCGCTGCTTGGACCCTGTGGCCCAGCGACATTAGCTCTGTGAGACATTGGCAAAGGCAATCTGAGACCATTCAAGACAATCAAAATTAAATTTTGGTGAGCCGTGCCTTAAAGGCTTTTTCTCTCCATCACTCCCACCTCCTTTGTCTGGGAAATCAGTTTTATAATGCTTCCTTTCAAAGCTGATGTTTCCCCCTTGTCTCTCTCCTTACAAGTGAATTACCTTTTGCTTTTCCTTGATTAACCAACCGGCCCTCTGCAGACTGCGGGGTTAAATAGTCTTTTAGCTCATATTTGGATCCATTTCATTTACTGTGTGTCTCTGGGGAAATTCAGTGTCCCTGTGTGGGGAACAAGGGATTGCCCAAAAGAGCTCTCTAAGGGCTCTTTTAGGTCTGACCTTCTAAGGTTTAAAAAGTCTCAGTTCTTTTTCACCCCACTACGGGGCCCCAACCCACCAGCTCCCAGCTTCTGGTCCCTGCTGCAGACCCAAAAGACTGCTTCTCCAGGTATGAGGAACAAGCCCTGAGTGGAGGGAAGAAGCGTCGGGTGAGCTGGAGGCTTCAGGGCAGATAGACTCGGCTTCTGCATCTCAGGTCTTAGATCCACCAGGAGCCCTTTGGCCCTCACATTCGGTTCCACATCCCTCCTGCGCGGAACTCCTCTTCCGTCCCAGTCCCTCAAAGAGATGTGGCCCAACAACAGGTGTAAAACAGGAGGTAACCCTCCCTGGCTTGCTCCCCTGGTCCTGGGCATCACCTTTGAGCCTTTTTAATTACTTCATGAAGCCCCACAGTGTTCTCCTTCCTCACTTGCCCAGGCCCCAGCTTTTTTCCCTCCACTTCCCTTCACCTCAAACTGGAACTGTTGATTTCCTGTCCCAGAGTCTTTCCAGATAAAGAAACTGAAAGGAAGGTAAAGTTGGCTGATGGGCGCTGGGTAGGAAACCATATGGAATCTTTCTCTGGTCCTGGAAGGGCCACTTTTGAGGATGGACAGGAGAAATACGAGAGAAAATATGAAAGCCATTCTGACTTTTTTCTGGTCTTCCAGAACTCTGGGATGGAGAGCAGGTGCCTCTTAATAAGGTCGATTTTGTGCTGAGGTGAAGGTGGCCCCCAGGGGAGTTGGTGGTCTAGGGAGTTGGGTGGCAGATTCTGGAGAAATGAACACGTGCCCATCGCCCCCTCCCACCACCACACACACTCCCAGAACAGAGGACTCTGAGAAGACTGGTCTTGTTTATGTGGAGTGGGTGTAAGAAGTTGGTGCTACCAGGTTTGTACCAATCTTTCAAGCTGTCTCCTGGTCACCTATTGTCTTCATATTAAACCTTAATCTTGCCCAACATTTAAAAGTCTGCAAGGGAAAAAGACTTTTTTCTATGGACTGAGATTCTTTTCTAAACCAGAATCTTGCTTCACTTTTCCTTTTTCTTTCTTTTTATTTCACATTAAAAAACCAGATGTTGTGTTTTCAAACATAGAAGGAAGAGGAATCATTTGAAGATCTAAGGCCAGTTGGTTGGAGAAGGTGGGAACTGGGGGAGGGGGGGAACATCCTTGGCTAAATATTCCAAATTCTTCAGGTCATCTTTGAAATTTAGAAATTGCTGTTTGGGGACAAAGAGGTGTTTTTCTAATCCAGGTGCCCATAGAGGATTCAAGATAAGACTACTAGTTCTTTATAATGCAGTGAAATTTAGTTAAAAAATTATTTTTTGTCTAACAGGTAGGGAGTTTCCCCAAAGACACACAGTAAAGTGAAATAGATCCAGATGTGAGGGAGTCTTGATTTGGTCAGAGGAGGGACCTGTCAGAGAGAGAGGCTGTTTGGAACCACAAGTCAATACTTGAGAGGAAAATATTCTGAAGTATGTGGGGCTCTAAGTTGCTGGAGGTTTGTTTACCTGAGGCTGAGGTGGGCTTAGGGGTTATTTCAGGAAAGAAAGAAGGAATAGACCCCCGAAGACTTTTACCTGCTCTGCAGTTCTGCTCAGTGAGTGTAGGGAAGAGGGAGGGAGGCATACGAGGATGTGGGAAGGAATGGGGGAAAACAGCCTTATTTCAAGGTGATACCCATACCGCACAAAGACCTTAAGACTAACCGCCAGCTGCCAGCTGCAGGAGGAAAATCAAGACATTCCCCAGCCTGCTCACCCTCACCTCTATCAACTTTCCCCTCCAACTGCGAGGAGAAAAAGGTGGTCATCGGACAGAAATGCCTTCACTTTCCTTCCTACCAGCTTACTCTCCATTCTCCTTCCATCTCCCCTGAGTCTCCCTGGGGACGGTATTGGTTATTTAATCTCTGTTTGCCCCTCCAAATCTACCTCCTACCCCTTCTCCCCCTGCTTTTGCCCAAGAGACTAGCTAAATGCATCTAGGGAAATGCACCGACCCCAGGACACTTCGCTGGCTGGTTTCTTCCAGGTGGTTTCAGGGGGTAGGAGACAATGGCACCAACTCAAGGATGGGAAGGATGGGAAGAGAGAAAGCTTGTAGGTATTTCCTCCTCCACTCCCTTCTTGCTTTTGCATTTCAGTAACTGCAGCTGAGGCTCCCAAGCTCGCTGGGCCCTGGCAGCATTGGATTCCCAGCCTGCTGACCTCTGGGGGCCTAGGGATAGGGCGGATATAACAGCTTCCCGCTGTTGCTAGTCTCGGGGTGCATTAACACCCCTTGCTTATTCCCTTAACCCTGCCCGCACTTCTGTAAGTGGTTTCTTCATTTGAAATGTTTGCTGCTGAACTTCTGACTGATACAGGGGCCTTGTTTTCATCATTCTCTCTGTCTATAGCTTCAGTATCCTCTTTGCCACCGGTTCTTTCAAATTGTGCTCAGTTCAAAAGGACCTTCTCTTGGCCTTCTGTCCACTCCTAACAACATCTTCTTACAGATTTCCCCTGACTTTTTTGAGGCCTGAGACAAAACTATAGATGGAAGCCTGTGGCCCACCCTACTTCACTTCCCACTCTGACTCTATCCTACACCACGCAGGACCATGCACCCAAGAGTGTGGACGCCCAGTCCATATATCCAAGATCCATCCATACCCTCTGCTTCCAAATAGCCACTTATGGTCCAAACTTATTTTCAGTATAAGTATGTCCCATATAGTGCATGGGATATACTTACACTAAAAAATTTTTCATTGTTAATCAGAAATTCAAATTTAACTGGATATTCTGGATATCACTGCAGAGGTTTTTTTTGACAGCATTGACTAGAGTTCCTGAATATGGAGCTGAATCTGTTGCCCTGGGGAAGTGGAAACCTAGAGGAATATAACTGCCACATTCAAGTATTCAAAGGGCTGCCAAGAGGAAGAAAATTAGTAATGGCTTCTAAGTTACTAGAAAGTACCAAAGAGATGCATACTTTGCAACAACTAGGGATTTTAGAACATAAGTCAAATCTTTTTGCTCCATCCTCTCCTTTCAACCCACAAATATTCATTGAGTTCCTACCATGTACCAGCAGGCACTGTTCCAGGTCTGGGAACCCTGGAGTGAGCAAGACAGACAGAGCTTGTCTCCTCTTGGATCTTCCCTTCTACTTAGGATGCAGGACGAACAGGCCCCTGCCAGCCCCTCCCTCTCCTCTCTTCTCCTGCAGTCCTGCCTCCCATCTCTTACCCTTTCCTCTGAAATGCCCAGCTCTGTCCTACTAGTTTACCTTGCTTTTCTCTCTGCTTGCTTCGTATGGTTAACTCCTGCTCATCCTTCAGACTGCAGTTTAAATGCTACTTTCTCATCACTTGGGTTTTTTTCTTCCATTTTTAAAAAAAATTGAAGTATAGTTGATTCATAATATTGTATTCATTTCTGGTGTACAGCATAGTGATTCATATATTCATATATATATATATATATATATATATATATATACACCCATATATAGACACACACACAAACACACATACATATTCTTTTCATATTCCTTTTTATTACGGGTTACTACAAACCATTGAATATAGTTCCCTGTGCTATACAGTAGGAGCTTGTTGTTTATCTATTCTGTACATAGTGGCTTGTATCTGCCAGTCCCAAACTCCCAATTTATCCCTCCCTCCCCACTATAACCATAAATTTGTCTTCTATAGTTGTGAGTCCTGTAAATAGGTTCATTTCTGTCATTTTTTTAAGATTCCACATAGAAATGATATCATATGATATTTGTCTTTCTCTGACTGACTGACTTTACTTAGTATGATAATCTCTAGGTCCATCCATGTTGCTGCCAATGACATTATTTCATTCCTTTTTGTGGCTGAGTAGTATTCCATTGTATATATACACCACATTATTTTACCCTAAATGTTGATGGACATTTAGGTTGCTTCCATGTCTTGGCCTTTGTAAAAAGTGCTACTATAAACATTGGGGTGTATGGATCTTCTCAAATTAGAGTTTTCTCTGGATATATGCCTGGGAATGGGATTGCTGGATCATATAGTAACTCTATTTTTAGTTTTCACAGGAACCTCCATACTGTTTTCCATAGTGGCTATACCGATTTGCATTCTCACCAACAGTGTAGGAGGGCTCCTTTTTCTCCACACTCTTTCCAGCATTTACTATTTCTAGACTTTTTGATGATGGACATTTTGAATGGTGTGAGGTGATACCTCTTTTAGTTTTGATTTGCATTTTTCTAATAATTAATGACGTTGAGCATCTTTTCACATGCCTGTTGGCCATCTGTATGTCTTCTTTGGAGAAATATCTATTTAGATCTTATGTTCATTTTTGATTAGGTTATTTGTTTTTTTGATATTGAGCTGTCTCAGCACTCAGTTTTAATCACTCTGTATTTTTTCCTTCTTGGCAATATATCAAATCTACATCTATATCTATACATTTATATATATATATATATAGAGAGAGAGAGAGAACTCATTGTTACTCACTAGCTGTGTGACCTTGGGCCCAGTTACTTAATCTTTCTGTTCTTTAGTTTTTTCAACTGCCTCATCTAAAGTGGTAATAATAAAATGTATCCTAAAAGACTGTGAAAAATGTTTATTGCCTAGAACAGTGACTGGCTTATATTTAGACACATAAGAAATGTAGTTCCCTTTCCTCTCAAGAAACTAAATATCCTAACCCCATACCTGATTTCCTTTTAAATGTCAGTGAAGGACATTTAAACCAATAATAACAACAACAATAATGATAATGCTAGTTAGCTTTATCGAGAACTTACTTTATGCCTGGTACAGTGTTCAGTATGTTCCATGCATTATTTAGAACAATCCTCAAAATAACCTCATTGGGTAGATACTATCACTGCCCCCACTTACCCAACAAGAGAAGACACAGAAACAGAGAAATTTAACAGCGTAACTGCATTGACTTTGCATGGCTGGGCAGAACTCTGTTTCCCAGAATTCCCCTTTCATTGTGCCTCCAGTGACAGTGGGCCACCAAATAGTCTTGAGGTGTTTGGAGGGTGGAAGGAAAAGTGGTCATTTTGTCGCTGATCAGCTGGCTCACATCACTGGTGTGAGACACCAATCCATCAATTTCCCCAGCTTCTCCGACCACTATGTTTACCCCCGCTGAGAAGAGCATAGGCTTTTTTAGGACATCCACACCAAGGTCAGAGGCAGCAGGGGCCGACGTGGATTTCAGTCTGTTCCTGTGGGGTTCCAGCTTGTGTTTGTGGGTTCCAGCCGGCTCCCGAGACATCAATGGTATACACACTACATTGCCTGTTAGTTCTGCTTCTCTGATTGAATCCTGACACACAGTTAATAAATACCAGTGCCAAGGCTTGGAACTCATTCCGACCCTAGAGCCTGTGTTCATAACCACTATCCTGTACTGGCTCTGAAGAAAATCTTGGGAGTTTGAAGGCTGAGGAGACAAGTCCGAGGTTTAAATTCTAAGTCTGGATCTGGCTTCTTCTGCTCTGATGTACTGCAGTAATTAAGAGGTTTCATTATACTCATGGGCCAAATGGACACTCAGAGGGCAGATAGCAATGGATAAAGTTTACCTTGGTTTATAAAAATCAAAAGTTCTCAGAGGGGAGGGTATAGTTCAAGTGGTAGAGCACATGCTTAGCATGCAGGAGGTCCTGGGTTCAATCCCCAGCACCTCCTCTAAAAATAAATAAGTAAACCTAATTACCTCCCCCTCCAAAAAAGACTTTAAAAATAAAAATAAAAAGTTCTCAATATGGGGAATGGAGCCAAAATTTTGTAATAACTATAAATGAAAGGGAACCTTTATAATTGTATAAAAGTTTTAAAAGTTAATATAATAATATAATATAATAAATAATAATGATGTGAGCACATATTTAGCATCTACAAACTTTCAGGTACTGCTCGAAGTGCTTATGTATCAACTCATTGAATCTTTATTCTGATCTCAAGAAGTAGAAGCAGTAGTCTCAACACTTACTCAGAGAAGTAGGTATTAAATTTCAAAACTGTGAACTTTGTGAGGGCAAAGGACCCAGAGTTAGGGGAGTCCTTAGTTCCCTGCTCTGACAAGGGGAGGTAGTTATAGAAGAAACTTAAGTCTCCGATTTTGGCTGCATCAGCAAAAAGACTCATCTGAAAATAGAGTAAACAACAAAGAAAAGTTATTATTTCATAAAACAACAATTCCAGACATATAACAGGTCCAGAGTCCGTGAACTCATTGTCTCATTGATATCATGAAAATCCAGGTTCTTTCTCTCTGCTCTGTCATCCTTAATGTGCTGACTTGTCTTCTTTGGCTGGCTTCCTCATGGTGTCACATGGCTGCCCCAGTTCCAGGCATCATCACATGTAGATGACAACACCCAGCAGAAGGAGAGTTCATTGTCCTCTCTCTCCTTTTATCAGCAGGAAAAAAGTCTTTTCCAGAAGCCCACTTGGAGGATGTCTCCTCCTATCTCGTTGGCCAGCATAGTGCCAGTTGTTCATGTCTAAGCCAGTCACTGGCACAGAAATTGGAATCACCATTTTTTTTAACTTATTTTTTATGTAGTGATCTTCTTGATGACATTGTTTATTGTGAACGTGTCAATTTTTTGTTAGAAACAAAGATTTTAGAGGCATACTCTCATTTAAACCTATTTTCTGTGTATCAATCATTATTACTTCCTTATAAAGTATATTTTAAACAAGACCTGTTACCAAGAAAAGATTTTCTGTTTAGGACAGTTTTTAAAGATTTTTATATACAAATTTGATTTTAACTTTTTAAAAGTGAAGTATAGTTGATTTACAATGTTGTGTTAGTTTCTGGTGTACAGCATAGTGATTCAGTTATATGTCATATATATTCTTTTTCATATTGTTTATCATTATAGGCTATTACAAGATACTGAATATAGTTCCCTGTGCTAAACAGTAGGATCTTGTTGTTTATCGGTTTTATATATAGTAGTTACTATCTGCAAATCCAAGCTCCTAATTTATCCCTCCCCTCTCCACTGGAATTACCATTTTTTTAAATTAAATGAATCAAGGAAAGAGGAAGGACCTAGCTTCCTGGTAACATATGAGCGTTAGATTTCTGAACAAAGAAGATACTGATTAGCAAAGGAAAAGGGGCTTGGCTTTATCTAGGCAACAGAGTCTGTTACTACATGTTAATAAAGTGTATTAAAAAGCAAAGTGTGCCTTACCCAAAGCTAGACCCATGGATGAGTTCTAGTAGCTGCCCTTTACCACTGTCTTACCCCTGTTTTGAAGAATTGGTACTGACCACCACAGATACTGCTAATGCTTACAGTACCCATTCTTCTCCTCTTTATGAGCCCACAGTCATTTCCTAGCTTTCCTCACTAGCAGATGGAGACATAGTCTCCGTTCTGGGCAGTGGAATGTGGGCAGAGGTGATGTACCTCACTTCTAGGCTTGGCATATAAAATCTCTCTTGCACAATCCTTTTCATTTTTCCTTCCATGGGGACATGAAGGCAATGTATTTGTGTGGCAGAGATACAACATGTAATGAGCCTGGACCCCTGAGTCATGGCTTGGAGGAGAGCCATCCACCTTGTGTTGGACTGTGACATAAGAAAGAAATAAGCTTTTATCATAAGATGTTGGGGTTATCGGAGAAGTTATCCTGTCTTAACTAATGTACCCACTAAAATCATCTTCTGTGTGTCTTGTGTTTTGGGTGTACGGGCTGCAGATCTGGTGTGCAGGTATCATGCTGCCAAGATGATTATTCAAACATGCATAAAATGCCATGCATATTAAAAATAAAACCCCTTTCATGGGAGCCTTGCTTAAATACTTCCAGTGATAAGGCACTCACTGTTTCTAGCAAGAGATAACTCTGGTTGGTAAGAGATAACATGTAAGTAAAAGATAGCAAATAGAACTTTAGTTCTTGCGCCAAATTTCACTGATTGGTAGTTACATTTAAACTACTGCATAGAGGAGGATTCCAGGATCAACTCTGAGTGATGTGGGAAATTTCTCTGCTATTAAATAGCAATGCCTTCTGGGGCTCTGGTGGTGGTATTGGTAGACCCCTGCTCCGTATAGCATCTGTGGTTTGAGAACTATGAGAACTGTGAGGAGAAAGCACATAGAAAGGAGATTTGCCAGTAAGTAACAGGACTCAGGGCATAGGATCTTGGGGTGTATTTCTAGGGATGATCTTACAGTTGCAACACTAATTATGGCTTCCATTTAGTGAGTTCTGTGCTTAATGATTTATATATATTAATTCCTAGTCTCCTCATAACAAGTCCATTTTACAGACAAAGAAACTGTGGCTCACAAAGTATAAAGTAGCTGTTAGGGCATCATGCAGTTAATTTAGTGGCAGAGGCAGATTTGGACCAGGGAGTTCTGACCCAAAGTCCCTGTTCCTACTCTGTCGCCTATGGAATTAGAGAGGGAACTGATTGTATCAAGATTTCTGAACTTGAATTTTTGTTGTGGAGGGCCATGTGGGACAGTGTAGGAGGTTTAGCAGAATTGCTAAGCCATCAGATGCCTGTAGCATACTCTCCCTCCCTCCCAGAGAAAAATGTCTCCAGACTACCAAATGTCAGTTTGGGGATCCAAATTGCCCCTGGTTGAGGACCAGTGGGTTAGAGGAAGGCAGGCCCTAAGTTTGGAGCATTTCTGGTTCTCAGTGGGCAGGTGATCTGGGAAGGTGCTAAAGAACAAGAAGAGAAAGAGTCAATATGGGAACTTAGAGGGCAAGGGGTTAATTCGGATAGCCTGGGAGCTGTGGTCACATAAAGGAGCCAACAACAGTGAGGGTGACTGGAGTCTGAGTCCCCTAAGCTCATGCAGTAAGTCTTCTAGATGTTTCCTGTTAAGGGGCAGGACTGAGTAGACCTGAGCTTGCAGGAGAAGGTTCCTGTGGCACCAGATTGCAGGTAAAGGAAGGATGAAGAGTGAGGATTCTAACCACACTGGTCACCCTGAATGCTATTGAGAGCCTGCCCTGTGGGCATATCTCATAATCAGTAGATACTAAAGGACTGTTTGTTGAATGAATGGTAAACAGACCAAGGGAAAGGAATAAAGCAATTGCACTTATTTTTGAGTAAAAATATGGTATGAAATAACATTCTTGAATAGCTATAAAATGTGTATTTGGCAGACACAAAGCAGCAAATTTTAAATTTAATTTAAAAGGCATCAGCTTTTAGGTGAAAGGGAAAGAGAATGTCATTTTTAGTGAATATGAATTAGCCAAATCTAACGTGTTTGCTCAGTGCCTCTTCAACTTTTAAATGGAAAATGGAGATGTTCTCTCCTGGCATAAACAGAAAGCAAGTTGCTTTGGAAAAATATGAACAGTGTTTGGCAAAACCCATAACTTTCCTCGTATGTAAGTGTTCTGAGGGAATGTTCATGTATTTCAGTTCTTATTACTAATTTGCTTTCTCTTATTTCTAAAAGTGAATGGCTTCTTAATATACATATTTAGTTAGAATATGTTTAAAGGGTTCCTCAGATTCTGAGCCTGGAGAGGGATAGTGGTGACAGAAAGTATTTCTGCTTTCAACAGTTCATAAACACAAGCATCCCTCATTATGCGGTACACCAGAAATTGACACATTGTAACTGACTATACTTCAATAAAATTAAAAATAAAAAAGACAAGCATTCCTGCAGGGTCTCTGTCCCCTCTTTTAGAGAGCGCTAAAAGGAGTTCTAGAAATATTGAAGCTAATTCGCTACAAAGCTGACTAACACCCCAAGAGCACCCATTGATGGTCATCTAGAACTTCTGCCCCTTTCTCCAAAAACCAAGCCCTACAATCACTTGGGGAGGCTTTTTAAAAAAAATAAAGCCAGCTTTGTTTTCATCCTCTGTCATTTCCATTTTCAGTATAGAACAGTTCGAAAATTCATATTTTTTTCTGCCACCGTTCACTCTATTTTCCCTCAGTTCTGTGCAATACATGGTCCAAAGCATGAAGGGGGAGGGGACTGTGGCGATCAGCGCTATTCACGTTTTGCCTGTTAATCGAATTACCAAGGCAGGGGCTCCCGAAACTGAGCTGCTCACATAGAAAAGCGTTCCCCCAACCTGGTGAATTGTTTGCCAAGCTTTTTAAATAGGCAGAGTTTGGGAGTTGGGGGGTCAGGGAGAGAAATGCATCTTTTTTTTTTTTCTAAGTTTCTGTGAGGAGCCACGGAAAGAATTTAGTGGTTGTCAACATGAGTTTTACCACAAAGGTACGGTTTAAAATGTAGGTTCATTTTGACAGAGCTTCAGGTCACGCAAGCCTAGGGAAACCTGTGCTGCTATTTGTTTTTTGTGTGTTTTAAAAAGGGTTCAGGAGACGGAAGGGAGGGAGATGAAGCGGAGGTGGGGGGTGGGGAGCGGGGAGCGTCCCAAGGGGGTGACATGCATTAAAGGGTGGATGCTTCAGGGGTGTTCTTTCCAGAGGCTCTCAGTGACGGATTGTATGAAAGGGCAGCTTTGAATGAACAGCCCCAGCCGGGCCTGATTTTGAACTGGTTTTCAGACCTTGATTCCTACAAACAGAATAAAATACCTTGTCGAATAGAGCCCATTGAGCGAGGATGATGGGTTAAGAGTGGGGGTACGAGGTGGTAGCGTGGGTGCTTGTTTATCAAGGAGGAGTTGTCCGTTGTTCCTGGAGCCGGTGAAAGGAAAGACGCCGGAGTCTGATGGCTGGGGTAGCATTGATGTGAGGTAACCGGGTAATCGGATTGAAAGGGAGCCATAGTATTTGTGTCAGTTCACATTTCGTCAAAGGAATAATGTGAGATGCTACCTAGCTGAGGCTTTGGCCCCGGGGTTCAGTAGCCAGCACCCAGGCCTCGCTGGATTCAAATCTAAATTAATTCTCCCAGGAGCATTGCCTGATTAATCAATTTGCATAATAGTGGAAAAACTACAGAGTAGTTACTCTTTTTTTGTTGTTCCCCTTCTGTAGGGATTTGGACCAGAAAAGGTTTAAATTCATTTGAAAGAAGAGTGTGTGAGAAGTCAGTGCAGCCAAAGCCCCCTGGGGGCTCCCAGCGCTGTTTTCTGGATGGAAGGGGATGGAGTGGAGGCGAGGCTAGTTCACTCAAGAAGTTTCACTCTTCCTGGGAAAAATCACCTCCTTCTGAGGCCCTTCCCTGGCACTTGCTTTAGGGGACTTGGCTCTTGGCTCAGATGCTAGTATCAGGTTCAGAGGAGGAACAGGCAATCTGTCCCAAGTGGACGGTCCCCCTGGGTTCAGATTCTGGCCAGAGATGGTTTTAGGAAATGTATAGATAGGTTCAGTTCTGACTTACTCAGGTTCAGTGGTATTTCTGAAAAGAGTCTCAGGTCTATTTTCCATTCCATAGAGAGACAAAGCAATTTGGTTTTTAAAACTCATGCCGTTTGTAATCTACTTTGACTGAGCACGTTTATTCAATAAGCACTTGCTTAGCACTGCCTGATTCAATATGTGATGGTGGGTGTGTCAGTGGGATCGGTGTTATCATTTTAAGAAACCACATTGTAAAAACAAAATGGAAAAAAGGGGGCTAAGGATTCCTGAGTTTCAGAATTTCAATGTCAAATTTATTTGCCCTGCAGGCATTTCAATAATAGAAATTTTCAATATTGCTATAAACATTATTAGTAAATCCAGCTTTGATTACATCCAGCCTTTGCTCAAGAATAAAGAGCCTTCTTTTCATAGTCCTCTAGACACTATCTTCAGTACTTCTTACCCATTCTTACTACCTTTATTCCCTCATCATCCATTGTTGTGATGAATAAAGCCCCAAGCTATTCAAATGAAGCTGCCATGTTGGTTCAAAATGCTTCTGTTTCTATGAGTTCCAGATGGAGATACTTTAAAAACAATAGCAGGGCAAATCCTATTTTCTAACTGATTGCGTGGTTAATTCCAAATTTATCTTGAAAACTTCCTGTTACAAAAGAAATGCTCATGGTAGGTGCTCAACAAATGTTACTTTCACTTTCCCTTCACTTGAATGTATCCAGGACGACAATGAGAAAATCTCTTGTTACTTAGGAAAACCAGGGAACAAGATCCTAATACAGCAGAGAGGGAGAGGGCTGTGCTGGGCAGCTCAGCTGCTTTGGAGACGCCACCCAGCCTAGGAGCCCTTTCCTTGAGATCTGTACTCCCCCATCTCCTATGAACAAGGGTGAGCCTCCAACAGTTCTTTTTTTTTTTTTTTAAAGACTTCTATTATTTTTTTTAGAGCAGTTTAATTTTACAACAAAATTGAGAAGAAAGTATGAATACATGCACAGCCTCCCCCATTATCAACATCACTTACCAGAATGGTACACTTTTGCGAGCAATGAACCTACACGGACACATCATAATCACCCCAAGTCCAGAGTTTACCGTAGTGTTCACTCCCAGTGTGCACATTCTATGGGTTTGGACAAATATGTAATAATATATGCTCATCATAATAATGTTATAGAGTATTTTCACTGCCCTAAAAATTCCCCGTGCTCTGCCTATTTATCTCTTTCCCCATCCACCCCTGGCAACAAGTAATCTTATTATTGTCTCCATAGTTTTGCCTTTTCCAGAATATCAGATAGTTGGAATCACACAGGTTGACTTCTTTCACTTAGTAATACACATTCAAGATTCTTCCGTGTCTTTTCATGGCTTGATAACTCGTTTCTTTTTAGCACTGAATAATATTCCATTGTCTGGATGTACCACAGTTTACTGATCCATTCACCTGCTGAAGGACATCTTCGTCGTTTCCAAGTTTTGGCATTTGTGAATAAACCTGCTCTAAATGTCTGTGTGCAGGTTTTTGTGTGGACATAAGTTTTCAGTTCCTGTGCATCAATTACGAGGAGTGCAATTGCTGGATTATATGGTAAAACCGTGTTTAGTTTTGTAAGAAACCTCCAAACAATCTTCTAAAGGACCTGTACCATTTTGCATTCCCACCAGCCATGTTCCTGTTGCTCCAGATGCTTGCCAGCATTTGCTGTCATCAATGTTCCAGACTTTGGCCATTCTAATAGGTGTGTGGTGGCATCTTATTGATGTTATGATTTACATTTCCTTGATGCAAACCAAGGGGTCTGCCTACTTTCAGAGTATACTCAATAATATACTTACTCTGAAAGACAATCATCAATTTTTGTCCGCAGAATTATGCTAGCTACTAAGCGAGAGAAGTTAACCGACACTGGTTCTCTCCAACATCTTATCTATCAGGGAAAAAGAAAACAAACACGCTCCCACCTACACACATGTATTCTCACCCACTGATCCCCAGCGGGAATCTGTTATGACTGGGAACCAAAGTGACTGATGCTCACCGGGTGGAACAGTTCAGAGAAGGAAGTCTCTTCCTTCTGCTGGGGCCGCGTGGGGCATGAGCTTGTAAGCAGCGGCCGCAGCATGCCAAGAGTGGAGGGTGGCTCATTCTGGCTGCGCCTAATGGCAAGAAATGGATCTCAGGCTCCAGCCATGGTACCTGGAACACTCGGCTTTGCTCTGGGTGGGTCTCACCTGTGACTCTGCACTCAGTCTGGGATAAAAACTGCATGTGAGAGGCACTGAGCAAAGTGGAGGGGTTCTGAGGACAGCGTGGAGTCTCAGGGAAGGAAATCAGAATCACCCATGTGGCCGCAAATAAGTAGAACTGGGACTAATCCAGGAACACTTCTTTGGCTAACTATAAATAAGACCTTTCTAATAGCTCACTCTCTAATCCTTGTGGTCTCTGCCGAGCAGTCACAGCGACCTTTTTAAACATAAATTGCATCAAGACATGCTCCTGCTTAAAACCCAACCGAGACTTCCCACTGTGGTCTCCTGTGTCTGGCTTCATTGACCCCTGCCCACTTTTTTTTCTTTTAATGTTTTACTTTTTGGTTGAAGAATAATTTACATATGGGGAAATGGCGCCTACCTAAAGTTCAATTACAGCTTGATCACTTGGGCAGCCGTTATGAAAACAATACGGAGATTCCTAAAACAATTAAAAGTAGACTTAACTACGTGGCCCAGCAATCCCATTCTTGTGCATATATCCAGAGAGAACTCTAATTTGAAAAGATATATGCACCCCAATGTTCATAGCAGCACTGTATACAATAGTCAAGGCATGGAAACCACAAACTTAGTAGCTTAAAAATCACAGAACTCGATTCCCTCACAGTTCTGGGGCCCAGAAGCCCAAACTCAAGGTGGCGGAGCGCTGAGCGCCCTCAGAGGCTCTGAGCGTAAAGCATGTCCTTGGCTTCTTCCAGCTTCTGGTGCGGGTCAGCCTTCCTTGGCTTCTTTGGCTTCACATCCCTCCAGTCTCTGCTTTGGCCTTTATAGTGCCTCCTCCCCTCCTGACTGTTCTTCTCCATGTGTCTCTTTTAAGGACACTTGTCATTGGATTTAGGGCCCACCTGGATAGAAGATCTCATCTCAAGGTTCTTAATTACATCCGTAAAGACCCTTCTACCAAATAAAGTAACATTCACAGGTTTCAAAGATTTGACGTGCATATCTTGGGGAGGAGGGGCACATTTTTCAGCTTACCACGGGGAGCAAAGTTGAGAGAGAAGTTTCTAGAACTGGGCTATGAAGTCAGAGGGAGCCCACTGCAGGGCTGCCTGAGGGCCAAGCTGATCATCCACAGATCTCAGCTCCTTTATACTCGTCCAGCCCAAGGCTGGGATTAGCTCCAGGGAACGAAGGACATTAACATTTGTGGAGCATCCAGTACTGCCCGGCACAGAGCTGAGTGCTTCGTTATCAGATACATTTCATTCTAACAAAGACCCTCGGAGGGAGCTATGCCATTTCCGTCTTCCCCCAACTTTGTACTTTGAAAAAAGTCAAACTTAGAGAAAAGTTGAAAGAAAAGTACGAAGAACACCTCTATATCCTTCACCTGGGGTCACAGAGTGTTACCATTTGGCCTCATCTATTCTCTGTGTATTGAATATACATCTGGGGACAGGGAGCTGAACCATTTGAAAGTAAGTTATAGGTATCGTGATATTTCAGTTCTAAATAAATCAGCATCCTCATCTTGATATGACACATGAGAAATAGTTACTTTTATTTGAAAAATGGGGAAAAAAAAGTGGAATCTCAGCAATATTAGGGAAATTTTGCGAAGTCTCAGAACTAAAGTATAAAGCCAATGTTGGACTGCAAGTCTCTCACACTCATGCTCTTTCTGCACATTTTATTCATTTATCTGTTTATTAGCTCACTGGTTTTGGTGGGGTTTGCCCCTACGATGCACTGAGGATACTTTGACTGCATAAAGCATGCCAGGTAGAAAGATAATGAATTGGTAAACAGATAAGTAACTGAGATAATTTCCGGGTCTGTGATGAAACACTGGTAGGGGAATGGTGGTACTGCCTGGGAGGCTAAAAGGAAAACAGCTCAAGGTCCCTGCCCTAAAGGAGACTGTAATGGAGCAGGATTCTTAGAAATGAGAAGTGGGATTCTTAGCAGTGAGGGGACCTCCCTTCTACCCTTTCTTAAGAAGCTTCAGCAGGAGATGCTTTACTGAGGGGGGGGGGGGTAAGCCAAGAAAGGGAAGACATGGGATCTTAGAAATAAGAGCTCTAACCGGAAAGAGAAGCAAGGGGAAATCGGGACGGCAAGACTAGAGGGTGCAGGAGGAGGCAGAACTGATCACCACCGGATGCATCTGACCACATGGAAAAGAGACCAGTATTTAGGGGCGTTTTAAAATTCTGAGGGAGAGTTTTAGAAGAACTTAATGATGGCCACACAGAGAGCTCTGTAGAGAAAAAGAAGTAATTATTAGCTTCAGGAAAAATAAAAAACTTACACAATGAATGCAGTGTAACTGTAGTCTAATACTAGCTTCAACAATGCACAATATTTGTATATTTGTAGTAAAGGAAACATGTAACGCTGATTGACCAAAAATAGTGATATAATTATTGTAGGAAAGTGGTGGGAGGGATTAAGCAAGAGGGGCAAAACTTCGGTGCCCATTATAGAAAGTCAATAGCTGATGTCTACAGTGCACAAATCAGCAAAGAGAACTAGATTCAAACTATTGAGAAATATGGAGGTCAATGCCAGAAAAAATTGCAGCGAAAGAGAATGTGACAATGAATGTATGTATGTTCATATATAACTGAAAAATTGTGCTCTACACTGGAATTCGACACAACATTGTAAAATGACTATAACTCAATAAAAAAAAGTTTAAAAAATATATGTATATGAAAATGGGGGGAGGGTATAGCTCAAGTGGCAGAGTGCATGGTTAGCATGCATGAAGTCCTGGGTTCAGTCCCCAGTACCTCCTCTAAAAATAAAGAAATAAACCCCATTACCTCCTCCCCCCTCCAAAAAATATATGAAAATAGTTCTAACTGGAAATTAGTAGGAGGAGAATAAAAGGGGGGGAGGAAGGCGCTAAGGATTGTTATTGTAAGCTTTGTAGTGTCATTTAACAATTGAAATGATGTGCATGTACTACTTTGATATAAATAAAAATGAACAAAAATTGGTATAGGGAGGAAAGAGAGGGAGGAAGAGAGAGAAAGCAAGAGGCAGACTGAGGTGAGTTGCCTTTACTCTGCCAGTCTAGGAGAGGGCAGGGCTGGGTTAGAACAAACGAAGGTACAGAAAAAAATAGCCTCAGGGAAGATAAGGACCGGAAAGGGACTTTGATCATTCAAAAACTGGATAATCCGACCTTAAATTATTTAAATTAGATGATGTAGAAAGAAGGCTGTGTTTCCAACAAAATACAAAGAATCAATACTCTTTAAGGTTGAAACCAGATTATCTATAGTTGATCAAGAATTCAAAATACTTCTTACCATAGGAGCTCTTAAGATTGAATGGTTTTTTTAGACAGCTTCATCTTGAGAATGTATATGCTTTTTCCTCATTCCTAACTTTTATAACAATTTTATTAAGTAGTAAGTATAGCTAAGTATAAATGAACTCCCTGATTAGATGTACTTCAGCTTTCTACAGATTTAGTAATTCATTGAAGATTTTTCCAAATACTTCTTATTTTCAAGAACTTTCAGAGTCTAGAGATAAATACATAAAACCTCAACTTTGCCCTTGATCTGCAAGGGATATTTAAAAGATTTTAAGTTAGGCCACAGGGCATAATATTTATATTTTCTATATTCTATTTGGTTTGCCAGGACAATCCATTTTGTATTTTTAGAATGTTAACACTCTGAATTAACATTAAATTTGTTATATTGGCTTATATTTTGGTTTCACTAATAATGTTGCTTACATTTTCTAGACCTTTCCCTAAAACCACATGTTTAATTCCCAGTGAGTATTTCCTGGGTCATTTTGGTTACAAGTTCTCCTGGATTTCATTTAGGGTAGAAGTATTAACATACTAGTTTAAAATTTTCAGCTTTTATTCATCCACCCCCAGTATTCTGAACTGCTGGGCTTCATCCTAGTTGTGATATGAAAAGGGCTGTTTCCTTAAGGTCTCTTTAAAATTTTTCCCTTTCCTTTTTAACCTGCTATAGAGTTTATGTAGAATATTGAAACCATTTCACAGAGTCATTTTTGTGAAAATTTGCCTTGCACATAATAGATAGTAAATATTTAGGACTGATGGTTGTTCTTTGGGATCATAATAGGAGAGAGTTTGGTCATTTGAACAGATGTAGAATTTAAACACAACCTGATGGGAAATAGGATACTCTTAGTGCTCTACCTTCAATCCAACACCCATCCTTTAAAGCTGCTATTTAAACTACGTCTGAATGATCTGCCCAGTGGTAGGGTTAGAAACGCCTTCCCCTATGATCCAGTGCCCTGTTTCCTTTGCTGTTATCGTCAGTGATTGAATCAGATCCAGAAAACCCTAAACTCGCTTTCTTTGAAGTTAAAGACTTTTGGCTCCACCCAAGCTTACGATGTCAAGTGAGAGTAACAACCATTACTAAGACAGTATTAGGGTTAAAAAAAAAAGAAAAAGGAAGAAAAGAAGGGCATACAGAAGGTAAACATTCATTATTATTTAGAACATATCAAGTTTCCAACTCATGAATATTTAATTGAACCAATCTGATATACCCCCAGTCCTCTACAAATTTTCCCATTTCCATAGAAGTCTCCATAAACTTAGAAATTTCAGTACTTGGGTTATATTCATTTAATAAAGTTGGATTGTATTGTATGAAAATATTTCTTCCAACTTATCTACCATAGTTTGATTATGCTACAAAATTAAATCAAAATTTTTCCATTGTAAATATTTATCCAATCATTTGAACCAGATGAAGATTTTTTGAGTGTAACCACAAGAGTGGCTCATGGTCATAGGTTGTCTTCAAAAAAGCAGGGGCCAGAGAGCACAGATTTTTAGATCCTTTGTATAGGACTAGGAAAATGTGGTTTGTATTAATCTGGGAAAATAAATGGAACAAATACCACCACCCTTGTCTAGACAGCATTATCTCTTACATGTGTTAACCTTGACAGCCTCTATGTGGTTTCTCCATTCTCTCTGGCCCAGATCAAACACTTTTCCATTCTTCAATAGACCAAGGGATCCTTTCAGAGTGAAGGTCTATCTTGTCGCTTTCCTGTTTAAAAATCCTCCAAAGCTTCCCAATGAATTTAGTACAAAATCCAAATGCTTTTACCGGGACATGTTGTTTTTTGCACCTGGCCATTTCTCCAGCCTCTGCTCTCATCTCATTCCTCTACACTCTTGCTGCATGGGATATAATCTAGGACCTTCAGTTCCTCCCAACAACTTTGGAAGGCATTTTTCTCCCCATGGGCTGTTATATATGCTGTTCTGTCTGCCTGGGACACTCTACCACCCCACCCCCTCCCTGTAACATCAGATCGCAGCGTTGGATGCTTAAACGCTATTTCCCCTAGGAAGCCTTCCCTAACAACACCCACCAGGAGTATTAGATCTTATGGCACCTGGCATTTGTCCTGTATCTCACATACCACAGTTAAACTTACAAGTGCATTGAGTGCCTTCCTCCCGGATTCTAGCTCCGTGGTAGCAGTGACAATGCCTATCTTGTTTATCACTTTATCTCAAGTGCCCAACATCATGCCTGATATATCACGGTAGAAAAAATATTCCCCATGGGAAACCATTCTTATTTGTGACATCTAATTTTTTCCCACTGTAAATATTTATTCATCTACTTGTAACTAGATGGTTTGTTTGAATCTAATCAAAGGATTGGCTTATGATCATAGGTTGTCTCCAAAAAAGCAGGGCCAGAGGGTACAGATTTTTAGATGCTTTGCACAGGACCAGGCAAGGTAGGCTCTCCAGGGTCATTTTGCCTCATTCTTGCACTCACTGGATTTTTCCCCCCATTTTCCACAAGGTTCTTACCCCTGCTTGGGCTGTCACGTATGTGACTTATGATTCATAGTACAATGATCTAGTCAACAGTATATTGATTGATTGGTTAGACAGCTGCTACATAGCTCAGTGTGAAAATATCGGGAACTTTTTGATGCTGGCAACAATGGGACCATAATTATAATATTCTCAGAATATTTTCAGTTATAAGCAGCAACTTAATGATTGTATCAGATCTGTTTATAAACTTACTTAAAAAATAATAAAACCTTTCACAATAGTTTACTGACTCCCTATGACAACTAAATGTAACCTTGAACATGAGGGAAAAGTCAGGTATGTCCAGAAAAGGCAGGTGACCATGGTGTGAAATGTATTGCTTCTGTGACAGAAGCACATCTGTGGGTGTTCTTAGCATCAAGGTGCGTTTCACAATAAAAGTATCGCTCAAGTGAAAGCCAGAGTGAGGATATTGTCCCCAAAGAGTATCTCTTTTTCTGACTCCCTTTTTGTTTACAGCCTACTCTTACTTCAGTGGCCATTTTGATGATTTCTGAGTTAAGAATAATTTCACCATGTTCTATCCCAGGTGAGAAATTTGTAGGGAGCTTATAATCCTGTTTTTTTTTAACATTTTTTATTGATTTATAATCATTTTACAAGGTTGTGTCAAATTCCAGTGTTCAGCACAATTTTTCAGTTATACATGGACATATACACACTCATTGTCACATTTTTTTCTCTGTGAGCTACTATGAAGTTTTGTGTATATTTCCCTGTGCTATACAGTATAATCTTGTTTATCTATGCTACAATTTTGAAATCCCAGTCTATCCCTTCCTACCCCCCGCCCCCCTGGCAACCACAAGTCTATAGTCTCTGTCTATGAGTCTATTTCTGTCCTGTATTTACGCTTTGTTTTTGTTTGTTTGTTTGTTTTTTAGATTCCACATATGAGCGATCTCATATAGTATTTCTCTTTCTGGCTTACTTCACTTAGAATGACATTCTCCAGGAGCATCCATGTTGCTGCAAATGGCGTTATGTTGTCAGTTTTTATGGCTGAGTAGTATTCCATTGTATAAATATACCACATCTCCTTTAGCCAGTCACCTGTTGATGGACATTTAGGCTGTTTCCATGTTTCGGCTATTGTAAATAGTGCTGCTATGAACACTGTGGTGCAGGTGTCATCCTGAAGTAAGGTTCCTTCTGGATACAAGTCCAGGAATGGGATTCCTGGGTCATATGGTAAGTCTATTCCTAGTCTCCACACTGTTTTCCATAGTGGCTGCACCAAACTGCATTCC
The DNA here is from genome assembly GCF_048564905.1 of Vicugna pacos. Classification (NCBI taxonomy): domain Eukaryota; kingdom Metazoa; phylum Chordata; class Mammalia; order Artiodactyla; family Camelidae; genus Vicugna; species Vicugna pacos. Next base: position 41,280,692 of record NC_132996.1, read on the forward strand.
CACCAGCAGTGTAGGAGGGTTCCCCTTTCTCCACAGCCTCTCCAGCATTTGTCATTTGAGGATTTTTGAATGATGGCCATTCTGACTGATGTGAGGTGATACCTCATTGTAGTTTTGATTTGCATTTCTCTGATAATTAGTGATATTGAGCATTTTTTCATGTGCCTTTTGGTCATTTGTATGTCTTCCTTGGAGAATTGCTTGTTTAGGTCTTCTGCCCATTTTTGGATTGGGTTGTTTATTTTTTTCTTATTGAGTCGTATGAGCTGCTTATATATTCTGGAGATCAAGCCTTTGTTGGTTTCATTTGCAAAAATCTTCTCCCATTCCGTAGGTTGCCTTCTTGTTTTACTTCTGGTTTCCTTTGCTCTGAAGAAGCTTGTAAGTTTCATTAGGTCCCATTTGTTTATTCTTGCTTTTATTTCTACTAGGAGAAAATTTTTGAAATGTATGTCAGATAATGTTTTGCCTATGTTTTCCTCTAGGAGGTTTATTGTATCTTGTCTTATGTTTAAGTCTTTGATCCATTTTGAGTTGATTTTTGTATATGGTGTAAGGGAGTGTTCAAGCTTCATTATTTTACATGCTGCTGTCCAGTTTTCCCAACACCATTTGCTGAAGAGACGGTCTTTATTCCATTGTATATTCTTGCCTCCTTTGTCGAAGATGAGTTGACCAAAAGTTTGTGGGTTCATTTCTGGGCCCTCTATTCTGTTCCATTGGTCTACATGTCTGTTTTTGTACCAGTACCATGCTGTCTTGATGACTGTAGCTCTATAGTATTGTCTGAAGTCTGGGAGAGTTACTCCTCCAGGCTCTTTCTTTCTCTTCAATAATGTTTTGGCAATTCTGGGTCTTTGATGGTTCCATATAAATTTTATTATGATTTGTTCTAGTTCTGTGAAATATGTCCTGGGTAATTTTATAGGGATTGCATTAAATCTGTAGATTGCCTTGGGCAGTGTGACCATTTTAACAACATTGATTCTTCCAATCCAAGAGCATGGAATATCTTTCCATTTTTTAAAGTCTTCTTTAATTTCCTTCATCAATGGTTTATAGTTTTCTGTGTATAATTCTTTCACCTCCTTGATTAGATTTATTCCCAGATATTTTATTACTTTGGGTGCTATTTTAAAGGAGATTGTTTCTTTACTTTCTTTTTCTGTTGATTCATTAGTGTAAAGAAATGCAACTGATTTTTTAACGTTAATTTTGTAACCTACTACCTTGCTGAATTCTTCAATCAGCTCTAGTAGTTTTTGTGTGGACTTTTAGGGTTTTCTATATATAGTAACATGCTATCAGCATATAATGACACTTTTACCTCTTCTTTTCCAATTTGGATCCCTTTTATTTCTCTCTCTTGCCTGATTGCTGTGGCTAGGACTTCCAGGACTATGTTGAATAGGAGTGGTGATAGTGGGCATCCTTGTCTTGTCCCAGATTTTAGTGGGAAGCTTTTGAGTTTTTCACCATTGAGAACTATGCTGGCTGTAGGTTTGTCATATATAGCTTTTATTATGTTGAGATATGTTCCCTCTATACCCACTTTGGCGAGAGTTTTTATCATAAATGGGTGTTGAATTTTATCAAACGCTTTTTCTGCATCGATTGAGATAATCATGTGGTTTTTGTCCTTTCTCTTGTTGATGTGATGTATTACACTGATTGATTTGCGTATGTTGAACCAGCCTTGTGTCCCTAGGATGAATCCCACTTGGTCATGATGTATAATCTTTTTTATGTGTTGTTGGATTCTATTTGCTAATATTTTGGTGAGGATTTTGGCGTCTATGTTCATCAGTGATATTGGCCTATAATTCTCTTTTTTTGTAGTGTCTTTGCCTGGTTTTGGTATCAGGGTGATGGTGGCTTCATAGAATGAGTTTCAGAGTATTCCCTCCTTTTCAATTGTCTGGAAGAGTTTGACAAGTACTGGTATGAGTTCTTCTTTGCATGTTTGGTAGAATTCCCCGGTGAAGCCGTCCGGTCTTGGACTTTTATTTGTAGGGAGGTTTTAAATTGCTGTTTCTATTTCCTTTCTAGTGATCGGATTGTTGAAGTGGTCAGTTTCTTCTTGATTCAGTCTTGGTGGACAGTATGTTTCCAGAAACTTGTCCATCTCCTCTAGGTTATCCAGTTTGGTTCCATATAGTTTTTCATAATATTCTCGTATGATATTCTGTATTTCTATTTTATTTGTTGTAATTTCTCCATTTTCCTTTCTTATTTTGCTAATTTGTGCTCTCTCTTTTTTCCTCTTTGTGAGTTTGGCCAGAGGTTTGTCGATTTTATTTACTTATTCAAAAAACCAGCTTTTGGTTTGGTTGATTTTTTCTATGGTCTTGTTAATCTCTACTGTATTTTTCCTCTCTGATCTTTATTATTTCCTTCCTTTTGCTGCTTTTTGGGGCGTTTTGGTTTTCTTTTTCTAATTGATTCAGGTGGTGGGTTAAATTGCTTATTTAAAATTGTTCTTCTTTTTTAAGGAAGGCCTGTATCGCTATAAACTTCCCTCTTAGCACTGCCTTTGCTGTGTCCCATAGATTTTGAGCGGTTGTGCTTTCATTGTCATTTGTCTCAAGGTATTTTTTAATTTAAGCTTTGATTTCCTCATTGACCCATTGTTTTTTCAATAACATATTGTTTAATCTCCATGCTTTCCTTTTTTTCTCCTTTGTTTCTCTGTTGTTGATTTCCAGTTTCATGGCATTGTGGTCAGTAAAGATGCTTGAGATAATTTCTATCTTCTTAAAATTGTTGAGGTTTCTTTTGTGCCCAAGTACATGATCAATCCTGGAAAATGTTCCATGTGCACTTGAAAAGAAAGTATATCCTATTTTTGGGGGGTGTAATGCTCTGAAAATATCCACCAAATCTAGTTTTTCTATTGTATTATTTAATTTCTCTGTTGCCATGTTTATTTTCTTTCTGGAAGATCTGTCTAGTGATGTTAATGCAGTGTTAAAATCTCCAGCTATGATTGTATTTATAATCCTGTTCGGAATGGACATTCCAAGTGGAAGTTTTCCTACAGGCACCTCGGTGATGACTGTTTAAGATGAAAACAGTTATGGTCTTGTCACCAGCAGGATGACTGAGTTACTGTGAAACTCTGAGCATTTGTGGAAGTGAATTGGGGAAGTGGGTGTGCTTTCTTGGGCTTTGGTGAGCAATTCTAATTTGTCATTTGAGGGCTTAATTTCCCCCTATTATTATGAATAAGCACATTGGAAGAAATTTATGTAGGGGATCATGGTTCAATCATTCTATTAGTTGACACCACAATAAAAAAGACTCAATAATTGTGAATAACAGTGCAAATCAAGAATGCTTTTTACATAGTGCCCGTCTCCAAAAAAACCCATTTCGCTCCTGGTGTTGAAGACTTAGAATGTGTTTTTTGCTAAAGAGAGAAAACAATTTTACTTCCAAGCTGACAGTAGCCTAAACAGCTGTCAGCAGAGAAGCCAGGCTGTTTTACATATTAAGAATTAAATGACCAGAACACGTAGTCATCTCGGACCCTGCTGCACTCTGCAGTAAGCAGGGTAGGTGTGATCTTTTATTCCCATTTTTGAGATGAGGGAGCTGAAGCTCACAGGGGTTCAGTGACTTCCCTAAGATCACATGGCCGGTGAGTTGTAAAGCCCTAGCATCTGGATTTCTAGAATTTGTCTGCCCAGTACCCCAAAAGTCCTGAGTCTTCTTACATAGGCCCCAGAAGTAGGGGGTGGTACCAACCCTCTGGGAAATCCCAGCTCCTGTTTAATTGGGCTTGAGAGACTTGGGGCTCCCTTCTCTTAGAGCTTGGTCTCCTTCAGATATTCGAGTGTCCTCAGAGAGGGGAAGGAGAAAATTGGAGCAGATTATAGCCTTAGATAGTACTTAATTTTTCAAGATGCTGTGCATTCATTAGGCCATAAAATTTCTACACTGAGGCTTGGCAGATGTGATTTGCACACACACACCGGAGAGAGAGAGGCCCAGAAAGATAAAGAAACCAACCAGAGGTGTTTCCATACTTCTTGATCCCAGACATGGATAGACTTTTTCCAAAGGTTTATCTGCCACCCACTCCCTACACACCCACCCACAAACTTGGTTCAGTATTTTTCATCACAAGGAACTAAATGGAAAGCTGACTCCTATAGTGACATCAGCTTTGATTCCTCCAACTAGGCTAAGGGCATCACAGTGACTGAGCACAGCACATGGTACCCAGTAAATGCTCAAGGGGGGCAGGTGTGTTTCAAAGGCTTCTTGTGATCATAGGAAAAAGTCTAAACTCCTTTGTATTGAGTATGCACAGAGCTCTGGTCCTCTCCCTGTCAGCCTTCCACCTCAAGCTCTTTGTACATCATAGGCCAGCCACAGTAAGAATGCTGTCACCTATCATTCTGGCTTTCACTTCTGCTCAGGGTCTCTCCTTTCTGCTAGTCTGTTGACAAACCTCTCCTTCAAATCTCCAGAGCAGTCTTCTCTGAGAAGCCTTTCCTGATGCTTCCAAGCCAACTCAGAGTCAAGCCTTGCACTGAAGCAATTTTATTTTCCTTTCTAACTAGATGCACTAAAATCAAAGATAGAGACTCCCACCCCTCAATTATTTTTGTTTCCCAGTCCTAAATGCTATGCCTAATGCAGAGAAGGCACTCAGAAAAGATTTACTGGATGAATAAATTATCTCATTTAATCTGTAAAATGGGTACATCTACAATCCCATTTCACAGACCGTGAAACTGAGTTCAGGAAGATAAAGGGACTTAGCTTACCATGGCTCTGCAGTGGAGCCAAGCATCATATCCAGGAATGTCTACTGTCAAAGCCCCTGCTCTTTCTGCCATGTCACAGCTGTGGCTGCCTCACCATTCAGGGTCGGTTGGATTAACAGTTAGGGAAGCAACAAGAAAATCCTCTAGAGATCAAGGCCATCTCCCAGCACTCTCTGTTGTGCTCTCAGGGAGCCCTGCACCTGCTCTGTGTGTCAGCACAGCTCAGAATGCACCTTGCGAATTAGCTGCTGTGATAAAAGTTTCCATGCCCTTTGTCCCTGCGGTGACTATTTTTTTAAGAGACTTTTTCCTGATCATACAGTCTATAATTTCCATGCCCTAAACTCTCTAGAATAGCGTTAGGACCAGGGCTGCACCTGATTTTCATTAGGTTTCTATGTTCCTGTGCCCCCTGTCTCCCCCTCCAGATTAACCTGTGCTTGAAGTTGTGTTTCATTTCATTCTGCATTAATGGGGGATTCTGAACCCCCTGCTTCTTTGAAACAAGCCATGCCGGTTCTGTTGGCTGTATGGTTGCAGAGGAAACGATCTTCTGCCACATAGCTATAGAAAGTCGAGCGGCAGAAGTAAATTAACCTGCCGCTTCCACAAAGGGATATGTTGAGAATTGCCAACAATATTTATGTGGGCATTGTGCTCCCAGATACACTTGGATGGCAGTGAATTGTCAGTTACTATGACAAAATGACTGAAGAAATCAATCTGCCAAGTATGAATAGCTCTCAATGGGCTTCAAGGTTCTCAGGTTAAGGGACCCGCAAAGCTGACAGCGGTTGGGTCTCTTATCGATATGACCTCCATTGGGGAGCATGTAAATTAGCTGAGATGGAGACGAAGAGGTTTGTTCCCCCTGCCCAGCCCCTCTCCCAAGAAGGGCATTTTCCAATATTCACATGGAAATGAAAGACCATTTTAGACGGCCTAGAAGTCCAGCAGTGTTAATCTATTCAAATCAGGCCTTTTCTCCAGAAGAAACTTGAAGGCGCTTCTGAAACACATACCTGCCCAATTTCAGAGGGTAGCCTTGGGTTTCACCTTCTCATATGACCTTTTCTTCCTCCATATTCATCCTCTCCCCAGCCTCTAGCTAAGTCATATTTGATTGCACAAAAAGTAAGACACTCATAAATCAAGTATGAATCTCCCCCCACCCCCCATAAAAAGTGATTTTTCAGATTCCTCTCCATTGGATTCTAGGCCATCCCTGGGGTCCTCTCCATTTCAGAGAGAGTGATTTTTAAATAAAAGCTTTTTATGGGTGAGTACTGGGTAATTTCCCATTCTAATACAAAGAAAGATAAAGCTGTTCATTCAGAACACCCAGATGATTTGTAAAGATCTGACTTCTGGAGCAAGATTTGGGAGGAGGAAAATGATGAAAGTGATAGGCTGTTTGATTTCATTTTTGTTATCATTGCTGATTTGTGCTGTGATTTTAGGATGTTGCCTATAAATCCTTTATATATAAACAACCCATAAAGTTAAGTTCTGAGGAAATTTTATAGTCTTTATCCTAAAGGCAAAGGATTATTAAAATAATCATGATCAGAAAAATAAAAGAATTCATTTTTCTTTACAAAAAATCCAAAATATCAGACTTGGTTCTATTTCTTACCAGCTAAGTCTTCTTTGTAAGGTCTTTGAATGGTGTCTTACACATTTGAAATAAACTAAGAGAAAAATGTTAAAATAAGATTAGGATTTTATCTCAATGTAAACATGCTAACATGAGAACTAGAAGAAGCACTGCAGGAGGAGTCAGGGAGCCTGGCTGAGTACTTGGGATTACCATGTAGTAGCTGTCGAATCTGGGCTGAATCCCAATTCCATCCCCTGTTAAATGAGGATAAATACAACCATGTCATAGTTAATGACTGAGAATTCAGAGACGCCAAGTTGATCATATTTGTAGCTGTTAAAAGGCATGAAGTCTCCTCTGGAAAGGTATGATGGAGGACAAAGAAGAAACTCCAAAGGATTGCAAACAGTGTATAATTCAGTACTGAATATTGTATTAGGATTTTAGGAGCAAGAGATTTGAGTTAAAGTTGAAGGAGTCAGGAAAGCCTAATGAAAGATGCATAAGTTTCTCTGGGCCTTTAAAAGCAGGTCCAAATGTAGTTTTAGGCATTTAATTCTTAATATGTAAAGAGCTCTTTAAAATCAATAAGTCAAGCATACCAATAGCAAAAAAGGGAAATGACATAAAAGCTAATTCATAAGAGACAAAAAATATCAAGAAATATGTTAAAATAGTCAACCTAATAATGAAGGAACTTCCAATAATAACATGCTTTCCTCCCTCCATTTAGTTGGTGGAAATTTTTTAAAAATATCCTTACCCAGCAGTGAGAAGATTATTTTTGTATCTTATTCATAGAGGGCAAAGGGATACAACCATTTTGGAAGAAAATATGGCAGTATGAAGAATGTGAAAAGGGTTGTTTAATCTTGATGAAATTATTGGAGGTGTCCACAAGAATACAAAATACTTGTACAACACAGATCTACTTATAGTAGCAAAAAATAAAATTACTAGCTGCCTAACTATAGGGAATTGGTTTAATAAATTTTGATATGTGAGATTCAGATGAATGTTTTCAAAGGCTTTTTAATGGCATGGGATAATAAGTCTGAAAGAATAAGCAATTAAAAAGCCAGGTTAAAAATTATATATAAGATACTCTAATAAAAATGTACCTATCCATGTATATTACATATGTAGGCATACATATATATTACAAAAAACAAAAAGAAAGAAAATAGTGACCACCTCTGAGTGACATGACTATGAATGAGTTTTACTTTCTACTTCATAATTTTTCTAAATTTTCTATATGGACAATAAACATTATTTATTCCTTTGTATTGTGGTTTTGCACTTAATCTAATAGAGAAGTACTGATGTTACTGTTTTGCTTTGTAGAAAATCAGTTCCATTTTCTTGGATGTTTCTTTGTTGCTATCTTCCCATTGGGCCAGTGATTTATTTTTGCTGCTCTAGAATCTTGTCCACATGCCATATTTCCCATGGAGTTAGGAGACACATATCCTCTTGTCAGATCATCTTTATGCAACGTTCTCTCCTCCTTTCCACCAGATTACCAAGTTTGCAAGACCACAGCAGCGGCAGTTAAGAATGGTGCTTAATGAAGAGCATGGACTCTAGTCTGATTGCCTGGGTTCTGTGAAACCTTAGGAGAGGCACTTTACCTGTACCAATATCTTTTGGGAGTGGTGGATAGTAAAAGATGCCTAATGAATATTTATTAACTTATTGAAATGAACAAATGATGCAAGAACAGATAACAGGAAAAGAGAGGACTTAACAACTACTATCACATATATACTACTTCCCATGAGCATTTAAAATGTGCCCTCCTGCTCTTGAGTAGAGGCAACAAGTTTTGGAAAGAGTAGGCTTGAAGCAGAATTCCAGCCCTACCAAGTAGTTTCTGTCTTCCTTTTGCAAGAAACTTAAACTTTCTAAATTCATTTTCCTCATCTGCAAAAATGGGGACTAGTAAGAGTTCTTGTGATGATTACCTGTGTAATAGCACTGTTCAATAAATATTTTCTTTCACTTCTACCCTCAAACCCTTATCTTCCCCTCCCCAAGACAAACGAAGTGTGTCTTTCCAGGCATGTCATCCCTAACTCTAAAATTAAGAACACTTTAGAATGACCTTCATTCTAGCTCCTATGGTATCTTCTATGGGACCTGGTTAACCCAATTGTAATGACAAACTCCCTTCTGATCAGTAAAGTTACAGTAATTGATGCTACGCACAAAGAGTTCCCTTTGATTCATTCATTTTCAAACTTCTTTTTCTGCTTTTACATGCAAACATTTCCCTCTAACTCTCCATTTGAACTTAGCAGAGTTAGCTTCCTGTTTCTGGTCTGTGAGAATGTCTTTTTCTCTATGGTTCTTGGAAAACTATGCAGATTCACTCTTTTAAGGGAAGTGATTATTTGATAAGTGCTTGCAACTTTACCTTCAGTGTGGTCATATCTAGTCTCTTTCTTGTGTATGTCTTCCTAAAAAATTGAATAAAACTAAATAAGTCCTCTCAGTGATGATTATGAATGACTTCAGAAATAAACCCCAGTGCCCTAGTAGGGAAATGATTTTGAGCCCACCCCATGTGACCTGTAATGTTTATAGTTTTTTAAGACTCTGAGAGATCTGGTTTGGGAAGTAATGATAAGAAAGCCAGATTGCAGAGAAAGAAAGAAAGAAAGAAAGAAAGAAAGAAAGAAAGAAAGAAAGAAAGAAAGAAAGAAAGAAAGAAAGAAAGAAAGAAAGAAAGAAAGAAAGAAAGAAAGAAAGAAAGAAAGAAAGAAAGAAAGAAAGAAAGAAAGAAAGAAAGAAAGAAAGAAAGAAAGAAAGAAAGAAAGAAAAAAAGAAAGAAAGAAAGAAAGAAAGAAAGAAAGAAAGAAAGAAAGAAAGGAAGGAAGGAAGAAAGGAAGGAAGGAAGGAAGGAAGAGAGAGAAAGAAGGAAGGAAGGAAGGAAGGAAGGAAGGAAGGAAGGAAGGAAGGAAGGAAGGAAGGAAGAACTCAATGGCACTGAATCCTAAAAGTTGGCCAAGCAAGAAGCCAGAGTAAGAGATAAGTAGTTCAGAAGAAGGTTCGACTCCTTTTGAACCTTTGCACTTTCTAATCCTTAAAACCGGTTTGCTCTCTTGTTCAAATTCGCTGAAGATTCAAAACAGCTGGGTAAAATCTGGAATAATATTGGGTTACTGTTAACATGTTTAAATTGAGATCAAATCTTAATCTTTTTTCTTTTTCTTTTCTTTTCTGTTTGTTTGCTTCAAAGGGTTTCAGGGGCACTGATGTGAATTATTCTGCATGGGTTTGATAGATTTTAGGCTTTCTAAGAGGCAAGATGCCTGCTGACTGTGAGCATGAAAAGACCACTCTGGGGTTTTCAGATTCAGCTAGTCTAAAAGTAGTGACTCATGTGGGTCAATGTTCCCACAAAGGCAATAGAATTGTCTAATTGGACTAGGTGGGTAGCACAAAAGGTGGTTGATATCAGGTTGTTTGTCTCTTTGCTTTAAGACAAGCAGAGAATATGTTTGGGGGAGATATGTTACTCCAGTTTGTAAGAAGGTTCACAAATTAATTTTCAAATTGCTGAGTTCTGAAGGAGATTTTAGTGTTAGAAAATAAAAACTCAGATACCACCACATCCAACAATTCTGTTCCTCTTCTCCCTTGACTTAACTGAAATTGATAAGCAACTGCATTCATGTTTTTTCAATTTCTCCCCTGAAATTTCAGGTGAAAGCATCAAAATCAAATGAGGACTTTTCCTCAAAGAGCCACATTAAATCGACTTATGTAAAAGATGCATTATTGATAATTCAGCTAAAATGTAGACTATTTAAATTTGATTATCTTATTTCTTCTTCAGAAAAAAGACGTCAGTTTGAAACGTATTTATTTAGTGGAGTTAAAAATAGTTTCATCTTCTCTAAGTGACTTTTTCCATTGCTCAAAGAGATACCACTAGGTTTTATCTCTTGTCATTTTCCTAATGAGAAAAGATGTCAAATGTCTTTACAGCCTATTCAGTTTGTACTTGGTTCTGGAGAATTGTTAATTTGAGTATATTATCAATATTGTCATGCTTCTGTATAAGAAAACTATGCCTGTTTTTTAAGAGATCTGATTTAAGAAAAATCCAGCATACAAAACAGATTAATAAGGGGGTGTTTATTCCCATTAGAAAAGCCTTTTTCACTTTACAGAGCAGTTTGCACTCAAATTCCTTTAAATACACCAATATCTGTGCATTTGAAATATGATTTTGTATAAAACAATTTTTTTCCAGAAGCATGTAGTTATCAGGATTAAAATCAGAATTTAAATTTTATTGCATTAGCCTAATTATCCAGAAAATTATGGTTTTTTTAAAGATATACTTTCACTTGAACTACCCACAAACTGAGCAATAACGTTATTTGCAGAACATTAGAACTAGAAAGGAACTTAAAGACACTTTAATAGAGTCGTGTGTGGTTTGGTTTTTCCATGTTGAGCTCCCAGTTAGAGCACAGATGCAGAAGAGTTGATCAGCATTATCAGTTTACTCCTGCTCTCATTTTGGAAGTGTGTATGTATGTGTGCTTGTGTATGGTGTAAGAGGCTGGCCAACATTTCACAGCTTAAAAATGATAAAAGGTGCATTTTCTGCAACTCTTTATTCAGCAAGTGACAAATGAAAAGGAAGGAATTTTAAAGTCTTTACATGTGCCCTTTATTTTTAAAATGCACGTCGCTCAGCAGAGATGAATGTAACAATTTTAAATGCTATTTGGCCTTTGTTCACCCCCATGCTACTGCCTTCTCATTGCCGTTTCTTTAAACGTTTGAATTTGAGACATCTTTTGAAAGGATTCCCCCACCCCACCCCCGCCGCCGCCGCCGCCCCGTCACTTCTCGAAGTCCGGAAGACAACACACACTCCGAATCACACACACCGAAAGGTACTGGCCAGGGAGGGGAAGTGGAGTCGTTTTACAAACAGATTTTGAGAGGAAAAATATCAAATCAGAGACAGTTTTGCCATGGGCAGGGGCAACGTATCTACCAGGTTCCTATGACCCTGAATAAAAATCATGTTCAGAAATGGTGAAAGGGCTAGCGAAACAAACTGTCCAACAAGAGGAGGCAGAAACCTGGAGGAAATGGGCGCGCTCATCGTTTTATGGATTTAAGAGGGACCGGCAGGGGCTGCTTTAGAACCGCTCGGGGCTGCCCCAACGCAGTTTGCCAGAAAGCTGGGCGCTAGACCTTTTGGACTCTGGCCGCTCGACCAAAACACCCTTTTGAAGAGGTGGTATTCACTGGGCTGTCAGAATTAAGCAACAGCAAATTAAGGCGCTGATAAAACCGCGTTGAGCTCAGAACTGAGCTTCTGCTTTTAGTCCCGACGGTTCGGATTAATTTCAGGTGTTAATTTCAAGCATTTAGGGCAGCCCTATGGAGGAAATAAAGAGGGGAACATCATGCTTATTAAACTTTTTTTTTTTTAAGAAGAGCTGCGGGGATGCGAGTCTTGTCTCCAGCACCCAGTAGCACTAATTACGCGCGAAGGGAGTAATTGTGAAGGCAAGCAAAGATCGAAACACCGCTATGCTTTTCTCCAGGTGCTCTTGGAAACCGCAGGTCTGCAAGGGGGAAGCGCCCTGCAGGCACAGGTGTTTTGTAGAGGGCGGGAGACCCCGCTCCCCAAGTGACCCCGAGCCTGCGCCCAAAGGTAGGTACCTAGAGGCAGCCGGAATCTGCTTCCCAGCAATCAGCCAGAGTCTTGTGAACACTCCATCCGAGATTCTCCCCAAAGGGTAGCTTGGAGACGGTTGAACTTGGAGTGGAGTTCTTTCTCCTTCTGAGTGCAGTGTGAAAACAAAGGACCAAATTGGGCCTCCTGGTCTGCGGGTGCTATGCGTTTCAAGACCGCTGTCCTGGCTGGGAAATCAGCCACCCTTGTCGCACTCCCCACCCCAGACTCCACAGCGTTGGGAGCAGCAGGGCCCTCGCCATATCGCACTCTTCGCATTAGGCCCGTCGGTTGAGAGGCCAGAGCCCGGGGTGTGCAGAGACGCGGCACCCTCTGCCCCCCGCGCGCCCCACGGTGGGTTGCTGCCTTTGCTCCGGTTCCTTCGGGCCGGCCAGCCCTTCTTTCAACACAAAGGGTTTGAGGTGCATTGCTTTCTTTGGCGTAAAGCCCTACCCGGGTCAGAGTGAAATCTGCGCTTTTTTTCAGGAGCATGGCAACACAAAAGGTTTAAGGGGGAAAATTGTTAAAAGGAAGCCCTTTTCTCTTTAGGCTGAATGCAGTGGGGAGATTAAAACTTTCATTTGAGATTTTGCAGTATTCATGGTGGTGGGGCCGTGAATGGGGCTGAGTCAAAGCCCCCAGCGCTGCTGTGTGTGCCCTTTTATCTCCCGCACATCTTCAGACCCAGGTTGTTTTGCACTTGAAAGAGGGTAGAGAGGGGAATGTGGGATTTTGACAGCTGATATTGGCCTCTGAACTCTTGATGGGGATTTTCTAATTAACCCCAAGTACCCCTTAGGTGGCCAACACGGAATGATTTCTGTCAGAGAGGGCAAAAAGTTTCCCGTTTTGATCAGATGGATAGGAGCATTTTGAACTTTCAAAGTAAAGAAATTTAGGAAGAGTCTCTGAACACAGAATTTGAAAAGCCTGGTGGAAGAGGTTGGGTTAGGGGAGGCAGCCATGAGGACACCAGTAACAGAGGCTGTGTAAGTGATATCTTGGCATGACCATCATCAGGATACTTGGGAAAGGTAAATGTGGTTCCTGAGACCCAGAGCAAATGACTGTGGGTGCTTTGGGAGCTAAATCAGCTAAGAAATTTGGGTGGAGAGCTCTAATTGGTGATTTTATAAATATGTCTAGACTTGGGAGTTCCCGTTTGTTAGGTGGTTTTAATTCTGGTTCAAACATAAGACTCTTTGCAAAGAGCCTAGCCTGTGCCAAAATTAATTCTGTATGGTTTTAGTAAATGCATCTCCACTTGAAGAGATGATAGAAATGATGTATCAGTCTTTGTAAATGAAGAGAGAACTACTGATTCATTGGTTCAAAAGCAAAACTATGTGGTTTGTTTTCGAACAAATCCCAAGAAGAAATAGTTAGCTTGGATGATGAACTTCCAAATTCTAAGTCCCTTGGGGATTTAGTTTCAGTGTATTTGGGGGCAAGATCCCTGCGAAGTGTATGTTTAAATAAGGCTCCAGGCAGGTGAGTCTTCTGATTGGGCCAAGCTCCAGGGCAGTGTTTCCCAGGTTTCTCTGATGGTAACAAAATGGGGAGTGTTTGTTTGGAATAAAAACAACCAAACTTTGGGTGTCTGTCACTGAAACTTCAGGAGATAGTTCTGTAACTATATTTTTTCCTCCTAGGCCACTGACTGTGGCTTCTCCATCTCCTTCACAGGCTCCTTCCCATTCTTCTGACCTCTAAACATTGAGAGAGCATCATGGCCCAGCCTCCTCTTCTCTTCCTAACCCCCCTTCCTTGGTGATCTCATTTGGTCTTGTGGCTTTCTTGTAGATCCCTAAGTTACAGCTCCAGCTCAGATGTCGCCTGAACTCTAGACTCTCCTGTTTGCCTAATGTCTCCACTTGGCCTTGAACTTTGTTCTAGAACATTCTCTCAGGTATCAGAGAGAAGGCCACTGTGTCTGGAGCATGTAAGAGTGGATGGCAATAGAGAGGAGATTGGAGAGGAAGCCAAATCCCGATTAGAATGTTTTAGGTCATAGGAAGGAGTCTAGGTTTTATTTAAAGGGCCATTGGAAGGTTCTAAGAGCATAGGGAGTTGGGGAAACATAGTATGATCTGATCAAGGTTTCAGAAGGGCACTCTGGCTGCCATGTGGAGAAGGAATTGGAAGGTCAAAGAACACAGAAAACGGAAGCCCAGATGGGAGCAGCAGCCCAGGCAAGAGGTGAGGGTGGCTTAATCCAAGTAAAAGCATTGAAGAGGGGAAGAAGTGGATGGGGGTGGGGGGTGATTTTGCTTGTAGCTACAACTGGATTGGTTGAAGGATCAGAGTTAGAAGATGAGGAAAATAGAGAAATCAGAATAACACCCAGGATATAGGCTCAATAATTTCGATAGTGGTGCCATTTACTGAGAGAAATAGAAGGCAGTGCTGCCTCAAGTTTTTCATGTTATAAAACATATAAAACAATATTTGTAAGACACAGTGAGTAAACTAGAGAGGATTTGCAGATGTCTAAATGAGGCTTCGTGAAATTTTTCACTGTATTTTCTTTATATATTTTATTATGATAAGAAAAACAAAATACAAAGTATTAGGGAAGATATGCCAAATGCACTTAAAAATACCTCAAATAAAATATATGAAAAACAATTTAATGAGAAGCTGGCTTTGGAACATGCTTGGGAACAATGAGCAATATTGCTTCAATGAACAGGACTTCCTTTTTTCAAGAGTCAGGTTTTAAACTGGAAGTAGCTATATACAATTCTGATCAAGACCATTTAATGATAAGCTCTTCAGATTCTTGAGAATCACACAATGAAAACATTTTTTTTTCTCACACAAGAGACAAAATTAGAAATATGTCTCCAACCATTCAAAAATTTCAAGAGCTGTGATTAAACATAAGGACTTTTCATGTAGAAATCTCTTGTTATATTTCTAATGGCTTTCAAACCCCATCAAGAGTTTCAGTTACTTACTGTTTATTCAACAAATACTTATGGAGGCATCCTAAGTGCCAGGTACTGTTCTAGGCCCCCAAATACCAAGTATTTCAAAATAAGGATTAAGCCCTAATTTGCAGAATCTACTTGCCAGCCAGTAGCTCATCTGTCACAATATGTCATCTGATTTATGTGAAGGGAGAGAGTAGAAGCCACCTCCTGGAGCCCCACCTGTGTGGCCCCTGGCCCCTGCCTCCTTGTCCTGTGCACTGGGGCAGGCAGAGCTCCTCCAGTGGCCTGGTGGGTGCTCTGGAGCTGTCTGCCAGAGGAGACCTTCTCTCCCAGACATAGCTCATTGTGTTTGCTGACTTGGGGGTCCATGAGCCTGCCGGGCCTGGCATCCGGCCCTGCTCAGTGGTGCTCCCTTCAAAGGATGCTTGGGCAGCTGCATAGGCCCACAGGCCTCTCATGGCCCCAGAATCCAGCGGGCCATGCTCACAATCTGACATCTCATTTTTTATTATATTTTCTTTATACGTTACACGTGGGTGCTATGGTACTTTAGGTAAGGGGCTCTAAATCAACCAGTTCTAGTCAGTGAGCAGAACTGTTACAGACAGAATTGTGTCCCGTCTCCCCGACCCATTCACATATGAAGTCCTAACCCCCAGCGTGACTGTGTTTGGCCTTTATGGGGATAACTAAGGTTAAATGAGATCATAAGAGTAGGGTCCTAATCCAATAGGACTGGTAAGAAGAGAGTGAGAAAGAGACAGAGAGATACTTTGAGATGCACAGAACACAGAGGAAGGACCGCAGGAGAACACAGTGAGAAGGCAGCCAGCCACCTACAAGCCAAGGAGAGAGCCTCAGGAGAAATCAAAGCTGTTGACATCTTGGTCTTGGACTTCCCGTCTCTAGACCTGTGAAAACAGTCGTTTCTGTTGTGTAAGTCGCCTAGTCTGTGGTGTTTCATCGTGGCAGCTCTAACAGACTAATGCAAGAACTGAGCCAAAAGCAGAGGGTTTCCAGACCTGGCTCCTGGTTGGGACCATCTGAGGAGATTTAAACAACACTGCTGCCTGGGTTCTCCCCTCAGAGACTCTGATCTGATTGGCCTGGTTTGTAGCCTGGGCATCAAGACTTTTTAGAAGCTCCACAGGTAAGCCTAGACGTCATCCAAGGTGAGAACCCTTGGGATAATGGGGAGAAGTGTCGAGGGAACAGGATTTTTTTTTTATTGAAGTATAGTCAGTTTACAAGGTTGTGTTAATTTCCAGTGTACAGCATAGTGGTTCAGTTAAACATATACATGTATATTCCTTTTCATATTCTTTTTCATTATAGGCTATTACAAGGTATTGAATATAGCTCCTGTGCTCTACAGCAGGACCTTGTTTATTGTTTATATATAATAGTTAGTATCTACAAATCCTGAACCCTCAATTTATCCCTCCACCTCCCCCTTTTTCCCCTAGTAACCACAAGTTTGTTTTCTATGTCTGTAAGTCTGTCTGTTTTGTAAATAATTTTATATGTGTCCCTTTTTTAGATTCCTCATGTAAGTGATATCATATGGTATTTTTCTTTCTCTTTCTGGCTTCCTTCACTTAGTATGATAATCTCCAGATCCATCCATGTTGCTGCAAATGACATTATTTTATTCTTTTTTATGCCTCAGTAGTATTACATTGTATATATACAAACCACAACTTCTTTATCCAATCATCTGTTGGTGAACATTTAGGCTGCTTCCGTGTCTTGGCTATTGTATATAGTGTTGCTATGAATATTGGGGTGCATGTGTCTTTTTGAATTAGAGTTCCCTCCAGATATATGCCCAAGTGTAGGATTGCTGGATCATAGGGTAAGTCTGTTTTTAGTTTTTTAAGGAGTCTCCATACTGTTGAGGAAACATATTTAATTTGACTAGGGGAAAAAACCCCAAAACAACAACAACAAAAATCTTTTGTTAGGGGTCTGCTTAACGAAATGGTAAGCACCCCCATCACCTCACTGAAAGCATTTAAGCAGACATTGGAAATTGTGTAAGGGTTTCCTGGGAGAGGCTGCACCCAATCACCAGCGTGCCATTCTACGGGGAAGTGGAGCCTCCACCCTGTTACCCGCGACAGCCAGCCTCACCTTCGCCTGACCCCACACATGTGGATGGTCTACTAGAGCATCCTGGACCCTTCTCACTGGGTAGTTTCTGAGCTGCAGCACTCACTCTCCAATCTGTCTCATTTGAGTGTTTCTCTGTGACCTTCCGGATCCTCACCATCAAATAAAGAGGTGAAACTTGATGTATTCTAAGCTTCTTTCCAGATCTCAGATTTCTGAATTTTAATCAAGTAATAATATAGCTTCCTGATTGTAAGAGAAGACTGGAATTAAGTTAGCAACTTCAAGCCCTATCAAGTTCCTTTTGAAGAGAAAGCAGATTTAGTCAATGAGCTATGCTTACTTCTACACAAATTGAATTAGTAGAAAATGAAAGGGTCACCTGCTAGAGATGTCCCTTTGACCCTGGCAGATAAATGCTTTCCTAGACTGATTGCCTGGGAAAGCTTAAATTTGTCGTGGGCACACCTGTCAGCCTCGTTAGTGGCTTTTTGGCTGCTAGATGCTTATTATCCAGTAAGTCAGTGAAGAAGGGTGGGAGGATGTCAGGAATTCAGACAATGTCCGTACACCCATAATTGCTAGAAATCGTGGATTCCTGGGGAAGGGGAAACTTCAGAGGCCTTTCTGCTGTTTAGCCTGAAGACCTCAAGGGGGACTTGCCCTCCTGTATGCTTTGTTCCTCCTCGTTGTGGATTTTGGGATTCGCCCTGCTCTTGTGACTTTGGGTCCTGCCCCAGTGCTCCCCTTTAGGGTCCCCCCTCTCCTTGCGAGTGCAGCTGGGGAGTAGAGCACACCTGCTGGAAGTAACAAAATTAGCCAACGTGAAGACGCTTCAGTGATGAAGCCATATAGAATTTTAGCATCAAGACCCCTGGTCTGCTTTTCTTGCTTCCTTCTGATGCAAACTAAGAGCCTATCATGAGAACGAGCATCATCAGCTTCTCCCTGCTCCCTGCTGGCCTCTTTCACATGGTCTGTCAGGGTCTCCCGAGAAACAGACCGATGGAACACAAATGTTTGTGTGTATAAAGATATCTTAAAGAACTGGCTCACACAACTGTGGAGGCTGACAAATCTGAAATCTGTAGGCAGACCGGAAACCCAGGCAGGATTTGATGCTGCAGTTTTGAGGCAGAATTCCTTCTTTTTCAGAAAACCGTAGGGCCTTCCACTGCTTGGATAAGACCTGCTCAGATTATCAAGGACAAGCTCCTTTACTTAAAGTCAGCTGTTAGCCACATCTGAGAAATACCTTCACAGCAACACCTAGATTAGTGTTTGATTAAATAACTGAGTGCTACAGCCTAGCTAAACTGACACATAAAATTAACCATTATAGACACTGAGGACAGCAACCTCTGGGCCCAACTTTTGATTCAGTCTCTGTAATCTTCTGGGTTTGGGGAAAAAACATTTTTGACCTTGGTTTCTCTTTCTGAAACAATCTGGCCTATCTGTGGACATTGCCCCCACTGAAAAACTAGTTTTGAAGGTCAAGACCAAAGAGGCTTAGACTTAAGATGATATTGATGAAAAAGCCTTGAAACATGATCTGGTCAAGCCCCTTAATTTACAAATAAGGAAACTGAAGCCTAGCAAAGACATGCTATTTAAAAGCAAGAGATTGTGACCCATGGCGGCAAAATGTCACTACCGCCATTAAGTGTCTTATGACAATAATTGCTGTGTTCTCCTAAAAATGGCTTCCAGTGACCATGTGTTGGCCTGCATGTAGGCAGAACCCTACATAGACTCAGGAATTTTCGCCAGCTGCCTACAAACGAGGCTTCTGGAGACAGCTAGATTACAGTCTGTTGGCATCTAGTGAGTATCTGTGTACTGGGAAGGCACAGACACACTGGATCACCTCGAGGTAAAACCACATAAAAGTCAAGGTGGAACCCCTCTGAGAAAGGAGGAAGAAGGATGGGTGCGTGGATGGGGTGATAATGCCCGAACTACGGAACCACTCCGCATTGCCTCACAAGTGGATTGGCGATCTTTTAGGCAGCCCTTATGTAAGAACATCTGAGTGTGTGAATGTGTATGTGTGTGCACTGCTTTGTGTAAGATCTGAGTGAGCACACGTCACACCTGAACACATGTATTGTCCCATCTCTACGTGTGACGCTTCAGTGAATGTGCAACACTGGAGAGTGAGTGTAAAAGACTGAACTGAGGGTGTGTGACCCTGGGATTTCTGTGGGTAGCACGAGGTATGGGGAGCTAGTACCCTTCATCACTCAGCACATGGCTTCTCTGCGGGGGTGGGGAGGGTGGAAGCACTCAGATACAAGCTCCGTTGGCTTCCTGCTCTGCTGCCTCCACTCCACCCAGCTTCTGTGTTTGTTCTCTTTTTCTTCCCTGTAATCGGTGAAGAGTCTCGCCTTCTGTCTGAGTCCACAGTCTCCATCTGTGCTCCAGCTCCACTGAATCCTGCCTCTTCAGGAAACTTATCTAGCATTCTCCTTTTCTTTCACTTAGATTTTCAATCTCTATCTCCTGGATCTTTCCCTTTATTGTTTAAACATGCTCAACTTTGCCATCTTTTAAAATTATTACTATTTTTATTGGAGTATAGTCAGTTTACAATTTTGTGTTATTTAATTTCCAGTGTACAGCATAGTGATTCAATTATATCTATATATCTATATGTAGATATTCCTTTTCATATTCTTTTTCATCACAGGCTATTACAAGGTGTTGAATATAGCTTATGTAAATTTTAAAAATTCATTGAGATATAGTTGATTTACAATGTTAGTTTCAGGTGTACAGCAAAGTGATTCAGTTATACATATACATACATATATATTCTTTTTCAGATTCTTTTCCATTATACAAGAAATTGAATACAATATCCTGTATTCAGTAGGTCCATGATTGGACCTATACAGTAGGTCCTTGTTGTTCATCTATTTTATATATAGTAATGTGTGTCTGTTAATCCCCAACCCATAATTTATCCCTCTCCATCCTTCCCCCTTTGGTAACCATAATGCGTTTTCTATGTCTGTGAATCTGTTTTTGGTTTGTAAATATTATTTCTATCATTCTTTTTAGATTCCACATATAAGTGATATCATATGATATTTGTCTTTCTCTGTCTGACTTCATTCAATATGATAATCTCTAGGTCCATCCATGTTGCTGCAAATGGCATTATTTCAGTCTTTTTATGGCTTAGTAATATTCCATTGTGTATATATACACCACATCTTTATCCAGTCATCTGTTGGTGGATATTAGGTTGTTTCTATGTCTTGGCTACTATAAATAGTGCTGCTATGAACATTGGGGTGCATGTGTCTTTTCAAATTATGGTTAATTATAGGACAACACATAACTTTTTAAGGCCATTTAGCAATTTCCTCTCCCTCTCCCTGTGTGTCCCCCATTCTCTGTAACTACCATGTCCTGGGCACTGTGGCAAGCACATATATACCCTGTTTTATTTTTATAATAACCCCATGGAATAGATGGCATTATTCCCATTTATTTATACATACATAACATATTTCTCAGTGGCAAAGCTAAGATACAAACCAGGTCAGCTTGATTCAACATCTGTGTGTTACCTGTCAGCTCTGCTCCCTCCCCTGGCCCTTGATCTTGAGAAATTGAACTCATCCCACTCAGACTAGATCAGAGGCCCTCAAAATGTGATCTCAAAACTCTTGGGGGCTTCCAGGATTCTTTCTTTCAAAATTATTTTCATAACAGTACTAAGATGCTGTTTGATTTGTTCACTCTTATTCTCTCATGACTGTGTGATGGAGTTTTCCAGAATCTCCGTGACATGGTTTATTGCCACAGATTCAAATGCAGCAGTAGCTGTGAAGGTCCAGCTGTCTTCTATTAAGCTGGACATGAAAAAATGCAAAACAATGTTACTCTTCTCCCTAATTTTTTGTTTTGGAAATAGAGTTATTTTACCCAAACCTGTTATTTATATTAACAAATCATAGTTTTTGGAATATTGAATTACCAAATATTTTAAATATTTCTGTTTTAATTTCTAATAGAATAATAACTGACAGCTATAACACACATAAATCTCTTTGGAGATCTCAGTAATGTTTAAGATTGTAAAGGGATCCTGAGGCCAAAAAGGGGAGAGTATATGTGGGCATTTTGGTACTAAGTGATGATGCAGGTGGACCAAAGCACCCAGAAGCTGTGGAGTCACATGCGTGATAATCCAAAAGAAGAATCAATGTTAAGAAAGGCCAGCTGATTTTGCCATTGTTTTTGTATTTCTGTTATAGGGACGAGACCCTAAAATGTTGTATACCCCACTGTGGAGGCAGGGCATTATCCTACAATCACTAGATAACCAGTGAATGATTTTGAGTTGGAGAGTGATAGCAGAAGCCAAGGCAGAGGTTAAAGGTATGGTTGGAAATTAAGGTGGTTGGAGAACGAAGAGAGGAAGGCTTGTATGCAAACTTCTGGCTTGGACACCAGGAAATCAGAAAGTTGAAGGGACTTGCGTGTGGTCACACAGCCTGGTGGTAGCGGAGCATCTGAAATAAGTGTTCCCAAGCTCATGTGCTTTCTACTCTCCTATATGAGGCATGTGTCCTCCTCCTCCCCTGGTTTCTGTCCTCTCTAAACCTCCATCAGTGAAAAGGAAGAAAGAAAAACCAGCACACTCTTTCCAGCTCTGTGTCCTCCCTGTCGAGGGGGCACTACTGGAATCCAAAACGCATTTCTTTGAGCAAAGCTGCCCTTGGGTGGGTCTCCTTAATCAATTATGATGGTGCTGCTGTGTGCTGTGAGATGTTTGGATTTACAGGCATAAAGAGAGCCTAACGAGGCTGGTAGTAGGGCAGGATGTGCAGGGTGGTCGTGAAAGAGGGAGACGTGGTCGGCTGGGCTGGGTTGTCTCCAACGGTCCAGGGAAGGTGAGCGCTGCTGGCTTGCGAGGCTATCAGGTTCTGGCTGGTTCTGGCTCCCCAGCCCGTGCTGGAAGAGGAAGGCACAGTCATCGCAGTTTTGATGGGTGCTGGAGCCCGCAGTAATGAGTCTAATCAATCTTGCTGACACTTCTTGTTTCAGCTGTTGCTGTGACAAATTGTTCCTTTGCTGAAGTTCAACCCAAGTATCAGTGGTGTGTGTGTTTATGTGTGTGTGTGTGTGTATGTACTTGGGTGGGGCGGGGAGAGGATTAAGGAAGTATGCCAAATTTTAGGAAGCCATAGTTGTGTGTGGTGGAGATGATGAGAGAAACTATTTCTGTTTATCTTATGTCATTCTTCTCATTTAGTTTTAAATCCAGAATGCAAAAAGTGGTTTTTAATCACAGTCTGTGAACGTTTCTACTTTATGTTTTGGAATGTTTTGACCTCACGTGACTAGATGAAAAATCAAAAGTTCCTTTACTGATTTATTATATGTAATTTAAATCCCTTCTCTGGGAGCCTGAGAGTAGTGACATTTCTGTAAAATATTCCTATCCAAGGCAGGAAGGCTTCCATTGGGAAAGAATTTGGTAGCAGAAACTGAATTCCTTTGTCAGTGTCAATTGGTAAAATCCATTGGTTTTGCTCTGTCCATGTGTTGTAAATGAACCCTCAACTTTATACTAATGATTTTCAGTTTCTGTTGTAGAATTTTATACATTTAAGGATTGGAGGAAAATTTTAGGAGAAATAGGTAACAATAACAGACGGTCCCAAAGTCTTTTATGGTCTTTTGAATTACAATATTCTATGTGCAATACTTTAGTATATTTCAACTCTTTATTTGGTAATTTCATTCAAATGTTGCATGAGCACCTTAAAGTCAGTATGTGACAATCCTGTTATTTTTGGCCCAACTTGTTCCTATTGTGTTCTCTACATTAGTCATGGGAACCATGAAGCTCAGGGTTGTCCAAACCAGATCCCAAAGGACATCCTGTGCTATTCTGTCTCCTTCATGCCTACACCTACAGTAAGCATATAATTAATCACTCAAATCAAAGCACTTTTATAAGTGCAAGGGATCACTGTTAAAAATTAAGCCAAGACAATGGATATAAACTCAAATTATCTTGGGCAAACTGGGAACTGTGGTTTCCCAGTCATCTCCATTGTAATCCTTAAATGTCACTCAATCTGTTTCCTCCTGTCAGTCGCCTTGGCTACTGCTTTGATTTAGGCCCTTACCAGCCCCTCTGAACATGGACTAACTGCCTCCTAACTGATTTCCCTGCTTCCAGGCCTGGCTTTCTCCAGGCCACCCACCATCCCCACCCAGGTCACTCTCTGGCTTCAATCCCTTCGGTGGCCCTGTGGACTGGAGGATAAAAGCCTTGGATGTGAAGTCGCTTGGTCTCATCATTGTTACACCAAGTCTACCAAAGCGCACACGCTGTGACCCCGCCCTCTCCGTCAGCTGCTCCCTTCTCTCTGAGGGTGACTTCTTACTTATTTTCTGCTACCAGTCCTCCCACCCCACCACACTGGACTTGTCCCAGTGACTCCTTTGGCCATTTATTTCATTTTCTTACTGTTTTTTTTTTTTTGGCTGGAAAATGCCAATTCAGATTGTTAATGTCTTTTTTCAGAGTAACATTGACTTATGTCCACTTATTAACCTTACCTTCTTGACCTGCTCACTTGATGGGCATGGCAGTTTATAGCCATCATTGTCCCATGTGACTTTTGGACCCCACAAAATTGTGCTTTTATTGTATTTTTAAGGTTGCAAGTGAGAAAAACTCAATCTCAACAAATCTACCCAAAAGGAATCTGTAGTCTGTGGATTCTGCTGGGTCTAGTGGACACCGAGGACAGGGCTGCAGCAGGGTTCCAGGACACCTGGACCAAGTACAGGAATGCCATCAGGACACTCTCAGTCTCTTGCATTCTGCTCTTTGTGCCTCTGCTTTAGTTATTGATCCAACAGGTTGGCGTCTTTATTTTTCTGACCCACATGGTAGAAAACAAAGTCATTGGTAGCCCATGAATTTTTATGATGCAGTCTTATCTACCTGAGAGGGACTGAAGGACACTCTCTCAATGCCAGCTCCAAAATCCTGAGGCAAAGGCTTGGTGTTTTGATGTGAACCAGATATACTGTCCTGGACCAGTGAGGGAATGTCACATACGAGCATGGCAGCTTCCTCAGCAATCATATAGAGGCAAAGCAGCAGAGGAGCGTTCATTCACTCACTCTCATTGAAGATTTACTCTGTGTTCAGTGTGAGTCCACACTGTGCTAGAAGATACAGTGGTCAGCAAGCAGTCCTGCTCCCCTGGAGCTTATGATGAGGGAGAGAACTCATTAACCAGGAGCCAAGTGAACACTATCATTGTAAGTTGATAATGGGTATAAATAAGGTCAAGGGAGGCTGCTCTGAAGAAGTGACATTTAAACTACAAGTTAAGGGGTGACAAATGAACGAACTTTTGCAAGAGCTGAGGTAAGAGCCTTCTAGGAACCTCTGGGCTGAGGAGAGGGCAAATGCAAAGGCTCTGAGTTGGTGAAAGGATTGAGGGGTTTGAGAACCAGAACCAAGCCCTCTGTCTCACACAGAGAATGGATGAGGTTGAAACTATTCTGACAGGAACACTGGACAGGAAATGCAGAGGATTATGGACCGTGGCAATGATACTCAACAATGAGAAGTCATTGAAAGACTCTGAGAAGAGTCAGCATCACCCGGTCCAGGGGCTGTATGGGAGGCATGGACTGGAGAGGTGGGTGTGGTCTGGGAGACTGGGAGCTTTGGACTAGATAGTTTGAACTATGGCTGCTGTAGTGGAAATTCCGTGGGATTACTGGGATATGGAAAGTGAACAAAGGGGAAGAATCAACACTGTCTCCTGGTATTTGCCTTGAGTATCCATATAGTCGTCATTCTCCAACAAAACTTGATTTCCTGAGGCACATTTATCTAAAAAATAAAAAGTAACTTCTGATTCAATGCTGTTGATTTCCTCTTTGTTGTGACTTTCCTAGCTAACACATTATTCATTTTTATATTACATTGCTATTGCATAGTTGTTACTTCAACCTTATGGATTAATAGATTCATTGATGAATTGGGGAACCTAGCTCAACATTTGTGGTCTTAGGAATAGTGTCCCAAGGCAAACAGTGGAGTACCAGTGTTCTTTTGCATTTCAATGTGTTTGTAAAATTTTGGAGCAATTTATTTCCAATCAGATAATTATAGTGGCTTCCGTTCTTCCTCTTGGCAAGATTATTTTTCAATTCCTCTCATCCAGAGACAGACTCTGTTTCCCTACCCTTTGGATCTGGGCTGACCTTATGTCTTATTTTTGGCCAAAAGAATGTAATAAAAAGAATCCATCAGTTCTGAGCATAGACCTCAAGGAGCCTTGATTGCATCTCTTTCTTTCTCTCAGAACTTTGCCATTGCCGTGAAAACAAACTTGGACTGGCCTACTAGAGGGTGAGCCACCATATAAAAGCAGAGCTCAGTCATGCCAGCCAAAGCCATCCTAGAGCAATCAGCCCAGAGTCAACACGCTAGCTGACCATAGGAGTGGACCCTGCTGAGATCAGCCACATCTCATCCACAGAACTCAGGAGCAGTAATAAAGTAGTTGTTGTTTAAGCCACAAAGTTTTGAGTTGACTTGTTACAGATCAATAATTAACCGATACAGTCATACAGCCTTGAACCTTGGGAGGTGGTACTCAAGATGGAAGCTGGGTGCTCTATGATTAGAGCAATACTCTTTTCAACTACTTGAAACTTCAAGATAGCATATGCTAGAAATGCTTTACTCTAAACATTGAGTTGTGGCTGTTATTAGCTCACAAAGCAGTGAGTATTTTGTATGTATTCTGAAGAAAAACTTTCATGGGAAAGGGCCAGGTTAATTTTACTTAGATTCTTTCACTCTGACTTTCTTCATGCCTGTCACATGACCGTCTCAAATCTTAATGTTATGGCAACCTAATCACATTCTTTTGCTCATTAAGTAGAAGGATATGATTTCAATTTGGCCACTTCTTTGAGAGAAGAAAATTGCTGAAATGATACTAATGAAATGCTCACTGACTTACATGCCCTTAAAAATATCTCAATTATTTGTGCCAATCCCTTTTTCCCTTTGACCTTTCTCCATAATCATGTACTTGGCATATCATACAAAGGGATGTCTCCCAGCAGAGGGGAAAGAGAATGTTCACCTGTTTTAAAAAGCTGCCACCAGGATTCTGACCCAGGTGAAGATCTTTTCTCTCATCAGCATATTATTTCCCTGAACAGACTGTAATTTCATCAATTTTCCATGCTTATGGTCATGAATGCTTGGCATTACCACATCTTAACGTTAACAAAAAAGGAATTTCATGGCTCCAGTTTTCATTTGAAGACAAAGAAGCATGAAGACCTCATTAGAAGTATGGTGTGTCTCATGTTGGCTTACACATGCTTTTTTTCTCTGCTTTCTCTCTCCTTCATGTTGATGCCCCCATGGCAGATGTTTTCCCCACCCCTACCCGCCCTCCAGGCTCCACCCACCCATCCCCTTGCCCAATCCCCTCCTGTAGCAAGGAAGTCGAAGCCTTTTCTGAAGCCAGCTTTTGTGATACCTACACATGATGGTCCTTAAACAATTTGGACTCTTCTTTCCTTCCAGATCAAAGAAGTAAACATTTATGGGGAAACTTAGGTAGCACTTATAACAACAGATTTATTTCCATTTGCATTTCCTGGACTACTCATGTAGCTTTGAAATGAGATAAATGATTTTTTTTCTTTCCACATTTGGAACTGTGAATTTATAATAAGACCTACTAAATGTTGGATGAACTCTGTCATGTGGGGAAGTTTGTTACTTCTTGAAGTTATTTCTGACTCTCTTACTTACTAGCTGTATGACTTCGGACAGGTTATGTGGCTTTTCTGTGCCTCGATTTTCTCACATGTAAAATGATAATGCAGTTGTCCCTCGATATCCATGGGGGATTGGTTACAGGACACCCAAGAATACCAAAATCTACAGATGCTCAAGTCCCTTATGTAAAATGGTGTATTATTTGCATATAACCTACGCGCATCCTCCTGTAGACTTTAAATCATCTCTAGATTACCTATAATACCTAATGCAATGTGAACGCTATGTAAATAGTGGTTGGTGCATGACAAGTTCAAGTTTTGCTTTTTGGAGCTTTCCGGAAGTTTTTTTTGCTTTTATTTTTAGTATTTTTGATCCAGGGTTGGTTGGATCTGTGGATGTGGAACCCACAGAAGTGGAAGGCCCACTGTAGTAATGCCTGCTTCACAAGGCTCTTGTGAGGCTTAAGTTTGCTAACACCTGTGAAATGCTTAGACCAGTGCTTGGTGCATGCGTGAAGCATTTAATAACTGTTCATTTAGTTGTTATTCTTAAATTTATTTTATTTATATATATTTTGTTTTTAGGATCGTACTCTTCCTCATGAAAACTTTCTCATAATCTCTTACATGAAAATGATGTTTAACAAGTTACAAAGGGGTTTTTATTTGGTTCTCAAAGCCCGATGAGACAGAGCAGGGATTATCATATCCATTTTACAGACAAGGAGAAAATTAAACAGAATAATCAAACGAGGCAGCAATTCCGCTTTTAGGTGTATACCCAAAAGAATTGAAAGAACTCAAGCAGATGTATTTGTAGAAAAACGTTCATAGCAGCATTGTTCACAATAGCCACAAGATGAAAGCAACCCAAGTACCCACACACATATGACCGGATAAACAAACTGTGTATAAACGTACAATGGGGTATTATTCAGCCTTAAAAAGGAATGAAATTCTGAGGGTTTTTTCATTGATGTATATTTGATTTAAAATGTGTTAATTTCTGGTATACAGCATAGTGATTCAGTTATACATATATATTCTTTTTCATTATAGGCTATTACAAGATATTGAATATAGTTCCCTATGTTATACAGTAGGTCCTTTATAAATAGTAGTTTGTATCTACTAATCCCAAACTCCTAATTTATCCCCCTACCTTTCCCCTTTGGCAACCATAAATCTGTTTTCTATGTCTGTGAGTCTGTTTCTATCTTATAAATAAGATCATCTGCATCACTTTTTTTTAGATTCCACATATATCATATGGTATTTGTCTCTCTCTTTCTGACTTACTTCACTTAGATTATCCAATTAAAAAAAGAAAAATTCTGATTACATGCTACATATGAATGAACTTTGAAGATATGCTAATGAAACATCAGACACTTTTGGACACATATTGTGTGATTCCACTTATCTGAGGTACCTGGGATAGTCACATTCATAGAGACAGAAGGTAGGTTAGTGGTTGCCAGGGGCTGGAAAAGAGGAAAATGGGGAATTATTGTCTAATGGGTACAGAGGGTCAGTTTGGGATGATGAAAAAGGTCTGGAGATGGATAGTGGTAATAGTTGCACAACAATGGGAGTGCACTTAATGTCACTGAACTGTACACTTAAACTTGGTTAAGGTGGTAAATTAAATGTTATGTACATTTTACTGCAATAAAAAAATGAAAATTTCTACACATAAGTATGAGCAATAAAAATACTCAGAAAAAATAGGTATCTTCCTATTTATTGTGTTTTAACTATATTGTTTAGAGAGCAAAAGACAAGTCTTTGAGGGCATTAAAGTTTTAAAATTTATTTTATTTTAAAACTAATACAGGTTCATTGAAAATTTAAGAAGCATAGAAGGGCATAAAGTGAAAATAAAAGCCCCTTCTCACTTTCCTCTGATGCTCTACAAAGTAACATTAACAGGTTTTTCTCAGCATCCACTCTCTCTAGGAGTATGTAAGCAAATATATATATTAGAGAGAGACTATTCGTTTAAAAACACATTTGATGAATGGTACTACTCAACGACTTTCACTTTTCACTTGATATCATTTCTCTAAATTAAGAAACAGATATTTATCTTATTCTTTTAAATAGCTGCATAATGTTCCATAACTTTTCCACTCTTTTTCTTCCCTTTCCTTTTTATTAAAAAAAAACTTATTGAGTTATAATTCAGATATAATGAAGTACACCCATTTTAAGTGTGTAGCTCACTGAGTTTTGACAAATATATGGAAGCACCTTGCTAATCAAGGCATAGAATATGTCCATCGCCTCCAAAAAGTCCCTCACAGGTATTCCCTCAAGAATATATATATATTCTTTTGTGAAGTGACTGTTCAAATCTTTTGCCCATTTAAAAAATGGACTGTCTTCTTATTATTGTTGTAAGTGTTCTTTGTATTTATTCTGAACATAAGTCTTTTGACGGGTATATGAATTGTGTACCTACTTTTCCTAGTAATATAAAACTTGACCTTTCCTTTTCTTTTTTCTTTTTTTTATTGTTGTTTTGTATATGTATATTTTTATTGAAGCATAGTCAGTTTACAATGGTGTGCCAATTTCTGGTGTACAGCATAATGTTTCAGTCGTATAGGAACATACATAGATACATTTTCATATTCTTTTTCATCATAAGTTACTATAAGATATTGAATATAGTTCCCTGTGCTATACAGTATGAACTTGTTGTTTATCTATTTTATATATATTAGTATCTGCAAATCTCAAACTCCCAATTTATCCCTTTGACCTTTCTTTTTCTTAACAGTGTTTTCTGAAAATCAGAATTTTAAATTTTGACGAAATTCCACTAGTCAGTATTTTTCTCTTATTGCGAACGCTTTTGGGTCATGTCTAAGAAATCTTTGCCTGTCACAAGAGGATGAAGACTTCCATGTTTCTTCTAGAACTTTTTTAGTTTTTCCATGTAGGTCTATGATCCGTTTCAAGCTTATGTTTGTGTAAGTGAGAGGTAGTGGTTAAGGTTTATTTCTCCCATAGGGATATTCAGTTGTTCCAGCTCCATTAATCATTAGTTGAAATGACTTCTTTTCTCTCCACTAAATTATATTATTGATATCCTTTTGAAAATCAATTGAACGCTCTTCCCCCCACCACACACATACTCTATTCTCTTTCATTTCTCTTTATGCCTATCCCTACCATAATAGCACACTGCCTTGATTGCTGAAATTTTATGAGTCTTAAAATCAGGTATTACTAAAAACCCTCCAAATTGGTTCTTATTTTTCAAAATTGTTTTGGCTATTCTAGTTATTTTGCATTTCTACATAAATTTTAGCTTTCAAGTTCTTAAAAAATATGTTTCAGCTTGGGTTTTCATTTGGATTGCTTTGAATTTGTAGATCAATTTATGGAAAATGGACATTTTTAGTAATGTTGAGTCTTACAATCAATCAACATTCGGGCCTTTAATTTCTACCAGTACCTTTTTTTGTTTTTACTATAATGATCCTAGTTATATTTTGTTAAATTTACCCTTAGGTAGTTCATATTTTTGATGCCTTTCTAAGTGATATTAATAATATAGGTATCAAATCATTTTTTCTTTCCTTTCAGCATTTAAAAATGCCATTGCATTATCTGTTAGGTTGAGGAATCAATGATAATCCTCATTTTCATTCTTCTATATGTGTTGTCAATTTTTCCTCTCTGACTGCTTTTAGGATAGTCTATGATTAGTTTTTACCAAAACGCCTTGATGTGTGCTTGTGTTTACCTCTCTAGGAATTCATTGTGCTTTATGGATCTGCAGATTAACGTTTTTCATTAAGCCTGGAAAATCTCCAGCCATAATTCATCAGATTTTATCCTCTCCAATCATTCCATCTCCTTTCCGTCTGGGAGTCCAATTGCCACTTGATGTTTTTCCACAGTTCATTGAGGCATTGTTAAATTTCTAGGCCTTTTTTTTTTAATCTCTCTCTATTGTTTTAGTAGCTAATTTATGAATGTCATGCTAAGTTCACTAATATTTTCTTCTACAATATCTAATCTATTAAGCCCATCCAGTCAAATTTTCATTTCAGAAATTTTATTTGAGATCTACATTCCCTTTATTTCTTCTTTTGTATTTTCCACCTGTCTCCTCATTGTGTTCTTGATTTTTTTTAAATCTTTGAACAAATTTATCATACGTTTTTGTAAGTCTTTTTTTTTTTTCAACTTTATCATTTCTCTTATTTCTGGTCTGTTCTAATGATTTATTTTTCCACAGGTCATATCTTCCTGACTTTTCATAGGCTAATAATTTTTAAGTTATATTCTGGACATTGTAGGTTCTAAATCTTTGAGAGTCTAGATCTTGTGATCCCCCTCTAAAGCGTGTTGGATTTTATTCTACAGACATTTAATTTTCTGAAAGATCAGATTTATTCTGTAAAGGCTTTTGGGGGGGAAAAAGGCTTTATTGGCATGAAACTAGAAAAACTTTTGCCCTTTACCCTTAGGCTAATTTAACCCATTTTTAAGGCATGATCTTTCTGGAATTTCTGTCTGTCATGTCTCCCAGCCCTGTGTGAGCTCCTGTGGTTGTTCAGCATACAGCACTCCAGCAGCTGTGCTTTGCCTGGACTGTGGAGTCTCACCCCGTGAATGTGCAGCTTAATATTCAAAGACTCAAGGGACCCATGCAGCCTTACAGAGCCCTTTCACTGTGTAGCTGTCTTCTTTTCAGTACTTTTCCTTGCAGATTCTCGTTGTCTCAGCCTTTCTGAAATCCGAGCTCTGTCTCCTCTTTCCAGGGAGACCACCGTGCTCTGCTTGGATTCACCATACATGCATTGAGGTTTGGAAAATGCCAATGGAAAGAAATCTGGGACAGTCATAGTGCTTACTTCACACTCCTGAGCTGACTGTTGTCCAGTGTATGAATATAGTTCTTTCATGTATTTTGTCCAGTTTTCATGGTAGTTTATGTCCAATATTTTCCTTCCCTTTTTTAATATTGGAGAAGGTGGGAAATTTTCCTGACCCCCATAATTTATTGGTAGGATGGCTGTATAATTTGTTGTCCAAATCTGGAAACTTTTGAGAGTGAAAGAGTGTTCTTAATAATTACACGGACACAAGAGTCATATCCTACCACAGGTACCACAGGCTCCTGAGATGCTGAGCATAGATACAACCGGCCCTTTGTATCCTTGGCTTCTGCATCTGTGGATTCAACCAGCCATGGATTGAAATATTTTTAAAAATTCCAAGAAGTTCCAAAAAAGCAAAACTTGAATTTGCCACATACCAGCAACTATTTACATAGCATTTACATTGTATTTGATATTATAAATAATCTGGAGATAATTTAAAGTATTCTGGAAGATGTGCATAGGTTTTATGCAAATACTATACCATTTTATATAAGGGACTTGAGCATCCTTGAATTTTGGTATCTTTAGAGGATCTTGGAACCAAACCCCTGCAGATACCAAAGGATGACTATATAGCAAACATTCTTTAAAATGCCTGCCCTCAAAATGAGCTCAATTAAGCTCTGAGTGCATAACGGAAATTTGGGGTCAACATATCTATTATAGGAACGAATGTCCACTACATTTCTTTGGTTTAATTCTCCAGAGAATCTTGAAAGCTTCCAATAATTTTATTATTCGGGAAGGATCTTATTTTTCCTACTATATTTCAAAAATTATGAGTCTTAAAAAAATATGAGTCTTAGGGATGCAAAGTTATAGACTGAGTGAAGTATCAATCACGTAATGCTATGTTAAAATTTTCACATGTGAAATTCAGGATTGTTCCATACAACAGCCCCAAATGACAGAAAGACAAACAAAAATCTTTTAATGGTGTGGTTGTTGGTGGCATAATGAAAAGAATGCTGGATTTAACTTCTAGAATATTGCCAGTTATTGGAAAGAAGGCCCTTAGCAAGTTACTCTACCTATTTCAGCTTCAAAGGCTTCATGTGTAAATACCTACCTATTGCTTACTTGTTAATAACATAACACTTGCAAAATACCTGGATATGCTATGGCTGGGATGGTGATTCAGAAAAATAACAACTACCACATATTCAGTGTTTACTACATGCCAGGCTTGTGCTGAGTTTGTCACTTCCATTATGTCATTTAACACTTAAAACAAGCCAGTGCAAATATTTTAGTTTACAAGTGTGGGAATATTTGCAGAAGTGCAAATATTTCAGTTTACAAGTGTGGGAACTGAGGCCCAGAGGGAGATGAGGTGGATGAAATCCCCTAGGTCATGTAACCATTAAGAGCAGGAACCAGGAGGTGTCCATCCATGCAGTTATTTGTGCAAGTACCAGGAGCTTATCCTTTCCCGTCCTACTTCCCAAGGAGGGCGTTGCCTTGCAGCATGAATGTTAACCCACAAGAGGAAGGAGAATGAGGAAGAGGGATGTCTGTCTTCCTGGAGAGAAGCACTGGTTTAAGATGCTGTGCTGCCCTGAGCAAAATTGCTCAACCTCTCTGGACATCAATTTCTTTTCCTTTTAAAACATTTTTTAAAATATATATAAATTTTATTTTGCTACTAATTTCACATTTCTTATCTTTTATCATTGCAGCATTAGGTTTTTGAAATCTGCCCATGTTTCCATGTATAGATTTAGTTTGTTTCTCCTGTATATTACTCCTTAATTTCTTAATATGCCAGATGAGAGCACTGCATTAAATGAGCCCTCCTAAAAAGTATTTTCCATGTTTTAATAGTCTCGTCTTTCCATAGTCAGGTCTTAAAAACTCAAGACTCCTACCTCTTAGCTTGTATCCTACCTGCCACCAGAGGGCTCTATGCCGCGATGATCAGCTAGGTTTTCATTCCTCACTGAAAACCTTGCTAAGGTTTTTCTGTTAATACTCCCAGGAAAACCTGAGGCTTTCCTCAGACTTAGAAGCATGCCTTCTATGGAAGAGACGCTTGGTCAATATTTGCTGATTATAAATAGGAATAAGCCAGGTAAAGAAGTGGAGAAAGAGAACCCAAGAGAGCTGGCTTCTGGGTGCCCACTCCTCCACCAAGTGGCTGTGAGGTCTGAGGCAAAGCCACACAGCGTGCTGGGCTTCTGCAACTCTTTACATAAAACAAGAATAATGAGGTTATTGGAGGAAATAAAATAAGGTATTTAAAAGCACCTTGAAAAGTATAAAATGCTATATAAATAGGATAGGTAACGAAATGTCCCTGTGAAAGTAAACCAAAAAAAAAAAAAGTTCTACTCCCTGATACATTATGCTCTTTAGTAATGTTGCCCCCAAACCCTAACACCATACACTTATTGCCAAGGGCCTCTAAATGTGTTTGCCTGCTTTTCTTTTCTGGTGTTGATGTAGAGGTGCATCACTTTTGCCCTGGTTAGCACATTTCTGGAAACGGGCTCTGATGGGGTGGCTGGTAGTTGTGTGTCCTGGTTGGGCCTGAGATGTATCCAAATTCTTGCTGCGATGGGGAATTACATACATACACCCTTGCAGTAGATGGTATCTGTTCCGTCCCTGGCATTCAACATGCAACCAGGGAAATTGGTCCGAGTACCACCCCCGGGCAAAGGTCTTCCATGGTTCCCTGACAAATGACATGTTCCTCAAAGGCACCTCTTATTGCTTTTCCAATTTAGCAAGAAGTAGCAGTCTCAGAATTTAGAAACAGGTAACTCATAAATATGCTTTCAGTACTTGGTAGCCCAAGAACACAAATCCTTGCATTTTTGCTGTCCTGAAATGTGTTCTACTGAGATTTTCTTCTTTCTCTGCTAGGCTGCCCCATACAAATTAACCTTCTCCATCACTTTTAGCATCAGATTGTTCTTGGATCCAAAAACTCCAATGGTTTCCCACTTTGCATAGAAATCAGTCACATTCCTCCAGACCCCAGGACCTCACCCCCTCTCCCTTTCCGGCCCACACGGCTCCTGTGTCGGGAGACTGTCCTGCCACTCTGCTGGAAGTTGTCCCTGACTTCTGCACATACTCCATGCTTCCCCAGCTCTGCTTATGTCTTCCCATTCCACCCGCCTATGGCCCAGTCCTGCCCATTCTTCCTGGCAGAGTTTAAATACCAGCCCTTTCGTGGAGTGATTTCTCCCCTTTTAACTCTGGCTTAGTCCTTTCTGTCTTGTGCTCTGGGGAGCTATGACTTTCTTCCTTTGGTGTCTGGTTTATTTTTGTATTTCCTCGATATCAGCACATGATAAGCCCCTCATACATATTTGCCAGGCAACATAATGGAATTTAATCTAAAAAGGCAGTATCCCATTAGAATCTATATTTATCCAAAATTCGAGGCTGTTTTTTCTTTAGAAGTGGCTATTGGTAGCCGTTTCTGTGGTCCTTGTTCCCAGCTGACCCCTTCTTGAGATCTGCACCTGTTCTTGCTAGGTTTTTGCTTTTCATCATATTAAATTTACAGTTTATATCGAGCCGCTTGTTTAAATTTTTTCTGTTCCCACTGTTCACATGTCCCTTTACAATGTATGCAATTACACGAGCTGCCTTTGAAAGCAAGATTAGATTTTAAATCTTGTGATTAACCTTTCACATTACGAGATTGCCAGCTCCAAGTTTCTTGTGCAGTTCTCTTGTTTTGCTTTGGACTAATTTCTCTATTGCATCTCTTTTGTGTCACTTTGTAACTCGATTCTTGGCTGCCTAGGCCAACTTAGGAGAATGTCTTGCCTTGCTACTGCACACAATCAAACAAATCTATAAATGTTGGAACACTGTACATAAGTCTAACCTGTAAGAGTGTCCAGGTGGCTGCCAGAGTTGCAAAGTTCTTGTTATTTTGACATTTTGAACATAAGACCTTAGAAGGAGATGTTTTGAGAATTTACTAAAAATACAAATTATGTATATTTACACATGAAAACTTTTCCTAAATAGAAAACTAGTTAGCTGTAAATTAGAACATTAAATCTTTTCAAATTCATAAAATGCTGAGATTTGGGTCTACATGTGTTACATTCTTATTTTTATCCAATTTTTTTTAAATTAAAAAAAAAAACCCTTTGAGCTTGGAAGACCACTCTAACTTCTATAGTTCAACAGAAAAATATTTTGCCAGTCACCCAACAAAAATGGTAAAGGTGTGTATTTTTTAAAAATACAGTCAATACATTCCTTTACAAAATAACTGATGCTTGGCCTTACAAGTGAAAAAGATATTTGATATTTTAAAGTCTTTTCCTTTAGATCATTGCAATAACTTCCAAGAATACTTGATTTCCTGGCAGTTCAAATAAAACTAACGTGAATAAACAATCAGTCTTTAGATCTACAAAAGAGATTCATTTATAGTAATTGCTTATAGATGACATTCTAGGCATGAAATTAATTCCAGCCTGATAGTGTTAAAATGGAGGTTTAATGTGTTATTAGTTAATGATATTTCATCTGAGGACCTTATCGAGTTGCACACAGCAAAGCCCTTGTCATTATTTTTTACTCTCCCAAAGTGACACGTTAATGAAATGTGTCAGCACACCAGTGTTAGGATACATTTCATTAATGCCCAGCACTTTTGTTCTATGCTTTACATTTGGAAACAGATTTAAGTATTAAGTGCCTCTAATGTCTGCAGCCAGGGAATCCTTTCCGAATTTGTAACAGTGACCAGAACAGACCGCATTACACTCTCCAAATGGTGCGGTTTTGCATTTGAATGTCTGAATTATCCCGGTTTCTTAGAGACGACCACAACGCCAACATCTTAAATCCTCAAAATACTGTCCGCTTCATTGAATGCTCGTGATCTAAGCATATGTGTAATTATTCTGTAATTCTCCCCAAAATGTGATTCCTTGGAAATGCATACTAGGTTTCCCCTATTGTAAATCCAATGACTATTTCTTTGTGGCCACTTCTTTAAATACGGTAACAAGCAAGTCTGTGTGTCTGGGTGAACCGCCTTGATAATGATGATTTCTTCCCAAGCTCTCCTTGGGACACCCATCAGGGAAAATACGCCCTGTATTTGTGTAGGAGGAGCGACCATGATCACAAAAAGACCATTTAAGATGGTATACAGGACAACTAGAGGGTTTCTTGCCAGAAACAGGCCTAATGTCACTCACAATAGCCTTAGAAATAGTCTCAGATGGTAAGTTAGCCTTTGCAAATGTTACCAGAGCCAGCTGTGGTAATCCACGGCTGCATATAGATTTTAGAGAAGAATAGAATCCCATGCTCCTTAAAACAACTTTGGATGTGGTCAACCATGGAAAATTAAAACATACACTTTAAGAACTGACAGCTGGAAAGAAAGGTGGCGGTAGAGGTTGGTGGGATGAAGTAGAAGGGAAATTTAGGGTCTGCTTTAACTTCAGTTTTTGTTTTAAAGTTTTGCACTTTTCTTTGGGAAAACCCATCTTGGGCACCTTACCCTGGGAACAACCTCAGTGGGCGGTTATTTCAACCTATAAGTGAGAACCTGTGTGTGGAAGTCCTTTGCAAAATGTTAATGCCCCGTTCAGATGTGGCTGGGCTGTTGTTATTACAGCTTCTCATTAACTCCAGCATGAGTCATTTAATTTGCCTTTTGGTTTAGCCGAGTGCAAGGGGCTTGTGGGTATTTCCTGGTAAATACAAACCACGGTGGAGCAGTGGCAGGAAGGAAAGTCAACTTGCAGGGTCATAGTTATGCTGTGGATAATTTGATAATCACTCCTCAGCAGGTGTTTGCATTGAGCAATTCCTCCTCTTGGCATAATTTTGCAAATCGCTTGGCTTTTACAGCCTGTGCCACTCCCACAGCACCCTTGCTAATGGTAGTTTTCAGCATCACGTGAGCTTTTAACTGGTCCATCTCATTTACTTGTTCATTTTTGGTAAGAGCATTTTTTAGAAATTTAGTGTCTAGGAGAAAATATTGGGACAAAGTAGGAAAATCAGCCTTACTGATCATTTAAAAGAATTTTAAAGTTTGAAGTAAGGGAAAGGTGTTTTAATCTTTTCAAAAATACCCAATCTACAAGTGAAGAAGTGAAAATGTTGGCACTTTTTGTACTTCAGACGAGGGGACTGCAGCTGGGGCGGGGGCGGGGGTGGCCAGGGGGTGGGGAGGAAGTAGAGAGTGGGAGAGAAACAGCCTCCATAGGGGAGGCCTGTCCTCTGTCCTTGCCAAGCCCTCATAAGTGATGCCACAGCTGTTTCCATTAGCTTTAGAAAAGACCAATTTTATGTTGCAAAGTAAATTTTAGAAATTTTAGAAATAAAAGAAGTAAGAACTCAGGACCCATTCTGTTGC
The DNA here is from genome assembly GCF_048564905.1 of Vicugna pacos. Classification (NCBI taxonomy): domain Eukaryota; kingdom Metazoa; phylum Chordata; class Mammalia; order Artiodactyla; family Camelidae; genus Vicugna; species Vicugna pacos. The sequence continues at coordinate 41,318,894 of NC_132996.1, forward strand.
TTAAGAGATTTAGATCCCTTCCCAAGGAAAGAATGATGTACATAAAGTCAGCAAAAGATATCTGAGTTCTTCATGTCTGTTTGTATCATCTATTTATTAAGCACTGTCCTGTATTATTTATCCAATCTAAAGAGAAAAAAAAAACTTTGAAAAGTTTCTGAGCCGTCAACATATATGTCCCTCAGTCTGCTCACTAACTTTATGACCAAGAGAGCCTCTCAACACTCACTCAGAGCCTATTTACTCTTAGGTTACAAATACTTCTAACACACGGATATCCACTTCCCCAGCTCACAACAGATTAGAAGCAGCATAGCAGATGGGGAACAAATGAGGAAAGGATCTCAAACATACTGGGACCAGCAAGAAATAATAGCTGACAGCTTGATTGTGAAGGAGGAGACAGAAAATCCATATAAAGCAAACATAACACTACGAAAGCTTAGCAGCCTGGAGCCACTCAGGGTTTTACAATTTCCCAATCCCAGACAGTCTCCCTGTATCCCAGCATAAACTAAAAACTGATGCTGGTAATTATGACTTTGAGTCATCAAGAAAAGATTGTGCTGTTAATGTGCCTGTCTTTAAAAAGGTATTTAGAATAACTTCCACTGGCATTGACTAACATTAAGATGCAAGTCTTTGTGCTTCAAAAGCTGACCTTTAGCACTTTGGAAATTTCTATTTATGGGGAGATTATTTCACTTTCCGTAGTGCCAAATAATTAGTACATAAAAATTCCTCATGCTTTGAGTTTTAGCATAACCAAATGTTCTGACTCAAATTGAACTTTATAACTGTAATTCCTTCTATAATGACACAGCTGGTATAGGAAGGGAAAACACACTAAAATGAGAACCAGAAGATTTTTCTGGGTGCCTCCTTTACCTCTGAGATGTCAGGTGTAATGTCAGAAGTCAGTGACTCCCTGGTGCTCAGTTTTCTCACCTATTCAGCGGAGTTCTCATTTCTCATCCAGTTTGACAAACTAAGACTTTTTTTTTGAAGTAGTAGCTCAGTAAATGATAGGTGATTCTCTTTGTGCTTAATGCAGAGCTGAACCACACAAGCCACCTTCTATCTTGTGGGAATTAGAGGGACTCACCTCAAAGTTTATGCTCACCAGGTATTTTTAAATGACTCTAAATGGACTTGGACACCCCCCCCCAACAACAAAAAATCATTAAGAATCTTTATCTCTAAGTTCTAAGAACACAGGAGATGTTTATTTTCTTTCCTTAGGCTTTTCTCATATTTCCAACATTTCTAAAACAAATATGTTATTTTTTATAAGGAAAAAAGCAATAGAAGCTATTTAAAAAATCTAGACACAAAAGAGAAAAACTGGAGGCTTTCTAAATACTTGGAGAAGCTCAGTCTTAAAGGCAGAGCACGTTTGAAATAGAAAGTGGTTAATTTTGCATCCTGGGAGTAGAATTTTGTAACATTGTTATCTCGGCCACATTCCAAACTCTCAAAATCAGTGGCAATTTTTCAGATTTGAGGAGTAAAAGTAGCATCTGGAAAAACCAGGGGAATATGGCATTAAAAGAAAAATCCCCAAATAAACAACTACTTGTACCCCTGGCTCCCAGCCGCCTTCTGTCTTCTAGATTCTCATCCTGGCAAAAATATCCTTCGTTCCTGGGACAATCTCATTGTGATTTATCCAGTGCAAACTGGTAAGACAGCATTTTTCTAGACTCTAAATCTCTCGCTACTTTCTCCAGGATCAACTTCTTGGATAATTATTCTTAGAAAATCTGCTGCCTACCAGAAGCCTGTCTATAAATGCTGGAGGGATAGAAAAGGATCCAGACTCTGAATGTTTAATGTCCCAGGGAACTGGCTGCCTGGACACTGCCAGCAACTTGGGAACAAGTCGATTGTGGCTTAGGAAAATGGGCCTGGCCCAGAGAGCCCCAACTTGGCAACAGCTTGTGTGGAGTAAATCCTCTCACTGGAGGTTTTACTTAATCTGAATAAACTCAATTTCAAAATCTGCCCTTGATCTAAGCCCCTTAAGCTTCTAGGGGAGGACTAAGGGCCTTCAGGTTCAATGCCAATAACAAAAGATAGGAAAAATCCACCTTTCCTCCTATCTCCTTGCTGCGTTCTATAAGCTGCTAACTCACTGAAGAACATGTTTCCTTTCAATAAAGTTGTCTTCGGAGGACCCTCCTCCCTTCACTTTCAGGATGACATTCAGTGTTTCCTCTTTTAGATGCTCAACCCATTCAGTAGAAGGAACACTGGACAAATGTTAGGAGGCCTGGGTTAGAACCCTGAATGGGCCACTGCCTGGGTTAGAACCTTGAATGGGCTACTACCACCTGCGGGGTTGTGGCAAAGCACCAGCTCTGAGCTTCAGTGTTATAATCAGTATGTGAGGTGGTGGCCCAGCTGTATTTTTCTCCTAATTGTGGTCCTTACACGTGCTTTCCCAGGGGTGGGATGATTGTAATCAAATAAGCTTGGTGAACACTGAAGACCACGTCCCTCCTTGGAGATTTGCAGCATCTCTTAGCATATTAAAGGCGCCAAGAAGTCCTTCAGGAGAGAAACTTTTTCAAATGTTTTCAGCCCAATATTTCCCGAACTTCTTTACTAAACCAAGAAGCCCCTTTTGACTGCTAATACCTATTGTGAAACCAGAGTCCCATTCTGACAAGGACATAGATGGTTGTGTGTCTGGTCCACATTTTAGCAGTTACAAGACTATCAATGTAGAACATATACATGACTATATATGTATATGATCAAGATCAAGGCATGGTATTTTCATATTGCTGGCGACTTAAGGTTGGGAGATATAATTTATTCATTGGTTTAGGGAATTAAGATTTCAAACTACTCAGGAATTGTGTTAGTTTCCCGTGGCTGTTGTAACAAATTATCACCGATTTGGTGGCTTACAACAACAGAAATGTATTTTCTCATTGATATTGTATCTCTATTGTGTAGTCATCTGTACAAACGCAAGATGACAGAGAGTTATTACCCAAGTTCCTACGTGTAATGTGAGACCTGGTGTCCTGAGCCATAAAGGCAGTATTACGTAGTGGTGAATATAGTATGAATTCAGTTAGATCGAGATATGAATCCCAGACCTATCACTTAATAGCTACATAACCCTAGGAAAGTTATTTAATCTTCAAAGCAATAGTCTTCTCATCTGTAAAATGTATAGCGTTGTTGTAAGGATTAAATGAGATAAGGCCAGTAAAGAGTTTAGCACAATGCCTGGCTAATAGTCAGTGCTTAATACCTCTTGGCTATTATGGTAGTACTTACAATCGTAGGATGGGAGCATATTCTGGCAGACCTCCCAAAGGAAGAGGAGCAGTACAGTGGAGATCTGGAACTATGGCATATGAAAATGACTGTCCCTGGGGGACAGGACAGGAGATCTGCCTTCAAATATACGAATATATTGTCATTGTTGTTTTCCAAGAGAGAGAAAACCAACTTAGACAGAATTAAAAAAAAAGAAAAAAAGGAAATTACTAGTTTACTATCCCTAACTTAAAAATTTAGGAAAGTACTAGCTTTGGGCCTCATCGGATACAGTTTGAAATCAGGAAGTCTGATGCATATAGCTTCGTTCTTTCTCAAGAATCATTTGGTTATTTGGAATCTTTTGTGATTCCATATGAATTTTAGGATTTTTTTTTATATTTCTGTGAAAAATGCCATTGGAATTTTTACAGAATTGCATTGAATCTTAGATCACTTTGGATAGTATGGACATTTTAACGATATTAATTCTTCTAATCCATGAACACGAGATCTTTCCATTTATTTATATCCTCTTCAGTTTCTTTCATCAAAGTCTGAAAGTCTTCAGTGTACAGATCTTTTACCTTTTTGATTAAATTAATTCCTAAATATTTTATTTTTTTGGATTAAATGTAAATAGGATTTTTAAAAAATTTCTTTTTTGGTTAGTTTGTTCTTAGTATACAGAAACACAACTGATTTTTATATGTTGGTTTTGTATCCTGCAACTTTACTGAATTCATTTATTAGCTCTAACAAAGTTTCAGTGGAGTCCTTAGTGTTTTCTATATGTAAGATCATGTCATCTGCAAACAGAATAATTTAACTTCTTCTTTTCCGATTTGGTTGCCTTTTATTTCTTTTTCTTGCCTAATTGTTCTGGCTAGAACTTCCAATACTATGGATTTTTTAAAGTAGTTGATGTACAATATTATCTTAATTTCAGGTGTACAGACATGGTAGCTCAACATTCAAATACATACAGAATTCCAGTACTATGTTGAATGGAAGTGGTAAAACTGGGTACCTTTGTTTTGTTCCTGATCTTAGAAGGAAAGCTTTTAGCTTTTCACTCTTGGTTATGATGTTGGCTGTGGGTTTGTCATACATGGCCTTTATCATGTTGAGATATGTTCCTTCTGTACCTAATTTTTTGTTTTTATTGTGAAAAGATGTTGAATTTTCAAATGCTTTTTCTGCATCAATTGAGATGGTCATGTGATTTTTATCATTTATTCTGCTAATGTGGTATATAACATTTATTGATTTGCATATGTTGAGCCATCCTTGCATCCTAGGGATCTGTATGCAAAAGAATGAAATTGGACCCTTATCTTATGCCATATGCAAAAATTAACTTGAAATAGATTAACGTAAATGTAATACCTGGAACCATAAAACTCTTAGAAGAAAACAGGGGAAAAGGCAATAATATTTTGGATATCATACCAAAAGCATAGTCAATAAAAGCAAAAATAAACAGGTGGGACTACATCAAACTAAAAGGCTCTGTACAGCAATGGAAACAATTAACATAATGAAAAGGCTACCTACAGAATGGGAGAGTATATTTGCAGACCATATATCTGAAAAGGGGTTAACATATAAAATATCTAAGGAACTCACACAACTCAATAACAAAAAGCAAACAACTCAATTAAAAGGGCAAAGAGCCTGAATAGACATTTCTCCAAAGAAGAAATGCCAATAGCCAACAAGTATGTGAAAAGGTTCTCAACATTGTTAATTGTTAGGGAAATACAAATCAAAGCCATAAACCTCACACCCATTGGGATGACTATTATCAAAAAGACAAGAGATAACAAGTGTTGGTGAGGGTATGGAGAAAATGGGAACCCTTGTACATAGTTAGTGGGATGGTAAATTGGTATCGCCATTATGGAAAGCAGTATAAAGTTTCCTCAAGAAATTGAAAACAGAGTTACGATATGAGCCAGCATAACTTCTGGACATGAACAAAGGAAATGAAATCAGTATCTTAAAGAGATGTCTGCATTCCTACTGCAGCATTATTCACAATAGCCAAGATAAGGGAACAACCTAAGTGTCCATTGACAGATGAATAGATCAAGAAAATGTGGCATGTACACAATGAAATCTTATTCAGTCATAAAAAAGAAGGAAGTCTTGCCATTTAGGGCAACGTGATGAAACTGGAGGACATTATGCTATGTGAAATAAACCAGAGAGAAAGACAGATACTGTATTATCTCACTTATATGTAGAATCTTAAAAAGTTGAACTCATAGAACCAGAGGGTAGAATGGTAGTTGCCAGGGGCTGGGTTTTGGGGGGAGGGTAGAAATGAGGAGATATTGGTCAAAGGGTACAAACTTCTAGTTACAAGATGAGTAAGTTCTGAGGATCTACTGTGCATCATGGTGCCTGTAGTTAATAATACTGTACTGCTTGAAATTTGCTAAGAGACTAAATCTTTTTTTTTAACCACAGAAATATATCCATTTTATTTTAGACCACTCAGACTTTAGTACAGAAAATATAACTAGGTAGTGATAGAGTTTCACTATATAATTTACCAGGATGATATAACAATTATAAACTTGTAAGCAACTAAAAAAAAGGAATGAAAATTTATAAAACAAAACTGATTTAAACATACCATACACATGTAACTGTGGGACATGATAGATATGTTAATTAACTTTATTGTGGCAATCATTTCACAGTGTATACACATCTTAAATTATGTTGTACACCCTAAATATACAATTTTATTTGCCAACTATATCGCAATAAACCTGGGTAGAAAAAAAACCACACCGCAGGAGGCACTGACTACACATAACCTTTGGAAAGTAGTCTCTCTACATGGAATAAAACATGGAGGGCTCGTGTTGGTCAGCTGTGGGTCCTCTTTCTTCCATCCACAATTCCAAAAGGCTTCAGCTGGCTAACTACTCAGGTGACTTTTAGAAGATATCTAACCAGGAAGTCATGTTGCACAGGAGAGGAACTCAAAGCCAGCCTCTCTCTGTCGAATTGGGCTAGATGCTCACCTCTCTGCATCTCCAAGCCATCTTCTGTAAACTCTTACCTCCTTTAGAGGATTACGGTGATAAATAGATAATGCAGTATATTTTTTGTAAGAAAACATTATTAAAATTACATACATAAAGTACTTACATGGCAAGTTTTACTTAGAGAAATGTTACGTAGGCTTTAGGATAGAAAAGAAAATCAGTGCAGGTTGAACCAGAATACCCAAGAATAGTACAGAATTGAAAGCCAGATCTGTTTTCAACCACTGACTTATTATGTGGCCTTACCATGACTACCTGAGACTCAGTTTCCCCATTTGTAAAATGAAGGGTTGGACCAGATGATTGCTAAGGTCCTATTAAGAATTTTACATGTCTGTTTTAGTTCATATTTATGTCCAGCAAATTCCATGGTGGACTAGGCAAAGGGAAGCAGGACTTGCCTGGTTTCTGTCCCTCCACTGCACGGAGCTGGTTCCCACCTCAGCATCTTTGCTCCTGCTCTTTCCCCTGATCAGCCTGCTCTGCCCTCAGATCTTCCTGGTAAGGCTGTTCCTCAGGCTTCACCATATTGCCATCTCCTCAGATCTCTCTCCTAACCGCTCACTTGGAATAGCCCCCTCACTTCACGTTTTGCGCTGCTAACATTCTTTATGGTGGGGGCTGTCCTGTGCATTGAAGGATGGAAAGCTGCACCCCTGGCCTCTACCAACTGGATGCAAGTGAGGTGTCGCCCCCTGCTCCCACCCAAGACTATGATAATCAAAGTATCTCCAGACATTGCCAAATGGCCCCTGGGGCAAAATTGTCTCCAGTGAGAACCACTGGCGTGAAGCAACTTCTCTCATGACCCGAGGGCACCAGAAAGAGTCCAGTAACTCCTGATTCAGTTTCTTGCTGGTTGTTCCCTTATCATTTATGTTCCTCTCATTAAGGCTTATGCTTTGTTTGACTATTTGGTCACACGGGGCTATCTCTCAACTTCTCTCTCTTTTTCTTTTAATTTTAAAGTTGTCATTTTATTTAGAGAACACGGAAAGATAATCCAGTCTGTCCTCTAGCATAAGTTGATCAGAATTGTTTTACTTTTTTTATTGATTGTTTAAAAGAAACTTCCTTTGGTTTCACAATTTATTACTACTAATGTAAGTTTTCCTTGTTTTAAAATTACTTTTTTCAGAGCAGCTTTTAGGTTTGGAACATAATTGAGAAGTTATACAAATTTCTCATGTACCCTCTGCCCCAACACATGCATAGCCTCCCCCATTATTAACACCACTAATCAGAATCGCACTTTTTTTTTTTTTTACCAAGGATAAAGCTACATTGATACTTCATAATCACCCAAAGTCCATAGTTTCCCCTAGAGTTCATTCTTGGTGTTGTGCATTCCATGGGACAAATGTATAGTGGCATAGATCCATTGGTATAGTAGCATACAGAGTACTTTCAATCTCCTAAAAATCCTCTCTGCCCTGCCTATTCATGCCTCCCCTCCTGGAATCACTTTTTTAATATTAAATTCTTGGATTGGGCATTCCAAATTAAGTGGAATATTTTCAGTGCCAAACTTATGTGAAGCAAATCTGTGACTGAGAAATTTCATAAGAATAATTTAAAAAATTTCTAGCCAGAGTGTAAGGCCATCACAAGATTCCGTGTTATCTCATAGGATGGATTTTTTTCTCCTGGTCCAGTTTCACTGAGGGTGTAGTGCAAAGACTCATGTCCAGCTTGCATCTTTTCTTGGGTGATCTCAAGACTTTACCTTTTCACACGTCTGGCTACTGTAGACAAAGGCCTTGGAAACCAAACCATTTTTAAACATTTTTTTAAAAAATTGAAATATAGTTGATTTACAAGGTTGCATCAATGATGACTAGATAATGATTTACTCATGGACATTGGATTGGTTTTAATATGGGCTATTATAGACCTGCTTTGATGAGCATCTTTGTACAAACATAGGATACATAGCTTGATCCACTCTTAGATGTAAAATTATTGTACCAAAAGTTTAAAAGCTTTCAATACACGTTCTCAATTCCCCTCCATTTTACTCCATAGAGTGTCCAAAACCAGTAATTTATTAGATGGTACTTTATTCACAGTAGTGATACAGTGATACAGAGGAGAACTAATAACTATAACAAAGCTAATAATAATGACATCTGGACAACCAGTTACGGTTTAGAAAGTGCTTATCTCTCACTTACCGTCTTCTGTTCTTAAGACTTAGTTCCCTTTGTACTCAGGTGGATATTATTTCCATCTTACAGATGAAAAAAACTAAAGCTTGAGAAGATTAAGTGATTTGTTCAAGATGACATAACTCATCAGGCATCTTATCTGTCCTTTCAACCACACCAAGAGGGTTAGAGACAAGAATGAAGAGGAGATGGGGGTTTGGGAGGACAAATGCAGCAAATGCAACGAAAAGAAACTTTCAAGTTTGGAAATATAACCTCAAAGGAGAGAGTGGCACATTTGTGACTAGATCAGCGAAAAAACCTTTTGGAGCTAGGGATGTAAATTTAAATTCTAGGAACATTTCACATAGGGTTGTCTGTTAAGCTCCTAAACCTCTGAAATACTTTCCTGAATTACCCTAATAAGTTGGTATATTCATGGTCCCCTAATTGTGTCTGTTGGATTGTGTCTGTTGGAGATAACATTCTAGGCTGGAGAGGGTTTAATCAGGAGGAAAGGATGTATAGAACTCATTTTAGGTGCCCAGAGACTGTCAGAGCTCAGAGGGCCTTTAGAAATCATCCTAATTCCCTCGTACAAACTAAGTCTGAGAGAGGAGAAGTAACTCATTCAAAGTCACATGGAGATTCAATGTCAGGGTTGAGGCCAGACCTGTGAAACACAGTGTAGATCTAGACAGAGTACAGAGAAGGGACCAGCTTAAAATAAAGCAAAGTGACTTTTTTTTTTTTAATGTTTTGGACTGAAGGAGGTCCTAATTCTTTTAGCATAAGATGAGTATTCCTATTGTGTAATATCCAAATGCAGTTTTAATTTACACATGATGCAAGGAAACGTCTGTGTAAGTCACTCAAAATAAACCTTTCATTTCTTTATTTTACTATACTTTATTTTCACCTTTAGCTAAGTAATTTATTTAATAGGATCACACGAGTCATACAAATAAGAAAGCAGAATCCTGCATTACTAAGACATCTTAGTAACATGTAAGTAAATCAGACCAGTTGTTTCTGAACCTGGTTGATTCTCAAATCACTTGGAGGACTTTTGAATATGCAGATTCCCAGAGCCCCACCCCAGGGATTCTAATTTAGTAGACCTGGTGAACTTGACTGCTTCCTCCCAAACTTGCTTAAAAAGAGAGATTTTCCGTTGTAACCGAATCCTTGAAAATAAGATAATGAATTCTCAATGTGTCTTAAGACACAACACAGAATGATTTTTTTTGGAAATGTCAAAGTCAAGTGACCATTGCTGCTTAACAATTAATTTGGGGAGGTAAACCGCTAAATGTCTATTTTAAATGACCCTTTACTTAGAAATGCCTGAAAAAATTAACTTAGGGAGGTAGTAACAGTCAATAAATGGATTTTCTGTTGTGTAAATGTTTATACAGATGTTGTAAGTGAGACTTTTCAAAAAAACCCATAGGTTGCTGACAGCGGACAACTTTGCATATGTGTGTTAACAGGGGAATGTGCTGTGTTTCAAGTGAATGGGGAAGCGGGTCTAAATGACTTTCAGATTAGCTGGAACAGATGGAAGGGTCACAGTTGAGCAACCTGACACACCAGCATAAAGGCCACGTTGAAGTGGAGTTCATTGCCTCTGACAGATACTGTCAATCAACCCTGGCGCTCTCTCAAGTTAACCACAGCCTGGACCTTTAAAGACGTAAAGAAGAATTTTTTTTAAAAAAGTATTTTGAGACAAAAACTGAAATTTATCTTTTTTTTTTTTTAGGCCCAAACTCTATCCCAGAGTAATTAGAGTTTTTAGAAATAAACCAATAGGTTATAGACACTTTGGAAACTAAGATGATATAAACTTGGCATTAGGGGCTCTCGATAATAAATTTTTAAAAATTTAGTCCACTTTGTGGCTTTTGAAGGCCCTATTGTCTCACTAATTAGAATACAGCGTAGAATTCCAGAATGAAGGAAATGTGTGTTTTTTTCTTAACTGTTCAACTTGAACTTTGATCAACTGTTGTTATAACAATATGTACAACAAATATTAAAATTTACTGTATTTAGGTTACTTTTTCTAGCTCTACCATTGTAACTTGATATGTGTTAAACTTTTGTATGATACCCAAATGGTAAAAAAAAAAACAAACAAAAAAAACCCCACCAACCAATTTACCATATTCTCCTCTGTTGTGAGCTGCTCCTCAAAAATAAGATAGGCCTTGAGATGGCTTTGCCCCCTCAGGCCACTAGGGGACCCTTGAAGAGTCTGAAGACCCTTTCAACCATCAGCCCCAGGTGGACTTTATGCAAAAACTACAGTTTTCTTTCCTGCCTCAACACAGCTGATTAATCCAAATCAACATATTGGTTCCTATGTGTGTCTATGCATGTTTCTAGAAGATTGGAGCCCTTGAAAGTTCAAAAAGGGGATTGCAAAACAAAAAAACCAAAGAAAGAAAATTAGAAAAAGAAGTCTTACCATTCACAATGACATGGATGGACCTGGAGAGCATTATGTTAAGTGAAATAAGTCAGACAGAGAAAGACAAAGACCATATGATATCATTTATTCTGTGGAATCTAAAAGACAAAACAAATGAACAAATATAACAAAACAGAAACAGACTCATAGATACAGGGAACAAACAGGTGGTTGCTAGGGCAAGGGGGCAAGGGGACGAGGGGATGAGTGAAACAGGTGAGGGAGATTAAGAGGTACAAACCACTAGTTAATAAATAAGTCACAGGAATGAAACTCAAAGCATGGGGAATATAGTCAATAACACTGTAGTAACTTTGTATGGTGACAGATAGTAAGAAGACTTACCATGGTGATTGTTTTGTGATGTATAGCAATATTGAATCTCTATTTTGTGCACCTGGAACTAACATAGTGTTATGGGTCAATTATACTTCAATTAAAAAACAAAGAATAGAAAAGAAAGGTGATTGCTATTTGCACTTCTCCATCGTGGAGAGACTCTGACCTTGATCATTGGCTGACTTTGGACCCTGATATTCTGAGAGTGCCCATGGGGAATGGAGAGGAGATGCTAATTTTTAGCAGTGTAGGGAATCTTGCACAGTATGTGTCATGACTAAGTCGTTAACCACATAGCTTGATCTCCATCCTTTGAGGCTAGCATACATCTGAAACAATGACTTAAAAAGCAGATGGATAATTGGGGCACCTTGTTGATGGTATTTCTACGGCTATCGTGGTATTTTATATCCTAAAGACATTTTCATGGGACTATGGACTGTAGCCCAAATCTTCAAAGGATAGAGAGCAATTCCCTTAACTCTGTGCTTCCCCATGTCATAGCATCACCATTTCCTCCCCAAACAAAGATATCCATCTTTGAAAACTATCTTATTTACAGCCTACAAGAAGGAACCCAAAGGACGGCATGACTCCAGCCTGCTCACAGCTGCTTAGACCAATATAGACACCTAGGTCTTGCTTAGCCGATTAGAATCTCTCTCCTGGAAGCTGAAATTTAGGCAGAGATTGAGTCAACCCACAGTGTTGGTCATTGGCGCTGTAGGCGTGTAGGGTAATCAACATAGCTACCCAAAGCCTCATGCAGGTAGAATTTGGAGAAAGTAGAAACTGAAAGGTTAGCAGAGGAAACTAACCTATAAAGAGGAAGAGTAGAACAAACATGGACAAAGGAGTCAAGGTGAGAGATTCACGTGGCTCCAGGAAGAGGTAAAGAATGCATAATTTTCTGCTAGTACACAGAATTCAGGAGTACCTTTAGATCAAGTAATATGTATAACAGGAGTGCAAAAACAGTTTGCTATAGGAAATATATATAAATAAAATATGTTATAGCAAAAGGTTAAGTAAGAAAAACATAATTATCTTAATCAATGGATACTGAAAATGTACTTGATAAAATTTAGTGCTTATTTCTGATTAAAATGCCTAGAATACTAGCCATAGATTAGATTGTGGCACTCAACCCTTCTGGACGCTTTAGGAAGCTTGAAAGTTGACTCCCTTCACTGATTTCCCCCAAGAAAGGCTGCAAGCTAGGGATCTTGTCTTGGTTCCACTGGGATTTCTTCCATTTACAACTCAGGCAATCTTTTTTCCATCTGGCATAATGGTGGACCCTCCAGAAATACAGTACTACTTGTATTATAATCTGCAGACATTTCTTAAAATTGCTAGCACATGAATGGCACCATTCCCCTAGCTCCTAGTGGTAAAAATGGATTTTTTTCCCTATAAGTTGATTATTTTTGATAATTTTAGTAGGAATTTTGTTGTGAAAAGGGACATTGACCATATGGCTGATTATCACATTCTTCAGTCAGAATCTGTTCATCTTTCTTACAGTGTCACAGATTATAACTTGGCAGACCCCCTCCACTACTAGGCTATATTCAAAATTAAGATATTAATATCCATGAGGCTTTTTGAAGGATCGAAATCACTTTATCCAAGAACCCCAAGAAAAGATAAGCACCATTGTGTGTAGAGCAGTTTGGATAACTAGGAGTCATAAACCCACTCGACTAATTTGAAGGAAAGGGGAGTTTTTGTAAGGATGCGCATAAACGGAATCTGGAACCAGAAAACCACCGGTCCGTCAGGTGGCTGCTCGCTTGGTCCCTCTCTTAGGGTCCACACGGTTTCTCATAATGATGTTGCTGCTTCCATTTGTGTCTGGTCCTGTCTCCTTGTTCTCTACCCTCTGGCATCCTCCTAGGCTCAGCACGCCTGTGGTCCCAAGCAGACTCCCCAGCCCCAGGTCTGCCTCAAGACCCTTCTGCTTAGCTCTAGCCGCTATTGGTTTGGGTTTGTTGGGTTTTTTTTTTTACATATACATATTTTTTCAGATCCTTTTCCATTACAGCTCATTACAAGAATTGAATATAGTTCCCTGGGCTATACAGCAGGTCCTTGTTGTTTATCTGTTTTATATATAGTAGTGTGTATCTGTCCATCCCAGACTCCTAATCTATCTACCACCCCTCACCACCTGGTAACCAGCTTGTTTTCTATGTCTGTGAGTCTATTTCTGGTTTATAAATGAAATTTGCATCTTTTTTTTTTGATTCCACATGTAAGTGACATCATGTTATATTTGTCTTTCTCTGACTGACTTCACTTAATATGATCATCTCTAAGTCCATCCATGTTGAGCAGCTACTGTTTTGTTCTCATTCTCAAAAGAAGGACCTGGATTGGCCCAGCTCAGTTTTGCTAACAGGCTTTTTGAGCATAAGTCACAGATTCGTGGGCAGGCTGCTCCCCAGTCCAAGACCACCTCAGTTTGCCTTAGCTGAGGGGTGGAGCAGTGGAAGAGGCATGCAGAGCAGAATATGGCTGTTCAGAGCAGTAGGGACTGAGGCTCTCCCTGGGTTTGTGTGCAGTTGGCTCTAACCTAGGTTGTGTTCAGGACTGCTCCACGTTCATTGTCTCCCTTAGCCAACAAGAATAAATCCTCTCCGTCCTTAGCCACACATTCGAGACTGCACCCTCTTCAAGATGCCCCCTTGCTGATCATGCCTCCACTCTCCCCCTCTCTGACAGCCTCACTGAACTATTTCCTTTCGGCAAAATCCATCATGGTTAGTCCTTCCTCTAGGCCTTCGCTCATGCTGTGCCGACTTTCCCCCCCCACTCTGCCATCTTTCATTTATACCAATTTCCTTTATACCAATAACAGCTACTGTCTGTTGAGCATCTGTCATGAACCAGCTGTTCTCCCAGATACTTTACTAAATGAGACAAAATCTCATTTAATCCTCTCTACTTATCTTTCAAAGTAGGTGTCATTACTCCCATTCTACAGGTGGGCAGAAGGAGGCTTGGAGAAGTTAAAGTATTTATCCAAATTCATGCAAGGAATAGATGTCAAAGTTGGGATTCTGGGTTCCAGGGCTGACTTCAAAGTCTATACTTTTTCTTAAATCATACTTAGGAATAAAGAATTTCCTGATGACTTGAACCCCTGGTTTTCTTGCTCTTTTTTGAACAGTGCTTGATGCCTATTCTGAATGATTTGTCTTTTAATAGATGACAACTTATAATCTGATTGTCTTCTGGGGTGTGAACCTTCCCTCCTCAACTAAACTCTAAACCAATGGTTTTCAATGGGGTGGCAGTGCCCCAGGAGGCCTTTTGGAAGTATGTGTGTGTGGCGACTTGTAATCACATTGACTGGAGAGGACCACTGTCATTTATTGTGCAGGGACAATGCACAAGACAGTCCCAGACAACTGGATAATCATCCCACCACTCAAAAGACTTTGTGATGTTCCATTAGACATTTAAGGTTAAAACCTTGTTTATAATTATCCAAGACTGAAAGCTTACTGTGTTTTACATATAGACCACAAAGTAACCTTTGTACAGTTTAACATAAGGGGAATTTTCCAGAAAGGCAACAACCACTGTTAAAAAATAAAAAAGGTTATACTTTGGGTAGCTTGACTTTTGACCAGGAGTTTTTCACCATTTCAGAAAATCACATCCACGGATGGAAATACTGCTTGTGGTACCCGAGTTTCTAACAAAATATAGTTATGTTTGTCTGTTTTTATATAATATGCTGTCTTTATATAATATGCTGTTTTTATAAATGTGATTGCATTTACAATAATTCTGTATGTAGATGGAAACTTCTGACTTCTCATAACTGCTAGTGTAAGCTTCCTCAAGCATTTACATATGAAAATACATGCTTTTTGTTCTAAATTATTTCCCTTTTGTTTCTCCTTTGTATTACTGGTAGGGCATCACATCGCTCTTTCGGAATTACGTACTTAAGGTAGGTTACATCCTATGTGATGATATCTATAGATCACTTTTAGAGTAAAAGGGATGCTAACTCTATGTGTTGGGAGAGAAGCAGACAAAGCAGCAGGGCTCTGAGCCCTGGGAGGGCAAGGGCCACGTCTCATGTGGGTTGTTGTTCCCGGAACTCCCGGTGGAGCTCTATGTACTTCGGAAAGAGGTGAGCCTTGTCAGGATCTAACCAAGAGCAGGAAGCTGGCTCCAGACAAAGCTGCTAACTGCCGAGGCTATGGGTAAGGCAGGTTCTCATCCTTCCAAGTTCATTCCTGTTTGAAAATTGGATGGACGCGTGCGACGTTGCCAGTTCCTGAACAGTTCCTTGATCCCCCACTTTTGAGCTTTGACTGTTTCTCCACCTGGAAGCTCATTTCCTCCCCTAACCACTCTCTGCAAGGACAAGTCCGGCTTTCCCTGTTAAGGCACAATTCAAGAGGGTTGTCCTGGTCCCATCCTTTCTCCTCTCTGTGCTTCAAAACTGAACTAATTTCTCTTTCTCTTGGACTCCCACAGTGTTTTATTTGCACCTCTTTCTTGGCACAGTGGATTTTTTTTTAAAACTCTGTCTTAGAGTTCTTTGTATATAGTCTCATTCTCCCACCCAGAGAGTGAGCTCTTGGCTGTGGGGATGTCTTCCAGACTCATTTCTGTATCCTCACACCCAGCACAGGACCTGGCATAGAGTAGATGTTCAATAAATAGTTACTGAATGAATAAGTGAATTACTGATCAGCAGTCCTGCTTAATGAAATTGAGAGAAGAGATGTCTCAGAATGATGGATTCTCTGTGATGGGTTAGAATTGGGACGGGGTTTCTTTTGAACAGTTTCCCCCAGTACTTTGCTGCAGGGAACTTCAGTATCAACCTAAAGGGAGAACAACTCGAATAGTGCACAAAAGCATTTATTCTTGTGAAAAGGAAGAATGCTAATGTGCTCAGTGAGGCAGCCTCCTCCCTAACCTCCAACCCTACTGTGTTTTGAAGATTTACACACCAGTCAGCATGTTGATCAGAAACCCGTGGATTTATCAAGGAAGCGTTGCTGGTGCTTGATATTTCAAAACAGAGACCTCACAGATGGATCTCCTTGGTTTGTGTTTTGTACCAGTGATGCTCCGGAGGAAATGCTAGGGGTATAAGGGGGAAAAAGAGGTTGCCTCCACTTTTGGACTCATGTTCCTTTTTCTGGCTGAAAGGATCTCTCCATCTTTCTGGAAGAGGGAGTCAAACCATTCATTTTGTTTATTTCACCTGGTGAAATCAAAAGTGAGCAAAGAAGACAGAATTTTTAAAAAACTGATAAAAAGTCTTATATAATTTTCTTCCTAAGACGTCTCATGTCTTAATGATCTTAACAGTCTTTTGAAGTCACAGGGCTGTTCACTTTGATTATTTGGATGAGGAAACCTAACAAAATGTGTCTATCTGGGCACATTCTGAAGAGCTGGGTTTTAAGGATGAAGGAGGAAGTAGTACCCCTTTCCTGTGAAGCCAGTTCAGAAAGATCTAAACGGCAGATGGGCCAATGTCCTTCAAAAGCCAAAGACTGGCCTGAAAGGGCTCTGAAGAGTCTGGGGAATCAGAATAACACGAGAAAAGCAGAGGAATAATATAGTGATGAAATCTATCATTTGCTGAGTTCTGTTTCCTGCTGGGCACCATGTTAAGCCCTTTACTTACATAATCTAGTTTAACCTTTGCTATAAAAGAGCCTGTAAGGTACGTTATTATTAGCCCTATTTTATAGATGAGAAAACTGTGGCTCAGACAGGCGAGTGACTTGCTCAAAGCCCCATGAATGAATCAATAAGTGGATTCAAACCCAGCTTGGTGCTGCTCGAAAACCCATGCTCTTCTAGGACATTCTGAAGACAGACATGCCCCCAGAGTCTCTATGCCCTATCCCCTGTAGGACACTGTTATTTTTCAAAACCAAAAGAGACAGGGCTCAGACAACAAATAGAGGCTTTTTTCCTTTCACAGGAAAAAAAAAAAAGTCTTCTGCAACCCAAATAAGTAAACCCATAGGAAGAGCAAGAGGAAGGCCAGAACCTCTGGGAGCTGGCCTTCACCTGCAGAGGAAAGCACAGAAGTTCCCCGCAGGGACCGATAGCCCCGTTTTCTCTCTTGTTTTGGAAAGAGGATGGGCTGTCAGGCTTTGATTCAGACAGGGGTGCATTCAGAAGCGTCCTCCAGCGAGGCTGGGAAGCTGCTCACATCCCCGGAAAATTCAGTGGGAGAAAAAGTTTATGGAAGCGAGTAGGAGTTTATTCAACAGTGTCTGGGGCCTTTCAGAACCATGAGTGAGTGTCTATAAAGAAGCAGTCAAGCATAGGCTGGGAATTATCTCTGTTGGGTGCCTACCTGTGACAGGCCCTCAGAGCTGCTAAGAGGCTCATTCAGGGCCTGGGGGACAATGGCCCATGGGGACGAACAATTCGGAGGAGTCTATCATTCTGGTGGTGTTATCTTTAGCACTGAATAAAACTGGAGTTCCCCCTTTCTGCCTCCTCATCAGCACTGTTTTCAGGAGCCAGTGGTACTTTTCAACTCTCTTTCACTATTTTTCAACAGGTTCACAAGGGCACGAAGTGCAGTATATAAAAAGAGGATAATGACTTGACTCGAGTGCAGGAAAGGGCCCACTGAACAGAGCAGCCAAGCTTGCCGGGACTAGAATAGATGAAAGTTTGGGGAAGAGTCGAGAAGCAATGGCATTGTCTGTGTGGGGAAACTCCCCGTTTTACATACAGTACTTCTGAGATGCTGAAGTCGACTTTCTGAAGTTCAAAGTTTAGAGGAAAAAGAGTCCACTTTGAAGCGCTAAGAGTCAGAAGTTGCAATAATGCTGGGCGGCCTTCTCGGCTGAACTCTTCCTGGTGGTCTCGTGTGTGCCTCTGCTACAGGGACACTGACACGTTAGCTTTCTTTTCGGGGCTGGTTTCGTGGGTGTGTGATCTGTGCAGTCACACAGGACCCCGTGCACAGAGGGGCCCGCACCTGGTTTAATTCTCTGCCGTAGCTGTCTTGAAATCCTTCATAATTTGGAACAGGGGACCGCACATTCTTATTTCGCACTGGGCCCAGCAAAGTATGCAGCTGGTCCTGGACTGAAGAAACAAAGAGCTGTCACATTACACAGTCCCAGAGAGCAGGCCTTTGCTGGGTCAGAATTATATGGGGAGTTAAAACGTAACTTATATTATGTAAACCTCCAAATTGTGTAGCTGGTCCTGGACTGTTGTTGTTTGTTTGTTTTGTTTTTTGCTGTGTGTGTGTTTCATGCATTTTTCCTGTTACAGAGAGAATGTGGGTGCTGGATTTTTTTTTTAATGCATGCTGTTTTAAAATTCCCTGAGGAGGTATACGCAGTCTTGGTCCAAACCTGTGTCTGTGTTCTCTCATTAATTCTATACTCTGTATTCCACGTGGGATTCCTCATATGAGATTCCCTGATGTGATTCCATGGCCAGAGGCTCAGGAGGAAATGAGGTCCTTATTGATATTTTGGGGGACTTGGATTCATCTTGGGAAGGTTGTTTTTGGTCTGCTGGTTATGGAGAGGGACAAAAGGAAAGTCAGCCTTTCTGTCGCTCTGAACAAAGATCATAATGCCTGCTTCTCTAAGCCCGATCACAGCCCCAAAGTTGGTGACATTTAGAGATACAGGAGAAATAGAAGTTAACACTGCGAGGCAGTGTCTCCTTGGTTGGGGATTGGGAATCTCCCACATTACAGAGTGGGGCCCAGGGCGTACCCCTGATGCTACCCTGCTCCAAATAAAAATTATGTATTAATGATGTGTTACCTAAGTGACTTTGGACCTGAGGGTTGAAGAGAGCAATCAGGCCAAACTATGCTACATAAACTTTCCACTCTTTAAAACTTTTCTGATTTGAAGGGCAAATGATTATGAACAGTAATAATGACAACATAATGTAGGAAACACTGGGGTAATGATCACAGATGTGGCTTCACAGCTTGATTCCTGCATTTCTAACTGGGATCTTGGGCAATTTCCTAGCCTCACCGATCCTTGGTGGCTTTATCTCAAACTGGTGGAGGAGGTGGGGACTATCCTACATCTCAAGGCTTGTGAGTCTCAGACTTGGCTAACTTGTGTCTTCCATCACTTGAATGTGGATAACGTCATAAATGGTTAAAGGCAACCCCCAGCATTTCAGACTCCCTTATTTGGACACAGGGTCCTTCCCACCTCTGCCCCCTCCACCTTCCCTTCCTCCTCAAGCTGCTCCATCTTACCATGCTTAGGGTGCGTATCTGGACCCCACATCTGGAATGTCCAGGATGCCTGTGGGAGCCAGGACCTCGGTCCAGCGAGGGTCTCCAGGACCCACCCCTCATCATGTTCATGGGGTGATCATCCCAACGGCCGTCATCCCCTCTCTGCTGGGGTGTTCCCTCACAGATGGAGGACCCAGTCTGTGGGAAAGAAGAGACCATGACTTATCGGAACATATGGTTTCTTAATTCAAGTTAAAATGTCTGTACCCTGTTGCATCTGGTGCCATTTTAGTTTGTTAAAAATGCCACACAAGGCTGTGACTAAAGGGGAAGAAATGGAGAAAAATACAGTTATTACACACTCAAGAGCCGGGTTTTGCGGCTCATTACCCAGTGGCCTCCGTGACTAATTAGGTTTTGTCACTGTTGCTGGGTCATTATGCCTTAATTTTTTTGCATAGTTATTCAGCCGTCACTTGAGGAAAAATGAAGTCGAGAAATACCCTTCTCTGTCTCTCCTGCTCTGAATCACTCAGGCTAAAAAAAAAAAAGAACCTCTCCGGGCAGAGAGTACCCGAAACTGATGAAATGATCATTTTGCCACAAAGGGACAAAGCAGTGTTAGTGGATTAAAGAGGCGCTTCTTTATCTGATGGCAAAGACCTCATTGAGCAGCGGAGGGCACAATTCAGTGGGGAAGATCATTAACTTTGAAGTCAGTCATCCAAAGATAATGTTTGTCCCTTTGCTTCCTTTGTGGCCCGACTGGCCTTAGCAACCTCTATTTTTTAACTCATCCTTGAAAAACTGGGGGAAAATGCATAATAAAATAAAGGCCTTAGGTCTTCTACAGGCCGCGGGCCTAGGTTAATTTTTGCTGGCAGCAGAGGAAATAGAAGACACCACGGTATTAGCACAGTGGGGCTTGTGTTGGGTCCAGGAGAGTAAAAGGACCCATGGTGAGAGGGGAGACATTGGTGTCAATCATGGAGTGGGACGCCACAATGGCTGGTAATTGGCGTGGGTCCACCTTCTACGTCTGTCCTGCTGAGCCCGCAGCCCCCGGCCCACTCTGGAGCCCCATCGCTAACAAGTAAACAATTTATCAGGGTTAGGTCTCCCGCGGGTTGCTTCATCACACGCTCCATTCAGCCCCGGTACCCACCCTCCAACCCCCTTGCCAGCCCCGCCACACACACAAAAATTTACGTACACCGTGCAATTTGGGGCAGACGCGCCATGTAACAACAAATTTACAACAGGCCTACCATGAAAATGGCTGTGTCAATATAGCCGCAAACTGGGGTAGCACGCAGCTGTGTCGGGCCAGACCTGGTGGCCCCCAGAGGATGTCGGGGGGAGAGGGTCACAGGCATTGGATCATATCAGAGCTGATGATGACCCCTGCATTTTTGACACAATAACTCACACAGCTGCTCACTAGAATCCATCAATGTCTTCTACGTCGCTGAGCCATTTGAATGTCGTTCTCTGGATTTGTTGATTCTGAGCTTCATGTTTTGAATGGGTTGTGGCTCTCCAGGAACCAGAATACAAGGGCTTGGGGCCTGTGATGAGGATTTTGATGGAGTTGGCTGCTATATAGAAAACAGAACACGAGACTGTTTGGGACCCCCAGCTCTGTCTCTTTCACCAGTTTTGTGTCCTTGCTCATGTTACGGGTCCCATACATGATGGGCACATTTTGCAGATTGCAGGAGCTTTGGGGGAACTACAGATCTAGTATCACAAATAATTCTATATAAATAGAAAAATAACTTTTATTGAGCATCTCCTACATGCCATGCTTTATCCCGTTTAATCCCACAACATCTCTAGGAGGAAATGTTGTCATTAACCTTTTACAGACCAGGTAAGTGAGGCTTCAAAAGGGAAAGGAATAGTAGTTACCAGAAATGGAATTTATAACCAACCCTGTCTGCCTAAAGTTGATTCTGTTTCCTTACAGTTTTGCTAGGAACCAGGTAGTTTTAAGGAATTTTTTTTTAATTAATTAATTACGTATTTGTTTTTATTGAAATATAGTCAGTTTACAATGTTGTATTAATTTCTGATGTACAGCATAGTGATTCAGTGTTTTATATATATATATATATATATATATATATATATATATATATATATACACACACACACACATATATTCTCTTTTCATATTCTTTCTTCATTATAGGCTATTACAAGATATTGAATATAGTTTCCTGTGCTGTACATAAGAAATTTGCTTTTTTAATCTATTTTTATATTTAGTGGCTAACACTTACAAATCTCAAACTCTCAAATTTATCCCTTCCCACCTCTTTTCCCTCATCCTTTTTATTTCTTTTTCTTGCCTGATTGCTGTGGTTAGGACTTCCAAGACTATGTTGAATAGAAGTGGTGATAGTGGGCATCCTTGTCTTGTTCCAGATTTTACTGAGAAAGCTTTCAGTTTTTCACCACTGAGTATTATGCTGGCTGTGGGTTTGTCATAAACAGCTTTTATTATGTTGAGGTATGTTTCCTCTATACTCACTTTGATAGGGTTTTTTTTATTATAAATGGGTGTTGAATTTTATCAGATGCTTTTCCTACATCTATTGAGATGATTATGTGATCTTTGTCCTTTCTTTTGTTAATGTTGTCTGTTTTGTAAATAAGTTCATTTGTGTCTTTTTTAGATTCCACATATAAGCGATATATGGTTTTTTCTTTCTCTTTCTGGCTTACTTCACTTAGTATGACATTCTCCAGGTCCATCCATGTTGCTACAAATGGCATTGTTTTATCCTTTTTTAGGGCTGAGTACTATTCTGTGTGTGTGTGTGTGTGTGTGTGTGTGTGTGTGTGTGTACCCCACATCTTTTTTATCCAGTCATCTGTTGATGGACATTTAGGTTGTTTCTGTGTCTTAGCTATTATAAATAATGCTGCTATGAACGTTGAGGTGCATATGTCTTTTTGAATTAGAGTTCCCTCTGGCTATATGTCCAGGAGTGGGATTGTTGGATCACATGGTAAGTCTATTTTTACTTTTTTAAGGAGGGAATTTTAAATATACCATTTCATTTTCAGATTGATAAAATACAGTTCTGTCTCCTGGAAAGCAATTCTTGGGAGGATTGAGATGAGAAAGGAAATTCCTTTGAGATGGGAAGAGCTTGTCACTACAAGGATTTTTGTTTGTTTATCAGTTTCTAACATTCTATCATTTCTCTGTGAAATTTAATCCAATCCAAGATACCCTTAATTATTAGATACACACTCTTTCACATGCCACCAACAAAGAAAAATTCCTGCCATCTATAATTTTGGTGTGCTATTAATTATAGGACTTGTGGCTACTTAGGAGTTAATCAAATGTAGAAAATTGTGCATTTTAGAATCAAATATATATATACTTGGATCTCAGCATCACAGAGCTGGTAATTTCTTCAGGTTCTTCTTGGAAAAAGCAGTGACTTGATTTGCTGTTTCTCATCTCTTTCTTAGATGCCAGGAGTCTAGGCAAATGACTTGATAAGCAGCTGCATCATTGTAGCCACTGCATAAATAGTAAGAGAATTTCTTCTGTAGAGCACAGGGAATTGTATTCAACATCTTGTAGTAACCGATAATGAAAAAGAATATGAAAAGGAATATATATGTACATATATGACTGAAACATTATGCTGTACACCAGAAACTGACACAGCATTGTAAACTGACTATGCTTCAATTGAAAAAAAAAAAAAGTAAATGAGCGAATGAAGTCTGATGTCTTACCCTCCTACTCCTGAAGGAACAGAGAAACCCCACTTTGGGGAAGAATAATTTCTGTTCTGTCCAGGTCTCCGAGTCCTGTTTTATATGCTCACCCAGAGGTGAAGGAGGTTGAGGTCAGAGGCCCTTGTCTTGGTGTTTACAGTTGGAATCCAGCTGATCCTGGTTCCTCGGGGTCTTTGCAGTGGGGTGGCCTGAGCTCAGGGTAGAGGAAGGGAGAGGGACCATCTCCCCCGCCAGGAGTCTCAGCACCATGATCCTTCCTAGTAGCTAAGACAAAGGAACAATTTTCTGCTAATCAGCATACATGAAATGACCATTTTTTTAGCATAAATTTTACTTCTTTCACTTGGAAACCCAATAACTCAGTAGAGCCAATGCAGCCGCATTCCTCAGCGAGGTGCACAGCTGGGGCGGCTTTGGTCCGGAGTGTGTGCAGGCCGTGGAGAGCTTGATGGAACCCATCTGGCCTGGCCATCTCTTTAGTTGGTTCTTCAACTTGGGGCCCTGTGCACTTGGGAGTGGTATTGCAGTGGGCTGTCTTTGTGGAAATGAAATTAATACACTCACCTATTTGAGGAGAGGATGATCCATCCTGGAGGGAGAGAGAAGTTATCTGCAGTATCAGAGGGCAAAGAAAGCAGAAAAGAGTCTGCATTAACCAGACCTACTGGAGGCAACTATAAAGGGGAGGCTTCTGGAATAAGGCAAGTCCTTTGAAAAAGCAAAACACAGCACATCATCTGGTGGGCATTCTCCATCCTTCACAAAGTGTCACCAGCCTCCTTGGATTTCCTGCAAGTTCCCTAGGTTCCCATGCTTCTGCCAGACTGTGTGCAGACTGTGACCTCACCAGATTTGGTGCCTTTCTTTTCCCTTGGCCTGTTGCTTCTATCACTGTGATTGCCTTTTCATTCACCCGCTGTATCTACTTCATCACCATATGTCAAAATCTTCTGCATTCTTTTCCTGTTCTGAATCAAATGACTGCCCCCCTCCTCCAGGCAGCCTCTCCTGATTCCTTGTATCGGGAAGGATGTGGTCTTCCCTTTCTTTCGATCTCAGGGATACTATCTTAGCATTCCCATGGTGCCTTATGTGATAGTCATTTTGTGTCCTTTGATGAATATAGCTTAGGACAGCCCAATACTTCCAGCAGGTTGCTACGGCCTTCAAAGGAGTGTGTCTGGGAGAAAGACCCTCCACTAGGTGAGGACATTAAAACAGACACAGATATTTAGAAATACAGTTCACCAGGCTGAACATACAGCAAGTTTTATAACTTTCTTAAAATAAAAAACAGCTTATTTAATAGTTCTTTTAAAAAAATACATTGCATAATCCCTTGGCAGTCAGATAAGAGAAAAAAATTATTTAAATAACCTGATTTTGATTTCCAAAATTGAGGCATTCTACATACATGTGTATCTAGAATTATTAAAAGAGCATCTTTAATATTAAGAAAAAGACAGAAAAACCAAAAGAAGTTTTAAAAAATTGCCATAGTCCTACCACTCAAAGATGCCTACAGTTAACATATTAGAATTTTTCCTGTGCACATATTTTTTCTCAACATGGTTTAAACTACTCCCCCTTTGTTAAATGTTCTTCTATTGATAACTTTTTGTTTTTTGACATGGAAAATTTCAAATGTATACAAATATAAAGAGAATAGTATAATGAACTCCAACAGTATAATAAAGAATATCATGGATGAATGCTATAATGAATTAACATATTTCTCTGCCCTCTGTATTCCTTGTAAATTTGCACTTATATCTCAAAGTGTGGTCCTGGGCCAGCAGCATCAACACCTGGAAACTTGTTATAAATGCATATTCCTGGGTCCCACCCAGACCTCTCCAAGCAGAGACTTCAGTTGAGGGTCCCAGCAATCTGTGCTTTCACGAGCCCACCTGGTGATTTGAATGCACAGTGAATTTGAGAGCCACAGAACTAGAGGTTTGATCAGACTCAGGATTGATTTTTGAGCATGACTGTTTTATAGAAGATGCTGTGTATTTCCATCGGGGGTGGGGGGCGGGACACAGTGTCTGCTTGTCTCTAATGTTTGCAGCCACTAGGGATTATTGCCTGTATCAAGATTTCTAATCCTCTGCACTACTGACATTTTGAGCCAGATAATCCTTTGTTCTGGGGACTGTCTTGTGCTTTTTCAGATGGTTAGTAGCATTTCTGGCCTCTATGCACCTCCTCCCCAGTTATGACAACCAAAATTATCTCCAGAGATTACCAAATGTCCTCTAAAGGACAGAATTGCTCCATTTGAGAACCACTGACCTAGACTCATTATTTCCGTAGAGAATGCAAAATATTGATATTCTAAATACATCATTCAGTCTTCAGTTATTAGCTGTTTTTTTTTTTACAAAGACATAACTTCTCCTAAGCAGCTAATAATTTCTATTGAGATATAGTCAGTCCTATAAGAAAGACAGGATCAATGCTTAATTCTTTCCCTTTATCAGCTTTTTAAATAATGAATTGGTTCCCTAGGATCTTACAGAGATCACAAGTGAAGCTTTGTTTTGGAATCTTTGGATTATCACATTGAATTATGAATTTAATCATATTTAATATGTTCATTGGTATTCAATTTGTCCCAGCTTTGGCCAGTAGAAAACTCATCCAGTTGGCCTAATTTAAATGGCTGCAGAAAATATAATAATGTATTTGAAAGTCAAAGTAAGTGGTGTTTGCAAGTCGGATCAGTAGTAGTAACAGCAGGGAAGTCTGGCCCCAGGTGACACATAGTGACAGATTCTTTCATTTATTCATTCACTCCTTCAGCAAATACGTATTGAACTCCATCACCTTGCCAAACCCTGGGAATATAATGCTGAAGAAGAAAAGGTTCTCTCCTCTCATAGGCAGGGTGGACATATAGTTTCCTTTTTAAAAAACATTTTACTGAAGTATAGGCAGTGTGTCAGTTTCTGGTGTACAGCATAATGTTTCAGTCATACATATACATATATATATTCCTTTTCATATTCTTTTTCCTTTTAGATACTACAACATAGTAAATATAGTTCTTCTGTGCTATACAGTAGAACCTTGTTGTTTATCTATTTTATATATAGTAGTTAGTATCTGCAAATCCCAAACTCCTAATTTATATCCCTGCCTACCCTTTACCTGCCTGGGAACCACAAGTTTGTTTTCTGTCTGTGAGTCTGTCTCTGTTTTGTAAATCAACTCATTTGTGTCCTTTTTTTAAGATTCCACATGTAAGTGATATCATACAATATTTTTCTTTCTCTTTCTGACTTACTTCACTGAGTACGACGATCTCTGGGTCCATCCATGTTGCTGCAAATGGCATTATTTTATTCTTTTTTATGGCTGAGTAGTATTCCATTGCATATATATACAACAACTTCTTTATCCAGTCATCTGTCAATTGACATTTAGACTGCTTCCATGTCTTGACTACTGTAAATAGTGCTGCTATGAACATTGGGGTGCATGTATCTTTTTGAATTAAGTTTCCCTCTGGATATATGTCCAGGAGTGGGATTGCTGGATCATAGAGTAAGTCTATTTTCAGTTTTTTAAGGAATCTCCATATTGTTTACCATAATGGCTATGCCAACTACATTGCCACCAACAGTGTAGGAGGGTCCCTTTTTCTCCACACCCTCTCCAGCATTTATCATTTGTGGACTTCTGAATGACGGCCATTCAGACCGGTGTGAGGTGATACCTCATTGTAGTTTTGATTTGTATTTCTCTGATAATTAGTGATATTGAGCATTTTTTCATGTGCCTGTTGGCCATTTGCATGTCTTCATTGGAGAATTGCTTGTTTAGGTCTTCTGCCCATTTTTGAATTGGGTTGTTTGTTTTGTTATTAAGTTGTGTGAGCTGTTTGTATAGTCTGGAAATTAAGCCTTTGTCAGTCACATCATTTGCAAATATTTTCTCCCATTCCATAGGTTGTCTTTTTGTTTTGTTTATAGTTTCCTTTGCTGTGCAAAAGTTTGTAAGTTTAATTAGGTTCCATTTGTTTATTTTTGCTTTTATTTCTATTGCCTGGGTAGACTGAGATATAATTTTGTATTCAGACCAGGATATTTTTTAAAGTGAAAGAGAATGCTATTAATAATTACACAATTATTACACTGGGTCCTTAGGTATTAACTAGGAGATTATACTTTCCTGGCTGGAACTCTACCACTGGGCTGTGTTTCAAAAGCAGGGCCCTAACCCTGCTCTTGAAAACCCTGGGTTTGGTATGACTGTTGAGGAGGACCTGTATCCAGGCAGCCAAGTTGCCCATCATGTTACAAAATCCCAGGGAAGAAGGCAGAAGCCAAGTTATTAGAACCTTGGCAACCCAAGGTCAGAACCAGACAAGGAGGAAAGGTGACGATGCTCATACCCCAAACTTTAGACTAAGGTTCCTTGAATCCTTTGGTTCAGAATCTGAAGATCAGAACTTACCCTGCAGATGAGGGCAATGGTATGGCCGAAGTCAGAGACTAAATGATCACAGTGGTGAGACTCGGAGGGCTTGATGGATTATGTACCTGTCTTCTACCCCTCCTCAAAGACAGGCTTCTCAAGGTCTCTGGATCGCTTCCCCTTTGCTCCTGCAGTGCCTCCATGGATTCTTACACCTTGGATGCAAGGATGGGGAGAGTCTCTAAACTCTCTTGCCTGTCCCTTCATTTTGAGTGCCTCTCACTTTACTGATGAGAGCCCATTTTCTAATATTTATACTTTTTAACAGGATACTAGTTTAATAGTACTATTCCCTTTTTAACACTAATAATATCCCTTTTTGACACCCAGTGTGCCAATTAGCAGCATGTGAGTTATTGATCAAGAACGACCAGGCCTCCTCCAGAGTGTGTCTTTTCTGAGTTAGTGTTAGCCAGCTGCCCCTGGCAGTGCATCCTTCACACGTGAGCTGACCACCCCTAGAGTTACAGTTTAAGCTGCCTGGCCCAGCCTCACTATCACAAGATTATTCTGCAGTATTTTAAAGCACTGCAAATGTTGTAACCCCATACTGCTGACCACTACACTGAGCTGTCAACAGGAAAAGTCCCAGAATCATAGAAGCAGAGGGACAAGACTATTTCTCTAGTAGGTTTTACACATTAGTCTTTCATTTCACCTCTCAGACCCTCAGTTGCCTCATCTAAGATGGGAATAACAATGGTGGCCACAGCTAACACAGTACAAGATTGTTGTGAGTTCAAACAAGATGTTTATTGTCATCCTCTCATTATGTCTCTGACCTGGCCCATGTTCTTGGAATCATTTAAGTTAATTTGATGATTGAGGCCCTAAAATCCCTGAAAGTGAAAGAATACATTTAATATCCAATTTAGATACCATATGATACATGAGTGTGGTGAGAAATGAAGTGAAGCAGAATATTTATTTTACCAGTATAGGACTTAATACCCATATATTTCAAAACATCTTGAAGTGTTAACCTTTTTTTTTTTTTTTTTTTTTTTTTTTTTTCAGATTTCATCTGAATGTGGAATAGGCCTAGTCTGAGCTTTGGTTTGGAAATTAAGCCCTACTCATTAACATCTGCCTGATCCCCCCTGTGGATCCAGGGTTGTGTTCTCAAAAAAAGTGAATAACAGCTAATGATTAGGGCTTTGATATGAGATTCCAGACATCCAGACTCCCCCCACCCCTCCCCATTTCAGAGTCCTTGGTGGTGCAGAGACAAAGCACTTAGGAGATTAAATTAATGTTTCAAACACCATGTTTTATCCTTTTTTGTGCAAATGGGAAGGCTTTGATTCTTTCTTTCCAAGAATGGAAACCTCTTTCCTCTTAGCAGAAACATACATAACCAAGATTGCCTCTTGGTGCTTTAACCTTATCAATTTTACTTTGGATTATTTTATTCCTTTGGCAATTTTTAAAAGATAGAAGGAGGTTCTGTTGAAATCCGTATTTCCTTTTTTATGTAATTTGCTGCCTGCTCTGTGGATCTTCATCTGTCAAAATAGATGAAACGATTCTCCACCTAACTGACCAGTGGAAGTTGTAATAACAAATTAAGTATTTGAAGTGAGCCAGCTTTGGAAAAGGAAGTCTAAAGTAATTAAGCCATTAGCCACAGAGTACATGTGAAGTTTTCATTCATGAATTTGTATTTTTATGTATTTATTCAATTAATTCAACAAATGGGTATTGAAGGCCTTCTATCTACCAGGTACAAAGTGAGTAAGTAGAGTCCCTGTCTTTAATGAGCATCCAATATGCTGCGTACAGATGCTTCTCTTGCTTCCCCAATTTTTAAAATCTCTTTTTTAAAATCTTCTCTGAATCTCATCAGTGTCCCTCAGAAGTGACACAAACCCAAACCGTGTTGTCTGGACTCCAGATTGAAGTAGCAAAGACTGGCGAACACTGCCATGTGGTTGCTTACTGTGAGGGAAAACACGTAGCAGACATGGGTGATTCTAGACTTATTCCCTGACGAGAAAAGTTCTTTCTCAACATCTCACAAAGTAGAACATTTAAGTTATTTCAGTGCTTCAAATTTTTATGAAACAAGAATGGTATCAATGGTATCAATTCATACACAGGTTTTTCAGTTGAAATTGCACCGTCCTGTTTTTCTCTTCCTTCACAAAGGCAGTGGGCATTAGATGTCGAATAGGCTGTAGAGTTCATGCCAAAATACCTGGGTGTCCTCTTTGCTTAATGCAAATCATGTGTATTCGGAAGGCATTGTACATAGTTGGTTTTCATATTATCCACATAGCTGGGTTATTAACTCAATTTTTCATTTTGGATTCAGATAAACAAAATAAAGACAAAACAACTTAACAACAACAAAAATAAAGGAAGGGAGATTTTGTGGTTCAAATATTCCAACTGTGCCCCGAAAGCCATCCTGCCCTAAGAATACTGCGGCAAATGTGACACTGAGGATGTCTTCGTTCGTTATCTGGTTTGGAGGGTTGCTGAGTTACTTGCCACTGGACTTCTGTCCCCTATGTAACTAATCTCTAAAATCTGTCTTCTGTGAACATTGTGTAGTTCTATTTCTGTTCAGTCACTGAGTGCAAATGAAGAACTACTTTGTTGTGGAACTGTCATTTTTAAAGAAAATATCTGAAATGACAATTAATATTGACTAGGGTCTGAGGCGTGATTTGTTCATTGTTTCTCCTGGTGGCCATGGCTGTTTGGGAGTGCATGAGGCCTGGAGTCAGCATTTCCTCCTCACCTGGTATCTGCAGGACCTAGGAAAATGATTTCCCCACAGGTTCTCAGTCTCCTCATCTAGATGTGGTAATAATATATGGAACCTACAGAATTTGTGTAAGGTTCAACTCAAGAAGATGCATGCTGTTGTAATGTGTAAGGAGTAATCCAAACATTAGCTGCACCTTCCGCCCTGTTTCTAATGAATGACCGTTCGTGAGGCTCTCTGGTGGTAGTTGCCACATCGTGTCACCTCAGATACCTGCAGCAAATTGATACCATTATCACAGATTTAAATTTGTGGGGTGTTTTTCCTACTGCCTCTTACCTCCTCTCTGCAAATGCCTAGACCGTCTGGATCCCATAAGCTTGCCTGAAGCTCTTTCCATGGCTAAGAATTGCAGTCCCTCTTGCAGTCACATGCAAGGAACATCTGCTCAGAGAAGCCAGTCAATATTGTGGAAAAGTTCAAAGAATACGGACCATTAGTAGTGTCAGCTTTACAACCAGGAGGTAATGGCATTAAAGGGAATGGTCATAATACCCAACAATAGTGACCTCATTAACCAGTGATTTATCATGATGAAAAGACCTGTTTAACCTTTGGTCTCCATAAGCTTTCTCCTTTGAACAAAAAGGTCTATTATTTCAAGTTGTCAGGAGATAATTTGTGAGTTGTTCGAGGACAGATTCAATTACTCTTAAGACAATTATATGAAAACTGTTCTCACTGCAAGGTGCCTACACAGTTTTTGTTTTCCTCAGTTATTTTTTTTCTGGGAACAAGCAAGAAACACAGGAGTTTGATGACTTTTGCCACAAGAATCAATTGCAACTGTACCTTCTAATGACCCTGCTGTAGATGCCTGATTACAAATTGGGCTTTGTTTGAAACTAGTGTGAAGGAGACTTGAGTTAAATGGACTCACTGGTATTTAAGAAAACAGGTCAAGGTCCTCTGTCAATTCTATGCAACGTTTGCAGAGGGACTATTGCATGGTCCACCGAGTTGGACACTGTAGAGGGGTACAGTGGTGGATGAGGCTGGGCTACACCTTCCAGAAGCTCAGAGACGTTGGTGGAGATACTCTCTCAGTTTGTATTTTTCAGAGCCCTTCTAATGATTCAGGGAATGAGTGTGTTCCTGTAGGTCTACTAATGGTTGGGTCTGGTGATGGCCAAGGGGCTCTCATGCTAAGGAAACTGATCAGAACAGACAGGGAAAAAAAGAGATAGAAAAGGGTGCGTGTTTGAGGTTGTGTAGATTGCTTGGAATTATTAACTCTGCTGGGTGAATTTTGTCCCTGTGGTCCTAGCTGAGGAAAGAGAAAAACTATGACATCTGTGCCACCCCAGACCTGGGCCTCTTTAGAGCAGAAACTGTCAGTTGTGACAAATTGAGCCCAATTGTACGGAGGCCTTTGTGAGGTAGACAAATGTCCATCAGGGTCTCAAACAACCACCAAACTCAGTGCACTTGTGCCTTCTCTAATTTACACCCTGGGGTCCTGAGGGGAGAGACCCCGTGCTTTGGTCGCCTGACCACAGTAAATAATACCAACTGGAGAACTTTTAGCTGAAGATGTTTAGAAAAAGGCCAACTTTCAGAATGGGATGGCAGACATACAAGTGTCTGCTCACATTATGTGATTACTGATGCAGGAGTGTAAGAGATTTTGGAAATATGATCATCCTTGGTTAGACTGCATTCAAGGGTAAACCTGAACTCCAGATTTTGGTGACAGGTTAAAATTTTTGATGCTGTCCTTAGGAAAACATGTTGCTTTTTATTCATGTTGTTCAAATATCTTGTATATTGTTCTGAATTTTTGCTCTTAAAGACTAATTTCAAATTTTTTTTACTAGTATTTTCTTGAGGGAATACTATTACCCACTACCTGGGTTTAGTTGCTGGCACAATTTTAAATTTTCATTTAAAAAATTATCTTCTTCAGAAACCTAATAGGTTATTTCTGATTTTATGAGAAGAGAAAGAATAAATAATATCCAATTTTACCTTCATAAATATTTCTACCTGATTCTATCAGTACATGGATTTCACTAAAAGAAATAAATCTAGGCTCTTAAAAGACCTCAAAATTCAGTAGTTTATAGAAGTAATAGTGAACAAAGACGAAGGACCTAATAGAATCCATTCTTAAATTGCCATTATTAATTTAATCGGTTTACTTTTGAGTGCTGTATACCTGCTAACTTCCACACAGTTTCTGAGGCAGCTGAAATAAAGTTGCAAGCCAGATAAAATAAGAAGTAAAAAAAGTCATATAGAGGAAGGGTTAAGTAATTGTGACCCAGAGACAAAGTTATTTGGCTTAAGCCAAAGGGAAATATGATAAATTACATAGTTCCCATGTTATAATAAATGGAAATACATGGTGGGTTCATCAGGAGAGTCAAATCTTTCCCGGGGAGAAAAAATTCTGGAAAGAATTTCTTTATTAGCTTCAAAATGAAAATCATTTAAGTCATTGTCTCCTAAGGTCCTGGTTTTCGTATTTCAGCAAAGGAAGAGCCTGGAAATTAGCAGCTCTGTATAAACCTTGCGCTCTTCTACTTGAAGATATCAATAAGCCAGAGGAAATTATAGCTATGTCTATGATTGCAACTGAAAAACCTATAAGTCATTAAGTAAATACAGAAAAATTTTAAGCAAAAAAGCTAAGACAATGGGAGAAAACAGGGGTGTATCAAAATCAGACTAACTATCCAAGTGCCTGTAGCGGGTTTGCAGACACTGGTCAGGCCTTTTGGAAATGGAGGCTGTATCCTTCTTGGATAACACTTCCAAACGGGCAGTGAAACCTTAATCAATAGGAATAAAAACTCTGAGGAATTTGGTGTTTGGGTAAAACTAATGCTTAATTTACTGAGATTTAAGGACAGAGCTCTTTATTTTGATCATTGTAAGTATATAATTTTTCTGACACTTCGGTCACCACTTTGTTACCTAAGGAAGAAAATGCAATTGAATATTTCCTGATAATTCTGGATCTTATTGGCTTTGGGATCATTGTTTTGAAGATAATCATTCATATATAGATGAGCTATAAATCCCTCAAGGGGACAGACTCCACCTTGGTCATCTTCTCTGTTCTAGGACTGAGTAGAGACCTGGCAAAAAGTAACTGTAACCTTTGGCTGAGTTGAAGGGAAGTGTCCAGGATTGGTGAAAAGGACAGAACAAGGAGACTTCTCTGTGCAGTGATCCTGGCCAACACCCTGAGCATTGTTTGTTTGTTTTTAACAAACCCTTGGTAAAATCTCAGGATTTTAAAACTGGAAGGATCTTCATGTTGAGGTTTGATGTGGCCAATCATAACGCTTTCCCCTTCAATTTTAGAAAGAGTTAAGAATTAGTCACAGATTGCCAGTAGAGCTATATTGGAAAATGGTCTTGTACTTGAGACCCAGCAGAATTTCTAGAATTGTTACTTGGTTATGAAGAAGGGATTGAGGATGAACAGCGACGCAAACCAATTACAAGGGAAACAACTAACACATGCGCACACACACACACACACACACACACGCTTCTATACCTGCCTTTAGAATAGTGCTTCTAGGGCTATCTGTGCTGAAGAACCAGTTTTTCCTTTTTTTATTCCTAATCCATAATAGACCTATACATTTGCCAACAGAATTTGCCAAATGAATTACTAGATAAATGAAATGAAGAAAGCAAAGACATATAAAACACAAATTGCAATATTTATTAGATTCAACAGATAAAAAATTACATTTCATTATTAATATAATTAATGATAATAATAAACAACATAGGTAAAAGAATTACAAAATTGTATACATAGTTCATTGTGCCTATAGGCAATTAACATGTAGAGTCATTGTCACCCTTATAACTTTTTACCAGTCCTAAATCATACCAAAATTTAAAATTATGAGTAAAATAGCATTTCCCCACATTGGAGGCATATACACGTACTTTGAACATTGCGTACATCAATGTTGTTTGTATAAGTCAGGTTTATTGAGGTATAATTTACATACAGTATAATGCATCCTTTTTAGGTACATAGTTTGATAAGTACAAAGGTGAACAGTCATGTAACCAGTCAAGATAGAGACTATTTCATCATCCCAGAAAGTTACATTGTGCCCTCTCACAATTAAACACTTCTCCCCAGTTACTCCCAGTCCTTGGCAACCACCAATCTGATTTCTGGTACTATGTTTCCTTTTCCAAAATGACATATAAATGAAATCATATATGATGTAGCCATTTGTGTCTAGCTTCTTTCATTTAACATAATGCGTTCAAGACTGAGCCATGTTGTTGCAGGTGTCCACAACTCATTGCTTTTCATTGCTGAGTGGTATACCATTTATATGGGATGTATGCAATCAGTTTCTCCATTCAGCAGTGGTTGGACATCTGGGTTGACTCCAGCTTTGGTCAACTGTGGATAAAATTGCTATGAACATTTGCATACAAGTCTTTGTGTAGACACATGACTTCGTATCTCTTAAGTAAATATCCATTGTTGCTGACTCTGAAGTAATTTTATATTTAACTTTATAAGAAAAAGCCAAAATCTTCCAAAGTTGCTTCCTATTTTACATTCCCACCAGCAATGTGAAAGTTCAGTGCCTACCAGCATTCTGTATTGTCACTTAAAATTTTTTTCAGCCATTTTTATAGGTGTGAAATGGCCTATCATTGTGATTTTAATTTGTATTTTTTTAAATAACTAATGAAAATGAGCATCTTGACATGAATTTACTTGTCACCACAATCTTTTTTTGGTGAAATAGCAGTTCAATCTTTTTTTTTTTACCCAGTTTTTCTAATTTATTCATCACATGTCAAATATTATGTTACATATCAAAGATGAGTGAGTCTACTGGACATATATATTTAGCTAAATAATTAGAATCCAGTATGATAAGAACATGGCCTGAACGTGACATAAAAAAATCACATACATGTGAAGATAATTATTACAGTTACTCTGTGAGATACGAATGACACATGCAAGATAAATAATGTAAAACCAATCAGGTCATTTTTAAATGAAAATTTTCACTTTGGAAAATTTAGATAATAGAGATACAAAAAAAGAAAAAGAAAAATCACTACTAATGTTTTGGCCTGTATACTTCCACTCTTTTTTTTTTATAATTATTTTTTGTTAATTTACCAAATGGGATCATGCCATACCTGCTTTTCTACTTGAATATCTTTCTGTGGTGCTAAATATTCTACTACAACATCATTTTAATGATTTTGTTGGCCTAAAACCGACTACCAACTATTTCTCCAGACCAAATTGGTGTATTTGGGATCAGCAGAGTTGCAGTTCGGGGTCTGCAACCATGGTGAGCCACGTGCAAGTTCCCTGCACAGCAAGAGAAGGCTTTTATAGAGGGGAAAAGGAAGTTGGGAGGGCTATAATAAAACCAAGAGTCCATGGGCTTTTCATTGGCTGAACTGTTGCCAGGAAAGAAGACGAGCTTTTTCTTTCTCCTGTTGGGCTCCACTGTTGTTGCAGGGCATGAGAGCTCCCTCTTCTGGTCTCCTGACTCTGTTCAATTGAAGTTTCTGTTTATTAATTTTTTACATTTGCTAAGGATGCAATTGTTTAATTGTGTGTAGACTGATAATTTTTAAGCCAATCTCCTATTATATTTCAGCTGTTTCTAAGTTTTCATAATTATAAACAATGCTCTAATGAACATCTTTGCAGTTGCACACTTGAGCAATGTTTTCTTTAAGGTAAACTCCTAAAGGGAATTTCTGGATCAAAAGATATAAATTTTTCTGAGGTTTTGGTGGGTGTTATCAAACTATTTCCTGGTAAAGTTGTATAAATTCATATCTATCATTAGCATAACAAAGGTGAACACTAAGGGTAATAACCTTACTAGTCTTTTAAATTCTGATTTTAAGTTGCATTTATTTGGTTACTAGTGAAATTGAGTATCTTTTTTTCCTGTGTATATCCTATTTCTATGAATTATATTATGAATTACTCAGTCCTTATCATATTATGAATTCTAGGAATTATATTATGAATTTCTCATTCATTTCTATGAATTATATTACTCTTTTAAAAATCACTCAAATAGGTTCGATTATATTTCATCTGGTATATTTATATCTATAATCACAATCCTGGAGTTTTCTATAATTGCTATTTTTGTTAAGATATACAATCAGTTTTGGGCTATTCTTAGGTCATAACATTGGAAGACTCTTCATGTTTTTCTGTCTTCTGGAACAGTTTGAATGCATAGCATACCCGACCCTTAAGAGATGAGCTTATCTCACTTCTATATTGGTTTTGTTCCAAAATTTTTATAGGCAGCATCAACCATAACAATTTAAGAAAAAAATCAGGGTTGTTGAAGTATAATTTACATAGAGTAAAACTCACCCTTTTTAAATGTGGAGTTCAGTGGATTTTGCTGTATATTCAGTCATGTAGCCACCAACCAATCGAGATATAAATTACTCCAATTATCCCTGCAAAGTTGCCTTATGCTAGCCAACTCTGACCCTGTTCCTGTAGTTCTGCTTTTAAAAAATTTCATATAAATGGAACTATGCAGCATGTAGCCTTTTGTGTCTGACTTCCTTGACTTAGCACAATGCTTTTGAGACTTGACATGCTACTACATGTTTTGGCAGGTCATTTTTCATTGTTAAGTAGTTTTCCATTGTAAGGATGTAAAAACTTGTTTTTCCATTCACCAGTTGATGAACATTTGGGTTACTTCTAATTTTTAGTGATAATGAATAATGTTGCTAATGAATAATAGTTACATGCAGGGTTTTTTTTACACATATCTTTTGTATATATTGTTATTTTTACATATATCTTTATTCCTCTTGGGGAAATAGCTAGGAACAGAATTGCTGGGTCATATGGTAAGTACATTTTTAACTATGTAAGAAACTGTCAGATTGTTTTCCAAAGTGCCTATACCATTGTACCTTCTTACTAGCAATGTATGAGAGTTCACTTGCTCCACATCCTTGCCAGCATCTGCTGTAATCAGCTTTGTTTTGTTTTAGCCTTTCTAATAACTGATATCTCATTATGGTTTTAATTTGCATTTCCTTAGTGACTGATGAATTTAGTATGTTCGCATGTGCTTATTGACCATCCAAATCTCTTCTTTTGTGATGTGTCTGTTCAAAATTTCACCAATTAAAAATTTTTTTTCTTATCGCAAGTTATAAAGAGTTCTTTAGATATTCTGTATACAGGTCCTTTATCAAAAAAAATTTTTGTAAATATTTTCTCCCAGTCTATGGTTTGATTTTTCATTTTCTTAATAGTGTCTTTTAAAGAAGAGAAATTTTTCTCACCACATGGATAAAGAGAGGAGGGCTGGGAGGGAAATACTGCACCTGTGTGGGAACTTTTGGCCAGCCAGCCGGAAAGAGAAAGGCCTTGTGGAAACAGCAATCTCTAACACCCCGCACCACCCAGGAGGGAGAAGTGGCTGCAGGATCAGACAGTAGCCCTCTCCCACCTTAGGGAGCGGTCAGTAAGAGGAAAGGCTGAGAGTGCTGTTCTGATACCTAAAAAAAGTTGAAATTCCCATTGTACAGACCTATATAAATATGGAGAAAGGGAGATAATGGCTCCCAAACCTTGTCACTCCCCCATTACCATCCACTTCCCCAATCCACACACCTTAGAGATAAACTACATTTAATAGTTTCCTGACTCAACTCCACAGTGCTTAAGTGATATGCCTAAAATCAACCAGCTGGTTAGTGTTTACAAGAGAGAATGAAAGGTTTCTTGATTTTAATGTACTCTTTGCACAGTGTTAAGTTTATCATCCTTTCCTTGCCTTTAGCTTATAACTAAAATGCAGGGGGTGGTGTGTGAATGTGTGTGTGTGTGTGTTTGGGGAGAGAGAGAGAAAGAGATATGGATCTTAATTATTTACAGGCTTTGATAAATGAACTTCTAGTTAATAGATACCAATATCATATCAAGATTTCTATCTTAAATATTAATTTTTTATTGACATATAGTTGATTTACAATATTTTGTTAATTTTGGTGTACAGCAAAGTGATTCAGTTTTTTAGATTCTTTTCCATTATAGATTACTATAAGATATTGACCATAGTTCACTGTGCTATACAGTAAATCCTTGTTGCTTATCTATTTTATATATAGTAGTGTGTATCTGTTAATCCCATGCTTCTAATTTATTCCTCCCCACTCCCTTTCCCCTTTTGTAACTGTAAGTTTGTTTTCTACTTCTGTGAGTATGTTTCTGTTTTGTAAATAAATTCTTTTGTATTATTTTCCAGATTCCACATATAGGTGATATCACGTAATATTTGTCTTTCTCTGTCTGACTTACTTCACTTAGTATGGTATTCTCTAGGTCCATCCATGTTGCTGCAAATGACAATATTTCATTCTTTTTATGGCTAAGTAATATTCCATTGGATATATATATGTATATGTGTATATGTATATATACACGTGTGTGTGTGTGTGTGTGTGTGTATACACACACTACATCTTCTTTATCCAGTTATCTGTCAATGGATACTTAGGTTGCTTCCATGTCTTGGCTATTGTAAATAGTGTTGCTGTGAACATTGGGTACATGTATCTTTTAGAATTACAATTTTCATCTTTTCTGTATATATGCCCAGGAGTGGGATTGCTGGATCATATGGTAACTCTATTATTAGTTTTTAAAGGAAGCTCCATACTGTACTCCATGATGGCTGCACCAGTTTACATTTCCACCAACAGTGTAGGAAGGCTCCCTTTTCTCAACACCTTCTTCAGCATTTATTATTTGTGGACATTTTGATGATAGCCATTCTGACTGGTGCGAGGTCATACCTCATTGTGGTTTTGATTTGCATGTCTCACGTAATAGCAATGTTGAATATCTTTTCACATGCCCATTGGCCATCTGTATGTCTGTTTAGGTCTTCTGCCCATTTTTGATTGGGTTGTTTTTTTTTTATATTGAGTTATGTGAGCTGTTTGAATATTTTGGAAATTAACTCCTTGTTGGTAGCATCGTTTACAAACAGAAAGAGGAATTTTAATATACCATATTTTTACTAGAGAGTTATGTCAAAAGTCACAACTTTAGAGCCTGGATCTGTCTGACTTTAAAACTCAGTGCTTTTTCACTTTGTCTCATTTCTCCTTACATGTGATTACAAGTCCCAAATCATAAAGCCACTTGGCTTTTGAGTCCCAAAGGCACAATTTCCTTGCTATTTTCTCAGTTGTGTATAACACTTGTCACCAGAGTACTGACCCTAGGACACAGGGCTCTAATGGCCCGTATTTTCACTTTACAAGAGGAATGAAGGCTTTCTCAGAGTAGAGGATCTGTTTGAAGCTGAAACTTGTGTTGAAAGAGCAATGTCTTCTCTTAGTAAACCATCCGAGAGCAAGGAGTCAGCTCTCTCTCTCTCCTCCCAGCCAGCCTCCCACCCCAACCCACACCCCCTTTCCCAAAGCAAAGGGGTATGCATCTATCTGCATAGTCATTAAAATGCACCAAGTCTCAGAACTGGCTTCCCCTCCCCCTCCTTCTACTGCCTGACAAAGGATTTGCGACAAAAGACCTTCTTCCTGGTTTGTAAAACAGTTGTGTAAAACCCGGACTGTAAAGTCACAGTTGACTGCTTTAATGTGGAACAGCTGGGAGGGTGTAGACACACTGGCAGGTTGAGACAGGGACTGGGAATGAGCCTTCATTCTGCGAAGGGCCGACTTAGTCACACCACCTGCTGCCTCTATTATTTCAAGAGCAAACCAGTCATGACAGCCTCAACAGACGGACACACGGCACCAGACGGTGCAAGGGAAGTTAAGAAAAGATAAATTAAGTGATCAATAAAGATAAGGGACCTGCTCAGCAGTAAATGGTGCTGACAGACCAGACAAAACATGAAGCAAATGGGCATTTGATGATGTGGGGGTGTGCAGGGCTTAGCGTCAACCTTCACAGTATTGACATTTCAGAGACCGTTGGGACACGGGCAGTGGATTTTTCCTGGCTGGGCTGACTTGAGTTGGAGGTGGTTGCCTTTCTCTTTCCATTGTGCATGTAGAAGGGTTCAGGGCCCAGTCTAGAAGTGCTGTAAGCCACAGAATGGAAGGGGTCGCTACTGGCCTTGACCCAGGCCAAACTAGAGAGTGCGTGGTAGGTGAAATCTGAGGTTAAGGTCTACACGGCTGCCTCTTTCTTTTGACTTACTTGTCGAACATTTATTTATTCATTCTATCTAGCCTTTATTGAGCATCTATTATGGGCTAAGCACAGTGCTAGGCCCTAAGGATGATGGAGGGATGCTAGTTGTCATAGTGATGATAGTACAAGACGGTAGTCATTTTCCTGGAGAATATTGTGGACCAATGAAAGAGACAGCCCATTCTACTTTAAACACTCCACCCCTGCAACAAGTTTAGATAGAATCTCTTAAGTTCTGTAGTGGAGAGATGTACAGCATGCTAGAGAGTGACTGAGTCAGCTTGAAGGAATCAAGAACACTTTTACAGAGCAGGCTAGAAGGGACAAGTTCAAGGAAGAGCATTTCTGGCAGAAGAAATCACACAAAATTATAGCGATAAGACAAATTGGGCCTCCTTCTCTGATCTGGATCTGGGGAGTTCTCAAAGTCACAGGCTACTCAAGGTTAAGTGATTTAAACCGTGTAGTCTTATTCATGTAAATTGGATATCATGGAACAGAATGAAAAGTTAAATCCGTTTTTTGAAATAAAATCTAATACTCCCAAGAAATTTTGGGCTTCTCCATAAAGCTGTTTCAGGCCTTGGCCCCAGATATGCCTGGGGTCTGGACTTACTCTTCTCTCCCATCAGTTAAAAAAAAAAAAGTTTGAGACTAGTGTATAAGGTGTTCGGTTTCATGTAGCTGGAAAATGAGGTCTGTGGAAGGATGGGTCGGGTTGGGTTGGGCAGGAGAAGAGAGTAAGGACAAGAACAAGGCTGGTCAGAGAGGTGTGGCCACAGTGGGAAGGGTCTTGATGCCTCCCTCCAGATAGAGTTTGACAACATACAAAGTACTTTCATGGAATTATTTCACTTGACTTTTCATTATAACCCCACCAAAGACTTTGAAATGGGGATAAACGAGCACATCTGTGGAGTTTGTTGTTCAATATTTGAATTTGAGAAAGGCTCTCTGACTACGGTAACAAGAATGGACTTGATTGGGAAGACAAGAGAAAGAAACTAAAATTATTGTGTGCTACAAAGTGCCAAGTACTTTATCATCCATCATCTTATATAGGCTTGGCTGCAGGTGACAGAAAACTCAGAATAAAATTAATTTAAACAAGATTGGTTATTTTTAATCATTCCTAAGAGATGTTCAGAGGTTATCAGTACAGAGCTGGTAGAGGAATCCCACAGTCCCAGGATTTAGGCTCCCTCAGTTCTCTGTTTAAGGATCCCCAGAGGCCACAAAGATTTTTGAATTCTAGCCAGTATGCTTTTGTTCCAAAAAAGAAGAAAGAATAATGAAATGCCATGTAATACTCCTAATTATATCTCACTGGCCAAAATTTAGTCATGTGACCATGACTAGCTGCAAAGGAAGCTGGGAAATGTAGTCTTCTACATAGGCAGCAGTGTGCCCAGGTAATGAGGAAGGGAATGGATACTGGAGTCAACGACTAGACGTTTTACCCCAGAATTATTATCTAGGCAAGGAAGCAGTTCAGGGAAGTAAATTATCTGTCCCAGGTCACGAAACTGTAAAACTACAGAGCCTAGATTCATTTCTAGTTCTTTCTGAATTTGCATCTGATGCCACTTCTGTTACAATCTCCTCCTAGACGTGGCCCGTGGGGATATGGAGTGCTGGTGGGAGGTGTGGGGAAGGAGTGATAATGTTAAAGCTGAAAACGTAGCAGTACATTGAATGGCATACTGCAGATCAGAACTGATGGAAAAATAAAGTCCCTTACACCCTATTCTCAGTAATAAACCACCATTTCTTGAATCTTGATCGCATGTAAGGCTTTATTTTACAATAGCTCATGAATTCTCCCAAATTTGGGAAATAGTTATCATTAGTTCTTATTGACAGAGGAGGGAACTAAGACTCAGAGGGGTCAAATAACACCCCCAAGCATGACTCTCCCTTTGGGCTTTATTTTTGTGCCTCTCTCTCTCTCCATGTATCATTAGAAAAGAGTGAATTTTGATTTGTGAGTTTTTTTATTCATCAGTAGTTTTTTGAAGGATTCCTATCATTAATTCAGAGCTGAAAGAAATCTGAGTCCTCACTAGTCAATTTGCTTTTTACTAATAGTGTGGATACGGGCACAGAAAGGTAATGACAGAGAGATGACAGTGACAATAATGATAGTTATGGTATATTGAGTGCCATAGGGTAGGTGAGTTTTCAGCCTTGTCTCCCAATGCCAGCCTTACCTCCACTCACCTTCTATGGCCCCTGTCAAGGGGAGAAGAGTTCCTGATGTGAATAACAAGAATCTAAAACATTGAATGGGGCATGGTTATCAAAAAACAGCATCACTGTGTTGAAAATCACCTCCTTTTTCCTCCTACCTCTGTGTGCTGAGCAGATCTAGGTAGGACCTGGCACAGCAATGGGAACCTCTTCTCTCTCTCCCCCTTTTTCTTTCTCTCTTTCCACACCTAGCCAACCTTTTCTTCCTCTTTCCTTTGACCTCTTTCCCCCATGAATCCACCGGAGGGGGACAATTCTGAGATTTCAGTTTGGGAGGAGAGTGTGAAGGCTCTGCCTAGTCCTTGAACTCAAACCATGTGCTTCACCTGGCTTTTCCAGAACTCAGGACAAGGGCGTGCAAGCAGCTAATGCCAAAATGAACTTTGATTTCCATTAAGCTCTTGTTGCTCATGTGTTTATTTCCCTGAAAGGCAAGGGATGACTGCAGGGCAGGATTTGGGCATGCTTGGGTTCCTCACTCCAATACTATTCATCAATTCATCCTTCACCAATAAGAATTGACCCCATGCCAGGAACTGTGCTCAGCGCTTTATGTGCAGGACCCAACATCGTCCAGAATCACTTACTAATAAAGCTGCTCTTGTTACTGACAAGGAATCCAAGACCCTCAGAGTGAGGGACTTGCCCAGTGTGTGGCAGTGCCACTAGGAACAACATCCAGCTCCATTGGACTGCAACCCCTCCCTGCTCTTTCTGAAGGTTTCTGTTGATCCCTCCAATGTGCAAAAGGAGCCCTGTGTGCCAGTCTAGTCTTGACTGGGAGCTGCGGCCATCCTAAATTAAGTGGCGGATCCTGAGTTTTCCAAAGTTGTTCCGATAGTGACCATCCTAGACTTTGATGAATGCTTTGTATCTGTGAGCTGATCACAATCCGAGCCAGCTATGAAACTATTTCTTTTCAGGACCTCAGCTCTACAACCCTAGTCCTGAGAAGGCTGCGGCACGTTTGTGTTGCCTTAGCTGCTTAATAGGAACACTGTATCCCAAAATGATTTCAGCCAACGACTGTAAGTGTTCTGACAGGGTGTGGAATGCACCAGGGTGGCCA
Source organism: Vicugna pacos (assembly GCF_048564905.1). Classification (NCBI taxonomy): domain Eukaryota; kingdom Metazoa; phylum Chordata; class Mammalia; order Artiodactyla; family Camelidae; genus Vicugna; species Vicugna pacos. The sequence continues at coordinate 41,362,967 of NC_132996.1, forward strand.
TCTTATGTCTCATTTGGCTGTTCTGCCCTCATCTAGTCACATCTTTCTTAGCAATTTCTGGTCAAGTTTTCTTAGAAACTTTTTTCCTCACATGACACTTGCTGATTTAAATAAATGAGACATCAGGGCATCTGTAGAAGCCTCCAGAGTGGCCAGAGACATCAGCCCTGGTCCAGGCTCTTCTCCATCCTAGCTGTGGACCTCTGATGCTTAACTTCTCTACACATCAATGTCTTCAGCTGCTCAATAGGGATGCCGAAAATGCTATCGAGTTAGTAATGTACATGAGTGTATTGTGAAGTAACCAGGTAAGTGCATTTTGGGGGGGTAATGTCTTTCACAATAGAGGTGAACTTTTTGAGAAAAGGGACCATGTCTTCTTCACCTTAGTTACCTGTAACCAGGGAGAATGACACTGACCCTCCTGGATTCTCAGAAGAATTACATGAAACACTCTCTGCAAAGTACCCAGCGTGGAGCCTATATAAAAGGTGGTAAATATGTGTTAGATCTTTTCCACCAATTCCTTTTTATAGCATCCCTAGGCCTTGGCGCATGCTAGACATTAGTACCTATTGAGACAGGCAGTGCAACATATGGGTTAATAACAAAACAACAATGATAATAAAAGCCATTGACACTTATACTGTGTACAGTCTGTACCAGGCAGTATTCCAAGTGCTTTCTATATACCCACCCACTCTTCATAAATACCCTTCTAAAAGGGCCCTGTTATTATCCTTGTTTTACAGATGAGGAAGTAGGCAGGAAGCGGTTAGTTAACTTTCCCAAGGCATCACAGTGAACACCCAGCAGAGCCAAGATTTGAACACAGGCTGTCTGGCTTCAGAGTCAAGAGCATAAACCACAGACCACATGTTCGATGGCAAACGGCCCCACAGTCTCTACAGCTCCTCCCGTCAAGAGGCAGAGTCTGCCTTCCCACCCGTTAAGCTTGGGCTGGCCTTGGGACTTGCCCTGGTCCACAGAATGCAGGGACGAAGCCATCAGTTCTGAGCCTAGACCCCAGCGGGTCTTCCACTTCAGGCCTCGCTCTCTTCAAAGGCTGCCACCCTGCGGCTAAGTCTGGGTGAGCCCCCTTCGGGGTGACGTGGAGGGAGGGCCCGCTGTCCAGCCACCCCAGCTGAGGCCCAGACCTGTGAGTGAGGCCGCCCTGGACCATCCGGCCCCAGCCACACCAGCGCAGGCCAGCATAAGCTCGCAGCCAAACCACAGAGTCGTGAGAAATAGTGAAATGGCTGCTGTTTTAAACCACTAGTTTGGAGCAGTAATTAGGCTGATCTACTCAGAGGCTGTGTGTCCTTGGGCACACTGCTTAGCCTCCCAGAACCTCAGTCTCATTATCTATAAGTGAGAATAATTATTCCCACTTCACGGGAGAGTCCGTGTTGGACACCTGCTGTACGGCGTAAGTAGGTGCTCAGAAAATGTTAAATTCCTTCCCCGTGAAGAATGTATTGTGCAAAGATAAGCTTAAGAGGAAAGCCAAGTGGCTAGAAGATCAACTTGTAGATCAGAATTACAAAACTTGAAGAACATAACAGGTCCCCAATGCTTGGAACAGATAAGGAGGTAGACTGAATTTTTGCTCTAGGGGCTTTAGAGTGTTGGTTGCATGACTGGATTTGAGGGCCCTTAAGGTGCATCCTGCTCTTGAGAGTTGATGAATCTCTGTCTTCAAGAATTATTATAGGAACCAGGATAAAACTTTCTCCTCTTCTCTTTTCCTCACTATCTTTCTAACCAGAGTTCCTATAGTGCCCACTTGGCAGTGCTGGGTAGCGGTTGAAATCTTGCAGGCTTTGTTTGGTGAGCCTCTTCCTAACGCTCACTTAAACGCAGCAAAGAATAAGGACTCAAAAAAGCTGATCTGAGAAGCAGGCCTGGGGGCTCCAACTGCTTTAACAGGGATGGAAAAAATATTCAAAATCATAAAGGCAAGAGGGAGGCAGGAATGGCAAAATTTGGTTTTATTGCTTGGTAAAACACACATAGATGTGCCCATTGAATGATTATTGTGTGGTATTTTTATTTACTTGTTTTCCTGGCTTGTTTGCTTGGTGTTTTGTGTCTGAAGACTTGATTTTACTGTGGGAAACCTTTTATGATAACTGGTACTGCAGTTTCTCTTCTGTTGCCTAAAGAGGTCTCATTTGAATCCTTTGATCTTGCTAAATGATTTCACTAAAACCCCTGCAAATGACCTAACTCAGACACTCAGACTTGCATTTGTTGGATTTTTTTTTTGCTTCATTAAAGACATTTGAAAATATAAACTCAATAGAAATGGAATATTTCAGCAAGTGATAAAACTATTTGCACAGTAAGCATTCTGTCAGAATTGTGGGAGGGCGGTAGGCACTGTGGCTTTGAATAAAGAAAACTGAAAATATAAAATAAACCTTCACAGGATCTGAGTTGAAATACTCCCCTGTGCCTCTTCAATATTTTTAAGAAAGAAAAATAAAATTCCCCCACCCCTACTCCCCCCTCCCCCCGCTATCTTCTCTGACTTCAAGCTCTGGCCTCGTGCTCAGACGCCTCCCCTTCTTCACTCTTTGCTGGTGGGAGTCCTCATCTCTGGGCTTTGCAAAGCCCAGCACTGCTGATGAATAAACATCGTTTCGTCCGTGGCGCCTCATACACTTTGGAGACAATGTTCAGCTTCCAAGTTTTCAGAATTGCCGGGTCCGGTTTTGTTAACGACATTAGTGGGACCGCATTGTCAGGGTGAGGGGCGGACAATGGCGCATCTCTTACATCACCAAGCACAAGGAGCTCTGTCTCCAGCTGTACAAACAGCACAGGAAATGGATTTTTTTTTCCTTCGTGTTATTTTTTGTCCATTAAAATTATGCAAACCCCGCCAGTACAACAATTGCTTTGTTAAGTCTCTGAGATGTCTAACCATTCATTTCCCAAACAAGGAGCCTGCGGTGCGTTTGATGCTGAGGATTGTTAATCCCAAATGTGAGGAACTAATAAAATAATCAAAAAAAAAAAAAAAAGTCCCAGAAGTGTTGATAAATTTCAATTATCTCTCGCTCTCTATCCCAGGATTGGACTAGGCGGGACGGGGCTGCCTTCAAGTAGTTCTTGAGTGGGAGCTGCATTTTCTCTTCCCTGGGCCCCTAGTCCCCACCGTCGCTCCTTTGTGGCTGAATCGCCTTAGCAGGGCTGGTGTTTGGAGGTGCTCAGGGCCCAAGGAGACAAAGCAGGCCCGCCTCACAAAGGCAAAGGGGCCAAAGAAAGCAAAATTGAATCTCTAGCACCCTGCTCCTGAGTAAACAGACAAAACTAATGGGTCTGCCATTTCTCCTCCCATCCAATTACAGGGCTCCCGTATACAGAATATGGCAACATCAGCTCACACAAATTCTAATGCTCTTAATCCCTTCCATACATATAAACCTCACATCCACCCACATGACTTCATTACCAAAACCACCCAGGCAGGCCGTGTGAAGGAATGGGCCCACCAGCTGCAGAAACCTGCCTTCTTCAAGTCTTCATCGGCTAATGAGGGCTATGCAAATGACAAGCTTATGGGATTACGGCTTGTCCGACAGCGGTTCACCCCTAGTGCTGGAGGACTAATACAGGTGTTAGTAAACGGGCTATTAGGCCCGGCCTAATTCAGGCCTATTCATGCTGGCTTGCACTCTGAGCCTAACCGTTTGTCCTCACGCTGGGGGCCGAGCAGGACCCATCTTTAGGCCTGTGGTAGGTCTGACGTGAACTCTCACTAAAGATGTGAAGTTAATAAATCCGGCCATTGGGTGTTTCAGCATACATGGCAACACGAGAGTGGCCTCTCTGTGCTCCAGGCTTTTCTTGCTTCTGCACAGGGGGAAGGGCCTGAGAAACAGCTGGGAAGCAGACCGAGGGAATTTTACTCAGCCTGATTCACCGCTTACTACTGCCTCTCCAGACGTCATCAGGCAAACGCTCTCTGGGAGTTGCTCCTAGCCTACCATTTTTTTCTCTTGTGACCTGAGGCCATTACTTTGTTTCTCATCTACAGAGGGATGGACCCTGTGCAGCCTGCCTGCAGACTGTGCAGCTAAGGACAGGTGTCAGAGGCCAACTGGCTTCACGTGGGCAGTTTCCTTGTAGAAGTCACCACTAGACAGGGCCAGATTCCCAGCTCTGCCAGCCCAAAGCCTAATACAGTCCCCCCTCCTTCTCTGCAGTTCTGAAATCCCAAAGCTCAGAAAGTCAAAGGATTTTTTTAATATATATAATTCATTTGAGAGCAAAGCCTGGCATGAACTGATGTGAGGCTCCTTACAATCTTTATATCCCATCAAATGTCAGCATCTATGTATTTTTTGCCAAAATATTCATACGTCTGATTATGAGGTACTGCTGAGGGTTTTATGGAATGTGCAGTATATGTTAGATATTATTAGTCTCAAATTAAAAAAAAATCTGAATGCTGAAGCCTACCTGGCCCAAACGTTTCAGGAAAGGAGTTATGGAACTGAATAATCAGTTAATGCAGAGACAATTAAGCATTAGAGAGCTAAGTCACGACAAACAAACACAGCAACGACAACAACAACAAAAAAAACCACTTTATAAACCTCTACCAAAAAGGTGAAGCATTTTCCAGTGACTAGGATATTGGTAATCAGTACAGGTTAACCTCTTTCTAGTTGTTAACTACCTGCAGAAGCAAAATAGTAATGAGAAGTTAGGAAGGAAGCATAGAATAATCCAAACAAACCACAGTAAGAACAAGAGCTAAGATCCACAAAGTATTCATTCTGCACCAGTCTTCGCAAACACTCTGTGATGTGTCACCCATACAGGAACCTTCAAAGCCAGGTGCCAGTACGATTCCTGCGTTACAGATGGACAGACTAAGACTCAAAGAGGTAATCTTCCACTACCCTGCAAGTATCTTGAGAGAGATTTCCTCCAGGCTCTGGTATAATGTAATAAAGTCTCAGTACCTCCCTGTAGAATTCCCGACTCTTGTACCCAGAACGCTCTTCACTTATCCCTGCGCTAAACTCTTTTGCTGCCTTGCCATTCTACCAGAAATAGTCTCTTGAGATGTTCTCAGTCTGGTGGGGAAAACTAACCTGTAAAATATTTGCAATTCAATACAACCATTGTAAGAGTGTTAAGTAGCGAGAACACAAAGGAGAGACGGACTCTGCCTGGGGAACCTGGGAAAACCACCTGGAGAAGGTGGCATCAATAGGTTGGCTGACTCATTTACTCGTATTTACTTAACAGATTTTCATTAAATACCTATCTGTGGCAGGCTCAGTACAAGACACTGATTCACAAAGAAGGAGGGACAGAGAGTGGTGTATTGGTAGACAGGTAACAATCGGTTCTCCAGAGGAAGGAGGAAAAAAAGACCCTGGACATAGAAAACAAACTTACAGTTGCCAGGGTGGAGAGGGGATGGGGAGGGATAAATTAGGGGTTTGGAATTTGTAGATACTACTATATATAAAAGAGATAAACAACAAGGTCCTACTGTAGAGCACAGGGAACTATATTCAATACCTTGTAATGGCCTATAATGAAAAAGAATGTGAAAAGGGATATATACATAACTACATCATTATGCTGTACACCAGAAATTAACACATTGTAAATCAGCTATACTTCAGTTTAAGAAAAAGACCCTGATTCATAATGTCTGATGATTTCTGTGGAGTCAACATTTCTACCCTGGCTGATATCACACAGCCAAAGTGGTATCAACCCCCTTGCAAAAATTCCTGAACAGTTAACCATCAGCTCTTGTAAACCAGTACGAGCTTGCTCCAGCCCACCCCTGGATACAGGCCTTGCCCTCATGTTACCTACAGTCCAGTGTAGAAGTTCTCAAAGAGGGTCTGTGAGGTCAAAACTATTTCCACTTTATAGTAAGACATTACTTGCCTTTTTCACTATGTTGACATTTGCACTGATGATGCAAAAACAATGATGATAAAACTGGAGGTTTAGCATGAATTGAGGCCCGACACTGCTAATATAGTCTTTCTTCACCACTGCACGGTTGCAGGAAAATTAAAAAATTCCAGGTTCTTTTAAGGAGTTTCTTGATGAAACAGTTAAAATTATTGGTATTATTAAATCTTGACCCTTGAATACATGTCTTTTTCCCATTCTGTGTGATGACCTGGAACGTAATGTGTAAAGCACTTCTTCATACACAAGCATGACCGTTATCTCAAGGCAAAGCATTGTGGGATTGTTCCAGCTGACAGCGGAACTAGCTGCTTTTTTGTGAAACAGCATTTTTACTTGAAAGAGCAACTGGCAAACTATGCTTACTTAAACTTGAATATCTATCAGACTCTGACATTTTCTTGCTAATGAATGAGGTGGACCTGTCACTTTAAGGGAAACAATTGATGGTATTTGTTGCTCATGATAAAATTTGAGATTTCAGGCAAAACTGGTGATTTCAGCAAACTGTATTCCCCCATCATGAATTTGATATATGCCAATAAGACTTTCAGTGATGTTAGTGAAAATGATGTTTCAATATTGTGTAGTAAAATGTGTCAACAATTTAGAAGAACTGCTTAACTTCATGAATCAACACTTTCCAAGTGATTAGTGCTGGTGCTACAAACTCAGGCATGAATAAAAGAGCCATTCAGAGTGTCAGGTAGACCAATGGATTTTAATTTAACAGAGTATTGAAAATTCCATTGAAATGGTTTCAAATTCCACATTGCAACTAACCTTTCAGAAATTACCATTTGTCTAGTTTGGGCACAAATGTCAATGAATAAAAATCCACAGTTATCTGAAAAGGTTATTAAAATACTCATTTTTTCCACCAACTACCAACCTGTGAGGCCAGATCTGCTTTATACACTTTAACCAAAACAACATAATCCAAACAGGGTCAACGTAGAGGCAGCTATGAGAAGTCAGCTGTCTTCTACTAAGCTAGACACTAAAGGGATTTGCAAAAACATAACAAATATGTTTTGCTTTGGAAAAAAGTTATTTTCACAAAATATGTTATTTATGTTGTTTTTAATGAGTTAATAAATGTTTTTAAAACTTTCAAGTTTAAAAAAATACTGTAAATATCAAGAAATAGAACTTTCATAAACAAAAATCTTTGGAGTTCTCAGTCGTTTTTAAGAGTATACAGAGGTCCTATGTCCATCAATAGGTGACCGGATAAAGAAAATGTGGTATATTTATACAATGGAATACTACTCAGCCATAAAAACTGACAACATAACGCCATTTGCAGCAACATGGATGCTCCTAGAGAATGTCATTCTAAGTGAAGTAAGCCAGAAAGAGAAAGAAAAATACCATATGAGATCGCTCATATGTGGAATCTAAAGACTCATGGACAGAGAATACAGACTTGTGGTTACCAGGGGGGTAGAGGGTGGGAAGGGATAGACTGGGGGATTTCAAAATTGTAGAATAGATAAACAAGATTACACTGTATAGCACAGGGAAATATACACAAAATGTTATGATAAATCACAGAGAAAAAAATGTGACAATGAGTGTGTATATGTCCATGAATGACTGAAAAATTGTGCTGAACACTGGAATTTGACACAACATTGTAAAATGATTATAAATCAATAAAAAATGTTAAAAAAAATAAAAAAAGAGTATACAGAGGTCCTGAGGCCAAAAAGTTTGAGAACTACTGGTCTAATAATGTTACCAAGTCCAAACTCATTCTGCTCACCGCACAATAGGCCAATAAATTGGGAGACGAGGTGTTGGGGCAAGGAGTAGTGACTTTACTTGGAAAGCCAGCAGACTGAGAAGATGGCAGACTAATGTCCTGGAGAACCATCTTCCCCAAGTCAGAATTCAGGCCTCCCTTTTATACTGAAAAACGGAGGGGTATGCTTGGTTGTTGCAAACTTCCTGGTATAGGAATCCTTTGTTCTTGCAGCTGTCCATATGGGTCAGATCATGGTGTCCCTGTAAACCTCCAACAAAACAAACGTTATTTTCTATTCTGAGACTTGTTATCTTTATATGAACGGAGAAGTGTTAATATCCTTAAAGGTCAGAGCCTTGAGAATGGGCTGCCCTGTACATTTCAGGCTAGAGGCAACATTGTTTTACAAAAGGTACAGAACCAGCAAGACTAAGCCCAGGAAACAGAGCACAGGGTTAAAGCCAAAGGAACAGAGCTAATATGGAGTCAGATTTGTTCTCTTCTATTACAATAGCACATTCCTATTTTTCTTGAAGAATGTGTAAGAGCTTGCTTGATGAAGTTGATGGGAAGGGGAGGTCCAACAGGCTGTGCGAGGCCAAGAGGGCATGTGTTTGGGGCACCATAGGAGGGTCAGTCTGCCTGGATTTGAAATGTATGGGGTTAGAGTGAGGTGAGCAAGGGCAATGGACAGCTTGTGAAGCTGCAGAAGCAGGCAGGAGCCTTGTCTGCCTGCAGAGGAGTTTGTCTTTATTTGAGGGGGCACAGGGAGCCACAGGAAGTCTTTAAGCAGGGTCGTGATCTAATCTGATCTGCAATTTAGAAAGATCACGCTGGCCCCTGGGGTCTGTAGCATATTTATCCAGGGGCCAAAGGCTGAGGAGTAAGAGCCCAGCCAGAGGATTTTTGCTTAGCTGGCATTGTGTTTTTAAAAGTTAGGAATTTGATATCCAGATGGTTCCAGGCCCCACCGCTCACTCCCCCACTTCCCACATTTCTGCCGTGTTCTTGGTCCTCGAGGTGGTGTGAACTGGAGGACACCGGCCAAAGGGGGTGCACTCTCTTGCCCTGGCAAAACTGAGTTCTTAGTGCTTTGTGAGGGTCCTCTTTGGTCTGCAGGCCTTTGAAATGCAAATGATCTTTGGCACAAACAGAAAGAAAAGAAGGGTTTGTGTAATGAACAAAATCAGGCTTGGAAAATTTTACATCTGATTTTTAGATTTCTCTAATTTTCTTTTAGTGGGAAAGAAAAGGGGGCTATTACATGTCATGCCTTGATTTTCTACAAACGATCTCTTCTGGAAAATAGCAAGTTTATATGCCCATTATTGAAATGGGTATCTCTTATCCTCCTGGGAACAATCTTAAAATGACTTGGACTCAAAAGTTATAACTCTTTATTTATTTTCCAAGGAACATTGTGACATAATAAAAAACCTTGAGAAAGAGAAAGAGAAAAGAAAAAAAAAATCACTTCGAATCCCCCCTCCACACAGTTTTTATTATTTTTCGTGGTGTCTCTCAAAGTTGGCCAACAAGCATATACAATTATAATGTACCTACTATCATAGCATAAAAATAATTGTATAGTCTACCCTTACTTTTCATTAAGTGTATAACCGAGTTCCTGCTAAGTGCCAGAGATTGCTAAATGTTGTCATTTTTAAAAAATTTAATCTTAAAATGACCCAATAAAGTGATTATTATTCAGAATTTTTCATGGAAGTTAAGTGATGTAATAAGAGGTTAGATTAATGCTACTTCATTAGCAGGTTAACCCAGCTTGTGAATGACAGAAGCAGCATCCAAACCAGCTCCCTCTGGCTGCAAATGCCCTTCCACTTTTCACTGTGTTTTCCCCATGTTGTTTCCTTGCCTCCATTGCTATAACTTGTGTTGGCTTCATTATAATCTAGTAGATTATAAACTTCCTGAAGGTGGCAACTGGGTCTTACTCATCTTTATCTGCAGCATTTAGCACAGTGTCTGGCAGGTCATAGATTTTTTTTTCCAGTGCATATAAATAAAGTTTTATTGGAACACAACCACACCCATCTGTACACTGTCTAGAGTTTCTTCTGAGTCACATGACAGGGAACTAGAGGCCCACAGTGACCAATATTGACTACCTGGCCCTTTACAGAAAAAGTTTGCTAATCTCTGGTCTACACTATAACCTTGCTAATCTTTTTTTTTTCTTTCCTTTTTTTTTTAAATTGAAGTATAATCAGTTTACACTGTTGTGTCAATTTCTGGTGTACAGCACAATGTTTCAGCCATACATATACATACATATATTCCTTTTCATATTCTTTTTCATTATAGGTTACTATAAGACATTGAATATAGATCCCTGTGCTGTGCAGTAGAAACTTGTTGTTTATCTACTTTATATATGGTAGTTAGTATCTGGCAGGTCATAAGTGTTGAATAAATATTTGTTGAATAAATGCAGTCCCTGCACCCACACTTTCCCCAAAACTGAAGAGCTCAGGGCTCGTGAGAACTTCTCCTAGGTTTCCTACCTCCTCCTCCTTGTTTACTCTATTTGATAAAATGTGATCAAACTTTTACCATGTGCTGTGGACTCTGCTGGGTATATGGAAACAGACACAAAGCCCACTGCATGGAGGCGGGCAGGATACTGGAAAGAAAGCGGTCCTTGGAAGTACTTGTGCAGAGAGCAAGGGAACGGCGGGGAGGAGCAGCTAACCCCTCTAGAAACTTGGGATCATCTGGGCCAGCTTCCCAAGGCAGGTGGCTTTGTTCCATCTTGTACAGAGAGTACCTACCCCTCTTGTTGCTATCTTTGGAAGCCGTGCCCTTGATCACAAGAGGCCTGAGATGAGAAGGCTTTCACTGGGGGTTTCAGGCTTGTTGCTTTTTGATTTTTTGTTTTTAATCTTAAGCAGAAGGTGTATTACTCCTCTTTTTCTTTTCTGTATCATACAACTTGAATTAGTGATTCTGTACCATATCATTTAAACCCACAAAGGCATCTTGCTATCTGAAAGAATTCTATTTGCAATTCCTGCTGTGCATTGAGCAGTGGCCACTCCCACTACCAGCACCCGACTCCCCACAAATTTACCTTTCATCTGGATCCATACACTTAACTTTTTAAATTTTGTAATGTATAGAGTTTGGAGTTCGTTTCATGTACAGTGACTTTGGTTTTAAACATTTTCTGGCCTTTCGTTGTAAAATCAAGGGAAACTCTTAATTGGTGCCAGGTTCATATGCTAATGTGATTCTTTGCATCTGACCTCTGCCAGTATCTTCAGAGTCCAGAAAGGTGAAATGAATTCTGGGTCTGGATAAAGTTGACCAGGGGCCTGTTCAGAGTATGTTGTGAAATGTGTAAAGAAATATTTTCTCTCTCTTTGAAACTCTATTTTTCCAGGTTCATAATCTCATTGTAATAGAATTACTATTAAATAACAACATAGCCAAAGCCAATGCTTAAGTATTTTGCAAGATGACTGAAGAAAAAGTTTTCTGGCCTTGGAGTGTGTGGGGTTCGGGGGTGGGGGCAGCTGTCCGATGAGTTTCTCTCCTCGTATGCTGGAACAGTCTCCTTACTGCCGTTGCCTCAAGCCTAGTTTTTACCAGAAAATTCATTGCTCTAAAAAGTGTAAGAGCTATTCAAAGTATTTGGACATCAGAGTACCAGGCAAACACACGTACTTCTTGGTGGTTCTGTTTGCTTTCAGTGGAAGAGTAATTCCAAATGAAAGTTACTGAACAAGGAGTCATGCTAATACGATACTTGTTCTCAGAACACAAAACGAGCTTCAGTGTTTTCTATCTGTAATTGTCTCCTTGAAATAGGGGGAATATTTTTAACCTTTTTGGTTCCCTTGGAGAAGAGAGAACCCAACTACGTTTCCTGAATTCTTCCATACAAAAGTCCTTTTTTGGTTCCTTGAATAGTTTTGCTATTGGAAATAAAGAACTCAGCAGTCTAAGTCCTTCAGCAAATGTTTTAAACACCTAATTTGGGCTGACACCTTGTCCTGGGATTGGGCTGTTAACCTTTCACCCTTCACCCAGCCTGCCATGGGGCAACGATCCCCTTAGACTCCTCCCCAGACAAGGCTACCTCGTGGGACGCTTAAGTCTGTTTAACCTGGGGATTTGGGGAGGCAGCTTTTCCACGCTGCATTGTTCATCATCTCCACTTGTCTTCTATAGTTCCTCCCAATTAACTAGCCAGGGCTTTGAAAACACATTTGATTTTAATGCCTTGTAGACCACTCCTCTGTTCTGAGTGGGAGGAACAAGACTACACTCATGATTTAAGTCCGGACTCACCATTCACTATGTGTGGAATTTTCGAAGAGACGTTGAACCACTCCCTCTGAGTTCAATTCCATCATTGTCTGTAAAATGAAACAAAAATTGCCACAGCAAAATTTATGGTCAGGGTCAGATGAAATGATAGATGTGAAAACTCTCTGTTAACTATAAAGTAAGGGGTTCATAGGTATTTTTTATTATAATGAAGGTAGGATGAAGTCTGACATTTCCTCCTGGAGCACTAAGGTTTATTATCCATTGTTAGGGCCTTGGTGCACCACATTTAATCTTTTGGGCACCTCAGAGGGAAGAATTATAGAATCTTAAAATATTAGACACCTGAAGGGATCACGAAATTCGAGTCCACCCTCCCCATTTTGGAGCCAAGAAAAGCAAGGTCCAGATAAATTTTATGGCTTTACTTAGACCACAGGGCAAGTTGGTTCAACTGAGGTCATCATATCCAAGGATCATCTTAGCATCTTTTTCCAATTTACTTTTTTCATGCTGCAGAAAGAAATTCATTTCAGGCAGAACTTGCCTAATCCCCAGTACAACACAAAGACTTCTTTGAGGAATTTACTCATGTGTTGAGCAGTGAATTCAATTATCGCAATGACAAATGCAAATTTTCCTGAAATAAATGTGTTATCTGTTGGCGAATTTATAAATGAATCATACTGCACAGTTTTCATGAGCTAGTGCACGTCTCAGGCAACCCCAGTGAAACAAATATTGATAACAACTAAAAAAAAAAAACCGTTAAAACTCTAAAGTCTGACACAATAAAAAGAAAGACTGAACCACAATCCTTGCCTTCCCATTGATTTTGTGTTTGGAGGAATTGTATTGGGAAGAGAGCTTGAGGTTTTGTTTTTACTACGGTGGCAATAATGATCCCTTACATTTCTAAAGACCTTCAGAATTTTCAAAGAGAGATTACACACATTCTCACTTTGATCCTCACAACAGCCCTGTGATGGAAGCCTGCAATTTTCTAAGAAAATCCACTCATGTTTTTCAACTGATCTCCTCTTTTGTTTCAGGCATATTGCGACTCAAGGAGCTACAAGTCTCAAGTGCGAAGAGTCAGAATAATTCTGAAAGACAGGCATAATGGCTGAGTTTTTCTGAAGGAGCTGTGTGTATGTATGTGTGTGTGCGTATTTATGGGACTGATAAAGAAATAGTAACAAGAAAATGTGAGAGTGAGTTGGTGAATAAAAATTTGACTAGAATACCCACAGCAACTGGACTTACTGTTTTAAAATTTCGATTTATCTGCTTCTCTTAAGATAAGGTGAAAGACTTTGTAGCTTCAATTTTAGGGAATTTTTAAGTTTGTTATGGCTGCGTAATTGTGGTTGGATCATTTCTTTGGTAACTGACATCACCAGCTATGTGATAGCAACATTTGGGACAATCTACCATGGTGAGTTGGAGTATGGCCTCTGGTGTCAGACTCCCTGAGTTCCAATCCCACATCCAAAACTTAGTAGTGTATGATGTTGTGTGAGCTGCTAAACCTCCCTGCCTCATTTCCTCTTCTGGAAAATGGGCATAATAATAGTACCTACCTCAGAGTTACTGCAAAATTGAATGAGTTCATAAAGTGCTTAGGACAATGTCTGATACAAAGTGAGTACTGTACAGTCAGCCCTCTGCATCCGCGGGTTCCATGTCTGCAGGTTTAACCAACCACAGATCAGAAAGAGTCAAAAAAAATTTTTTTTAATAAAGTTCCAAAAAGCAAAACTAGAATTTGCTGGGTACGGGCAACTATTTACAGAGTATTTACATTGTACTGAATATTATTAAGTAGTCTAGAAATGATTTAAGGTATATGAGAGGATGTGCATAGGTTACAAGCAAATACTATGCCACTTCATAGAGGGGATTTGAGCATCCGAGGGAGGACTGTACGTGTTTGCTCTCATCTTTATTGTTTCTGAATCTATGTCCCCGGCCTCTCTTTTCACTAGGTATTAGCGTGCTGGGTATGTGTCCTACGATGTACAAGGCTTCCTAGTTTGGGATCAATATTTTCTGAACTTTTTCACACAATAAATTGGTATAAAAGCATTTTGCAACTTGGTTTGGAATTTCTTACACAGGGATTAAGAGTCCTGGCTTTGGAGCCAGACTACATGCACGGAATTTCTCTTCGACTTCTTTCAAACTATGCGATCTTGGGCAAGTGATGCTTATCTTTTTGAAGTGGAGTACAATGATGGTACCTCTCTCATAAGATTTTTTGGGGAGTTAAATGAGAAAATATATTCAAAGTGTTTCCCAAAGCAGCTGCCAAATAGTTATAGAATTACTACTAGTCAGCATAGGAGGGGAAGGAGGAAGAGAAGTAGACTTGCACTCAGAAACTCATCTTCCATTTTTTAAAAAAAGGGAATCAAAAGAATAGCTAACATACGACAGGGGCTTCCTGTTTGTGCTGAGTCTCAGTCTAAGATCTGTATGTGCATTATCTTATTTAATTATATCATTAAAATAATATTCTATATATCAAATAGAATAATATATTACTGGTATATATTGTATATACACTTCTTTCATCCTGAGACACAATTTTGAGATTTTTTTTTCCCCTCTGACCAATCATTGTCAGCAAGCCTGGACTTGTGACACTTTTGTAAGAACGCTAAAATAAAAATAGTAATAAAATAAAAATAATAGAATTGTGAGAACTGTGTCAGCTGGTTCAGCAGTTCTCATCAAGACATCAAAGGCTCCATCCCACGGTCCTCTGGCAAGGAAGGGCATCGTGGGGCGTACTGCTAAGATATGCCTTCCATTATCAACAGTCTGTCTATTTAGTATCTTTCCCTCTCTCACTGGTTCAGTGGGAAAAAAATACAGATGGAGAATTAAAAGAAAAAGTTCTCAAATGTAGTTGGTAATATATATTGGACTGAATCCTTGAGAAGTTTCTGAGTTATAATCTCTGGTGTCCTTTGAGAACTAAAACTGACTTAAGTAGATAAACTGCTAGCCTGGAAAGCAACTTGATCATGCTTTTGCTCTAAAGCACATTGTGGGTTGTTTGCAAGCTTGTTATATATTTAATGAAGTATAGTTGATTTACAATATTGTGTTAGTTTCAGGTCTACAGCAAAGTGATTGAGTTATACATATATATTTTTTCAGATTATTTTCCATTATAGGTTAGCACAAGATATTTAATATAGTTCCCTGTGTTAGACAGTGAATCCTTGTTGCTTATCTATTTTATGAGTAGTGGTTTGTATCTGTTAATCCCTATACTCCTAATTTATCCCTCCCCTTCCCTTTCCCCTTTGGAAACCATAAGTTTTTATGTGTTTAATTTAGTAAGTAGATATTATGAAAAATTTGATGTAAGCTTTATGCTTCATTTTCACAAGCAAAGTGATATAGTTGATGCAGACTTTCTTTTTTTTTTTGGCAGAAATTATCTATAGATGATGCAGACATTTTTGGGCAGAAATTATCTGCAGTGACAGAAATGTTCCATGTCTACAATGTCTTGTATAGTTGTCACCAGCCACATGTGGCTACTGAGCATGTGAAATGTGGCTAGTGCAACTGAAGTATTAAATTTTACATTTTATTTATTTTAAACTTAAATTTAAATAGCAGGTAGCACTACTCTCTGTGGCACCATGGCTGCTTCTTTTAAGGACTGGCCACTAAGAGGACCTGAGAGCCTTGAAAGGGCCCGGAGGAAGCGAAACCCAAAAGTGGGGGTGACAGCAATAGCGATCTAGTGCCCAGATATTGGCTCTTAAATACCATCCTCTATGAAAAGGAACCAGAGCTCCTTTGAGAAATGACTGATTCAAGGGCTGGGCAAGGAAAATATAAGATGAACCTGGAACATCTTGTTGAATCAGAAAGCAAAGATGTTCAAAGAATAATGGAGGTTGGGGGGTACAGGTATTTGGGGGAGTAGAGCTCAGTGGTAGAGTGTGTGCTTAGCAGGCACGAGGTCCTGGGTTCAATCCCCAGCACCTCCATTAAAAGAAAAAAAGAGTAATGGAGACATGATGAAAAGAGACAGAAGAGTTCTGGTTTTGGTCCAGAAGGTATAAGTATTCTAAACTCTATTGCTTTCTCTGACTACAGCTAAAAATCCTGGATAGAATGTGTAAAGCAACTATCAGAAGACTCTGGGAGGGGGATTGGAGCAGGATGACTAGGTAGGGAGCCCAGACTTTGAGGGACCACCCAGCAGTGTATCTCCTGGGTTGTTTCTCTTTTTTCCTCCTAGACAGCCTGTCTTGGGCTCTCGGACAGCGTGAAATCTAAAACTAAACCTAGGTACCAACAGAAAAGGCTTTGAGAAAAGCCCGTGCTTTCTAGCCTGAGGACTTGGAGGAGGGAATCCTGTGGACAGAGGTCTTTTGATTTTCACTGGCTTCCTCCAGATGAGAGCCAGCAAGGAAAGAGCAGACCTCCCCTCCCCATCAGTGGCAGCAGCAGTGGAAGTGGCCCTTCTAGGGTGAAGCTCTTGGGATTTCTCCTCACCCTCTACCAGGTGAGCTCCAGCAATGAAGGGGCATCTCTCCCCCAACTTCAGTATGGCGAAGGTGGCTACTATGGGGCTGAGCCCTTGTGAGTTTCTGACATATACCAGATGAGCACCAGCAACAAAGGGGCATTGCTGAAATACTCCTGCTGTAGCCAGCAAGTCAAGAAGGTTACAACTGCCTGAGTTGAAAAGGTTGAATCCTTTATCAACTCCGTAGAGAGCAGGGAAGAAGACAGAACACAGAATAGAAAATAATATTGGTATCTGGGTACAACCATGGAACAAGGAAGCCTGCCCCTCTCTACTCTACGCTAATACAGTGTACTCCCCATCTGGCTCTGTTGTAGACAGGTGCTGACTGAGATGCAGCCTGGAGGCAAGAAAGCATCAACTGTTTCCCATCTCAGGCTTTTATTTTGCTCAGCAGAGGCCAAAGTGACATATAATGATTGGAGTGGGAATTAGTTACAGTGGCAAGACTGTTGCTAAGAGACAGAAACCACAAGAGTGGTGTCTGCACTCAAGGATTATGAACAAGATTTCTGGCTTTGGGCCTTAGTCCACTGTCACTGCTAACATACTAACAGGCCAGCAGCCAACGGCTGGTTTAAGGGTTGTTATTGCCAGAGAGGTCCCAAGCTTGCAAAATAGTGTCTTGAAACTGATCAGATTTTTTTCCTTCAATCCCTAGATGCCAGAGCTCAAACTAATAGGAGAGAACTATTGAAGTGGTTTAGCCTTCAGAATAAGAATTCCTCTAGAATATACCTCCCTGGAGTGGCCAGGAAGGCAAAGAACAGTCGGGTTTCTGTCGCTTGCAACTTAAAAAGCCTTTACTAGTACCAGCTGAAATTTGGTTCTCTTTTCCTGGCCAGGCTGTCTCAAGATGACTTATGTATATATTTCTCCCATATATTCCCAGCCCCAAGATCTCCTCCGTGGGTCATCCTTCCAAGTTTATCCCAGCCCCGAGGGTAGAACTGAAAGCAGAGTGGAGTGGCAAGGGAAACCATATTCTTTTTGGATCCAGCTGACATCTTGCTGTTCCAAGGCTGGTGCCTTTTTCCCACCCCAGCTTTAATAAACTTTATCACGATTGATCGTACTTTCCGTGTTATGTGTTAAAATGAGTATTTGAACCAGATGAGTATCCAAGATTTTTCCAGATTCCTCTGGGGCATGGGACTCAGGCATCTCATTAATGAAAGCGCACCCTATTTAAGGAGCCATGGCATATGAATGGGTCCCTCTAATTCTCTGGCACAAAGCCATGCTTGTAGTAGGTTTCTTGGTGACTATTCCATTGATCACTAATCTGGGGTAAAGCCGACGTAGCTGAACCTTTCCCTGTATAGGATGATTTTGCCTCACTGTTCTTGCCTTGGGCTGTTGTAGTCTTTTGATGAAGGTCTTAAATTAACAAGCGCATTTCACATCTAGAACTAAGACAACCCTTCCTGTTCTCCCCATTCCAAATGAGGACAATTTCATCCCTATCACTCCAAGATCCCTTGCCCCCAAAAGCTCAGATACCAATTAGCCTCCACTAGAGATTAATAAACAATACGATAATGACAGATAAAAAGACTAATTCAGTGGCTGAGAGAATCACTTTAATTAATTTAATCCCGGCTGAAAGATCAGCTGTGCTCAGGCCTACTCACCAGCAGGGCCCATTTATCCCAGTCTGTGCCTTCCTCGAAAACCAGGGCGTGCTCGGGAGCCGGCACTTAAGCAACAATGAGAAACAGATTGTACTGTCAGGCTTCATTAAAGGTCATCATTAGTATTCCAATTTGAAGACAGTTGCTCCAGTTCAACCTTTTACCAATTCTTCCCTGGTGCATTGTGAAGTTTGGTTCAGCTGTGAAACGGAAAGATTCTCCCCGGGCTCCGTTGGGATGGGTAGCATTTGATGCCTGTCGCGCTGCAGCTTAAAGGGCAAATCCCTCGGCGAAGTGACGGTCCGAGACTCTATTTGAAAATCAAGTCATGTGCAGCTGCCTAGAATCCGGACCTTTCAAGGAATGGAACTTTCTAGGACTCAGCCCTAGCCATCAGGAACAGGGTGGCATTGTCATCCTCCCCAGGAGTCTATTTCAACTGTTCCCTTGCAAAAGAAAAGCTGAAAAAAAATTTTTAATGGAACCACGGCAAGTGACAACTAGGAATCACCATCGAAGTGGGAAATAGCTCTGGGCCCAAGGCTCCATGGAAGGTCAGGGAACTACCCTGCCTGGGAGGCCTCTAAATGCAACAACCCTCAGAGCCCAATCTCAGCTGGCTTCAGGGAGACAGTTTTCAGACTGCTCATTTCACAGAGGAGATGAAATTTGCATTTTCTCTCTCTGCAATCTGCCAATTTTAACAACTTTTCCTCTGCTGAAGCAATTTTTATTTTTAGGTGATTGTGTGCACAGGGGTAAAATTTTACATGCATTTCACCCTTTTTGTTGGTAAGCAGAGCAACAGTCTATAGTCTGCCTGTTTGGAGAATTAGGTCATCTCTGCAGGTGCTGCTCGTCACCTGGCTTCTCTGACTCATTCCTCTCAGGGCTTTTCTTATTGGATTGTTAGTCTTTGATCCCTTCCCTATGCTTGTCTCACTTTATTTGGTGCCGGTCTGTACTGTTCCTTTTGAGAACTAGAGTCTCTTTTGCACTGGATTCCAATCTCCAAATGAATGTGCCCCCCAGAATCAATCTCTATCCTTTCCTTCCTTTCTTGCTGCTTCTTTTCTCTCTGTCTCTGTGTCTGTCTCTCTCTCCCTCCCTCCATTCTTAACTCTTTCTTCTTTCAGGTTGGTAAACATCTAGAGCAATACAGCTAAAATAGGGAAATAAGTGGAAAACTCTGTGCCTCAACCACCCTTGTCAACATACACCTGATGTCCAGGGTGGTACAGATGACAAGGTCTCACTGGGGACGTTTTTAACAAAATCAGCCAGAAAACTAATTTTTAAGTAGTTGTGCTTGTAAATGAGCCCAATGAAGCCTAAATCTGCTTTGTTGCATTTGCTTCTGTTTCTGTCTGTGTGTTTTCTGAAACTCTATGTTATGTTATGTTTGTTTGAAGTTTAGATTAGCAGATACAAACTACTATGTATAAAATAAACAAGGTCTTAATGTATAGCACAAGGAACTACGTTCACTATCTTGTAATAACCTAAAATGAAGCTCTATATTTCGAATGGCCCATTGTTAACCATAGGATGAAGTCTTAACCTAATATTCGCAGACCCATCTGCTAAACTCTACTAGGACCTTCCAAGCTCTGCCCATGTCAGTGTTGCCTTGTGGTTTTCTCGGACTCTTTCTCCCCAAATAGAAGTGATAGCAGCTTCCTCTGTGCCCTGTAGCTCCAAAGTACATCCTGGATGATGGCGATTTGAACATGTCATTCTAGCTACCCGTCTATATGTCTGTGAGTACCCTGTGGGTGAGATGGATGGTTGTTGTTGTTTCTTTTGTTTTTTAATCCTGTATCCTTAGCACAGGCCTGGCACAGAAACAACATACAGTAAAGATTGACTCAAAGAAATACTCACCGCATGGCCCTTGGCCCTCAGTTCACATGTCCATCTTGTTCACTGCTGTATCCTCACACCTGCCATAGTGCCTGGGGATATAGTAAATGATCAAATGATAGATCAAATTGTTTTGGACTCCCTTCTTCATCTCACAAGACTCTTTTCTCCTGGAATGTAAAGGCAAGTATCATATTTTAAGTCCCTCTTCTCTGCCCTGTAGTGATATTGATAATAAATGGAAATCTCTGATATTTGCACTGCAATCTGTGGTTCACAGAACCTGGCCCTGTAACCTGTCCTGTTGGATCTATGTTTTCAATGCCTTTTAGAAGCAGTGGTGAAGAAAAATGATGCTGTTTGGTTAGACAGATCAATTAGTTGACAAATACTGGCTGCCTAAGAGCAGGTGCATAAATGTTTATTGAATGAACAAATTAATGAAGTATTTGCCTCATGATCTGAATACACAGCTCTGAGTTAGGGGTCCTGGAAAATATGTTTTTAAAAAGTATAAGATATAAATCTTTACAAAATAGGCTCACACAGCTCTCAGTCACCCTGTTTGTGTCCTGCCCTTCTGCCCAGTAGGGCCCTACTGCCTCCACCCACCTGGACATCCATGCTCTCTGTGGTTACAAGTCCTACCAGTCATGCAGAGAAGAGATCCAATAAGTCATTTCTACTTTAGTGTAAATTAGCACCACAAGCTCCCACCACAGGTTGAATTCTGCTTCTCAAGAGCCCAGGGTAGTGTCAAGCACTGAGTAGTTAGTCTATTAATGTGTAGAATATAATTGAAGTAGGAGTGGAGGCAGAGGACCCAAAGGAGAGTATCGTCAGTGGAAGGATTTGCAGTGGATATTAAGACAGCAGGGTCTGCTTTGTTCCCCTTAAACTCTAAACAGCTACCCTTCCTTCACCTAATCCAGGCAAGACCCCATGCTTTCTGCAGAACTGTATAAGATAAAATAAGTGCTCTTTGTTACAAACTGTTGCGTTTGGGGAGTGGTTTATCATGCAGCTTTATGGCAGTAATAGATGACTAACAAAGCATCACACAGGTGACTTGGGGCTTGTCTGCGAGGGGTAGGGAGGGTGGATGAAATGGGGGAAGCTGAGCAGGTGGCTCAGGACCGCACCTCACTTTTATCCACTTTACATATCAGGCTCTGAAGAAGGGCATTGGCAGCAAGAACATTTTCACACCAGTGTGCTGTTTGACTTCTAGTGAGTTTTCCAAATCGGAGTTTCAAGGATTCTCTGAAAACGCCCGAGTTTTGGTTTTAGGGCTCACTGGAAATAAATGTGAATCCGAGAAATAAATATCATAGGGAAGTCCAAACATCCCTACCTACTAGACCTTTCCTCAGCTGCAGAGGTTTTGCCTGCTCAAAACCTGCATGTCATATGAATGGGATGAATGAGAATTTGGAACTTCTTTTGGCTCCTTCTTGGAACTCACTGGTGATGTCTGACTGCCCATGCTATGCTCCCTTTGAGACCCAGGGAGGTGTTTTCCAGATGGCAGGCTCAGTTATTCCTGGAAAATGCTTTAGGGTCGAGGTCCCTGGAGTAGACATTTATCATTATTTGGCTACCCAGCATTTAGTCCCATTACTTCAAAATAAATAAATTTATTAAGACATAATTGATATAGAAAAAAACCTGCACGTGTTTAATAAATACAATTTGTCGAGTTTGGGCATATATATACACTCATGATACTATCAGCACGGACAAGGTAATTAGCATATCCTTCATCTTCAGAAATTTTCTTGTGTCCCCATTTTTGGTGGTAAGAATGCTTAATGGGAGATGTGTCCTCTTAATAATTTTTCAAGTGCACAATACCATGTTGTTAACTGTAGGCACTGTGCTACCCAGAAGGTCTCTAGAACTTATTCATCTGTCATAATTGAAACTTTATACCCATTGAACAACAACTCCCATTTCCAGTTCCTGGCAACCACCATTCTACTCTCTGTTTTTTGGTTAACCAGTCATATAAGTGGAATCCACTGGTATTTGTCTTTCTGAGACTGGCTTATTTCACTTAGCATAATGCCCTCCAAGTTTATCCATGTTGTCACAAATGATAGGGTTCCCTTCCTTTTTAAGGGTGAATAATATTCTATTGTATGTATATACCAATTTTCTTTATCAGTGCATCTGTTGATGGACATTTGGGTTGTTTGCATATCTTGGTTATTGAAAATAATGCTCCCTTGTACATGGGAAACCAGATACTTCTCTAAGATCCTGTTTCAGTTTTTTTGAACAAACACCCAGAAGTGAAATTGCAGGATGATATGGTGGTTCTATTTTTATTTTTTGGAGGAAACTCCATACTGCTTTCCACAGAAGCTGCACCATTTTACATTCCCACTAACAGTGTACAAGGCTTCCAATTTCTCTGCATCCTTGCCAGTACTTATTATCTTTTATTTTTTTGATAATAGACATCCGAACTGGGGTATGAGGGGATATCTTATTGTGGTTTTGATTTGCATTTCCTTCTTGATCAGTGATGCTGAGGACTTTTCCATGTACCTGGTGGTCATTCGTATGTCTTCTTTGGAGAAATGTCTATTTCCTTTGCCCGTGTTTTAATCAGGTCATTTATTTTCTTGCTGTTGAATTGTAGGTAGTCCCATGTATTATTTCCTCTCCGGACACTTCCCTTTTGTATGTAGTCTTGGTAGAAGGTAGTAGCTAGCTCTTACCCCAGAAGCCCAAAATGCCAGATTTCACCCTCCATCTCATATGCAAAAGAATAGACGTATGACTTCCCTTTGATCAGTGAGACACCTCATCTTCTGTGGGTATCTAATATCTATCTAACAAACTCCATTTTCTTTCTAATATAGACAGAGCCTGTTTTGTTGCTGCAATAAAAAAAACCCTAGTGATACTCCTTGCAAGTTCACTTTCCATCTGCCTCTCCCGCTTTAGATTGCCCTGTGAAGACAATGGTGTATGTGTCACATATCTGAAGGAAAGGATGCAAGCAAAAGAGACCTGAGTAAACATCACGTTTGTGGATTCTCAGACCTCAGTTTCTCTCTGAGTGCCTTTGGAATAAGAATAA
Source organism: Vicugna pacos (assembly GCF_048564905.1). NCBI lineage: Eukaryota > Metazoa > Chordata > Mammalia > Artiodactyla > Camelidae > Vicugna > Vicugna pacos. The sequence goes on from NC_132996.1 coordinate 41,386,117, forward strand.
ATGGACTTGTGCTTTACCACGTACTTAGCTAAAGCCCTATAATCATTAAAGGCTGTGATTGGGAAATCTGGAATAGATCATGTCCTTTCAACCCTATCCTTACTGGATTCATGTTTCGCTGCCTTCCTGAAGTCTTTTCTGAAGATTGGGCCCACATTGATATTCATTATGTGGCTACCAGATACAGTGCTACAGACATTTAACTGAATTATTCTTAAATAGATTAATGTTTCAGTATTTTTCTTCTTTTTTCCAACTCTGCTGTGAGCTCCTCAAAGACAGAGACCACACTTTGACTCACATTCCCCTAAAAGATATTCAAAGAGTAATTACTAATCACTTTCTCACTGAATTAAATCAAAAAGATGGGTAATCTAAAAGTAGAATAAACTGTGGCTTATTCATCTATGTAGCTGAGTTCTAGTGGTTTCTGACACAGAGTTTGTCCTCTATAAGTTTTTGCTGCATGAATGAATGAATGAATGAATATCAGTTGCATCTTTCTATCACAATGCAACTCCACGCCCGGGACAGTGGAGAATGAGCTTTGTAGTAAAACACTGAAAAACAACAACACGTTAAAATGAGGTCTTGTCTTGTTTTCAAAGAATAATGCTTTGAAACTGACAGCAATCTGAACAGTTCCACTGGATGCTCTTGACATCAGTGTCACTAAACATGAGACGTTTATAACCCAACTTTCACATAACTTAACATCAATGTTTCTGCCTGGTTGTACAAAACAGAGCAAGAGCTACAACACATCCAGTGAAAGTTACAGCACAGTCAGACCACAGGCTAAGGCCCATATGGCAGAAAGATTTAAAAATTAAGGAATCTGGCCACTGCTGAAAACCAAGATTGAGATTCTTAATTTTATAATATGTACCATGTTTTAATAACATTAATCAGTATAAAATCTTCTGTGTTGCCTAAGTCATGAAAGTTTAAAAATCTGCCCTCAATTTGGTCTTTTGACATGACATGGTAGAGTAGAAAGTAATTGTTCTAGACCAGAACGCCTAATTCCTTTTCTGGCTCTAACACTTACCTGGTATGTACCATAGGCAGGTCACAAACCTACTGGAGACTTGTTTCCTTTCCTGTAAACTGGAGATGACACTAAAACTCACTCCACGGAGTCATTGTGAGTGTCCAATTATGCAATATGTGATGCAGAAGTACTTTACATATTAAGAATATCATGTTGGCTGATCTGTGTGGCAAGAACAGAAAATCAATTTTAAAGCTTAAATCTGGAAAGAAGGTGTTGGCTTTCATAACTGAAAAGCCCTGAGATGGATAAGACTCCAACAGTCTTTTCTCTACAGCCTCAAGATGGCTGTACACTGGGCTACATGCAGGCTTTCTTTTTCACATTCTAGGGGGAAAAAATGATGCTTCCCATATCCTTCAAACAAAAGTTCTAACTTTTACTGTGATTAGACGGCTCCTGAATAAGGACAGATCAAGATTATCCAAATTGGCCTAGAGGTATCAGGGCCATGCCTAAGACCAAAAGATGAAGTCAGTACCACCCAGAGTATATAGATGCTGGCCAATGAGTGATGTATTTCCAAAGAAAAATTAAGAATTGGGAAAAAAAGGAAATAAATGCTGAGTGGGCACAAGTCTCTCCATTGTATGACTGGCACAACTTTATATTCTGATGGATGTTAGTAGCATAGCTCAGTTTGGTATACATCTGTGCATTTAATCTCTTCTACAGTTTTGCTTTTAAGATATTTAAGTGTTTTTAAATCATAATATTTCCGTCCTTCCTTTTTGTTACCATCTCTCAAATTACTGAGTTTACTCCCGTGATGAGTCATATTACACATTTAATGTGTAATATATGGAAGAGCTTAGGAAACTGCAAAGCATTGTGCAGACGGCAGATACTTTTCCTTGCTACTTTGCTTGTCAAAATGGTCCTTTGACTTTGGGGATGCTGGCTAGCACGTTAGGCTCGTGTGATTCTCTGGATAATCAAGGTCCTTGGAAACTAGATTTATTCTTTAAATATAAGCCTTATAGTTCCTGGGGGAGAAAAATCCTCAGCCCAGCTCTTATTAGACAATCTAGCCTTAGGCTTTTCTGAAACAGGTGGCTCACTGGCTCTTAGTATAATTGTACTAGTCATTTTTGTCACAGTTTAATTTGTATGACGATTTACCGTTCACAGACTTCTTGAAAAGAGTCTAAGAGCAGTGAATGGATGTTGGAATTTTGTAGATTTGGGGCCTAAGGGTCAGACCCCTGAGTGAGTGGCATGTCTAGTTTAGACTGAAAACCATCATAAGCAAAGTTCCTAGTGGCGTATTTAAGATCTAGATCTGCCCTAAATCTTTATTTCTTTCTAAAATTCCTAAATATCATAAGGCTTAAGACAAAAGCCTGTAAAATCATCGCATGATTTTACATACCTGAGCTCATTTGATTCTCACAACCTCTTTTGAGATCGGTAAGGACTATTAGCTTTACTTTAGAGATGAGGAAACTGAAGCCCAGAAAGGGCAAAGGACTTGCCAGAGGTCAAATAGGAAGTGTCAAGTCCACATCTTTTGATTCCAAATTCAATGCTCTTTCTACAACAGCATGGAGTTACATTTGGAAATTTATGGGGATGACAACAAAAGTATCAGATTCCTTTTGGACCCTACGAAAGTAAGCACTTAGAATCAATTAGTAAGATAGGAATAGAATCTTCATCCTTGGGGAGTTTTACAAGTCAAAAGAATCTCCAGCTTAATCCAAACAGAGGCTACAGGAAGAGCTTAGTGACTTAAAGGCTCCTCCAACTCTTATGTTCTGGAATTCTGGAATCCATATTTCAAAGGCAGATCATCGTTCCAAGAGCTTTGATTACACTGTCAGGAATAACTTACCCATATTAAACCATCTGTTTCTGACAACTGGCATGCTTTACTAACAACTAAGCCTACTTTTGAGCCATGACTATGGAAGGAACTAATGTTCTCAGGCAGTCCATCTTGTCCAGGAAAAAGAGGCTAATACCAAACAAATGAATTCATTTGGCTCTGTAGGAAGTGTGTGATCCCCTCCCTGCAATTTCAACAGAAAAGGCCATCCAGTTTTAAAGTGAGAAATTTGGTTTGCAGATGAAGTCATTCTTGTGACCACTAACCATAGTTACTCATTGTTAACCATGCCACTTTTTTTTTTTAACCATGCCTCTCTGAGTAAGAGTAGATTTGATTTTAATCGCTAGTTTTCCTACAAAGAACATATTTTTGTTTTTTGTTGTATAGTCCTGTATATGTGTCCTTGCAATTCAGATTACACCAAGTATTTCATTACCAAAGCATAATTAATTTAAGATAGGAATTTTGATATCCATTTTTGTAGCATCTTAGAAGACTAAATGATGATTTTGTAATAAGCAGAGCTAATTAAAGAAAATGGTTTTGAAGTTACTGTACAAGATGATCAATCTTGTAATGTAGAGTCAATGTAATTTGGAGCTATTTTGAGGGGGTTAAGGTGGAGTTATTGTATGGGGGTTATTTTTTGTTGTATTAGCACAACAAAATTATTGCCAAAATTACAGTATCTTTGAATAAATACTCGCATTTTGGATGTTTTTTCTTAATAAGCATATGTAATTATTTTAACACAGCAAGTACATGCTTATTTTAAAATGTAATTACTATGTTTTCATTGAATTTCATTCATTTGCATATAGCTGGATTTGTACCAAAAAGAATATGAAGCAGAATGCTATCTCTTAATTTAAAAAAATTTTTTTTAATTTTTAAAATGGACTTTATTTTTATTTTATTTTATTTTTTAACATTTTTTATCGAGTTATAGTCATTTTACAATGTTGTGTCAAATTCCAGTGTAGAGCACAATTTTTCAGTTATACATGAACATATATATATTCATTGTCACATTTTTTTTCCTCTGTGAGCTACCATAAGATCTTGTACATATAAAAACGATGGTTAGATGCCACGAAGTAGGTGGCAATGCCCTAACCGCATGCATGTTGTCAGGCCCGGGGGCTTCTTCCATCCTTGTCAAGGGGAGTGCTAACCTTCTCTCCTTTCATACAACACTAAAAAAATTTTTTAAATACATATACATAATTTCAGATCAACAAAAGAAGCTTAAAATATTATCAGCTAACTTTACTCTCTTCTTTTGGGAGTAAACTTAAGTCTTTCCACTTTTCAGTTCCCAAACAAATTCTTGATTCATTCAAGTAGGTGGTAGAAATCTATCCGATCTGCTAGTAAATATTAGATTCTCACTCAATAATCTCTAGTGGACCAGGGAGCTTCCGGGACTCCTTCTAGTCCCAGGTGCCTTTTTCTTTAAACTCTCACCAGCCAGTACGTATTTGCTGAGGGATTTATCCACAGCACTGTGATTTACAATGATTGACGTTATAGCAGGATGACTGTTGAATGCCCAGGTGAATTCTTCTCACCAATTAAGGCGTGGCAGTCTTGTTGACTGGAAAATTAAGGACTGCCACCATCATCATGACTCTTGTTATTGAAGCAGGTATTGGATTTTTTTAAACATTTTTTATTGATTTATAATCATTTTACAATGTTGTGTCAATTCCAGTGTAGAGCACAATTTCTCAGTTATGCATGCACAGGTATCGGGATTGACAAGAAAAACTAGATTAGAAACCCTTGGCTTGCTGGGTTCTACTCAGAAACCTTTCTTTAATACCATCTTAACACAGAATAGGACATTTTCGTCTGCTGGGGCTCTGCAAGAACTCTAACTTCTATGTTTGAATGAGTTATTTTATACTGATCTTCAGAGTCATTAAGTAGCTTTTCAGCATGGGAATGAATGTGGCAGGGCTAAGCTAATTACACTTTTCACCCAGGATGAGGATGAAAGTGAACTGTCTGCTGTTGTAATCAGATAGTGCATTTCTTATCTGGGTCAGAAATAGTAAGTACTATGAAATAAAATTTGGCCATAATAATCATTAGTTATGCTGCAACTATTACATCCCCGGTGCTCCCGAATATCTACATATATAACCCTCCTCACAATCCTGTGTCCTGAGCCATTATTTATTTTTTTTTTCTGGAAAGCTTGTACCCTTTTACTAACTTTTCCCATTTGTCCCTCCTTCCAGTCCCTGACAGACACCATTTCACTTTCTGTTTCTATGAGTTTGACTTTTTTTCTTTCCTTAATGTCATGTTTAGATGCAAGTCGGTGTAAGATTTCAAGCAGTCGGTGCAGAGATATTTAGCACTGCACTGCCCTCTGGTGCTTTCAACCAAGTTTACAGCATCAAGGTGATGAACACCTCACCGCCTTCCTCCCACCACTTCTTCCCTCTTTCACATCCACAGTTGAGTTTGCCCGCTAGTTTTAAATTTAAATTGAGGTTTTAGAAGGCTCTTAGCAGATAATGGTGTCTTTGTCCACCCTGGAATCCTGAATGCTTCCTGCTTTGCACTCAAGATTTTCTCCCCTTCATTGCTCTCTCTTAACAGTAAATTGCATAAAAGTGGTAAAAAGACTGCAAAGCAGCCAGTTTCCAAGAGCTCAAACGTTTGAAAGGGAAACTGCAATATTTATTGAGCTGAGAAGTTGACTGTGTTCTGGTAAGTCATTTTTATAATTAGTCAATTATGAATTCCCAGTTATAAATAATTAATCAATGTAAACCAGAGCTCCTAAGAGGAAACACAATTGACAAATGGCCAAATTGATGAAAAACCCAACTCTAGGCTTCCTTAAAATGACTTTAAACAGAAAGAAGGAACTCTGAGAAATTCCTTAAAGTGACAAAAATGCCAACAGATGGAAACAGACTCCCCAGACTTAACTAAAATAACCAATCTTTGTAAAACCGGTAATCAGGAAAATTGTTTTCCTCAAACTATTACTTTGACCAAATTGTCCACTGAGCCAATTTAATTTCCACCAAACTACTTTCTTCCAAGTCATGTTTGGACAAATTATTTCAATTTACATTCGGCCAAACCCTACGTTATCCACACAAGCCAGTCAGTGTAAGGAATTCAGTCATCAAAATGAGATTTTTTAAAACCTCCTTTACCTAGAAATATATGAATTCAGTTTTGTCTTCCCTTATGTATCTTGCTTGATTTTTTTACTGTTTTCATTATCATGTAATTTGATCCTCACAAAAAGCTGGGAGATTATTTCTATTTTACACTTAAGGAGATGAAGTTTCAGTGATGCTAAAGGATTTGTCCAAGGTCACATGGCTCACAATTTGGCAAAGCTACAAAGAGACCCCAGATCTTTTAGGCTCTATGCTGGGGCCGATTCCATCACCACAGTGCCAAGAATGTAGAGCCTGCCTTGCCATCAGGGATGAAGCCTAGAATAGAGTTTCGGAACATTCACACTCAGTTTCAGTGTACTAACCAGGCACTCACAGAATCCTGCTGCGGAATCCGAGGGAAACGAGCTCATTTTAAGGGTAGAGTTGATATATCTATCAGTTAATGTGTGTGTGTGGGTGTGTGTGGGGCGGGGTGTTTACCCCCTACAAATTGACAGTGTGGAAGAAACAAGGATTTTTGACCAATGTGATCAAGTGTGTAGTGTTCTCAAGTAGTCTGCTCTCCAGTTGTCCAATGTGTTCAAGGAAAGCCAACCCACATTTGTTCATTCATTCATCTAGCAAATGATTATTTAGTGCCTATACTGTGTCAGGCACCACCCTAGGTGTTGAGGATATAACAGTGAGGAAAACAAAGTCCTGCCTTCATAGAATGGTCATTCTAGTAAGACAGTAAGTAGCATAGCACGGTAGGTGATTGCAGGATGAGTCTGATGGTTCTGATTATAGTGACCTTGACCAATACTCAAGGAAAGGAGAAGTCAGTGAGGGTCTGAGTGGTGTGGAAATGTATCCCTGTCACAGGGAGCCACAAATGTCTGAGGTCATACTTTTTAAATGTGTGTTATACCAGGGATATGCATATCATTTGGGGAGATATCAGTTTTATAATGAGTAAGACTAGAAATGGATTTAGATCTTGATTCTTCCATTTATTAGCTGTGTGATCTTAAATGTATCACCTAATGGTTTTTACTCTCAGTTTCCTCATCTGGTAATGGGAATATTAGTATCTATCTCATCCCTACCTCACAGAACTATCATGAAGATTAAAAGACAACTAAGATACAGAAAGCATTTAGCCCAGTAGCTGTCATAGATTGAGAAATTAATCAAAGAAAGGAGGATATAGCTCAGTGGTAGGGCACATGCTTAGCATGCATGAGGTCCTGGGTTCCATCCCCAGTACTTCTGTTAAAAATTTTTTTGAATAAAGCTAATTACCCCCCTCCACACACAAAAGTTTAACACACACACACACACACAAAGATATTAATCAATATAACTGCTGTATCAGTCAGGATGCTTTAAGTTGCAAATGACTGAAACAAAACAGAATTTATTGGCCAACATAATTATAGTCAAACAGTGCCTTAGGACTCAATCTCTCTATCTACGATTTTACCTGGACTCCTAAGGATGGGTAGTGTCTGAATAAGAATTAATAGACACCAAACTCTTAAATGTGACATGGTTCCAAGCACTCTGTGTGGATTATCTCATTTAATCGTCACAACACCCAACAAGGTAGGTAGTATAATCATCCCATTTTACAAACGAGGAAACTAGGGCACAGGGTGAGTAACAGCTAGAAAATGGCAGAAATGGAGATTGAACCCACTCTCTTACTCCAAAGCCTTTGTGCTGAACAATTGCACAGACTTCCTCTGAAGACATGAATAGGTGAAGAAAAGAAGAGTTTCAAATAAGAAAAAAATAAAGTGTTACGAAATTTTTGATTTCTGTTACTGATGAAGTCAATGAAAATTGTGGGTTCATTTAGCTTTGTACCAACAGCATCTAACTAGCAGACAGACAGACAGCAACTAATGTTTGACACGTGAATTAATTCATCATTAGTTTTCTCCTTAACCCTCTGCATTCTCCAGGAGTGCTTACTTATTTAAGCATTTTCATTTGTCAATTACCCAGCTCTTCCCAAAGTATCAGCCAGTAAACTTATGCACATAGTCATTTCATTTTTGAAAAATCAAGAGAACTCAGAGTAAGCATCCTGATATAAAAGGTCGGAGAGGATTTTCTGTCACTGAACGGTTCCCAGGAAAGCAATCATTTACACTTTCTCTGGCGCCCTCTTGTGGCAGAAACTAATCGAGAGTGCCGATGCTTCAGGGAGTTAAGAGAGGTGAAACGCTCTGAATGTACACCCACGGAACACACACACACACACAAACACACACATACTTACAGATTATACTTTTTCCCCCTCTCTCTGCATGTTACTCTAATCAGTGCCTGCGTCAGGAGTTGTAAAATATTATGTAAGCTGGGTTTCCTCAAGTTCCTCTAGGCTGTGATTTACCTCATCAGTTTGAATTTCCTCCCCCTCTTATTCCTAGAGACTTAACAAAAACCTCTGAAAAATGCCTTTGCGTGTTTTGGGGAAATATGTGTCACATGTGTTATCTGGCAAGACTGCTCTCACTGGTCTCTCTCTCTCTCTTCGTCCCCACACCCTCTCCTATCCTCAGGATCAAGGTTCTGATTTCCTTAAGAAGTTCCAGCTGCATGAAGTTCTCTCTGGGAGAGGGAAGTATATCCACTCTTCTTTCACTTTGCCTTTACTTAAAAGGCCCCGTAAAGCAGTTCTGCTTCTTCAACGTCTTGCAGAGGTTTTGTTTGCTCTCGAGTGACACAGGTCTTTTAGCTTTTCCCCCTACACCATGGGACTCTGATGTGCGACCTCTGGAAAGAAACAAGCTCAGGAGGTAAGTGCAAGTGCCAGATTCCACCTTGCCGTGAACCAGGTGTCCTGCTCTATCAGCTAGATAAACAGGCTCAGATAGTTCCGACTTGAGCTGGAACCTGCATTATATTTCCATGACATTGAAGAATCAGTGATAAAAGTATTAATAATAATGGCTGACTTTCATTTGATGCTTAGTAGGTACTAAATACATTGCTGAGTGCATTACAGGCAGAATCTTAATTTTCACAAGTCCCCTAGGAAGGACGTAATGTGATCATCTTCCCTTTACATATAAGAACACTGAGGGGTAGAGCGGTTACATGCTTCGAGAGACACTGTAGCTTTGAGAGAATCTGTTTGCTGCAGTTGTTTGAGCCAGAAGACGGCAGTTCCAATGCTGGCGCTACCACTTTCATATTGGGTGACTTTTGGTGAGCTGCTTAATCTCTCTGTGCCTCAGTTTCCTAATCTATAAGGATAATAATTCCTGCTTCAGCAGGATATTGTGAGTGTTGACTGTGTTAATGGTCCTTGGCATGTATTAAGTGCTATGTAAGTACTTTTACAAAAAGAAGTGAAGCCGGTGTTGCTTCAGGCTGTTAATGGTCTCCTAATGGATATTGTTAGGAAATAGATCCTAATAACACATTCCACTGGGGTGAATTTCTCCTTTGCGCGGCAGAATCATCTAAGGAGCTTTTAAAACTACTGATCCTGATTCAGCAGGTCTAGGGCAAAGACCAGGCATCTTTATCTTTCTAAACCTTCAGAAGATGTTAATATGTAGCCAGAACTGCCAGTCACCGCCAGAGGACTTAACAAGTCAACAAAGTGCTTTCCCATCATAAAATAATATTACTGTCATCTGTAAAATAGGAATGGTTGACAAGTTGACTTCTCACTCTCCTTCTAGGTCACGTAAAAGATGAAATCCATCCACACGAAAGTTTTTCTTGAGTACCAACTAAGTGTTAAAACTGCCCCAAGAGCTGGGGCTGTCGTCGTGAGAGAGGGGGGCTGCCTGACCTCCCAGTGTCCAGTCTTCCTGGGCTGAGGTATACTGTACTTACCTACTCAGACTTGCCCAAGGTCACACAGCTGTCAAGTGGCTGGTCAAGGTTCAAATCTACTTCTTTTTGATTTCAAAGTTCATGCTTTGCATCACATCAGGGTTCTGGCAGGAAAACATAGAGTGTTCAAATGGAGAATGGAAGATGATTTAACAAGAGAAGATTTACCCAGGCATGGAGTGTTAAAGAAAACCCAGCAAGGAATGCTGCTGGGTCCCAATTCTGGCAACAGCCCGGTGGCATTACCACACCTACATCTGAAGGGGTGTGGCTGGGAGAGAGTACCTGTAGCTGTGAGGGGACTGTCGAACAGGAGTTGTGCCCTTTGGTAGAGGACCAACCCGCAGCCACCCCACAGAGAGGGATGTAGAAGAAAGACCCTAATCTCACATTCTTTTCCTTTTTAGATCCAATCAGTGCTTTCTGTTGGCCAAATCCAACTAGAAACTAGACGATAACGGAGAATGGGTGATACAGTCTCCCTTAGAGGTCTGCTTTGGGGTCACAGAGAAGGGTGCAGAGGATTGAAAGTGGATCTGAAGGGGCAAAAGAAAAATGCCCAGTATCCTAGAGTTTCGCAGACTTTCTTCACTCAAATATTACCTTCATGAATTCATCATATCCCATGTGTACTCTACACTCCCCTGTGCTTACTATTTTTTTTAAATGCCCTCACTCTTACCTTACTAAACGAATTAATAGTAATAAGGACTGATAAGTGTATTAATAGTAATTAAGGTAATATGCAGCTACCTTAAGTAGAAGAAAACCATTAAAAGTACAATGAAAAGAAATCAAGTTTACTGAAATTTAAAAAATTAAAATTAAATAATATTACAAAATCATTATTTTATGAGGTCAGGTACATATTGGCCCCAACCTGCCTGTCCAGTGTGCTCTCCCCCACCCTTGCCCAATGCATTTATCCCTCCAGTTCAGCCATACTGGTGTTTTGGCCTCTTAAAACCAGCCATACTCCCACCCACCACAGTGCCTTTGCATAGGTTATTCCTTCAACATAGATCAGTGAGAGGACACACTCAAAAATGCTAGGGAACCTGAATAATACAACAATGACAGGCCCATCAACTAAAAACTAGAGGAGATAGGTTTTCCTGAAAATGAGTCTAGACTTGCATTGATATCACTAAATATTTTGTCATTGGTCTGGATATCCAGGTTCCTGGACTGGTATCAAAGTTTAATTCTATGATCTTAGATCACATATTTAACAGATATGTGACTTAGTTTCTCCATCTGTAAAAGAAAAAAAATTAGCACAGAAGCAGGAAATATGTAGGCACATATGCCAGCATCTCTCCACTCCCAAAACTCTCAAAAGGGAAAAAAATTACTGTCAAGAATATGATAGCTGTACTAAATCAGCTACTGAAATTGCTGAATACAGTTCATGGTTGTATTTGTTCTATGACGAGGGAATATTGCAAAATTTTCTTCCAAACACCCACCTCTACCAAATCCAAATGCTTTGTCCCCCACCAAATATCTTAGTCATGCTACATTTATTTATAGTTCTTCCCCCCCCCCAAAAAAACCAAAAAAAATCCAGCATACAGATTTATGAATAAATAGGATAATAAATGAGGAGGAAGTATGATCACTTTAGACACTGTTTAAATCCATTCTTCTTTCTTTTTTCAATAGTGACTTCTACTTTTTTGGAGGTGTACAACCTCCTCCTCTACTCTCAGACACATGGGAAGAGTTGGCCCATGTAAGTGTCATTCCTCTGGCTACAGTGATGGTCAGGAAGGTCAGAACTGAGGAGACACAGCTGGGGACTCCTGCTTACAATTGTGCCCTTTCTTACTGGACTTAAACTGGGAGGATGCACCGATATCTTGAGTAATCTCCTGTCCTATGTCCTGAAGAAAACAGGTCTGCACAATCTGTACAATCTAACCTCTTTCATTCTTTTTTTTTAATTGAAGTACAGTCAGTTACAATATACAATGGAATACTACTCAGCCATAAAAAAGAATAAAATAATGCCATTTGCAGCAACGTGGGTGGACCTAGAGATATCCATTCTAAGTGAAGTAAGCCAGAAAGAGAGAAAAATACCATATGGTATCATTCATACGTGGAATCTTAAAAAAAGAAAAAAGAGAACATGGACTCATCTACAAAACAGAAATAGACATGCAGACATAGCAAGGAATGTAACCTCTTTCTGACATCTAGTTGACATCAGCTAATTAGGAGGACCATCAGGAGATTAAGAAAGGCAGAAAAGGGAGGCTGGGCTATTATTCCCCCAACTCCTCCTCTTCTGCAGACTGGCTGTGTTCCTTTACTGAAGGTCACAGGTCCTGTAAGACAAGCCCTCTCTAAGTTTTGATAACTTATCTCCTCTCCCACTTTGCTCTTTGAAATATCACCCGTTTAGTACCCTTTCCTTAGATTACCCACTTTGAGTGCCAAATGTTTCTTATCTTTGACCCTGACTAAAACAGGGTAACAGGCTGGAGCTGCTCACAGCTTTTGAATCATCTTTTTTGGGTCTGAGAGTAAGACCAATGTGAAGGAGAGCAGAGCCAAGGGAGGTAGAAGGATTGAGTCCTGGCCCCAGTGGCTGACTGCCTGACTCCAGCCACCTGAAGCTGTTAAACGCACTGATTTTTTCCAGTTAGATGAGCCAGTATCTTTCCTTTCCCTCCCTCTCTTTCTTCCTTTCTTTCTCTCTCTTTCTCTTTCTTTTTTTCTTTCACCTAAAACATTCTGAGTTGGTGTTTCAATTGTTTGAAACAGAAAGTCTTAATTAAGGTGTAACTAAACATTTGGCTCCAAAGAGAAGACATGTGGATCTCTGATCCTAAAGACCTACATTTGACCTAAATACAGAACTATCTTCCAGTTCGTCTCCATGAGGCTGGATCCTACAGCAGATCTGATTTTCAGATTTCTCTGAGATTCTGTTTCCCTTACATAGTGCATGTATCCTTACACTATTCACTGCCTTTACTCAAGTTAGCATGAGTGAGTCTCTGTTCCTTGGAGTAAAGTGAACATAATAAAATAGTTCTCATTCACAGATAAGAAAATGGAGGAGGCCAAGATAAATGAAGAAACCTCGTCTAAGTGAGAGGTAATGTCTAATCTGGACTTGGCAGGCAGGCAGGGGATCGGGTATGGAAGATCACCCTGGCTCGACCATCTTAAGACTGAGCAGGGAAACCAGTTGTACTGGTGAGATAAGGTGAGAGGCTGAATTATATGAGAGAAATGATTGAAAGACAAACAGGATGACAGATCTTGGTGACTAATCTAGACTGTGGAAAGGCCAGGAGAAAGCAGTCAATGGGGACCGTCTGAATTTCTGACTTGAGAGGGGAGGGTGAGGAGTGTGCCAATGAATGGGGACAATGATGCACAAGAGAGCCAAGGAGTAGATTGGTTTTGTTCCAGTTTGGGGTGGTCGGATAGGAAGCTGTGATGTGGTGAATTCAAGATGAAGATGTGCAACACACAATCCACATTATAGGTTTTAGAAAGGGACCAACGAGGGTCAAGTCTATTGACCTTGGATATGGGCGAACTCAGCCCATGTGGTGAGGGAGAACGCCGGGGAGAGGGTCCTGGAGGTTCCCGGCATCTAGGAAGGGGTCTCCAAGCTTCTCACCGAGCCTGGCGCCGCGCACGTGCTCTGCGGCCCACCTCCCCAGCGCCCAAGCACCCAGCGCCCAAGCACCCTCCGCTCCGGGCGCGCCCTCCCCAGGCCCCGCCCCTTTGGGCGGGGCGAGCAGCGTTGCGGCGAAGTCACCCGGAAGAAGTCGGGTAGGCACGGACCTGGAGCGGCCCCGCGGAGTCGGGCGTGGGGTCCAGGGGGCGAGGGCAGGAGGAATGGCCGGATGTCCCGGCCTGCAGCCCTGAGCGCGGCGGCAGCGGCTGCGGCGGCGCTGGTGGCCGTCTTGCTCCTGCTGCGGTCTGAGGACGCGGGGCCGGGGGCCGGCTCCAGGTAGCCCCTCCGCGCAGGGAACCCAGCTGGGCCCCGCACCCCTGTGGGCAGAGGAGAGAGGGGCCGGAATCGGGGATACAGTGGGGTGAACGAGGTCTCTAGGTACCAGCAGTTTGTGGCACCTGGCGCATTCCCTGTCCAGCCCCTTCCAAGGTGTGGGTTGGCTCAGGTGCGGGGAACCGCCAGGGTGCCCCGCCCTGCCGGTGACTCTGCACTTTCCCGTGGACCCATACTGCTAAGAATACCAATATCTTCCTCCAGAACAAATTAACAACCCTTGTTCTCGGGGTAAGCATGGCCATCCTTTAAACATCCTGAGACCAGCACCTGTCAATGTTATTTCTGCAGCATGGCCGAGACAGAGGCGCTGCCGAATCTTCGGGAAAACTTCAGGAAGCAGAATAAATCTGTCTTTATTTTGGGCGCCAGCGGAGAAACCGGCAGAGTGCTCTTGAAAGAGATCCTGGAACAGAACCTGTTTTCCAAAGTCACGCTCATTGGCCGCAGGGAGCTCGCCTTTGACGAGGAAGCTTATAAAAACGTGGTGGGTATTTGAGCTGGAACTCAAAAATACACCCGCAGTGATTCTGCAGGGTGAGCATATTTTATGCTACAGGGATGAACATTGCCCTGCCAGTGGTGGAGGCGGCCAGAGGTGTTCAGAATGTGGCTATGACTGATTACTGAGAGCTTTGAGTCCTGGACTGTTGGTCCAGCTCGACCTCCCCCTCACTGCCAGGCATTGGACAAAGCCTTTCTCTAATCTAGATCCCTATAAGGTGGGGCCTACCGGAAGCAGAAGAAGAGCATTGCTTCAGGGTCATTCAAGCTAGATTCTAGAGATAGCCCTGTGACCTTGGGCAACTTCCCCCATGCCATTGTTTATTTCCTCTACTAGGCATGCCACACTAATGTCAGTGAATCAGAAAATGCTTTGCGGAGCAGGAAAGGTCTATGCCCTAAAAGGTGGGGTTATTCACCTGCAAAAATTTCCCCTGCCTGACTTCTCAGGGCTGCAGGCTATGTCTGTGAGTGGAATGGTCCCTTTACTGTTTGCACGTTGGTGGTTAACCCACTGATAGACCAGACTTCAGTCTGGTGCTAATCCCCTGTATATTTGAAGCCTGAGCTTCCTGGAGATTCCTTTCCCCCTGTAAACTGAGTTATTTCTGAACTGCAGTCAATTAAACTATAGTGTAATCCTGAGACCCCCACAACTCCGGAGCTTGGTCCTACAGGTTTCACAGGTGAAACATTTCAGATAACAAATGATCTCACAAATACATGTTCTTGACTTCTGCAGGGCCATGTTCAGGTCATTTTGCATATGTCTTTGGTCCCTCAGGACTTCTCTGTTCAAACCTGATGTCTTTGGTCAGGTGTAGGCAGGTTATCTGTGGTCTTCATCGTCTGGCTTCATGGGACGTGCCAGGTACTTCTGGTAATTAGAGACTGAAATCGAGTTTTGCCTTTGATAGTTGAATTTTGGTGGCATCTCTTTTGGTCCGGCACTTTTTGCAAACATACTTTTCTTCAGCATGATGGACGGTGCCAGGAAAATGCTTTTGAAAGAGTTGATGGTAGGGAGGGATGGTAGCATTTTATTTGAGCTCCTGGATGATAAGAACTTCTCACACTTTTCTTTCTGAAGTTTCACAACAAACAAGAGGTTAGAGGGAGGTTCTTAAATTTCTGTGCGCATGAGAATTACTGAGGGTGTTTATTAAGTGCAGTTTCTGATTCAGAAGTTTTTATTTTTATTTCTTATTTTTTCTTATTTTTATTTTTTATTTTTTACATTATACAATAGTAAATAATAAAATGTTATTTTATTTTTATTCAGAAGCCTTTTTATTAAGCACCTGCTAGCTGATTCTAATTGGGTGGTTCATGGTTTAGTCTGAAGGAAAGATTATCACTCACAAGTGATAGAAGAAACTGAGGTGTATGTTAAATAACTTGGCCAAAATCAACATGCCAAGTAAGTACAAGGCCCACGACACAAACGTAGGCTTTTGAGCTTCCAAACACCATTTCCTTCCCCCACATTATACCTCACTGGTATTTCTCCTGGTCATCGAGACACAGGTCTTATATTTTTCCAGAGAGAAAATTATAATTGAACTTGACTTTAGCGATCATCACCCTTAGTCCAATTGTTGTGTATTGTGGATGGATAAGTACATTGTTGATGTTGAATTCAGATTCATTGCTTTTTCATGGGAGAAAATGAGCTTGCAAAATTTGATGTTAAATGAGCAGACTCTTTAGTGATGTACCATAAATTTACTCTTTAACTCTGGAGGGGCATTTTTGTCTGTTTTTTGTTTTGTTTAATTTTAATAACATCAAGTCATATACGGCTGTTTTCCTTGTTGTCTAGAATCAAGAAGTGGTGGACTTTGAAAAGTTGGATGACTATGCTTCTGCCTTTCAAGGTCATGATGTTGGATTCTGTTGCCTGGGTACCACCAGAAAAAAAGCTGGGGCGGTAAGGAAGAAATAGACCCTCTTCCCTTTTTTCTAATCAGTAATGTCAAAGATTCCTTTTCTGCTCACTCTTTGCTTTACACTTGCTGTGCTTAAATGTAAATTAGTTCTTATCTCATTCTATCTCACTTGAGTGATTTGCTTTAACCTATTTTCATGCCAAGCTTTAAACTTCTGGGATAGAACATCAGAACAGAGGCACGATTCAGCTCATCTCCAGTGATGACTCAGCCTCTAGCGATGATTCAACCCCAGCAGTGATTCAGCTTTAACTGACGCAGAGCTGTTCTAACACACATCTTAGTTTCTTTTTAATGGTGTTCTAAATGGTGTGTCGGCCTCTATCCAGAAGTCAAACTTTACTCTATAGTTAGAAATCATAGCTTACTATGTAGATCCTGGGCAATTCTTACTACGTACATCTTAATTTAATTTATACCTTGATGATAGTTTATCCCTCTGGCAGAATTTCCTTGCTGGAGTTAATGATGTCTGTTAAACACCTAGGACCACGATGCTGCCGTGGGGGCTTACCATAGGTTTCTAAATAGGCCCATGCATCAGAATCCTTAGGAGAGGGCATGGTTAAGAACTATTGGTTTATACCAACCAAGGAGTTAGGCTCAGATGTATTTCTCTGGGCCCCCTGGTGCTCCAAAGAATAATTCTATGTATGCTTTCAGTAGGGATGCATTTCTGAATCTTCTGTAGTTCTACCATATGCCCTTGGAAACACATCTGGATTTTGAGCTCTGTGCTGGGAAGTGTGGATTATCCTGGGAGAAGCTTAACTCTCCCTGAAATCGGCACATTCTCTCTCCTAGAGAGCAAGGGTCATGTTCCCACTGAGCAGCTAGTTCAGTCTTTTCTGTCCCAGGGACAGTCACAAGCAGTGTGCCCTCCAAAAGCATTGGAAAACTTTTGTCCTAGTACACTGCAGGTTGCACTGTCTCAAGTGCCAACCTGACTTTGATGGTGACTCAGCAGAATGAAAAACACTGCATTAGGCATAGAGCTGTTGATTTTCATGACAGAAGGCAAATCTCATTATAGGGCACTCCAGGGGAAAGTCTAAATGGCTTTGTTGCATTCAAATTGTGTCATGCAATTTTAATAGGAGAAATTGAGTGTTTTTCCTGTCCAAAATTCTTTTTTAGCTGGAGTTGCTTCCCTTCCCCTCAGGCTACCCCATACCTTTTGTTCTCCAAAATCAATTTGAAAAGGTAAAAGTAATTAACGAGTAAGCAGGAGAAAAGACTGGTAGACCAAGTAGAACCTCAGAAATGAGTTAAGGCTTAAATGGTTTAAGGGGATAGTGACAGAAAATAAGCTGACATTGCCTCCAGAAAGTCTTTTTTTTTTTAATTTAAACTCACTTAGATTGGATGTAGTATAAAGTTTGGAGGTTATAATAACTTTAGGCAGTTTAAAAGAGGTGACAGTTCACAAGTGGCTAGGTAATAATAGTTGTTTGATGAGAAGTTGTGGATTTCCAAATTCAGTCCACTTGGTGTTCAGGTCAGCGGCCTTCTCTGTAAAAAAAAAAAAAAAAAAAGAGAGAGAGCGTCAGACAGATATTGCAAAACTAGTGGCAAGCCTCGAATGTCATTCTGTAGCTGTCAGCCCACATTTTGCTTTAGCAATCTGAGTTTCCAATAGAGAAACTTCAAGGAATTCAGGATTTCTATCTCAGTGTTAACATCCTCTGAGTAGCCCACTGATTTCTCTATGATCTTCAGTGTATTAGTTTGTTAGTGCTATTATAACAAAAAAACATAATCAAGGTGGCTCACACAGATATTTGCTGTCTCATAGTCCCGAAGTCTGGAAATCTGAGATCGAGGTGTCGACAGCGTTGGTTCCCTTTGAGGGCCGTGAGGGAAGGCGCTTTCCCAGGCTTCTCTCCTTGACTTGTAGATGGCTGCCTTCTGCCTGTGTCTCTCTTCACGTGGTGTTTTTTCCTATGTGCCTGTGGCTAGGTCCAAATTTCTCCTTATTATAACAACAGTAGTCAAATTGGATTCAGAACCACCCTACTTGTCATGACCTCATCTTAACTAATTACGTCCACAAACAAGGTCACGATCTGAGGTACTAGAGGTTAGGACTTCAGCATGTGAATTTGGCAGGGGGAGAGGGAGGACACTGCAGCCCACGGTATTCAGTCTGCCCAGATTTCTGTTGACACTGGTGCTAGGAGTAGGTCTGTTAGCTTTCTTCAGCCGTTTGGAAACCCATTTCCTTCAGCAGTAGCTGGTTAGTGCTGCTCCTGTTTTCATATTCACGAGCCATCGCTGTCTAATCAAGGCAGTGGCTTCATGACTTGGCCTTAATCCAGATGTGCTGGATCAGGCTCCTTGAGAGATTCTGATGCAGCCCATCCTCCTCTTCTTGCTGGACCTGCCTTCAGGAGGCGCTGGGCTGTATTAGTCTTCCTCACCTGCTGGTTTTCAGGTCCTTCAGGTTGTCCCAGGTGGCCTTCACCTTGCTTTGGTAACATATGTGCTAGTGAAGGTTGAAATAACCTCTGAAAACCAGATCTACATTGGCCTTGAGGGAAGAGCAAAAACTCAAAGAGACCCCCAAGAAGGGTACTTTCCCCTTATTAAGAGAAGGGTTTGGTTTAGTGAGTTTAAGGGGGTATGATGTGGTTTCACCTTTTCCTTTGTCTCCTCACCCAGTAGGCACAGGCTCCAGAAGTCCAGGCTCTCAGATTCTGTTGAATGGACGATGCTGATAATGTGATTCGTGCAGCCATGGTGACATTTATCAGGCCTGCATAGAGTCTCATGGCTTCTGGTTCTGATATACTCTTTGAATCCAGATGTTCACAAACTATAGCCCACCTATTTTTGTACAGCCCTTGAGCTAAGAATGTTTTTATGTTTTTAAAAGGTTAAAAAAGTTCAAAAGTGGAGGGGGGAAGGTATAGCTCAGTGGTAGAGTGCGTGCTTAGCATGCACGAAGTTCTGGGTTCAATCCCAGATACCTCCGTTAAAAATAAAAAAATTAAAAAACCTAATCCCCCCCCCAAACAAACAAAAGGTAAAAAAATTTGAAAGTGGAATAATACACCATGACATGTGAGACTATAAGAACATCAAATTTTGGTAGCCATAAATAAAGTTTTACTGGAACAGTCTCATTATTTTATGTATTATTAATGGCTGCATTTGTGCTGTGATGGCAGAGCTGTGTAATTGCAGTGGAGACCTGCAAAGCTGCAAATATTTACTGTCTCATCTTTTATAGGGAAAGTTTGCTGTTCCCTGTTGTCCGCTCTGCTGTTTTTACATGATGTCTAGGAGGGGGTTATGTAAAGTGGTGAGGTCCTGGATGGTTCAAGGAACCCAGATCGTAAGCTTTGTTTGGATACCAAGTGACTGTGGGACGTTGGGTATGCCGGTTCCCTCCTATGGGCCACTGTCTCCTTGTCTGTACTGAGAGGGAGGTGACCACTGAATCCCTGGCCCGCAGAAAATTCTTTGACTTTCAAAGCACAGAGAAAAGAACGCCCCAAATGGAAAAATTGTGTGAGAACACAGAGATGGACTCAGGAGTCTTCTGTATCTGTATGACTTTGTTTTGCTATCCGGAGCTCTTGCTCTAACCTTGGTTCTAGATCTTGGTTCCAGCTCTGTACCTCAAATATAGACATGCCCTCCAGGACACAAACAAAGGAGGTCTCAGGTCAGACCGTTTGTTATTCGTCAGCACCTCTGTTTTCTAGTCTAATTTATGGGGTTGGATTGAAAAGGGATTGAAGGAGGAAGAAATGGAAGCAGAAATATTGCCAAGTGGGACCCTTTGTGGAATGATAGATTCTCCCTTCCTGGAAAAGGACCCTCTTGACCTTGAGTCATTCCTGTGCGATTGCTTGTCATGTCAGTCAGTGCTGAGCTACCTTGTCAGGATGAGTTGTTCTTTGGCCACCGTGTTCCCACTTTTCAGGCAATGGTAAAGAAGGTTAGAAGGAATGCTTAGTAGCTTTGGATTTTCATGAGACTTAAAATATAGAGTAATTGGAGAATTTGTCTCCATAGGTGTTTGTAGAGCCCATGAAGTATCTCTGCTGAGTCGTGTTAGTATATCATGTTCACTCTTTTGAGCAGGTGCCGGGAATGGAAATTTACAGTGGGAATTTACTTAATCAGTTCCTTTTTCTGGAAGGAACTCTGATTCCTGTCTTAGAGTAGAACACACCGACTGTGGATTCAGAAAGACACAGTAACATAATGGACTTAATGCTCCCAGGAGAGTGGCTTTTCTCCTGCCATATGGTTGAGGAAACTAAATACAGTTTTTCTGAAAATAGTATGTCTAGGATATGGGGTAGCTTCTTGTTTGTTTTCCCATTTTTAAAAAAAAACTTGAGCTGTTAGAGAACAAGCAAGGGTATTGATAATAAGGTTTTAAAGATGCTTAGCAAGTTAGTTCCCTTCTACCTATAAATGAAATCTTCCTCACTCGAGAGAAAATTGGTGTGTATCCCTATTTCTGAGCCAGTCACCAGGATCCCCCGTTTAAGTTTGGCTTCCAAGTCCTTGAAAGCCGTTGACCCCTTTGCTTTTGAGTTTCATTCATCAGCTGAAAGGCCGTGCATCAGGGTGGGGGATGCGAAATTCAAAATTTGTCGGCTTGGAAAACTGTGTATTTATAATCAGCTTGAGGGCTCAGAGGATTTGTGAAATCGTTTCGGATTAACAGCCATTGATTGCTCATAAAACAATATTTAGCTTTGTCCAGAGAATAGCAGTGGGGAAAGGTACGGGCACCTTGTCACCAGGGCCCATTGAGCAGGGCTGATGGGCTAAGTGTGGGGGGCTCTGCGGCAGCGTGGGTGCTCGTCCTGCAAGGATCCGTTGTCAGCCCTTCTTGAGGCTGGTGAAAGGAAGGACGCCAGGCTCTGATGGCTAGGGTGGTATTGATGTGCCTTCTCTGACTAACCAGATTGAAAAAGTCCCATGGTATTTATGTCACTTTAATTTTCATCCAACAATTGGAGACGACAGCACTCTATTAAGGAGAGGTTGATCCAAAACTAAAGCCAAATAAATTGGGGTCTCAGTTTAATCAAATTATTCCTTGACTGGCCCTGGATTAAGTGAGAGGGATGGCGTCGGTCTCAAGCCTTGTGATTGGCGGAATCTTTCCCTTATTTTTAAAGACATGGATGAAAGCAGCAGCATTTTAACAGAGACAACGCTAATAATCCTTCCAAGAAATAGTGCTGAAACAGCAGCAGCAACAAAAAGGAGTTTATTTCCCTAGTCAACGATGTCATTTTATTGGGAATAACAAACCTGGTATCAAAATCAGAGTTCTGGTGAATTGGAGTGAGGGGAAGCAAATAGATGTGGAAGAGAAATTATTTTAGAATTTTTTGATGTCGTTTTGGGTTGTTTTTCTTAGCACGCTTTCAGCACATGTACACTCTCAATTTGGAGAACGGCTCTCAGGAGAATCACATCCCTCACTTAGGATGTGCTGGGTATTTAAATTGGTTTGCTTCACGCTGATTTCAAAAAGCAATGACGTGAGTTCGAATCAGTGTGTAGGACAGGTGGGCCAGTCAGTTTTTAGGACTGAGTGTCAAAGTATACAAGGCAAAAGGGGATGGGGACAGTCCATGAGTAAGAGTATCTAATTAAGTTAACCGTACCTAAAAAAGGCAGAAAAACCGCACCGCCCTGCAGGTCGTGGGCATAGTTAAAAATGCACTACAGGTGATGAGAAGGGAGGACGGGAGAGGCTTTTGAGGTAACGGTGATATTCTGTTTCTGGATCGGGAGACTGGTGGCCAAGGATTTCCAGTTTATGAACATCCATCCAGCTCTAGACTTACACTATGTTTACTCTTCTTTTATGATCTACTTCAGTACAAAGTTTGAAAAGTTTGCTTGGGCCCCTTATTTTGGAATTGAATTCTGTATTCGTTTCCTCTTGCTGCTGTAACAAATTGCCTCAAATGTAGTGTGTAAAACAACATACATTTATTATCGTACAGTTCTACAGGTTAACAGTCCAAGGTGGATTTCGCTGAGATAAAATCAAGGTGTTGGCAGGGCTGAGCTCCCTTCTGCAGGCTCTAGGGGAGAATCCAGTTCTGGCTTCTAGAGACCACCTGCATTCCTTGGTTCTTCTTCCATCTTTAAGGCCAGCAATGGGGGATCAAGTGCTCCCCACAGTGCAAAACTCTGACCTCCACTTCTGCTTCCCTTTTCCACATTTTTAAGGACTCCTGTGATTACCGTGGGCCTATTTGGATAATACAGAATAACTTTTTTCAAGGTCAGCTGATTAGCAGCCTTTGTTCCACCCGCAACTTTAGTTCCCCTTGGCCACGTAGCCTCCAACACATTCTCAGGTCCGGGGCTTAGGACATGGACATCTTTGAGGGGCCATGAATCTGCCTCCCACAGTTATGAATTAGTCATAGCATTAGCTGGAGATGGTGTGAGGTAAAAAGGAACGTGGGGACAGTGGGGAGCAGTGCTCAGAGAGCCAGAAATTTGCACTCTGTTCTCAACTCTCTCACTTATTTACCCGCTGAACCTTGTGTTCACATCTCCACAATGAGGTGGTTGGATGTGTTATTTCCTGGATGCCTTCTGACATTTGTGAAAGATACGGATGTCCATACAAAATAAAACATTTAGGGTCAATAATTACCATAGGGCAGATTTTTAATTAAAAAAAATCAGTGGGGCAGTAATCTAGTCTTCAGATTTGGAATCTGCATTATATGAAACTTCATGATGTAAGTGTGGGTCCCTGTGAAGCTCAGCGTCAGTAGACTTTAGACTTCTCTTCAGCTGTCCCACGTATGAGGACACCAGAATCTGAGGACCCAGGAATCTGTGACTACCTGGAATTCTCTTCTCTGGGTACAGGCACGGGTCCTTCAGTTAGCCCCAGAAATGAGTCTGTCTTCTCTTGTTTGCCCTGTCCTCTCCCCCCCTCTTTTGACTATCACTTAGGTTTTTTTTTTTTTCTAATTGAATGTGTCTTTTCTCTGCTGCTGTCACTGGACATTTATTCGTTCATTCTAATATTTTGGAGCACCTACCATGCGCTGGGTATGTACTAATGCTGAGATGTTTATTAAGAAAGACCTATCTGGGGATCGGAAAGGATAAATTGGGAGTTCGAGATTTGCAGATACTAACTACTATATATAAGATAAATAAATAATAAGGTCCTACTGTATAGCACAGGGAACTATATTCAATATCTTATAGTAACCTATAATGAAAAAGAGTATGAAAGCAAATATATGTATGTATATGTATGACTGAAACATTGTGCTGTACACCAGAAGTTGACACAAGGTTGTAAACTGACTATACTTCAACAAAAAAGAAAGCAAAAAAAAAAAAAGAATTTGAACCAAAAAGAAAGACCCATCTGCTGCCTTCACTGGATTGAGTCTAGACCAGAAGTCTCCAAACATTCTTGATTATACACCTATCAGTTAAAAAGAAAATCTGAGGGTGCACTCTTTACTAACATGTAAAGTATATTGTAAAACATACACAAAAACTGGAAATTAAATAGGCTTTGTTCTTAAAGTGCCCGGATAGTGTTCTCGGCCACCCTTTAAGACCCTACCATGTGAGAGTTGACACTGAAAAAAACAGAGAACACAGAGAGAGGGTGGTAAGGTGGTAAAGCATTAAAGACAAAGAAATGTGTGACTAAAAATAGTTTCTCAGCCCGATCGTATCATGCCTTTTGCTCCTTGTGGATTTGCTTGGTGTCTGTGTTTCAGTGTCATTGCCCTTATTTTTCCATTGCATCCTGGCCTTGCTGCTAAAGCTGGTGCGTCTGTCCTGAGGATCGGGCTCAGAGTCTTTCCCAGGGTCTAAGCCTGACTTTCATGTTTTGCTTGGATGCATTTTCTTTCAACCCCCATCCCTCCGCCTCCCCAGTACTCTTAACCTGCCACCCAAGCTGAGGAGTAATGTTTAAGATGAACTTACAGCTTTTTGGAAATAACTCACATCCTTTCCCCACATCAGGAAGGATTTGTTCGTGTCGATCGAGATTACGTCCTGAAGTCTGCAGAGCTGGCAAAAGCTGGAGGGTGCAAACATTTCAACTTGCTGTCCTCTAAGGGAGCTGATAAGTCAAGCAATTTTTTATACACCCAAGTCAAGGTTTGTGCATCTTTCTTTCATAGACCTTGGAGAACCCTGGCTAATTGGCAATACTAAATAATATAAAATGCTACATAATACAAAAATGCATTAAATGCATTATATTATGCATTTTTATAGCTGCAAGGACTACTCTTTTGCAGGGATATATTTAGTAAACAGGAGTGATTTGAAAGATAATTTCTGGTGCCTTCCCCTTAGTTATTTATCTAGTAATCATGAAATGAGGTATCTCTGATCTTGAAGATCAGCACAGAATCTAAGCATCAGAAGAGACTCTGAGGGAGTGATTCTTCAGCTTTTCCAGAGCAGATGATATGTTTTTATTGGATGTAGCTCAAGGAATTATAACCTGTTTTTGGGGGTCCCCTGAAGCCAGCCCCAAGTTTGGTAATGTGCTAGAAGGTCTCTCAGGACTAGCCATATAGTCATCTTCACAGATATGATTTATTACAATGAAAGGATGTAAAGCAAAGTTAAGAAAGGGAAGAAGAAGTGCATGGAGAGAGGTCTGGAGGAAGCTAGGTACAAGCTTCCAAGGGTACCTTCTTCTGCCAGTGGAGTTGCACGTATTGAATTTCTCCAGCAATGAGTATCACCTACCAGAGAAATTCACCTGAGCTCAGGAGTCCAGGGTTTTCATGGGAGTCAGTCACATAGGCACCCTCAGCCTAGAAAAAAATTAGAGTTTCAGAAGGAAAGCAAGTGTTCAGCGTAAATCACCTTGTTTGTACAGGTAGTTTAGGCACAGTAGAGTACCCTTATCAGTTAGCTAAT
The DNA here is from genome assembly GCF_048564905.1 of Vicugna pacos. Classification (NCBI taxonomy): domain Eukaryota; kingdom Metazoa; phylum Chordata; class Mammalia; order Artiodactyla; family Camelidae; genus Vicugna; species Vicugna pacos. The sequence goes on from NC_132996.1 coordinate 41,411,402, forward strand.
GAAATCGGCCTGAAATCTGAGTTCCCAGGCAGAGGCCAAAGGACAACCTTGCAAGCAGACCTTTCTAAGAACAGCAGTTTCAGCCTGATAACTCTTGTATGCACGCTCCTGATGGAGACAAAACACATCTTTGTTAAAAGCTCTCTAAGAAATGTACTCACATAAAAACTGATACATGAAGGTTCACAGAAGCATTATTCGTAATAGCCAAATTGTGAAAACAACCCAGATATCCATCACCTGATGCATGGCTGAAAAAAATGTGGCATGTAGCTACAAAAGAAGAGTATTTATTCAACTATGAAGAGGAACGGCATGTGTTACAGCATGGGTGAACGTTGAAAATGCTATGCTGAAATGAGAGAGGCCAGTCACAAAAGGCCACAACTTATATGATTTAATTTATACGGAATATTCAGAATAGACATATCTATAGAGATGGAAAGATGAGTACTTGGCTAGGGCTTCGGGGTGGGGGATGGGAGTGAGTGCTAATTGGTACAGGGTTTCTTTCTGGGTAATGAAATATTCTAAATTTAGATTGTGATGAAGGTGGGACAACTCTGTTAATATACTAAAACATATTAATTTAAAAAATGTTTTAATAAAAGCTAACACAAATTATATGATGCAACAGGTTAAGCCCAGATGGATAGTACGAACAAGCCAAGAAGGAGGAGGAGGGCAGTCCAGGTGGTTCGCAGACCTTTAAATGTATCTGTGGCCTGAGCTCCTCTGGCATTCCTATTTATAGAAATGCCTGGTGTGAAAATGCATGAATTGTTCAACAAATTTAGTTTGAAGCGTCATCTAAATGTAATCTCACTATCCCTTGAAATGAGGTGGGGTTTGTTAGGATGTGAGTAACATAGAGTCTGTGGGTCTCCTGACCCACTGGAGCTACCTGGAAACCAAAAAAGGTTAATGTGGACTGGTCTGCACCATTGATTCTGGACTAACAGGAGGCTCTTCTTTTATGGCTGGACTCCTAGCATGTCACCCTCTGGACCTGCTTCAGTAGGTCCCATGAGAGGCTGAACTGACGATGCAGCCATTTACTTATGCAGCACATCTTTTTTACTCTTTGCTAAATGTCAGGATTAATTGATCTCTTCCTTAACTCGCCAGACTCTTTAGAATCTAAAATTCTAGATGAGGATATTTACAAGTATTGAGACCTGCAGAAAGATCGTCTTCAGAACCTCAGGTCCTTCCTGGTATTCTCTCTTAAGCATTTCAGCAAGTTGGTCTTGATTAAATACTAAAAATGTGTTTTTTGTTCCCAGGGAGAAGTGGAAGCTAGAGTTGAAGAATTAAAATTTGATCGTTACTCCATATTTAGGCCTGGGTAAGTATTCACACTGCCTAGGAATACCCCACTGCGGGTTATTCCCTAGAAGCTGGTTTTTCATTTGAAGAGGCTGACAGATAAGCTATCTAAGATATGAAAGAGGTTGGCTGGAGGTAGATCGCTTCTCTGAAGAACCCACCTTTTGTTTTTGAAGGAAGGGGTAGATGGCTGGGGGTGGGGGGCAGGTTCAGAACAGTCTGGAATTTCCTGGGTAGCTTTTGCTGCCTTCTTTTTGAAACCTTTGTGTCCAGATAAAACTGTGTGCCCAAATAAAATCCACTGCATAAATGTGTTTGGGCTGCCATCACAGAATACCACCACAGAGTGGGAGGGTAGAAGTCCAAGATCAGGGTGCCAGCGGGGTTAGTGTCTGGTGAGGCCTCCTTTCCTGGCGTGTCGAAGACTGCCTTCTCTCTGTGTCCTTACGTGGTCATTCTTCTCTGTGCGTGCAGAGAGGGAGAGAGCTCTCCGATACCTCTTCCTCTTCTGTAAGGATACCAGTCCATCAGATTAGGTCCCATCCTTATGACCTTATTTAACCTTAATTACCTCCCTAAAGGCATTGTCTTCAAATACAGTCACACTGGGGGTTAGAGCTTTAACATGAATTTGGGGGGACACAGTTCAATCCACAACATCCCATGTGGTCTGAATGCAATTTATTGTCTCTTCCTCCACTTTCCTTTTTCTCTTTAGAGTTCTGTTATGTGATAGGCAAGAATCTCGCCCAGGTGAATGGTTGGTTAGGAAGTTCTTTGGCTCCTTACCAGAATCTTGGGCCAGTGGGCTCTCTGTGCCGGTGACGACTGTGGTTAGAGCGATGCTGAACAACGCAGTGAGACCCAGCGACCAGAAGAAGGAGCTGCTGGATAACAAGGCCATCCATGAGCTGGGGAAAGCTGATGGCTCTCTCAGGCCATGACCACCCTGAAGCAATGCTTTTTATTGTAAAACTCAACACCTACCACCTAATTGGTAATTTTGGGGTCTAAGAAAAGTCAGCATGCTTTAACTGTGGTTACACTATTCTCAGCTGCCCAAATCCAGTCAAAAATGATTGTGCTCTGTTCTACATCAGCATTTTAGAGCCTGGTTGTGCATTTGTAAACATCACCCACTCTATTTCAAAAACAGAGATTCAGCAGCTCCCTAGTGGTCCAGTGTGTAGGATTTGCTGCAAAAATTGAGATTCACAGGCCTTAACTCAAACTCTTTTGATTCAGAATTTTGGGAGGTACAGCCACAGAAGTCTGTTGTTTTGTTTAAGCTTTTTTTATGGTTCTGATGCCATTGGTGGGGAAGCCAGCTTTGAGACACTTGTCTGCAGAGTCACAGCAGCAATGCAAACCTTGTGTATCATGCAAATGAGTTCTGTCCTAAAATTGCTAACATTTATGTCTGAGTGACCCAGTGCCGACTGCTTGTGATTGTGTAAATGAACATTGTGCCTTACTACTCCTGTAGAATATATAATAAAAAAGTTATTATGTAACTGAGCTTTTACAATTCATAGGATAATTAAATAGAGGAATAAAAATAAATGAACAAGTCTTGAGTGCCGTTAGATTGTTAGAAAATGCCCAAGTATCAGTGGTAATATGCAGTATTTGGGCCAATGGGATGATAATAGCAGCTAATATTTATCAAGTACTTGCTAAGGGCAAGCTTTTACACATGCTGTCTATCCTTTAATCCTCCAAACAGTCCTGATAATTCTTAGAGGTGGTGCTATCATCCTCACATCTTAGATGGGGAAACTGAGGCTCGCTGTATTTAAGTGCCTTGCCTAAGGGCCCAAAGCTGAAGCCTGAGGCTGGGACATGGCAGAGCAGGATTCTAACCCACGTCAGCCTGATCCCACAGCTTGTATTTTAAACCACTCTGCAAGAGTATCCAGTATCTGCGTATTTCCACGAAGTTCCAGTTAATTGTTAATGGATCAGTATATGCTGTGTAATTTTTCCACTGGTCTAGAATCCTTATAATGATTAACTGCAAATCATTCGCATAGCCAGTAAAAGTGCATCTCAAAGTGCTTCCCTTTAAAAACTATGAAAAAGGAAAGGAAGATGCAGAAGGAAGGATCAAAGTCACCAGGAGCACACTGTTTCATGTTTCTATCATGGAACAAAGGTTTGTGGTGAAATTTGTCTCACTTCTATGCTGAGGGAAGCAAAGTGATCTGAGTGATGTTAGTCAGTTTTTACAGGGTCTCTACTCTGTCAAGTCAATTTCAAGCTTCAGGGGACACTGGAGGATAAAGGCCATCATCCCCTCTAATGGAAAGGCATGTTGTATCTTAAGAAAAGATTGGACATTTTAATGTCAGTCATTTAGGAGAGAGGCATATTTTAGGATGGGATGATGTCTTGGAATGTGGGCTTTAGGAAGGAGATGGAACATTTTTCTCCTGCCAGGTGGGGATCCTTTGAGGCTGGCCTCTGAAGAGCCTGTGTGTTTGGGTGATAATAAGCCTGGGCTCCAAGAAGTGAGGCACGAAGTCAGGGGACCCCATGAAGATATCCTGAGGCTGGTGGGCTTTAAAAGGGCGCTAAAGCCAGAGGCCAGTTTTAAGTTATTCTCTGTATATTATTTCCTTACCTACAAACCCTCTGTCAGGTCTTGTTCAACATTCTATTCTGATCTCAGTAGTGAAGTGGGATGATCGGTGAGTGTCTGTGTTCATCTTTGGAGTAAAGAAAAATGCTATTCCCTCTTAAGCCCAGCATTGTGGTGACACAAACTTAAAGGAACAAGATTCTGGCCCAATCACCCCTCTAGACTCAGTGTTTACTGTTAACATAGAATGATTAGGTGTTAATGGGATTTAGCAGGTTTCCCTCCAGATGTTATGCAGACACGGAGAAGATGGTCCCTGCTGGAGAGTATGTTAGGAGGATGAAGGAAAAAGCTGGGTGAGCCTAGGTAACAACAAGACCTTGAGTTAATTAGTGCATTGAGCTTTTTGAATGCCTGCTATGTGCCACTGGGCACATAGGCAGTACATCTACATCAGTGAACAGTAAGTCTACCTCAACAGAGCCAGCAGGTATTCTGGCAATGTCCTACAATGTAAGAGGGCTTCAAACCTCTTTGATGGGTTCTGTCCTCTAGGAGTTTACAGTTGATGGAAAGGAGCAGATTGGAGAAGCTTAGCAATAATACATCATTTTCATTCAGCAAGTTTATTGAGCACCTACTATGAGTTAGGCCATATATTATGTGCCAGAGATATGAAGGTAAAGAGATGTGGCCCTTACCGGATGGCTCAGTGCTGCGGGTACGACCAAAAAAAACAACAGAAAAAGCAAGTGGTAGGTACTAAGAAACTAACAGGAAGCAGTTGGAAGGATAGAAGAAACTACTTTAGAAAAGATGGTCTGAGGAAAGACTTCTTGGCTGAGACAAAAAGTACCCACCCATTTGTAGAACATTCTTAGCAAAGGCCTTGAGGTGGGAAAATGATTAGCAGCAAATAAAAGGCTAGAGGGTGAGGCCCAGAGTGAAGGGCTGAGTTGAGATGTTAGGCAGGATCTGTAGAACCTAGTACGCCAGGTAGTCAATTTAATTGATAACCCTGTGCCAAGCCCAGTGCTAGCATCTGGGATTAGAGCCTGGGACATATACTTTAAAGACTAAAATCCTTAAGACAGCCGACAAGGCTTTGGCCCTGCTGTGGTCCCTGGTACAACCAATGGCCCCTGCTGTTTCCCCTCCCCTGCCGCACCCCACTGAGGGATGTGGGAGCCCAGGAACCAGAGTGGAGTCCCAGGCTCTCGCCTGCGTTCGACCGCCTCTGCCACAAGAGGGCGCTGCGGGCAGGTCGCCCCATCCGCTAGCCGTTCATCCCTCGAATGCACAGGAAGCGCGATGCCGACTGCATAAATGCTGCGGCGTCTCTCTGCCCCGGGACTCAGGGCTGCGGGCGACGACCACCCGCTAAGGCCTGCCGCCACCCGAGGAGGAGACAAAAGCCAGGTCCTAGCGCGCAACGTCCAGCCCAGGTTTCAGCGCTTACTCAGCGCGCCCTGCGTCAACCCTGCGGCAGGAGGCGGAGCCTGGCTCTCGTCCCGCCCACCCGGATCACGTGGCCAACGCAGCGGCCCCAGAGGGCGGAAGCGCTCGCGAGCAGGCGCGCGCTCTGGCGTTCCTGGGCGTCCGCGGGGTTCCCCAGGTCTCGGCCTTGTCGCGCGCTCGTGCTCACGCTCGTTCCCGGGCTCCCGAGCCCGGAGAGCTCGGGGGCGGCTGCGCGCGCACTGCACAGCCGGGTCCCCGCCCCCAGGCGCAGCGGGCTCCCAGGCACCGGAGCCATGTGCTCGTTAGCGTCCGGCGCTACCGGTGGGTACCCGGCCCCTCAGCGCCAAGGCTGCGCCGCCGCCGCGGGGCCGGTCCAAGACCCTCCCGTACCCCTGCGCCCTTCGGAAGCCGGGGAGGTGGGGCCCTGCAGGGAGGGTGGGGGAGGGGCGGGGAGCGGGGCGGGAGAGCGCTCGCGAGGCCCAGAGCCTTCTCCCCTCCCTGCCCCTCGTGCGCCCGTTTCGCACTGGTGTCCGAGGCAGATCTGATGGTTTGCGTGTGCTAGGCGGCCGGGGCGCTGTGGAGGAGGAGGAAGACCTGCCAGAACTGTCAGACAGCGGTGACGAGGCCGCCTGGGAGGATGAGGACGATGCCGATCTCCCCCACGACAAGCAGCAGACCCCCTGCCTGTTCTGTGACAGGTTCGTTCACCTCAGCTCCAGGCTCCGCCCTCGATGTCCGGGCCGCATGGGTCTGTGTGGTCCGCTCGTCTGGAGTCCAACCAGAGCGGCTCCTCTCCAAATGTGGAACCCGTGGTTTGTCGGGAAGCAAGACCCACTGTGGTTTAGAAGGAGGAGCCATGACCTGGAAGCCAGGTTACGCTTCTCTTCGGCGGGCCTGTTTCCCCTTGTGTAAAATGAAAGGGTTCTGGGCTGGATCTGTGGCTCCCAAATCTGGTTGTGCACCTTTGTCATCTGAATCACTTAAAAAAAAATACAGTACTAAACTCTGTACCTCAGTCCTTCTAAGTCAGGAATGGGGTCTAGGAATCTGTTTTTGTAAAGACACTATCCCAGGTGATTCTAAGGAGTAACAAGTTTGAGAGTCACTAGGTAACCCCTCAGGACCCTTCCAGCTTTCCCATTCTATAATTCTTAACAAATATAAAGTTTCTGAGGTGTAGTATTTCCAGTTGAGCCATTTAAAGAGCCATCTTTCTTAGGGCTCCCCGCCTATTGAAAGGGAAGGAATTGATGCCTTTTCACTTAGGAGAAAAGAGGCAGCAACACCAAAAACTAGTTCAAGGTCACAAAGCTGTACTTTGTCTTATATCCAAATCCATATTCTTTCTACTTAAAATTCTGCCTCTTCGTCTCAACAGGCTTTGACTTTGGCTGCTGTTCTGGGCAAATGTGTATGAAGGAGGCCTGGCATACGTTAGCCAGTGTTACTTTAAACATTTTACTGGTTTCTCCTGAATCTGGGCCTGGTGCTGATGGTGGTACATTAGCTCCTGTTGAGTCGTCGTCGTTCTCACTTGTACCCTCATTTGGGCAGTTACAGAGTACAGGCTGCCTACGTCCTCGCAAAGTAATATTTATTGAGTATCAGGGAGGTGCTTCTTTGTGATAGGCTGCTTAATACTGCAAAAATAACCAATCTGAGTAACCGTTTGTTGAAATCTGCATGTGTGCTAGGCACACAAGAGGTATGCAGCTTCTCTGTGGTGCATTCCTATGTTATTACGTGCCCTTCAGTTTTGCAAGTCACATAATAAAGAAGCTTGGTCCTCACATTGTGTGTAATGCAAATCCTTGGGGATCACTGCAAGACCACTTTTGAAGTATGGCACTTGGGGAATGTGCCAGCTATGAAATTATATTTTGTGCATTATTTCTTAAAACTATCTGAGCTGTGCCATTTCAAAGCCTCTGAAAGCAAAGTTGACACTTAGAGGAGAAAAGAATCTTATAAACGAAATTTTCGTGTCTTGAGAGACAACAATCTATCAAAGGGAGTTCTCTTTCTTAAAAGCCTCTTGATAAATTCAGTGTTATTATTTAGCAAATAAATTAAGTTCAGTTTTTAAGGGCGGTTTGTTTTAGGTGGAAAATGGGACTCAGAAGTAATGTTTCTCTTTAGAAGTGCTGAGTTTCTTTCATCTACAGGTATGTTTGTTTTTCTGTTAATTGGAAGTAAAACTGGAAACCTGCAGAGTAGGGCGAAAACTTTTATATCTAACGTGAAATCAATGTTTAAACTTCTTAGGGGACTATTCCATGAAGCTGTTGCTTGATTTTTCAGGTTATTTACCTCTGCTGAAGAAACGTTTTCACACTGTAAGTCTGAGCATCAATTTAATATTGATAACATGGTTCATAAACATGGTGAGTATTTTTTAGAATAAAGAAATTTTTAGTTGTGAAATTTAAGTTTAGACTTTATATTTTTCCAGACCTTTCCTTTTCTATCCAAGTCTAATATAGTGAAAAGTATAGCAACAACTTACGGAAATACAGTTTTTTTGACAAGTGGCTTTTGAGGAAAAAATGAGTAAGCCATTCTTCTAGAGAACATTCACTGCATTTAAGCTTACATTGGTTCACAACTATAAAGGAATAAAAAACTCTTGTAATGCGATTGCATTTTTATCATTCGAATTAGGAAGAAAAGAGGGGAGTATTAGAATTAGGGAGAATTAGGGAGAGCAAGTATAGAGGTGGACTTTGGAAATGGCAGTGAGGTCAAAGCATAACATGGACTTAAAGGCATACAAAATTGTGTTTCATAAGGAGTTTGGTAAGAGAGTATGGGAAAAGGGAGTGATAAAGTTACAGTGGTAAGCCCAAGATTCAGATGATGATTCTATTGAAAACTTGCATTTAAAAATAAGTACTGAGAGCCTACTACTCTAAAGGAATACAGAAGAGCTACGGTATCCTGCTAGAATTAACTGAATACAGAATTGGCTTTTTGGTCCCTGTGTTTATTACTAACTAGAAAGGACATTATTGGAGAATAGCAAACATTAGGTAGACTTTAGGTCTCTGATAAACTTATGGTGCAGTATGTTTATAACTCATAAATTCAGCTGCAGCTATTTTTGTAAGACATAAATGACTTAGTTGCATTGGGGTTTTTTTTTATGTTTTTAATGTGTATTTTAAAACTGAATTGGAATCATACTTTATATAATTTTGTATTTTTTTACCTACCACATAGAGGTTTTTGTATGCTGTTATGCTTGTGAAACATTTTTGTATGCTGTTATGTTCCTCATAGCAATATTTCTCATGACAAATAATTAGTTGGATATGCTTTCCTGGTTTAAAATGCTGCTTCATTTCTGGAAATATGAGAACCAGATGATGACAAGCCTCGTTTTTTCACTTGCATCATTTAACTTAATGTAAAAAGCTAGTATATTTTGTGTACTCTGTGTCCTGGCAAAATTATAACTTAGTAGGCACCACAGATGTTAGAGATTTAGAAACTTTTGGCTTTAATATCAACCACCAAATACTTGGTAAAATCTAGGGCTGAATTTTCCTCTTTTGTGTTCCGATAAGTGAGGAGTAGAATTCTAAAAATTAATTTTCTTGTTTTTCAGAAATGCAAAAAAAGCATTTAAAAATTTGTCATCTGTGGCTATTTCTCCATTAAAATATTCTGAAGTGTCAAAGTTAATGTTTCTAGTTCTTAATAAGAAATTTAAAGTATTGTAAGTAGTATAGAGGAAAGAAATTGGTTATTGTCTAACCAGAGAAGCATCTATAGAGCAGGTCAATGAAATGAAACTCATGTGATGTTAAAAAAGGTGACTTTTTTTTCCCCCCTCTTTAGGACTTGAATTTTATGGATACATTAAACTAATAAATTTTATTAGACTTAAGGTAAGTTAGTAGCTTAATTTACAGTTTTGTTTAAAAACTAAAGAAATACTGCAGCGACTCTAAATGCACCAACTTGTAAAAGACTACAGGGAACTATCATATAAGGAACTGTTTTAAATTTGACACTCAATTGTTTTGAGGGAGTCATGGCCATTAGGAACTAGCACAGCTGTAGCACCATGTGAGTGGATAAATCCCATACTTAGCAAGGTCGTTTTTAATTGTATCTAAGAGATGAATCAGTGTTACTTGAGAGTAATTCAGTGTCAGATAAAGGGAAATATGGGTAGTCTTTTCTGTAAAATCAAAAATCATTTCTAGTGTGATTTGAAGTACTTTGATGGCTCTTTTTCTGTTTTTTCAAATCCTTTTTTTCTGTTCAGTTGATGTTTATATTGCTACTTCGCCCAAATCCAAACAATACAAAACTGTGCATTGAAACTGTTAACTAAGCAATCATCCAGTCAAGTTAATGAAATGGCAGGTAAACATAGACTCTTCAGACAGAAGTTTTGTGTAACATGGACACGATTTCCTTTTGTGTTTAATTTTCCTAGTTTTCGGTGGGGGGATCCTGTGATTATATGTGATGAAAAAATAATGCAATTAATTTTACCTCCAGAATCCTACAGTTGAGTATATGAATTCCATATACAACCCAGTGCCTTGGGAAAAAGAAGAGTATTTGAAGCCAGTACTAGAAGATGACCTTTTACTTCAATTTGGTAAGATGAACATACTGTATCTACTTTAGAGTAGGGTCATCTCTTATGGCAGAATAGAGGTTAGGTGTTCTAGGAAAATACATTCATCTCCTTGATTCTCTAAAGACCTCATTAGGTAGTTGGTTTCGGTAGGAAGGTGAAGTCACTTAAAAAGTGAGAGAGTCACACTAGCATTTACCAGGGAGGAATATGATCTGGGGTTAAACACTGTGTACAAGGTGTCCTGAAACATAGGGAGACTTGAGAGAATAATTTTGAGTTGTTAGACTGATTTTTAGTGTAACTAAAATTAAGTTTTTTATTTAATACAAATTACAGTTTTTAAATTGGTAGGTTTGATATTTAATAGATTTAAGTAAATTTAATAATATTTGCTGCTTTTATCTAGCATAATCAGATCTGATAATTGACTTTTCTTAAGACACCTAATTGACTGAGATTTTGTTTTGATTAGAACAGATTCCACGCAAATTTCCATGGGTTTCCCCACTTACACTAACTCTGAAGCTGCCCTATGGCAGGGTCACTCTCATTTCTTTCTTTTTTTTTTTAATGTTTTATTTTATTTATTATTGTATTATTTAATCATCTTATTTTGATGGTGGGGGGAGGTAATTAGGTTTATTTATTTTTAGAAGAGATACTGGGGATTGAACCCAGGACCTCTGCATGCTAAGCGTGCCCTCTACCACTTGAGCTATACTCTCCCCCTTCTCATTTCTGGATTGTAGCTTTCTTCCTTAGTTACTTACTCTGTACTTTGGTTTATTCCTTCTTGAACAGGGATCTTGTGAAAATTCTGTTGCATTCTTATGGTTGCTTTATAGGTCTAATTTATTGGAGTTCATGATTTATTATTATTTGTTTTAATTTATACTTTCATTTTTTTTTGTGCCAGTCAAGTGAAGTAGAGGGTTTGCCCTCTTCACAACAGCAAGACCGTTCTAGGCAGACATGTACCTTCACAGATAGTAGCTGGACAGTGTGTATTTGAGCAGTTCTTTGATAAGCGAACACTGGAAAACCACTCATTTCCTTGACAGGTACCATCAAGAGAACTTGTGTGGCAGTGTGATGTAGTAGTGAGAACCTTAATGTAGGACTCAAGAACTATGTGACCCTGGACAAAGCACTGAAGCTTTCTGTTTTTAAGTGTTCATGTATAAAATGAGGAACTAGAGCCTAGGATGTGGATTAGCCATTCTGACACTACTTTTCATGAATGCTAGAATGGAACAAGTAAGTACGTTATGGATAGTAAGAGCCAGGTTTCTCACCGCTGGAGGAGATTTCAAAAAAGGAAGTGAAGGATAGTTGAGTCCTGTGGTGACAGATTGGGATCAGAAATATCAGGATAAATTCAGTTTTTAATAGGTAGATAGATACAGAAATACGGAAGTGTGTTCATATGTGTGTCAGTAAATATAACATATATTTTCTAGCTCTTTTGGCTGAGAGGGCCTTGAAGAACCCCACTAGCAAAGAGCATACCTAGTGCCCAGATCTTGATTTGTAATCCTTTATTAATTCCCTATTGATAAAAGGAAGCAAGGCTCCTTGAAGAAGTGATTGAGTCCATAATGGGGCAAGGAAAACACAACATAAGTCTGTGACATCTTGTTCCAGAAAATAAGGAAATACATACAAAGAAAAAGTGGGGGGAGGGAGGACTTAGCTAAAGAAACACAGAAACCAGACTGAAGGAGCTCCTAATGGCCAAAGCTGAAGAATTTGAGCAACACAGAAAATAGTACTGTTCGGTTTTAATCCCTAGGATAAAATAAACATCCATGAGTTCATACTGACATGAATAATCCACCAAATAAACGGGGAAGGAACAGCTCCACTTTAGCATAGAATTCCTATTAATGAAGGTAGAGGAAAGAGAAACAGAATCAGCATTAGACGAACACCGCAGTAATAACTTGCAGAAAGAGCCACCAATGTATGCTTAGGTTAGTGGGCACAAAGTTAAAGCATAACAGGATTTGCATAGTTCAGAGTATCTCCCAAGAAGTTTGTTAGCTGCAAAGGGAATGGTAACTTTTGAGTGGAAAAAATCAAGAAGACACCACCACAACCAAGTGATCAAGGTTCACATCACCAGTAATAAGGCACAGTGGACACCACGAACCCCTTGGTGTAATACTCTGAGGACATCATTTCTCTGCTGTTCTTGCCAGAAGTGTATGATTTCATTCCAGTAATGAAAAACATCAGACAAATGCAGGTTGAGAGGCATTCTACAGAATTACTGATCAGTATTCTTCAAAGGTGTCAAGATATAGTTACTGGGTGCAGTATTCCATAAATAGTTCACAGTGCTGAATATTTTTGTTCAGATCTTTTGTGCCTTTGTGGATTTTTAGCTAGCTCTGTCTAGCTCCATCAGTTGCTGATAGGGATGTATTTAAATCTCTGACTGATTAGAGGATTGTTTGTTTTTGCCTGTCCTTGCCTGTAATTCTATCAGCTTTTGCTTCATGTATTTTGACACTCTTTTGTGAGGTTTATTCTCATTTATAATTGTTACATCTTCCTGAAAAATTGACCATCTTTTGTGGTAGTTCTCAGCTGCCAAAATGAAGGATCCAGGTATTTGAACCTCCTGAGACAGAATTTAGATGTAGAAATTCATCTTCCTGAATATGCTTTGGGAGTTTGAATTAGACAGTTTAGATATAGTTATGAATCTTAATATTTACTCAGCCCTTTCTCCTTTTCAAAACTGTACATTTAACCTTTCGTCTATGATTATCTGTATACAAGTGGCCTTCTGTATCCAGGAGTCTGTGACTTTGGGTTCAACCGACCTCCAATGAAAAATAATTAGGAAAAAAAATTCTGGAAAATTCCAAAAAACAAAACTTGAATTTGCTGCCTGCTGGCAAATATTTACATAGTATTTACAACTATTTGTACAGCATTTACATTGTATTAGATATTATAAGGAGTCTAGAGGGGATTTAAAATGTCATATGTAAATACTAGACCATTTTATATAGGAATTTGAGCATCCACAAATTTTGGTATCCAAGGAGGGGTCCTGGAACTAATCCCCCACAGAAACCAAGGGGCAACTCTGTTATTAATGCTGAAAGCTTTTATTCTGACTAACTTCTGTTGCAGCAGAAAGCAAAATAGAGAAACCAGCTAAAAGAATGGAGCCAGTTTCTCTATAACCTAAGCAAGGTGGTTTGCAACAGTTTGAAGAGATTTGAAGATAAGATACACATTGAGAGTGTCTTAGTAGGAAGTAGAAAATATGGTACACCATCCTCTACTGTAGTCTGGCAATATTTTGTTGCTCTCACTAATTTTTGGTGAATTAAATAGTGGATGAATCTATAGTTTCTGAAAACAATGAATCAGTATTCTGCCAGACTGGCTAGAGATTAGTGACACAGCTGCATTTTATAACAAGTTCAATTTAGGCTCTAATCTCTAAGTTATAATATTATTATGTATTTGTTAAGCTTAGTTATTTTGTCCCTACTCTGAAGAAGTGTTGCAACTAAAAACTGAATAGGAAAAAAAAGTCCAATTTGCCTCAGTGCTGTGTTGAGAAGACAGTGTAATATCTGCATTGTTTTTATTGCTTTAAGTTGATCTGAAAGTTAATTAGACTAGTCAGTGGACATTGGGATTTTGTAAAACTCACTAGTTCTATATATTTACTTCTGTTTACAGAGTTATTAGTTCTACAGCAGAAGTTAGTAATTTACATATAATGAAATTAATTTTACATCAAGAATTTTTAATAATGCTAGAAATTAGAATATTTAATAATATCAGCAGTAAGACCATGTATAGAATGCATACCACCTTACCCAGGATGAAAAAGTTATTGAATATACAGAATTCTTTACCTGCACACTGTCCTTAAGGAATATCTAAATGTGATACCTGCTGTTCTGCAGATAAGGACCCAGAGGCTGGAGGTGGCCCTGTGTAGTGGCAAGAACATGGGCTCAGAAGGCAGGCGTTTGTTTGAATCTTAGTTCCTTCATTAAACAGCTCTATGACTTTGGGCAGGTCAATTTCTCTGAAATTTATTTTTCCCATGTCTTAAAATAGGGATTAATGTTTATATTTTAGGTTTTGGAGACAGAATGAGATACAAGGCATGAACTTGAAAGTTGCCTGATGATCAATAAATATTAGGGTTTTTTTCCTTCTACTTTTTTGTTTCTTCCTGAGTTTGGTTCGGTACAATTAATGCTTATTTATATGCTCAATTTAGCCAACTAATAAAACACTTAGAGTAACAGCCTGCTCTTTAAATTCAAATGGAAACAGTTTGTATGTTAAATATTTAAGTAACCGTACTAATTTTTCTTAGTTGGCTGTATCATAGGCACTTAGTATATATGTATTCCTAACACATTTGTATGTACTTCACTGTTATAAGATGGGCCTTATAAGAATGTCCATTTATTTATCTAGATGTAGAAGATCTTTATGAACCGGTGTCAGTCCCATTCTCATACCCCAATGGACTCAGTGAAAATACATCCGTCGTAGAAAAATTGAAACATATGGAAGCCAGGGCACTGTCTGCTGAAGCTGCATTAGCTGGAGCACGTGAAGATCTGCAGAGAATGAAGTAATTTATCAACCTTATAGGAAATTAATTTTTTAGATCCCCCAAATAATACAATTCATAAAAAGGTAGAATGTTTCATATACTAGATATTTCATAAAAAGGTGATACATTTCATTTACTGGAGAGCACAGTGTGGATGTTTAAGTTTAGTAATATTAAGATATGCAGTATTTTTATATATTGTGGGTGTAGTTGATTAACGTAAATTTCTGTAGTTTTACCTAATCTCATATATTTCTTTATAATTACTTTCGTAGTGATGGTAGTTTTCCTGGAGAGTCTTTTCCTCCTGAATGTTTTTTGTTCCTTGATATTACCTTCCTTTGAATTACTTTATTTCTTTTTTTTATTAAAAATTTTTTTAAATTTTTTATTTTATTGAAGTACAGTCAATTACAATGTGTATCTGGTGTGAATTACCTTATTTCTAATAGATGTCTCCATTTTACTTTTCCTCTCCTAGGCTTTTAAAGCATAGGAATTAATATTTTTTAGGCCTGGGAAAAATACAGGGTTAAAATTTTTGTTTTTAAAGATCTGAGGTATAATTATGATGTAGTGTGTAATCAGAAAACCAGATCCGTAGGATGGTTTTCTCCAGTATTCTACTGGCTTAGTACCTGTCGGAATTTAATGTGCATACAAATCACCTGGGTATCTTGTTAAACTATAGATTCTGATTCGGGAGGTGTGGAATAGGTAGGGTCTGAGGTTCTGCGTTACTGCCAAGTACGTAGCTGAACCTGTTAGATTTGTAAGTTGGTTGCTGTTGCCTGAGTACCCATGTGATAGTTTGCCAGAATGTCCAGCAGGGAAAAACAGTATAGCTGATGGTAGTTTCTGTTCCCCTTTTCTGAGATTTTATCCTAGTAACCAACAACTCTACTACTGCCTGCCTCTTTACACTTCTCCCCCATGGATACCCTATAGTTGCTTGATGTGTTGTGATCAAGAGGGAACTGATATTTAGAGCATAAGTGGATGGTGTTGGTGTGTGCAAATAATTACCAATTTGGATATACTTTCTGCCTATAACCCTTCCATGGGATAATATGGTTTTGAAGAATATTTAAAAGCATTGGAATATACTACATTGATTCAGCTGCTAAAAAATGATTTTGGAATAGTAGGAATGATAAAGTTGAATAAAGATAGTGTACTTCTTTTGTTCCGTTGGGGGATGTAAACACCCATAATCTGCAGGTGGCAGGTGGCAGTGTTTTTGTGGTGTGCAGAATGAATGCTTACTACTGGATTTGAACATGCCATTGTTTAAGCTCCAGCAGAGGGAGCTTAAGGTAGAATGTGACTGAAGGCCCATCACACTCCACACTCCACTCCCTCCCCCTGCCTCATCCTCCGCCTCTAGCCTTTCCTTTTTTCATGGTCTAATAAACTTGTCTCAAGGGTGTATTTCAAATTGATTACAGACAATTTGCTCAGGATTTTGTGATGAACGCAGATGTCAGAACCTGCTCGTCATCTACGGCTACCGTTGCAGACCTCCAGGAGGATGAGGATGGTGTTTACTTCAGCTCTTACGGGCATTATGGGATACACGAAGAGATGCTGAAGGTTAGAAAAGAGCACAAATGCACAGTCCATATAAAGGAAAAGTGAAGTAAAACAAGCTCTTCATACATACATTGTGGGAGAACTGCTTTTTGGGGAGGGGGTTTGTTTTTGGTTTTTTTGAGAACTGCTTTTTAAATCTCTTTGGTGTTTGATAGCTCATCTTGCGTTCAAAAGATGATAGACGCATCAAAGTCAATGTAAATTCTATCTAAGATTATTATTAATCTTTATTTTGAGATTATTTTCGCTTGAAATAGGACACTGGAAAAAAACTGACAGTTTTCGTCTTCTGAAAGGAACTTTTAAGTAGGAACAAATAAATTACATGTTTGTTAATGTATGAAGACAATGATTCATTTTAGTGTTTTAATTAGAGATACTATAGTTTGGATGAATAATAATTCTTTGGTACAAAATTAATTATAAATCTCATAGTTGTTATGGCATAACTGTTTTGCATTTGAAATGCTTGACATATAGAAGAATTTCCTAAATCAGTCAAATCAGATATTTGAATTTGGTTAGTTTAAATTTTTATAATGGTGATGTTCATATAAACTATAAGTAGATTTCTAGCTGTACCTGGTATAATATATACATTTTATCACATTGTATTATAGATTATACAATAGCAAAATGTGACTTTAATTCAGTAAAACTTAAAATAGCTAGCTAGAGTAAAACAAATGTTGAAGTGTAAAAATTATTGAAAATTTTAGAAATTTTACCTTTCTTTTTTTTTTTCTTAAAACCAAGAAACAAAAAATTCCTTTCTGAATCCCTCCTCAAAAGATTGTTTTATTTTATGGAAGCCTGGGGACTATGTTCCCTGAAACATATGCATTTAAAATAACCAAGGCTATTTAATAACATGTGTATATTTTGTCGAGTCAGCTTTGCAGGACCACAGAGTGGAGGTTTGCTGACTCATAGTAGTTGTAATTACTTGGGGTCTTTCACAATGTCATGTCATTTCTTTACTAATGACGTGTCACAGTTGTACTAGTTGTCACTTGGGGAATGGCGTAGCATTACAAATAACAGTTATAAGTAATAAATTATTTTAAGTTCAGAGTGAATTTGTTTAAAAGAAATTAATATACTGCATTTTCTTTTTTAAAACTAATTTTATTGTGTCTGGAATATTTTCTTCAAAGGAGTTAATCTAAGTCCATGTTTGCCATTTTAAGCACCCTATCAGTTTAAGTGCCACGAACCTGTAATGCTTTTGATATGGACGTTGTGTTGGGTTTTTCAGGCAGATAGGGTTACTGAGACTCCTGGTAGACAGTACATGCAAGTGTTCTCAGTACAATCATCCAGAGAAATCCAGTTTGGGCTTATTTCCAAATCTCTGTCCTGCACCCTTATAGGTTTATATTAGTAACTAAGGGATCTTCACATCTGCTCACATATCTTTAAGTTCTTTTGATGTACTTACATGTTTAAGAAGTTCCAGCTTGAAGTTTCCAGTGCTGTCTTTTCACTTAGAGAGTTAACTCAACCTTTATTAATATAATTTTCCATGCCTGTGCAATGGCGTCACTTCTCCTTGGAGATGACATGATTAAGTGTTTATAGGAGATATGGATATATTTCATTCAAAAGGAACTGCCTGTCCATTTTATATTTCACTAGGTTACATACTGTGGATGAATATGAAATGTGCCTTATATCAAGCAATATTTTTTTGTTTCTTATAACAATTCTTAACACATATAATTGGTTCAAGGTTGTGCTACTGCCAGTCTCGTCTGATCCTTATAAATGATTTAAAATTGAGAAGTCCTATATACAGGACTTATTTTTATGCCTAGAATTGACCTTGCTTTTATAGAAATATTGTTTGAATTTTTTTATTATTTTAATGACACTATTTTGACATATGTTGTGGTTATAATTATAAATAAAGGTAGTTTGTAGTCTTATTTTCTGGAGTCACAGTGAAGATAACTTTTTTGAATTCCAGAGATACAGTTGGTAGGGGGATAGAATACTTGAGCTTTCAAAATCCTTTGAAAATCCAGTATATCTTTCTTTCTTTTCTTTTTTAACATTTTTTTATTGAGTTATAGTCATTTTACAATGTTGTGTCAAATTCCAGTGTAGAGCACAATTTTTCAATTATACATGAACATACTTAAATTCGTTGTCACATTTTTTTCACTGTGAGCTACCACAAGATCTTGTACACACTTCCCTGTGCTATACAGTGTAATCTTACTTATCTATTCTGCACATACCTGTCAGTATCTACAAATTTTGAACTCCCAGTCTGTCCCTTCCCACTCCCTACCCCCTTGGCAACCACAAGTTTGTATTCTGTGTCTATGAATCTGTTTCTGTTTTATATTTATTATCTTTTTTTTTTTTTCAGATTCCACATATGAGTGATCTCATATGGTATTTTTCTCTCTTTGTCTTTCTTCACTTAGAATGACATTCTCCAGGGACATCCAAATGGCGTTATGCAAATGGCGTTATGTTGTCATTTTTATGGCTGAATAGTATTCCATTGTATAAATATACCACATCTTCTTTATCCAGTCATCTGTTGATGGACATTTAGGCTGTTTCCATATCTTGGCTATTGTAAATAGTGCTGCTATGAACATTGGGGTGCAGGTGTCATTTTGAAGTAGGGTCCCTTCTGGATATATGCCCAGGAGTTGGATTACTGGGTCATATGGTAAGTCTATTCCTAATCTTTTGAGGAATCTCCATACTGTTTTCCACAGTGGCTGCACCAAACTTCATTCCCACCAGCATCATAGGAGGGTTCCCTTTTCTCCACAGTCTCTCCAGCATTTTTCATTTGTGGACTTTTGAATGATGGCCATTCTGACTGGTGTGAGGTGACACCTCATTGTAGTTTTGATTTGCATTTCTCTGATATTGAGCATTTTTTCATGTGCCTATTGATCATTTGTATGTCTTCCTTAGAGAATTACTTGTTTAGATCTTCTGTCCATTATTGGATTGGGTTGTTTGTTTTTTTCTTATTAAGTCATATGAGCTGCTTATATATTCTGGAGATCAAGCCTTTGTTGGTTTCATTTGCAAAAATTTTCTCCCATTCCATAGGTTGTCGTTTTGTTCTACTTATGGTTTCCTTTGCTGTGCAGAAACTTGTAAGTTTAATTAGGTCCCATTTGTTTATTCTTGCTTTTATTTCTATTGCTTGGGTAGACTGCCCTAGGAGAACATTTTTGAGATGTATGTCAGATAATATTTTGGCTGTATTGAAAATCCAGTATATATTTCTGAAGAAGAGTCATTGTTGCTAATGTTATAAATCTGAGATCACCATTTTTTTTCCCCCAAGAAAAACATTATTCATTTTGGTGAACAATTATCACAGATTAAAACACCATTAAATAATTTTTCTTTGCTACATTTTCCTCATTGTATCTGCAGCCACTCATGCATTCTGTTTGCCTCCATGAGCCTATACATTTAAAACATACTGTTACTTAAATAGGTAAAATTTGTAGTATGTAACTTTTCTGTTGTCTTTAGTTTCATACTTAAAATTTTTTTATATTTGTAGGAGTAATCCTGTTATACTGGACTAGCCTTAAAAGATTATCTTGCTTCTTAATATTGGACCTCTAATTTTACTCTTCTGAGTTTCTTAGTTTTAATAGGTTGGTGCAAAGGATAATTTTATTTCTGTTTATTACCTTATTTTATATGGAAGATTAATCTTCTGTTGGAATAAATTTTTAGAAATGATTTTTGAGCCAGTCTTTGATTTGCTTGGATTTTCATGTTTAGTGAATTTTCCTTTCAAAGATTCATTTATTAAGTCGAAGCTCTGCTATGTCCAAGGCACTGTGTTTAATATATTTTAGGTTTCATTGCACCAGGTGAGTGGATGAGTAAAAACAGATGGATATTTAGAAATAGCCCAGATGAAGAATTGTAGTTGAGCTGAGCAGCAGTGCATGGACTTAGGACAGGAGTTGGGACACTAGTGATCAAGTTAGAGCAGTGGGGAGGCAATGTGATTGGTGAGAGCTTTCCAAGTGGCTGCCTTCTTGACTGATGTACACTCTTTGTAGGTTTTGTTGTGTCAGCAAAAGTCACTGGTTATAGTATAAGAAGACTATAAAAATAGTAAAAATGTATGAAACGATATGTTTAAAAAAGAAGTTGTAAAATAAGATAAAATAATATGTATAAATTCATTTAAACATTAGATTCTCAAAGTAATTCTTAAAGTAAGAATTCAGGGGAAGATTTAATAAACCTGAGTTAAAATTTTGTTTGTAGAACAGTTAGAAATAATTCCATTAGAAAATGTGGGCTTAATTATGGAATCCCCCTTCTTTGGATCCAGTAATTAAGTAAAACAACTTGCCTTTTAATTTAAGACCTCCTTTGTATGTTTTTTTTTTAATCCCAATATTGGCATGAAAATGTTTTGGGCAGGGGATATGTGTTGTATAAAGTTTGGTTGGTTGTTTTGTTTTGTTTTTATAAGGAAGGAAAATTTATCATTGAGCTTGCTCACATGATCAAAGACAACGGTTGGGAGTAAAATAGTTTTATATTGTAGTATTTGGTGTAACTGCTTTGTTTTCACCTAGTGTGAAACCCAAAACTAGAATTCCCAGTCTGAGATATTTTTATCATACTTGTTTTACTCACTTGGCAGCAAGGCCCCTTGCGTCTTAATCTGCTGTCAGTATGTGTCTCAGCGGAGGTAGTTTAAAAGGAAATCAGCTCTGTTCATAAACCAACATAAATGTTAGCATTCAGGGTCTGCGTTGGTCACAGGTCATGTAAGACTCCCGAGCAGAGAAGTCTCATAGTGAGGGCCGCAGGGCTCAGGTGATTTACTTTAAGACTTAAAGGCCTTAAAGCATCATTTCCTACTACAGACTTTTCTAGAAACAAAACAGGATTATAAATCAGATAGATGCTGACCAGTGACTTTCTTAGAAAACTATACTTAGTTTAGCTTCATTTTTCGTATGGAACTAAAAGTTTTGCATCTAACTGTTGGTGTTTTTCTCCCATATTTTAGCATAGTTTTACTACAGGGAATAGACTATAGATTCCAGGCCTCGTTTAAAGGAGCAAAACATAACATTCATCTTCTGTTAGCTTTAATTATCACTTGAAGTTTTATCATGATAATTCATGTCAAGATGAAAATATGTCCATTTTTAAGATTTTAGATCTCCTTTGACTTTGTGATGTTCTTGAATGTTTTCTTTGTGTGTTGTTGCTATTTCTATTATTTATTATTTTCTTTTAGGAGAAGAAGATTAAGCTTGGTTTTCTAGGCGAAAAGCAGCTATGGAAGCTAGCAGTGTGTGATAAATGAACAAATCTCGTCCTTAAAAATTTTTATTTGTTTAGACTATCCTGTAAACACGATGTATTCCTCTCTCTACCCTAGGACAAAGTACGAACAGAAAGTTACCGCGATTTTATATACCAGAATCCACATATCTTCAAAGACAAGGTGAGTACATAGGCTACAGAATTGTACATTTCACGTGCATCTTGGGCGGCAGAAATTCTAAGTCATCGTTGTGACAGTAGTTGATTTCCTGTACACCACCTTTATTTCATGGAAGGCTTTTAGGATGCTGCTCTGTGGTACAAGATACTGGTAACAGAAACACTGACTCTTTTTTAAATTGCAATTCATTAATTACAGTGGCATAGCTTAGTTAAACTTGGCTTATCCATATAATTTGGCATAAACCACATCTTTGATTTATTGTGATTCCTGTTAATCTCACATGTATAAGATAAATCTCGTACCAAAGCACTTTTAATTATTATTTTAGTTCATGTTAGTTAAAAATCAATAATACTGAGAAGTTATTGGTAAGTAGGGTCAAATATTGTAAGGTAGAATTTTTTTCATGTGCTTTCTTTTAAAACCTCGTTTATTTACCCCTTTATGATATTGTTTATATTTTATAATTAGTCTTAATAGTGCCTCACATTATTTCAAAGGTGATCTTTCACTGTGTGTGTATTTTGAAATTTGTGTCATTTGTTTTCCCTCCCTTGTGAATTTTTCCATTTTTTCCTTCTTCACTTTCTCCTTCCTTCCCTGTCTACATTGGCATGCTTACCTAAACGTTCAGATTTTCAGTTTGTTCCTCCTTATTGGAAATTAGTTCATTCGTTTAGTCAGGAGTATTATCCACTTATATATTGTTGCTTGAATTTTTTCCCACTCTTTCTACTTCAAGAACGTGTCTCTTGGTAACTCAGGTTTTTATAATTCCCCTTCCACCTCCATTTTAAAAAATACTTCGCTGCGGTTATTTCATGGGCTTCACATGATATTGTAGCAGTGACTGACAACTATTATATGCAGAAAAATCTCTTTTCCTGATTTTTATATTGTTTGGAATATCATAAAGATTGGCTTTTCATTTTCTACATCTGTTTCCTAAGAGCATTATTTTGCTTGTGATTTAGCTGAGTTGGCCAAAGTATTACCTATCATGAGAGGTTTATGATGATTTGTGTTTCTCTGCTTCTGCTAATTCGCACTCTAGGTGAATAGATTATTTCATTTTTAAAACATTGGTTTTTATCAGTTCTTTAACTTGGCTTTTTTGTATGCTTTTTTATGTTATTTCAGCAGAAACTAAGAATTTTTTTTTATCGTTTTTACATTTGCACTCAAGTGCTGCAGTTTATTTAATATCCATCTGAAAAATCAGTTTGTTTTCAGGGAAGCAGATATTGTTACTATTAAAAGTTTTCCTTTATGTTTATAGTTAGAACATGCCCAGATTTTTATTTAATTCTTTCCTTAATGTGTTGTGTAGAAATTAAGCATGTACTAGTTGGGGAATCACTTGTCCTGCCTGGATTCTCAGGAACCAGCCAGGTAACAATTTTGGGCAAGTGGTGAGTCTCTATGGGCCTCATCTGTGAAGTAATTTTTTAAACATTTCTGCTTCTAAAATTCTGTTATTTTTGTTGTTATCACTTTGTTATGTATTATCATTTCCTTTCTTTGAGCCATCTTTTATTTGATACTTTTTGATGTAAATGCCACAAGAATTTGTTAAGTAAAAAGAAATTGGAAGTTTCTTTTTCAGTATGCTCCTGAATAGACTTTTGTTTTATATTACATAAGAAAATACTGAAAAGAAATAGGTATTAGTAATCATAAGATTAATTATTGAGAAATTAAATAAATATGAATATTTCTGTGGATATAATGCACATTTTACTGAGTTCATAGATCTATATATAGTCACTTTCTGCCTGTAATTTTTTATTTATAGCAATATTATATAAATATTGTATGTATTATATACATTTTTGAGCAAAATACATGACCATGGAAAACTTGTTATGTTTAATTATTTTGTATTCCATTTACTGTTTTTACTGAAGAGATTAAACCTGCCAAGCCAGAAAAGGGCTTATTAATAAGTTGGGTTATTTTTCCTTAGTGCTTTGCCTAAGATACTTTCATTTAATTTATCAATGTGTAATTAGTTTTGCTTGGCAACTGTGGTTTCTCAAAAGTAGAGTGTAATGTAAAATACCATATGTATCAATTTCTAACCCTTTAAAGCATATTCAGGATATAATTTCCTGTAATTAACAATATTAGATAATTAGGAACTTTCACATTTTTAAATGATTCGGGATACTTTATTATACTATGGCTGCAGATTTAGGAAATAATTACCATATATTTAAATAGCATTTGATAATTTATAGAATACTTTCAGGCATGTTGTCTGATTGTCCCTATACAATATACCTATAAGTGGGCATGGCTGGTATTTATCTCCATGTTACACATGAGGAAACTTGAGACCCATTACCAACAGACTCACTCTAAAAGAGACAACTAAAAATCCAAACATAACCAAAATTAAACAAACAAACAAATAAACAAACGCACCTGAGAGTTTTAGTTCTAGTCTAGTGCCCTTAACCCTGTGCTACTACACTTTGAACACCATTATGTTGAAATAGAATGACTAAGTAATTAGAATGAGATTCATAAGTGACATTTTAGTTCACACTGTTTTTCTTATTTTATTTTATTTTATTTTATTTTATTTTTTTGGTAGGATGGGTGGAGGTAATTAGGTTTTGTTTATTTTTAGAGGAGGTGCTGGGAATTGAACCCAGGACCTTGTGCTTGCTAAGCATGCGCTCTACTGCTTGAGCTATACCCTACCCCCCGCACTGTTTTTCATATATAGGTCATATGATTTTTGTGTGCCATGACAGAACATGTTCATGAAATTATTTAAAGATAATTCTTTTTTTAAATGTATGAAATTATATGTTTTTCTAAGTTTTATTACCATTGTTTATGTTTGCTTTTATCTCCATTAGACAAATAAATTTTACATCCCAGCAGTAGCTTCTATATTGTATTGTTTAGTGCATGGCAGTTTTATTTTTCAAAAGGTGCTTGTAACTAAAAATGTGTTCTTTCCTCCTTTTCTTCCCTTCTCCCTCCATCCCTCCCTTCCTGCTTCCTTTCCTTCATTCCTTTCTTAATATTGTTTTAATTCACAAAGCTCCCGTGGAGGCCATATGGTTTCTCAGAGTTAATTTAACTTGGGTGGCACATCGTGTTATCACTCATTCATAATTAATTTCTATTTGTAGTTCATTGAAGAAATTCACAGTTAGGTGCCTTCTTTATGCTTTTGATTATTATCTACAGTTAAAATTGATTTACTTTCTTCTTTTTTTTTCTTTTTAGAAAATGAATCATATTCCTTCATCATTTTATAAAATGTTAGTGTATTCTGTTATTTCTAACTTTCTTTGATTCTATCAAGTTTTAGTTTATTTACTCAACTACCTAAATCTGAGCTGGTTGTAATAAATAGTATACAATTCAAAATATAATTCAAAGGTAGGCTTTGAAAGCAGATTGACCTGTATTTGAGTGCTAGCTTTACAAATTACCAGCTATTTGAACCTAGATTTGTTACTTCCTTTCTCTGAAGCTCATGTCCCTTCAGAAAGGATTAAATAAGAATAATACATATGTATAGAGAGAGAGAGTCTTATAAAAGAGCACATACTCTAATTGGAGTAATGATACATGTATTTCTGTACTTAGCTTTCATCACTCAGCAATTTTTCTAAGGTAATTTCTTATTAACATTATTTTAATGGCTCATAAAGCCAATGTCAGATTAATTCATATGTTTTAATTTTTTGTGATAAAATAATGCTGTGTATAAGAGTTTAAAATATTAAAAATCAAATTTTTATATTTGTGAGAATAAATAATGAAATAAATTCCTAGCAATGGACTCTGGGGGTCAGAAAGATTCTACCCTGGATGGTTTTAGTGCTGCCAGCTTGACTTTTCCATAAACATTTTAATGGAATATTTTATTATCATTTTATACCATATAATATTCCAATTGGATATACTATAACCATACTACAAATATATATGCTATGTATTACAGTATTTTCTAGATGTTGCGGTCAATATGTTTTATTTGTGACTTTAAAAAATAATTCATTTTTGTTTGCAATGATGTCGTATAGGTTGCATCTTATAATTTTTAACTTTTTGTGTGTGAAGTGGTCATGTTAAAATGTGCTGAGTCACCCAGACAGGCTGCATGTGCAGGACCAGTCAGATTCTCCTATAAAACCGTCTGGGCCTCATCCTTCTCAGAGCGACAGAGGATAAGAGACACAGAGTAGTAGCTTTTTGACAACTAATTAGGCTGTTTAGATTTTTCTCTCTTCTGGAGTCAGTTCAGGTAAATTGTATTTTCAAGATGTAATGAAACGGACTCCACTTATACTAGTAAACAGTACAAAAGATAAAAGGCATTGGAACAAACTTAAGTAATGTGCAAGACTTACATGAAAAAGATTAAAAAAAAAAAGTCCTGAAGAACATAACAGATGATTTAAACAAATTGAAAGTTATACCATGAAAAGAAAACTCAAAATAAAATTTTGTCTGTTCCATAGAATAATTTATGTTTTAATTCAATCCCCATAGAAATGGTAAGACTTTAAAAAATAAAACATAGCCAAGCTGATTCTCTTGTTCTCATGGGAAAATAAACATATAAAATTGTCCAGAAACACTAAAAACAATTTTGCTGTGAAGGTAGACCAGCTTTACTAGATAGAAAAAATTCTATACAGCTTCTGTAATTAGAATAATTACTGGCATGTAATTATATAGGTTAATGGAGCAGAATAAAAATCTAGAAATAGACCAATGTATGTACACATCTCCAGAGAGATCCCTTCCTCTCCTCTGTCATTTGAGGACACAGCAAGAAGGTATGTCTGTGAACTGCAAAGCAGCCAGAGTCAGCCTGTGCCTTGATCTTAGACTTTCTGGCTTCCAGAACTGTGAGAAATTTGTTGTATATATAAACTACTCAGTTTATGGTATTTTTGTTATGGCAACCTGAATGGTTTAAGACAGGGTACTTGAGCATTCACTAAAATTTCTGTGTATATTTTGGTCTGCCCTCATGACCTAATCACCTCCCAGAGAGCCCAGTTTCTAATACCATCACCTTGGGTGTTAGGATTTCAGCATAGAATTCCAGGAGGCCACATTTGGACCATAGCAGTCACATATCAAATCAGTGGAGGAAACAGACTGTTTAGTAACATGTTGGGATAATTGGTTTGCTGTCTGAACAGAAGTTGGAACTATACCTCTTAGTGTATACCATGATTTTAAAAAAACTGTATAAATGAAATTATAAATGCACTAGAAGGATATGTGAATGAAATAGGGGAGGATATGGGCTAGTTGTAATTAGGACCAAAATCCAGAATCTGTAAAATAAAAGATTAAAGAGTTTGATTGTTAGTAAAGAATTTCTATATAACAAAAATCAATGTAAGCAGAATCAAAAGACAAAAATATATGCTGAGAGAAAATATTTTAAGTCATATCACAGAAGTCTAAACTTACGAAGAACTCCTATTTGATAAGATTTGATAAGAAAAATTTGATAAGCAAAGGACTGACAAGTTATTGGGAAAATGGAGAAAGGATATAAGTAGATGGTTCACATAGAAAGTACAGCAGATGTTCTTTCAACATGTGGAATAATGCTCAACCTCATGATAATAAAAATGCAAACAATGGAATGCAAAATGGAAATTAAAACAGGACCAGTATTTCATTATTTTCTATTTGCCAGATTGGCAGAAATCCAAAAGTCTGATTATATGCTCCATGGGCTAGTCTCACCTGTGAGGAAATTGGCACTTACACATTACTGGTTGGAGTCTTCATGAGTAGAATTGCCCTATGGCAGGTAATTTGGTTATGTCAAGCAGAATTATAAATACGTATATTCTCTCTGACCCAGTATTTTCAATGTTTTTACTTCTAGGAATAGATTTATTCTTACACTTCTATAGAGTTATTCATGTGTGAGTGGGGTTAGATGTGAGGTTATTTACAGCACTGATTGTCATAGTAAAATTTCAGAAACTACCTAAATGTCCACAGTAGAGAAATGGATTAGTAGATTATGGTACAGCCATAATATGGAATCCTATACAGCTACGTAAGAGAAAGAAGTTCTCTAAACTAGTATGGAAAGATCTCCAAATTATATTGTGAAATACAAAAAAAAGTGATACGTAGCACGGTAGGTATGATACGCTTCCATTCGTGTAAAAAGGGGAAGGAAAAACATATATAGTATTGCATTGTATGTGCACGAAAATTTTCTTGAAGGTTAAATAAGAAATATACTTTTTGATGTTTAAACTATGTGAATATATTACCTAGTGAAAAAATAATTGTTGAACAACATAATAGATTCTTAATTCTAATTCTGTTTTTCTCACAGTAGCTTCCTGTTACTCAGAATATAGCCCAAGGGCATTATGTGCTGTGACTCCTGCTTAACCTTGATCTCACCTCCAAGCAACCCTTCTCACCCAGCTCAGCTACGTTGGCCTTCTTGCTTTGCCTGGAATCTTGTGCCTTGCATTTAATATCCTCCGTGGCTAGAAGGCACTTCCCCCAGATCTTTGCATGGCTTTATTTCATTCAGTTCTCTGCTCATACATATTGGAGAAGTATTTGCAGACCTACCTAAAATTCTGAAAGAGTGTATCCTCTCTCCCTTGCTCTGACCTCTGCTCTGGTGGCTTAGTTTTTTTTTATAACACCACTACCTGACATAATTCTGTATTCTTTGTCTCTCATTATCTGTCTCTCCCACAAGATTGGAATCACCAGTAGGATAGGCACTTGGTCTTGTTTGTTGCTGTACTCCGTCACCATGATCAGTGCCTGCACTTGGTAATGCTCAGCGCCTGCACTTACTAATGCTCAGTGAATACTTACAGACAAGCACTGAACTAGTTTCATATTTTGGGACAAGTGTATAGGATTTTAGGCCATTGATAATGAAAGACTTAAGGCACTACAGTTTTCAGTAATTTCTAGTGTATCTCTGAGTATTTTTCTTAATACGTTTCCTTGGTAATTGTTTTTGTTTTTTTAACTGTGAGCCAAGTAGGTTTCACTATATTATTCTGGGAAGAACCATATGAAGTTCTTGATTTAGAAATAATTGCTCCCTACCTATCCCCAATAACATCTCAAACTTTGGCTCTTCTTGTTACTTTTACCAGAGATGATGAATATTATTTTTAAAACTTAAATTCTCAAGGTACTGAATTATAGAAGCCAATTTGTTTTTATTGTACATATATTAATAAAATGAGTTTAATATTTAAGTTTGGAAGTGGAAGGGATGTGACAGTATTCTCCATCCATGATTCCTTTATAACCATTTTTTAATTGTATTGGATCAGGCTCTCCTGCTTAATTCCTGCCACTCAAACTTGAGAAAGCTTATTTCTGTTAAAATTTAGAATTATTAAGCCTTAATTAGAGCATACATACAATAAGGAAATAAAAAATAGGATACTTTTCTACTAAGAAGTCTATGGAAATTACTTATTTCATATAAAACATTCTTTAAATTTACATTATTGCATCTGATTACAGCAGACTATGGCCAAATACACTGTTACGAATTTAAAGTAACTCATTATAATGATATCTTCAGTTTCCCCAAATCGAAATTATTACCATATTTGATTGGTAAAATTAAAATTTTTGTGGTCTATTCATAGCCAGAAACATCATAATATATATGAATAGGATTTAAAGTATTAGACCTTTTCAGTAACATCTGTTTATTACACCAGGTGGTGTTGGACGTTGGTTGCGGAACTGGAATCCTATCCATGTTTGCTGCTAAAGCCGGGGCAAAGAAGGTTCTTGGAGTTGATCAGTCTGAAATACTTTACCAGGCAATGGATATCATAAGGTAGATGCATTTTAAGGCTTGATTGAAGATTATTTTTAAATTTGGTGGTTATCTGGTTTTATCTTTAATAGCTCTCTAATGCAGACTCAAGATACTTGTCTTTTAGTAAAAATTCATTCCAGAGTAGTAAGATTTTAAGTTGGGTTGAGCTAGACATGTTTGAGCTATGAATGATCTTTTTTACTCTTCATCAATGATAATTATTTTTATATAGTTTTCAGTCCTTCCAATTATGGCTATAAATATGCTAATAATATAAAATTAGAAATCATTGACATGTAGGATAATATTGCTAGAGGACTCTACAAAACTCAGTTTATCAGTAACATTTCCTTTAGCAAATAGCAATTTGGCTAAAAAGACCAAGAGTTATCTTTTTCTTTTTGACAACACTAGCCCTTGTACCTTTTCAAATTAAAATCAGTAAATTCCAAAATGGCTACAAATAAGTTAGAGTGGATTTAGTTTATCCTCTAAAACTTAATTTTCTTGTCTAAAAATATTTCCTCTCTTTGAGGAATTAAGTTAGGTTAAGGTTTATTGACCAGTAATTGACTTTAAGATCCTAGTAAGAGGGCCTTTATTTGAAGTATAATTTACAGAACTAGATTTTGTCAGCTTTGTGCTTAACCACAGCACCTTACATTTGGAACTTCGGAGTAATTTCCAGAATAATTTTAATAGCAGGCTTCTCAGTGATTCTTTTTTGTCCCCCCAGCTATACTGAGATATAATTGACATATAGCATTGTATGAATTTAAGATATAGGATGTATTGGTTTGATACATTAATATACTACAGAAAGATTACCACCAGAGCATTAGCTAACCCCTCAATTGTGTCACATGAAATAATTACTGTTTCTTTTTTCGTGGTGAAAACATTTAAGATCTACTCTCTTAACTCACCATGCTTACATTAGAATCTCAGCAGTGATTCTTGGATGGTTCTCTCACTGATACGTTCTGTTCTTAAAATTGATTAACGTTGATTGTTTCTGATTCATAAAAAATTTAAATATTATTATGTAAAATGTTTAAATTTTTAGATTTTATCACATAATGTAGAAGTATAGTGTTCTGGTTGCGAGCACAAGGTTCGAGTCATACTTGAGTTTGAGTCCTTGCTCTGCCCCTTACCTGTTATTTGAATTTCAGTTAAATTATATCTAACCTCTTTGAAACCTCAGTTGTTTCACTGTCAAGATGAAAATAATAATGACTACCTCATGTGGTTATGAGTAAGATAAACAAGCTGTGAATAAGATACGCACGTATGTCTCTTTGCCACGTTGCTTGCCCTGGCACGTACTGGGTATTCAGAAGTTAGCTACTGTTATTATTAACAAGGACCAAATTAGTGTTAATGGAAAAGTTACATTGATCTTGCTTAGATTTTTCATAGTAGAAGTTTGTGGCTATGGTTTTCATATTGGAGAATATGCATGCATATATGCAGTTCCACAATCTAGTGGAGTTTTTTATTTCTTACGTTACCATTAAGTACAACATCATCATTTTGGGGGTTCTGTAAAGAGCACCTTCACTTGCTTGTGCTTGTGCATTGCCATCCAAAGAGATGTGACAACCACTATCCCAAAGAAGCAGTTGTTCCAGATTATCAAAAATTTATTGGTTGATTGTAAGATTATGGTAAGATACTTCTATCAGAAGTTCTAACCTTATGAAAGACCATATCCATTTATGTATTACTTTGTCATTTTTTGATTTCTACAAGGTGAGACTAGACGTGCTCTCATTTTAATTCCTTTATAGAAAGAAAGGAAAAGGATACTGGTAACACTCATCTTACTTTGTTTTGTTTTCATTTTATTTCACGGAAACCCTGAATCCTAGTGACTTTCTTAGAAACGTGTTCATACGATGATTATATTCAAATACATTGTGTATAAAATTTAGTGCTGGAGTGTGTGGAACTTTTTTTTTAATTGAATACCATCAGTTACAATGTGTCAGTTTCTGGTATACAGCACAATGTCCCAGTCATTCATATATATGCATATGTTTGTTTTCATATTCTTTTTCATTAAAGGTTATTACAAGATATTGAACATAGTTCCCTGTGCTATACAGAAGCTTTTTTAAAATCTATTTTTATATATAGTGAGCATATAGAACTTTTGCATGAAAGCATTTATTGAAAATGGCTTAGCATTCAATTTTAGGTACTTCAGTTTAATATTATAAGTTGCTAACATTGACTTAGTACTTTCTGTTGAATTTCTTTTGAGGTAGGCACAAAAACAGTATGTTATTATTTTTAGCATGGAAACTAAGAAATTGAGGCACAGAGTTTAAGTAACTCTCCCTGTTTGTAGTGGGGCCAGGACTAGATCCTAGGCAGCCTGACTCCATAGTCTGTCCTCACAGCCAATTTCCCATGCTGTGTTTCCATTTAACCACTTTTAGGGCATGTATTGGTTGCATTCAGTAGTTTGCTTTACTTAGAACCTATGGAGTTTAAAAATCAGGGCTTTTTGTTTTGGATAAGCCAACAGTGTTCTCCTTTGCCTTTTTTATATTGTGAGAAGTTATCTCTTTCCATCTCTCCTTTGTCTTCTGTTCAGAAATTTGAAATTTACACTGTGGAGTGAAACAACCTCTGTTCTTCTGTTTATGAATGTATCTGTGAAAGAATACGCAGGAAACGGTTTATTGTTAGCATCCCCAGCATTTACTGGCTCATTATTCTACCAGTTGAGGAGGTAGAAATGCATACTTTTCTCAGCATCTGGAACCACGTGGCTTAATTTATAATTTTGGCTTCTTGACTAACTAGCTTTATGAGAATGGGCAAATTGCTTGAATTCTTTAACCCTGGTTTTTTCATTTATAAAATGGGGTTGATGGTAGTATCCATCTCACAAGATTATTATATGGATTGAATCCATTTATGGTGCTTTGCAAAGTGGCTGACATGTCACTGCTTACTAAATGTTAGTAGTTATTATAAAAATATTGATTGATAGTTATAGTGGTATGTTTGGTTTGGAACCAGGACCTCAAATAATACTCTGCGTTTGGTTGGCGATGTTTCTAAAATGATCATTTCTTACAGTTGTCTCATCAACATATGACGACTCTCTTTTCTGTATTCTTTCTGTTTCATAGTCTCTATTCTTTTATACCATAAAACATCAAGCGTTAGCCAGTTTTATTCTGTATTTACTCTCCTCTCTTGAAGTCTGCTCTCAACTTCTCTTGTACTTGTGTATAATTGCACATTGGGGCTTTCTGGAACTACCACCATTGTTGAAAACAGCTCTTCTGATTAGCAGGCTATGTATGAATTGTCTTTAGCGATTCTGAAGCTTCTTTGTGAGAAATCTATACACAGCAGGATTCCTATAAAACTCCATAAGCTTACATCTATAAAAAAGCACTTTAAATTGTAAAACATGAATACTTTTCAAATACATGTTTCACTCTTCTTTTAAATATGTTCAACTTACAGTCCTTGAATTGTGTTCAAATTAATGATGAAATAATTTTTATCTTTTCTTTATTTAAAAGATCTAACTTTTCTAATAAATTGAGTTTAGAATGGAGTAAGTTTTGATTCTAATGTAAACTGACGTTGATATTAGGGCTTATTTATAAATCTTATAAATATAAATAAATTATATATAAATATATAAATTAGGGCTTGAGAAGGTGGTCAGGCTTCTGGTTCTGAGGTTGCAGACATGAATAAAGTAGATTGTGGACTTTCAAAGATAATTATATTCACAGGGGCAAATAGAACTTAAAGTGATATATGGAAAGAATGAGAAGCTGTTTCTTA
Source organism: Vicugna pacos (assembly GCF_048564905.1). Taxonomy (NCBI): domain Eukaryota; kingdom Metazoa; phylum Chordata; class Mammalia; order Artiodactyla; family Camelidae; genus Vicugna; species Vicugna pacos. The sequence continues at coordinate 41,444,698 of NC_132996.1, forward strand.
TTTTCGCTGTCATATTCGAACTCTGCAGTGAATGATCATCTCAGAAACATAAACTTACCTAAGGATAGCAAAGCTATTCAGTTGCCAGACAGTTGTATCCAGAGTTCCCCTTCAGGAAGCAGAGGTAGCTTCTGGTAATATTTTCACCATTACTCTGGCTGCCTTTGGTTTCTCATTGACTCAGCCATGGAACAGCTCATTATTCAGACTTCCGGATGTCATTGCAGAGGAGTTTTTATGAGAAGGTTGATCCATCATCTGACTATAATGCAGTACTTTCACTCTCAGGATGACATTAAAGATGCCATCTTTTATATTGCAAGAAGAATACTGTTAGAAATGAAACATTCAGAAAAGCCTTAAGAATATTTTGATTTACTGTCATGTTTGTATAAGTGTCCTCTAGATTCTAGGACAGGAGCTTTATTTTCTTAATATTTTTATCCCTAGCACCTAACAAAATGTCTTATACATGGTGTAGATACTTAGTAAAAGGTTTTTGAGAAGCATAAAGTAACTTAACATAATGATTTTAAAGATGGTGGTATATGTAAGGTTTCTAACAAGATCACAAAATACACCAGGATAAATTCTTGAAGTAAGGGGTGTTCTTCATATTTTGTTTCTAAATTTAATAGGAATAGCATAGAAGAGTAAGTTAAAGCTAAATACAACTTTGAGCCACCGATGAAGCGAAAATGGTTAGAAAAAAATTGCTACTCCAGAAGCCTTCTAGTGAAGGTAATGAAGGTAATCAAGACACCTTACATGGAAGCTAAATGTATTTTTTTCTCCCACTCTACCACCCCCTTAATTTCCCATCCATTCAGTGGTCCTGTCTTGGGGTTCCCATGACTACACACTAGTTCAGTGGTTCACTGGAAGAACTCACATGACTCAGTGTGAAGTTGTGTTCACAGCTAAGATTTATTACAACAAAGGATACAGTCCAGGGACAGCAAGAATAGGATACCTGTCAGTAAAGAAGTCATGTACAAGGCTCCCACGAAATCCTTTCTTCTCTGCAGGAATCACACAAGATGTACTTTTCCCTCTAGCTGGAACTACATGTGAGATGTGTCTACCCAAGGAAGTTTGCTTGAGTCTTCGAGCCTGTGGTTCTCAAAGAGAGAATTGTGCAAACTCATGTCAGACACCAGGTGCATATCAGGAATCTTTATGCTGACTTCAGACGTGCTGTCCTCTGGGTTTGTCTTGGTCCACAGCTTCAGATGCTGTGGAGTAGCATCATTAGCCAGTAACGGTGTGACTATCCAAGAGTTTTGTTCTTAGGGTTTGATCAAGAATTACTGCCGTGGTTACAGAGAGTAAGAACTAAGAGAACAGATCTGCGTTAACTCTTCTCTCAGTTCAGAATTGGAAACCTGAGATTCATGCTTGACCATCCCATCTCCTTTATAGCAGCATACTTGTTGGAGATAAAATCCTCTTAATTGAGAATCATTAATGTTTCTCAAGTCTGTCCTTTTTCTACGTTGATGTTCTTAAATGCATACCTTAATTCACAATCTTACATTTCCCACCTGAATCAATGCGTCTGCACATAAGTGGTTTAGTTATTTGTACTTTGTCTTTGCTTCCAAAGGCTCTCTCTTACCAGTTAGTGCAGCCAGATTGATTTCCCTGCCAATTCTCCTCCCCTTCAAATAAAAAAAGAAAGAAAGAAATACCTAATGAATGAATGAATGAATTTTCAATACTCAGGTCGTCAAACATCCAGTCAGGTAAATAAATCTTCAACACCAAAGACTGAAATCCAAATTACCCTTTCCTCATTTTTTTCATTGTATTAGAAGCTGTGCTGTTGCTAATTTTAAACAATAAATGTCCTCAGTGTTAGTAATTCCACAGCTGCATACCTATAAAGACCAATGATGCCTTTGGGAGGGAGGCAGCCTGGAATAGCCTGTTCTGATTCCAAGTCTGGCCCCTGCATTGAAATTATCTGCCTGGTAGTATTTATCATTTATGGAGTGTTCTTACATCGTACCCTCTGTCTCAGGTAGTTAAGGGTTCTTGTTTTGTTTACGTGTATGAATGGAGGGCTAGGTTATGTCACAAAGGTAATTGGTATGGGTTTTGTCTCATCTCCCTCCGTAGTAGGGAGAGAGATCTGTTCTGGACCATTTTTCCTTTGATTTTTCAGTCCCTTTGTCACTTCACTTTATATACCTCTTGACTCCAGGAATTTATGTTGTGAAGAAAGGCTCCCACCTCTGCTGTAGTCTTCTCTGATGTGTGTCCTGAGCACTGGACGTCTTCCCAAGTTTACCAAATGATTTAATTCCCCTTTTCTCCCCACTAAGTTATCAGAATCTTCAGTTCTCTGAGACTACCTTCTAAAATTTCCACGCATTTATCAATTTATTACATTTTGTATTACTTTATTGTTATTGCATTGTGCTTGGGGAACAAGAGAGAAATATGTATGCTTGGATGCCATAGTGAACTGAAAGCAAAGTAATATGGTTCCTTGTCTGTTTTTATATCAGAGCATTCCTTCTCTGCCCTCCCCACCCCCCCAAATATGCTTTTCAAAGAAATAGTTATCACCCCTGTATTCTTCTAGATGAACTTTATAATCATTTTATCAACAACTTTAAATTCCACATACTTGAGAAGGTGTTCATTGTATGGTCCTTTATGCTGTTTGCACATCTGTCTCCCTACTAGCCCATGTGCTTCCTTAGAGCCTAGACTGTGTTTTTTTTAAATCAAAATCATACTAGACAGAGGTACATTACAAATTTAATTCTGTTTCCCATTCTAAAAATCCTGAATTGGCTCTTCACTGTCTTTAAATAAAATCCAGACTCCTTAACATCACCTCTACCTCCCAGCTTTGTCACCACATACTGCCTCTTACTGCTCTAATCATACTAACCTATTTATAGTTCTTCAAATTTGTGATTTCTCTCATACACACACACACACACACACACACACACACACACACACACACACACACACACACACACACACACACACACACGCAGTTTGCGCACATGGAGATGGGGCACCCTCCTTTACCCCTCTGCTTTTTGTAGATGCTGTGTCTTTTCCTGATGAAGCTCAGATGTCACCCACTTAATTAAAGGCTTATTATATGAGCTCCTGTAGTATGTACCCTACATTCTTACTGTTCTGTCTCCTTTACAGCACGTTCTTACATGCATAGACTGTATCTTTTATTTCTATATGCCTAGTATTAGACAGTTAATCATGATGACGTCCCTGTAGCATGAAATTCAAGTTAAATTACTTTAAGGGAATAACATAGGATAGTGTTTGTTGTTCTAACAAAGTTTCCACTCAGAAAACTTGATAATTTCAGTGTTCATTGCATTAGTTAGGAGTCTTATGTGACATACCCTTTTTATTACAATGTCGTATTCCTGTAGGTTAAGGCTATGCTAGTTTTTGAGCAGGTGTTTCCGGAAATAGAATTATTTGGAATGCTTTTATGCTAAAGTAAGGGTTAGTCATTGTCCACTTGAGAAAAGTAAAATCTGTAGTTTTTTTCATGAATGCTAAATCAGGTGGTGATTAAGATGAGCAGTCTCATAAAGGGGGTTATCTGTGTGAGTGGTATCTGTGTTGCTATGTTTTAATACAGAATTATGGGAGTTACGGCCTTTATCTTTTTTCGTGTGTATTCCCTGAAATCTTAATCTTTCCAGTTACATTTATATTTGGACAAGTAATTACTGATGCAGAAAGGATTATGACTTGCAGCAGACAATAAACAGCCCGAGCAGATGGCCTTTTACAGGACACATCTTGTTTCAGCATAAGCATTCTGAAGATATTTCTAGGCAGTGAGTATATTTTGCTCTTTTAAGAAGATTGCTTTTTGTTCCTTTGAAGTGTTTGTAGTTGTTAAAGCCTGAATAAATATTTTAGTGAACAGTAAGCAACTGCAGCAATTTCATCAGAATTTTATTAAATGCCTCTTTGAAGAAACTCAGATCTGAGATAAACATACTTATCTTTTTCACCTTTGTGTGAAATATAACATACATATTAAAAAGTGCGTAACATGTAAATTACCTGTTATGCTATGTGTAAAGTATGGATAAATAATAGGAAATAGAGCATCACCAGCACTTCAGAATTCCTCTCACCTCCATTCGCCCATTCTTAGTCAGATGCTGTCCCTGCCTGATTGAGGTGACTACCATCCTGGCTTTGATGGTAATCACTTCCTTGCTTTGCTTTGTATTTTAACGACTTAAACAGGCATCTATTTAAGGTAGTTCAGTTTATTCAGTTTTGATCTTTAAATAAATAAAAATCATGTATTATGCATTCTTTTTATCTAGCTTGTTTGGCTCAACATTATTTTATACATGTGCCTGGTATACACATCTGGGGGTATATACTTACAAACAGAATTGCAGGCTTTGGGGTATACATAACTTCACATTTTCTCGACATTGCCAGACTGTTTTCCGAAGTGGTTATACCAATTTATATTTCTACCAACAGTATATAACAGTTGATTATATAGCAGTATCTCATTGCACTTTAAATTTGCATTTCTGTGATTATTAATGAGGCTAAGCACATTTTTGTGTGATTATTGGACATTCGGATTTCCTTTTCTATGAAATACCTGTTTACATCTTCTGCTCAGGTTTCCACTGAGTTGGGCCTTCTTTTATTTATTTGTAGGCAATCTTTATGTTTTTAAGGCTTGAGTTCTTTATAGGTTTCATGTAATGCGAAAGTCTTCTTGTTCTTTCTTGCCTTTTCACTCTCTTCATAGTGTCTTTTGATGAAATTCTCAATTTTCAAGTAGCATCATTCTTGTTCATGGTTGCCACTATTTGTGGCTTGGGTGACAAATCTTATGGAGATGTGATGCTACGTTGTCTTGTAAAACTTTATACTTTTATGTTTTACATTTAGATCTGTAATCTACTAAGTGTTGTTTTTTATGTATGGGTATAAAGTAGTGATCTGGTTTTATTTATTTATTTATTTATTTATTTATTTATTCATTCATTCATTCATTCATTCATTTATTTATTTAAGGTGGGTTTTTTTTTTTTGGTAATCTGTTTAAATGACCGAGTTGTCCCAGTTTAAGACTATTCTTTCCTCTCTTCACACTATCATCTTTGTGAGGAATCTACCATCCATATATGAGACCAATATAACGTTTATACCAAAACTCTATTAAGGCATTAGAACAGAAAATTACAGGTCAGTCTTTCATGAACATATATGCAGACATCCTATTCAAAATATTAGAAAACTAACTGAGCAATATATTGGAAGATAAGGTTTACCCCAGGAATACAAGGTTGGTTAAATATGAGAAAAATCAACCAGAAAAATCTGAGATATCTCAATAGATGCAAGAAAAAAGTCTGATGAAATTCCATATGTTGTCAATGTATCTATATATTAAAATTCTTAGTAGATAAGAGCTAGAATATCTTAACATGATATAGAGTATCTACAAAAACAAGAACTAAAGCCCTCAGCGTGATGAAACGTTGAAAGCATTCACTTTAAGTTTAGGAACAGGGCAGGGATACTTATCCCTTTTCTATTCAGCACTGTGAATCCTGGACAGTAGAGCAGAGCAATGAAAAGAAAGGTGTAAGAATTAGAAATGAAGGAAAAATAATAATTCCCTAATAATATATTATGAACACAGACATCAGAAATAAACTATAAAGTTATTACCAAAATAAAAGTATCAAGGAGCTGAATACATAATTAATGTATAAAAATCAGTTGTATTTCTGTAAAGAACATGAAATACTTAGACACTGAAAATTAAAATATATCAAAGTGTATTGTTAATCCATCTAACCTCCTCCCAGACAGTGCAAGGTCATTGAGGCATTTTTAGTGGATAATTCATCCAGGGGATCCACAGGTCAGCTGTTTTAACAGCTTCTTCCTTAGTCTACCTTCTGACCTTGGTCAGTATCTCTTTGCCATATATTTCTCAGGTATCTTTAATTCTACAACAATTTCTGCCGTAATTTCTGCAAAGAATAATAAGCCTGTGAAGACCCTAATAACTGCCAGGATTTGAACCATTCTCTACAAAGCTTGTTAATAACTCAGGAAAAATGTTATCTAATTCCTCTTTTCAGACCACTTTTCAAAAGCAATCTATACTCCCCTCTCAGTGAGCTGGATTTTGTTCCCCACCCACACCCCCCGTCTTTTCTCCTATTGATGCCCCCTTTTTTGGTATGTCAAAAACGTCATGCAATCCCGTTCTTGGTAATTGAACACATAATCAGATTCTGCCTCCTGAATGTTCTCTTGGCTTCCCAATAACAAGATTACATAAAGTGATCAAGAGTGAGGAGTTGCTGATTTCCATACCTGTCATAACTCAGTCCGTCCGTAGCATTAAGTTATACTGTTATCCTAGAGCCAGTGTAAGTACACTTGCACTCATACCATGCCTACTTTTTTAGAGGACTGTTCTACTTATGGGTTGTGGAGAAAGCAGGGCAGTTACCTGCCCAGCTTTTATTGGCTGTAGCAGTTCAGTTGTCAAAGCACCTGGAAGCCTCTGTCCACAGCCTCTTAGGGATCTGTCATCAACCCAAGTAATGCTTTCTTCTCAGTCGTATGCAAAATAAGTGATAATGTCCTCTTGCTTGTTTATCCATGCCAGTAGTGATTTTCTGCTATGTCTCTGTGAAGTGTCCTCTTTCACAAAATACTATCAGCACTCAGGAGTCCTCTGACCTTGTCCTCCTCCATCTGTATCATCTTGGGGGTAACCCAAAGCCTTAATTTCACTACTTTCCTAGTGGATACTTCATCTCCCCAGGTAGCCATATAAGCATAAGAAGGCCTTCCAATGAGAGGAAAAACTGTTCTTACAGTCTGTTCTCTTGCCATCATCTCCTCTCTGAAAGGACTGGCATTGTTCAGAAATGCTAGTAACAGCCCAATAGTGGAGGGTTTTTTTGTTTTGTTTTGTTTTGTTTTGTTTTTACTATCTTTCCACCTGCCTGCTACTCCCTATCAGGCTAGTTGCCACTTTCTCTGAATCTCAGTTTTGCCACTTCATACCCAGGATGTATAGGCAGCCATGCCAGGATTGGCTCCTCCTCATGTGTTTTTAATCCCCTCCTTTTTCTGGCTGAGAAGTGCTTAGCCTTTGTGATTCATGGATCTGCATGAGAGTCCTCCTCATAGCACTACTCTAGCTAAAATATTTTCAAATCAGACTCGCAAATCTCATTACCCAGATTACCCAGATTACTCAGTATTAAGCTTCATTAATAATTTCAGTGATACAGGTAATCAGGAGACTCAGAAAAAGTAGGAGCAGTTTGGTATGTAGAGAAGAGTTAACTTACTGTGTGAGTTAATAACCCATGCACCTTACTTGGATACCTGTCTACTCTGGGTCAGAGAGTGCATGCCTAATATAGGAAAGGAAAGATTAAAGAAGTTGCCTTTCATGTCCCAGACTTCTCCCTGATTAGTCTGAGCCTCTTAATTGCCTGTAGTTTTGAAATTATTTATAAAGCCTAACACAGGGTAAAATCTTCGGCTCATGTGAGTGAGGTTCGACAGTCTGATTGTATTCACTCACCCACGTATGTCCACTCTCTTTCCTCATTCCTTCCTATTTCCTTGACAAGCTGGAAGCATTTTCCTTCCACCTGAACTAGTCTACATTTCCTTCATTGTACATTTGTGGCTCTAGCCAAACAGCATGGTGTTTGTTGGTTCGAAAATAAATTTTGCCTTTACTCTTGGAGGCATTTTTTTTTCTGCATATAGAATTCCAGGTTGACAGTGATACTGCTCTAGGATATGAGTCAATAATAAACCTCAGCTGTGAAGCCGTTTTTTGTAATAAAAGATCTGCTTTTGTAAATAAAGTTGGGAATAGTTACACTCTTTTATTTATACACTGTCTATTGCTGCATTCAAACAACAATAGCACTTGAATAGTTACAACAGGAATCGTATGGCCTGCAAGTTCAAAATATTTCTTATTTGGCAACTTAATAAAGTTTGCCTACCCCTACTCTAGTTCTTTGAAAATATCGTTCCACCATCTTCTGGCTTCCATTATTACTGTTAAGAAGTTACCTGTCAGGATAATTGCTGTTTCATTGAAGGTAATCTGCCTTTGTTGAAGATTGTCTTTTTTTTTTTTTATTTTCTAGAAGTGTTACTGTACATGTATGGATTTCTCTTTAGAAAATAGGCTTCTGATTCATTGGATTTTGTTTGTGGCTTAATGCTTTCTTTGAGTTCCAGAAAATTCTCATCCTTTACTCTTCAGATGTTTTTTTCTATCCCTTTTATTTCTTCTCCCTCTGGGAGCACATTTAATTCTATATTTGATTGTCTCACTGTACTCCTTTGCTAGCTATGGTTCTATAGTGTTCTAAAGCAAAGATTGGCAAACCTTTTCTGTAAATGGCCAGGTAATAAATATTTTAAGCTTTGTGGGACACCTATAATATCCATCACTTCTGCTGCTGATGCTTCTTTTTCTTTTTCTTTCTTAACAACCCTGAAGCCTGTGTGTTGTACAAATATGTGCCACAGGCTAGCAGGCCATAATTTTTCAATCTTTGGTCTGAAGACCCAACTAAAAGAGATTATCAGACTGAATAAAAAGTAAGACCCCAACTGTAAAAGAATAAAGATAAGTTACATAACACAGATAATTTAAGAAGTTGGAATGGCTATACAGGCATACCTCATTTTATTGCTCTTTATAGATAACGTATTTTTTAATAAATTGAAAGATACGTTACATAACACAGATAATTTAAGAAGTTGGAGTGGCTATACAAGCATATCTCATTTTATTGCTCTTTATAGATAATGTAATTTTTAATAAAATAAGATAATTTTTAATAAATTGTATGTTTGTGACAACCCTGTGTTAAGCAAGTCTGTTGGTGCCATTTTCCAACAGTACTTGTTCACTTCGTACTTGTCTGTTCTTATGATAATTCTCACAATATTGTAAACTTTTTCATGATTATATTTGTTGTGATTTGTAATCAGTGATCCTTTATGTTCTAAGATTGGCTGAAGGGTCAGGTGATGGTTAACATTTTATCATAAAGTATTTTTTAATTAAGATATATACATTATTTTAGACGTAATGCTGTTGCATGCTGTTTAATATACTGCAGTATAGTGGAAACAACACAACTTTTGTATGCCCTGGGAAACCAACAATTTCATGTGATTCATTTTATTGGAGTGGCCTTGGAACTTAACTGCAATATCTGTGAGGCATGCCTGTATAGATATTACATGAGGAAACATTTTTTAAACTTTATCAGGAATAAAGGAGGGCTTTTAATAATGATAAAGAATATATAATAATAATCATGTTAGGAGATATCAATAAATAATTGGTAGAATGAGTAGATTTCAAATGAATAGGAGTATAGAAGACCTAAACACACTAACGGCTTGACCTAGTTGATGTTTATGTAACACTCTATCCCAAAAGAGCAGAATCATATTCTTTTTAAGTGCACGTGCAACATTCATCAAGATGGGTTACACTGTAGGGCAGTAATAAGCCTCTATAGTTTGAAAAGGATTTACATCTTACAGACTAAGCTTCTGGGCACACCAAAGTTAAATCAACAACAGAAAGATATCCCAAAATATTTGATAAATAGCACATTAATCCATGGGTTGAAGAAGAAATCACAAGGGAAGGAATTTGAAGATATTTTGAACTTAAAAGCACAGTGTATCAGAATTTGTGGTGTGCCACTAAAGCCATGCTTAGAAAGATATTTAAAGTTTTAAATGCTTATATGAGAAAAAAAAAAAAGAAATGCTTAAAATTCATGTTATAAGCTTCCATATTAAGATGGTAGAGAAAGAAAAGTGAAATATACCCAAATAAATAGAACAAAGGAAATAAAGATAAGAGCAGATATCGATGAAATTACCAAAAAAAAAAAAAACCCAGAGAAAATTAAGGAAAACAAAATAGATTTAAAAAAAATAGAATTCATTAACCTCTAGACTTGTCAAGAAGAAAAGAGAAAATGCAAACTACCAATATCAGGGTTGAAGGGGAGCATCACTATAGATCCTATAGACAAAAAGAATAATGCAGGAATATTATGAAAGGATAATACCATAAATATGACAGTTTAGGTAAAGTGGGTAAATACCTTGAGAAATAAAAGTTGCCAAAATTGCTTCAAGAAGAACAAGAAAATCTGAATATCCCTAGGTCTAGTGAAGAAAATGAGTTGATAATTATAATCCTTCCCACAAATTAAACTCCAGGCTCAAATAATGAATTTCTCCCAACATTTAATGAAGAAGTAATACTGTACTTTTTAAGAAAATAAAATGGACAGAATCCTTCATAACACATTTTATAAAAGGCTAGATAGCATTATAGTGGTACTAAGGCCAAATGAATATATTCAAAGAAAAGTAAACTACGGACCAGTGTCCACTGTGAGCAGAGATGGAAGCATGTTTAACAAAACATCACCAAATTGAGGAAAGCGTTAGTGGTACAGTGGTGAGCATAGCTGCCTTCCAAAACATCAGCAAATTGAATCTAGCAGTATATATAAAAAGGATAATAAACTATGACCAAGTGAGCTTTATCTTGGGAAGGCGAGATAGGTTTAATATTTGAAAGTCAATATAATTCACTGTGTCAGCAGAATAAAAAAGAAAAAAATACATGAATTATATATAAACTTAATAGATGCAGAAAAATTATTTATTAAAATTTAAAACTCATTCATAAGGAAAGCTGTCATCAAATTAGCAAGGAAGGGAACTTTCTTACTTGGTAAAGCGTATTTATAAAAATCCTACAGGTGGTATCGTCTTCAATAATAATTAATTAATGCTTTCCCCCAATAACTGGGAACAAAACAAGGGATGTCCACTCTCACCAGTTCTCTTCAGCATTGTCTTGCGGGAATCTAACAAGTACAATAAACCAAGAAAAGGAAATAGAAGACAGATTTGAAGGAAGAAGTATAACTGTCATTACTCCCAGATTACATGATCCTGTTTATGTAAAATCCTCAGAAATCTATAAAATAGCCACTAAAACTGTGCTAAAACTAAAACCTTTATCACAGTCAATGGGATTCAGGGTCAAAATATGAAAATCATTTATGCTTCTGTTAGTAGCCACAAACAACTAGAAATTGAAACTTAAAAAATATATGCCATTACAGCATATACCCAGAGAAAACTAATTCAAAGATATGCATCCCAGTGTTCATAGCACTAATTACAATAGCCAAGAAATGGAAACAACCTAAATGTCCATCAACAGATGACTGGACAAAGAAGATATGGTGTGTGTATTTGTACACACACACACACACACACACACACAGGAATACTACTCAGCCATAAAAAGAATAAAATGCCATTTGCCGCAACATGGATGGACCTAGAGATTATCATGCTAAGTGAAGTAAGTCAAACAGAGGAAGACAAATATCATGTTATCACTTATATGTGGAATCTAAAAAGAGAAAAAGATAAACAAATGAACTTGTTTACAAGCCAGAAATAGACTCACAGACATAGAAAACAAACTATGGTTACCAAAGGGGAAAGGAGGCGGGGGGCATAAATTTGGAGTTTGGAATTAGCAGATACAGACTACTATTATGTAAAATAGGTAAACAGTAAGGACCTACTATATATAGCACAGGGAACTATATTCAGTGTCTTATAATAACCTGTGATGGAAAGGAATATGTATATATACATAACTGAACCACTGTGTTGTACACCAAAAACTAACACAATATTGTAAATCAACTATACTCTAATAAAAAATAAATTGATTAAATTTATATATATATATATATATGTGTGTGTGTGTGTATATATATATCTCATTAGAATACAACCAAAATCATCAAACATTTAGGGATAAATTGCACAAAATATGTTTAAGACATACACATTGAACAATGCAGAACATTACCAAGAGCTGATCCTAAAATTCACATGGAAACACAAGTGACCTAGAATGTCCAAAATAAAAGAAGAGTAAAGTTGAAGGACATACATTGTCAGACTTCATGACTTAATTTAAATCTATAAAAATCAAGAAAGTGTTGTATTGGCATATGGATATGCATTTAAATCTTGGGCAGAATGGAAATTCCACATCTAAGCCCACACATACATGCTTAATTGATCTTTGACAAAGATTCTGAAGTAATTCCACAGATTAGTGGTAGGATTTTTTTTTTTTAAACAAAGTCTTTTCAACATCATAGCAATAGGCATTATATATGGGAAAAATGATTATCATGCTATATGGAAAAATTAACTCAATATGGAAATTAAAAATATTTAGAGGAAAACACTGGTGGAAATACTTGATGTAGTGAAAGATTTCTTAGATATGTTACCAAAAACATGAACCACAAAAGAAAAAAATGATAAGTTGGTCTTTATCAAAATTAAAAACTTTGGCTCTTCAAAACATACCATTTAAAAAATTGAAAAAAGCCACAGGATTGTAGAAAATAGTCACTGTATGTAAATCTGACAGGGTTTTTATTCAGAATATATAGTGAACTCTTAAAATTCAGTAGTAAGAATACAGCTGACCTAATTTTTCAATTGGGCAAAAAATTTGAACAAAAGATAATTGAGGAATATGACCAATAAGCGTATGGAAAAAATAGTTGGTCATTAAGAAAATGCAATTTTTAACCATAATGACATCTTACGTAGTTAAAATTTAAAAGATCAACAATACTAAGTTGACAAGGCTGCAAAACAATAGCAATGCTCATAAATTTCTGGTGGGAGTGTAAAACTTGTGTATGCACTTTGCAAAACAAATGGGCAGTCTCTTAAAAAGTTCTGTCACTTCCATTTGATAGAGCAGTTCTTGTACACAAATGTTTACAGTAGCTTTATTCATTATAGTCCAAACCTGAAAACAATCCAGAATTCCATCCACAGGTGTGTGGATAAACAGAAGTGTTTTTATGCGTGCAGTGGAATTCTACTCAACAATAACTAAGAATGGAATTACTGATATACAGGAAAAAAATGCATGAATTTTTAAAGTATGCTTATCGAAAGGAACCAGACACAGAGGGTACATTCAGTATGGTTTCATTTATATAAAACTGCAAAATACAAATCTTAATATGTAGTAAAAGAAAGAAATTCAGTGGCTGCCTGTGGTTGCTTGTGGATAGGAAATTTTTCTGGGAAGGAGTATTAATGAATCTTTTTGAGAAGTTGGAAATGTTCTATAAACAGATGATGATGGTAGTCACCCAAGTATCTATTTTTTAAAGTCTGACAAAATTTATCCTTAAAATGCGCTTATTATTACGTATATACCTCATGAAGTTTGGGAGGAGGGGAGTCCTTCCTTTGTTGGCAGAAAAAAATCCTTTATAATTCAGATGTATATCCTTTGAAGATTAAGAATTTATTTATTTAACTAAATAACCTTAGTAACTTGCTTTTAGCTTTTTCAGATTATCTCTTTCACTCTATTACTTATTTGAAATTGCAAAAGGAGGTGGTGAAAAATAGGTGCTAATCTTGTGATGCAAGGATATAAAAATACCTAATGAATGCCATTGAACAAGGTTAAATAATTTATGATTGGAGTAGAATTTGAAGTTTTATACAGCATACAATATTTTGTTATTCATGATAATGCCATTATATAGTTCTTGAGGATGTGTACATAGGTTTTACAAATATTTTATCTTCATAATAGACTGTGAAGTAGTCAGGAAAGGTATCATCTTTCTTTTCTACACATGCGCACACATGTGCACACAGGCTCAGTGAGATTATTTTATTTCATGATGATCATTTAGTAGACAAGTGCTAGAGGACCTGGAATTAAGAGTAAGAGCTCCTGGCTCTAATTCTCTTTGCACTATGATGCACCACTTCCCTTTAAAATACACTTTCTTTGTCTCATCTGTCTCCACCTCTCCCTTAAAAAAAAAAAAAAAGACCCATTAACTTTATTGACGTGCATTCTTAATAGAATTGGGTTTCTTTTCATGCTTAAGTTTAGATACTGGTTCAGTTGTATTGTCGTAATAACCGGAAACATTCTTGGGGGTTCATAAAGTGACCAAAAAGCAAGTATAGTGTCCAGGGGATAAACAAGCTTTGAATAAACGTACTTTTGGGTTCCATAAAATAATATGAACAGTTGCCAAGAAATTATATAATTTGACTAGTTTTCAGAATCTATTTAACATACTAATTTAATTCATTATGACAATTTTCAGACTAAATAAACTTGAAGATAGTATTATACTAATTAAAGGAAAAATTGAAGAAGTTCGTCTTCCTGTAGAGAAAGTGGATGTTATTATATCTGAGTGGATGGTAAGTATTTGCAGAAGAAACTGATTTTATTAATTTAAAAAAAGCAATGAATAAAGTGGTGGGTTTTCTGCTTTTAATTATATTTGATAAATGGCAGAATGATGGCTTTACTTTAAAAACAGCTACCATCTTTTTATGGTAGTTAATTTTGAAATGGGACTTGTTTACTGGCCATTTATAATCTTTTAAAGAAGAGAATAAATTAGCTTTTTTACTTTTAAAGTCATAATAAAGAATTACTATTTTTCTGCTTCCTAGATTTGTAGATACCTAAATATGTTTGCCTAAAAGCCTCTAGGGACTAGTTAAGGACTTACTAGGACTGTTTACCTATCTTTCTGATCTATTAGCCAATGTAATCAGTGTCCCTTATCACATAAAGTAGAATTTATTGGCATTATTAAAATAATAAAATTAATATACATTATATAGCTTTATATTTTGCTTTTGAAACCACAAATCAAGGCCAGAGTATTTATTTTAAAATGTCTATAAAGTAAAATTAATGGTATTTGACAACTGATTTGACTTAATTGATATGCCACTTCAATTAAGGCAAGTATATAGTATTTCTAGAGATGCAAAGTTATTTTAATCGTCTGGAAAGTGGTAGGTTTTTTTTTTAATTGTTAAAGATGAATTATTATTCATTTTTATTAAATGAATGTATCAAAACTTCTTGAAAAGAATGAGTTTTGCTTTACAGTTATCTATAAATTTTGAACAAACATAGTAAGTAATAATTCCAGCAAAATAGTCTGATTTTAGGGAGTTTTTGAAATGTTCAGAATTAATGTAGTGGGTTTAATTTAGAGCCAGTGGCAGTCACTGTTGTTGGAATTTACTGTTCTGCATGTGAAACAGTGTGTTCATTTTTTTCATGATAGGGTTTGCTTTTAACAATTCTTGATCACAATGTCATCATTCTTCTTAATACCAAATAATTTGTATCACCATTCTGATTTCCCTTATAAAGTGAATGAGAAGGAATGAGTTGTTACGTATAATTAAAAATTCAGCATCTCTTTAAAGACTACAAAAAGATGCTTTGGAGAAAGCACATTTGAGGCATCTGCTTGGTAACAAATAAGTAGTTTATACCAAATATTGACTGCCATAATCCTCATCTCTCTAAGGACCATTTCATTTTTCTTGGAAAATGCATCTTTTAAACTACCCCAAATTACACTATAAAGCAGACTGAAAGACAGACTTCTTGCTGCCTCAGTTGAACATTTTTACATATCTGATTATAACTAGCTGGATAGTTCTCGCCCTGCCTAGCAGAATTAACCTTCTAGATATTGATGTTGTAGGAATTTTCATTCAAAACTTGAAAGACAATCTAGGAGTATTCATATACAATTGAAATTAGAAACAGTTAATATAATAACAAATAAAAACTTAGCTGGATTGACGAATTTGTGAGATTGTCACAATTATGATGTGAACTTTAGTGAAGGGTGTTATGGCCTTGGGTTTGTTTAACCTCAGATCCTCTTTACACCCTTCTCCTGCTTTCTTCTGTTCTGATGGAAGAGGGCAAACTCTGCGGGGGCTTTTCCTAGGCTCCAGTGACTGCCGGCTTCTATTGGCTTTTGGGAATCTAATGGGAAACACTAATGGGAGACTTTTATGGAAGGGAGAGGCCAGGACGTTTCTTTACTCTCTTTTGCCTCCAGTGATATTGCTGGCAGAAGGTGTTTCTTTTGTGGTTCCAATTCCCACTTAACAAACCTGTTGTAATTCCAGCATCAACTATGCAGCCCTGGCCCTGGGCTCTTTTAGAGTGCTTCTTCCTTTTGTTTCTCTAACTCTTCTAGTTAGACTCTAATTGATGTGAAGGGTACCTTTTGTTTTGGAGGATTGGTCAGGCATGATCTCTGCCTTTATCAGGAAAGCAGTGTCACACAGACAATACTGAGTCCCTGGAACCTAAGATGAAAGGAGCCAGTTGTTTGGAACCAAGATGCTTTCAGAAACCCTTTAGTATGGGAAATGTCCAGAAAGTGGTAACTAAGAACTTTATTTCTTCCTCTTCACAAGGGTATAACTTAGAGTTTTCTTATCTTACTGTCTGCATTTCCTTGTAAACAGTGGAGTTGGAGTCTAGCAGATTGTGTTAAATGTGTTAGGTGGAGCATTGGACACTGCAATTTATGGCAGTTACTCTAAAGCTGTCAACTCTGGATGGCCTTATTTCTCTAATGAAATTTGCACTTAAGCCTTTTTGAGTAGGTTTGTGGTGAGAAATTTTGAGTCATCTTTGTGCCTTGGCAGTATCATTTATAGTCTCTTCTGAATCCTGTAAGTCTCCTCCTAACTGTGATACTTCTACTAGAATTTCTGAACTGAGAAGCTGGAAAATTCTAGCTACATGATTAACAAGAAGCAGGTATGCTTCCTAAAATATATCCAACATTTTTTCAGACATTCCTACTTTGGCTTACACAATGGCAGGTGGCAAATAACTGACTATTCTAAATTTTTTTGAAAGCCACATTTTCATGAACCAACATTTAAAGTTTTTAAAATATATTGCATAGAATCCTCTTTGAAAGAGTTTTCTTCAGCAGTAAGGATGCAAAAATCTAGAATAATCCAAATTTAAACTACAGCATACTTTTTTTCTCTTTTTGAAAGTTTTTTCAACAAGGAGGGACAAAAAAAGAATATACCCTGCAGAATTGGGCACAGATGTTTAATGGACTTGTAATCTAATATAGCAATGTAGGCGTCATATCTATTGTGGAGATGTACATCTGTTTTCTTCTACTATGGTTCACTAACTGTTCCGTGGCTTAATCTAGATAAGTTTTTTGTTTACAGCTATTTATGAACTTTCCCTTTATTTTAGAAGATGCTCTTAGATAAGAATGTAATTTTATTTTTTATTCTAATTTTTTTTCTCTGTGATTTATCATAACATTTTGTGTATATTTCCCTGTGCTATACAGTGTAATCTTGTTTATCTATTCTACAATTTTGAAATCCCAGTCTATCCCTTCCCACCCTCTACCCCCCCATTCTAATTTTTTTATTTTTATTTTTATAAATTTTTATTGAAGTATAACATATATAAGAGAAAAATGTGCAAATAATACATGTATAGCTAAACTGAATTTCACAAAATGAATTTCCCACTTAATCAGCACCCAGATCATGAACCTGAAAATTAACATCCCCCCAGAAGCTCTCTTGTACATCTCTTACTGTCACCTACCCAAAGGAAACTACTAATCTTGGCTTAATAACACTGCAGATTAATTTTGCCTATTTTTGAACTTTATATAAATGGAATCAAATGTTGCTTAAAGAATGTAATTTTAAAAGCCGCATCATTCTGTTGGCATGTCATTTAATAAACTATCACTTGCCTCTTAGATTTATGAATTTCCTGATTTAGGCTTGCCTTTAATTTTACATTTTTATTGAATGAAACTTCTGTTTGTTTGATAAAATTGTTATCAGTTAAATAGAAACAGTTTGATCTCTATGGGATATTAATATTTAAGCTTATGAGGATCTGTTCCCATTTTTTATGTTTTGCCAAATAGAGCCATTCTTTATGACTTCTCATTTCTGACTGACTAATGAACTATTCAAAGTAAGCATTCCTTATTCTTGTCCTACAAGCCAGTCAAGCCAGATTGACTTATGTTGTGTTGTTGTTTTCCATCTATGTTTTCAGCATGACCCCCTTACAAAACATAGATAGGATCTCGGCACTGTATGTAAAATTGCCAGAGATGATTCTCATTTGGACATGTTGTTTTCTGTCAACAGGACCATCAGCAAAATGACACATTAGGTGAAGTTTAAGTTTCATTGACATGATCACTTATAATATACATTCAAATTGTCTGGAGTCCACTGTTGTAATTTTTCTATCTAGAATTGCTTTTCATGGAAGTGACCTAAATTTTTCTCATTATGTAAATAATTTTGAATTTGTCCCTAAAATTTAAGAATTAACAATCCCCTCCCATCTTGACCAGCACAAATGTGTCTGCGTAATACGTGTGCATTCCCATGCCCACACCCACAATGATGAATTATCCTTTGTTCATAGTGAATACTCTTTGTTTTTGGTAAATGCTTTTCAGGATTTTATAGCCTTTATCACTTAGAAATACAGCTTGTGATTTGATTTACCAACAGTCCAGAAACTGGGCCATGAAGCCTGTTGTAGGTCACGTTTTCAGCTGGTGGATGTTTTTGTTGTTTTTAGTTTGGTCTGGCAGTGAATCCTAAGTGGCTTTTCCTGATCTATTTTCTTGCCTTAAATGATACTATAATAATAATTATGTAAGTAGTTTAATAAGTTAGATAAGCTGAATTAATCATCGAGTTAAGGAAGGTATAGGAGATTAATTAACAACACAAATTTCCTATTGTGCAGGTACATTTTTACCTTTCCTGTCTTTGACAAAAAATATGCTTATGATTTGAATTTATGAATTTTTTAAAAAACTTTTTGTTTAGAGTTATATATATATTACTCTGAAATTTTAAGCTAAGTAAAATTGTACATGTTTAGTATGTATTGTTTTGTCTACTTAAAATATTTTCTAAGATAATCTCATATGTCCAGTGGTTCAAGGTAAGGAAATGTAAGACATGACTTTCACTCAACTCTGTACCACGCATTGCTATTTTTTTTCTTGCATTTCTTATTTCTTTGTTGTTACACAAGAGAAAGAGAAATCTTTTCACTGCAGGATTTCTGTTATTTTTTAAATCAATCAATGAAAATAATAATGAAAAATAGCAAAAGTTTAAAAATCAAAAATGAAGTACAGTGTTACATAAAATTAACTGTAAAAATGTTCTGTTGATGACAAAGTTACTGTTCTTTTAATATCTTTTATTTCTGTTTCTAAAGTCATGTTATTGTTAGCATTATTTTTGGCAGAAATAGTTGGCCCTTTAATGGAAGATACTGAAAATCAGTGACAGCAAAATGAGTATTAGCAAATTGCCTTGTTTCTCTTAATGTGATTTACCTTCCCTGTCTGGCGAACTGCTGGTAGTTCTGTAAGACTCCTCTCAGACGTTACCTCCTCTGTGAAGCTTTCCCTTTCTCCCCTCGATCACATATACAGTGTCTCTCTTCCCTCTCTTTTGCACTTTAGTTTAAGCTTCTATTACAGATTTTTACAGTGTATTAGAATTAAATGTACCCTTTTTTCATCTCTAAAACTGTGAACCAGGATTTACCTGTATATGGTCAGATTCTATCACAGGAATCAGCATTAGTAAATGATGAGGGAATGTGCATCATAATAGAACTTTCCCAGGTAGAAATTCACTGGCCACAGACGTGATCTTACAGGAAGGTAGGAACATAGCATGTAACGGGGTTAAGAACATTGCTCTGGAATCAGACCACCTGAGTTCTTGGCCATGTTTTGCCGTGCCTAGGTTTGTTACCGTGGACATGTTACTGAACCTCTCTGTGCCTCAGTTTCCTTATCTATAAAATGAAGATAACAGTAGTACCTACTTCATAGGGTTTTTGTGAGGATTAAATAAATTAATACATGTAAATGTCTTAGAACTTTCTGGCACATAATGAGATCTCAGTAACTAACCATGAAGTTTTGAAAGTTGTGCAAACTTATAAGCATTAACCAGTGAATGAGCTGCTTGACTAGATTATTCAATAAATGAAAGCTGAAAATGATAATATACTTGAAGTAAAGAATATTAATACTTGGGGGAAGAATATTCTTAGGGCTTCTCCCTTGGCTTACGAGCCCTTTTAAAAGTAGAAAACCCTGTGTTTCCATGGTTAGCATTTACTAATTGACTCTGCCTATAATGAGTGCAAGGAAGTATGAAAATCAGCTGACTCATGCGGATTATGTGTATGTTTCAAGAAAAATTCTGTTTGCTGTGCTGTGAACAATTTTTAGGCAATACTGGTAATACCCAAGCATTTTAAACAAAGTATAAAATACACATTTAATAGGAAATTGAGTACTATAAATATGAACAGGGAGATAGGTACAGGACTTGAACAATGAAAGGTAAATTGTGGTTTATAAGAATTTTTTTATAAATGTGCTGACGTCTGAATTAAGAATAAAATGAAAATAAAGAAAATTTAAATGTAATTAATAATAGGCCTCTTATGTATAATTATTTCAGCTTAAAAATCCCTTTACATTTGTTCTTACCTGCATTCTGAACCACTCCCCAACCTCTCCTTTATTTAATCTTAGTATTTGTTTAAATTAAAATTCAGATCACACTCTGCAGCCATTTTATTTCTTACTCTAGAGGGGAGACTTTCATAATAGTGAGATTTTGGCATCTATAAGAAAAATTTAATAACCCTTTGACAAAATCTTAAGTGGGTCTCAGGCTGTTTTATAGTGTAGGTGTATTTTTTTTAATGTAGTAATATGTAGTTCAATATATACTATTTATTTTCCTGTGCTTGAAACCAATCCAAGTGAAAATATTTAGTCCTTTAAGGAAAGTTGTTTATATTGAAACAATTATGTGTTATGGGTAATTTTTTGCTTTTGAAATATATTTTAGATGTTTTAAATCTTTTTTATCAAATTTCTGGAAGTTTCATTTGCCAAGAGATTCAGTGCATCATATGTGATTGATATTTTGGGTTTATTTGCTTTTTGGCTGTCCATAATTCCCTTTGCCATATTGCATTCTGGTTGTGCTTAAGTCCTATATGAATCACTTTTTAAAAAAAAATTATTTTGTTTAGTAAGTTGTAAATTATTCTAATTATGAAAATAAAGGGCATAAGTTATTCTGGGGTATGAATCAACTATCCTTACAAAAATATTTCAGTATGCTAGTTGGAGAACATGAAATATTTGTTAATTTTTATTTCAAACTCTAAAATTGTGTAGGAGTTACAAAAGTTTTTTTTTTTTCCAGTAATACTGTTTACTTCTACCTGAAAATGAAAGTAAGCTTCTAAAATTTAACAGTTTGCATTTGCAGACAAATGGACATTTATTACAAACTCAGACTGTTTCTCATAACTGAGTTGGCTCAGTCATAATTATTGTATAATTAGTGTGAAGTGGTTCTACTTTAGAATTCTCCTTAGACATATATTTGATTCATAAGCCCTGAATAATCATATAAATGCCACCAATTTGTAATAAGTAATACCTGCTCCAGTGCTCCACAGCCTGGATTTAGAGAACCTCCAATCATATTGTTTGAGAAATAACAAGTTAAATCTGTGTGAAGATTTAAGGGGGACATTATTAATATTTTAATTGAGTGGAATACATAATTCTCACAGATTTTTAAGGTAAAATATCTGCCTTAATACCTTTTTGAGCCCTTGCAGACCTGATTTTAGTAAGGTGCTCCCTAATTCCAATTCATTCTCTTTAGCTATTAGAAGTATTACAAGGGACAAGTTAAAGAAGCCATGACTTAGTTATTTTGAAACTAATTTAAAGGCCTTGATGAAGATAACTGTCCTCTTAGTTTTTCCTCCCTTTGGACATAGATCTTTCATACTATCTTTAATAGATTCTCCAAATTGATCAAATTTATACGGCGGGACTCTGACATCATTATTTATTTAGGTGAAATGAAAATTTTAGCTGCAGTTAGTTACATTAAATGTTTATCTGTTCTTATGAATGACTTTCTTGGCCTGCTGTCAATAGGTTACTTGTTTTGTGTAAATGTTTCAGTAGTTGGGATACATTGATTTGGTTTGCTATGTTTTCACTGTCTTTTCTCTATCCCTTTTTTGGGGGGGGTGTAATTAGGTTTCTTTCTTTCTTTATTTTAATGGAGGTACTGAGGATTGAACCTAGGACCTTGTGCATGCTAAGCATGCACTCTACCACTTCCCCTGGCTCTATCCCTTTTTAATACTAGAATATTTATTTGGGGACACCCAATTTAAAGTTATGACTATAACTTTGAAGTTGAATGAATGTGAGGTGATCAGACCTTTCCAGGAATTCAGTCTTCACCCTTATTTTTATTAATTTGTGCTTTTTTCCAATGAAAGTAAAAATAAACCTGAGGCTTAATCTAGTCCCTCAATGAAATTCCTGTTTAATCAGGAAATAATATGTCTTTTTTCTTGATCAGTTTTGCTAAGGGTTTATCATTTATTTATCATTTATTACTCTTTTGAAAGACCCCAAATTTTGGCTTTGTTGATTTTTTTCAATCATACATTTATTTTTTATTGTATTGATTTCTGATTTTATCTTTATTATTTCCCTCTACTTTGATTTGAAGCTTCGATCATTGATTTTCAGGTTTTTTCCTAATATTTTGCATTTGAGGCTAATATTTCTAGGTACTGATTTAAGTGATTTTTAAAAATAGTTCAAAGTATTACTTTTTCTGAAATGCTTTTATTTAAAAGAAAAACCCAACTACTGTCATATTTTAGAGTTAATCTACCATTACAAAAACAAAGGCACTGACACTTCTGCTCTTTGTGGTAAGGCTGACAAGGTGCTCTAATGGACTCTTACTAGAGACCTACAAAAACCCTAAAGAGCATACATTTAATAAAGTCTTTTATTATTATTATGGAAATCAGTTTTGCTATTATCCTCGCCGGCAGTCTGCTGTGAGATTACAAAGACGGAAAGAAATTTCACTCTTTTATATAGCCAAGCTGATACAACCCGTTACCTACATGTTCTCAAGATAAACAACAGTAGTGAAACTGTTTTTAATTGCTAACTTAGGGAATTTCTTTATGTAATTAGGGAGGGAGATTTTGGAATTCAATTATATAAAAATTTGAAAGGCAATGCATATCCAAATACTTAGAAATGTTTAAGAACTAAGTTTTAAATGAGCTTCTAGCTCATTTCAGCATTTTCTTCTATGAAATTTCTGCCTTTCTTTTGCTTATCATTCTATTTGGGATTTTTATCTTTTTTTAATTGAAGTCTATTTGATATACAATCCTGTGTGTGTTTCTGGTGCACACCTTAGTGATTCACTTATAAATATATATACTGTTTTTCATATTCTTTTTCATTATAGGTTATTATAAGATATTGAATATAGTCCCCAGTGCTAGATAGTAGGACCTTGTTGTTTATCTATTTTTTTCTGAAAGAGTTTCTTATATATTCTAGTTACCAGTCTGTTACCAGGGCTCATATCTTTTGCTTCTCCTTATTTCTGGGCACATCATGGAATTTAACTTCCTGTCTCATTTGAAGTTAGATGTGGCCCTATGTTTTGCCTGACTCCCTGAGTAATTATAATAAGCAGTGCCTCTTGTCAACCTGTAATACTAGAAATACATCTTTTTTTTGTTTTAAGTGATGATTTGGGTGTTTGTTAATGCAGGGTAACCTAGCTTGTCTTGACAGATACATTATTCTCTATCAGTTATGTTTTGGCAGTGTGTGGCGTGTCATTTCACTCTTTTGGCGTGATCTGATGAATAGATATTCTTAATTTTTGTGTATCAAATTTATCAAAATTCTTTATGGTCGAGTTTTTTGTATCTTTTTAAATAAATCTTTCTAGAATTGCCATTGTATATTTATTAGACTTATCTTCCTTGCTTCTTTTACCTCTTTCATTTTCTAATGTTTCCGCTTTCTGGGCTGCACTCTGGATAAGTTTTTCAGTTTAGTCCACCAGTTCTTTCTGAAGTTATTTTTAATAATCTGTTAAACTCCACTGAGTGTTTTATTTCTTCTTTTTACACTTACAGGAATTTTTTTTAATTGAAGTATGATTGATTTACAGTATTGTGTTAGTTGCAGGGGTATAGCATACTGATTCAGTGCTTTTGCAGCTTATGTGCCATTATAGGTTAGTACAAGATAATGGGTATAATTTCCTGTGCTGTGCAGTATATTCTTGTTGTTAATCTATTTTATTTATGTTATAGTAGTTTGTTAGTCTCATATCCTTAATTTGTCCCTCCCACTTTTCCTCTCCCCTTTGGTAACCACAAGTTTGTTTTCTATGTCTGAGTCTGGTTCTGTTTTGCATATTCACTCATTTGTATTATTTTTTGAGTATTTGTCTTTGACTTATTTCACTAAGCATTAAATTCTCTAGGTCCATCCATATTGCTGCAGATGGCAATATTTCATTCATTTTTTTATGGCTGAGTAAAGTTCGTGTGTGTGTATGTGTGTATGTGTGTGTGTGTGAGATATCTTCTTAGGCCAGTTGTCGCTTGATGGGCACTTGGGTCGCTTCTGTGTCTTGGCTATTTTATATAGTGCTGCTGTGAACACTAGGGGCATTGTACCTTTTTAAAAAAAATATATGTTTTCTGGATATATACCCAGGAGTGGAATTGCTGGATTATATGGTAGTTCTATTATTAGTTTTTTAGGAAACCTCCGTAGTATTTCCATATTGGCTGCACCAGTTTACATTCCCACCAACAGTGTATGAGGGTTCCTTTTTCCTTACATCCTCTTCAACATTTGTTATTTGTAGACTTTGATGATAGCTATTCTGACAAGTGTGGGTGATACCTTATTTGGTTTTGATTGCATTTCTCTAATAATAAGTGATGTTGTCCATCTTTTCATGCCTATTAACCATCTGTCCATCTTCTTTGGAAAATGTCTATTCAAGTCTTCTGCCCATTTTTTAATTGGATTTTGTTTTTTGTTTTTTGTTTTTATTCTTTGGTTCTTCTGAAACTTTGCTTATTATTATTTTCTTCAAGCCTCTTTCAATTTCATGAATTGTAAACATTCATATTTTATGTTTTGTGTTTTTAATTGTAACATTGGATATTTTTGCAGATCTGCTTTGCAACCGTTGTTTCTGTTGGCCCTCACTCGTGGTGTTTGGTTCTTGTTTGTTATTGATTGATGTTGTGCTATATATTTTTCAGGGAACTTTATCAGTTGAAAATATTTTGTTTCCTGAGTAAACAATTTACTAGGAAAATTTTTCAGTGTGAAAAAAAAACAGAATGAATGTTTTAGTTAACCTCATGTACCCATCACCCAACTGAACAATTATCAACACTTTGCCGTTTTGATCTAATCTGTCTCCATACTATTGTTTTGCTATCTCTTACTGATAAGAACTCTTTAAAATGTATATTCATTTTGCCATTATTGAGTCAAACAAAATTACTGATGTCATAATTCCATATTATATTCAAAAATTTTTTACTATCTAGTCTGTGTTCACATTTTCCTTATTGCTTCATGAATTTTATTTTACTTTTTCTTACATTTGATTTGTTTGAGTCAGGGCCTGGTTTCCACATACTGTATTTGATTAATTTTTCATGTATTTTTAATTAAGCTTTTTGTTTTGAGATAATTATAGTTTATGACATATAGTTATAAAAAAATAATACTGAGAGAGTGAGGAAAATAGCTCAGTGGTACAGTGAATGCTTAGTATGCACAGGGTCCTGGGTTCATTCCCCAGTATCTCCATTAAAAATAAGTCAATAAATAAAATTTAAAAATTTAAAAAAATAATACTGAGAGATCCTGCTCCTGTTCTGCTTCTATCAGCTGGGTTATGTGTTTACCAAGAGCTTATTATATTTGTTTGCCTACTTATTTATGAAAAATCAGTTAATACTAACATACACTGTTGAACAAGATTGTAAAAAAAAAATTACTGTTAAATAAAGCAGCGCAACAATTGTGAAAGACTAGGAGTGAGGGTGGGAATTGTAGAATTCAAAGATTGTCCACTTGGCAAGTAGATATTGGTAATATTGGCAAACAAATCTACGTTGATATGTTTTTACTTAAAATGTGTTGTTTTCAATAAACAAATGACCTATGGTCTCAATCACATTTAATAAAATTCTTTCTACAGTAAATCTTCTAGAACTGAGTATAGTGTTAGGAAAAAATGTCATCACATATTTATTATGCTTCAGAAATATGCTGAGAATTCAGGATTAGATTTCATAGGCTTGCTTATTTGTTGGGGGTAATCTTGTATTTTTACCTTTAAATAAATCCAGATAATTGATTGTCACTAGACTTTCTACAGATTAACTCTTCATTTTATTTTTGCCTTCCTATTGCCTCCCTTTTAAAATAATTATTTCTTCCTAAGGGTGTATCAGTAATTCATTTATTTGAACTGGAAAAAAAAGTTAGACAAGAGAAGCACCTTATTCTGAAAGGATTACAAGTTTCTTTTATCATTAATTTATCTATTCCAAGAAATTATCGTAAATATATATTTAAAAGGCGTTTTAAAATAAGGTTCCTATTTCAATTTATAATGTTAATGGTTCTTCTAGTTCCAGATTTGATCCAGTGTGTCCCTTTTGTAGTAATTAATTTTTGAAGTGTAAATGCAAATTTTAATTTTAAAAACTGAATGTCATTTTGGGAAGAAGAGTGCCCCATGAGCATCATGGGAGAAAATATCGGGTGTAATTCTCTTCCAGATGGCACCCCTACAGGTGAGGCAGCAGCCTGTGAAATTACAGTCTGAATTACACTGCAGATGAGCAGGGCATTTGGAGCAAAGCCTTCTGATATCAGTAATAAATGACTTGGTTCAGAACCAAGGACAATTCCCAGGAAATTAA
Source organism: Vicugna pacos (assembly GCF_048564905.1). Lineage (NCBI taxonomy): Eukaryota > Metazoa > Chordata > Mammalia > Artiodactyla > Camelidae > Vicugna > Vicugna pacos. Next base: position 41,471,624 of record NC_132996.1, read on the forward strand.
AGACTCTTCTCTCACGTAGGGAGCCTATAGTAAAATGAAGTTTAGCAAAGTGGAAAGTTGAAAGAAAGGACAATAACAGTGACCAATACATGTATGAATCTTTTCATCTGCTAATATTTTAACTGGACATTTTCATCGATCTCACAGATGTTATGTATTGTTTCTATATATGTTCTAGTATACTGGTTGATTTTTTTTTAATTTAACATTTTTTATTGATTTATAATCATTTTACTGGTTGATTTTCTAAAGTAATATTTTTCACAGTGAATGGTAGCTAAGATCCTCTTGCCAACTAAGTTATCTCTCTGAAATATTATGAATCAGATACCTACTCTAAATTCTAATCTTGTTTATTAGTATTCTCTGTGGCAAATTTTTTATTTCAGAACACTTGAGCTGTTAGTTACAAATGTAGTATAATACAAATACGGTGTCTTATTTTCAACCAGGTAAATCAATTTAAGAAACAACATAGAATAGTGATTCAGAACTTGACCTCTGTACAGACCTAGATTCAAATTCTGACTTGTTTCAACAGTTTCTGTGACTATAAACTTTTTTAAGTGCTAAGATTTTAGATTATTTAATATCACTAAACCTTAATTACCTCATCAGTTAAATGGATATAACAGGAAAATGTACTTTAGGGAAGAATTAAATAAGATATTTCATATAAAGATAATACAATAAACTTTAACAGTTTTCACCACTATTATTTAACAATTTTCACTACTTTAACACTTTTCATCACTAGAATTTTAATTTTAGAAAGCAAAACAGCATTTTAAAATAACTGCTCTTAAGTTATGTGCCATGATGGAGTATAAAGCAGGGTAAAGAGATAGAGTTTGGTGGAGGAAGCAGAAGATATATGGAGACATCAGGAAAATCCTTTCTGAGGAGGTGATAGTTGAGCAGATATCTGGATACTAAGTGAAACAAATGACAAATAAAATTGTCAGTCTTCATTGAGTCTTAAATGATGTAGCATATTTAGGAGACAGACTAAATCTGAATATATCTAATCTGTTTTTTTTTTTGAAGGAATGCTTTTCTATTGATTTACTTGTTCAGTTATTTACCCCAAAGTTTAGAAACTGCTTTGACAGAATAGAAGCCTTACCGCATACTTCTACAAGTAATATCTGACTACAGAAATGAAAAGATATTATCAGAAATACAAGAAAGTATTGTTTTTAATTATACACCAATGAAGAGAGAAAAGGAGATTATAAAACAGAATGGGAAAAGGTGAAGGAAGGAAGACTTGCTTCAGTCTTCTGCTTCTGTCCATTTCTCTCAGCTCTACCGGGTATAGTTAATGCCATATGATGACTTCTGCCAAATCAGAGTCATGTGATACAGTCTTTTACAGATTTTATGTATTAACTCTGTGCTAAATCCTTTACCTGTATCAACAGAAATGTTTGATCATTTGCTTTCAGAAACTCTATGACCTAATAATGTTGGCTGACTAGAACATGGGAAGCAAAGGCATGGCATTTATGAAGTGGGGGTTAGCTGCCAGGGAGGATTATCTTTTCTCACGTTTGTTTGCATTCTGTCTCATGTTGAGTTTAGCAGCAGAGAGAATTGAATCTTAAGGCCAGTTTTTATAAGAGGATCTGAAAATTATCTAGTATTATTTTTCCAGCTACATGACCTAAAATAAGTCCCACAAGTACTGATTTCTCTAATGTGAAAATTAAGTTGTTTAAACAGTTAGGACCTTAGAAACTCTAATACTGTTGGATCAGGATTCTAATCTTAGCTAAGGTAATCATTATGGCGTAGGTGAAAAAGTGCTTATTGGTGTTTATTCTTCTAAATGGAAGCAGATATATGGGAAAGTCTTAAGTATAAATAGCAAAGTTCAAAGTATTAAGTAAAATTGACTTTTTTTGCTCAGGGCAAAAAATCTGATCATCTTTGCAAGAAGAATCTTAAAGTTGGAATTGGCACTAATTAGGCCAACCTGATCAGATTATTTTGATTGAGTTTTTAAATTTTGTTTCTTAATTTTAAAGAAATTTCAAGCATTTTTAAGAAAAGTTTTTTGTTTATTTATTTTTTAAAATTTTGTTGTGTGCACACATATACATGATAGTCTTGGCTGGTCTGAAAAAAGAAGTAACACCTGAAGAAAAAAAAATGGGAATTTCAGTTTTGACTCATGGATTTTAATATCGGACCAATTACTAATTAAGTGTTATATGATTCTGGACAAACTGGTAACCTTTATTCTCTAATTTATTCAACGTAATTTAAAAATTCTTATTAGCCTTTACAAATATACTTTTTTAAGTAGCTCTTAATTTTTTTTAAACTTAGATTTACTGCTCCAGACCCTTTTACATTATTAACATATTTCTCACAACAACCCTGTGATGTAAAATACCGTTGTTATTGTCACTTTACAGATGAAGAAACTGAGGCTCAGTGATACTAACATGTCCATGGTCACATAGAGAAAGGAGCTCCGGGATTTAAATCCAGGGGTCTACCCTTTCAATTGGTACTATTGATACTGACTATACTACCAATTTAAAATGCGGTGTAATTTAATCTCTGATGAATGGCTAATAACTTTATCTTAAATGCAGTAAATGAGCATGTTGCTAGAAGGAGCTACTTTCAGTTATTGATTGAAACAACTCTTGATTTATTTGTAGTATGTGGAAGGAAGATGGAGTTTGAGCATATGGAAGAACAATACTTAGGTTTAACTAACTGCTTAGAAAGAATAGTATTAGAAACAGTTTGACACAGTGTCAGATCAATAACAGACTATTTTTTTTGCTCTCTTCTAAAAAAAGATTGGACTATAATGAATACAGTTTTTACTAAAATGTGAATTTATTTTATGTTAATATTTTTAACATGCGGCAGTCTTGCAAATAGAGATCATTTTTCCCCAGTCTATTAACATGTTTTACCAGCAGATCTTTTTCCTGTAAGGTAAATAGGTGCCTCTTTTTTAAGTAACTTTTTGGCATAAATTACAATTAAGTTTAATCAACTGATGAATGCTTATTTATAAGCATTTGTGTGCATACATCTGCATGAATTATGTCAGATTGATAAAGAGTTCTTAGTTGAATTCCAAAAGTCATTTGTGTTTTGAATACACAGATGATATTAATGGGCAACTAACTTAAAAGATTTAGACGTATTACTGAAGTACTCTATCCAGGAAAGCAGTTTCCATCAAATCCTTAATTTTCCTAATGTAAACACATTAATCAAAGAGCTTTGTTGCTAAGTCTTTTTTTTATAGGCAATTATTTTCTCATCAATGAATTAATGTGTTGGAGGGAAAAGGTAAATACTAACGTAGAGTTGCTGGCAGCAATTTAATTAGGCTCCTTTATAAGTGATTCAAGCATGAGAGCTGTCTTTTCAATAAATTAAAATTTACTGTTAATTTCTTGGGAAGAATATCCATTCTGGGGTTGCAGGTTTTTACTGTTCCAGAGAAACCTTTAAAACATTTTTGTTCATTTTGTTAAAGACTATTGTATTGATGCTGTCAGACAGTTATTTGTGCTCAGAACAAATGAGTGAGGACAGTTTTGATTTAGAATGCCGACGTTTCGGCAACATTCATGTTGGTTCACCCTGAGCAGTAATAAGGTGTATTATGTGCTAAGCACTGTGCTGAACACTTTGACTTTCCCTGCTGCTCAGGGCTGTTGGGGGTTGGGCCCCAGAGGACTGATGGAAACTGGCATTGATCTCTCACTCATGATTATTTTGACATTACTATGATAAACTACATGTGTAGCATACTATTAGAGTGTACTGTGTTTGTAGCACCAGTAGTGGCAAGTTGTCTTTTCATTGTTGCTATGGTTATCCTCTTGGTAGAGGAGTCATTACTGTTCTCCAAAATCTGGAGTAAACTGGGGCCAAGTTTCATGAATTATATTTCAAACAACAGTAGTTGTGTACGGTGTTAACTAGAAAAAAAGGTCTCTAGTCAAAAAGTGGGCAATGCTTGGTTAAAATATGTTCAGCGTGGTCCTTTTTCCCATAGCACTTGTCATAACTATTAATGTGCTGATTTGCATTATGAATCTCTAAGAGGAGGATGTAGTGTCTGGTCTTTCTCACCTCTTTAATTAAAGATCCCCATCCCTCCTGTTTTTTTTAAAACTCTTCAAAGAGAATGTCATTGGGCAGGAGATGCTTTTGGAAAAGGTGTTCTAGACCAGGGTTTCTCAACCTTAGCCCCATAGATACTGGGGGCCAGACACTTCTTTGTTGCAGGGGCCATCCTGGCATTGAAGGATGTTTATCAGCATTCCCTCCCTCTGCTGAGTTGTGACAATCAAAAATGTCCTCCCCCCAGGATAAAATCTAGATGAGAACTACTGATCTAGATTCATACTGCAGTATTCCAGGGAGTTACAGGATACATGAACAGTTTCTGTCTGAAATTTTCCTTTTAGTGAGAATGAAACAATGGCCTGGAAGGTGGAAGCATGGAAATGGAAGATTTAGTACATTCTACCATAATGAACTTTCTGGATCCATTGTATACCGTGGCCTGATTTTCTAACAATTATTATATGGAGCATTTACTGAAAAAAAACTTAAACTTTGCAGAATATTGTATGGTAGAGACAAAAAATATATTTTCTATTAAAAGAGTAGCCCAGATATTTAAATTGATCTACATATGATGATATTGCACATTCCTAAAATCCATTTCTTCTTTCTTTTTCTGTACAGGGCTATTTTCTTCTTTTTGAGTCTATGTTAGATTCTGTCCTTTATGCAAAGAACAAATACTTGGCAAAAGGAGGATCGGGTGAGTATAAAATTCTGGTTTTAATAATCTAATTTTAGTCTGCCAGGACCAGATAAACCTTTGGATTTCAAATAAACTATGCATGACTGAGAAAGTTCCCAATAGAGATGAAGGATGTTTCCATTAGAGGAAGCTTTAAGACATTCGTTTAGTATACTTTTGATAGTAGAACATTATGTAAGATATTCAGACTCCAAGTTAATGGTATTCTCATGAACACTTTTAATAAAAATGCTAAGGTAGATTTGGAAGCTTTTTGGTATTCAAATAAAAATCTCGCAGAAGCTCTTTTTGATATTTAATCTTTATGACATTTAGTTCTTTGGGTTTTTTTTTTCCCCCAAAAGAATATTTCATACTAGTTTGGAGCTCATTCTCTTTGGTGGCAAATTTTCTATGACTTTACCAAGTATATAAACCTGGCTTTTCTGTGCTTTGTCAAGAATATTTAAATAGTGACTGGTTTCTGCTAGGTTTTTAAAGCACAGCATACCCCATCAGTATTTTTAAGTAGATTCCAATAAATTTGGAAGGCTTTCTTTTCGGGTCCATGGTAAACTTTTAATCATATTAGCTCTGTATACTCAGAGTGAGGTGCATACTCCGAGTGTGATTGTGTTTTTACAGGCTTTCTTTTCTGCTGTGAATGGTTGTATACAAACAGAATGTTCTCAGGGATTATGTTTTGCTTATTTTTGGCTCTTCAGCGAGCTCTTCAGCTCCTGGAACATAGAGCATCATATGTTTATTGCATTGAACCATTAAAACTAAATTGAATTGCATCAGTCTCCCTTTACTCACCTTTCCCTGCACCTACCTGTTCTCAGAGCTTCAGGATCAACACATCATTTCCATGGTCAGAGAAAGTTGATAGAATAGTGATATGAAAGTGAATGAAAAGGAGGATACATTTTGAACTAGTGTCATAAAGCACCTGACCACACTTATGCCTCTTGCCCGTCCGTGTTCTATGAAATTCCTTTGGCAGTAAAAATCAGTAAGGCCAAAACATAAAGCACAGACAATTTTCCAGTACAATTGAGTTCTTTTTATAATAAGTTACCTTTCCTTTTCAAAATGCCCTCATTTTATCACTACATTTTCTGCACCCAATTTAAGATGTGTTTCTGAGCTCTAACATGAACCTGGCTAGAATTTTTAGATTTATTTTACCCTACAACAATTAGCTGTATCTTTCTGTAATCATGGGTTGTTTTTTTTTAATGACAGTTACACTTACTGACTAGAAACTAATATCATCTACCACTTGTTGATTCTTTGCTAGTTGCCAGATAATATATTCTACCTTTATTTATATTATTACATGTAATCCTCCCAGCTGCCCTTTGAGATTTTAGAAACATAGCTGTCCTGGATGGTACGTATTAGTTGTTCAAACCTTTAATTTTTTTTTTCCTAAACTCAGATCTGCTGGACTCAGGTTTCATGTTCTTTCTACTATCCCTTGTTGTTCCTTTACTAAAGTACGTTTTGTTGAACCTAATTCTTGCCTTGAAGTTGTTCTAGGGAAGATTCTGAAAACTGTTTCCATACCTCTCTGGGTGGTGTTCATTGATCTTACTGAAGGATTGACAGCAACTTAATACATTTAAATTGAATTCTCGATGAAATTCATTAAGAACTTACAGCCATGTGAATAATGAGGTTGAAACAGTGGCAGAGCTATTTCCTATCATCAGAGGGATAAAGTGGAGGCTCATAGTATAGGTCTTTCCCTATTTTTATATAGCTGATATTAGCACTGAGATAATCTGGAGATATATAGGAGAGGTCAGCATGTAACTGCCTAAGCAGTGCTGCTGAATGTTACTTGTTAACAGGATGAAGAAAAGTAGGAAAAGCCAGAAATGAGTGACATGAAATGGTTTATCCTATTTTGAGTATGATTTGATGAATATTACCAGTCATCTAGATGTTCCTCCTTTTATTGCAAAGTTTTCTTTTATGTTTTTCTGAAAGAAAATTTGCTAAGCAATTAGTAATGTAAAGATTTTAGAAAGAATGATTGCATTATGGGAGGGGGAGACCATTGAAGACCATAAAAGCATGAAGGGACCACAGTTTAGTTTTGCATGAACCTAGGTTCAATTTGTGTCTCACCATACATATAATGGTATGGAGTAAAGCCTTTATAAAACAGTCAGCCAATAACTTGAGTGTTCATTGTCATCACCAAGCAATTCCATAGTACTTTAGAGGTAGTCATTTACTATTATTATCACTAATAAAAATAAAGTTTTAAAGTTAATGAAAGCAGGTTTACTACCTTCTACTATTATTGGCTAGGATTTACTAATTGTATATCAGAAATCATAGTGTTTTACATTCAGCCAACCAGGATACAAGGAGGAAAACGAAGAAAATGTTTGGTCATGACCAGTGTGTATTTTTACAATCAAGAATTAAGATATTTTTGGATGACAGCATGTGATGTAAATCTTTTATGCTCTTAACAGTGGCAATTACCACATCTTAAAAAAGTTGGAAAGGGAATGCAGGAGGCAGGTGGAAGAAGTGTGTATACTTAGATGGCTTTATCTTTAATAGGAATTTATGGAATATCATTTAAAGCTGACAACTCAAGTCACAGTATCCATACCAAACAAAAGGGAATTTGGGCAGAATATTATATAATTAATCATATGAATAGGGCTTAGAGCTAAGAAGCAAAATTATACCCATTATCATAGCTATTGAAAAGGTTTTTATAAATAAATAAATGAATAATATGAAAGTTTGATTAAGAATGGAATATTTACCTAGTTAATTTCAAAGAGCCTCCCCACAAAATATTAATTACAAAAAGGAAAAGAGTAAATTTCAGTGTAGAGCCGTAGCAGGCTCCACTTTAGTCAAGTAATGGAGGTTGATATCCTCAGGAATGGGACCAGTTGAAATTGTAAGAGCACAGGGGAAATAGTTCATTTCTTTGAAATTTCCTCAGGACTGATAATAGTTTTGTAAAATCATAATAGTTGCAAAGAAAATGGAGGAGCCCACTAAAGACATCTTCTGCCGTGGGACTGGAAAAGAGTGTTTTCATTGCCTCTCATTTCAAGCAAAATGAAGGTTTTTTCCCTCTTCGTATGGTTAGAATAAAACGCAAACTTCTTATGAGGTCCTTGAGAGTATACATCTTCTTCGATTTGTAATTGTCAAGATTATGAACTTGAGCACTGTGTTCAGTACAAAGCAAAATTAAGCAAAGCAAAATTACTGAGACAGCCATTTCCTAACTCATTGTTTCCTAATCTTGACAGACCATCACAGTTGCTGGGACCTTTTGTTAAAAATATGAATGTTCAGACCCCACATCAGATCCTTTTGAACCAAAAACCAGAGGAAGAGCCCTGTTTTAAGAATTTATTTAAAATGCACACAACAGTAGGTATTGCTGCCTCTGAAAGGTGATGGAGCTTTCGGGGTGTATCATTAGTGGAGCCAAGGTCATGTGCTCATGCCCAACTTGGAAGGGAGGGAGGGAAAGCAAGTTTTTGTCATTTTCAGCTTCTAAAGAGGGAAGTAGGCCCTACCTCATGATAACATAGGGAATCTCAAAAACAACTCAGAAGAGGGCAGCAAAATAGAGTATCAGATAAATAATTCACTGATAGGCCTGTGTCTCTCAGGCTTTGCATTCAAATTTACATTGGAAACCCAATCTATGCTAATCAGAAATCGCCTCTGTTGTAAAGTCCAGGTTTACAAATATGCTTTCCTTACTACCTCCCTCTCTGCAGAAAGCGGAGCGGTCAAGTTTACTGACTCCTCCCCCATTTCTCCTTGGTTGCTCTCGTTTTTAGTGTTTCTTTTTGCCTTATCACCTCATTCCTGTACTCAGGTGGAATAGGTAAGGCTGACCATTTCCATTTTCCTCGCTTTGCCCTGAAATTTTATTAATCTCTAATCTTTCTCAACCCTTTTCTCCATCCTCTTTCTCGTCCAACAAGTGCTTATTTACCTTAGGAAAGTGGGGTTTCTTCTTCCTTTTTTTCCATTATAAAAGCATAAAATGTGGCATGATGAACAATGGAGAGCACACAGGTTTTGCAGTTAGACCTTGAGTTGACTCCTGGCTTCATCATATGGCTAGTTATCTAGTTAGCTGATTAAAACCAGTAATTTGGGCAAGTTACTTTCTCTTACTGAACTTCAGTTTCCTTATCTGAAGAATAAGGATTATAATCCACCTTTATAGAATCAGTCAAAAGTCTAAATGAGATGTTTGACATAAAGTGGTTGCTCAATAACTGTTAATTCCCCTCCTGAGTTATAGCTGGTAAACAAGAGATTAGTGTGAGGTTTGTACCTTATAAAAGTTTTGAAATAAAGTTAGACATCATGGTGTTATCACCTGCCTTTTGTATAGCGTGACTTTTACATAGTTTATCTCAGTGTAATCAGCCACTGACATTTTCTCATAGTACTCAGAGACTTCTTTAGTATTTCTGTAATTCACTGTGTACTTCCTCATATTCAGACTTATTTTTCTCACATTTATGACTTTTGTTTTGTTCAGTGATATTACAGCAGTATCATTTTCTACTTTTTCTTTAATAGTATAATTTTTCAATGCGTACTGTAGCAACATTTTAGCCTAGCTAAGCATTAATGGGCCTAGTCACTATTTATAAGTTAATGATGAGAAAATGTTCCAATTTCCAAATAAATATTAGTTAATTTTTTGGATAACCTTATTATATAAATTGAAATTAATTTTTAAGCTTATTCAACTCTCAAATTATTTGATGATTTAGTGACTTAGTAGTGTATTTCTCTTTATGCATGTCATTCATTTTATCATTATTTTTTCACTAAAATCTTTCTCCATATTCATGTGTATTCTGCAAAGAACAATCTATTTTGTCTTATTTATTATCTCCTTTTGTTCTAAGCCTTTTTCCTCTCTGATTATTTATATATAAGCAGTGATGCTAGTGTTTACTAGGAATTGTTTCTTTATGTGTCTCAATCTTATCCTTTAGTGTCCAAAAGTTTGTGAGGCATTTCTCAGGGATAAAGGATTTCTTTCCCATCTTTATCTATTCACCATGTGAGCTGTTCTAGTGACAAATGAATTCTGGGCAGTGAATTGAGAAGGACACAGATGTCAAAGCCATGAATTTATAAATGGTCTGGTAAGAGGATGCTTTTGTCCAATCAGCACTTTGTTAATTTCACCTACAAGAAGGAGTAATTATTCAATTGTGGCTCTGTCTGACAAAAATCAGATGACAAATGTGTCAGAATGTGAAGGTAAAGGGTTAGCCAGGATTCTGGCAGGTGGCCCAAAATTTTAGCCAGCTGTGAGGAGGAGGTGGGTAAAGAACCAGATCGACCTATAACATTGATAAGAAGCCTTTTATGGATATTCATAGATCTTACTAACTGAAAGATAAAAAAATAATTCTATTTCTAAGTTCCAACAAATACAGGAACCATGATTTTCTGTAACTTTGTAAAATATAGTTAGCTTGAAAAATAAACCTGAACACTAGAAAAAGTTAAATCGTATTCCTCTTTGGTCTGTTTTTTCTTATCACCAATATATTTTCAAAACTTTTAAAATTAGTTTTAGTAATATAACTTTTTCCTTCTGAAAAAGATGAAAGGCTATCCCTGTTTCTTAGCAGTATTGCTAGTGCATCAGTCATATTGCTTGATACAGAGCCAGAGTTCAGCAAACTTTCTACAAGAGGCTGGATAGGAAGTATTTGCGCTTTGTAGGCCATACAGTCTGTCCCGACTGCTCAGCTTTGCCACCGTCACACAGCTCAGCCATGGATCATAGGCAGATCACTGTGTGGCAGTGTTCCAATTAAACTTCACTGACAGAATCAAGCAGTGGGCTGAGTTTGACCCTTTGGCCACAGTTTGCCAACCCCTGATACAGAAACTGGTGATACTTTAAAAATACACTGAGATTTTAAATAATATTGTAAAATAGAAGAACTCTGAACTATGTTAAGTAGCTTGAATGTACACTGCACAACTCCAGAGGCTGTTCGATTCCCGTAGATGACACTCCCAGAAGTAGTGACCTCCCTCAGCCATTTCTCCCTCATCCCTATCAGGGATGTCTGTACCTGGTGTGCTGTCTGCTTTTGTAGATAAGATTTTATTAAAACATAGGCATGCTCATTTATTTGTATATTGTCTGTGGGGCTTTCACACCATAGCAGCAGAGATGAGTAGTTTCAATAAAGATCATACAGCCTAGAGACCTTAAAGCAGTCACTGTACAGAAAATGTTTGCTGACCCCTGATCTATACCCTTAGTATGTTCCTCTTTAAGGGTGAAATTACAGGGCATAATGTTGGAAGGCTTCTGTGATTGTCATATTAAGTCTGACAAAGTATCATAAAGAAATTGCTAACTAAAGTTGCTTCAGAATTCTGTTCAGTGTTTCTAATAGTAAGGATCTGATTCAAGACACTAAACACAAGGGAATGGGTATAGCTCAGTAGTAATGTGTGCACTTAGCATGCACACGGTCCTGGGTTCAATCCCAGTACCTCCATTAAAATAAATAAACATAAATAAATGAACCTAATTAACCCCACCCCCACCCCCACAAAAGAAACTAAATAAGCGTACTCTCCTGTAGCAGATGCTCTTGGTAGGTGAGCGTTTATAGTAGCATATTCATTACTTTGAAGAATTTGTTTCCATCAGAAATAAATACAGTCAAGAGGGTTACCATGTCTGTGGAGGAAGAGGAGAGTGGAAGTAACGCAGTTTACATGGCAGTCAGCGCTGCTCTCACATCTGCCTCACATGCCCCCTTAGAGGAGACCTGAGAAACTTCTTATCAGTGACATAGCACCAAGTATTTTTCTGGGTATCTCAAATGTCAGGTTTGGAAGAAGCAATTGCTTTGATGCCAGCAGATGTTATCATGGGCTTTATTTAGAAGATAATTTAGTGCTGCTGTCATTGAATAATAAAATTCCTAAGGTTGTGGATAGAAACAAAGTTTGGGGGAAGGAGAGGGTTATTTCTCTGCTGTTTAAGTCTGAAGGCTAGTTGTTAATAGTGAAATCATTTCTTTTGTGCATTTCTTTGGCACTTAATGTACTTGCTTTCAGTTTGTGGATACCAGCATATGCCATCTGTATTTTAATTCACAAATCCCCTAAATGTTGACATTTGAAGGACGAAGTTAATTTTGCTACTTACTGGTCAAAAAAGGAACATCAATATTATTTTTTAAATTTTGTGTTGTGAAGACTTGTTATTAGAAAAGAGTTTCTTCCTGAACACTCTCTTCCCTTATCTCCCTTAACACCCACTCTCTTGGTTTCCTTCTTATTTCTGTGGTCCCAGCTTCTCAGCTATTTCTTTTCAACCTCCTTTTCTTCTATTCATCCCTTAAATTCTGGTACTCACCATGTATTCTCTCCAGGGAACCTTATAAGCTCCCATCACATACATTTCCATTTATATGCTCATGGTCCCAAATTTATGTATTGAACTCATATTACCTCTTTTGAATGTCAGGCCTATAGAGCCAGCTGCTTGTTGGATATGTTTACCCATTTGTCTCATAAGCATCAAACTCTCATATTCCTCTTGAATCTGCTCTTATTTTATTCTCTTTTATAATGGTTAGTACCACAGTCTGCCCAGTTGCTAAGAGTAAAAATGTCATCCTTGACCTTTCCCTCTTTCTCACCTCCGGAGCCAGCCAGTCTTGTGGTCCTGTGAGTTCTAGCTCCTAAATATCCCTTGTCTGTGTCTCCTCCTTTCCATTCCCATAGCTGTCACTCTGCTTCAGAGCACCTGTATTACTACAGCTATCTCTTGCTTTGTCTCTTAGCCTTGCACTCTACCATTTCTTCTCCGCATTACACTCGGGTGTCTTTTCCAAAACCAAAGTCTGATTAAGTGGCTACCCTTTGTAAAAATTTTTGACTGGTGTATCATTATTCTTAAAGTCCAATTTTTTAATGTGGTTTGCTCAGAAGTGTTTTCTTTGGTCCCTATTTACCTTTGTAGCCTTGTATCTCACTGTTCTCTCAATTGGAGTCTACTGTGACCTTCAATGCCCACTACTCACTCTGCCTGGAACACTCTTTCCCTCCCACTCCTAACAACTTGGTTTTAAGTTCTTATCTTACATAATACCTGTTCCCCTGCTATAGCCAAATCTGAATTAGCTTTTTTTTTTGCAAACTCTCATAATACCTTATCCCTTTCTTAGTATTTATTACATCACAAATAATTGCCAATTTATTTGTCAAAATTGTGTAAATATAAGTTTGAGTAGGGTCATGTATCCACAGTCTACAAATTAGAATAATTTGTCTGGCACACACTTGGTGCTTATAAATATTTACCATTTATATTAAATAAGATAGGTTAATGAGAACTGGTCTTCTACACAACTGTGAAATTTTATCACATGATTTTTTTACATGTCACACCTATTTAAATGATTTGTCTCTGCATGTTTCAGAGGAATATGTAAAGATCTAGTACCTCTTCAAAGGCAGCATATTGTGTAAGTTTAATGTCAATAAATATGTTCATTTCAGGATTTTTAATAATTTTGGTAGGCATCCATCATTGACATCCTTATTTTAATCTTGCCATCACAATAATGGAAATCTTTTTCTTTTATTTTAAAGATGCTATGAGAAGATAGAACTTGGTCTTTTTCTCTGATCTACACCTTTGTTAATCCCCCACTGCTAGTAATCAATTGCTAATAATCTGTATTGTTGGATTTGGTATTTATATTTAGCCTTTAAAAATTATATTTTGTTATAAAGGAAGATAATGCTAAATTGTTGAGTATTTTATTTGTTGCAGTCTACCCTGACATTTGCACTATCAGCGTTGTGGCAGTAAGTGATGTGAATAAACATGCTGATAGAATTGCTTTTTGGGATGATGTCTATGGCTTCAACATGTCCTGCATGAAGAAGGCAGTTATTCCAGAAGCTATTGTGGAAGTGTTAGATCCAAAGACTCTTATCTCAGACCCTTGTAGTATTAAGGTAGGTGTTTTACTAATTTTATTTTCTTTAACCCTATGGCTGTGTTTCTCAGTTTTCATTCATGAGTTCAGTATTTCTAATTAATATATTGATTTTATATATGGGTCTTCAAAACAGTAATTATTCTTTATATTGTACTCAATCTAAAGCAGCCTGATGTCATATTGTTTACCAGTTGACTTTGTCATCCCTCTGGTATCACTTCTCTTTATATATTGAAGTTCCTTTTACTGAAGGGGTGAATCATTTACTTTGGCTTAGTGATGCTATAAGTCCTGCCATATTGTCATTCCTGCTTCATCACCATCACCTGGCCTTATTCCAGCTACTCATTTACAGCCAGATTATTCATTCATATTAAGTGTTTCACACAGTTTAACTTCTCTCATTCAAATTCCTTCCAGCCTTTTCAGATTAATTATAGTGACTATGCCCATGAAACTAGAACCCTACTATATTCAGATTTCTCCATTAATTCCTTTTTTCTTTTAATGCCTTATTCTTCACTATGTTAATCTCTAGTTTTATTGTCAATTTTGCTATGTTGAATTTACATGGGTTGAGTAATAACTTTGCAGTAAGTGAAAGTCCTATTACTTTCTTCTTAAAAGACTCCTTAATTTGTTTCAGTTAGATAATCAAATAAATATAGCTTGTTCATTGTTAGGTTCAGAACATTGTCTCTTTTTAGTCACACTGTTACTTTCATAACATCAGTAATTGTTCTCTGCACAAAGTAGACATTCAGTAAATGTTCATTAATTTTCTTAAATGGATATTTAAAATTAATATGTAAAGTTTTTCAAGAAGAACAAACTGATTAAAATTGCATTCAGCTTTTAAGAAAAAAAAATATACAGCCTAGTTAGTGACTATAGGGCTGTTCAGTGCCCTGGTATGCTGAGTGTAAGGGATTTATTTGTATTCTTTGACTCAGGGTAGGAGTATACAGTTAAAGCTACCTTGAGCAGAAAGAGGAGGATTGTGTGGGGGTGCTAATTTCTATAGTTATCTCTTTGCTTAATGCCAAAAAATGCTATGAGTAAATAAAATAGATGACATCAAAAATTTAGGACTGATAAAGATGTTTAAAAAGTATATATACCCTTACTCTTTCTTATTTGTTTTGGTAAATATAGTTTGTTCTATGTTTCTCAGTCCTCCAAATAAGAGGCAGCCACATTGTAACTTTAAAATTTTCTGAAACTAAAAAGTATATGGAAACGAATACATGCATGTTCATGTATGACTGAACCATTGTGCTGAACACCAGAAATTGATGCATTGTAAACTGACTATACTTCAATAAAAATATATATAAATTTTTTTTCTCAAACTATTTAAAGTAGAGTAATGCCCCAGGTAGTCATATGAATTCTGTTCACTGTGTTACAACCTACTCGTGGTAGGTTAGCTATCAGTAGCCTTTAACAGCACACCTCAGGTCACACTCTATAGCCGATCCCCTCTACTCTCCATAGTGAAATGGAGAAGCATTTGAGTTAGGGGAGAACAGGAAAATGAGGATATTTGGCCATTTTTTTCCCTGTGGTGAATCTTCATAGTTGGTTTTGCTTGTTGGTCAGAATTGTTATAGTTTTTCCTAATGTTTAACAGACTTATCTTGGAATGCAGTTACAAAAATGAACTCTAAGACTCCTTTTCCTTTTAGTTAATATGTTTTCAAGTTGACATTTTCCATAAAAATACTGACACATAACATCACACATAATTTATTGCAAATGTATACCACTGGTGGTATAGAAAATGATTTTTAGTTGAAACACAGAAAACACATTTATTTGAAAAGTTTTTAGCGCATCTTAGAAAAGCTTTATTGGCACATCAGAGTCATGATTTGCTATGTACTATTCCTATAAGAAGTCTAAGTTAAAAAATACTAATTGGATTTAAAGAAAAATTAACTGAATACTAGTGGTATCAGCCCTTAAATTTGGAAATAATCTCAAAAGTGGGTGTGAATGATTGAAGTTTGCAAAGCATTGGTTTACAGTGATCCTTTTTGCATAAAAAAGTAGTATTTATCTGTTTGTGTCTGGTATTGTTTTTACTATTTTTACTAAGTTCTTCCCTCCGTTCTTTTTTAATGGGTAGCATATAGATTGCCATACAACCTCTGTCTCGGATTTGGAGTTTTCTTCAGATTTTACCCTAAAAATCACAAAGACATCACTATGCACGGTAAGCTGTTTCATTCTGCTTTCACAAATCTCACCAGCAGCGTGGTTGATTGGCAGGCTAATGAATTAATTACCAGGCTTGTGATAAATGAAAAAGGCTATTGCCTTTGACAGTCTGTCTTTGCTTTTGTTAGGCTATTGAACAGATCTGTTTTAATAGGTCAAGTAGACTTCTTAAAAGTTCAGTTAGTTCAGAAGAGAAAGTATTAGGAAACCATGTTTACACCGTGATTTCTTTTTATAGCTTCTTCATCATTACCTATCATATAGTTAGTTGAGAGGACTCAACTTTATCTTCATAGGCAGTTCATGTCCTTCTCCTCCCAGTAACTCTTAATCCTCAATTTAAATGGGAGTAAGATGTTTATTTGGTATAATGTTTTATATTCCTCTGTGAAAAATCATGAAGAAACTAATGGTTTACCTTTCTTTAAAGAATCAACCTAGTATAATAGAAAAAGTATGAGCTTTAGAAAGTTGGGCAAATCTGGATTCACATTTGCTTCTGCCACTCACTAGTTCAAGTTACCTCGGTAATCTGTTCCTTAGACTAATCAGCTGCTTTAAGAAAAATGGTAGTAATTCTTTATCTTGAAGACTAAGTTACATAGATTAATGAGATAATATATGTGAAAACACCTACAATGTAGCTGTAATTTTAAGGTATTAAAATATATTCACTTTTTCTTAAATAATTTCTGAATGTTTATTAATACTAAGATAACAATAATTGCCTTTACTAAGAGACTCAGAATGTTAATAAAATGTGGGCCTTTGCTTAAGAAAGTATGACGTTACATAGATATTATTTATATTATTTTTAAAATTAATTATATAGTTTTAAAATACTAATTATATCTTCAAAATTAAAATTTTTATTGAAAATTGTATTGTCAGAAACTGTGAAACAGATTATAGTCATGTTAACTTTGACTCTTCAACCTGATTCTTTTAAATATTTTGTTCAGATTGACATACAAAAGACTATATGGTTTATTTGAAATTGTTTCAGTTCATTTTGATCCAGTAATTATTTTATATCCAAATGAGTTTAACAGTGTTCTTTGATGTTTTGAGGAGTTCTTTTTTTTCCATTGAAGTTGACTTCACAAAAGTTAAATATCTAGATCCCATTTATGATTTAAGCACCCATTATAGTCATTTAACTGGTGAAAAGCAAAATTTTATTCTTCCCATTTGTTTCTCCCAGATTGTCTAATTCTCCTTTTTAGTAACTGAAATGTTTTAGTCAATTCAAATTACAGGCTAAACTCTTTAATTTCTAGACTTACTCTGTGTTTTGATATTAGTAATCCTTGAGAGTTAAAAAATTCCTCTTGATTAATGACGATTGATCTGTAAGGGAATTCTTAGCAATTACTTGTCATATCACCAGTATTATTAAATAATATTATTTAAAGTCTATTTCAGTGACCTACATGTAAATCAAAGTACAGCAAATGTAAAACTGTGGTAAAGACCTTAAAAGCTGTTAACCACAGCAGTAGGTAAAAGAAAAATGGTTAGGAAAATAACATTTTTTGTTAAATGAAGTCTTTTGCAAAAGTGACGTGGTGTAAAGCAAACTTTTGAAAAGCTAGAGATACCTATATAGAATTACTTCTATTAATAAGAGTTTGGGATAGACTACAAGAAGCTTTATGTTAAAAGAAATTATATTTATCCCTTGATGATCTTGGGTTCATTCTGTATATTTAAAAGAATAAAATAAAAAGAAACAAAACAAGGGGAAAAAACTGATAAAGTCTGTTTAATCTAAAGATTGTAATCAGAATGTTTGTATTGCAAAATAATGTATCAGATAGGTGCTGCTGCATTTGTCCCTTTGCAGAGTTCCATGCATGTGAAGAGCCTTTTAGATTGCATTTTTATTCCCAGATTGCCTGAATGGTTTTAATATAAAAGTCTGATTTAATAGAAAAAGGTTTAATATAAAAGTCCTCTCTTTGAGAGAAAGGTAGCAGAAGATTGGAAGGGACTTGTATGTGTCTAATCAGTGGCTGAATAACATAGTTCTGTAACTCACCTTGAGAGGAATCTATAGTTTCAAACCATATTTATTGGCTGAATGCCAGATATTGAAGATATAAATTTTAGTACTTAACCATTTATATTAACTCTTCTGAGATTATTCTGTTCAATAATTAGTTAATATAAATATCTTCTGATGGTGATAATAACTAACAGTCATTGAACACTTGTATGTCAGGCAACATGCTATTCACCTTAAAAGCATTATTTCATTTAGTTCTAATAACTAATTGAAGAGGATACTAACACCCCATTTTATGGGTGAAGAAAAAAATAAATCAATATCATGTTTTATGGAATATCCTTACTCTTTCCTGACCCCAAAAAACCTTCTTGGTGGGATAGTACAAACTGGTAAAGGAACATAGAGAACCCTTAAGAATGCGTTATTCCAGGTGTGGAAGAAAGGAGGTTACATGTTGCATTTGAAACAGATTTGAAAAGTCTTACTTTTGGCCAGTAATCTAGCAGTTGTTGGGAGGCAGAGGGAAATAGAATGTGTATCATCAAAATGTGCTCTTCCTCCAGGATAGGAGTGACAGATCAATGTGATAAAATAAGTCCCACATGCCATCCTATTTGCCACAGAGACAAAGTAGATCTTTGAAAATTTATTTCTTTACCTTTTCAGGGTAAGCTTATAGTTGTTTGATGAAGCATCTACATTTCTTAGAAACTTCCTTTCCTTTCTAGTGTGCTTACTCTAACGTGAGCCTGACGTGAGTAAGATTTTGTGGCCTAATGCTTTCATAACATTTTCATTGTTTGTGAATCCCAGCTATCCACCCATATCTATTCCAGCTATCTTTTGCTCTTTGAGGTCATGCCAATTCCTTGCTCTCTTCCCCTACCTACCGTCTGGAGCTGTTACGCAAGTCTAGTCTCTAAGGCTACTTTTGAATAGATAGATTATTTGCCTGATTATTTGGGAATAATCCATTAACAAAGGTATTAAAAAGGATGAGTGCCTAATTGGAACTTTGTTTCTCCGTTACATAATCAGAAGAATTAGTGGAAATAAGGAAAATAAAAATGCCTACTAAAGAAATGGAGAAAGTTACTTTGGGGAGGAAGAGTGAAGAAAAAGGTATCTAGTTTTAAACTACTAAGTACAAAACTTCAAATACATTAAATGCTTTTTTAATACTTGAAACTTGAATGCATAGCTGAGAACAAGAGGGACAATTTCTCTGAGTAGTTAAGCCCATTTTAAATATATGCATAAACCATTTATTTCTTAATTGAGATTCTAAATTTGTGGCCTAATTAAAATATTAGAGGAAATTGGATTTTTCAAAGTAACAAGATGCTAAGAACACCCCCTTTGCATTTAATTTCAATAGCATGTGTGCTATAGACTGATAGTGGTTTTTTTCAGATGGCTTTCTCCAGTTTGTTAGTGCCTTTAATGGAAAAATACCTTTTTTTTGCAGTCTCCCCCAAAACCATACACACAGACACACAGTCCACCCCAGAAGAAATTTGGCAGCATTTTTAAGTTAATGTTTTTCATTAACAAACTTCATGTTTTAGAGAATTTAACATGATGCAATATTTATATGTAAAGTTTGAGTCTTGGATGTCTATAGTGGTTAAAGTATAATTTTCCAGTGAATACTAGTACCACATACATAGCAATTTTCTGAGCACTTTTTACTGTTTCATATATTATTGACAGTTTAGGTCATTGCCTTTGCTTTTATGACAGGGTATGAATGTTTAGTTAGCAACTGACTTTCTATCATATCAGCCTACCTAACACATCAGTAAGTGAACAATAAAGTCCTTTATTTTTGTGGAAAGTTTTTATGTGTTCAAAAGCAATTGGTATAAGGCTATACAATTTAGAATTAATATGTTTGATCTTGTGAGTTCTAGTTTATTTTTTAATATCATTGATGTAATTGTGTAATGCTCTCTTACTCTGTGTTCCAGCATTATTTATATTGGCGTCTGTCTGTATAAGCTCCTTAATGATACAGACAAGGATCCTTTTTCGTAATCCTAGGTATACATTAAATGGCTTCTCATACTACCTTTTATATAACAATGAGTTGTCTACCTTAAGAATGAAAGTGTTTAAGACTTTTTTCAGATTACATGCTCACATACATAAATAATATCTGTGACGTGTAAAGTTTGTTTTGATACATCACCTCTTAAAGCAGTCATTTTTATATCTTAATTTCAGCATTATACATATATTTTTTATTCTACCTCTCTGTTATCATGCACTGGAATAATGAGTGGTACAGCAATGTTTAGTTTGCATAAACTTCCATTAATATGTTTTTATTGTGTTTAACAAAGAATGTTATTTTTCCTAACCATTTTTCTTTCAGTACTGTTAAGGATGAACCAATGGATGAAATAAAAAACATCAGACTTTTTACATATTTGTATTTAAAGACCTCTTACAATTAAGTCTTTTATTTTGGATTTCATCAAAGAGCATAAATACGAATGTAGTAGGATTTGAGAGCTTTTTAATCTCATCATAACTTTAAAAATCTTTATAGTAATATAGAAATTTATATTAACAGATAGTTTGTTAAACAAATATTACATGCTGACTGTGTGCCGCTAGGTACTTGTCTAAAATCTGTGGGCACAAAACAAAACAAGTAAAACCTATCCTCTGTCCTGAAAAGGCATTTAAGTGAGAGGAGGCAGGTACTGATAACATTGTAGTATGAATATGAAGAAGAAATATAGAAATATAAACAGTGGTCTGGGGTTTGGAGCACAGAAGTGAGGTATTTTCTGGTCAAAAAATTATAGTTGGTAATCAAATTTTACAGCCAAGTTTCTATGAGAAAGAAAAAAAAGATTGAAGGGAAATCTAACACATGGTATAGCCATTTCATAAATTCATTTTTGGATAATTTCTGTTCATCTGTTTTTTAACTCACTGATCTTTTCTGTATTTTTTCTGCTGTTAAGATCACCAATAAATATTTTCATTTTAAATACCATGTTTTTTAGGCCCAAAATTTCTGATTTTTTTTAGTTTTTTGAGTTATCATTTTTCATGTTTTTAACCACTTTGGTCAATCTTTTTATCTAAATTTCTTAACATATTTATAATAATTCTTTTAAGATCTATTTGCTAATTATATGATCCACCTGTAATTCTACTTCTGTTGCTTTTTTTTCTTTTGATTATGAGTCACATTTTCCTATTCTCATATTTTTATAACTATATATTATGCTAGACATTGTATGAAAGAAAGTACAGACTTATGTAGGTAATATTTTCTCCTAGCAGGGCCTCCACTTACCTCTGGTAGCTAAGATGAGGGGCTGATCCCTTTTATCTAA
Source organism: Vicugna pacos (assembly GCF_048564905.1). Lineage (NCBI taxonomy): Eukaryota > Metazoa > Chordata > Mammalia > Artiodactyla > Camelidae > Vicugna > Vicugna pacos. Next base: position 41,493,038 of record NC_132996.1, read on the forward strand.
TCCGGAGTTGAGCTGAATCAGGGCTGGGTACCACAGCAGTTAATTTACAATGTCTTTTGAGCATAAGATTAGGGTGCTCTTTCTTGCTTACTTCCTGGAAAGACCATCAAAATTAAGCTGAGTTTAGGGAGGAAGACAAAGTCAGGATATTTATGAGGTTTGGGAGATCTGATTTTCAGTGAGTCTCTCAAATGAAGAACAAGGGATTAGAGGGGAGAGGAAAGGTCCTTTTTGGGATTTGGCCTGGGTTATGACCTAGTTGGGAATTGGTACATACAGTGAATAGGGGTGTTTCAAAGTGTATCTTGAAGAGTAAACATTCTAGTTGAGCCTTTTGTTTTTGAGAAAAGGCTATTTACTCCCAGGATTAGTGTGTCACATTGATTGATTTGTGGATGTTGAAAAAGCCTTGCATTCCTGAAATGAATCCTATTGATCATGAGGTATGATCCTTTGAGTGTGTCATTAGAGTTGGTTTTCTATATTTTGTTGAGGATTTTTGCATCTAGGTTTATCAGCGATACTGATCTGTAATTTTTTTTTTTGATATCTTTGTCTGGTTTCAGTATCACGGTATTGGTGACCTCATGAAATGAGTTCAGAAGTGTTCCTTCCTGTGCAATTGTTTGGAATAGTTTGGGAAGAATAGGTGTTCACTCTTCTCTAAATGTTTGGTAGAATTCACCTGTGAAGCCATCCGGTCCTGCACTTCTATTTGTTGGGAGTTTTTAAATTACTAATTCAGTTTCAGTAATGGTAGTTGGTCTGTTCATATTTTCTGCTTCTTTCCGGTTCAGTCTTGGGACTGTCTACCTTTCAAAGAATTTGTCCATTTCTTCTTGGTTGTCGATTTTATTGACATATAGTTGCTCTAGTAGTCTCTCATGATCTTTTGTATTTCTGTGACATAGGTTGTAACTTCTCATTTTTCATTTCTGATGCCCTCTCCCCTTTTTTCTTGATGAGTTTGGCTAAAGTTTTATCAATTTTGTTTATCTTTTCAGTGAACCAGCTTTTACTTTCATTGATCTTTTCTGTTGTTTCCTTAGTCTCTATTTCATTGTTTCTGCTCTGATCTTTATGATTTCTTCCCTTCTGCTAACTCTGGGTTTTGTTTGTTATTCTTTCTCTAATTGCTTTGGGTGTAAGGATAGGTTGTTTATTTGAGATTTTTCTTGTTTCCTGAAGTAAGCTTGTATCACTATAAACTCTCTTAGAACTGCTTTTGCTGCATCCCAGAGGTTTTGTAGCATCATGTTTTCGTTTTCATTTGTCTCTGAGTATTTTTTGATTTCCTCTTTGATTTCTTCAGTGATCCATTGGATATTTAGTATCATATTGTTTAGCCTCCACGTGTTTGTGGTTTTTGCAGAATTTTTCTCGTAGTTGATTTCTAATCTCATCACGTTGCGATTGGACAAGATGCTTGATATGATTTCAGTTTTCTTGAATTTACCGAGATTTGTTTTGTGACCCAGCATGTGATCTATCCTGAGTGTCCCATGTGCGCTTGAAAAGAATGTGTATTCTGCTTTCAGGTAGAATGCTCTATAAATACCAGTTAGGTCTATTTGGTCTAATGTGTTTTTGTTTCCTTATTGATTTTCTGTCTGGATGACCCACTGATGTAAGTGGGGTGTTAAAGTCCTCTCCCATTATTGTGTTATTGTCAATTTCTCCTTTTATGTCTGTTAATATTTGCCTTATATATTGAGGTTCTCCTGTGTTGGGTGCATATATATTTACAATTATTATATCTTCTTGGATTAATCCTTTGATCATTGTGTAGTGTCCTTCTTCGTCTCGTAACAGTCTTTATTTTATGGTTTATTTTGTCTGTATTGCTATTCCAGCTTTCTTTCGATTTTTTTCTTTGCATAGAATATCTTTTTCCATCCCCTCACTTGCAATCTCTATGTGCCTCTAGATCTAAAGGGAGTTTCTTGTAGACAGCATATATTTGGGTCTTGTTTTTGTATCTCTTTAGCCAGTCTGTCTTTTGGTTGGAGCATTTAGTCCATTTCCATTTAAGGTAATTATCAATATGTACATTCTTATTGCCATTTTGTTAATTGTTTTGGATCTGTTTTTATAGATTTTTATTTCCCCCTTTCTTCTTTTGTTCTCTTCTCTTATGATTTGATAACTATCTTTACTGTTATGTTTGGATTCTTTTTTCTTTTTTATAGATTTTTGGTTTGCAGTTTCCGTGAGGTTTTTGTATAAGCCGATACATATATATGTCGTGTGTGTGTGTGTATATGATTGTTTAAAGTTGCTGATCTCCTAAGATGAAACACACTTTAAATAGCCTGCATTTGTACTCTCCTCCCCTCATGATTACTATTTTTGAAATCATCTTTTACATCTAATTGTTTTGTGGATACAGATGATTTTACTACTTTTGTCTTTTAACTTCCCTACTAGCTTTGTTTGTGGATGACTTCCTACCTTTATGTTTGCCTTCAACAGTGAACTTTTTCGATCGGAAATTTTCTTGTTTCTAGTTGTGGCCTTTTCTTTTTTGCCTAGAGAATTTCCTTTAATATTTGTTATAAAGCTGGTTTGGTGATGCTGAAATTCTTTTAGCTTTTGCTTATCTGTTAAGCTTTTGTTTCCTACATCAAATCTGCACGGGAGCCTTGCTGGGTAGATTATTCTTGGTTGTAGGTTTTTCCTTTCATCACTAAATATATCGTGCCACTCCCTTTTGGCCTGCAGAGTTTCCGCTGAAAAACCAGCAGAAAAAAAACCAGCAGAAAAACCAGATAGTCTTATGGGAGTTTCCTTCTGTGTTATTTGTTGCTTTTCCCTTGCTGCTTTTAGTGTTCTCTCTTTATCTTTAGTTTTGTCATTTGATTATAGTATGTCTTGATGTTCTTCTGGGACTCTCTACACTTTCTGGACTTGGGTGACTATTTCCTTTCCCAGTTTAGAGAGGTTTTCAGCTATCTCTTCAAATATATTCTCAGGCCCTTTCTCTCTTTCTTCACATTCTGGGACCCCTATCATGCAAATATTAATGCTGTCGATATTTTCCCAGAGGTTTATTAAACTGTCATCATTTTTTTCATTCTTTTTCTTTTCTCTGTTCAGCAGCAGTGATTTCCACTACTCTGTCTTCCAGCTCACTGATCTATTCTTCTGAATCATTTAGTCTAGTGTTTATTCCTTCCAGTCTGCTATTGAGTCCTTCCTTTTATATATTCATAAAAATATAAAATAATTGTTGTTAGTTTAGTTTATTCCATAATTAGCAGTGGATTCTGTCTGAAGTAAACCAAGACAATTAATACAATACAAGATGTTTTATTTTTAAAGGGACCACAAAACCAAAATTTGTATCTCTGTATGGAGCTGATTTTCAAAGGGACAGAAGTGGTCTTTGATCTTTCTGAACCACTTGTGTTCAAATTCCTTTGAGGATGTGATCACCAAGGCAATCTGGACCGCAAAGCCAACACACTACCTCTGTGTGAACCTCGTCTCTTATTTTTTTTCTGGGATAATATCTTCGCCCATAACCTGTGCTGTCAACAGCAGGTTTTCATTTCAGTTATTCTATTCTTCATCTCTAGTTGTTCGTTATATCTGCTAACTTTTCAGTAAAACTTCTAACTTCTTTTTCTGTGTATCCATTCTCTTTCTGAGTTCTTTGATTTTTTCATCATTACTTGGAACTGTTTCTTGGGTAGATTGCCTGTCTGCACTTCATTTTGTACCTTCCTCTGAAGCATACTCCTTTGCTGCTTCATTCTGTCTAAGGTGCTATTTGTATTTCTCTGAATGGGATAGGTTAGTTAGGTTTCTCAGCCTTGAAACAGTGGCCCTCTTTAGAAAGTGTTCTGTTTCAGCAGTGTACTCCCCTCTCGTCACCCAAGCTGTATGCTTAGGGGTTTACCCTAAGAGGACTCTGTGGGTCCTTCTGTTGTGGCAGGCTGACTATATGGCAGACTGGTAGGCCCCTGGTCTGGTTGGTGCCTGGCCCTGCCTTGTGCGGATGCTGCTGGCTGCTGTTTAGTGGGGCCTGGTCATGGGGTGACTGGTTGAAGAATCCTAGGGGCTCCCTAGAGCTGGCTGACTGGTAGGCAGAGTCAGGGTCCTAAAGCCTCTGGAGCTGTTGCCTATGCACTGGCTGGTGTAGCCAGACCTTGGAATTTGTGCCGGTCTCCTGGTAGGCAGAACTAGTTCCTGAAGTCTGGCTACAAGGCCCAGGGATCCCAGAGCTTGTTTCAGATTGTTGGGTTGGGGCGAGGCGGGGTGGTCCCTGACACAGTTGGATAAGGGGTCCAGGGGTGTCCAGAAGGGTGTGTTGCTCTGCTTTTGGGCCAGGCCAGGGCCCAGCCAGTCCCAGGATAGGGTCTGGCTTGCATTGCAGGATCATAGTTTTCTTGCTTCTGGTGTCCAGAGGCTTGATCTGACTTCTTGATGGCAGGGGCCAGTGCCTGTCCACTGGTGGGTGGAGCTGGGTCTTGGCCCTCTGGTGAGCTGGGCCATGTCTAGGTGCAAGCCCAGAGGTGGCTGTGGGCTCCTTGCTCTTTAGGCAGCCAGTCTGTTGATGAGTGGGGCTGTGTCTGCAGGCTGTTCAGTGGGGCCAGGTCTGGGAGCCAGTAATCCAGCATGTCAGCCACCACAGCAGCAGTGTTCACACAGCTACGTGTTCCCCCGTACGTCTGACCTGTGGCTTTGCTGCTTTGCCTCAGCATTGGATAAGTGCTATCAGTTATGAAAGCCACTGTTTCTGTTTGGTCAACTAGGAATGGCTCATTCTTCTCTGGAAATAGTTTATTTAGACCTCTTTACATCTGATGCTTTTTGATGATTCTAATGAAAAATATAATAATTGTTTAGTTTACCCAGTTTTGTTGTTGCTGTTGTTATCTCAGAGTGAGGGGAGAGCCTTTTGCAATCATCTATATCCTACTAGAAACAAAAGTCCCTGAGTACATTGTTTTAAAAGCCCAATCTGGAAAATCCTACATATTTAGGATTTTTTAATATTAGGAAAAGTAAATGAAAATAAACAAAAGTTAGTGAATGAACTGAAAATAAATTGTATGTTACCTCTCAATTCTCATTTTGGTTTTTCCATTTAAAAAAAAAGTGACATACTTGATAAAAGGTAGACACATATGCTTAAGAGTCACTGATAGTTAAGCTTTGGATGGAGTCAGAACAAGTCTTGAGTTACAGTTTTCCAAGGCTAATGCAAATGTTATTAAAAGAAATGTTAAAATGTTTACCATTCAAACTTTACTGATTCTGTACTCATGGTGCTCCTTATTTTCATTTTATGTTTTAATTAAGCTTTAAATTTTTCTGATGGCTTAAGAAGAAACATCAAGATGAGCCCATTTCTTTGTGGTTGTGTTCTTTAAGTCTTCTTTTAAAAGCTTTTGAAAAATCTCTAACAATAGAAGCCTACTAATTCTAAACTCATTCCTTGGTATTAAATCAGTTCTTAGTACTTTTGAGTGTAAATTGACCTAATTTTGACCTTGCGAAGCTAATCAACTTAAGAAACTAATTATTGAAACACATCTGTGCTGCTTAGAAATAGTAAGATTTGTCTTGAACTTGCATCATAGATTTTAGTGGGACATCTGGTATATATTTTAATAGGCTTCATTAAGTAAATTTTATGTCTTAGAGGAAGAGCATTTGTAATGATGTGATTCCACGTCTACAGTCAGTTTTAGGTTTTTCCTTAAATGAACGACTGTACAAATCTAGAGCATGGTCCTGAACTTCCTACTCTTCTCTGAAACCTGAAGCTTTGAAGTTAGGCTTTGATGGTGTTGTGAATACTTAAATCCCTTTATTTATTCCCAGGAACTGTTTTTTGAGTGATATTATATGTTAAGAGCTGCAAGCCATTGGGAATATAGTAATAAACGAAAACAAACAGCTCTTCTATTCCTGAGGCATTGATGGGGGAGATAGATATTAAAATTCACTTCATGGGTATTAGATAATACCAAAGAATTACTGAGAATTTGGTTTTGTGTGGTAAAGGCATTGTAGTTGTATACAGAAATGTTCGTAGTTTTCAGAGATGTAAACAGGTAAGGGAGAAATGACATGGTGCCAAGGTTTTCTTCAAAATAGTTCATCAGAAATGTGGGGCAGAGGGAGAATAGATGAAGTCAATGTGCCAAATAGTGGTAACTGTTGAATATAGGTGATAGGAACTCAGAGGTTCTGTAATTGTGTATCTGTCCGAAATTTTTTATAGTCAGATCTTTTAAAAGAATCATACTAATGACAGTACTCTAGGAAAAGCATAACGGTGTTGGGGCAGAGGTACTGTGCTAAGTTGTTTCCATAAAACTCCGCTACCTGCTGTAGCTACCGAGGCTCAACGCATGCTTACCCTGTGGCTGTACCTTTTTACTGTTAGAAATGCGTTCATATGTTCACCAAAAAGACATGTACAAGAATGTCTGTTTCAGCATTGTTCATTAGAGTCCTAAACTGGAATTAAGCCAAACATTCATCAATAGTAGAGTGGATAAATATGTGCAATATGTTTATGGAGTAATATATATCAGTGGGGAAAAAAAAGTGATCTTAACTATACACTATTACATGGATGAATTTCAAGAACAGAATGTTCATGAAAAAAGAAAAAAAAAGCCAGATACAGAGACGTGTCAGTATTTACATTTACACGACAAACTAAGCTAATATAATGGTGATAAATATTAGAATAGTGGGTATGTTTCGGGAGGACTTAATCATTGGAAGGGGAACAGTGAAGGCTCTGGGGTGAACCCAGCAGGCCTGAGACACGGGGACCAGTGTTGAAGGACGATAGCGAGCTGTCCAGCCATTTAGCACCTGTGCTGTTTGCTCTCTTTTCCTTAGACCAGTGGGAAATAATTGAAGTTTTTAAGCAGAGAGTGATGTGATCGGAAGGGCACTTTGCAAAGATTATGGATGGAATATAGAGAACAGTTAGGGAACCAGAGTGAGTATGAGAGGCCTATGGGTCAGCTGTTACAGGCAGGGACTTACACAAAGGTAGTTTTAGTGAAGATGGAGAAAAGTGGACATATTTGAGAGCTGTCTAGAAGGTAAAACTGCCAGGACTCAAGGATGGATTAGATAATGAGGTAGGAGAGAAAGAGGTAACAGTGGTGACCCCCATGGTTTCTTGCTTTTACAGTTTGAAGAATGGCGGTACTATTTTGTAAGACAAAGAAACCTGGTAGATGAACAGGTTTAGAAGTGAGGATCAGAAGCTCATTTATTGATATGCTGATTTTGAAACACCTTTAAGATATACAAGAAGTGATATCCTGTGGGAATTAACACTCTTCTGTGATCCGGCTTGCCAAGTCACTTGTAACATTTTCCGTGCAGATATGATATATCAGAATAGAATAGAAGAATCAAAGACAATCATAAAATCACATAAAACACTCTTGAAATAGGATGTATTTTCTAACCTGTGCTACTTCTTGAGATTAATAGGCTCTAAAAGCTTTCTTTTTTTCTTAAGCAAACCCAATGGAATAGCATCATGTGCAACTAGAACTTAATCCAAATGAACTGTTCAGGTAGAGAAAAAAGAGAAAGAGTCCATGAGCGAAATGATGATCTAATTAGTGCAGAAAAGTCTACCCTCCATTTTATTAAATGAATATGTGCCCCAAGATGAGCCTCAGGTGGGAAATATGTCAGCTGTTTCTTCATTTATCATCAGCTTCCAAGTAATTCTGTAGTATGAGCATCAGGCTTGGACTTACAAGTAATTCTGTAGTATAAGCATCAGGCTTGTCGCTAAAGGTATATTCAGTAGTCATTTTTATGCAGAGAGGATACCTTCCAAGACTCCCAGTGCATGCCTGAAATCAAGGACAGTACCAAACTCTGTATGTTTTTTCCTATATGTACATACCTATGATTAAAGTCTGATTTACAATTAAGCACAATAAGAGAATATTAAAATTGCCAGCATCACTACTCTTCCACTTTGGGGCCATTTTTTGAAGTCCAGTAAGGGTTACTCGAACACAAACACTGCGACTTCTCTAGTCGATCTGATAACCAAGTTAGATGCTAACGTGATTAACAGGTGGGCAGCGTAAACAGCGAGGATATGCTGGACAAAGATGATTCAGCCTGGGCGGACAGAGCAGGAAGCATGAGATTTTTATCTAGACACTGCTCAGAACATCATGGAATTTAAAACTTATTTATTGTTTATTTCTGTAATTTTCCATTTAATATTTTCCTGGGTGACTGAAGCCAAGAAAAGCAAAGCTGCTGCTAAGTGGGGACTACTATATTTTTAATACAGCAGGACATTGTTACAAGCCATCTTCTTCATCCTGAGTCCAACCAAAGGAATGGTGATTTGTACCATTGCCACAAGAACTGGTTGTATTGAACATACTGAGGAATGGTTTGTATTTCACTCTCCACTGCCAAACGTTAAGGGATTTTCCTGAGTGATTTTAATTATCTGAGATTTTTCAGTTATGTGACTTACCCTCTACGTAATATATGACTCTACTGTAAAAGGATTTGTTGTCTTATATTTAAAGGGATTCTGTATAATCTATTCTATGTAATATATTCTGATATTTTTAAGATTTGATTAAAATCCAGGTGTACCCTGTGCTTCATCTACAAAATTTTGGACATTTCTACTTAGTCCTCTTATTTTTCATTTTTCCCAATCACAGAGAGTCTAGCCTTCTAAACTGGACCCCTGAGGATTTTAGCCTTTTAAAATCTGGATTTCTTCAACCCATTCTCCATGTTTAGTTGCCTTCCTGTCTACTTTTGTTCTCTCTCCTTGGAAACATACCACTAAGAAAAACTTAATTTTTAAAAAGATATCTTCTCACTTTATATTAACTTTGTATGTTGATTAAGTAGAAAAGTGGTAGGAATCACCTGCAATATTAAATCATTATTTAACCTACTCAGAGAGAATGCGAAAGTCCACAAAATGAGGAACTCTGAAGTTGAGTAAAATAACTTGTTCTAACAGCCAACAGAGATTCCTGTGCTTGATCCTTGTTTAAAAACCATGCTGTAAGTAACACCTCTGAATCTACATTTTTTAAAATTCATTAACATTTGTTCTAAAGTCTTCAATTTAGTAATACTGTAAAAGGATTTGAGCATGAGTTGTTCTAAAATATAATTTGAGTGAAATGTTGACATTCTTAAGCTACGTTACAAGCATAATTTAATTCTAGATAGGTAGAAGGTCATGCCTGTCTGAAATCAGCAATACACAGGGTCAGGATAAATTTATGAGAGAAATAATCACACTCAGGCAGGACTAAACTTTTTATCGTAAGCACAGCAATAAACATGAAAACCAAATAATCAATGATAGTGGACTCTTGATTAGAGATGTCAGGGGAGTCGTCCCTGGACTTATCTCAGCGGCTGCCAATTAGCATTATTAGGTTGTGATAATAAATGGGTTTGACCAGGTATTTTCCTCTTTGATTCAGGCAGTGATCTCTGAAGTAATGACCTTTAAGGAAGTAATTTCCTCGGTTCAGATTCCCTTTGACTGATGGTCTGGCAGAAACCATTGTGAATATTGGCATTCAGATTTTCTAAAAATCTTAAATGTTTCCAGACATCTGATGTATATGCATGTAGTCACAGAAAGGATCAGTCCTCATGAAAAGAGAAGTCAAAAATTTGAAAAATAAATTTTTGTTATATATACCAGATGGCTCAGAACTTAATATTTACCTAATAAATCAGTCATCTTTTCTAGAAGACCAAATGAGAAAAGGACCAATCTTGGAATGGAAGGGTGTTTTCTAAAAATGATTTATATCAGTGAGCTCTGACCTATTCATATCCCTGAATAGCTAGTATTGGAGAAATGAGACCTTCTTTCAAAATGCTGTATTTATGCAAATCAAGTGCTTCTCAAAGCAAAATCACTTCCTTTCTGCCTACAGTTTGCAGAGTCACATTTTTAATTTCTAGATCACTAAGACAGGATGTAACTATTAGAGCATGCCCTTTCCTTTAACAGGTGATATGTCCTGGCTGTCCCTAAAGGTTACACCATAGTATTCAGTCTGATTTCTTTTTTCTCTTCTCCTCCTCATCCTTCTATTCAGCATTCAACCTCATGGATATGAGGTGGGCCAGAGACCATAATCAAAAAGAACACCTGAACTTCCACCCGCTAGTAGAATTACCTTTGAAAAGTTGCAGCCCTAAATGGCAAATGTAAATGAATATTACAGAGATTTAGTCTTCACCCCAGATGTTGGATGCTGTTTAGAAGGGCTCAGGTAGGGAGGTGGTGTAGCCGTCTTTTTACTTCACTTTTCAAAAGAGAAAAAAATACTTACTCATTCTGGAAAGTAAAGTATATCACATCTTCTACCTGCCCACTTTTTCCTGTCTTTCAGGTTTCTTGCAGTACTCCATCTCTTAGTTTATACTTCTAAAAGTTCATAGAAACAAATAGCATTTGATAGAGCTTATCTCCTCCTTGCCACAAAAATGAGTTTTAATAGTTTTCGGTTTTAAACCTCCACAGCAGTCACAAAACTAATTTCTTTTTTGTTCTACCTTGACCTTTTAATTCATATCTACTATTTTGTTCTTAAAATTAAAGATACAATGTTTATTTACCATTGATAGTATTTTCTGCCATTTGAGTAACTAGGATGGGCCACAGAGCCTTTAAAGCTTTTAGAGAATATTGGAAAGCAGCTTGAAAAATATAAGAATATAAGGAAACAGCAGCCATTGATGTCGAGCAGTGAGAAACTGATGATGTGAGGTGGCAGGAGGTAGAAATCTAGAGGAGCAGTGGGCTGCAAGAGTTTTTAAGTGGCAAGCACACACAGTTTTTAAGATGACTTTTCATTTAAGCAACATGTGTTGAATACTAGTGCTGTTTAAGACGCTGTGAAAACAACAAAGAATGTAGTCTCTGACCCCAAAGACCTTCATTTAGTGGGAGAGGCCAACATATAAGTAAGTAATTATACTATGGTATACAATATATATAACTATACAAAAGAATTTAAATAATACAGGCATATATAAAAGATATCTTTGACCTGGCACACTTACTCATTTTTCCTTGACAATCCTGCTCCTATTTAAAGTTTTACCTTAAGCATGGCTTCTTCCAGAAAGCCTTCCTAATGCCATATGTAGTAAATTACTAGGGAGTGATTAATTGTTGTTGGTACAGACATCTAAGAATATTACTCTAGAGTAGTTGACATCAAATACCAGTTTTGAATTTAAGAAAAACAGGAATTTATAAGAGAAGTTTAAGCTTCATGGTTTTCTTTTCCTACAGGTTAGTAGGAATTGAGCATATTGTATCACTTCATCATTCTTTTATTTGTTCACTCAGTTAACAAATCTTTATTAATGTCCTGTAGTCCCTGAACATCCCAGCCTATCTCATGCCTTTGTAACTGCACAGTTGTTTTCACTAAATGTTTAGATTGAATGCCCAGTCATTGTGCTTAGGCAGTGAAGATAGGGAGGTGAATGAACACAGATGCAGAGAGATTGCCCTTAAGGGCCTACTGGGGTTTACAGTTGAACAAAAGACATTAAACAAGAAGCATTATGAATATGGAGAATGTTATTACAGGGAATGCGGAAGCATTTAATGGGTGTTTTGTAAGCTACTCTATGGGATTGGCTGCCCAAAGAAAGTAACATTTAAACTGAGACTTAACAAGTGAGAGGGAGGTAGTTTAGAGAATGGGGAGAGTGTTACAGGCAAGGGGCCTTAGGTGGGAAAAAAGTTTAGTGGTATGTCTCCACTAAACATTGAACTGGATTTATGTTAGAGGTAAATATCCAGAAGGAAGCATGGAGGCATACCAGAAGGAGGCATTGGGAAGGGCACGAGACATAGAAGATACAAGGAAACATCTAATATATGTTTACATGGAAGTCCGTCCTAAGGGGAAACAAGGTGAGAGTATTTCAAACAATATTTGAAGAGATAATGACTGAGAATTTTCCAAAATAGATGAAAGACAGTGAGCTACAATTTGAGAAGCACAACATAATCTGACAAGGAAGAATTTTAAAAATTCATCCATTTCTAGGTACATACCCAGGAAGAATGAAATATATCCACACAAAGACTTGTTCATAAATGTTCATAGCAGCATTATTTATAATAGCTAAAAAGTGGAAGCAATCCAGATGTCCATCACCTGAAGAATAAATAAACAAAATGTGGTATAGCCATACAATGAAATATTGTCTGGTTATAAAATGAAGTGGAGTACTGATGCATGCTACAGAATGTATAAACTTTGAAATGGTAAACCTTGAAAACATGCTGAGTGAGAAAGGCTAACCACAGAAAGATTATTCCATGTATATATTCCATTTATATGATTCCATTTATATGAAATGTTCAGAATAGGCAAATCTGTAGACAGGGGTTGAGAGAAGGGGTATGGATACAGGGTTTCTTTTTGGGGTGATAAAAATGTTCTAAAATTAGGTTGTGATGATGGCTGTACAACTCTGAATATACTTTTTTTTAATTGAATGATACAGTTTATTTAAATGGGGAACTTTTTATGGTAGGAGAATTATATTTCAATTGAAAAGAGAAGAGATTCACACCTAGATGCATCCAACTAAAACTATAGAAACTTGAGGAAATCTTTAAAGCCTCAGTGGGGCTGTAGGTAGAGCATTGAAATTACCTTCAAAGGAGCAGTAAATAGACCGGTAGAGGATTTCTCAGCAGGAACAATGGCGCTGGAAAGACAGAAGATCATGCAGTGATGACATCCTCCGTGTGCTGAAAGAAAATAACTGCCAACCCTGAATTCTACCCAACCGAAATAACTTTTAAGAATGAAGCTGAAATAAAGCTATTTCAGGTGAACAAATAAAAAGACAGAATTTGTCCCAAGAAACCTCTCCTGAAGGAGATGCTGAAGAGTATATAGGCAAACAGAAAATGATCCCTAACGGAAGGCCAGAAATACAGGAAAAAATAAAAATTAATAAAAGTGGTATATATGCACACAGCAGTAGTTTCACTCCTAAGTATATACCCAACAGCACTGAGCACCAAACCACAGCATGTGTGCACCAAAAGACATTCATAAAAGAATGTTTATGAAAGCATCAACTTAACACTGCTTAATTCCTATCAACAGTAGACTGGATTAATAAATTATGTAGTCATAGATGTCACACAGCCATATAATGGTTTAGGTAATACACAATAGTATAAGTGAATCTCAAAAACAATAGGAAAGAAAATTAGCCAGGCCCAAAGACTGCATGATATATGTTGAAGTGTGTAATAGGGGAAATTAATCTGTGCTGTTAGAAATCAGGATATTTATTGAGATAAGTGTTGCTGAGGATGTGGAGAAAAAGGAACCCTTGTGCACTTTTGGTGGGAATGTACATTGGTACAACCACTATAGAAAACAGTTTGGAGGTTCCTGAAAAAAATTAAAAATAGAACTCCATGTGATCCAACAGTCCTCCTTCTGGCTATATATCCAAAGGAAATGAAAACAGGATCTTGAAGAGATATTTGCCTTCTCATGTTCATTGCAGCATTATTCTCAATAGTCAAGATACAGAAATAACTTAAGTGTCCAGCAACAGATGAGTAGATAAAGAAGACATGGTATGTGTATACAGTAGAATATTATTCCGCTGTGAAAACAAGGAAATCGTGCCATTTACCACAACATGGATGGAGCTTGAGGGTGTTATGCTAAGTGAAATAAGTCAGAAAAACAAATACTGGATGACATCACTTGTACATAGAACCTAAATAAAAAGGCCAAACTCAGAAACAGCAGAATGGGGATTACCAGGGGGTGGGGGATGGGAGAAATGGGGAAATGTTGGTCAGCATTAAAAGCCTCTAGTTATGAGTTGAATACCTTCTGGGAGCCAGTGTACATCATGATGATTGTAATTAATAATACTATGTTATTTATATACTTGAAGTTGCTAAGAGAGTAGATTTTAAATATTCTCACCACACAAAAAGAAATAACTGTGACATGGTAGAGGTTTAGCTAACACTATGGTGGTAATCACTTTGGAATTTATAAGTACATCAAACCAACACATGGCTCACCTTACATTACACATTGTTCTGTGTCAGTTATATCTCAGTAAAGCTGGGGTAAAAATCAGGATAGTAGTTACCCTGTAGGGGCGCCTAGGGTTGGCTAGGTGCACACGGGAGTTACTGGGATGCTGGGATGTTCTCTTTCTTGATCTGAGCATGGGTTTCACAGCTGTATTCTGTTTGAAAATTCACCATGATGTACATTTCGATGCACTTCTCTGCACATACATTATACATTAAAAAGTCTTTTTAAGTGAAAATATTGGTAAATCTCAGTGAATATTGAATCTATAAAACAGTAATATTTTGTGTTTATAGCTGGGAAGAAGTGTAGAGGAGTTAGGCCATGTAAAGTGTCAAATTTATGAAATATTAGAATTAACATGCTTAAATTGTAGGCTCCGGAGAGGTGATCCCTTCTGCTCTGTAAAACCCCTTTTAGTAAGCAGTTTTGAAATTACAAGGGAGCAATCTAAGTAAATTTTAAAGGAATTTCAGTTATAATTTGAGAATATTTTAAATAAGTTAGATATTATTTTGTGTTTTTCAGTGGAAATACCTTTTAAAAATATTATTAGACCTATTGTCTATTTTGCTACTTTCCATACTACTTGATCTGTTTCTAAACATTATTCAATTTGGCGATATCCTTTGAGAAGTATATGGCACTTAATGTGTATTGTTCCCTAGAGGAATCAAGAAAGAAAGAAAAGATGCAAATTTCTTCTTGGGATAAAAACAGAAAATTGAAGAAGAAAGAGTCCATAATTTAAGCTATAGTTAACATTGGGAAAATATCATAGTATGTGATTTTCATTTTTGATTATATCTTCTTAGTTTAAATACCGAGTATCACTAGCAGAGTTCATGGTCTTTTTGCAGCAGCTTTGTGTGGCCTGTATTTGTGTTTTCATCTGGTTGGTTTATATACAGTGCTGTAAGTTATAATAATCATTTTTATGCATTCTCTTCTTACTCTTTCTTGATTCAGACTCATCATTAGTTAGCTTTTGAATTCCCTATTAAGATTTTGAAAGAAATACTCCAACAAAAAATGAATTATATTTTTGTTATAGTGATTCTGCTGCATGGATTACAAGCACTCTATCTCCATGCTTGGATAAACTCCATCAAAAGCACATTATCCTCCTACTTCTGTGGCCAGCTGCCTAATTGTATCTGCTGTAACCACATGCTGTTGGAACATGATACCAATGAAGAACAGAAATGATAAATTACTCCCTGCAGGTGATAGTGATAATGATAATTTTTAATTTCCTTCTTCCTCATAAGGTCTAGTCTGATCTTATTTCATTGGCTGCCATCCTGTTACATACACACATGATATGTCCTCTTTAAAGAAATACTCATCACATCAAAATACATGGGAAAGTAATTCATTTTTATTCCATGTCATTGTTCTTCAGATGCACATGTATAAAACGAACTGCATCTACCTTTGTATGTATGGGATAAAAAATGCAAAATGGCTTAAAACAGGTTTTCAAATGATTCAGTTTACAAATGCTGTGAGTTATTTTATTCCCTTTTGTGAAATCCACAAAGCAGAAACAAACAGCTCTTTCTGAAACTATATTCCAATACTTAGGACTATTTCAGATGCACAGTAAAATTACACGTCTATTTTATTTCCCTGTGTACTTCAAAGTGATTATGGGAGATTCTCACCAAATTACAAGCGTAATCGAACCATCCCAGAAATTTACTGTACACATTTATTTTCCTTCCATTCTCTTTCCTTTTGTCATCATCACTGTTATTCTGAATTACCACTCATTCTTTCTGTCAGTCTAAGTGACTCTAAAATTTTCCTGATTGTGGTATAAGTCGGTGAAATTTTATTTGCTGTGACCTTGCCTTTGCAGATTAACCCAACTCCTGTAGATATTTGATTTCAGTGCATATTTTTTCCCTTAGCATTCCCTTTGCCCCTGACAAGAGATATATGTGGAACAAAAGAGAAATTTATTCTGTGGTCAGGCCTTCAAACCTACCTGATCTCTTTCAAGCACATGTCAAGCTGTGCTCCAGTTATTTATTACCACTGCTTAGTAGTCATCATTTTCAATTTCCTTATGGTTGTTGTTTATTCTTATATTGAATGACTTGCACAGAGTGAGTGTAAGTTCATTGAAATTAACATTTAAAAGACCTCGAGACAGCCTGTCAAAGTGATGGTAACGAGGTGGTGAAACTAATTGAAAAATAGTTGCGTGTTGATGTTCTGCAGCAAAATAGTTTTGTCCCCAAATCAGCTGCCATATTTGGATTATTTATAATGGCTATGCAGAAATAAAAATACCAATCATAATTTAACTAGTTTATATGACTATGTTTCAAGTTTAAAGTTTTTTTCTCTTTTTTTCTGATCTCTATTTTAATTATCAAGAAACAGTTATACAGAAGGAAAAAAAAAAAAGCTCTAGGCCTTGCTTGTGTTTGAGGGTAAATACCCATTTTAAAACCAGATATTCCCTTCCCAGTGGAAGAGCAAGAATCTTCCTCTTTCTCAGTTAAGTCAAAGCTGTCTGATGAGTACATTATCTGCATATAATTTTAAATCTCAGGTGAATTTCTTTCTGACTTTTCCTCATACTTCTGCTTAATGTTTGCTGTGGAACTAATTTGAATACTGCCCTCAACCAAACATTATCAGGAAGGTAAATCTGCATGAGGAGTTGGAGATACTATAATGTACTTCAAAGGGAACTATAAGATAGATGTGTTTTTCATTTTTATTTTTCTTTCTTATTTTATTTGTCTTCATGCTTATAAACTGTTCATTTATTAGTTACCCCAAACTGCCCAGTATTTCTTTCACTGCATTTTTGGGTGTCTGGGAAAGAGTTAGTTTCTTTTTTGATTTTTAACTAAATTTCATAGATAGTTGGATTTCGAAATTGGAAGGCAATTGTAAAATATCTTTGTATTCTCAGATCTTTTTATTTTTATTTTTTAATTTTGTTGTGAACTCATGTATCAGCCTCTCCTCTTTGTTAAGACCTATATTCTGTAATTATAATTATAAATGTTATATTTATATCTATTTATTTATATATTATATATTCATTCTATATTTATTATTATATTTTATACAAATACTGTGGCGTTATAAATACAATTATAATTCTGTAATGCTCTACTATATTAATATTACCAGACTGTTTTTCACCAGAGTTAAATACATGACATTTCACTTTGTGAACTTTATATATTTCAGAGTCAGGTCACATTTTCTGATAATATTATAGGAGCCTCTTTTAAACTAGAATTTGTTGTTTTCATGAAAGGTTTTATTAGCTTACTAGGGTTCCCACTTTCTTTTTTGGTAACATAAGTATAAGGAGTACATAAAACATATGTATAACTTAAAGAATAATTATAAAGTGACCCTCTCCCCATGAAACCCACTTACTAAAATCTTTAAAAGTCTTCTTAATGTTTTCATAGTTTTTGTTACTATTACTTTTCTGTTTACATCTTTTCTCCTCTACTTGCTACTTTCTCTCAGTTTGCTTTTAAAAATCTCTTCATTGGAAAATGTTATTTTTGTAGAATTACTAGTTGAGGAAAACCTGTAATTCTTTTTCTTCAAATTCATTTAGTTCTTTCTACATACTAGACACTGCCCTAGCCCTTGGGGGACAGAGATGAGTGATCACAAGGGAAATGATACAATGGTGATTGCTGAATTGAATGCTTCTCCATGCAATACTATAGATTATTTAACTGAAGTATTATTAAATATAAATTATTATCACAATTGTTCATTTTTATGGGAAATATAAATTATAGATAAACAAAGAATATGACTATTCCAAATCTATCATCCACTTTCAGTAGCTTGTGAAATCTTTCCATATATATGTGTGTGTGTGTGTGTGTGTGTGTATATATATTCATTCACATTTGCATAACAGAGAGTAAGTGCCCATAATATATATCTTAGTCTTTTCACCAAATAGTGTATTGCAGCTGTTTTTCCAAATCAATAAATATTTACCTACAGGATTACTTTTGTTGGCTAAATGGTATTCTATTATTTGTAGATTTTATTGTTCATTAACTGATCACCTATTGACCTATGTTTAAATCTTTGAAAGCATACTTATAATTTCCATAGAATAATTTTTGAAAGTTTTGAATTACTGGGTCAATGAGTATGTACATTACCTAAACATCTTAATTGAGAGCATAAAAACAGAAGAGTGCAAACATCGTAAGTATAGTATGATAAAATTGCACGAATATACCCAGCACTCAGCTTATGAAACAGAGTATTACCAGCAACCAAGGAGCCAACCATGTAACCTCTTATTGCAAGGTTAACTACTATTCTTACTTATAACACTGTAAGTTAGTTTTGCTATTTCTGAATTTTCTAAGTAGCTAAAACAGTTTTTTTAAACATGTTTGTTAATCATTTGATTTTTCTTTTGTAAATTTCCTGCTTGTTTTCTGTTAATTTCTTTTGATGTATTGCTTTCTTATTACTTTGTAGTAGCTTAATGTACAAAGGACAATGACCCTTTGTTGCATATGTTGAAAATATTCTCAGATCCCTTGTTCATCTTTTAGTTTTTATACTAAAATTTAAATTTTTCTTATATTAAGCTTCTGCCGTGTGTATGATGCTTTAAAAGCCTTCTTCACTTCCAAATTTTATGTAAACACCTGTATATATTGATGGAATTTCATTCTTCCTCCCTCCTGCCTCTTCACCCCTTACACTGATATTTGTGCTTACATGTACATACATTGAAAATCCACCAGATGATGATATAGTTTTTGCCTTAAATAATCATAAATATTTTAAAGGAATTCAGCAGAAAAGGTAGTGTTTTATATTTACCCAACTATTTATCATTTCTGTTATTCTTCTGTGACTTTTGATGTTTCAGATTTCCTTCCCATATTATTGTCCGTCAGCTTGAAGAATTTCTTTTTTCTTTTTTTTTTTTCATTGTTTTCTTTTCTTTCTTTTTTTTTTTCCAGTGGACATACTGGGGATTGAACCTAGGACCTCATGCACTCTAAGCATGTGCTCAACCACCGAGCTATATCTACCCCCTCCCCCAAGCTTAAAGAACTTTCTTTAACATGTGTTCTAAAAAGCCTGTGGTAATGAGTTCTTTTAATTTTCCTTCAATTGGGAATATTTTTATTTTGCCTGACTTAACTTCAGATTCCCTGATTTTTTTTTTCCCTCTATCATCTCCATTCTGCAGTTCAGTCGAGGAAGTTTTTTTGTTTCAGCTACTGTATTTTTCAGCTTTAAAAATTTCCACTTGTTTCTCTTTTTATACTTTGTATTTATTTATCTACTGAGAAATTCTGTCTTTTGATTCTTTTTAAAGTGTTCTGTGACCTCATTACCATTACCTCATAGCAGCATAGTTACAGTTTTTGCTCTAAGCCTTTGTCTGATAGGACCAGCATCTGGGTCGTCTCAGCACTGACATCTGTTGATTGTCTTTTCTCTCGAGAGTTGGTTCCTTTTCCTGGTCTTTGTATGTTAAGTAATACTAGATTGTATCTTGGCTGTTGTGCGGACTCTTAGTTGAGTTATAATAATCTGGACAATGTTGATGTTTGGTATTAACAGGCAGTCAACCCAGTTAAAGTCAACGTAAGTCCTGTCAACAGTGCCTCGGCAGACAGTGGTTCAGGTCTCAGCTGCATTCTCTGAGAGTTTGCTGTACTGCTTTGGGTCTCTCCTGCACATACACAGTGTAGGGATTAGTCTGAGACTTATGTAGGCTTTTCTGTTTGACAGAATTATAAATAGTATTTTGATTCTCTCAGTATCTAAAGTATAATAAACCTCAAGGTTAAATATTGAGTTTGATTTGGACTCGATCCATATTAACCCTGTGGATCAATGAAACTCCATATTCTTAACAAAAGCAGTAAAATACACAAATTAGCTTTATAGTGATTTTTCAATAATCAGTTTCCAGGTTTTTTTTAACACTTTATAAGCTTTATTTAATGTCAGTTTTAAAATAGATTAAGTAAAGCTAGTCCCAATAGCGAAAGAAAGAGGAATGGTATGACTTAAATTTTAAACAAAAGGAAATGAAAATTATCTGTTTATTTGAACATGCTAATTTCTTCTAGAGACTTTTTGTACTATTACAGTAAACCTTACAGTTATGTTGAAGTTTCTCCTCTGGGTATTTGCCTACACATAAGTTTTATTTGAATGTTGTTTACTTTTATTTTCAGAGAACATTGTATTGTTTTAAAATTCTGTTTATCTCTCCAAAAATAATCATAGTACTTAGCTTTAAAATTGGATGAACACGATCAGAAGAAATTAAATGAGCTGGCTTTGTGTAAAAGAGTATGTTTTAGTTATTTATTGTTGTGTAACAAACCACCCCAAAACTTAGTGCCTTGAAGTCACAATCATGTAGATTTATTTGTTTATGATTCTGCAATCTGGACTCAGCTCAGTTCTTCTGCTGGTCTCTCCTGGGGTCTCTCATGCTACCACAGTTGTCTGGAGGTTTGACTAGAGCTGGAGAGTCCATGATGGCTTAACTCGCGTGGTAGCATCTCAGTGGGAGAGTTGGGTTGAGCTTGGGGCTGGAGGAGCCTCTCTCCACGTGCCTCTCACCTCTCAGTGGTCCACCACGATTGGTTATTTGATAAGCCTTGTTACCCTTAATATTATATTGTTTCTGTGGGTGAAAGCCAAATTATATTACTTTATTTCTACTTGTAACATTTTTTTCCAGGAAAAAATAGTGACGTGTCATAAGTTTAAAAAGTGTCTGGTTTTTGAAATGGTTTGTTATTTGCCATGTCTTACAAGACTGAATAATTAATTGTTATGTTCTCTTTTTTATTTTTTTTTTAAACAGGCAATTGCTGGCTACTTTGATATATATTTTGAGAAGAATTGCCACAAAAGGGTAAGTATCATGAGTTGCCTCAGAAGAGTTAATTATATGAAATGCATTGTATTTTATTTTGTGCCCCCAAGGTGTTTGATCATAAGCATTTTGCTGTTGTAAGCAGTGGGAGCTTGTGTTTGATGTAGTAGATTAATGTACCATGATATTAAAAATCTTGTACTTCATCAGATACTTTTGAACTCTACCAATACAGGTCGTATTCTCTACGGGACCCCAGAGTACCAAAACACACTGGAAACAAACAATATTTCTTTTGGAAAAACCATTTTCAGTTAAAGCAGGTAAGAAAGAAAAGTGGGGAATATGTCTTACTCATTCTGAAGTAAACAACATTCATTCATTCTACAGCCACTTTTTATATGCCCGCTGTATTTGAGGCAGTATAACAGATGATAAGATAAGGTGCTCTTAGAGTTTACCATATACATAAAATTTAGATGGCTTACCATTTCATTAAAGAAGTAAGTCAAAACTTGTATTTAAATCTCATTTCTGCTAGTTAAAGTGTGTGTGACATGTAGCTGTTATTTGGAGTACTGCAAAATAATTCAGAAAATTTTTCTTTAAGCAATAACTAATATTTACTAAGTTGCAAATATAGCTAAAGGAAAATACTTTTATTTCCCAAGTGACTAAAGAGAAATAGTACCGATCGAGGTAAAATATAAATTAAAGAGAATGTCACTAAATAGTTACCATATTCAGAATATATTTGTCAGAATGCTCTCCACTGTGTTCACCTCGTCAGATCTTCCATAGTGTTTGAAGACTGATCCAACTCTACACTCCTTTGTTTTATATCTCATTGATTGTTCACTTACATGAGCACCTATAGTTCTTACATACCTGCACATGTAGCTTTAAAGGTTAGAATCTGGATATGGACTCTTTCTTTTTGGTGGAGGGGATATTTAAACTGCTAATTACATGTAAGTCTTCTTGTCTCACCTTCACTGAAAGCCCCCAACTGTAGGAAAACTGAATATTCAGCAAACCTCAGTGCAAAGATAACGTAGCATCACATGATGTGTGTGTGTCTCTCAAAAGTAACAATGAGCAAAGAGTTACAGAGTGATTCCTGCACTATACCATCTATAGGAAGTTTAGAACATGGAAAACAACCATCTATACACAGGCACACAGAGTAAAAGTAAGAGGCAACACTTAAGTCTGATAACCATGGAATTCACTGTGGTAGTGACCTCTAGGGGAGGATTGAAATAGGATCAGAGAAGGCTGCAAAGGGGATTCAGTCCCATGTATCTGAACTATTTCTTTTAAGAACTGAAGGAATTGTGGCAGAATGTTAAGATTTGACAAAGCTGAGTGGTGGTCATATCATTCTCTGTATGTTTAAAATATTTCATAAAATTCTGATACAGTTTTGGTTTCACTGTAGAGGCATAAAGGAATTGAGTAGATGCAGATAAACACTTACAATAAAACAGCACCTTGGTTTTTTTTTTTTCTTTTCTTTTCACTTTGAGATTGTAATGCTATGAAATAAAACCTTGATGGGGTCATTTTCTTTTTCTAGAAAGCCTAGAAAGCTTGAGCACAGCAAAATTGAAATAAGGCAAACGCATCCTCATTTTTTTGTTTGTTTTGCTTTTGTGCAGCTCGGGTATTTGGATTGATGTTTGGAAATTTGAAAATACTGTTTTTTTCTTCACTGTAACCATTTTGTTGTCTTAATGCTAGAATTTTAATGGCGGTACTGATTCTTTCATGTTTTAATCTTGAGGGAGATTTAAGATAGCATTTGGATTTTCTCCTACCTGATTACAACAAAATAGTATTTGATGCCTAGTGAAATTTTGAAGTCCTAACTGTTCTTTACCCAGTAATCCTTAGAGTATTTGATTTGAGTTTTTCAGAATACTGTGAAGAAGGTGTATGACTCCAGTGTTGCCCTCTGGTAATGTCTACATTCTGTATTTCTTTCACTGCCATTGTTTTTGTACCTGTATTAAAATAAAATCAGCGAATACATCACAAAATATCAGGCTCCCCTAAAATAGCACAACCTGAGTAAAGATTTGAAAGGGAAATTTGAAAGTAAGGAAAATGTGGTCATTCTCAGGTATGAGAATTTTTTTTAGCCCTGCTAATGTTGAAACCTCTGGTGGTAGTACTGAAGAATAGAAGCCAGAAGTTGTGGGGCAGCCCTGAAGAGGACAAGATAATCAGAAAGAGAGCGCTAGAGATCTGCATAAGATGTCCCTTTGAGTTTTAGATGAGTGCTGACCTGTGTTTGTGTAGGGTGAAATGGCTGAGGCCAGGCAAAGCGGCTGGGGCAGTTGTGAACCAGACTGTATCCAGAGCTCACACCAGGCTGGCGGTGGGGTACTCCTGTCTCAGTGAGCTAAAGTGGGGAGTCTTTATAGACTCTATTCAGTAGAGATTCCAGAAGGACCATAACTCCATAGTGGGAATAAACTATCCCTAGAGTAAAAGCAACTCTGGATGCTCCTTAACAAAGCTTAAAAGCAAATCCTGAAAAACTGAACTGCATGTGACTTTAATGGCCACAAAGGAAAACAACAAAACTCAGATCCTCAAAAACATAAAATTCATGATAGCCAGCATTCACTCAAACACTGAAAGCTGGAAAATACCAGTCAGTGGACAAATCCAGAAATGATGGGATTAGCACACAAACATGTTGAAACATTGTAACTACTTTTGTATGAACATAGGAGAGTATGAGAAGATGTTTAAAATCCAAATAGAACTTCTAGAGATGGAAATGATAATATCTGAAGTGAAAATGTCATTTGATGGAATTAATGGCAGAAAAGATCAGAGAACGTGAAGATACAGCAGTAAAGGTAATCAAAATGAATCACAGAGAGGGTGAAAAATGATTTTTTTAAATGAATATATCTACAGTAACCTGTGGGAAAATGCAGAACATTGAGTATTAAATGTGATAATAAAGACCTTGGAAGGAGCAGGGACAGAAAATATATTTAAGGAAATGATAATGGATACGATTATCTTACATTTGATGAAAACTATAACCACAGATTGAAAAAACTGAGTGAATTCCAAGATGGATCAACACAGAGAAAACAATACCAAGACACATCATAAACAAATTGCTGAGAAACAGTGATAATTTTTTAAAAAATAAAATCTTAACATTAACCAGAGAAAAAGGAAACAGAAAGGAACAGAGAAAGAACTTTAGAATACTCATTAGAAACTGTGTAAGTCAGATGATAGTCAAATGACATTTTCAAAGGGCTAAAGGTAACTGTCAACTTAGATTCTGTTCCTAGAATAAATATATTTCAAAGATGAAGGCTAAATAAAAACTTCTCCAGAAGAAAAATGCTGAAAGAATCCATCTCCATAAACCAACAATACAAGATATATTAAAGTAAATTCTTCAAGTGGAAAGAAAATATCACTAAGTGGAAACTTTAATCTAAACAAAGAAATGGAAAATGCCTGAAATGGTAAATGTGTGAATATGTAGAAAAGCCTTTATCTTCTCATTTTTTAATTTCTTAAAAGATAATTGACTAAAGCAAAAATAATAAGGCATTGTGTATTTAAAAACATTTTATAAAAGCGTAAAATGTATGGCAATGATTAAAAAAAGAAATTAATGAGAAAATGGAGAGATCTGTGAAGTTTCTACACTGTATACATGAAGCAGTTTAATGGTAAACTGATAAATTAAGTATGTACGTTGTAAACCCCAGAGCAACAGCTAAAAATTTTTAAATTAAATATAATAAGCTAATATTGGAGGTGAAATAGAATCCTGAAAAGAAAATTCAATTCCAAAGAAGCTACGAACATTAAACAGATGGATAAATAGAAAACAAAAGATATGATGGTTGACTTAAATTCAAACATACTGATAGTTGTATTAAATATGAATGGTCTCTACATCCAGACAGTGGAATATTATTCAGTGCTAAAAAGGTATGAGCTATCAATTTATGAAAAGACATAGAGGAATCTTAAATGCATATTACTAAGTGAAATAAACCTATCTGAAAAGGCTACACACTATATGGTTCCAGATTTATGACATTCTGAAAAAGTCAAAACTATGGAGACAATAAAAAGATCAGTGGTTGCCAGGTAAAAGGGATACAAATAAGCAGAACACAGGATTTTAGGGCAGTGAAAATGCTCTATATGATAGTATGATGATGGATCTGTGTCCAGACCCACAGAATGTGGAACACCAAAAGTGAACCTCAAGGTAAACTACAGAATTTCAGTGATTATGAAGTGTAATCAATGTAGGTTCGTTCCTGGTAAAAAAATGTACCATTCTGATGAGTGATGTTGATGATGGAAGTCTTAGCCAGTGCAGTAAGGAATGAAAAAGAAAGAAAAGCCATTGAAAAGGAAGAAATTAAACTTATTATTTATAGGTAATAATGATTATGTATATAACATGGTTGGAAACATAGAAAATTCTAAGAAATCTGCCCCCAAAACTATAGAACTGGTAAGTGAATTTAGCAATGTAGAAATTGACAGGTAGATTCTAAAATTTATATGCAAATGCAGAAGATTTAGAGTAACCAAACAATTTTGAGAAAGAACAATATTTAAATCCTTATACTATGTAATTTCTAAACTTATTTAAAAATCACATAACTCAGGCAGGATAGTATTGACATATAAAAAATAGATATATAGATTAATAGAGCAATCCAGAATCCAGAGGTAATCTCATTGTTGTACAGTCAATTAAATTTTCCAAAAGGCCAATGTAATTAAATGGGAAAAAGATACTCCTTTCAAATAGTGATGTTAGAACAGCTGAATGTTCGAATAAGAAAATAATCTCAATTCTTATCATCTGTCACCATGTATGAAAGCCAACTTTAAATAGCTCATCGAGCTAAATTTGAAAGTTTCAAACTGAAACTTCTAGAAGACAGCATAGGAGACAATCTTGAGACTTGGGGTAGGCAAAAGTTTATGGAAAGTGGGATATTGGTAAAACTCATTGAATTTCAGTTGTAGAATGTACAGTTCTACTGGATATAAATTATGCCTTAATAAAGTTAATTTTAAAAAAATCCTCCCTGGACTGGCACTATCTCCAGTATAAAATCCAGATTCCTTACCAGGGTTCTTTATAATCTGACCATTTTTCATCATTTCTGATCCCACCTTGTCACAACCCCACAGAAGCCCGTCATATGTAACAGCTGTACTGCTCATGTTTTAGCTAACTTTCCTGTCTTCTTCCTTGCCTTTGTCTAAGATGTTCTTCTCCCTAGAAAATTGTTTAACCTCTTTCACTTGATAAATTCTTCTTTTCCCTTTATGACCCAGCTTAATTCTGTTAATCTTTCCTTATTTTCCTGAGAAAGTTAATTGCTCCGTTCTTTGTCCTTCCGGATCAATCATGCATCCGTCTGTGTTAAAACATACCAGTGTGCTGTGATAAAGCGTACTAATAGAAGATGAGTCATTTGCTCTCTCACTTCTTCTTGATCTGATGTAGTATTTGGCATATTGTAAACAGTCAGCTGAACAAGTGAATAAGTACAGTAATATGCATTGTTACTGAAGTCTGATCTCGTCTCATCACTATCAGTGACACAGGCCAAGGGCGTTGTCTAGCTGCTGTGTTTGGTTGGCCCATTTTGTCAACCCTGGTGTTCTCAGAAATTTCACATTGCACTTGAGCAAGTTGGTGTCCAAATTTATCTTGGCATAGCTGTTCTCTGTTGTTGACTTCAGTTAGCTAAAAGTAGTTTTTGACTCAATGAGGAATAAAATTAAGTAAAGCCAAGAGTCTAATCAGGACAATTTGCTGCGTATGTAAAGCTTTTTTAGTGTCCAGAAAGTAATATGACAAGATTTTTTTTAACAAGTTAAATACTGTAAACATACCGATACAGTTATTCTGCCTAGATTGTGTGTGAGAGTATCTTCGGAATTAGTAATCTTTTTTTGGTAATGGTAGTTAAGTCTACCATTGGGGGTAGATGATTTTTAGAAGGCAAGAAAGACAGTGTGAATAGGCAGACCAAGAATACACAGAGTTAGAATTTCACAAATGGCCAAAAGCACAAAAGAACTATAAAATGATGAGCCCAGTTCGTTTTTAATAACAGTTCCAGAAGAAGTGCTCTAAACTTTCAAACACTTCCAGCATTGTGGGAGTAAGAGACCAGCCTCCCAGAATAGAATATTTTTAAAGGATTTAGAAAACACTTACTTTAAATTTCAAATTCAAAGTGTTTGTTTTTCCTTTTCTGCTAAAAACAGTGGACAAGTTTATTGTACAAGCGTATGTGGCCATATTTGTTTTAAAAATCCAGCTCTTTTTCCTCTGATTTGGCTTTGAAAAGGCTTTGAAAAATGTGATGACCGTTAGGCTATTTATCTTTCTCTATATGTTCCTAGTAAGCTTTTATGTGATGGGGAATCCATTTCTTTTTTTTTTCTTTCTTTCTTTTTTTTAACTCTAAGCTTTAATAGTGATGATAATGATTTTTTTTTATCTTTCCCCCTTCTGGGAAAATGAAATTTTATTGCTCTGGAAGAAATTAATTTTAAAAAACCGCTAGAACAGAATTGAAATGAAATCAGTTTTGTTCTTGATTGAACTGCTAACCGCTTTGTGGTATACTAATAGCCGCCTGCTGGTGATGAAAACAAGGCGATAACTGCTCAGCTCCAGAGTGTCCTTTGCAGCTCTCACCACAGTATACACACTTAACTACATCAGTCATTTTATCTATTTGACACTGATTAATTACTCCGATCTATTCTGGTATTGGAGCCACTGCCTTGGCGCTTCAGTCAGGCTTGAACAATCCAAGTGAGTGCAGCAGTGTGAACTATGTATTTATTACTGTGACCTTTCATGCTATTTAATTAACTTAAATAAGTGCTATTTGCATCTCCATTTTGAAATTAAGGTTATTACAGAAATAGTTGTTTTACTTGTATTTCATTTTAAGACAGCAAAATTATAATATCAGCTTATAAGACAATGATGACTTTTTAATTAATTAATAAAGATATTTTATTTAATGTTGATGCTTAAATTTTTTTCTTTTGTGAAAATTTAACAAAATTATTCACTACTGGTTCATCTTCAGTTAGGCTGTATTTCTAAATCAAGGGATACATAGAACACTTTAATGTAGTCTTTAAACTTGAAATGCAGAATTTGACAACCTGCTTTATAAACACCATGGAACATTTCCTTTGTGACCCTACACTAAGGATTGAATAGGAGAACATTTACAAACAGACCAATTTAACGTTTGGTGTTTGTTTTTGTTTTTTTTTTAACACGTCTAAAGCAGCTTAAAGAGGAGCAACCATTAGGGCACAGGCACCAAAAAGAAATATTTGCAACAATATTTCATATACATCAGCAAGAAAATCACTAAGGTAAATGCACAAAGGATTTCTTTACAGATGGTGGTTAAACATTTGAGATGATACCCAGCACCACTGCTAGTCACTGAAATGTAAATCAGAGCAATCAGATTCTGGTTGTTGATTATCTAAATAACAAAGATGTTTTTATCATTTTCTTGCATTCTTTTTCTGTTGCTTGGTTTCTAATAACACCCATTGTTGATGAAGATGGCAGGAATGTAAAATTGGAATACACTTAATGCCTTTTTTTTTTCAAGGTATTCCACTTCTGATAATCCATCCTAAGGAATCAATCAAAATTAACTTTTTTAATCTTTGTTATTCTAAGAAGTGAAAGTAACATTGTTGTAGTTTAAACTGTGTTTCTTTAAAGTATCTTGCTTTATAAAATTTTTTCATTTTTGTATAATCATATCATCAGCCTTTTCCTTTTGGTTTCTGACTTTGGCCACTAAAAAATACTGTATTGCTATATTTACACATTTCTGTTGACTCCTTTCCTCAGTATTTTAAAAGACCCTGCTTATCATATACTGAATCTCCATAATGGGTCTTTTGGTTCTTTTGGTTCCTTTGCCTCGTTCCATTTATCTATGAATTTATTCATAAGCCACCACATCTTTGAAGCAGCTTTATCCTATATTTACATACAGTATAAATTTACATATAGTAAAATTTCACACACTTTAATGAGTTTTGACAAATGTATACATCCCCCGAGTCGAGATACAGAATATTTACATTACTCTAAGAAGATTCCTCGTTGGTCCCCTCTGCAGTCAGTCATCCCCTCTGGAGTTGGTCATCCCCAAATTCACTTCCCGAGCCAGGACCAATGATCTGCTTTCTGTCACTCTGTATAGGTATTATAATCCTAACGCATTAGTATTCTTTTAGAATTCTCTACCAGAGTTATTATACAGAGTATACTCCAGCTTCATTGCTTTTAGCATTTTTTAAAATTCATCTGTTTATCGGTAGTTTGTTCCTTTTTATTGCCAAGTAGTATTCCTTTGTGTAAGGACTTATAATTTATATATCCATTCACTTGCTGGTAGACTTTTGGATTGTCTTCAGTTGGGGGTCATTATGGATAAAATTGCTATGTACATTCATGTAAAATTTTCTCTGTGGACATAATGTTTTCATTTCTTTCGGATAGATACCTAGAAGTGAAATTATTGTGTCTTATGGTAAATATATATTTAACTTTATAAGAAACTGGCAAACTTTTTGAAAATGACTGTACTATTCAGCATTTCTACCACCATTGTGGGTTCATTTGCTCCACATCCTTGTCAATACTTATAAAAAGGGGGCAGTCGTTTTAATTTAAGCCACTCTATTATATGTATATGTATTAACAGCTGTGTTTAATTTGTGTTTGATGACTAATGACATCGAGCATCTTTTCATATTGGTCATTTGTATATCTTCTTGGTGAGGTTTCTTTTAAAATATTTTGCTCAATTTTTGATTGGTTTGTCATCTTATTATTAAGTTGTAAAAATCTTTACGTATATGGATACAAGCTCATTGTCAGATATGTGTGTTGCTGATATTTTTATTCCACTTCCTGGTTTGTCTTATTTTCTTAACTTCTTTTAAAGTTTGTGCTTTTGTGTTCTAATTAAGAAATCTTTGCTTACCATAATGTCAGAGTTTTTTTTATGTAATTCTTCTAAAAATGTTGTTGTTTTGCCTGTACATCTAAGCCTGTAATCTATTTCATGTTAATTTTAAGAGTAATCATCTTTTCCCACATGTATATTATTGGTCATCAACATTTCTTGAAAAGACTGTTCTTTTCTCATTTAATTACCTTGCCTCCTTTGTCAAAAATTAATTGACCATATAAGTATAGTTCTGTTTGAGCTTTATTTTCTTCCATTGATTTGTATGTCTGTCCTTACTCCAGTAAGACACTGTCTTTATAAGTCCTCCTATTTTGTTCTTTTTCAAAATTGTTTTCACTATTCTAGATCCCTTAAATTTCTATATAAATTTCAAAATCAACCTGTTAATTTCTGCAAAAAAAAAAATCCTGCTAGGATTTTGATTGGGATTGTGTTGAATTTATAGATTACTTAGGGATAAATGAACATGATAACACTATTGAGTCTTTCATCCACAAGCAACATATATATCTCCCCATTTACTTAGGTTGTCTTTAGCACTGTTTCATTGTTTGATGAGACTGAATCTTGCATATATATTGTTACATTTATCTCAGATAGTGTATGCTCTTTCAATGCTATTGTAAATACCGTTGTGATTTTTTATTTCAATTTCTACTTCTCAATTGCTCACATATAGAAATGCAATTAATTTTTTATTACTGACTTTATATCCTGAGATTGCTGAACCTTTTTACAGTTCTAGTAGCTTTTTTTTTTTTTTTTGCATATTGCTTTAGGAGTTTCTATGTGTAAGACCATATGGTCTGCAAATAAAGACTGTTTTACTCCCCCCCCAATCTGTATTTTTTTCTTCCCCCACATGTTAATGCCTGACTCAGACATCCAATAGAATACTAATTAGAGGTGGTTAGAATGGACATCCTTAACCCCAGTCCTAACTAGGAAGAAAGCACTCAGTCTTTACCAATAACAATGATACTATCTGTAGTTTCTCATAGATTTTCTTTATCAGGTTGAGGAAGTTATCTTCTATTCCTAGCTTGCTGAAAGTTGTTATAAATTAATTTTGTCAGATGCATTTTCTGTATTTTGTGAGACAATCATGATTTTTCTCTTTTGTTCAAAGGATTTTTGAATCTATATTCATGAGGGATATTTATCTGTAGCTTTCTTTTTTCTAATAAATTTATCTTATTATCTTATTTTGGTATCAGGATAGTGCTGCCCTCCACAGATGAGTTGGGGAGCATTCCCTCCTTTGTTTTTTGTACATTTGATATTATTTTTTTCTTAAATATTTTACGGAATTCTCCAGTGAAGACCTTTGGGTCTGTCTGCTTTGTTTTCTACGGTAGCATTTAAAATTATCAATTTTTCCTCTAAACACTGTTCTAGTTATAGGCCACCTATTTTTATGTTTCATTATCATTCAAGTCAAAATGCTGTCTGATTTTCCTTGTGATTTTTATTTTGATTTATGGAATATTTAGAAGTCTGTTGTTTAATTCCTAAATATTTGGGGATTTTTCCAGTATCTTTCTTTTACTGATTTTTATTTTTATTCAGTTTTGGTCAGAGAACGTGTTTCGTATGAGATCTATATGTTTAAATGTATTAAGATTTGTTTCATAACCCAGCGGTGAACTGTCTTGGTTCTATGTAGATTTCAGCCAGATCAGGTTGGTTAACAACGTTCAGGTCGTCCATATCCTTTCTGATTTTCTGTCTAGTTGTTATTATCAACAGAGGAGAGGTGAAATTTCCAATGATGATTGTGGATTTGTCTGTTTCTTATTATGGTTCCATCAGGTTTGTGTCATGCATTTTGAAGCTCTGATTATATGCACACGAAAGTTTATTGTTTATGAATTGAACAGCTTAACAATTTGAAATGTCTCTATCTCTATTTTTTCCTTTAGTCAACTTTGTCTGAAATTAATACAGCCTCTCCAGCCTCTTTATGATTAATGTTTATATAGAATATCTTTCTCCTTCCTTTTACTTTTAACCTCTGACTTTATATACCCCTGACCATGAACTGTTTGAGGGCAAGGGCCATGTCTTATTTTTTTCTGTTTGCCCAGGACACACCATCAAGCCTCATATTGAGGAGTCCAATAAAACAGTCCTCCATGCTGCATGACCACTGTAGTTTTCCTTACTCTTTTACAAGCATCTGACACCTGTGCTGGACAAGTTAGATCTGCTTTGTTCAAAAATTAAACATAAAATTGCCCTAAAAAATTTAGAGTTAAAAAAAAATTAGTGAAACATCTCACAACAAAGAAAGAGAAGTACTAGGTCTATCTTGCCACTTTTCTGCTATGCTGTATTCCTTGAATTCTGAAACACATCTTTTGCCTTTCTTCGTAGGTGAAGCCTTGAAAGGAAAGATCACAGTGTACAAGAATAAGAAAGATCCACGCTCTCTCATTGTGACACTCACACTGAATAACTCAACTCAGATTTACGGTCTCCAGTAAAATGGCCACAAAAGCACAACTTAATTTGCAGTATTTATTGTGGAGGAGGGATGAGTACGGGGTGGGTGGAGGGGTTTTATGGGAGCACCTGCATGACGGATCCTTTGAAGCCAGAGAAGCGTGGTAGGTAGGAATCTGATAGAATTCAGCTCCACCTGCATAATCACATTCCTGGAAGTCTGGTCAGTGAGATTCAACCAAATGTAACCCCTCTGTTAAGTTTACCTTGAAAATCATTTAAATTGGCCTAAATTTGGAATAGAGACAGTCTTTTATTGTTTTTAATAAGTTTCTTACTATAAATTTTAAATACAAGTAATTAGTTATTTGGATAGTTTTTTTAAACTAGTACCTGTACACAAGGTATTAACATATTTTATTACAGATTTCCTTTCTGAAGAGTAGTTTTAATTGTATCTGCTAGAATATCAGGATATGATACATTAAAAGAGCAAGCGTAAGGGATTCGAATGTGGAAGAGGGACCACACAGGTCACATCTGCAGACAGCTTGGCTGATTGTCCTGTAGTTCTGCTCTCACTTTATAGCTGCTTCTCTCTGCAGATATTCTTTAGCATCTAATTTTCTAGTGTCGCCCAGGAAATGTAGTTTCAATACATTTACCCTAGGTTTCATACAAGTTTTTAAAGGTTGGGATAAATGTGTACTTATTTAATAATACCTTTTTCAAACTAGATTTGTATGTAGAGTTAAAACATGCAACTGTTAATATACTTATATCACTGTATACAATTGTCACTTACAGTTACTGACTCAGTTTGAAAAACAGAACAGAAAACATCTGATAAAATGTGTACAGCAGCCATTAGCATTATAAAATGATATTTCAACATATTAAAGCCTTTTAATAAAGTCAGAAGCATTTTTTTTTAAAGTCTTAACAAAGGAATCATTTTTAAGATCACAGGGATTTGGAGGGGGATGGATATAGCTCAGTGATAGAGTGCATGCTGAGCATGTGCGAGGTCCTGGACTCAATCCCCAGGACCTCCATAAAAAAAAAAAAGGTAACAGGGATTTTAAGAAGTGGGTCACATGCTTCTTTTCAGTTCAACAGCTGATTCTTTTTCAAAACAAGACATACTCAGGCACCATAGCAAAGCGTTGAGAAGCGTGAGCTATGGGATCAGTTCAAGTCTTGGCTGCAGTTCTTACCTGCGTTGGTCTCAGTCAGGTCCCTTAACTTCTTTCTCTCTCGTGAATATGCCATTTCACGCACTAATACTTTTCAACTACGTAGATCAGTGTCTGGCTCAGAGAAAACAGTACATGTTAGGTGATTTTATCATCATCATCATCATCATACAGTGAGGGACGCCTCCTAAGGATGCATCTGCATTAGATCAGTTTGAGATTGTCAACCTCATCAGATGCTACCCTCATACATGAGTGAGTGGGAAAATTACAGCAGAAATTAACATTTAATACAGCAAAAACTATCAAAAAGAAAGTCTTCAGGTCTTTATTAGACAACTGGACTTCTAGCAATAGGAAGAATAACCCCTTCAAAGATGGTACCTCAGACCTCAGTCTAAGTCTTCCTGTTTCTGTTGGGCTAAACTAGCCGGCTTGTTTTCACCATGATTTGAATTCAGACCATTGCTGGAAATGTGTAGCACTGATAATATAGCTCCAAGTGCTTTAAACTTTTGTCTGGAATGGTTTCGTGTACACGTTTGAGTAGGGTGTGGTGATAAAAATAAGCCCTTAAGAAGATTTAATGAATTTTCAAAGTAAACAAAAACCAGCTAAGTGCTTTTCAAAAATGATTTTTCTTTAAAATTCTTGTTTGATTTTCAGGGTATTTTCATCCAGTGGCTCTTTGGATTTTCTTCTGGTTGTAACTAGCCCAACCATTGTTAGTGGCTCTCTGTTCTTTTCAGTTAGCCTCCCAGGCTGGAACATTCTAGTTTGTGCACCTAAACATTTTATGGAATGTGAGAATCCAAATGTTAGCTCTTTGATTGGAATTTCGGCCATTAAACTGCTGCGGGAAGTAAGTACTTCACAGCCCTTGACAGTGATAAATGCAATGTTCTTTTGTGCTGTGGCAGATGGGTGTTTATGGATAGCAGTTTGCTCTGTCCCAAGGATTTTATTTCTATAAGAAAATGTATTTCTCTCCTATTTTCCTTTGTGAAAACTAACATTTTAATGCTGTACTTTGTGAAGTTCATCCAAGTATGATGGTCATCGCTGTTTGGTTGAGCAGTATTTTCTAAACAGAGCATTTTGGAAGGAGTGTTCTAAGAACACAGAACTGAGAGTTTACAACGTTGCACAGACAAGGTGGTCCAATAAGTAGCCCCAGCTGATAGGAACCCACTTTGAAATGAGTCAGGGAGCAGTCGTGTAACTTTGAAACAACTCCTGTTTGGGGAGGAAGGCAGGTAATTTTGTCCTACAGAGTTACTTGCTTTCTTATCACTCTGGATTAACCCATCTGGTCCACCTGTGTCTTTCAGCATGCTCTCTCTCTCTCGCTTCTTAAAATGGAAGATTTAAAATATGTTGTGCATAGTCACCCATTTGAGATCCGTCTGCTAATCTCATCAGTCAGGCTATCAGGTGGAGGAAATAGGGTGGCGGTACTGCTGAGAGCTTTCAACAGGAAAAATTAAAACAGGCTGAGGCACCACTTAGCGTGTGCTGGCCATTTAATGAGCTGCTGGGCTGTAATAGGCCCCAAACTTCCAGGTATTCATATTTTTCTGTGTAGCAAGTACCTCACAAATATTTATCCAATATGCAGTGCTGCCATGGAGTTTCGATCTGTTACGAAAGGCAAGGTACGTTTGATAGCTGAAGCTAAATATTGCCTACTACAGAGTTAGTGAACTGCAGCCTGGGGCCAAATCCACCCCATTGCTCATTTTGGTAAATAAAATCGTATTGAAGCAGAGATGGGTGATAATACAGGTTAATACTTTTTCATATGACTCACTAAATGGCCATGGCGGAGAAGATACACAACAGAACACTAGGTTATAAGGATGGTTTCTTAAAATGTGCAGCTAAGCAGCTGGAGGTACTCCACTTACGCAGACCTAGAGGTTGAGCAAGACTTACCCTAAATTTCTTTTAAAATTTCGGTATTAACATTCATGAAACTGATTCCTGTGTGACTGAAGCTTTACAGCTGATTATCAGCTTCATGTAGGAAGTTTTAATAAGACCAGAGAAATGGGCAAACAATGCTTCAAAGTTAGAGATGGTTGAACTCCACCCACAAGCTACAAACCAACTCAGCTAATGACTTCTAAAAAATGAATGAGTCTTAAAAAAAGGATTTGCGTGAAATTCACCTAACTTACGGGTTTTTAAGAAGACTCAGGGCCCAAAACGAACTGCCCACGTTAAGAGACATTTGAAGAAATCGATTTATATCAACAGTTGTCAGTGTGCTTGAGGCTCCTCGATGCCTTCCTTGCTTGGTTTTAGCTTAGAATGCAGTGTTCCTGTTGTACTCAAGCACTAGACACCGTGGAAGGCATGTGAAGTCCCTGCCCAGATGGCAAAGCCATACTGCTTTGGAGGCTACGTATTTTCAATGATTTTGTGTCTATCTTCTTGCCACAATGTTAGGGCAAAGTTTTCCAAGCAGAATGATGAGTCTAATAAAGTTTTGGGAGAAAAGAAAAGCTTTCAAAAGAAGCAGTTTTTGTATATTGCCGCAACATCCTGGCCAATGTGGTGCAGTAAGCATTCATTTACACCTAGACTATAGCTAAATATATATACATAAATTGTCTGTCACTGGGTTATTTAAAATGAAGGTAATTGACAGTCTAACAAAGACAGAAGATAGTCTAACAAATAGTAAAAGAGGCTGAAATTTAAATTCTATTCACTTTATGGAATATAATACATTCAGTAAAAATCATGAAGTTCTCATGGCAACATAGAAAAGCTCTTATGAAAATGTTAGCTAAAAGAAGCAAGATAACTGGAGGTACACTATTTACAAGATAAAGCCCACATTTGCTAGGATATTGAAAGAAGAGACAAAAATTAATTTGTTGGGGTGATTGGATTGAGTGACTTTTTCCTCTAATAGGTGTACTTTCTGTAATGTTATGTAACTTCAGTGAGCTTTTAAAAACCACCTTCCCTCTCATCCTACCTCCTCATCTCCCCACCCCCTCATTCCTTGAAGATTTTGACTCCTAACTCACTGCCCCACAGTGCTCCTGCTTCACCAGTGAGTCGAGTGTCTCATGTGGATGATCCTTCATACCCTGACCTTCCGGCTCAGTGACCTCATCCAGTGATCTTGCTCTCCCCCTTATCTCAGCCCCTCCTGTGGTCATCCTCTAGAACTCACCAGAACCCCGAACTCAAGTTCCTGCTTACATCTCAATATTAAGTATCATTGTGACTACCTACCTTTTCAGCTCACTTTTTAGTATCCCCATTCAGTCAGCAATCCTTCAGCTCCATCATGGCCAAAGTCCACTGACACATACCACATGGTCACTGTCTCTCACCTCTTCGTGTTTACACCGCCCGACTTGCCCAGCTTAAAACCCACAGTCCATCGTTACAAACACTCCCTTTCATGTAGCTGCAGCTTCCTTGCCTCTCTTTCACTTTTCTGTACGCATGGCTAAATCACAATCCAGTTTCAAATCCAGATCCATGACTGCACCTGTGCAGCTCAGCGTGGCTGGAGGAAAACACTCACCAGGGCTGACTGCTTTAGGCTTAAGTCCGTGACCACTAATCTCAAGTGTCCAGAAGTCATTCCTTATTTCCCTGGTCCATTTATCTCCTACTCTTCTCAGTGGCTACTTTCTACCTTCTCTCTTCCAACCTCCAGAACCTCCTCCCTCATTCTTTGAGCAGAAGTCCTTGTTTCCTATTTTACCAAGAAAATAGAGCCTATCTGAGGAGAAGTTCCACCGGCTTCCACACCGCACTCCCCAACCAACCTTGATCTCTTCCCATGTACTGCCTTCCCCCCAGAGAACTTCTGCAACTTCTGGCCCAGGGCGGCCCCTCTCTCCGTGTCCCCCACCCCACTCCCTCAGTTGTTCAGACACTGCTTTTTGTCTCCCCTGTGTCCTCAGGTTTTCTCTCTACTGCTCTGTGATCAACCTACAGATAGGCTATTGCTTCTCCTGTGTTAAAAAAAAACCTTTCAACTCCTTCCTGCTGTTGTCACATTTCAAGCTTTCCCTTTGCATTGAGACCACTCCAGAAGAGCTGTCTGTGTCGCTATTTTCTCTCTTCTCATTTTTTTAAACAACTGTATTGAGGTCTAATTTATAAACAACAAAATGCACACATTTTAAGTGCACAGTATAATGAGCTTTGACAAATGTATGCATATAATTAGCACCCATATTAGTATTTAGAACGTTTCCTTCATAGCAGGAAGTTTTCGTGTGCCTCTTTGCAGTTAACACTGGTCCCCACTCCCCTCCCCAGGCAAACACTAATCTGATTTCTAGCAATGTAAATTTGTTTTGCCTGTTTTAGAACATCATATAAATGGAATCGTGTAGTATATAGTCCTTCATTTCCAGCTTCTTTCAGCACGTTTTTTGAGATTCATGCATACTGATGTGTGTCAGCTGTCCATTTCTTTTTTATTGCTAGATATTATTCCACATTATAAATGGGATTCTACTCATTTGTTTATCCACTCACCTGTTGGCGAACATTTGGATTATTTCCAGGTTGTGGCTGTTATGAATAAAGTTGCTGTGAACATTTGTGTACAAGTCTTTTCTTAAGCCCCCTCCCAGCAGGACTTCTGCCTCCAACACTCCATCGAAACTATGCTTTTTAAGGTCACCAGTGAACTGCATGTTGCTAATTCCAGTGACGAATTCTCAGCTCTCAGTTTTCTTGCTCTGCCAGCGGTGTTCAGTGCTGATGATCACTCTCCTGGAAACTCTGGGCTTGGCTTTCCTCACTTTCCTCCTTTCTCTGCGGCAACTCTTCGGTTTCCTTTGTCGGCTTTTTCTCGACCGTTCACCTACATGTTGGCATCTTAGTCCTGGGACCTCGTTTCTGTCCATCTTCCGTCCCATGGCAATTTCATCCAGTTTTATGGTTTTAAATATGAAGACTCTGATGAATCCTAAATGGGTATCTCCAGCCATCTTTCTTCCACGGCAGCCTATATCCAACTGGCTTATGTGACATCTCTACTTAGTTGTCTCCTGGGCATCTCAAAATTAACATTCAAAACAATTTCTGATCGTCCGATAACCTGGTTCCTGCTATCTTCCTCCATTCACTAATGGAACTTCATCTTTCTGTAGCTCAGGCCAGAAAACTTAGTCATACTCTTTGACCTCTTTCTTTCATGCCACATCCAAGCTGGCCAGCAAATCTTACAGAATCTACCTTCAAAATAAATCCAGAACCAAAAGAGTTCTCACTCCTTTCATTACTGCCACGCTGGTCCAAACCACCATCTTTCACTTCGATCACTAGTTCTTAAAATGTGGAGGCAAAAAAAAAAAAAAAAAAAAAAAAACACTTACAGGAAGTCCAGGAGATCAAATCTTTTTGTGATAGTACTAAGCCATTGTTTGCCTTTTTCACTGTAATGACATTTATACTGATAGTGCAGAAGCAATTGTGGGTAAAATAGCACAGATCAAGGCACCAAACTACACTACTAGTCCTTGTGTTCTTCATTGCCTGGTAATTTCTTTAAAATGTCCGTGATGAAGCTGTAAAGAAATACTAATTTCATTAAATTTTGACCCTTGAGTACACGTCTTTTTTGATACTGTGTATGATACTATTAAAACACTTTTGTTGCATGCTGCAGTAACAGTATTGGTCTCCAGGAAAAGCACTTGTGTGATTGAGTTTTGAGCTGAACCGGCCACTTTTTTCATGGATCATCATTTGTACTTGAAGGACTGACTAACAGACTATGATAGACATTGTCCTGCAAAAGGAAAAAAAATGAACTTATCAGTTCAAATAAGACAACTGATAGAATTTGTTGGTCATGATAAATTTCAAGTTTTCAAGCTGAAATTAGACTTTTGGAAAACATGTATCCATCACCATGAGCTTGGGGGCTTCCCAGTTCTTAAAGACTGAGGTTAGTGGTATAGGGGGGAAAAAAAACTCCTTTTCCACTACCCTCTCAACTTCTAGATGGAGACCTCTGTAACGAAACAGATTAACAAGAGAAAAGCATCCAAATTTGTTTACTATGTTTCACATGACACATGAGCCTTCAAAAGGAAATAAAGACCTGAAGAAACAGTTAAACTTGAACGTTTTATGTTTTGATGAAGAGTGGAAAAGGTGTGGGACGATGTGACAGGATACAGGGGACAAAATAGAAAAAAAAGGAAAGAAAAAAATTTTCCTTCACATGTCATTTCTCAAACTTTGAGCTTGGAATATTCACTATGCCAAGGTGCCATATTTTCGGGTAGCATGTCCTGAACCTGGTCAATGGTATACCTGATTTGTGATAGTGTATAGGAAACGTGTCAACATGTGGAAGATCTGTGTAATTCAATGAATATTTCTGTCCCTCCTCCACCACCAAATGCATTATGTTAACAAATATCCATTCAAAGGGCAAGATAAGCCATTCATCATATTTGAATTTAGTCTGAAGAAAACTATCTGTATGAAGCCATATTTTTTATTCAGACAACTCAACTCAAACAGCGTATCATAACAGACTGAATACAGAAGCCGCTATGATAATCCAGCAGTGTTCATCCAAACCAAACAATAGAGATTTATAAAAATGCTAACCACCACTCCTCTCACTAAAAATTTTGTTTTTAAAAATACAGTTCTTTTCATTAAAAGAAGTTACTTCTGTAAACATGTGTGGGTTGATTTTTATTCAGTGAACTAATACCTAAATGTTATAAATGTTTCTCAGCTTTAATTTCTATTATGATCAATATCAATAAATATAACCCATATAAATAAACACTCTCTTAATCATTTTTAAGAATGTAAGTGGGTCCTGGAACCAAAAAATTTCCGAGAACCACTGACCTATGTTATTGTAAGACCCTTCTAATGGGTTTTTCTGCTTTTGACCCCTGCACCCTGCCCCCATCTATTCTCAATATATCAGCTAAAGCAATTCTCTTATGATGTACATCAGACTGCGATTCCTTTACTCAAACCATTCACAGGAGGTTTACATGTGACTCGGAATAAAAGCTTAAGTCCTTCCATTGGCGTACAAAGCCCCACACAACCTCATGCCCCATGACTTACCTCTTGAAGCTTTCTGCTACTCCTGCTGACTCACCTCCAGCACCCTGGCCTCCCTCTGGCTCCTTCTGAGGCTGATCCTTCTGCCTAAAAAGCTCTTCCCCAAATGGTCACCTAACTCATCCCCTCATCTCCTTCAGGACTAGGCTCAAAAGTCAGTTTTGCAGCAAGATTTTTCTGACAGGCCAATTAAAGGTTGCAGACCCCACCCCTCACACTCCCAGTCCCCTTCCCCCTTTATTTCTCTCGGAGCCATCTAACATGCTGTCTGGTTTACCAGTTTATCTTTTCTGTTTCCTTTCTCCCTCCACTAGAACGTAAGCTCCTGGAGGAGTGGGGGTTTTGTCTGTTTTATTAACTGCTGTGTTGTGCCCTGGCCCATAGTAAGATCTCAATAAATATCTGTTGAGTTAAAAAAATGAATTCAACATCCACTGACCAGTAATCTAGACGAGTGGTGTGCTGTAATTAACCAGTGATACTGTAGCAGCTTCTCCTCTTTTATCACTTATTTTATTGTCTATGAGTAACTTTATTTTGCCTTTCTGAATCAGAAAACCTCTTGGTATCATTTGTACATATTTAAATGTTTCTTATTTCTCAACCACTCATGTTTTAAAATTTCGGAGCCTAACACCATTATATGGTCTGAGCCCACAGAAGAACCCTGGGTTTGCATATGGATGAGTCGTTTAGTCAACATATACACATTTAAGTATTTTTAATTGACTTACATGTTGATCCTTTTCAAAAAGTACACAATTTGGTATATTTTAGAATTGGCAAAGGCTAATTCTGCTGTTTTGGTAAGTGTGTGGGAACTGCGTGCAGAGATATAGTTTAAGCTTCCTTTAAAATCAAATTATTTCTAAAACATTTTAATACTGTTTTCCCTATTTATGAATTAATAGGTAAGGAAACTAGGACAAAATTATGAGTGACTCCAAAAATCTCTTCAACACATGGCTACATTAATAAATCAGTAATAATTAGGAATATTTTAGCTAATGAGAAATCTTGACCAGGTAACTTCTAGAGTTTTATCACAATAGTGACAGCAAGGGTTTTTTTTTAACATTTTTTTATTGAGTTATAGTCATTTTACAATGTTGTGTCAAATTCCAGTGTAGAGCACAATTTTTCAGTTCTACATGAACATACATATATTCATTGTCACGTTTTTTTCACTGTGAGCTACCATAAGGTCTTGTATATATTTCCCTGTAACAAGGATGTTTTTAAGTCATGTTTTTATCCCCATCTCTATCCTAAAGGGTGTTGAAAGAGCAAAACCTTTTGTGTGGTTTAAAAAGTGCCATTGGACTGTTTTCTGAAAGCAAATAGGACATTTTCTCCCTCGCCTCGTTGGCTGGAGCAGAGACCACATGAGTGTGAATGGAGCCCCAGGTCTGTTTTCATTAGTGTGTGTGTGTCTCCAGTGACCCTCCTGCTGGGAACCCTAATAGGATTTCTTCCCTTCACACCTTCATCTGCCCTGGCTTCTCATGCTCTTCCATGGTGTTTGGTTAAATGAGACGACGCCTATAATCCAGGGGGGAATAAAAAGAGCCTATCTTTTCCTAAATAGACACAGGGATAGCTGAGGGAATTCCAAATTACGTTCTCTGTTTCCTCCCATGATATGTGACCAGCATTTGATGACAGTTCTGAATATGCTGAGCCAGGAAGATCATGGTAGTCACTTAATCTCAAAATCTCATCCATGGCCGGGCAGGCTACAGCTCACAGAAGTCCGTTTAGCCTTCCTCATGTGGAAGGACAGGACAGAGACATAAGCTGGGAGCCGAAAGGGGTAGGTGCAGAAAAGCAGGGGAGGAGAAAGTATGAACAATAAAATTTGTCTGATGAAGTAAGAACTTCATCAGAATCTCGTGTTGATGGGATGTTTACAGTAACAATTATAATAGGAAGAGAAATTGATAGTGGGAAGGTT
This sequence comes from Vicugna pacos, assembly GCF_048564905.1. NCBI lineage: Eukaryota > Metazoa > Chordata > Mammalia > Artiodactyla > Camelidae > Vicugna > Vicugna pacos. The sequence goes on from NC_132996.1 coordinate 41,535,790, forward strand.
AGGCTAGTTAAGCAAGTGAAAACCCTCTTCTATTATAGAGAAAGGTAATGATAGATACTGCCTAAAATGGATACATCAAAAAGTAGAGATATAAATATATATTAATATATTAGTTAAGAATATAAAAGTGATGGCTAGAAAAATTTTAAACAGAAATTATTCAACAAATTAAAAGAAGTTGGGTCTGGGAAGGAGGAATGGGATTGAAGAGGACTGGGGCAAGGGAATCGTTCTATTATTATGATGATCTCTTGTAGTCTTTGTTTGGATTTTATAACCGTGTGTGTGTGTGTGTGTGTGTGTGTGTGTGTGTATTATATCTCCTAGATGATACAAATAAAACCTTTTAAATTGACCCAAAACTAGTGAACCCTCTGGTGGTCGAGCTGGGGCTGGATAGAGGCGGAGTGGTGTCTGGGATGTCCAACTCGGGGGTCTAACTGGGTATATCAGCCTTGGCTGTTGGCCTTGTTCAGGTGTGAGTGATGTGCAGAGGATTAGCGTGGCCTGCACTGGTCCTGGTGTCTTGGCCTTGCTGTCACAGTTTGCGTGCAAGACAAGTGAAAAAGCTCATGTTCATAACTGGGTTATTTGCATATCCTTTGGATGTCCTAGAGAAATGGTCCTATCCTAGTTTGGTTACCTATAGAGAACTTTAGACGTGAAGTAGCTCTGAGGCAGGGGCAAAACGGGGGGACCCTGTCTCTGCCTCAGCTCTATATCAGAGTCACACTTGGGAGAGAGAAATCTTAATTTTGTGCTTGCTACTAATGCTGGAGGGGAAGAGAAACATAACTCGTCATAGCGTGTTAGTCTAGAAATTTATTTGTTTCTACTAGTGGCTTTAACCACTTGTTCCCAAATATTTCTACATGTCCTGGGAGCCTTATTTAAAATGCAGCTCCCTGGGCACCATCCTGGAGATTCTTATGCTATAGGTCTTGAGTAGCTCTCAGGAATCCATAGTGATTCTGCTTTGTACCCCTGTGTAGGAACCACTGCTTTAATTCAGTCTAGTGATGTCACCCTCACAACAATCTTAAGAAATAGGAGGAGATCAAAGTTCAAAAGCAGTGAATCATTTTCTCAAAATCACACTTACAGTGAAGTCAGTATTTTAAGCATATGTGCCTGCAGTGGTGTGCTGGTAAGTATTTAGCATCTATTTCTACAAAAACAGACCTGTTACTCTCAAAAGAGCTCTTATTTGGACCCTTTGCCAATTTTGGTGGTATATACTCCTACCATGGCTGACTTCAAGCTACCAACATGACATCACTGAACTTGGAGGTGGGAACAGATGCTTAAGCGATCACAGATATTTCCACCATGTAGACACAGCAACATAAATAGACATATAGACAAAAATAGCCTTAAGAGCATAGGTTACAGTAAAGTGTAGTAAAGTAATTAGGAAGTGGTAAGTTTTGAGTATCCATTACCTTTGTAATATAATTCAATTGTAATTTATATAATTTAATTTTTAGTAAGAACCGAGTTGAACAACTAGCTTTCACAGTCCCTGGAAGTTTAACAGTTGGCTCTCCCGAGCTGATGCCAGCCAGCTCCAGTGGGCTCGTGTAGCTGACCCCAAAGCCCTCTCTACTAGTGTTTAACAACATGTGGTCTATGGATTTTAAAGGGTCAAATGTGTTTGGGAATGCTGCAAAGTCAATTTGCTTCTTTAAAATCTACCATTGAGATTGACATCGTACAGATCCTAAGAAGTGCTGAGGGAAAGAGACCTTTAACCTCTACCCAAGGTTTCTTTTTTCATGTAATAGCATTTCAGCATCCTGCAGGATCAATGTTCCTTAGAATCTACTTGGGGACATGCTATACATTTGGAGAAATTCTAGCAAAGTAATTAAAGCACAGACTCTGGAGCCAGACCAGTAAAGTTTGAATCCTGGTTCCACCATTGACTAGTTATGGGTCCTGGGGCAGATGTAACCTATCTGTCTGAGTTTACTCAGCCATAAAATAGGAATAATAATGCAGGCATATCTCGGAGATATTGTGGGTTTAGTTCCATACCACCACAGTAAAGCAAATATTGCAATAAAGTGAATCAAGTGAATCTTGGTTTCCCAGTATACAAAAAGTTATGTTTATACCATACTATAATCTACTGAGTGTGCAACAGTATTATGTCTAAAACAATGTTCACATCTTAATTTAAAAATACCTTATTGCTAAAAATGCTAACTAGCATCTGAGCCCTCAGTGAGTTGTAGTGGTAATATCAAAGATAATTGATCACAGATCACCATAACAAATATAATAATAATGAAAAAGCTTGAAATAGTGTGAGAATTATCAAAATGTGGCACAGAAACACAAAGTAAGCAAATGCTGTTGGAAAAATGGCACCCATAGACTTACTCAACACAGGGTTGCCCCAAACTTTCAGTTTGTAAAAAAAATAAAATAAAATAAAATATAAAATAAAATAAAATAAAATAAAATAAAATAAATGCAGTATCTACAAAGAACTAAGGTGAAGTGCAATACAATGAGGTATGCTTTAATACCTCAAAAAATATCATATGGTTGTTTTAAGGATTAAATGAGTTAACATACATGTAAAGTGGGTAGAGCAATGCCAGACATCTAAAAAGTGCTATATGAGTGTAGGCTTTTATTGTCTTTGTTGTTATTCTCATATCATTCAGCTTCTAGCTCGATCATTCCAGTCTCCCCAACTCTCAGGTTCCCTATCGAGTGATCTGGAAGAAGGCAAAGGAGTGGGAAGGAATACTCTCTTGACATTCTTTTCTGAATTTAAAGCATTTCTAGCCACACCAGAAGGATTTAGGATTTGCCATTTTCTTCCCAGAACCTGCCAACTGGGACTGTGATTTTAGATGCGTGAACATTTAAATTAAAATGCCCTTAACTAGAAACCGTTCAGATATCCCATGACATTGACTATAGAGAAATTTTTCCTTGCCATTGAGAAAAAAAAAAAGTAATTTTGTAGTATGCCTCTTCCTTCTGAGTCAGCACCATCAGAAGCAAGAATCGTCACCCTTCCTGGAAGACTGGCTCCGGGTTCTGACCTTCCGTAGCTATCTCATATCCATGGCTTTTTCCCAGTCAGGTGAAGGGCATGAACCCTTCCAGTGCTTTGCCTTCTTGCCGACTTAGCTGATTACATTTGCTCAGTAAGAGGGATGATGGTGAGGTGATGGCACACAAAATTCCACAAGAGTGGGGTTAAGAGAAGCTAGCAGTGACTTCATCCTAGTTTTGTGAAAATCTAATTTTACTTCAAAAAGAATGAGTTGAGGTAAAGGCCATGAAGGGGTCATTCAAAAAGTATGTATCTAAAAGGCCAACAAACAAAAATATTTCAAACCTCACTAATAGATGCAATAAAATTAAGATATCATACTTTATCAAGGCACAGATTTTTTTTAAATTTAATTGACAAAAATCTAGTAGTGGGAAAAGTATAAGGAAACCAGCACTCTCTTACACTGTTACTAGGAGTATACAATCTTTTTGGAATACTATTAGACAGTATGCATCAATATTTGAAATGCATATGCTCTTTGACATAGCAATTTTTTTAAATTATAGTTGATTTACAATGTGTTTCTGGTGTAAATCATAGTGATTCAATTATACATATATATTCTTCATTTTTTTTCATTATAGGCTATTACAAGTTATTGAATATAATTCCCTGTGCCATACAGTACAACCTTATTTATCTATTCTGTATATAGTAGTTTCTATCTGCTAATCCCAAATTCCCAATTTATCCCTTCCCTAACTTTCCCCTCTGGTAACCATAAGTTTGTTTTCTGTGTCTGTGAGTCTCTTTCTGTGTCATTTTTTTTAGATTTCACATATAAGTGGGATCATATGATATTTGTTTTTATCTGACTAATTTCACTTAGTATGATAATCTCTTGGTCCATCCATATTGCTATAAATGGCATTATTTCATTCTTTTTATGGCTGAGTAGTATTCCATTTTACACACACACACACACACACACACACACACACACATACCACATCTTTATTCAGTCATCTGTCAATGGACATTTAGTTTTCTTCCATGTCTTGGCTATTGTAAATAGTGCTGCTATGAACATTGGAGTGCATGTATCTCTTCAAATCAGAGTTTTGTCTGGATGTATGCCCAGGAATGAGATTGCTGTATCAAATGATAAGTCTTTTTTTAGATTTTTAATGAATCTCCATTCTGTTTTCCATAGTGGCTGCACCAAGTTACATTTCTACCAATAGTGTAGGAAGTTTCCTTTTTTTCCACACCTTCCCAACATTTATCATTAGTGGAATTTTTAATGATGGCCATTCTGACCAGTGTGAGGTGATACCACATTGTAATTTTGATTTGCTTTTCTCTGATAATTAGTGATATTGAGCATCTTTTTATTTTCCTATTGGCCATCTGTATCACATAGCAATTTGACTTCAGAAATTTATCAAAAGAAGATAAAATTGGACAAGTAAACAAAAGAGTACGTTCAAAGAGGTTAAAAATGGCCCATAATAATAACAAATTGGAAACAAAACTGATTGTCTATGAAATAAATTGAATAGTTGGTCTTAATTCTTCACCTCAGTCTGTGTGTGTCTTCTTCATAAGTAAAGTCCATTTCCCCATCCCTTGACTTTGGACTTGGTCATGTGGTGTGCATTGGTCAATGGTATGTGGACAGAAGCGACAGCAAGCCTAAACTTTAACAGACTTCAAGTGTTTATGCTTTCCCTCTTGTGTTTTTGTATTCTTCATAACATGTCTCAGTTGTCTCTTTGGCCCCAGAAAGCATGAGAGACACATGGAGAAGAGCCATCCCTGCCAGCCTATAGATTGAGTGGCTGTAAACCAAAGCAGAACTGCCCAGCAGAGGCCAGGCTAGGTCAGCCAAACTCCAGCCAACCCGTAGACGTGTGATATGTATATATGGAATTTGTATAGGATATCTATAATTTATATAGACTATGTGTATTTCTTAAAGTTGTTTTAAGCCACTGAGTTTGGGGGTGTTTTGTCATGCAGCAGTAGTTAACCAATACAGCCCATCAATAGGACATACTATATGTTAAACCATACTATGCAGCTGTTATAAATGATGATATGATCTGTATTTACTGACATGAAAATATGTATTTCAATATTGTTAAGTGAAAGAAATCATATTTCAGAATACAATCTAGGTACAGTGACACACAAACATACACACAGAGAAGAAATGCTGTTTTACAGTGGTTAGTTTTTGGTGAGGGTGGGAATCAGGAAAATGTTTTTTCTTTTCTCTGTAGTTTTGTGTATTGTTTGATTTTATTTTTCAAAGAGCATCCATCTTTTTTTATAATTGGAAATAGAGCAATGGCAATGATTGGTATGTACTCAGAGAACAAAAAGATGAGTCTTTTTAGAATAAAGAGAAATGCAGTTAGAGGGGAAAAAAGGAGCCCAATTACATGCAGCCTTAAAAGGTGGATTGAGTTCAGATTTGATGTAAAAAGATGTAGACATGGTAATGGTTAGCTTATGCTTAGTACGCTGGTAATTGCACTGTCTCATTTGGTTCTTAAAGCAACCCTGTGAGGTCATAGTTTTAACTTTCCTTACTTTACAGAAAAAGAAACTGAGGTTCAGAGAGGATAAACTATTTGCTGTGGATCATACAGCTTGAATTTGAACCCAAGTCTGTGCCCAGAGCTCATCTTCTCCAGTATACCCACTTATCGTCATTTGCATGGCTTTGAGCAGGAGTGACATGGAGGAGTAACAAGGAAGTGCCAGATACTTGAGTTCTTGCAGTTTGAAGGACTGGATAAAGGACAAGTGGAGAGCATTAGCGCACAGAGAGTAGGTCACAGAATCAGCCAGAACCAGTGGCCAAATCCTACCCCTCCACTAAGGAGCCGAGTAATTGTGCACCAATTACTTAGGCCCTTCCAACCCTAGCTTTATCCTCCATGAAAACATAGAATAAATAATAAATATCTCCTTCAGACTCAAAGGAATCACTACAGTGCCTGGCACATTAGCTACCAATACATGGAGGCTAATATTTTAACCAAAGTAAATAGATTTGATTTTTACTTTGGAAACTCTAGTTTCCACTTTGGAAACTCTAAAATGCTAATCAGATACTAATAGTTGTGGTCTATCATTGTAGTGAACACAGTCGTTAAATGAAATTAATAAAGTGATCTGAGGGAGTTGGAGTTGACTGAGAGACTGCTCGCCTTACCTGTGATTGTGCTGATGAGCTCGGCCAGGGGCAGTGGGGTTGCCACTCAGGCCCAGGAGACCTTCCGGTGGAAGAATCCACAGGAAATGGCAGCTGGCTGGTACCTGGAGATGAATGAATGTGACAAGTTTAAAAGGTCCCAGGATCTCAAGTCTGGGAAAATAGGGATGATCTTGATAAAGAAAGCGTCATTGTGGATTTGTGGGAAATGTGTTGAAAAGTCAGGAAAAAACTCTCTATGAAGGATTTGTTTGTTCATTCATTCATTCATTCATTCACAAATATGTCTTGAGTGCTAGTCCTGTAGTCTGTTCAAGCAGATTATGGTGTGTGGTGGTAAGAGAAGGGGGACAAATATTAATCACTTTATTTACTTTCATGGAGGTAGTGGGGATTGAACCCAGGACCTCTTGCATGCTAGGCATGTTCTCTACCACTGAGCTATATCTTGTCCCCTGATAAATATCAAATGAGCACATAAATAAATGTAAAATATGCCTGTGTTCTGAGGTTTATGGAAGCATAGAACTAGCACATGTTTCCTGAGAAAGTGATGATTCAGCTGAGATCTGTAGGAGGGTAGAAACGTGAACAGAATTTTGTGCAGGCTGGCACTTTGTAGATGTACAGCTTTCCCAGAGGAAATTTCTATTTCTCCAAGAAAACCAGAGGTACTCACACTTGAGTGTGCACATGAGTCACGTGGTGGGCTTGTTAGCATTCCAACGGTTAGGCCTCACCCTCAAAGTTTCTGATTTTGTGGGTCTGAGTGGGGCCTGGGCACGAGCAGATCTAACTAGTTCCCAGGTGATGGAGAAGCTGCTGGTCTGAGGACCACACTTGGAGAACTGCTCCTCTAAATGGACACCCGCACCACCTCTTGCCAACGAATAGAACGAAACACGAGGAACTTCTAACACTTGTTTCCCAGCTGCTCACTGCAAAAATCAATTTCTAAAGTCTTTGGGTGGAAATGTTTTGACACCAGGTTGAATGTTTACATTACATGTTCAACTTTTCTCTTTATCGAAAAAAAAATTTTTTAAACAAAACCAAGAAAAACCACCACTGTAATCATAGAATCGCCTTGCAGCTAGCTCAGGGTGAACAAATGTCAAAGTGCCATAAACAGCTCTCATGGAATCTTTGAAGGGAGATGCTAGGTGCCTGGCCTCTGAGACCGTCGGGGAGGCAGAGGGCTGTTTCAGTGCAGAGCCAGGCGTGGGACGTGCTGGGGGAATGGACTGGTTTGGGATGATGCTGTGATCTGTGGCATAGGAATTTTGCTCCTTGGAGGTTTGGAAAAGGGGAGCCTACCCACCACCAACTTCTACTATATTTTAATACTTGAAAAAGAAACAGTCTTTAAGATTCCATGAGTAATGTGTGACTTTGTGACCGTGTTGACTAGGTCGCCCTTCTAAACAAACCAAAGCAGTGAAGATAAGGCTCCCCAACACCAATTCTTCTCTCCCTTTCCTGGAACTAATGTATGTTGTCACTTCGGCGTTTTTGTTTCCAGGCTCTCTGCTATCCAGTTTCTATGGGAACAACTGATTGCTGTTTCCTCTGATGGAATCATGCTCTGTACTGGTCCACAGCTTGCCCCTTTTCACTCATGGGTATGTGTTACAGATTTTTCCATGTCAGTACATATCTCCACCACACTCTTCTTAATTTTTGCATATTCCTGCATCACAGAGAACAGATGAGGTTTATTTATAGACTGGCATTTAAGTGGCTTCCTCTCCTTCCATTTTGTTGTTGTTTTGGCTTTTTTTTAGTGATGACAGTCAACAGATGACAAAGAGTCAACATTCTTTACGTACCTTCCCATAGGCAGGTGTGGGTGCATCTCTAAGAAACGTATTGAGAAAGAGAACCACTGAGTCCTGGTATCAGAGGTTTTACATTTTAACAGATAGTGCCAAACTGCCCTCCTCCTCCCACCAACAGGGTCACTGCTTGTCCCTTCAGCAGGATGCTCGTGTCCCCAGGATTCATACAGCCCCTCATGAAGACAACTCCTCCAGCCTCTGCCTGGCACTGTGGGACCAGGCTGGGGACCAGGAGCTGATCAGACACCCCCTCTCTTCCCCAACCCCCTCCATCCCCCTCAGGTCCAGCCACGTTTCAGGATTAGGAAACCCAACTCATCCGTTTATCCCGTGGACAACTGAATCCCATTTTTCAACTTTAGCTGAGCCCTCTGGTGTACCTGAGAGATTAAGGGCCCCCAGGGATTTCACTGCTGCTGATGCCTGCACTTCAGAAAGAATCATTTCCACTGGGCCTGAGACATAGCCAGGCAGTTCCCATTCATCCTCGGGACTTAGCTCAGCCCCTGTGGCCCCAAAGCCTCCTGGGCACCCCTCCTGCAGGCAGGGTCTGGCGCTCTGTTTGATCTTCAGACAGAGGCTTGTGGGAGGTCTGACTCCTGACTCTGCAGCCATTTACGGTGCTGCCACTCCCATCAGACTGGCTGAATCTTGAGAACAGATTATCCCGCTGGCCTTTAAATTCCCGGTTTACAACCTGGTGCTTCTGGGCATGCAGAAAATGTTTGTCAAGTGAATGAATGAGGCAGTGAGACATTTAGATCTTCTGGGAAGTGGAACTGACCAGCTCGGCAAGGTAGGGTAACCCAGGGGCCTTTAAATCCCTGATGGTGGTGTTTGTCCCTTTCTCTAGGCTGTGTTTCATAAGAGCAAAGACTTCTTGTTTACTACTCTAGCCTCATACCTCGAACAGAGCTAGGAACAGATAGGCCCGCCATCAATATTTATTGAATAAATGTATGAACTGCAGGTATATTTCCATCTGTTTTCTCTCTGGAGGCATTAAGTAGCTTGATTTTCTGGTTTTCTTTCCCTCCTGGAGAGGAGGAGAACATGGAGCTAATCCTTCTAACCCACACCTAACCTGGTGGTGTACAGTGGATGCATTTTTGCAGATGAAAGATTGAGCCTTGACGTAGGCAAGTCAGAAGTGCACCCCGGCCCAGTGTTCATAGCACTGTTTACAGTAGCCAAGACATGGAAGCAGCCTAAATGTCCATCAACAGATGACTGGATAAAGAAGATGTGGTATATTTATACAATGGAATACTATTCAGCCATAAAAACCGACAACGTAACGCCATTTGCAGCGACATGAATGTTCCTGGAGAATGTCATTCTAAGTGAAGTAAGCCAGAAAAGAAAGAGAAAGAAAAATACCATGTGAGATTGCTCATATGTGGAATCTAAAAATAAATAAATAAATAAATACATACATACATACATACATACATACCAAACAGAAACAGACTCATAGACATAGAATACAAACTTGTGGTTGCCAAGGGGAAGGGAGGTGGGAAGGGACAGACTGGGATTTCAAAATGTAGAACAGATAAACAGGATTATACTGCATAGCACAGGGAAATACATACAAGATCTTGTGGTAGCTCACAGCAAAAAAAAAAATGACAATGAATATATGTGCATGTATAACTGAAAAATTGTGCTCTACACTGGAATTTGACACAACATTGTAAAATGACTATAACTCAATAAAAAAAAGTTAAAAAATAAATAAAAATAAAAATAAATAAATAAATAAATAAATAAATAAGAAGTGCACGCCGGAGAGCTGTCATCCAGAGTCACAGTGAGCTGTCATCCTGGGTCAGCACTGCGGATGGGCTGAGGGCAGGTGAGAATTCAGTCACTGAACTGAAACTGGAGGGTAGGAGGTAGAGGGTATTACACTATATTTTTATCTTGAGGTATTGCTTTTGTAAGAAGTGGCCCATGTACCCAGAGAATTATGAAGATAATGTAAGAATCATTACAAATTCCACCATCCTAAGGCAACCGCTGTGACAATGATGAACATGCTTGCAAGAACTGTTCTATGCACGTGCACACCCATGTGCATGTGTTAGCTTATGTTTGGCTACAAATGACAGACAACCAGAATGACGAGGATGTAAAGGTGACAGCAGCTCATTTCTTTCTCCCTTGTAAGTCTGGGTGGGGGTTCAGGACTTGCAAGGTTCCCCATGGTGTCAGTCATCCAGGCTTGTTCTATCTCATCACTGTATTGTCTGTGGCCTCCACCTCATGGTCCAAAGGACAGCATTTGCAACCCAGAAAGCAGAAGAAGGAAGGAACAAAAGAGAGAAAGAGAGCTTGAGAGAAATGCCAAAGGAGTACATAATATTTCTGCTTATATCCCATTGGCCAGAACTAAGTTACATGGCAACATCCAGCTGCAAGGGACGCTGGAAAATGTAGTCCTTGTTCTGGCAGTCATGTGCCCAGCAAGAAATCCTACAGCCGGAAAGAAGGGAGAAATGGATGGATGTCCAGGGGTATCAGGCAGCCTTGTCATAATGTTTATGCAGTATTACATCATAGGATCACAGAGACAGTAAAATAAAGATTGCAGGCTCTGAAGATAACCATGGGCTGAAATCTGGCTTCACCACTTACTCTTCAGTTTACTTCTTTATAAATCAGGGATCATAATAGAACAAACCTATTCCATAGGACTGTTGTGAGGATTGAATGAGCTGATGTTTGTAAAAGGGTTTAGCATCATGCCTGACAGTAAGCTCTCAGCATAGTGAGTTATTAATCTTCTGCTCCTTTTTTTTTTGTTAACATTCACCAATATAGTAAGGAGAAGGTTCTACATCATCACTTGTAAATCTGTATATTATCCTTTTCAGTGGCTGGATGGGATAAACATAAAGTTTATTTAACTTGTCCCTCACTGATCACCTTCTGAGCATGTCCTTCACTTTTTTGCCGTTGTCATCAATCCTGACACCCACATTATTTTGTACTTGCCTGATTATCTCCTTGGGGTAAATCCCCTAGTGTGCAATAGCTGGGTCAAATTTATACCTATTTTACGTGTAATGACGTATCACCAAACACGGGTATTATTAACAGCTGGCTTCTAAGGACACTGGAGCATTCCATTTTGACCACAAGTATTTGAGCATCTACTATGTGCTGAGACTTGTGATAGTTGCTACAGAAAGTCCAGAGAGAAATCCGATGTGCCCTGCCACTGGGAAAGAAATAACCAGTCAGGTCTTGTGGATATACAATTCAGGATGCTATGAGTGTTGACAACCAGGGCTTGAGAAGGTCTCCCTGAGCAAGTACTATTTCACCCAGAATCTGAGGCCCAAAACATGTGTGACTGTGGTCGGAAGGGGAGAACTGGAGATGGAGAGGGTATTCTAAGGCAGAAGAAATGTGTGTGGAACAGTATAATGTAGTGGCGAAGATCACGCATTCTGGAGCCAGAGTGTGGAGGTCCAAGTCACGGCTCTGCCACTTATTACCTGAGAAAGATCTTTATGACTCAGTTTCCTCATCTTTACAATGGGAATGACAGTAATAATGTGGTGGTTGTGAAGACTGAATACGGAAATGCACAGAAGTACTTAGAAAACCTCCTGGCAGAGGGAAAGCACACCATGTCCATTAGTGTTAATACTTTTGTCTTCCTGCCTTAACTTGAAAGTCTTAAGCCAAGACTGTGAGAGTTCAGCAGTCAACATCAAAGACCCCTCTTCATCGTCCCCAAGTGTTGCACTTAGTCATTCAACAAGTGACACCTCTAAGGGAGATGGTATAAGCCAACTACTCCCAGACCCAGGTGTCAAGGAACTGTTTGGTGGTGAAGATATTTTAAATTGAAATATTCCACACAAACAGAAGCCCATTTAGCTGTAAACCAATCTCTGCTGTGTAGAGAAGCACAGGGTGATCTGTGAGAGCCTGTCAGGGGCTTGTCCAGTGAGGATGTGACAAGGAAAATGACATAGAAGTCAAGACCAAGGGGATGAGGAGGCTTCAGCCAAGTGAAGGAGGGAAGGGGAGGGGAGAAGACCAGCCAGAAGGAGCAGCTGTAGAAGGACCTTGAGGAGGGATGTCTAGCACATCAGAGGAAATGGAGGGAGCAGTGAGGGTAATGAGGCAGCGGTGAGGGGAGAGGCCCAGGGTGAAGGGCGAGGCCCAGGGTGAAGAGCAGAGGGAGCCAGGGCTGGCTCACATGAGGTCTCCAGCTCTCAAACACAGACGATCCCTGGAGTCTGGAGACCGAGTGCCCTCACGAACACGTGTGTAGCCCCTCCCTCTTCATCCTTACCAGCCCAAAGGTACTTCCCTTCTAGTCATTCTTCAAAACTTTTCTTGCCCTTGGCTCCCAAATAATCCTGAGACTCAGCAGAAAAGTCCTCTGCACCAGCAGGTTTTCAGGACAGAAGGAGCATTTAATCAACCCTTATTATGGGCCAAGGAATGCCCTGAGTCTTATATCCATCTTCCCTCATTTCCTACCTAACAATCTATGAGATAAATAGTATTACCTTCTTTTGAATAAATAAGAAAATAGAGACTCAGAGAGCATAAGTAACTTGCCCAAAGCCACACAGCTATCAAATAGTAGAATCAGGTCTGATTGTGAAATCATGATGATTTACTCCATATTGCTCTGCGCATGGGGCAGGCATGGACTGTTTCACAAGGACTTCTGAGAGTCTCAGGTAGCCACTTCCCTCTGCAGCGTGATACACTTTCAGGCAGCACTGAGCTGAAAATTACAGAAACCTCTCTTCAACCAAGTACAGAGTTCATTAAGCTGCAGGGAGCTCTTAATAACTTCAGCATTTCAAGGCAGCTCTCTGCTCCATGAATAAAAGAAAGAACTAATACCCACCCCTAAAAAGGTGAATGAACGCCTTTGCTAACTCAATACTGCATAAAAGCATCCTCCCCATTTGGCTGCAATTACCTCCGTCCCAAGTTACATCACTGCTAGTGAAATGATTAACAAAATCATGGTAACGATACCGATGGTAAATTAAATGGAAATAAAAGGAGCTCAGTGTACTGTTCAATTTCCCACTTGGGGACCACTCCTAAGTTGTGTTCTTCAGCTTCCCCACCGGGAATTTCCACATGTAAATAAATATGCCTTATTGAAACTGCAGATCTAAACCTGTGTGTGTGGCTAACACTGAAATCTAAGCGTAGGATCTCTTCTCTGCATCCCAAGGCTAATGTCAGAGAAGATGGATTTTCCCCTCGCGAAACATTCTAATGAATTATGTAAATAGAGACAAACTCCTTATAGGACTGACCTCTGCCACGGAATTTGACATCCTCCTGCCCTAGCCAAACCAAGCGGAAAATTGGATTTAAGGGAAAAGAATCAGGACTTCATTGCAACCCAGATGCTTGTGGTGTCTGGGTTCTTACCACCACAAATCAACACAACCCCACCAAGAGAAGTTACCAACACATGTGACAAGGAATGGGCATGACAGTTGGGGTCCAGGTCAGGTCATCAGTGGGTTCTTAGAAGCCCCCTTATTAGGGTTTTAGCCATAATTGTTAGTTTTTTTAATAGGTCATTCTACAAGAAGAGTGAGAGCCCTGGGTTTAAAATCCAGATCTGCATCTTATTAACTGTATGACTTTGGACATGTTACTTAAAAAACTTGCTAAGCATCAATTTCCTCATCTTTAAAAGAAGGATAATAATAGCACCTATTTACAATGTGGCTTTGAGAATTAGAAAGAGAAAGCATGTTATGCAGTGCCTGACCCAGACTAATTGCTCAAGAAATGGGATTTGTTCTTATCATTATTCACTTCAAATTAAAGTTTGATTCCATTTCAGAAGAAATATAAATTGGGCTTCAGACTCTGATTTTTTAACATGACTAGAGACCCTCTTTGGTCTTGAAGTTATATTGATTTCAGGTTGTACAAAATTAAGCTGTTTTAAAAGAAAAAAATTTTCTGACACTTCTTAGCAGTGTAATTTGGAGCAAATCCTACCTTCACTGGGTCTTAGTTTCCTTGTTGGTTTCAGTGAAATAGTTGGAGCTAAAACCTTCATGAATGAAAATTTCAGAAATGAAAACGTTTACACAGAAACTTGTACATAATAGTAACCAAGCAGGACCCTTTTGTCATCATTGGTGACCATCTGATATCTACAATGGTTGCCCGGCAAAGAAATACAGCTGCCTTGTCTGCTCCATTCAAAAACTCTGTCCTCAGGTCTCAATTAGGTAAGCAGGGTATGGAGGCTATGTTTGGCAACATGAATGTTCACAGCAGCATTATTCATAATAGCCAAAAAAGTGGAAACAATCAAATGTCCGTTGACTAATGATGAATGGGCAAATCTATAGAGAGTAGTAGTTGCCTAAGGCTAAGGGACAGCAGGGAGGAAATAGGAAATGACCACTCTTGGGTACCATTTTTGTGGGTTGGGGTGATGACTATGATTCAAAATTAGATTATGATGATGGTTGATCAACTCTGAAAATATACTAAAAACCACTGAGTTGTACACTTGAAAAACTAAATGGCCTGGACAAAAGGATTTGTTTGGATCTTGCCCAGTTTAACATCTTATGGAAGAGAAGTCCATCCTGGAATGGAGCTAGGCCCTACAGGAAAAGGATGACCCTGTCCACATGAGTGCCCACTGAAGGGATGGGCGATTTAGCCCGTGCACTGTGACACAATCCCACTGCTCGACCATTAACATTAGCTCATTCACGAATTAGCTGCTGCATATTCAAACTGGTGGTTAAATGCTTAATAAACGCTAATTCTTGATGGGATGCTTGTCATATGCCTGGTCCTGTTCTAAGCATTTCCCATGGATCTCATTTAATCCTCACAACAGCCCTATTAAGCTGGAGATAAGAAACTGAGGACAGGAAGGTTACAAAGATAGGAAATTGAGAGGGTCATATGAAAATGCAGACAGCTTGACCTGTGTCCTAAACTGTCTCCAGCCTGCGCAGCTTTCTCTATACAACCACCTGGGTGCAAGGAAAGTGCGTGCGTCATCAACAGTGAGCAAGTAACTGAGTTAAAAATAACTTTATCCCTTCTTGCTCTAGTTCTTAAAAGCAGGGGGTATGATAGTTTCATTTTTTTAAGCCTTGAATTCAGCTTTCTTGATGCTCAGGCAGACACCGCAGCTGTTGGCTTGCAAGTGCACCCGCTCGCCACTTCCTGGGGCTAGTTGTGTGCCTCTTATCTAAACTCGGCTGACTGTTCTTTCTTCCTTTGCAAGTTATCTGTAATCCAGCAGCTGCCTGGAAGGCTCCATGAGCTTCAAATTGCTCTACACCTGGGAAGTTTGCTACAGAAGCCCTAAGGAAAGCAGACTTAAAAGTGCCTGCTATTTTTTCCTCTCGCCTCCAGCCATGATGCTTTGTTTCCAACATAGTAATTGTTCCACAGCCAGTGATATCAGAAACACAGGAAAATGATTCTGGGAATGCTGGAGCGGTAGGAGATGTGAATTGTGTTGCCCCGCCTTTGCCACGGGCAGCCCTGACGTCACAGCCTGGGCTGCAGCGTGCTGGCCTCTCCGAAGCCTCCTCTCCAGCCCACACTGGAGGCCCAGCTTTTATGCTACTGTCAGGCGGGGCCCAGGCCGACCCCCAGACCCAGCAGAGGCTGCAGAGAAAGACCTAAATGTCAGCTTATAACTGAGAAACCTCTCAGTCCAGCTTTGGACCCTGCCATGGATAAATGGGAGGTTGGTGCCCAGACATGTGCGGAAACTGCCAGGCTGCATACGGGCATCTGGCCCTCCAGCACGTGGGCGGCCCCACAGGTGAGGGGAGGCTGCCCTCCAGCCCAGCTTCCTGTCGCGTTTCTGCGCAGCCGCAGCCGCGTGCTGGGAGCGCCCGCCGGGCGCCAGGTCTCCTTCAGATCCGTGCTTCCTTCGCAGATGACTAGCACTTGCATGAGCGAACTGACAAGGTCTGTGTTTAATTTCCAAAACCCCAAAACCAGAGATGAATGATAACCTTACCTGGGGTGTCAAAATCTCAGCCCGGCACACAGGGTCCCCGCCCCTCCGTGAGGGCCCCCGGGCGGGGTTGGGACTGGGGTTGCTGAGCCCAGCCTGGGGATTTCTGTCTACCGCAGACTTACGAGCGGTGGAGAGGGTCCCAGGGTCACGCTTGGGCTGCCTTCCTGCATGGCCTTTATTCCCCAGGGTCGGATTTACTGCTCTCACGGATGTCCCTCTCTTCTTTAACTGGCGAGGCAGCCAGGACAGTGGGAAGAGCCTGACCGACCGCAGAGCCAGGTCAAAGGACAAATCTACTGTCTCCAGTCCCTGCAAGGAGGGCCAAAACGCAGCGATAAACATACAGGAATAGATACCGTTTTGTGTTCCAGAACTCCATGGAGGTAAAGTAACACAGGTGTACTTAGATAAACCACTTAAGTGGGCCCAGGTGGTGAGACCTTCCAAAAGCCATTGCTGGAGTAACAACAGGTAAGTCTGCCTTCTGAGCTGGAAAGGTTGGTCAGGTTAATGAGACGGGAGGCAAGTCTGGGCCAGAGCGGCTTGGACATGTTCTCTGGTCGTGCTCTCCTCTGTGTTCTCCATCTCAGCCTTTCCCCGCATGGCTCAGACCCTGCTCTAAATGACTGAATAATGTCTAATTGAAGGGGCCTCTCATTATCTGGCTCCCAGGCTCCCCCACACCTGAGCTGGCTATATGGCTGGTCTGTCTCCCCACTCCCCAACCCCTTATCCAGACCTCCCTTTGTGCATTTGTAGAGTGGGGCTAGATGTGGTTGTGGGTTTCTCAGGGCGGGGCCAGCGGGGTCAGCCTGAGTATGTGATTCACTCTGAAACTCCGGCTGAGTGATAGAATCTGAAGGTCTTCTGGTAATTTTCATGATGGTTCTCTGGGATTTGTTCATCCCTCTCAGTCTCTCACATTCTGGCCTGAATCTGAATCTAGGCCACAATCTGATGATCAGAGCAACTGGTGCAAGACAACTGCTTAGATTTGCTCTTTGGTTCAAATCTGGATTACCAGTGCCCTTCTAATTAAGCCTCTCTGAGCACAGAATTTAACACTCACAGATATCAGCGCCCTTAAAATCACCAGTCCTTCCCAATCTGTCCTGAGACCCTCTTTCTATAAAGAAAAAAAATTTTGATACCCTCTTTACTCTCCTGAAATGAAACTTATAAATAATATATCACCTGTATATGCAATTTCTAGAAATTATTATATTCTTATTATATTGAAGAAATTAATTTCATTAAAGGTAATATATAAAGTTATCTATATTGAGTTGAATATGGAATATATTCTATATTCTAATTGAATATAGAAATGTCTGGGTAGAGCCCAGCTAGAGACATAATGAAGTCAGAAGCCTGTACCTATACACAAAATCATGTATATGACTTGATGTATATGACTGTGAAATCGCCAAATGTTCATAGATACAGGAGTATTGTACCTGTGACTCAGATACCATGAGCAGTGTCTATTTTCCAAAATGAGTTCCAAAAGAATTTCAACAACTCTTAATTAAAAATTAATAAGAATAAGATAACCTAGCAAAGTCCTCTCCTAAGTTTATGCCCAGGAAAAATGCAAAACATACGTCCATGCAAAGAGATGTAAGGAATGTTCACAGTAGCATTATTTGTAGTAACAGAAACATGGAAACAATCCAAATGTCCATCAACCGGTGATGGATTTTTAAGCGTGGTAATGTGATGGAATACTGTCCAGCAATAAAAAGAAATAAACTAATAATTCATGGCACAGTGTAGGTGAACCTCAAGAAATATGATGCTAAGTCAGAAGACTATATATTGTATGAGTCTGTTGATGTGAAATTCTAGAAAAGAGAAATCTATAGACAGTAAACAGATCAGTGGTTGCCTAGGGCTGGGGGTGGGCATGAGAATTGACCACAAACAGACCCAAGGGAACACTTTAGGAGAATGGAATTGTTTTGAAACTGCATTGTGGTGATGGTTGCCCAACTTACCAATTTTACCGCATCACTGAATTGATTAGAACCCTACCCGAATTGATAACACTTTAAAAATGAGTAAATTTTATAGTATGTAAGTCACAGCTATTTTTTCTTTTATTGAAATATAGTTGACTTACCGTATTGTATTAGTTTCAGAAATCACAACTATTTTTAAAAGATGTACTTGACCCTTGATTTCCATGGTAATTTCCATTTTTCAAAAATTCAATGTATACTGGATGTACAAAAAAACAAACTGTGTTCATATTTAAAGCAGAGGTAGATTCCAGAGTCAGATGACAATGAACAAGTTCTTCGTCTACCCAGTAGGACGTGTGACATCTGTGTCGGGTGTGGGACAATTCTTCATGAGGAACTGTCCTGGATACTATAGGGTATCTAACGTTCTTGTCCCCTGCCCAGTAAATTCTGGAAGCAGCCTCTAATTATTATGACACTGAAAAATGCCCCTCTAGAAGTCCAGATCCCCCTCCTCCAGGAGGTGGCTTCATTCCTACTGAGAATCCCTAATGTTGTGTAACGTTACATGGGGAAACTGAGGCCTTTGGAGGGGCAGAGACTTGCTCGAGGGCACAGAATGAGCTAAGACTTAGCTGAAGTCAGCCCAGACATCCTACATCAGAGTTCTTGGGCCTATACTCAGCCTTTTCACTCTTGCTTGTCTTTTTCTCCAGACTTCTTCATTCTGGCACCTAACATGTAAACAGATCAATCTCATTCAGCGCTATGGAGAAGGCAGGCAGGGGATGAGAGCTTGTCACTATTACGCTAGCTCACAAAATTCACCCACAGAGAACTCGAGCAATAGGGGCAACTGGTTCTGTGAGTGCCAGACATGAAGCCTTGGGGAGTGTCTGGGTCCAGGAATATCAAATACCCACTAGACAGGCTACAGTTCTGACCTCCCCTCCCATGGCAGACATTCATAATTGATCATGACGTGCTTGCTCTCGGAGACTAGAATTAGACTCTGACTCCTTCTTAAGGCCGCCATTGTCAATTAACTGAAATTTGCAGAAGAGATAAATCAAGTTACTATCCTAGGGACGCTCTGGCTAAAGAAAAGAAACAGGTGGGGTGCAGATCTGAAAAAAATTGCCAGCGTTAATCCAGGAGGTTCAATGCAGTGGAGGAGGAGAGTGCTTCTGGGCGTGACAAACAAAAGAACAGACCGAAATGAAAGACTTTGGTTCAGACAGATGGGTACTCAGAGAGCAGATGCTCAGTAACTGCTTGACAAATGACCGCTGAGAGGAGAACGGAGACTGTGTCCTGGCTTTACAGCAACCTCTCGGTCAGAGCCCAAGTAGATGTGTGCTGCTTCCCAAAGTGAGGCTGGAATCTGGCAGCCTCTGAAGTTGATCTCATGAGCTAGGCTCTCTGGAGAGTCCTTGCATCTTATTAGATAGAATTCATCCTGGGCCCAAGGATCTCCCCAGCACAGCTGGAGGTAATCGCAAGAACAGGTTTCTCTTAGAGGCAACCAGAGAGAGTCATGCACTGTCTCAAGATTTGGGGAGTATAGTCTAGTGGTCAGGTGCATGGGCTTTGGAGTGACACAGATCTGGGTCTGGATCCCAACACTGCCACCTACTAGCTTTGGAATCTTGAATAAGTTGCTTGACTTTTTGGAGGTCATTCTTCCCTTCTCTCTGTGGGATCTAATTCACAGGGTGTTGTGAGGATTAAGTGCATAGACATTCGTTTGGCTCTTTAATATCCATTCTTCACTTTCCCTCACTTTTTTCTTTTAATTGAAGTACAGTCAGTTACAACGTGTCAATTTCTGGTGTACAGCACAGTGTCCCAGTATGCGTATACATATGTATATTCATTTTCATATTCTTTTTCATTAAAGGTTATTGCAAGATATTGAATATAGTTCCATGTGCTATACAGAAGACACTTGGTTTTTAAAGTCTATTTTTATATATAGTGGCTAACAGGTGCAAATCTCAAACTCCCAAATTTATCCCTTCCCACTTGCCTCATATCTCTCCCCTTTTGAAAGCAGCCATGCAATTTAGTTAGGATGGCCTGCATCCCAAGCTCCAGGCATAGGCCATCCCGGACCTACTCACTCAGGATATTCCCAGCCCTGTTGCTGGCTCAGGGATTGGTTCAGGAATGCGTTACCTAGGCTATGCCCATCAACATGTGGTTTTCTCCTCGTTACTTCAGTTTGGTTCTGTCAGAGTCAGTCCAGAAATGCTGTTTGATGGTAGGAGGTGGTCTCTCTCTCCTCTCTCTCCTCTTTCTCTCTCCTCCTGGATATGAATGAGGGATTGTGTGTCCTCAGCTTCTGCCAGAAGGCATTGCATCCAAAGGTAAAATCTGGCCTGAGGAAAGCCAACACATGGAATAGGGCAGAGCCAAATCACAGAGAAACCAAGGCAGACCCCTGATCAAACCTTACCTGACTCAGTCTGATCAGTTCTTGGACTTTTAAGGCAAAATTTGGGTTGGGCCTCCTGTTACTTAAAACAAAAGGTTAGCACACTTAAGTGCTCAACAAATGGTGGCAGTCGAAAGTGTTGTTATCAAGAAGATCGCTAAGTGAAGCCCCCAAAAAGGGTTTGACATCATTACAAGATACAGCCGAACTTTCCCAGTGGTATTCATATATTTCACAGATTCATCAAACAAATTAATTCAGTGAATAATGAGTGAGTTGCTACTGTGTGAACTGCCTGGTGCTAGGTGCAGGGTTAGAGTGGTGAGCAAGGCAGGCGTCGTACTGCAAATGCTCAGACCCCATCCCCACGCCTCAGAGATGTCTCTTCTTGCTAAGATGAAAGCGAAGCCTGCATGCTCACAAACGTGTGCATATTTCAGAGGAAAACCTTGCAAAATGATCACACATGTAGAAGTGCTACACCGAACTCAAAGCGGTTTTCAGCGTGGAGATGGCAGGACTTACTCTCGTCTCTCTCTCTGCCTCCACGCCCCCCTCTTCAGCCAGGTACACCCTCCTCCCCTTCCTCCCCCCCTTCACCTTCAGCTGCCTTCAAGGCCCCGTATCAGAAACTTTAAGTGGCTTCCTGGCCAAGGTAGATGCTTGCTTTCTTCCTCCCAGGACCTCACATCTGTTTCTCTTTACATCTCACCCTGATCTGCCCTTTTTGTCCCTCTGGGTCTTCTGGCTGCCAGGTACCCGCTCTTCTAGCTAATTATCCCCTTGCCTTGCCCCCCAGGCTCTGAACTCTTGGTTTGCATTTACCGCCATGATTTCCAACCCACTGCTCTGTCCCATGGGCTTGCTTTAAACCTGCCCACTTGCCCACAGGTGTTTATAGATAGTCTATCCGAAGATAATTCACTTCCTATGCACAGATTCCTGGCTTCTGTTCTAGTTCCTGGCTCCTGACCTACACTTGCCTGGTACCTCAGTACAGTCCTGCAGTTGACATAATATAGCTAGTGCCTTGTCCTAACTCAAAGCTATGTTGTAAAAATGGGGAACGTGCCTGCTTTTCCTTTATGTGCATGCTGTTAGTCATCTCATAATATATATTTAAAGCAAACAAGTAGCATGTGCTTAGGGGAAAAACTCAAACGGTATAGCTTTTGGTCAAGTGGAAGGGGAAAGCCTTCCATCCACTCGCCCTCAGTCCTTCACCCCAGAGGCAGCCATGATACCAGCTGGCTATGTGACCAGACCCAAGGTGGTCCCTGGGCTCCAAGGGCAGGTCACCTGGATTCAAACCCAGCTCCATCACCCGTTAACCACAGACGTTCAGCTATCCAGCTAACCTCCCTGTGTCTTGGTATACTTATCTGTAACACTAGGATGATAACAGGACTTATTCCTATGGTTATACTGGGAGGAAAAAATTTTTTAATATTAGGAAACCACCTAGAATAGCAATTGGCACGTGGTTAAATGCTTAATAAAGGAAAATTATTACCTACCTTTTTATTTTTAAATAACAGCCATATAGGATTCCTTGATGCAGATGTCTTTTATTATAAATCCATGTGGTTTATAGATTTACGACTAGTTATTCCAAATTCATGACCCAATACCTAGAAGTTGGGGCCACATGGAACATCCATGTATGGGTTTGGTTTCTGTGCTTGGAACCCAGTGACAGCGTTCATCAAAGCTTCCAGGGGTTCACATGCTGGCTCGAAGTTACTGGAAGAGACCATTTTCCAGCAGGGACCACTCATTCTTTTAGATCCAGTGTTCTCAACCAGACAGCCTTTCCTTCCTCCCAGATTCTGTGTCCCGGGTAGCCGGCACCCTGGACGATGAGCTCTGTTCTGAGATGACTAACAATTAAAACTAGAGCAGTTTTTCTCTCTGCTCTTCAGCATGCTGGGCTGACAATACCCTGTCTTCCTAGAAGGTTAAAGTAATCACAAGTATCTTTGAATAGGTCTCTTTGCTGCAGAAAAAAGAAGGGAAAGAAGCAACACAAACCAGATGGATCTAAATTAAATGCACTTTTCTCGGCACTTAATTTCCTGTACACAGAGCGCAAAAGTCATTTGGTGGCCTTGTGGGAATATTTCCCAAGCAATGCCTGGAGTTTTAACCATTTGACAGCCGTTAACCACATTGAGCCTCACAGGGCTCAGCTCCCCACCCACCACTGAGGAGCACGATCAGAAACTACCATTTACCCTGGGAAAATGTCCTGTAAGTAACACTAACCAATCTTCCCCCAATAAGAAGAGACCGCAAGCAGTGCTGACAACAGCGCTTAGCAGAGCCTTGATCTGAAGATACAGAGGAGAGAAAGAGAAAGACTCAAGATAGTCCCTTGGAGACAGATGGTCCCCCTTCCCCAGTTAAGATGTCCATGCCTCTGTTGTTCCTTTTTGTTAGTGTGTCGAAACTACTGGGGCTTTGTTGATGCTCAGCTGAGGGCACACATCCTCCTAACAATGCTCCTTACTACTTCTGTGACCTCCAGCAAGCCACTTAACCTTGCTAAGTCTTGGTCACAACAGTTAAAGGAAGACACAAATGCCGGATGCAGTGTTATTGTAAAGATTAAGTGAGAGTTGCATTACAACTGCCCAGTACTGCTCATACCTACTAGGTGCTCACTAAATACTGTTGGGCTGATGAAGTAGAAGTGAATGGAAACTTCCAGTTAAATGTGGTGGAACTGACATATATGTGTAATTTTACTCCTTCCCCAAACCACACTAAAATGGTAATACAGGGCTAAAGACAAGTCTAAACATGCAAGGACACGTAGAACAAAACAGCCTAGCCTGGATGTGTAAGACCTATACATGCCAAGGGAACAAAAGAGAAAGCTTTGTAACACCTCTGTATCAGTTATCACATGCGTAACAAATCACCCCAAGATTAATGTCCTAAAACAAGTATTTTATGTGCTCACAACTGTGATCAGTGATTAGGGCTACGCTCCTGCAGGTGGATCTTCTGCTGAAAGTAACTAGCTCACGTATCTGCAGTCAGCTGGGAGCTGGTATGATTGAGGGCTGGGCTCTGCTGGGATGGTTTGGCTTCTCCTTCCATGTGGTCTCACCATCCAGGAGGCTTGGCTTTGTTTCTCCACCTGGTGGGCTCAGGGTTCCCAGCAGCCAGAGAATAATACCCAGCGCCCTAGCCTCTGCTTGAACTCACATTTGCTAATATCCCATCGGCAGGTCGTAGATTCAGTGGCCAAGCCCAGCTTCAGTGTGGGAGCGAAGTACACAAGGTCATGGAAATCTTGGTTCATTACTGCAACAGTCTACCACAACCTCTGAAGCATGTTTACCATCTTTTCCAATTAAGGTGATCATGTCTCTGTTGCCTTTTATTAATAAAGATCCTGTTCAGTGATGCTGACAGAGTCAAAGCTAGATCACAAGAGATAAAAAGCAGGTGGGCAAGAAAGACCAGCTTAACAGACCAGAGAAAATGGAAACCAAAGCCTGAAGTGGGGACTGAAGGAAGCTGGTTCATTCTCTCAATCCGTAGAGATTCAGAAATTGAAAGCACCAAATACATCTGAAATTCAGAGTGCTGGTGCAGCTGAAAATAGAAGAATGGGCTGAAAGTCTAAGAGGCATTACACAGACTCTTGCGTCTTTGCTCCTGCCTGGCACAATCAACTGAATACCCTTCCATGTCCCATGGTTGAGGTACACTCTGTGGAGATAACCAGTATTCTTATCTTGGAATACTTGGCACTGCTGAAGGTGGGGGCACCATCCTGAACACAGGGGGATTACCCAGTTGACAGTAAAAGAACAATAATGAGAAAATTAGATGATTCTACAATTGATAAGTGGGAATTCCAGAGAAAGAGAAGACAGAGAAAAAAGGAGGTGAAGAAGTTATCAAACATTTGAATAAATTTCAATAAAGTTGAAATGAGTTTCTAGATGGAAAAGACCCACTGAATACTTTGCCAAATGAGTTTAAAAAGAACAGACAGAACTAAGGCAAGTCATTGTGAAATTCAGGATACCAGCCATGAAGAGAAAGTACTAAAAGCTTCCACAGAGAAAAGATCAAACTACAACAGTGCAAACAGGTGACACACAAAGGTCCAGAAATCCACATGGCATCAGACATAGTGGCCACAGGAGATGCTAGAAGATAAT
Source organism: Vicugna pacos (assembly GCF_048564905.1). NCBI lineage: Eukaryota > Metazoa > Chordata > Mammalia > Artiodactyla > Camelidae > Vicugna > Vicugna pacos. Next base: position 41,560,475 of record NC_132996.1, read on the forward strand.
GGAGCAATGTCCTCAGAGTAATGAGGGGAAATGATGTTCATACTGGAGTACCATCCTCAGCCAAACTGTAACTGTGGTGGTGGGCTAAGGGCACTTTAGACATGAACGATTTGAAGAAGTTTACCTTACATGCAGTCTTCCTTAGGAAGTTCCAGGAAATAAGGAAGACGTAGAAATCAGAAAACAGGTGTCCCAGTTATTAGCTTACTGTCCCTCAGCTGCAAACTCACACTTCTATACTCTGCTCTATGATGCTGAGGACAAGACTCTTAACAATCCCTTTCACCTTGGCCAGGTGGCCCCCTGTTAAGTCTGCAAATGGGAAGGGGTTACTGGAGGAGGGAAGGGACTTGCTCCTTCCGGTTTGCTTCCTGTCTACTTGCCATTCCTGAGAGTATCGTATGGGCAACCCTTCACCCTGACAGAGCAACAGTTGAATCCAGTGTGCAGTTTCCCATCACTTACAGAAGCAACTTTACTGTGCCCCCTTAGAGGTACCAGCACCAGCTAAGCCACATCCTTCACCCCCCCCCAACACACACATGTGTTTAAAATAACTGGCGTGGTTTCTGAAGCCTGACTGATGTACAGGGGATCCAATACAGGATGAAAAACCAAGAACTCCAAAGACAACAAAGTGACAGGAGATCCCAGGACAATAGCTATGCACCAGACTGGTGGGATGCTTGATTGAGTTGATAGCCCCAATTCATGACCTTCCTGTATCCATGATCTTTGCAGAATGACTTTTCAGATTCTTCCATCAATATGTGGAGTCTGTTTCTGTTCTTCTTGATTCTGGGTTGGCCTTGTGACTTGTTTGGCCAATAAAATGTGATAGGAGTCACGGTGAGCCAGCTCCAGTCCTAGCCTCAAGACACCTTGCATGTTTACTTTTCTCTCTTTTGGATTCTTATTTCCACCTGAAGTCTTGGCTTTCATTCTGGAGAATAAGAGATCATGAGGCATGCCAGCTCTCCACTGCCTCCCTGGGCAGAGGTACATGAACTGCAGATGCCTGAGGGACTCCAGCCAAGACCAGGAGGACCATCCAGCTGAATTCAGCCCCAGATGCCAACCTGCAGAATTGTGAGCTAAATAAATGATTGTTGTTTTTAACCACTAAACTTTAGATGATTTATTATGCAGAAACAGCTAAGTGATGCACAGCCTTAGAGAGTAACCAGTCCACATTGAAGCAGGAGGATTGAAGGCTCACAGACGGATGTATACAAGACAAAAAAAATATGGTATCATTAGAGAAGCTAATGTGTTCTTTTCAGGGCAGTGGGGTGAGTTGGGGCAAAGGCACACAGCTTTTTATTGTGGAAATATTTGATGTGACCTCTGTATATGTATAACAGATAAAAATAAAAACTGTAATTTCCAAAAATGAATGGACCTAATGGATTTCCTTCTGTAGTAATTGCCAAGTCATGATTGTGAACCTGAATCCCAAGGGTTGGTTTCAGCAATCTTGTCTTTTAGTGAAAATGCAGACAATGTTCATCAGCGGTACTCCTCATGCTGTTTGGGCCCTCACTCTCAAATCCAATCATTGTCTTTGATTCTGCCTCCTAAATATGGCGGTCCACCTCTCTCCATTGCCATACCTCTGCAAGAGCTCAGGACACCATCTCTCACCTGGACCACTGCAGCATCTTCCCAGCTAGTTTCCCTGTCTCTCATCTTTCTTATTCCCCCCCAAATAATCATCACTGAGCTGCCAGAATGATCTTTCTAAACAGATTGTCTCAAGTCTTGGCCATCTCAAATCCTTTGAGTTCCCTTTGTCTACACGACAAAGTATAAACTCCTTAGGATGGCATGCATGGCCCTTCATGCTCTGGTGTCTCATCTTCCCAGACCCACCTCTTGCCAACTGTCAGGCTTGTCTCCAGCCATACTGAGCCTCTTCCCACCCCTCGTTTTTGTCATGCTCTGGTTTTCTGTGAAGTTTTTGCACATTGGATTCCCTCTGCCAAACCTTGTTGGCTGCTTACTCAAAACTCTTTTATTTTTGCCAACAGAATTCTGGAAATCCCTTGGTCTCAGGGAAAGTGAGCCTTCACCCTGGTCTAGAGGTGGGCATCTAACCCAGTTCTGGCTAATTATTTGTAAGAGGAAGTCTCTGTGGAACATGTGGGAAAAAGGTTTTCCCTTCCTGGTAAGAGGAAGGTATGCCAGCCAAAACTCTCAACCCTGTGCTCCCCTAGCTTTCTGCCCCAGAAATTGGACCTGCTGTAGACCAGTAAGAGAAAAGAAAGGGATGCTGGCTGGAACCCAGACTTCATAGAGCCTCTGCACCAATGCTAGAAACCACTTAACCCCAGACATTTTGTTATGTAGAAAAATAACCCCCTCTTCATTTACTCCACTGATCACTGGGCATTACTTGAGGCTGGAAGTGTTTATGCTGGATGTACCTGCCTTCCTGGGCTGAGTCTTGCTTATCCTTCAGGACCCAGCAGGGCACCGTCTGTACTATCAGCACCGGACAAAAGAACTCCCTTCCCTGACTCCGCACACCTAGAGCTGCTTCACTTAGTAGCATAATGACTAAAAGCACCAGCTCTGAAGCCAAACTGTCTAGGTTCATAGCCCACGTCTACTGTCTACGAGTTGGTAACCTTAGACAGCTTATTTATTGTCTCTGTGCCCCAGCTTCCTCATCTGTTCAAGTGGGGGTGAGAATATTACTAACCTTATCTAATTGTCATAGGGATTAAGTGAGTTAATGTATGTAACATACTTTGTATCTGGCTCCTGGTAATCATTCAGTTAATGTTTGCTGTTACTAACACAAGCTTCATCAGACTCTCACACTAGCTTAATAGTCTTCTTCCCTGATAGATTAATGAATGAATTTCATTCATTGTATGAACGGGGTTAATGAATGCAGAGGTGCATCTGCCAGGTTTATTGCATTCTCAGGGATAACTGGGCTAGAGATACTGCCCACTAAGTGTACACTGAATAAATAAACATACATCACACAGTATGAACAGTGTACAAAAAGTAAACCAAGTCGAATATTAACCCAGTTGGGATGGCTTTTTTTTCACATGAAGCCAGGGAAGCAGTTACAGATCAGCAGCTTAGTTCTAGAAGGCAGGAAAAATTCCCGTCATTGGTGCTCATAAAGCGCCCCCATCCCACTTCACTCAATCAAGAAAAAAATCACTAGATCAGCCAAGAGATATTCAGCATTCTGTGTTGGGCTAGTTGTCCATAGCGTTCATTTTGCCCTGGCCTTGTCCAAATCTGGCCTTCTAAAGATGGAGTCTGTAATCAAAGACAGAATGTGGGAAATAACGATGAATCAAAGCACACTGATTCCAGATAATCTTTCCCCCAGGATCTTTCTTGTTTCGATTTGATTCACTGTGCTTTTTCTTCCCACTCACACTGTTAGCAGGGCAGCTCCCCACTCTCTGGACTTTCAACTCATTCTTATGCTTCACTTGGGCTGGAACCTCATGACAAAGTTATTTTTTTGTTGTGTGTGTGTGTATTTGTGTAAAAGTAGGCAAGGGAAATCTAGCACATGAATGATTGCCTATGAGTATTTTCTGGTGAGTGTGCAGTTTTATTCCTTCATGTCTGCTGACAAGTAAGACAGGAGAAAATACTCCTTGGGTCTTCAGAAAGCTGCTGTCATCGATCTGGGTGATAATTTACTTTCTTATCTCTTTCTTTTCCATTCACTTTGAGCAATTATGGCTTCTCTCTTTGCAGAAGCTCAGTAATTGGAAAACTAGTTTACGAATCTGCTAACTTTTTCTTCCTCATCACACAAAGATCCAAGGGAAAGAGGAGAGAAAAGGGGGAAAGTACGCATTGTAGTGAGATCTCTAAGGATGAAGATGGAATCTATTTAATATTCCCACTTGTTCTTTTTCAGAAGAATTTGAAGAAGGGCACAGGAATTTGATACTTTGGGTAACACAGAGCTAAAGCCACATGAGGCATTTTTTACAAAATGTATTTTAAAAAGATTTATAGCATCTGGATCAATCAGACTTTAAACCACCTTGGTGGGAGGATGTCAGCTCCAGAGATCACTCCACAACAGAGAAGTAACAACCGCCACCATAATAACAGCAGCAGCTCACATCTGGCAAGGATCATGCTAAGCCCTTTACATACACCATTACCTCATTCACTCCCAGCAAACTCAGTAGGTTCTATTATTGCATCATTTGCAAAAAAAGGAAACTAATGCTTAGAGAGGTTAAAAATAACTTACCTGCAGCCACGGGGCTAATAAGTGGATGAGCTAGGACCTCAAACTAGGTCTGACTCCAAAGCCCACACCCTCAACCAGCCTGGAAACTCACAGAATGTGCATGACCAGCATGGGAAGGTTTTCTGGACTCATTGCCAAAATTCTTCTGTTTTTTCAGGGGTCTGCCATCCAGGTGCTCATGATTTCCTGGTTTTGATCCAAAAGATAACCACAAAAAAAGAGTGTAGGCAGGGGGCTCACAGTGAAAAAAAAATGTAACAATGAATATATGTATGTTCTTGTATAGCTGAAAAATTGTGCTCTACACTGGAATTTGACACAACATTGTAAAATGACTACAACTCAATAAAAAAATGTAAAAAAAAAAAAGAAGTGTAGGCAGGGGGTACAAAGGACACCTGGCACATGTTGTCACTTGCCCTAGAAGTATTTTTAAAGACTATGTAATTAGGCAGGTATTTTAAATTGGCAACAACAACCAAATCCCCCAAATGTTTTTTTTTATTTTATTTTATTTTTTATTGAAGTATAGTTGATTTACAATGTTAGTTTCAGGTGTACAGCAAAGCGATTCAGTTACACATATACATACATATATATTTTTTCTTTTCAGATTCTTTTTCATTATAGGTTATTATAAGAAGTTGAATATAGTTCAGCTATACAGTAGATCCTTGTTTATCTCTTTTATATATAGTAATGTGTATATATTAATCCCAAACTCTTAATTTATCCCTCCCATGCCCTTTCCCCTTTGGTAACCATAGTCTCATACCTTTCTGGGACTCTCTGGAAGCCCAGAGAACCTCCATGGAGGTAGGCCCTGCGGTCAGACTGCTGGGAACACCACCCTCGTCCACCTCTCACTGGCTGTATGATCTTCTGCACGTTGCTTTACCTCCTATTTCTTATCTGTAAAGTGAACATACTGATAGCACCTCCTCAAGTCAGAGCAGAGCCCCCAGCTACAGAGAATCACTCCCAGGCCTTGAAACCTAGTGGAATTTGCTCTATTGGGTTTTGCAGTTTTGCAAGGTGATTTCTTATTCCTTCCATTTGGAATGGGAATGTCTGTAACTGCCCACCACTGTATTTTGGAGACAGATAACTTGTTTTCTAATTTCATAAGTACACAGATGGAGAGGAATTTTGGCCTAGGATGTGTCCTACAGAGTCTCACCCTTACTTGATTTAGAGGATTAAAATGATGAGATTTGGGACTTTTGAACTGCTGATATTTCGATGAGAGTTTTGGATGAATTGATGCTCAAATGGGTTGAAATTTGGGGGAATGTAGGGATGCGGTGAATGTATTTAGCCTGTGGGACAGACGTGACTCTTAGGGGCCCAGAGGACAGATAACAGTAAGCTGAAATATGCCCCCTGCCAAATATATCCATATCCCCATCCCTGGACACTAGTAATGTTATCATATGATGGGAGAGAGAGAGACTTTGCGGATATGATGAAGAATTTTGAGATAGTGAGATTATCTTGAATTATCCAGGTGGGACGTAAATGCTTTTTTTTTTAATTATCATTATTAATATTTTTTTTATTCCCAGCATTGGGAGGCTTTCAGGAAATAGAACTTTGCAAACCTATGGAGGTTCTGGGGTGAATTATGAATTCCCAGAATTTGTGTGTAAAATTCTGTAAGTAAATGCATATATTTAGATATTACCTGCATGACACATGCACGCGCACGCGCACACACACACACACACACACACACATACACACACATGGACACCTGTGTGATTTAGCACAGATCGGTGGGCCTTGAGCCTGTGAACAGTGGAATGGGAGATAGTCACATTCCTATGATTGCATGGTATTTTACTATTTATTTACCTCCCTCCATTCCATTATCTTATTTGACCTTCACCTCAGCTTTGAGAATCAGGCCCCAGCAAGATTTATTACCTTCTTAAAAGCTGCAGAAAGTGAGTCTCCGACAAGCTAGTAATTTATCCAAGGCTGTACAATTCACTGGTGCTAGACTCAAGGTGTCTGATACCTAATTTAGAGCATTTCCATCCACAGCCATGGGAAAAGATGGGAAACTGGAACTCAGTTCGAACTAACTGGAACAAATTTATTCTTTCTTAGTAGTGATTCTAGGGAAGTTGTGGTTGAAAGTAGTTGAAAAACCTGGGAGAAAGTTTACCTTTCTCAGGCATCTTCATACCTCCTGGTTCCTCTCTTCTGACAGCTCTGAGGTCCAGAAACATCATGTTCTCTTCTGGCAACACACATCTCTCCACTGTTGGGGACCTCCATCAAGACAGGCTATGGTACAGCACTGCCTCTCCATCCCTTCTCTCTCTGCCTGGGGTTTCTGTGTAAGGATCCTGCCCGTGTCAGCTAGGTGTAATGAGGAAAGCCATATGATAAAGTTTATACCAGGATGCAGAAGTGTTATTAGTTATTCTAGGAGTATGTTAAATTAAAGAAAAACTTGCCTGTGATACAAATGAATTTTGAATTGGTGGAATTTCAGAGGAGTGGTTGGCCAAGTAAAAATCATTGAGCTTTGGCATAAGGCACTCCTTTGATCACCATGGTGCCCAGCATCTTTGCCTGGCAGGGAAGTCCACCTTAAAATAAAGTTAAGGGACCACAGTAACAAGAGCTATTGTGAATTAAACACCTACTCTGTCTTCTGCTCTCTTCTGGGCATATTACCTGCATGACCTAATTCAGGTCTTAAAACCATGCTGTTGGTAAAAAGGGTGATGGTCCTCATTTTACAGATGACAGTAATGGGAGCTGTTTAGCTCCCATTTTGTTAAGCATTTATTATGTGTAAGTTAAGGTATGAGGTTTTGTAAGATTAAATAAATTGACCAAAGTCACATGCTTAGTAATAAGAATTAGAATTCAAGGCAGGGGAGGGTATAGCTCAGTGTTGGAGTGTATGCTTAGCATGCACAAGGTCCTGGGTTTGATTCCCAGTACCACCATTAAAAAATAAATAAGTAAATAAACTTAATTACCCCCCCAAATATAAAAAATACAAAATAATAAAAATTTAAAAATAAAAATAAAATAGTTGGACAAAATACAAATAAAGCGTCTGACTTACAATGGATATTCAAAAAAAAGAAATATATTAAAAAAAATAAAGAAAGAATTCAAACCCCAAGCCCTATGACTCAAAACTTGGCATTCTTTATTACATGGCTTCCTCTGATGCCCACAGTTCTACCACTAAAACTTCTTTCTCTGGACAGAGAGGCTACCGGGGATTTCAAATATTCATTCTCCCAGTCTACTTTTAATCAAGTTGTTGAGTACAAAAGTTTCAAGATATATTTACTGACATATTTTATATATTTCTGTAACATTCATATAAGGTAAAGTGTTCACTATATATTGAAGTGATTGCATACTGTTAAGAAAAAATGAAAGTATAAAATACATAGATGGTGAATTCCCAGTTGGGAAGGAAAAATGCATCAATAGATGTAATCTGGAAGGATATTTATCAAAACATAGTTACAACCCTGTAAATGAGTTAAAGTTTAGAAGTGACTATCTTTGATGATGATGATGATGGTGTCCATCATCTCTCCTGCACTTACTCTGATAAGTCTAATTGACTATCCCACCTTTCCTTTGGGAAATTTCTGCCCTCCTCCACCTGGTTTGGATCGGGCTTCCACCCACAGTACGCTGCCTAAGAAAGGGACCCCGTCTGGACTAGTCAGTGTCCTGTGGGACTGGTCTGAGTGGGACGAAACTAAAGTGCTGTTGATGCCCCGTCCGCACCACTCTGTGCCGTCTCTGAGCTGACCTGCAGAAGTGCTGGGCAATTCCTGGCCTACTGACAGTTTCCCCCTCAGACACCCACATCTCTCTGTTCCTCTATCTGAGACTTTTTTCCAATACTTTAGAAACCTGCTCAGCCCAAGGGCAGAGCCCTTGCAGGAGCTGGGGGCTAACATCCTCAGGCACAGTCCTCAGCCAATCAAGAGTGGGAGTCTGTGGACAAATCACCTCCTAGCTTCCCCGTCCCCTGGTGAGAGAATTCTGACTTGTGTTCCACATGGTTTCTCAGAGGGACCCAGTGGGCCTGAACTCCAGTCGCCCACAGTGGTGACTCACCGTCTACTGACTCATCCTCCATCTGTCTAACTTTCCTGCCTTCTTCCCCTGTGCTTCCTGGGCCCCCTCCCAAATAATCTACCTTGTCTCAGGGTCTGGCCTATTCGAGTCCTTTCCCCAAACTCCCCAAACTCCCCAAACTACGGTAGAGATGTAGCTCTTTTTCCCCTTGGATGGTGATCCATGAGCACAGGGGCCCAGAATTCTGGTGGCACGACTTTTACAACACGAGAGTGAAAACATGTGACAGATGGGCCGACAGAGTCCAAGACACAGAGAGAGGATCCAGCCAACCCTGAGGTCAGCTCCGTTTTGACCTTGACCAAGGTACCATGACTTGGTACCTGGAGCTCCAGCTAGTTTTGAGTTGGGTTTCTGTCCGTTGTAAGCAAGTGTCCTGGTGGGACAATGTATATGTTCTTCTTGCTTGTATTTTTCTATAATGTAATATACAAAAAAAAATTTTTTTAATACAAAAAATAAATTTCTAAAGGGAAAAAAATACATTGCAAATGTCAGTGACAGTGTCACCTGAATAACTCATGTCGGGGCACAGTTCACCTTTTTCTGTTAGTATCAGTGAAACCAGGCCTTCGTGAAACAATGGAATCACTGAACCATGAGTCATCACAGGCAATCACACTCCCCAAATGCTCCCACAGTGGTGAATGGCAGAGGGTGTTTCCTTTGTCAGCTCCACCAAGCACCCAGACTCTTAGAATGGTTTGGATGTTGCTTCACATTTGGCCCCAAAGCTGTGCCCAAGTTAATGACTTGGAAAAACATGTCATCATCCATGTAATCTGCAGAAACCAGAGCGAGCCCTGAATCAGGCATTTCCCCTGCAGAGGAAGCAGTCACAAATCCTGCACATTTTAACAATGTTTGCATTATTTCTCACAACTGTTTAATTATACCCTGTGTAAACAGATGGGCTTATTTGTTTGGTCCTAATAGTTACAAAATTTGGATTTTGTGCATACTGACAATTGTAAATATTTGTATTTGCCAAGTAATATTCTCTCCATTAAAAAATCTCCTTTATGCTAAAGAGAAAACTGGTTTACGTTTATGGAAACATACTATGGCTTTTTGTTCCCTTGTCTTTTTTTTTTAATAGCCAGAGGTATTCACAGATTGCTGGGTATCACTGGGGAGAGGGATGGAAACAAACCACAGAGCACTGTCACCCTCTGCTCAGAGCTCGGTTACATCTGAATGCACAGCTCCAGGTCTATGTCTTGAGGCAAACACGAGAAAAACAAAAACAAAGCTAGTCCAAATAAGATGGCTCCAATTCTCAAAAATGTGCAATTCCTTTAAACTGTAATTCCATGTTTAAGAATCTACATGAAGAATCCAAATTAAAGATGTGAGCAAAGATACAGAGGTAGATAATGCAGTTGTATTTGTAATGGATATTGGAAACAATTCAAGTGTACAATAATTATTAGTTAAATTGTGATGTATTCATCCCATGAAAATCTGTGCAGCAATTAAAAATGACAAAGTAGATTTTGTGGCAGTGGGGCTGAGCTATATCAGCAATATGTTATAAATGAAAAAAGGCCGATTACAGAAGACTATGAACAGCATGATCTCAGTTTTGTAAAAACAAAAACTATATACATATGGAAGTCTGGAAGACCTGACACCAAAATATTAATAGAATATATTTTGGGGTATGAGGACTATATATATTTTTATGTTCTTTGGGCTTTTCCAAATTTTCTGTAATGAGCATGTATTATCTTTATAATCACAAAAAAAACAAAAAATGAAAACAAACAAAAAGACAAAATAATATGATTTACAGAGGGTAGTCAGGTGACATAAGAAATCAAGGGGCTATTTTGTGATTTTTAACTCACTCATGCAAAAATACTAAGGGCCTACTGTATGTCAGTACAAGTGAAAATACAGAGGCTTTGAAAAATCAAGCTGTCCTGCTTTTGAAGGCTTCACAGTTTGGGGTGAGGGTATAGCTCAGTGGTAGAGCACATGCTTAGCATGCATGAGGTGCTGGATTCATCCCCACGACCTCCATTAAGGAGATAAATAAACATATAAACCTAATTACCTCCCCCTAAAAAAGAAGTTTACATTGTAGAAAGAAAGAAAGAAAAACAAACAAACAAACAAACAATCTAGGTTCTGAAGGCTTCACAATTTAGAACTGCACTGTCTACTAGAATGTTCTAGAATGATGGTAATATTCAATGCAAGTATTTCTTGGGCACTAAGAATGTAGTTAGTATGAAAAATTAAATTTTACATTTAATTTTAATTAATTTAAAGGTACATAGCCACATGTGGCAAGTGGCTTCATAGAAAAGACACATGGAAGGAGCTATCTAGTACACCACGTGCTAGAGAAGCAGAGAAAATGGAGATACTAGCTCTTCATAAAAAGCTTCTGAGAGGAGATACGTTCTGGGCGATGAGTCTAAGGGTGTAGTTAGGAATTCACGCTGGAGGGAAGAGAATTTCAGGCAAAGGATATTACAAGTGCAAGGACATAGAGTCATGACTGTGCCTGGCACTTTTAAGAAAGACAGAAAACAAAAAGCAAAACACAAAAGGACACCAGAAAAAGCTCGTGTCCCACTGAGAAAGATAGGGGGGATAAAATTTGGGCAACAAATCCAGTAATATTAAGATCTAGAGGAAGGAGTCATTTTGTTTCATCTCTGGGAGCATAGTGTCAATCAAACCTGCGAAAACCTGTCTCAAGGTAGGAAGAGCTCTCACTTTGTGCCAAGCACTGTACTGGAAGCTTTCATACGCTTTACCTCATTTAGTCACTACAGAAACCCGATTTTACTGAAAAGGAAGGCTCAGAGGATAAGTAACTGCCCAAGAACACACAGCTAGTAAGTGACTGAACTTGGATTCAGACTCTTGACTTGTCTAATTCTAAAGCCCTATTTCACTCTATCATGTTACCCCCACCCAGGAATATGTTTAGACAGAACATAGAAGCACTGGGAAACAATGCAGACCCTAAGAGATTATTTTAAAAGATAACATGGATCATTTCTAAACTCTAATGGTGACATCGCAGGAGACAACTGCCATCATGATAAATGAACTCTGGGTTGTCTGTCAAAGATAGTAGACTGAGTTAGACTCTCCCAGGTCACTATTTGAGGTGGTCTCATGCCATATGGAATGCTGCAAATTACTAGAACCAACAGTACCAAATTTGGTGCCAATATCCGTGCCTCCCCAGACCCAATTTACAAGGGCACCACCAAATGGCAAAATCTTGAGGTCCAGTAACCTATCTATGCTGCCTGGCAGCCCCCACTGGTGTAAACAGGTCTTGAATTTTCAAGGTCCCACTTTCTGGACCTTATTCAGATTCAACTCAACAGCCCTGAGTTAACTCCATCAACTGCCTATACAGTAAAGCTTCGCAACATCTGTTCTGTTCTACTTGTGGGAATTCCTGCGAGGTTTTCATGACATTGAACTCAGATTTCTCCCCCACTAACTAGGACAGCATCAGAAGGCCAGGAAAAACAGGGACATTCAAGAACAAAAAAGAGAGAGAGACTCTTTCTAACTAACTCTGTAGACATAAAATATCAATTCTCTGGTACCCCATGTATTAGAAATCTTCTGTTTCCAATAATGAATATGTTTGGAACCTGACCTCTCTGACAAAGCTGGTCTACCTCAACTTTGGACAGATGGATAAACCCAGAATACTTAAACTTGGCAAGGAATCACTAAATAGTTACACCCAACACAGGCAACGTAAAGCAGGGCTGCTGAAAGAATAAGAGAGCAGAGGAAAGAAGTGACTGTGTTTACCAGAAAAGCATTGAGGTTGTCATTATGAAAAAAGTAGAAATCAGAAAATTTCAGTTTTAGTGCTGTTTTCATTTGAATTATTTTATAGTTTATTGAGCATTGCAAGGATGGGCATGGGGGGAGCAGAACATCATTATATTTTCCAAAACTATGTCCTCTAAAGGCCTTGATTAGGCTCTGGTTCCAGCCCAGCAGAGCTAGGAGACAGGAACACCAGGACTTTAGCGGGGAAGACTAGCCAGATATTGGTCGCTTGGATCCTTAATGAACTGAATTCATTTTTCTGAGTTCTACTCCTTAGAGAAAGACAGTAAAATAGATGTAGCCTTAATACTTCCTAATGAAAGTAGCCTATTTGGTGAATATCCTCATTAATTAAAGGAGTAGGTCCTAGTGCTGATTTTTATTCTTTTAAAAATTGTTTATATACATTTTACATAAATTATACGTGTGACAAGTACAACCATTGTTTTAAGTACAGTCTTTTCCCTCTCCCATTTTTTGCTTCCCTCTTGCCTCTTCTCTCCACTCACATCAATGCTCACGCTGCCCGCCAGTAATCCTAGGTGCTACCCAGTGTGTGCTGCCACGTTTTACTGGAACACCCACACACACACACACGGGATGATAATATACATACTGTAGTGCATCTGCTTTTCTCATTTATTACCTCATGAGAATCTGTCCAAGCCAAGTGTATGGCTCTAAACCATTCTTTTTAAGGCTACAAAATCATTTCATGCTAGGACATCCTATTGCTCTAATGTGGACACTTTTTCCCCAGGATCCATTTATCAACTATGCTGTAATAAACGTCCTTGCAGTGTGCTGTTGTTCCTTGGGGGTGGATTTCTAAGAGTGGGATTGCTGGATCTCTTTGCTTTTTAAAAAAGAGACGTTTCTTTATTTTGCAAGTGACCTTGAGTACTCATTTCTCCTCCCTGGACCTCTGTTTTCTCACTGATAATGCATGCATGTGGAACTAGAGGTGACCTTGAACGTCCTTTGCAGCTTGTTTTAAACTTCTCTGCTTCTGCGCCTGCGCCCACTGCCCTGTGTTTTGCTGCAGTGAAGTGAAAATCATCACTACTGCTGACTCAGAAACAAGCGTCCTGCATGTCTGAGTCTCGGGATTTTGGATCTACATTTTGCACACAGACTAGGTGCTTAGCTGAACCACTGATTTCCAAGTAGACTCTTCTGAAACGCTACGGTGAGGGAAGCTTGCCCTGATTAGTTCGTTCCTCCTTGACACCTGAGGTCCAAAGGAGACCTGGGCAATGACGCTGATTACGAAGCTCTAAGGTCCTGCTGTGTATGTTGAGATCTACCTTGATCTAAACGGGACACACTCACAGCGGCCTCTGTGTTTGAGCACTTTTTCCAAAATGCTCTCCATTTTCTTTATTTTTGTTTTTTTTCTTGGGGGGTGGGAGGAAGTAATTAGGTTGGTTTATTTATTTTTAGAGGAGATACTGGGGATTGAACCCAAGGCCTCCTGCAAGCTAAGCATGCACTCTACTGCTTGAACTATACTCTCCCCCCTCCATTTTCCTTTAGTGAAGATAAATACTTGATTATTGTGTGACCAAACCACTGAATGAGGAGGGAAAATGTTGTACAATGATTGTCTACTTTGTAAGGCTTTCTATTTTGTGCATGTCTCCCCACAGTAAATCTTCTGGACCAGGGAGAAAGAACTGTTTTATCTGCTAAAATCTGAGGGGCTTCAGACAGATAATTCTTGCAGTCTGCATTCATAACAATCACTTATTGAAAGTACACCAGGCAGCTGGCCTCAGTCTAGGTACTTCACACGTGTACTCTCAGTTAATTGTCAAACAGCCCTTGAGGTTGGTTAATACATATTCTTATCCTCATTTTACACATTGAGAATTGCCCCCCAAGGTCACAGAGTTGAGGAGGTGGTGTAGTCTGTCTGCAGAGCCCACATTCTTAACACTGAACAACACTGAGGTGGAATTGGGCGGGAGTAGACAAGTGAGACAAAAATACCGTATGGCTTCTTGACTACCTTGGCAATGTCACCTGAAGCCCACACAGTCCTCGCATCCATCATCTAGAGGAGTTTTAGGTGTTTACACCTCCCACATCAAAATCACCTGGACACAGACATACTCTGGACCAGAGTCAACACAGACGTGGGCTCAGATCCTGGCTCTGCCCGCTGACCTCAGGCAAGTTTCTTCGCCTGTCAACTTAGCTGGGCAGCTGTTTCTCACCTGCTGCCCGGAGGACGAGAGGAAGCTGGCAAGGCAAGCGCCAGGCTAACAACAGAGCCAGGGCTTGTAAAACTCCGTTTCCTCTCCCTCTCCCCCTCTAGTGCGGAGGAGGGCAGCCTTTTGAACGCAAAAGGCCGCCCTCCAGGCCCTCTCCTGCCTCGGTTCTAGTTTACCCTCACCCCACCGTGTCCTGGCACAAACACTGGCGTTAGGGCTGCCATAGGATGGCCTCCTTTTCAGCAGACTCCCCTCCCCTGCCCCCCATCCCGTCCAGTGGACACAGGTTTTCAAAAATAGCTATTTGCTTAACTGAGGGCTGGGGGGGGCAGAGTGATGGAGGGCAAAATCAATTACTATTTTTCATCCTTGACAAAGTAATTAAGGCCATAGTGACTGGCTAATTCCGACCGAATGGCTGCGCGGTGATGGATGCGGATTTACAGCCCGATCGGCGGCGGTGCCCAGAGCCCGATTATCACTCGGAACAGGCGGCCGCGGAGGGCGGGGTGGAGGCCCGCGTCGGCAGGACTTGAGCCTTTTCTTCTGTTTTAATACTGCGGCGTCGTTCTCCGCGCGTCTCCAGCGCTAACACGCACCCGGGAGCACGACCAGCCGCCCCTGGCTTCCCCGCTCCCCCCCCAGCACGCTCTCCCCCGCCCTCGCGCCCGTACCCCGCTGCCAGGCTGGTCCCCGCCACTCCGCACTCGCCTTGGCTTCAGGGCGACCCCTCTAGGCCTCCCCGCTCCCCACCCTCCCTCGGCTCTCCACGCGGCACCCCCTCTGTAGAATCTTGCGGCTGAAAGTGGCGGGGGCGGGGTAGCCAAAGCAGCGCCTCCGCCACCCACCCCGGAGCCTGCGCGTCAACAGCCTCCCAAGGGCCTGACGCTCGTCGGGCCCCACGCGGGAATCCGAGCGCGCACTTGGCCGGGGAGGGCATGGCGGCGCAAAGTCAGGCCCGGGAGCTGAGCCAGGGCGCGGGGCGGCGAGCACAGCAGTACTCCGCCACCTCTGCCACTTTTCCTCGCTCCCTCCAGAGCCCGGACGTCAGTGCGTCCCTACTCGTCGGTGCGAGGGCTGCACGCTCGGTTGGCATGCGGCACTTTGCGGGGGCGGCTCAAATGCAAATTCTGAAAAGTGGCCCGAGACTATCCAAGTCGTGACTCTCTCTTGGAAGTCGGCCCAAGGCCCGAAGAGGGAGGCCTAGCCTGACCTAGGGGTGCAGCACAGGGCGCGGAAGTCAGGTACTGCAGGCCTGCCCTTTACAGTTCTCGCATCCTGATTTGGCTCCTTGGAAACTGGGAGCTGCTTCGGAAGCAGCGTTCGGCAGGCTCCCTCGGCTTTCCCCATGGCTCCCAGAGTCCAGGGTGTTTCCGAGCGCCCAGCATGGCCGGGATTCCTGGCCCCACCTGCTCTCCTGAGCCTCCTTCAGTGAGAGCCCACCACAGTCCCACCCCATGTTCCTTACTCCCCACTCCCCGACGTCGCCGGACTTCCCTCTGAGCGGGCCTCCTGGGAGAGCACGACCAGCCCGAGAGGGCCTGGTGGGAAGGGTTGGGAGATTCTCGAGGGTTCGAAAGTGACTTTCTGAGCCTCAGTTTCTCCAGCTTACAAACTGGGAGTTTCTCAGAGGCTGTTATAAAGGCTAAATGGGATAATTCATGGAAAGTCCTTGCACGATGGTTCAATATTGAGAGCTTAGTAAATGTTAAATCAAAACTACGATAAAAAGCGTCCTGAAGCTCTCAAGAAAGGTCTCTCCATGCAGACTGTGGACCCCCTCGGAGGGGCCAGGCGGCAGAGCCCGTAAGCAGAGGCATCCGAGTGCACTCGGGCGGCTCGGAAGGAGGCGGGAGGGGCAGTAGTGCCTTGGGCGCCCACTGCAATCTGCCGCCGCAGCCTCGCCGGTAGCCTTCGCGGCATTATCCTCCTGCCGCATGGGGACGGCGCAGTCAAGTGAGACGGCGCCGACCCCTAAGGCAGTGGGCCCGGCATCAGGGAAAGAGCAAAGTGCTTTCCGTAGCTCCCCTTCCCCAAAACATGGATTTCCCCCCAGAAAGGAGAGGAGGGAAGCATTGTGCCACGGATCCCCTGCTAGTCTCCAAGCCATTCCTTCTTTGTAAAGGTGTTTCCCCTTTCTTATGATTGTATCCATTGCTTTGTACCCGATGGAAAGTCCATCTTTGTATCGCCACGGCTTCCCTCACCCCAGCTACAATACCGTAGAATGTCCTCTTGTGGCATCCCAGAGGGCCGTCCCTGACGCCCGGTTGCCGGGATCGTGATTTGGAGGGTCTCTAAGACCTTCCGAGTCCAGATCTTTCCTGGCTGTGGTGAATTTTCATTGAGAGCGACCGGAAGAAAGAATAGATTTCATCTGACTTTGAAAATGACCTAAGAACCATGTTAGTGTTGAAAATAATTTCCTTTTTTTCTCCATATTTTCAGAGGAGATTAAAAATACAATGAGAATAGTCCTGATTTTACTCAGGAATTTCTCGTGTTAATGAAGATAAAATAGAAATGCAGGTATTAGACCTCAATTTTCAAGCGAAAACCCAAGATTCCCCCAACACTGGTTAACTGGGAAGATGGGCAGTGGGACTCTGAAGTCTGCATACACTCAAGGTGGGTCCAGCCTTATAAACACAGGACCCGTACAGCCATTGTAGATCTATGTCGTTTCGTCCAGACCCTTGATCGCTTTCGGGATAATGTTGCAGAATCCGCTGCCTGCAGATTTGGAGAGGCGGCAACGGGATCTAGTCGAAGAGAAAGACTGAAACATGACAGTGATTTAACTCCTTCCCCTGCGCCCACCTCGGCAGCCCAGTCCGCTCTGTTGGCGGCTGCGCCTCAGCTTGGGTGCAGTGGGACGTGTCTCTCCCATGTTTCCCTTAATTAGGAGGAGGCAAACTTCTGTCATCCCTCCCGCCGGCTTCGGTTTAGTAATCAGACCCACATGAGTCACGCTGAACACGCAGCCCCCTCCTGCCCGAGTGACAACTGGCCAGCGTACTTTCGGCTGTTGTCCCTTTAAAACTCGAATCCAAGAGGGTAATGATTTATCAAACTTGTATTATCAAGAAAATGTCAAACGAAGGGCACCTTGCTTTGCACTGACGCAAACTCGGCCTTTCCCAAGGAGATATAGGAAGCGCCTCTCTTGCTGGAGCCAAACCCAGTCTTGTCAATAGCTGGTTTCACTCTACCCGTTCAATCTGTTGCCCGTTTCAGACATGGTGAGTGTTTGCTTTTGTTCATGTAAGAGGAGAGGGGGCTGCGAGGGTAGGAAGGGCCGATTCGTTTTGGATATTTCTTTCTAAAGTGTTCTATGCATTCTGGAAGGCGAAGGGAGGACAGTTCTCACAGCCGTAGGTACACTGTACTTGTGAGCATCACCTGGGGTCGGGTCGGAGATAGGTTTCTGAGGCTGTGGACCGGAGAGGTTGGAGGAGCCCTCCAACCTCGCTATTCCGGGAACTGTCCTTGGTGCTGAAAAGCCAGGTGCCAGTACTGAAGAGCGTCTCTGTGGGTCCTAGAGGCTATTGAGATAAGAATGCTGGCTGGAGCAGAGGTACTTGGATTTGGTGTTCTAAATTAAGGAGTTCTAATATGTGCATTTGTGAAAGGATTAGACGAGAGAGAGGTGTGTGAAGGTAATATGATTATTCTTGCACTATAATAGTAATTACTGATACTAATATTTAGGAAGCCCTGAAAGACAGCACGAAGGGAGAAAGCGGGCAGAAAAACCACCGCTGGCAGTTATTTTCATTTGAATCTCAATTGGGAGAAATCAAGTTAAAATTAGTCGAGAGTTTTGGTTCCCAAGCAAAAGTGTAGGGGCATGAAAGATGTGAGACTGTCGTGAATTCCTGGGGGATGGGGAGGACCAAAAAACTTTGCCCGTTCTTTTACATATCTGGAAATCTGGAAATGAATGTAGGTTGTGTAAGATAAACCCAGTTACTACCTTATATTTTAAGTCTGGTTTATTACTGTTCTTGTGAGGTTGTCTTTACTGTTATTTTGGTCCCAGCCTTTGCTACCTGGTGGGTGGGGTAGGTTTTGGAACGCTAAAATTTGCACAACCGATTTGGCCTCAAACATTCGCAGGTGCCAGGGCATCAGCTTTTGTGGCCGCAGCTTGTCTATCGCTTATAAAGGCGGAAAAAAAAAAAAAGCAATGTGCATTGTTGAATGACAAAGGAAATGGGGCGGAAAATTAAAGAATCTTTCTACAATGGTGATGGGGACGTGGGCACCCTACAGCCGTGATTTGAAATCCAAAGAGGACGGGAGCTCATAGCTGTAGGGCTATTTCCACCCTCTACTTCTTCCCTTCCAAAAAACATCTCTGCATCTTAGTTCATCCTCTATTAGGGAGGAGAATATTAGCTTCTTTATGTCATCTAGTTATCGACGAGACAGACGGATTGAGAAGTACTGATTACAGGTTTTCTCGGAGAAGAAAAAAAATCCAGATTCCAATTTATTCCCTCCATATTGTGTCTGGACTTCAGTTGTGAATGTCTCTATATGTAGATATAGATATTTTTTAAGCTGCTGTGACTTTTTTTTCTTTTTCGCACGAACTTCACGTTGTGTTTGCAGGATTGCAGTGCTTCCAAGGAAATGAATAAACAACCAGCCAACAGCCTGGAGGCGGCAGTGGCGCCGGGCCACCACGATGGCCCGTGCGCGCCCAGGACGAGCCCGGAGCAGGAGCTTCCCGCAGCCACCGCCGCGCCGCCGCCGCGTGTGCCCAGGTCCGCTTCCACCGGCGCCCAAACTTTCCATTCCCCCGACGCGGGAGCCTGCGAGGCCGAGCTGTCGGGAGTGGGGGATTGCAAATTCAGTAGCCCGCGGGCGCTGGCGGCCTCGGCGGCTCTGCGGGACTTGAGCGAGGCGCATGGTGCGCAGGCCGCCCCTCCTTCAGGGGGCGCCGGGCCCGGCAACGCGCTGCATTGTAAGATTCCGGCCCTGCGTGGCCCAGAGGGGGATGCGAACGTGAGTGTGGGCAAGGGCACCCTGGAACGGAACAATACCCCGGCCGTAGGCTGGGTGAATATGAGCCAGAGCACCGTGGTGCTGGGCACGGATGGAATCACGTCCGTGCTCCCGGGCAGCGTGGCCGCCGCTGCCGCCCAGGTAAGCAGGTCGCGCTCGAGCCGCACCGCCTCCCGCTCCCCAGCCGCGGGAGAGGCAAGCCAGGCCGAGGCGGGTGCACGTGTGCTGATGGGGAGACCGGTTGGCAGTGCCAGGTGATGGATGCGGGAGGCAGCTTTGGGGCTTCGGTAACTCGCGCTGCGCTAGGGTCGCCGGTTCAGGGTGCGAGGGCTGTAGCGACCTTGCCAGAGGGATCTCGACCTCAGGAGCTGCCGCTGCTCTTCCCTTCCCAGCCTCAGTGGTAGCGGAAACCCAGGTGTAGATTCATTAAGCAGTTGAGGCATTTGGATTCTTACCCCTTTATGCAGACAGGACTCCCCCTCTTGCTAACGACTAATTTCTTAGTTTAAAAAAAAAAGGAGAAGAAAATATAGAGAAAAACGTGGGGGGAATAATACTGTAAGTCCTGTAGCCTTTGCACTGCGAGTTACATTTATCACACGAGAACTCACGTGATGAGAGGTGGTTTACATGAGGCCACTATTAAGTTTAAGCCTCAGGGCAGATCTTTTGCTCAGGGCCCCTTCCAAAACCCAGTACCTAACTTTGTATATTTATATTTATATATATATTTCCCTTAAAGTACCTCTCTCAACTGTATAAGCTTCAGGCCCCATAAACCTGGATTCACCCCTTGCATTTGAGCCTTTACTCTCAACCAGAGGCACAAAAAAATCCCATAGAGCAAATCCCATTCCTGGGTTATGGATGAGACATCTGTTACTGGTGGTCCCTCTTCCATCTCCCTCCAGTCTCGCTCCCTCCTTCCCTGATCTCTTCTTTCCTGTCTTGTGTCACTTACTTCAGCTCTTCCTTCCCCACTGCCACCTTTCCACTGTCTCCTCTCCTCCCCTGGGCTCAAGGGCTAAGCTTGTGAATCCAGCAATGGGGTCTTGAACCAGAGCATCTGCCTGTGTGAAATCTAGGGCTCATATAGCCCTTCTCAGTTTCTCCAGTGTTCGTACACACACACACACACACACACACACACACACACACACGCCCACACACGCCCACACTTATCCACACGCACACACAGCAGGACTAGAAAAGAACATAAACCTAGGATTTCCCAGTCACCCTTGCTTTTCGGGTCCACGCATGGAGCGGCCAGCTGTGTGCATTAACTGCCTGTGACAGCCTGTGCCCAACCGTGTGACCCCAGGTGGAGGCAGAAAATTTGTTTCACATGCCTTGCTTAACCTCCGCACTGCGACAAAGGAGCCGGAACTCCCACCCTTTCTAGCTCTGGAAGAACTGGGGGTGGGGGAAGGCTGGAGGTGGTATGTGTAGGGAGGAGTGCAGCGGGATGTTGAAGCTGTTCAGTAGAGAGATCAAGCCCTTCCTTCGCCTGTTTTAGCTTTGCCCACCTTTCTGATTCTTGCCTTTCTGACACCCACTTTCACTCTGCTTCTCTCTCCCCAAGACTTCCTTCCCATCTTGGCAGCTGCTTCTTTATCCTCCATGGCCCGTGGAACAGTGTGGACATGCCAAGTTGCTAGACTAGGAGGTGGAAGGTGACTGAGTAGGTGGAAGCCAGGCAGTGGCTTGGGTCCCTGGAAGCTTTGTGTGATGTCTGGGTGTCCCAGATGTTTTCTGGGTTTATTCAAGATGGCTTCAACCATAGCTTTTTCTGCTTAGCAGTGGAGAACCAGGGACTGCCCCAAGAAAGCATCTTAGTGTGAGCTTGGAGACGTGAGCCTCAAAGACCTATAGACTGCTGGAGCTGAATGGTGCCTCAAGGGATAGTGATTCTGAGCCCCTCATTTTACAGATGGGTACACAGAGGCTCAGAGAGAGCTAGTGGATTGCCTGGGTTTATCCAACTGCGTAATAGTAAAGTTTAGACCAGAACACAAGGTTTTTGATGTCCTGTCTCTTTCCATATCTGCTTTCTTTGTTCTCCCTCTTCTTTCACCCCCACATCTTCCTCCTTCTACCTCCCTTGCCCTAGTGCTGAAAGGTGCCCCCCTTCAATTAGCTGACCAGGCAGATTCTGCCCCTAGGCTTTAGAGAAAGTGAGTCAGGGGCTCTGGCTGGCTTCAGGCATTGCAGCTCTTTTTCTGGCCTTAGCATAGGCTCCAAAAAAAGAAAGAGCTGAGGAAGGGGTGCGTTGAGGAATTTTGGGGGTAGGGGTTTGTTAGGGACGTGCTTGCTGGGGATGATCTAGGCATGATATTGGGGGCCTGCTTGCCAGAGAACTCTGGGTCAGGGATTGGGGATGGGGATGGAGGGACCTGCTTGCAATCAACCCACAGGTTCAAGGTTGGGGAAGGCTGCTTGCTGGTGTGACCTGACTGCAGAACTGGGGAAAGAGGGCTTCAGGAGTCTATGGATCTTCAGATCAGAGTTGGGAGCCTGCTTGCTGAAAAACTCTCAGTGCAAGGTTGAGGGGTCGGGGCCCTGCCTGTAGATGCATCCTCTCTTCAGAATTGGGGTCCTGCTTGCCGATGCATCCTCGGTTGAATAGTGGGGGCCTGCTTGCTGGGAAGGACCCTCAGCAGGGGGGGAGGGGTGGAATGGGGCCTGCTTGCGTACCTACCCGGGGCTCTTATCCGACCATGTGCTTTTCCGCCCCCAGGAGGACGAGCAAGGGGATGAGAATAAGGCCCGAGGGAACTGGTCCAGCAAACTGGACTTCATCCTGTCCATGGTGGGGTATGCAGTGGGGCTGGGCAATGTCTGGAGGTTTCCCTACCTGGCCTTCCAGAACGGGGGAGGTATGGCTTTAACACTCTTTCGGCCTGCGGCATGGTGGGGCGGGCACTTGTGGGTTGGCTGGAGACCCAGAGCCCCAGGACAGGAAGAGCCGAGAGGAGGCTCAGGGCAGCCTCCTCATGCTCCAGCTCCATCCCCTGTAGGCATCTGTGCAAAGTCAGAAGGCAGGAGCTACACAGACTAGATCCATGAGGCTTTTATCTGGAGTTGGAGCTCCGGGAAGAAGTGGGTCCTCAGGACCACCCTCCCGCCCCCCACACTGGTCTAGCCTGATTCACTTGATCATTGACACGAGGAAGTTCAAACCCTAATTTAGCCTACAAGTATTTCCGTAGCCACCACACTCAGAGCACCTAAACGACTTTAGAACCAGGAAATGTGCAGTCCTGGACACTGAATGAAGGATGTCTTAAGATGATAACCTGGAAGTCTGGGCCTGCATAGGAGACACTGGGAATGGGTGCTTGGGTCGTGCGGAAAGCAGGATGCAGGTGAAGCAGGAGGTGGGAGCCTGGAGGGGCTGGGGTTGTGCTCTCAAGAGTCTATTGCTGGGGGAGGGTATAGCTCAGTGGTAGAGTGCATGCTTAGCACGCACGAGGTCCTGGGTTCAATCCCCAATACCTCCATTAAAAACAAATACATAAATAAACCGAATCCCCCCACCTAAATAAACAAACAAACAAATAAGTAATAAATGCTCAACACTGTAAAAAAAAGTCTATTGAAAGTACACACACATGCATCCTCTTGGGCAAGAGCAGAGCATATTTGACTTTAGCAAAATCGTTTAGCAAAAGTGGTTTCCGTTTCAATTGTCCTAACTGGGTGGAAGGAAAACCATTTCTAAATTGGGGAGGATGCCGGTTAGTCAGGCACCAGCTGCCAGGCCTCTAGGATCCAGTGTACCTCTCCTGTCCCCACCGAAGAGGGACTTGGCACAGTCAAGGTCCCCTATGCTTGCCTTCCAAACGTTGAGGTGCCACCTGGCGGGGTTAACTGACAAGTCAAGGAATAGGAATCTGCACCTAGGATTCCCTTTCACAGCCTCTCAATTGGAATAAAGAGACCAGAAGTGCGTCCCTCTCCCCATCGGGTTAGGCAGCTTCAATTTTTGTTTTTGGACTCCTGGGTAGGCTCGAAGAAGCACAGGGATGAGGGACAGGTGCTGCACCACGTGACGAAGAAAACGGAAAAATATCTTATCACCCCTCCCCCAAATTCCAAATTAGGACACGCTGACAAGTATTTATGAGGAGTACAGAGTGTTTGCAATCAGAGGTGCCCTGGAAACAGAAGAGCGCAGGCTGGCCACTGGCAAATGGGCGCCCCAGCTGTGTTTCCGCTTGATTTTCTGCAGGGAGTCCCCAGACCAGGGCGCAGGAAGTGGGCTGGAGGTGCTGTAATAAGGTTTGCAGTGCCAGGAAGGAAGCAGGACACCGAGGATGGGGGTGGGAAGGGAGTCCCAGTCAAGGGAGCGTGGCAGCTCTGCAGCCCCACTGCTCAGCTGGACACATTGGAAGGGGCCCGCACTTTGCTCGCAGGATCTGCTAAGTGCTGACCAGGAGCTGCGCCCGGAGTCTGGCTCCGGGCCCTCCGCACGGTCGGAGATCGCCCTTCCTCACTCCCAGGAGCAAAAGAGAAGGATTACACAATCCACACACTTCAAAAGCACTTTCAGGGGAGGATTAAGCAAGATGACTGGTTTTACTCCCCAGCAGTCCATAGCCTTCCTCGTGGGGAGAGGTCCTGGCAGGAACAGCCCTTCCTGCAGAAAGAGTGG
Source organism: Vicugna pacos (assembly GCF_048564905.1). NCBI lineage: Eukaryota > Metazoa > Chordata > Mammalia > Artiodactyla > Camelidae > Vicugna > Vicugna pacos. Next base: position 41,584,563 of record NC_132996.1, read on the forward strand.
ACAAGAGAAAGTGCAGCTTTCCTTCTGTCCAGCCTGCTGGCATCTCGAGTCCTTGAATTGGTTCTGACTATGCAAAGCATTTTCTGGTCCAAAACTTTTCAAAGATCAGGGCTCTTCCCCAAGCCCTGCCCCCGACTCCCCCAAAACTCAAAGAATCCTTGGAGATAAAGAACCCAGAGAAGCCTCAGCCAGTCTCTGGAGGCCTGCCAGCTACTGTTGCCTAGACTGGGCATTTTGGGGAAGAGAGAGATGAAGGATCAACACCAGGGGCCCACAGTCTAGATAAGACACCCACATAAATATTGCCAAGTGTTCAGCCCCTGGGGAGAGGTACTGTAGGAGGACAGAGAAGGGAGACTTCCTGGAGGGGAGGCATTTGAGTTGCCCTTCAGGGATGGAAGGGACTTCTAAGGCAGAGAAGGAAGTTGAGTGTGTGTGATGGCTGTGGTGGTGAGGAAGGGGATATCCCGGCCACCTGTCTGGCCAAGCAGGTCCAACCCTGGGTGGCAGGTATGCAGGTAACGTAAGTTGAAGGCTCCTGGAAACTACCTTAGCAGATTTTAGATCCTTGGAGGGCTGAGGTGCCAATGAGATTTCACCAGTCAAAGGTGTAGATTTGTTGAACGCTGGAAGGGCTTCATTTGGGGATGTTGAAGTACTAGAATAAGAAAAAGAAAAAAAGAGACAGAGACAAGAATAAAACTCAACCAGTGAATCTCTTAAATGTCCCGGGGTGCCTGTGCTTGAGCTGGAATACCAAAACTTCTTGGAGAAGGAGAGGGAGCCAGCTGCCTCCCTGGAGAGGGCGGGTGGAACCCTCTGGCCTGGACCTCCTGGGGCTCTCACCTCCTGCTCTCTCTTTCCAAGGTGCTTTCCTCATCCCCTACCTGATGATGCTGGCTCTGGCGGGGCTGCCCATCTTCTTCCTCGAGGTGTCCCTGGGCCAGTTTGCCAGCCAGGGGCCGGTGTCCGTGTGGAAGGCCATCCCAGCCCTACAAGGTGAGTCCCCCTTCCTCCCTGTTTCCTCAGCCCTCCCCTGCCCTCTCTGGCACCACGTGGTCCCAGAGAGGGAGATCTGTTTTGTAATCTGGAGAACCCACTCCCTCCTTCTTTATTTGATCCATTCCACCTCTGGGGCCCCCTGAAGAATGGCCCAAGCTCGCCTCTGGCATCTTCTGTTCCTGACAGAATGCCTCAGTGTAGACACAGAGTCCACTCCAGGATTAGCAAATCCATCTGTAAGAGAGCGCCAAGACCTAGGTCCCCACCCTGTACCCAACTGTAAGAATCCCACAGAATGCGATTTGGGTGGAGTGAACCCCTGGAACTTTTGCTTCCGCAGGCTGTGGCATCGCAATGCTGATCATCTCCGTCCTAATAGCCATATACTACAATGTGATTATTTGCTACACACTTTTCTACCTGTTTGCCTCCTTTGTGTCTGTGCTGCCCTGGGGTTCCTGCAACAACCCTTGGAACACGCCAGAATGCAAAGATAAAACCAAACTTTTATTAGGTAAGTTTGGATATACCTACGCAAGGTGAACTATTCATTCATTCATTCATTCATTCAGTCAGTCAGTAAAGATTAACTGAGCACAAATTATGTTTGTCAGGTCCTGTGCTAGGCGCTGGGGGCACAGAGATTAAAACCAACATCAAATTTAGTTCTTTCCAATATTTAAGGAGCTCATGACCTAAAGGAGGGGTACTCGAATTTTTGTTTGCTCATGAATAGCTGGATATTTGTTAAAATGTAAAATTACAAGCCCAGCAGATAGCCTGATTTACTCGATTTGGATGCGGTTGGGAAATCTGCATTGTAGTGAGGTCCTCAGGTGACTCATTTGCATGGTATAGTTTGTAAAACAATGAGATATAGAGTCTAGGAGAGGGATACATCGGTTCCTGGGTCCACATTTGACAAAATGCTGTCCAGTGCATGGGATAAATACAAGAACAGACACTTAGGCTGAGGACCTCTGATCAAAATGTCCATAATGCAGTACCTTGGAGAGAGCAAGGCTGCCTGGGGAGGCGGAGGGTCTTCCTGGAGGATGATCCTTCTGACCTGAAATCCACTGGGACTTGAGGACTTGGGGGACCTGTCAGTTTGCTGGGTCAAAGGCAGGAAAGTGATGGGGAGGAGGAGCACAGGGGCGTGGCTGGCAAGGCTTCTGATCTGTAAGAGGTTTTTGCCCCTGATAGGAGGTGTGTTTGTTTGGGTCAGGTGACTTCTCTTCTCTGGATCTCAGTTTTCCTCATTTGAAAAGCAGAAATAATAAGAATCTTCTTCATCTTGCTTACCTCACAGGATTGCTGGAAGGAGAAAAGAACGGGAAGATGTGATAGTAGTTGGGAAAGTATACAGAGAGAAGGTGCTAGCGTCAGTTGCCTTTCATGGGCACCAGTAAGCATGTAGTTTCTTCTTCCCCTGGCAGATCTTTATTCCCCTTAAGCCGTATCTGGCTGAAGTCAGAATCCTGTGATCTCTCTATGATTGATTCTCAGTGTGTTGTTCTCCCAAACCAGCTCTTTCACCTTGACAGCCTGCACACTGCAGAACTAGGACATAAGGCTTTGACTGTGTAGGAGAGAAAGGTGACCCTTCCCTGCCACCCCCCCAGAGAGATGCACATTCTGAAAGGCAGTAATTCACACTGGTGTGTTTTTACACACATGTGCATGTACGTACACACCACATCCAGCCTCCACCTGGCGAGGCTTTGAATGAGACTGCAGGAGAGCTAAAGCTAGAGTTCTGTGCCCATCAAATTCAAACACAGTGCCCCTGAAGTGCTCAGGAATGGGGGGATGGGGATTTGTGGGGTTCCCAGGTGTGTGGCCCACTAGTGGAATGATGAAGTGTACGAGTCCCTAGACTCTGGGCCTCAGTGCCCTCAAAAAGATGGTCAGTCTTTATGCTCTCCATGTTGATGGAGTCTTGACTTAGAGCAGTGGCTCCTGGCGCAAGCTGCTACACATTAGAACTGGCAGAACTAGCAAATCAAGACCTCACTTAAGGTCCACCCCAGACCAATTAAAGTGGACTGTCTGGGATTGGAACCCAGGAATCTGTCATTTTACAATTTCCCAGGTGCCCCCAGGGGTAAGGACGGCAAGGTAGGAGTTTGCCCACATCCCTTAATTAGGCTGCCCTTAATGATTTTTGGAGTGGAGTGCCCACCTTCTTTGCCCTGCAGTCCTTAGCAGCTCAGAGTCACCTCTGCAAAGCTGCTGTCCGAGAGAATCCCACTCGGAAAGACAGCTGTTCACAGACAACCAACCGTCTGCTACCAGAATGGATTCCCCCAAATGGTGGCCATTTTGGCAAAGTGCATTTTCCAGGATGTGGGGTCTGGAATGGAGAAAAACCTCAAGGGCACCCCCGTGCCCTGCCTCTCCTTTCCAGACCATGTCTGGGAGGGGAGTCACTTTCCAAGGGCGTGCCTGCTGGAGGAGGGCTGTTGCCTTGATTCAGCCTCCCGGGAAGTTTCCCGGGGCACTTCCCTCAGGGACCACGTGGTCCTGAGCTCTATGGTAGACCTGGGATTTGACCCTAGGTTGCCTGCCTCCCAAGGCTATGGTCCTAACCACCATGTTAAATGCTTCCCAGTCTACAAAGCAGCTACCTGAGTGATGTCTCCATGGTTCCTATTAAGAGCCCTATGTGTGCTGAAGGGCAGGGGACATGATCATTATTTCACAGGTCTAAGGCCTACACTCGAAGGCTTAGAGGGTGGAAGTATCAGGACATGACTTTCAGGGTAGAGCCAGCACAGGGATTTGGGTCTCATAACCAAATTCTCTGCTCATCCAGCATTCTCGAAGTTTCTACCCTATCAGTTCTGGCAGAATGACATCTGTCCAGGTGTCCCCTACTGCTGTTTGTAGCTATGATTCTAGGGGGTGAAAGGAAAGCTTGTTTAAACAGTAGTTTGACTTAGTAATTCCACTTCTGGGGATCCATCTTAAGGGGAAAATTCAAGACAGAGGTAAGGACTATATGAGATTGTTCACTGCAGCCACATTTGCAATCTAGGAAAACGCTAGACACACTTAGACATGTAACAAAAATTCAGTAATTCCATGGTTCAAATAAATTATGGTGCATCCATAGGATGAGGTATTGTATGGTCATTAAAAATAAATATTCTTAAGATGTAGGGAAATTGTCAGCATGTTGTGTTAAATGTAAAAGCAGGATGCAGATTTGTAGTATAATTTCATTTTTACTAACAATATATGCTGGCTAGAAAACATACAGAAAGGTGATACCCTGAATGTTAACTGGTAGATTTGGGCCATTTTTTTTTCCTACATTTTCTATCAGGGATGTGTGTTTATTTTATAGTTGGAGACTATGTTTGTATATGTATGTATACGTGTACGTGTATACATATGTATCTATGGTATGTGTTTTATTTATTTATTTATTTTACAGCAAGCTGAGCACAATGGCTGGGCCAGGCATGTGGGTCGGGGTGCCCCTGGTTTTGTGGAATTTTTAGTCTGGTTCACACTATCCCAGGGAACACAAAAGGCAGAGTAAAGACATTATATAGCTAAGCACGTTGTTGTCGACTGGTACAAGCCATAAAAACAATGCAAGCTCTGAGCAGAGAGAGACAATGGACATTTTTCACTCTGATTAGTCCCTGGAATCATACGGACAGGCCGTGCAGACCTTCTCTCATTCTTAGGCAGTGCTTTAATTTTTTGGGCTTGTTTGTTAAAAATGGGGGTGTCGACCCCCCTTTCTTGGTTCAGCCCCTGCATCTGTTCCTCACGGGGTCATCCACGCATGACCGTGTCCCATTCCTGGGGCCAGGCGACCCCTTGCAGAAGTGTTGATCCTTGGGGCCCTGGGATGACTTAGAAAAGGGGGTGCTGGCCTGACTCAGAGACACAGGCAGCTTTGTGGCCCACTGCTCTACCGGACAAGACAGGTGCCCGGACAGCAGGGTCTCAGGCTGACTCCCACGTGGCCATTCTGAGACAGGCTTGTTTAAGAAATGGAAAAACTCCCTCCCTGGTGCAGTGTTCCACAAATGACCTTCCTGGCTCACCCCTGTCCTCACAACCCGATAACCACCCTACGCTATTACAGAGGACGGCGGGTCCCAGGAGAGTGGGGTAGATCGCCTGCCATGATGACCTTCACTCATAGAGGAGTTTATCCCGTCACCCCGCAGCTCTGCTGGGGACATACTGCCAGGGAGCCCTGCCTCACCTACTGCCGGGGATGCCAGGACCCTGTACCTGCCCCAGCCCCGGGCAGAAGCCCTGGTGCAGTCCATCGGTAGAGGCTGAGTTTGCCACACATTTCTAAGGTGTAGGTTGTAAGAGAGGTGGTCTGTCTTGGGGGCACTCAGCCCCCCCAGGTATCTGTAATGTCTAAGGGCTAATCCATGCCCTGCCGAGTGAGACCAGGGACTGTTCTGTGAAACTGGGAGCTAGCTGGGTCATTTCAAGTGGGAACAATATAAATACCATTTCTATTTCTGGAATGGCTTAATTTTCATTAGAACTTTAATTAAATGGTTCCTTTTCTCCCTGGCCTTTCCTGGGCTTTCATTTATTAATCATTGCCCGCGTAAAGAGAATCCCATTCGAACAGCTTCCAATTCAGCACGATCCTTATCGCCGTTCTTTGTTCAGGGTTGCTGGGCCGGAGCTCACTGATGGTCTTGGCCATTATTTCCTTTGCTGGCAGACCTGGAGGCGCAGTGCGCTGGGAAGCACGCTTCTGCCGCCCAGTGGCAGGAAGGGATATTGCGGGAGGCTCGAGGCTGCAGGGAGCCGGGCTGCAGTGCCGCAGGAATGCAGGAACGCTGTGACCTTGCGCTGCAGCAGCGAGCGAGCGGTGATCCAGAGAGGCTCTCTAGGGATGCTGCTCGCGTGCTTCTCAGTGGCAGTTTTGGAAGCAAGCGATTTATCGTTTGCCCGCATTGTTTGCGATCTCGTCCATCTTAGGGGATGGACGTACTTTTTGGCAGGAGGGCGAGAAATAACTTCTGTGCTTTACATACAGAAGAGGGATGTGGATGGTGCTTTGTCTTCATTCAGGTCGCTGCTGGGGGAAGCAAATGCTTCCTCAGTAAACAGCTGATAGTTATTGGGTCAGAATCCCCCTGAAACTCTTTGTTATTTGATTAAAGAAGATAATGCTGAGTAACAAGGTATTTTGAGGACTCTGAAAACGGTGGTTCTTGAAACCTGGAGACATTTGGCAATGTTTGGGTTGTCACAGCGGGGGGAGGGGGTAGATGCTCCTGGCATCTAGTACACAGAGACCAGAGATGCTGCTAATACCCTGCAATGCACAGGACAGCCCCCCGACCCCCACCACAGAGAATTTTCTGGTCTCACGTGTCAGTAGTACTGCCGTTCAGAAAACTCATGTCTGAAGAACTAGTCAGAGGGAAGGAATTCTTATAAGCACAGTTTTAAATTTTATCCAGTATCCTGAGATATCCTGGGGGGGGGGGATGTGCGGGAGGCAGGAGATAATCTATGGCTGGCAGGTGGGATGAGAGACGATGCTGGGGACTAGAGATGCTCACCCCATGAAAAGGTATAATAATGATGGTTGCGTTATGGCTAAATTTTATTGAGTCCAACTGTGTGCTAGGTATTGCATGAAATTTTTTCATTCACAGTCTCACTTAATTTGATTCTTGCAACAGACTTCAAACTAGATACACTATTATGAGGCTTGGACAGATAAAGGAGTTTGTCTAAGCTCTCAGGGCTAGAATTCCTGAACCCATACATAGTCTTACCCGCTTTACTGTTCCAGAGGCATAAATTGTGAGTCCATGCACCAGATCTAGGCTGCATCTGCTTTTTAATTTTCTTTTTTTTTTGGTCCACAGTATTTAAAGACAATTTGGCCTTATTTCCAAGATTTTAAAATGGAGACATTTCATACAAATATCCGGATTTTCTGCATCTTTTTATCAAAACACCTGGAAAAGCATGACACTGATTGGCTGGTACAGTTGTCCCTCAGTATGCACAGGATTGGTTCCAGGGGCCCTTGTGGATACCAAAATCTTTGGATGCTGAAGTCCCTTATATAAAATGGCATAGTTCAATGAAAACAGTATTCAACCAAGCACCACTGAAATTTCAATCTGCAGTTGGTGAATCCTCAAATATAAAACACGTGGATACAGAGGGCTACTGTATGCTCTGTTTTGCCACAGTCCTCACCACTCCTTTTTACCTTCCACTTTATACCTTTCTTATTTGTGTCACTAACCTGGTTTCTGAAGGTGTCTGAGTTTATGTTCCCTGCTCTCTGCTTCCCAGTAGAGTGGTTCAAAGCATGGTCATCAAAGAGGGACTGTTCGCCTCCTGGTTCTGCTGTGTGACCTTGGCAAGGAAACCACACTTCTCTGTGCCTGGTTTCTTTATCTGTAATATAGTGATAATAACAATGCCTGCCTCACGGAGGTGACGTGAGGCTCAAATTAGGTTCATGCATTAAAGCACTAAAAACGGTACAGGGTAAGTGACTAGTGAGTGTTAGTTATTGTTGTTATTGTTACTTCTCATTCCTTTATAAGATAATATCCTTTGGCATTAATCCTGGTGGGCTCTTTACCGAAAGTGTCTGTCAGGCTATCAGAGAGACATTGTAATATGGTCAGAAGGACTTCGGTTTCTGCCTCATTTAAAATGAGGCACCTCGCAGGTTTTATCAGACTTAATAATGGATAAAGGGTCCAGCATGGTGCCTGACAGACGAAGACTCACCTGGCGGTTCCCTGTCCCCATCCCAGCCTGGGTCAGGTTTCTCACCCTCAGCACTATGGACACTATGGACAAAAAAAAAAAAAAAAAAAAAAAGTGAAAAAAAGAAAATCAAGTGCTTGCCATGTAGAGATGCTCCCTCATTACTGGGCATTGCTGGGGATACTGGGGGCTCTGGGATGAATAACATACAATTCTGAAGTTCATTTGCATCAAGGTTTGCGCCATTAATGCCTTTCCAAAGTTACTCTTCAATATTTGGCAAATGTTTTGGCTTTTGTTTTTCAGTTGCTAGAAAGATACAGGTGTCTGTTTTCTGTACAGATTTCGCTGTGTTTTCATTCCGTCCTCTTCTAAACAGATTCCTGTGTGATCAATGACCATCCCAAAATACAGATCAAGAACTCAACTTTCTGCATGACTGCCTATCCCAACCTGACGATGGTTAACGTCACCAGCCAGGCCAATAAGACATTTGTCAGTGGGAGTGAAGAGTATTTCAAGTAAGATTTTTTTTTTTAGCTTTCTAAGAGAAACCCAGTGAATTAGTGTCTATCCAGTTTGTAGACTAGAGGTGTGAGTGGCCTGAGGGATGGGTGGCCTCCCTCTGCACCCTCCCTACCAGCTCAAGTGATCAGGGAGAAAGATTTTTTTTTCCTCTGGTTTGGCTTCTGAGAGCAGATTGCTGTGCCCTGTGGTCCCAGAGAGGAGAGGTGGCTGATTGCTGGTGGGGACAGAATTGGTGCTTGCTGCTCTAACTCATGATGTTGACGACAAAAGCATTGCTAAACCTTCATCCGCTCTGATCTAAGCAGACCTTCAGTTAACTAGGTTTTGTTTTGTTTTGTTTTGATTTTTGTCTGCATTTGTGAAGGAAAGAGAGGCAAAAAGTAAGAAAACAAGTCATAGTCAATGATGTAGTTTAAAGAAATAATTCTTTCTATCTCTCTTTCTCTTTTAAAACAATTGTGTCTTAGTTTTGTATTTTCTACCTCCATTTTGCCAGGCATTGAGGAGTGAGGTTCAGGGATACTAGGAAATCCTCAGCCACCATGGGAAGATTCAATAACATTCATGGAGCAAAAAAAGAAAAAAAAAAGAAACAAACAAACAAAAAAAGAAAAAATATTCATGGTATTATTTAGTAAGGGAAGTAAATGTAGACAGACTTCAACAGAGGGTAAATAAAGAACATTCTCTAGTTAAGCCTTAGGTTGGGGGCTGTAAACTCAAATGGGCTCAGGGGCTTGGCAGGGAGGTAAACAATAGAGAATGGTGGGGACTGTGGCAAACTGGAGGGGATGTCTGACCCATGTAGGGGAGGTGCCAATGCTCAGCTCTAACAGTCCCTGTTTTGTGGGAGCGTGGGCCAGTGCTACCAGAGCTTCCATTTTATAAGAAAACTTGGAAATAAGGTATGAATTTTGGGGTGTCTCTCCCACTTTAAATGTTAGCAAACTAATTCAGGTGAAACACTGGGGTCAAATAAAATGCATTTATCCATACACCCTTCATTTGTGGCCTTCACTGAGATAACAAGCAGTGTTACTACTCCCCCCACTAGTTCTCCCAAGTGCCGTTAGTTCTGCTTCCAAATTTTCTCCCCTCCATGGACTCAGAGGTACACGGTTGTTTGCTGTAGAACAGAAGGGGGGGTTAGGCTGAATGACGAGATGATCCCCTTCGAAGAAGACGTAGGAACAGTGAAGGTGGGCCTCGATTCTCCCTGAGCACTGAGAAAGGAGTCTGACCTGCCGGTGCAGGAAATCTGACCATGGAATCCACGTGTCAGGTGAACTGTAAAGCGACTGGCAAATCTGCCTTTGGTGGCTTTACTAACCCTCTGGGACCAATCTCAGTTTCCAAGAGGGGGTGTTATCAGGAGCGTCTTGGGACCCGTCTGAGGTCTCTCACTGGATCACAGAGTAGTTGACGTGGCCGAGGTGCCGTGGAATTGTGGACCAGATGGTTTGCCCATGGTGGGGTGGGGACATGGGTGGAGGCTTTTCATTGCTTGGGAACGATGGTCCCTAAGATTTGGGATCCCAGGCCAGTTCCACCCTTGGTCACTTCTGCTCACCTCGTGAGCTCAGGGTGCCCCTGAGGTTCAGACTGAAAGGGGCTCTGTTCCTACAGAGTGGGGCTACCTCTGTTCTTGTGTGCTGCAAAATGGCCTCTCACAGCTGCTCACTAGCTGGCTGGAGGGCACGTTGCCAGCTAGACCAGGAGGGGTGCTGCCTGCTTCGCCTCCCTCAGCAGGTCAGGACACTTGGCCATCATTTCTGCAGTCCTGTAGAGTCTGGATTCTGGCTGACCCTTGGTTCCAGTCACACAGACATCCTTTCATCCAGGCTGCATGACTTGATTGTTGCACAGTTGACAGATTGTCTCCAGTCTGTTGTCCTGACTCACAGTCCCTGCAGCTGCCTCCTGTCCCCAGGAATGAGGCTGCCTGCCCGCCCCTCCCTGGCCAGGGATGTGGGGGTCGCCAGGCAGGCCGGGAATGCAGCACACACACTGGGGCCAGCGGCCACTCCAGATGAGTGCCAGCCCCTGTCTGCAGCGGGTGGTCTGCTTTAGAATATACCCCCTTGAGTAAGGCTCAGCCAGCCCCTCTTTTACATTTTAACCAACCTCAGCCCTGGAACATGCGCATCGCAACTTGAACTAGAATGCACAGCAGCGTTTTTAGCCATTTACCATCAGCACCCTGTACTGCTGTTTTAAATTTAAAGCTGTACAAATACGATTGGAATACATTCTCATAAAAGAGTGGAACAATACAGAAAACACACACAAATCGCCCTGGACAGTTGAGAGTTTCTGTTAGTGGTGTATAAAGACATCAATCTCGTGATGCCCATTGTGGGGGCTGCACCAGGACCCCCGACACTGTTGGGTTTCTTGCCTGGCTCCTGGGGCAGCTCCAGGTGACTGTGGAGCTGGCAGTCTGGGTCAGAGCCCGCCCAAGGCCACAAGTGGTCTCCCAGCACATAATTAAAAGCAAGGGAAATTCAGTTGGTCTCACTGCAAAAGGGGTGGGCAGGAGCCCAGATCAGCAAATCCCTCACAACCTGATCTGATCAGCTCCCTGATGGGGAGGGTGGAGGATGCTGGGGTTTTGTTCAAGGTTCCTGGCTCTGCTGGAAGATAAAGCCTGCAGGCTGTTAGCTGCTCCTCCTCCTGACCACCCTGCCCTCTTTCAACTCTTAGGTACTTCGTGCTGAAGATTTCTGCAGGGATTGAATATCCTGGCGAGATCAGGTGGCCACTAGCCTTCTGCCTCTTCCTGGCTTGGGTGATTGTGTACGCATCCCTGGCAAAAGGAATCAAGACTTCAGGAAAAGTAAGAACTTGTTTTTACCTGAGAGAAAGCTCTGGGACAGCCAGGGCTGGTTGTATCGTGGGGCAGCCAAAGAGCACTGGAGAGAGAGTCGGGAGATGTGGGCGTGATTCTGATTCGGGCCCTGAGGAGCTGTGGAGCCTTGGGCGAGGGACTGCACTCCTGTCTGTAAAATGGGATAATAACACCTTTTTTCCCAGGTGGTTTTAAGGATTAAATGGGAGATGTTCTCAGGGCTTCTGATGGATGGTGGGGGCCCTGAGGTGAGTTTCCTTCCTTTCCAGTCAGGGCCCCTTCGTTCAGCAGGCGGGGCTCCCCGATACGAGTCAGTCTCTCTCCTAACTCTAGAACTGGTGCTGCTGGCTTTTTGCTTCTTGGTCTGGCTGCCAGCTCAGTCATCGCTCCTCCCAAGAAGCTGGGAACAGATCAAAATTCAGATGTGGATTCCTTCTTCTCACTCCCAGCTACCCTGTTTTCTGCCTTTCCAGCCCTTTTTCGAACTCCGAGCCCAACCCTCTCCACCCTCCATGCCCTCCAGCACTAAAGGGTGATAGTCCTCTGCTGGGCTTTAGGTCGAGCAGATGCTCGGCCCCTCTTGCTGGGCAGTGGCTTGGCTGGCCCTTCGGAGATGGTGAAACTCCCGCCCTGAGCTCACTTCCGAGGCGTGGAAGGCAAGGAGGCCTCAGGACACGCTGCACATTGTGATGAGGGTCATAGCGTGTTCCCTCGACTTCCTGCTGCTTTAGAAAACCCCCATTAAACAGTGGACCAATCACTTGGATGGTAACCAATAGTATCTAATCATCCTAAGAGTCATTTGCACATTTCAGAATAAAAAGTAAAATGTCTTGAAGGCTCAAGGAATGAGAATGGGATGGTGGACTCTGAGACCACAGGTTGTGGAGTTTGACTCGGGTCAGTTGCCCAGGCCAGGGCTTAACTGTGGTCACAGGTACAAACAACCGGAAGGATCAGGCCTTGAGGAGGCAAGGGTCTGTCTCACCTCCCCGGCCTGCCTCCCACCCCCACCAGGCACCCAGACCCGGCAGCCATCAGCCCCGGAGAGCAGTCTTTCTCCTCCCCGAGCACATGAACGCGCTCGCAAGGGCTTTTGATAACGACTCTTTCAGGGGCCCTCCAAGTAGTCTGGACCCACAGGGACTTGAACAGGGGATTCTAGCAGGTTGGTCAAGGTCACCTGAGCCAGGTGACACACTTAAATCACAGCAGGTGCAGAGAGAGAGCCAGACGGGGTGAGGAGACTGGGTTCTAGCCCCCAGGCCTGCCAGTGATGTTTTCTAAGTAGGGACATCTCCACGTGGGCCATGAAACTTGGCTGAGCTTCCAATTTGCTCTTAGATTTTGTTTTATTTTATTTTATTTTATTTTATTTATTATTTTATTTTATTTTATTTTATTTTATTTTATTTTATTTTATTTTATTTTATTTTATTTATTTTTTGCCTGTAAATGGAAAGCAGACTTTTTTTATCTTAACTATTTCAAGAGCCCTTGGTTTTCTTGTTTCTAAAAGTGAAGGCAGTTGGACTGGGCGATGTCTAGGACCCTCCAGCTCTAACATCGTTCTGCTGAACACTTGCTGGGGAACTGGGGGCCCTTTTCCTCTCTGACATCAGTCTCCCCCTCTGTAAAATGGGAGCCAGGGTTGCGTGACCCCTGCGGACCCCACTGGCTCTGAATGAGTGTTAGAGACTGGATGGGTTGTTTTTCTAGGGAAGTGTTAATGTGACCCTCACAGTAACACCCATGAGTCTTGAGATTTCCTGGACCTTATTCATCTTCCACGACTTAGAACCCAGCTTGGAGTGGGAGTAAAGGACCAGCCAGGCAATTGCTTAGCAAGAGTGACCAAGTATTTGCTCAGCCAAACTCGAACTGACAGGACCATCACTTATAGCTTGAGATGGAGACAGGACAAGGTCAGCCATAATCAAAGTGGGATAGGCTAGAATGTATGACTGGCAGGAGAAGAGGTGAGAGGTGAGGAGGGGAGAACAGCAGCCCCATTGGTGCCATGAGGAAGCATGGCCTGGTGGCTTTAGTCAGACCCATCTGAGTTCAAATGCCATCTTCATCACTTTCCCGTGGTGTAACTCTGACAAGTTGTTTAACCATTGGAACCTCGGTGTCCTCATCTGTGCCAAAAGGATAATGGTAGCTACCCTGCAGGTCTGTCATAAGACGAAATGGCAGAATGCATATGCAATCCCTCGCATCTTGTCAGTTCTGAATTAACATTAGCTCTTTTCCTTTTTGTGATAATGACTGACTGATGTATTAAATGGGGGTGGTGCCATGCTGACATCTCAGTGAAAGCAGTGGTTCTGGTGGGGAAATGGGAAGAGAAAGGGAGCTTTGTGGAACCTCCCATGGGCCAGGCATGGGCTGACTGCTTTGCCTGCATTAGTGCCTTCAATCTGCCCAACAGCCTGCTGGGAAAGCACATTTCATCCTGTTTTATAGCTAGAGAAACTGAGGCACACCAAGGTTGAGTCAACTGCCTGAAGTTACACAGATTTTAAGTGGCAGTTGTGGGACTGAATCCAGGTCTGTCTTCCTTTAAAGCCTAGACTCTCTCCACTGTGTGACATCCTCTCACGAGGAGGGGCTGTTAGGAATAGATGGAAATGCAGAATTCTGGAGTCCTCATTTGCATCTTGTGGGGAATAAAAACTGCCCCCTCTGTGAATCAGGACCTCCTACCCCACCTACTGTCCTCAGCTGTCATTGCCGGCTGGGCAAGTCCCAGGAGGCACCTGGGCCTCATATTCTGCACCTATGAATTCAAAGGTTAAAATAAATATTTTCTAAGATCCCTCTTCGCTTTCTTAGTCTGTGAATTTGGGGGGATGGCGTTAGAATTGGTTCTTGGCACTGCTTTAGAATTTAACCCTTGGTGCTAGATTTTATGGGCTCTCTGGAATGGGGCTTCTTTGTGTAGCCCTGAGCAGGTAAGCTTTTCTTTGAGGTCTGCTAACTTATCTTTCTGCTTCATCGAGAAAGGTTTCCAACGAGGGATCAATGATTAATTTTTTTTAAATGAGGAAGGCCACCAGAAATAATGCACCCCAGTTTATTGTCCTGCCCCGGGGAGCACAGACACTGATCAGGGAGCTTTGTCTGGAGGCTCCTCACACCAGGTGCCTTTATGATTGAATTTCCACGAAGACTGTCATTTCTAAGCAACAGAGAGGTCCTTCTTCTCTGGCAGCAAGATCAGCTCAGTTCCTCTTGCTCAGGGCCCTGGGTGATGGGAGTGGCCAGCTGCTTCCTGTGAGAGCTCAGTCTCCCTTTGAGCAACTAGAATTCCAGAGGCTGGGGTGGCCAGTGGGCAGCCCGAAGGTCAAATGCAGCCCCTCTGACCTCGGGGGCTGCTCTGCCTGAGAGTTCTGGCAACAGCACAGAGCTAGCCTAATTAGCTAGTGCAGGCTGGGGGAGGTGGGGGGACCGGCCTTCCCACCTGTTTCCGGCTCCCATTGTGAGGACGGTGCTGCCAGGTGTCAGGCCAGCAGGCTCAGATCAACTAGTCTTTGTCAGTCCTGCCAAGTGTAATTCATTACTGTTCAAGTTTAATTCCTCTGACAGTACATCCCAGAACAGGTGCATTCTGAAGCCCCAAGACATATCAGATCTGTGACAAAACCTCTGTGTACACCTGACTCACATTGGAGGCATCCCCAGGATTTAGAAAGGAAACTGTGTGCCCTTTCATTTCACAGCAGTCACCATGACAGAGTGAATGTCATCATTCCACACACCAGGGGTTGGACCTGGTGGGGCGAGCAAGTACCTGGGATGTGCAGTTTAAGGGGGTGCTCACTCTCAGTTCCTGCAAGTGCGGGGTTGACCCCTGAGAGCAAGCGCCTCCTTAAATCGTGCATCATGGGTGTTCACTTGTCTCACCCTCCTCCTGGGCCATCTCACACATTTCTGATCACATGGCCCAAAGAGTGGCATTATAGGTAAGGAAAGAAGCTTTGGAGTTAGAAAGCTTCAAGGTGAGATCTTGGCTCCAGCTAGGAGACCTTAAGTGAGATGCGTAACCTGAATCTCAGTTTCCTCCTCTGCAAAATGGGATTACAAAGAGCTGGTCCATAGAGGGGGCTCCAGAAATGGTCGGCTCTGAACGGTCTCCCGCAGTCAGATGGGGACAGCGTCTCAGCCAGTTAGACGGGGGCCAGTCTTGGGGTCTTCTTCCTGCCGGCCCTGTGACCAAGATCATCTTCTCTCCCTTGCTTCCTTCCAGCCTCACTTCCCGCCAGCCCCACGTGTCAGGAGGTGAAAAGGACATTCCTTAGTTGTCGCCCTGCCCCTACTGTCTTGGTGCGGTGGGGAGGTCAGACCGGTCAGGGCCCGCCTGGCCCATGTAGTGTTCCTCTCCCCGGCCCTGTCCGCCAGCTGGGAGGACAGCCCGCGTCATCCCGCGGTGGGTGATTTTCTCCCGAGATGTCCGATGCCTTTGGGTCTCGTAATGTCTGTGCAGGGACGGGTCTCACTTAAGGGGAAGGAGAGAAGCAGGTTTTGGGGGGATAGGAGGGAGCAGGCCCCCTGTAATTCAGGGCAAGGGTCAGGGGTGGAGGAGGGGGTAGACCGCTGTCCTGCGGGGCAAGGAGGAGGTCCCCTGGTCAGTGGTGGTAGGTAGCAGTGCAGAGAAAGGAGACCAGCCCGTCCCTGGTCTGTAGAAGGAAGAGTTTGACCTTGACAAGTAATTGGGTTTGGAGGAAGAAATAACTCATCTTTCCCTGACCTGCAGCCTGTCCCATTTCTGCTGATGGCAACTCCACCCATCAGCTGCTGAGGCCGGAAGCTTTAGGGACACCCTTGACTCTGTTCTCTCTCTCTTTCTCCCACATTAAATCGGCCAGGGAGTTCTGTTGGCTCTTCCTGTACAGTAGATCCGGTGTCTGACCATTTCTCCCAGCTCCCCAAAACACCCCAGACGGAGCCATCGCTGTCCCTTGCCTGGGTTGCGGCCGTGACCTCTGGACTCCTGCCCCTGCGGTATCCTCTCAACCCAGTAACCTCCTGGTGGTTAAAGTGTTAGATGGGGTCACTCCTCTGCCCAGATCCCTGTGGGGGCTCCCCATCCCCTCCCCACCCAAGGCTCCATGAGGCTCCCACGTCTGCACCCCGCCCCCACCCCTCTGACTTCCTCTCCCGCAGGTGCTGCCTGCCCAGCCACCCTGGCCACCTTGCTTTCCTAGAATCTAGGCACACTCCCTTCTTAGGGCCTTTAGTCCTATGGTCTCCTCTTTCTTTAAGAAAGGTGCTATTATCCCCAGTTTCCAGATGCAGAAACTGAGATTCAGAGAGTTTGTCCAAGGTCTCACAGCTAGCTACTCAGTGCCAAAGGTATGATTTCATTTAAACGTAAATGTATCTAATTCTAAGGTCATGGTTCTTTCATGTCACTAGGCTGCCTGGCTTAGGGTGTGTGTATAAACAAGGTTGGAAATCTTAAGCTAAAAGAATGAAACTCTAATGGTGGAATCTGGGGCCTCAGACAGAGAATGGGCCAGGAATCAAGGAGGAAGGAGGCACGGAGCCTTTCTCCTTCGGTCCTTGGGGAGTTGTCCACTTACACTCTGCAGGCTGACTCACCCCACAGCCTTGCGTGTCCCCCTCGGGACTTTATTTCTGTCTCTCCCTGACTCGACCAAAGGTGAGTCAGTGCCTTCCCTGTATCCCCAGTCCTGACAGAGATTGGAGGAAACTACCCTGATATCCTCACCATGAGGCACTTGTGTCCAGGTGGCAGGTCAGACTCTGCCTCTGTTGACGCTCCTAGGGTCACATTGTGCGGGTCTGCTCATTCCTGCCCCTCTGTCGGTGGTTTTCCAGGTGGTGTACTTCACGGCCACGTTCCCGTATGTAGTGCTCGTGATCCTCCTCATCCGGGGAGTCACCCTGCCCGGAGCCGGCGCTGGGATCTGGTACTTCATCACACCTAAGTGGGAGAAACTCACGGATGCCACGGTGGGCTTCTGATTTCACTTCTGATACACCCGTGGGGGACCGGCACACAGGAATGGGTCCTGCTCTGGGACGCTGTTTAGCAGAAGGGGTCAGACCTCCTCCCACGGGGTATCTCACTATTTGCCTTTACCAGGTCCTGATCATCTTGGAACGTTAGGCTCTCAGGAAGTCTTTAATGAAAAGTGGGCAGCTGGGGGGTTTTAGATTCCTGGAATAGTTGTCCTACATCTGGGCTTGCAGTGGAGGCTGAAAATGAAGAATGAAATTCCCTTAATAGCTTTGGCCACCTCGAGCCGCTTGTCTGTTGCTAATTATAGTGCATTGGAAATGGAGTTTTGCTGGTTAGAAAATACAGCACACAGGCAAAGCACAAGCCATTGTAATTTAAGGGGCCCCAACATTTGAACACTTCTGGCACACCCACGCAGAGCCAGCACTCACTTATCTTTTCAATTTGCATATTCCGCACAGGCCTATTTGACTCTAAAATTCCCAACCCAAAAAAACTCCAAATGAGGGGATGATTATTTAATAAGAAGTGAGTTTTCTTATAAATCAATTATACTTCCATATATATAAAGAAATGAATTTTCTCACCTTAAAAAAAAATCTGCTTTACCAGAGTATGTTAAGAACACATAGCTAGGATTGAGTTTGATGGCACAGAATGGAAAACCTTCAGATAATGGCAGCATAAACAAGATAAAAGCTCATTTCACTTGTAGGCACTAAAGCAGCCCAATGGCAGATTGTCAAGCACTGGTTGAATGGCTCCATAATGTCCCAGGTTCCTGTCTTTCTACCCCACCTTCCTCAGTGAACAGCTACCATACGGCTGCCAGAGCTCCAGCCATCATATTAGCATTCCAGGTAGCATCAAAGAGTGAGGGGAAGGGACAGAGATAGGCACCCTCCCTCTTTGAAAGAGGAGAAAACCCAGAAGTTCCACATAAAACTTGATTTTCCCATCATTGGCCAGAAACTAAGTCATGTGACCATCCCCTCTTATCTGCCCCTCCCCTTGATGCTGGGAGGTGGTCATTTGTCTGGACATAAGGTTGCCTTTAAATAAAACCACAGCTCTGTTTTTAAGAAGTGTAGGAGAATGGAGGTTGGGGTGGACACAGACCTTGCCAGCACACACTTAAACTTTCTCTTTGCATATTTAAAGCATAATTTAAAAACTAGATTTAATTTATAAAAATGATAGGAGGTCCATCATCAAATCCTGTAAATCTCTAGCTCAAAGTCTTTAGTAGCCTTCTGGAGTTTTGTGAGGATAATTAAGAGAAATCATCAAAGAGCACCAAGAGGTGTTGTCAGCCATGTTCAAGAAGGAGGTGGCACTATAAAGTCCACACTGCTGTGGCACAGAGCTTGCTTTACTTAAATGAGGGGCTACAGAATTTCAGATTTCCAGTAAATTGTAATCGGTAGGAGTGTTCATTTCAAAAGGTTTGTATTGTGTACCCGTGAATATTTGTGCTGTTGCAAATTGGTTTTTTGAGTGTTTCCAGCTAAAGAAAGGGCTCTCCTCTTCTGTGCAGTTCTACATGGTAGGACATGCGAGCAGGAAATGTGTTGCTTGTTGAGCTCGTCCCCTTTGATCAGAATGGAGTTAGAGTCTCCCAGGTGTCTGCTGCCTTTATGGCTCCTAGATAAATGATGTATGTTTCTCATTTATGTTGGCGCCAAAGTCATCTTGTCCTGAGTGCCTCCCCCCACACCCCGGGAAATGGTGTGGCTTTGGGCACGGGAGACTTCCCCTCCTCTGGGCCAGCCTCCTTCAGTGACCTTGAATCTTCCCTTCTTTTGCATCCCAGGTATGGAAAGATGCTGCCACTCAGATTTTCTTCTCTTTATCTGCTGCCTGGGGAGGCCTGATCACTCTCTCTTCTTATAACAAATTCCACAACAACTGCTACAGGTACGTGGAGGCACCTCAAGTCCTGGAGGTGGCTGGGGAGTGGGATCAGGGCCCAGGGACAGAACAATGGACTGGGTTATCAGATGCCTGAGGCCACATCCTCACATTTCACTTGATGCAGAACCAGAGAGCGGCCTCTGGCACAGGGGAAATCCCCTGCCAAGGCCTAGCTGCTGGCTTCAGGTGGCCTGGACCCCAACTTGCATCCTAACTCTGACACATCGGTGGAATTGAGTCTCTCTGGAGGTGCTGTGCAGCTGGCTGTGTCCTGGGATAGTCATTTGTGAGGTATCTAGTCCATGGATTCAGTTGTAGTGTGGTCACTGATTAAGTTTGGTCATTTGGTCACTCAGCAAACACTTTTCTAACAACTTCTATAAGAAAGGCAGTATGGTACAGTGGAAAGAGCACCTTGATGATGGCTGTGTTAATTGATTTGATGGTGGGACTCCTGTTCCAATGTATATGTGTGTCACATTATCATGTTGTACACTTTAAATATATTAAAATATATTACAGTTTTGTCAGTTATACCCAAAGTTTTGCAAACGTTAAGTACCCCTCTACAGATTTATGAAACAGAACATCAGGAGGTGGGGTGGGCTCAGGAATCTACACATCCAGACAGGACCCTCAGGTCATTCTGATCCTTGGGGTGACATTTGGATAGTGTGATGTTAGGAGGCTCTGGAACCCTATAGACCAGAGACAGCCTGGACAGCTCCTGGAGGAGGGGGCGTTTGGAAGTTCAATACATCTGCTGCAAGCAATAAGAAAATGAGGTTTGTTCTCCTGAGGAGCTGATTAAAAAAAGAAAGGAAGAAAGACAGAAACTTGGAGACAGACAGACATGAATTTGAATTATGATTTCACCATTTTCCAAGGTATTTCACTTCTCTGAACCTCTGTTTTCTCATCTATAAACTGCAGATTATAATATTTTGTTGAAGGGTAAGAGATGATATATGCAAAACTCTCATGGCAATATTTTGCACATAGTAGGTGCTCGAGAAACAGCAGTTGCCATTCTTCTTCTTTTTAATCATGTGTGAGATATTCTGTGAACCAAGAGGTAGAGAATATAGTTAAGCTGTGGCCTGGGATGGCTGGGAGGGCCTCACAGAAGTGGCCTCTGTACTGGGCCAAATTTCAACGGGGCAGGGGAGGAGGGACTGTGTTCAGGTTGATGAAACAGCGAGAGGTGGGACTGAGCGGAGGTGAGAGGGAAGCAGGGGTGGGGGGCAGGCCGATGGGGCCGGAGCAGGGGTGTGCTCACAGGGCTGGGAGGAGATGGGGCCTGAGGACCGGCTGAGGCCGGCCTGGGGAGCCTTCGTGTTAGTTTGCGAGGGCTGCCGTAACACGTGCCGCCGAGTGAGTGACCTGAACCATGGAAGTTAATTTCCTCACAGTTCTGGAGGCTGGAAGCCCAAGGTCAAGGTGTCGACAGGGTTGATTTCTTCTGAGGCCTCTCTCCTCGGCTGGTAGCTGTCCGTCTTCCCCCTGTGTCCGCACATGACCTTATGCTGTGCATCCTAATCTCTTCTTACAAGGGCATCAATTATATTGGATTAGCGCCCACTCTAACGACTTATTCTCAACTTAATTACTTGCTTAAAGACCCTGTTTCCAAATACAGCCACATTTTTGAGTAACTGGGGGTTAGGGCTTCATCCTGTACATTTTGGGGGCACACATTACGGCCTGTAGCAGCTGGAATGCCAGACTGAGGTGTCTGAACGTCTTTGGTCAGATCTGCTTGTTAACTTATGACCCATGAGAACCAGTCTGAGCACCGTCAAAGGGAAAGCACTGCTCTGAGCTTTGTCAGAAGTGAGGCTGTGTGGTGCGGCAGACAGAATACGAGGCTGCGGGGCGGGAAGTCTAGATTCAAATCAGGACCCACCATTAATCAGCCCATTACCTTCCCCTGGGCCTCTGTTTCCCCACCAGGAAACTAAGGGGCCAGACAAGGTGGGTCATGACCTGAGCACTTGTTCTGCACAGTGCACGCCTCACCTGGTCCTCACAACCAGTGAGGGAGGTGCGGTCACTGCCACCATTTAAAATCGGAGTGGAAAGAAAGTGACGCAGTCAAGGTCATGCCTCTAGCATGTAGGAGAGCCAGGATTAGAAGTGGGCCCCGCGGCTCCATCTGGCTGTGCCTCTCTGCGGGGTCTAGGATGGACAGGGCAGGCTGAGAACTGCAGCCATGTCGCCAGCAGAGGGCGCTGGGATGGAGGCGCTGGGCTCTCTCCCCAGCCCTCCACCCTTGCCCCAGTCCCAGGCTATCCTCTTGCTTGGTGACATTTCATGGTCCCCTGCCTTCTCTTCTGTCATACATGGTTCCTCTCCTGGACTTACCAAAAGGCCCCATTCCCTCCATTTCTGCTCTGATGGGCAGAGCTCTTCCACTGCCATGAGGGAAGACCTGGTTCTACAGCAGGGGAAGCCAGTGCCTTGTCCCAGAGGCCCGGGAACAGTGCAGTTAAGGGAGGGAAAACTTTTTGAGTCTTCCAGTGTTTATACAATCAGCTCAAGGGAGCCTGTGGTCAGGACCAGTTGTTCCTTTCCTTGTGAATAACAGCAAACAAGACCAGCCTACAGTGGATACCTGTTTAGCAATGGGCATGGCACACACACGTGCATGTAGACACACGGGCACACATCCGTGTGCCCCTCCCTGTCCCTCCCACTCACAAAGCTCACCTAATGACAAATCTGTCTCTTCCTCCCAGGGACACTCTAATCGTAACCTGCACCAACAGTGCCACGAGCATCTTTGCCGGCTTCGTCATCTTCTCAGTGATCGGCTTCATGGCCAATGAACGCAAGGTTAACATCGAGAACGTGGCGGACCAAGGTACAGTGCGGTTATCACTCCGCCGTGGCGGGACAGCTTCCGCTCACCTCCTGAGCTCCTCATTTGTGCTCTGCTAGGAAGTCGGCCTCCTGGAACAGGCCGGAGGGCGGGACAGCCTAGGTTCCCCTTAGTGGAGGGACTCAGAACAGCTTGAGTCTGATGCTCATGCAGGCTGAGAGCTGGCCGGTCCTTACCCAGAGGGGTGGCTATAAAGACCCCTTTCCTCCTTCCCTCTCCTCTCATTCCTTCTGTCCTCTCTCAACTCAGCTCCAGCCTAAGTAAGTCTCCACCTGTGAGGCACGGTGGAGGATTCTCTAGGCAAAGCAGCGCTCCTGGACGTGGGCACAGTTCGCTGCAGGGCGGCATTCCTTGCAGAGGGCTCCATAGGAACCGAGCAACAGCACTTAAAAACAGCAGCCTTTTCCTGAGGAAGCACTGTCCTGATTGTTAGGTCAGATGTGCTCTCAGGGCTTTCTGCTTAGTTAGTGATGCAGACCTGCAATATTTTTTCCCAGCGGGTGGAAAGGTTGGATGGTGGTGGTGGGACGGATGTATAGTAAATGTGTACTCTCTGCCCACGTGGTCCCCATATTCCTGGCTAACATTTGTATGGTCCCTTTGGTGTGTACAGAGAGCTTTCATTTTTTTATCCCACTTAATCTATATTTCTAGCACAGTATTTCATAGAGTGGATTTAATACTTTTCTTTAAACGTTTAATTTCCACCCAGCCTTATTCTACAAAGGATTTGGGTGTTTAGCAGGTTTCAGTGATTAAGGGGTTTCACTGTGGCTGTTGACAGTCTTTAGGGTCATTCTCTACTCAGACATTTATGGGATGCCTCCGTGTTGGGACTGTGTCGGGGTTGTGGGGACAGGACTGTGGGCCCTAGACCATCCAGAGTGTGGACCCGTGAGTGGCTTCTTCATGCAGTTAACTTTCTTCAAGGAGCTCACTGCAAATCTCAGATAATGGCTCAGATGCCAGCATGAGGGAGAACTAAGCCCTAGAAATGTCACCTTCTTGGTGGGCTGCTGGCTCTCCTCTGGCTCCCTAGGGATAATTAATTACTGCCTCATCGACGCTGATGGTGCACTGCTGGGCTCAAAGAGTTAAACAGCCAGCCTGTTCCCGGGGCATAACAATCTCTTCCTGGAGAGGGTGTGGAACCCCCAGGGATTTTAGTTCTGCAGCCATACACTGAATTCCAGGTCCTGGAGCTGAGCAAATGCCCTTCCCTGGTGGAAAAATGTAAAACTCCTGGGGAGCAGGTAGGGGGCAAGAGAGAGAGCAGCACAGGCTTGTCTTCAGGGCACCCCTCCCCCACCCCTGCAGCAGCCCCCTGGCCCTGCCTGCTGAGCTGTCTTCATTTTCCCCCAGCAGAGCAGCCAGAGCAGGTAGGTTCTGCCCCACTTTCTGGAAGATGTGAGGTGTGTTGCTATTTTTGTCAACCGGCGGCCAAGTTGCCAGAGATGTGGCCACATTAGTTAACTCTTCTGAGCCCTTTCCTGCCCCAGGAAAGGGATTTGGGGGCCCCTGGGCCAAAACCCAAAGCGAATTTTGTTTTCTCTTTACATAAAAAGCATCAGATGAACGGCCCGTGTTTCCCTCGGAAACTTCCCCTTTTCAGATTTTTTTCACTTGCTCGGATTTTAATAGGGAGAAGAGGGCTTCCCGCAGGTTCTATGTGTTGTGTTAATGCTGTTGACCCTTGAAAATGTGGGGGGCTGGGGCGCCGACCCTCCACGCCGTCACTAATCCACATTGTAATTTATAGTCAGCCCTTTATAGACATAGTTCCTGCCACCCCGCGGTCCCTCTGCATCCATGGGCTCCTCCGATCCCGGATCCTGTAGTGCTGTTGTGTTTACTGTTGAAACAAATCCACGTGTGAGATTTGTTCAAGCCCGTGCTGTTCAAGGACCTCCTGTACTTGGTAGTGTCTCACTGTCACCAGCACAGGGACAGTGAGCCTCACCCCCCAACAGGGGAGGGGCAGTGGCCCATGAGGTCTTCTCCCAGACCCCGGTGCGCAGCTAACCCTGCTCATCTGAATTCGCCTAGGATCTTACAGGATTTGCAGGCTTGTTGGATTTCCCCCGGTAAAAGGGAGGCTCTGCAGAATACAGGGCAGGCCTGCATTAGGTGGCAGCCCCAGTCCCTCCTCACTGGGCGACACTGGCACATAGACATTCAGTCCGTTTTTGCTGACCCAACATTAGTAACTATGCATTTTGGTCTTTAGTCAAAAGTAAGTTCTCTTTGATGACCTAACACGATCCTTTGTAAGGGAGGCATTACTGTCAAAGTTACTACCCCAAATCTCAGTCATATCAGAGCTTTTGGGGTGAGGGTGAGATTGGTGATGAGACCAAGCTCTGCTTTTACAAGGGGCACAGGGAAGGGGGCGTGGCCTTCTCAGGCGTCTACTCAGAAAAGCAGCTTTCCAGGACGTCAGCCTTTTAGTCACTTCCCAGACACCTTCATCGCCACCTGTGGAGCAGTGACTGACGGTCAGAATCCAACCCAGAGCTCTACCAAGATGCTCATCCCCCAACAGCAAAACAGTAGAGGGTCATCAACGTGCATATTGTGTTCAGAGCTCCGGGTCTGGGTGGTAGCTGGCTCCCAGGTAGCCAGGCCACTAGGAAGTGCTGCCTTGGCCTCTCACAGTTGAGAGACCTGGCTGATCGAGATGAACGCTCTCACACCAGACTGACCATCCCACCATCTGTGTCACCTGGACGCCAGTCCTGCCAAAGGCGCAGGGGTTCGGTGGTTGTGTCTTCTGAGAACGCCTCTGTATGCGGTAGGTTTCCCAGCACAGTGGCCACTCCCCATGCACTGTGGGTTGTGATGGATCCATCCACGGACCAGAGCCCCTGGTGGTTTTCATGGTGGCTCTCTACGACCAAGGAGGCTCTCACCATAGGGCTCTGGGGGCCCTGTCCAAGTTGCTGGCATGCTGAACCCTTCGGGACCCGCTCACAGGAAGAGTAATAACGCCCCATGCTTACTGAGTTCTCGCCAGGCCCAGGCACCGTTCTGAGCCCTTTACGTGTATCCACACACTTAATGCTCACAAACTTCAGGAGGGTAGTAGGTACTACTGTCATCTCCATTCTCCAGATAAGGAAACTGAGGTCTGGCCGGAGAGGTAGGTCTTAGCTAAGGCCCCACATCTAGTAAGAGGCAGAGCCCGCTCTCTGCGCCTCGGTGCGTGGAGCATGCGCGCCAGCCGCGGGGCTGTACCGCCTCCGGGCAGGAGAGGGAAGGGGCGGGACTGGGCCTCCGCCACACACGCGGGCCTCGCCTGGGGAAAACGCCGCTGCGGCTCAGACACTCCTTTTGAGAAAGAAAGACAAATCCAAACTCTGCAAAATGTTGCCAAAAATGTATTCTAAAACTCCACTCCCCAGCCATTTCTGATAAACGGAGTTTGCTGACAGCGATGCCTTTACCTGCGTACTGTAGTGTGGCGGCTGAAGTGGGGGGAAGTCAAGTGTTTTGAAATCGTTCCCCACCCTGACAAAGCAGTAAAGCCCAAACGGAAGCCCAAACGGCTGAATCCTGTTAAAGCAATCCGCCGAGGTCCTCGAGCAGGGGCTGTTTCAAGACCTCCGTGTCCACTTTATGGGCCTGAACTGAACCAGCTTCCTCGGTGCTCGGGGCACTGGGCTGGCCTGCTCAGTGCACCTGTTTCGAACTGCAGTTTAACACAGACTTTTATGATTCACAAAGGGAACCTTCAGAGGCTGGTTCTACCGTCTGCTCAGTAAATGCATGAGTCGGGGTGGCGGGTGGGAGATCTCAGGCATTCCAGGCTTTATGTTTTAAATACCCAAGGCTCTCAGCAACATTAGGAACTAACAACCTGATAAATTCCAGTTTAAAAAAGCGTTGTTATGCTTGAGTTATAAAAACTCCAGGTGCTGCAGTTTCCGGCTTCCGGACGTGCCCTGGCTGTGGATTACCCTGGCGTTCCCTGGTCTCTGCCCCTTAACATCTAGTTTTCTATTTACAAGGAAATTCACAACTGCTTGGTTTTTCTTTAGCCGTCTTCTCAGTGAGGCTGCGAGGCAGATAGGAAGGGCTGGCACGGCTTTAGGTTAGCAGAGAAAACTGAAGCTCAGACATCCTTCACCAAGACCACACTCGGTCTTCTTGGGGAAATCGGAGTCAGAGCTGCCCGTTTCCAAATGCATTGTCCACTCCTAAGAAAAGCTAATATTCTGTAAGTGCTGATGAGTGGGAGGCACTGGTCTCAGTGCTTTACCTGCATTTCCTCCTTTGTTCCTTGTAGCCCCCCTTGGAAGGAACTGTTGTCTTTCCCATTTTACAGATGGACAAGATTGAGGTTTATAGGAATTAAACAACTTGTGTAGGGTTGCACAGCTGTTAAGTCATGGAAGTGAATTTGGAGCCAGATCTGTCTGACCATTGGAGCCCAAAGCTCTTAACCCTTACATTAATGCTTCCATCTCCCCCACCTAATTACCTATGGACTGATGTTGCCCCATCTTTACCAAGTCTTAGGTAAAGATTTTAAAAAGCATTAGTCCAGTCAATTCATATTTTATGTAAATGGTTTCTTCTGGAAGAAGGAAGACAGGTAGCAAAGGGGAAATGATGTCAGTTCTGGGCACGTTTACCCTTTATAAGAGGGTTTCTCAACCTCAGCACTGTCAACATTTGGGACAAATAATTCTTTGCCATGGGGACTGTCCCGTGCATTGAGAGACGTTTAGCAGCATCCCTGGCCTCTACACACTGGACACCAGTCATCATCCCCATGACATCCCAGCTATGAGAATCAAGAATGTCTCCAGACATTGCCATATGTGCCCAGGGAGGGGCAAAATCACCCACTGTTCTAGAGGGTAATTATTACATTCTCCACCAACTCATCATTACAAAGATGAAGGTTTCTGTGTGTTATTTGCATGGGACATAGCCTGGCCTTGGAGTCTACTCAAGGTGACCCCACGTCTCTGATCTGGCACTGTTTTTGAGCCTCTCCTATGAGTTCCCTGAGGTGTGGGCCTAATTCCCTGGTCCTTCTTTACAAGGAGATTGAGGTCTAATTGGGGAAATGGATGGACAGTAATAAAAACATAACAAACAGCAGGAGCAGCATGTGATAGTTAACAACTCAGGACTTCCATGGAGAGAGGGCCCTGTGGGCTTCCAGGAAGAGGGGGCCTGGAGCTGAGCCTGTCTGCAGTCGTCTGTCTTGTTCCTTCCAGGGCCAGGCATTGCATTTGTGGTTTACCCGGAAGCCTTAACCAGGCTGCCCCTCTCTCCATTCTGGGCCATCATCTTTTTCCTGATGCTTCTTACTCTTGGACTTGACACTATGGTGAGTTCCTTCTCTCACTTCATTCCCTGCCCCAGGCTCCTTCTGAAGACCCTCCCCTGGGTCCTGCATGCAGCTTATGGCAGGAGGTGGGCTTAGTGGAACTTGAGCGTTTCCCCAAGCAATGTAGGGATGGTGCCGTACCTGTCCAGGGTGCAGGATGGCCTTGCGTTTGTGGACGACTCAGGAGAAGGTGCGAAAGAGCCATCCTCCTTCCCTCCCTCTGTTCTCTGTGCAAGTTTTAGCCTGTGCCCTTCCTGCTTTGGTGTCATTTTGCCAGAGTACATTCTATGGGGCTGGATAAGGGAGAATAATATGAAGTCCGTTTTAGGGAAACTGCTGTGGGGCTGAGGCTACTACAAATCATGCTGACAGGCACTCAGAGTCTGGTAGTTGGGTGCAAAGAGGGTTCTTCCTCAAGTAAAAGATCAAATGCAATGTAAACGGGAGGAGAGGAATTTACATCTCATGAATACAAAGTGAAGCCTGAAGTGTCCTAATGGGGGGGTAGGTGTGCAGTCTCGGAGGGCTGGAAACACAGTTCTGAGGCTCACATTCTGCTTGGATTCTCCTCACAGGCTTTGTGAGTTGAACTCCAGCAAGGTCTTTAAGACTCGTTGAGGGAACGCATCCCTAAAACCAATCCTCATACAAACACTGCTTTGCCTGGTGGGGAACACAGAGGGCTCTTTGGAGCCTTGGGGGCTGAGTGGTGTGTCTGAGCTGTCCCTTTCCTGGAACCGTTCCAGTTTGCCACCATCGAGACCATAGTGACCTCCATCTCGGACGAGTTCCCCAAGTACCTGCGCACACACAAGCCCGTCTTTACTCTGGGCTGCTGCATCTGTTTCTTCATCATGGGCTTCCCGATGATCACTCAGGTAAGCTGCCTGCTGGGCACAGGCTTGGGAGGCGTGCAGGTGGGCGGGGGGCTGATGGCCTTTCATCCTTTTACCCTTCACTCAGATCTCATCACAACAGCCAAATCACTGCCATTTCCACGTAGAAGGTACTAGATCCATAGGGATTCTGACCACAGAGGGAAGTATGTCACCTTGGCTACTAATGATGCTTCCAGCATCTTCATAATTGAGATGTAGCCTTCTTGAGCCAACAAGGCAGGTGTGTCCTACTTTAAGGAAATGGGATTCATGAAAATCCAAATTTGCTGACCAAATTAAGAGATTCCTACTTAACTGCCTGTGACATACAAGATCTATAGCTACTTGAGTTCCTGCTAGTCCTGAGTGTCTGGTAAGTTGTGTGTTAGCTCACTTGGGATATATATATATATTTATTTTTTGCTTTGGCTGTCTCTGTGACCGTGAGCAAGTCACTACTTTGGGCCATAGTTTCTTCATCTATAAAATGATGGATTGCAAGGAGATGGTCTCTAAGCCTCATCTATTGTTGAGAGACTTAAAGAGTGAGGTGAAGAGGCAGGGGGTGTGTAAGGGATGCCCAGCAACACCTAAAGGTCATATGACATGCAGATAGGTGGGTAGAAATGGTCGTCTGTTGCTTAAAACAAAAATGGAGCACTCTGGCTACTTTCAAATACACATCTTCAGACGGTGACCTTTGCCTTTTCGGAGTGAGATGTTAGATCACTTTTCTGTGCTTGTTCTGTTGATTAGCTTGGAGTCTCCTGAGGGTCCGCTGTGCTGACACGACTGGGCCTCCAGCTCACATACTTGGCCAGCTATAGATTACTGCTGTCGAGGGGCGGGGAGGTCCTTGGACTCCTGTCTGCACTGGACCCGCCTTAGGGTGGGAGGATGGGCCCTTAGAAGTGGGGCAGAGCCTAGATCCAGGCCTGCTGATGCCGCTTTTCCTCTTTCCTGCCAGGGTGGAATTTACATGTTTCAGCTCGTGGACACGTACGCAGCCTCCTACGCCCTGGTCGTCATCGCCATTTTTGAGCTCGTGGGGATCTCCTACGTGTACGGTAAGGGGAACACCGTGCCAGACACTGAAGCAGAACTTAGTAAAGCATCCACGGCACGCAGGTTTTCCGTATTTAATAAGACGAGGGAAGCGCTTCACTGCAGCTATTTAGGAATCACAAGAGAGCGGCACAGTCATTTCCAAGCTTGCCTCAGGACCACTGGGATCTAGATTTAACAAAAGGTGGCTGATGGTGAAACTCGCGAGTCTTTGCATCAGAAACTGCTAGGACCAGGACGTACCTTTGAGTGTGGTCTGGCAAGCGAACAGTGAACGCCTGTGGATGATGGTCAGATCGGGGAATGGGAAGGCAGGGAGTGCAGGTGTGAAAGTATTTCCCAGTCTTGGTAACTGCGAGCTTCGTGTAGCTTGAGGTGAGGAGTAGTTTCATGGCTGGTCCACGGATACCACAGTGAGAAAAGAGCACACCGGCCTCATGCATCCTTAGGAGACTTTGCTAGCATCATGGGAGCCTGTGATGCAAAATCTCAACCCCAGATTTTCCCAGGAAGAAACTTCCGGTTCCTTTACAATTTAGCCCGTCCTACTGTCACCGTAGCAACCTGCATCCCATAATCAGTGGGGCCATTACCAAGAAGCACAGGAGGGGCCAGTCAGCAGATGCCGTCTTTGTCCTTCGTGTGGAGGTGTTTGTGCTTGGGGTGGGGTCTCACAGGGTGATGCCCTGGGCCTCTTGTGCACAAGCAGCCCGGTTGGATTCAAGGCACTGCTGACTCCTCTGTGCCTGGAAGTCTCAGAACCACGCTTAATATAGATAAGGCCTCCATAGCAAATACCGAGGAGGCGAAAACTGCCAACTCAGACTATCCCTCTGTACCTGAAAACCAGAACAATATGGTAAAGGGAGAGGCAGGACATCACCTGGATGCAGGATATTCTTGATATGAACATCTTGCTTTTAATGTAACTGTTAGCCTCCTGCCCATCAGGGGTTCCATAGCTTCTTGCTTTCCTGAAAAATGCATTAAAATGGAGGGTGATGAGAAATCAAAATAATCTAAAAAAGGAACCTCTCATGTGAAAATTGGTCCCCCAGAAACAGGAAGATAGTGGAGTCATTGCTGGGTGTTGGTGGAAGGGGAATTTGTCCCAGCTGGAGCTTACATCGCCAATGCAGGGAGAGTTTAGGTTCTGGCCAGAGGAGTGGGCACGCATGCCAGCTGTCCTGCTGGGATGAGAGGCCAGACTGCCACACTTTGGGCTGATATGACAGCCCAGAGCCTGCAGTGATGCTGTGATTGAAGATCTGCTGTCACATTTAGGGTGAGGCTTCAAAGGGCTTTCTGACCTGAGCAGAGAGAGGCAGAAACCCGGCCAGTCTGCCACAGTGAATCATCACTTTCTGCCCAGATGCCAAAGGTTTGGCCGTGGAGAGGCCTCGAGAGCCCTCCTTTGGAAACGCAAGCCCTTGTGGGTCCACATATAAGCTGAAGTCGCCAGATGGTCTGTTGGCAAAGTCAGGAAAGCACTTCACTGCAGCACTGGCCCAAGTACAGGTGGCCGTCTCGTTGACCTCCTCCGCTGTCTGTATCCTCGCTGCCATTTGCCATCAAAGGCACATTTGCACAGTTCTTTCCAATAAAACAGGGCTGTTCAGTATGGTTTACAAGCATCATTAAAACAAAAACCTTTTAACATTTCTGTTTCCAGAAGTTAAATAGCTCCCCCCAGCCCCTGTATAAATCTAGTGGTAGATGTTTTTGGTTCTGAAGGGAAAAGCAAACCCTGTATGCTTTAGTCCCTGGGCTCTGCTGTTCTTCCTTGGGGGAGCATCCAGAAAACTGCCTGGACTCTAGAGGGCTGGTGCTGGGCCAAGTGCTTCCAGAACCGGGTTCACTCTCCGCTGAGCTCAGGCTGAACTGGACTTCGGTAGAGTTGGATGTGCGTGTGAACCTCTGATTTGGACCTGGATGGAACTCTAAGAAGTGGATCTTAGAAAAAAATATTTGATATAAGCTAACAGAATTGTTACAGGGGAAAGGAAATGCCTGGACAAATAGAATTTATGTCCTAGAGGACAGTGCATTCTTTTTTTTTTTTTAATTTTATTTTTTCAAATTCTTTTGAGGGGGAGGTAATTAGATATATTTATATGTATTTATTTATTTTTAATGGAGGTACTAGGGATTGAACCCAGGACCTCATGCATGCTAGGCACACACTCTACCACTGAGCTAGACCCTCCCCCCACCAGAGGATAGTGCATTCTTTATAGTGATGAAGAGGCCCCAAACAAATGCAAGGTCAGTTTAAGGCAGTTGAACATGAACCTGTGAAGAATGAAATGAACCTGGCAGATACCCCCCATCCTGGCTGCTGAATTTGGAAAATAAGCAGGTGAACTGCAGAGACGTGTGTTTTCTCCTCGGCGCTGATCAGTCTAGATTCTCGAGGTTGCCATTCAAACATTTAAAATATGGTGGGTACAGTTTTCAAGTTTTATCTTTAGATTGAAAGAGCTGGTTCAGGTTCTCAAGTCAGCACTCCTCAAAGGCCAGTATCCGGGTTCGAGGTAGCTAGAAAAGTGGAACTCCTCCCCTTTGGTGTAGGAGCAACCCCTTGCAGACTTTTACCTGATAGTCACTTAGAAAAAGTGATGTGCATTTCCCTGGGAGCCAGTGCATTTTCCTGAGACTTTCTGGCCGGGGGGACGATGCGGTTGAATTGCCACCACGGAGACCTCCTGCTCGTTCTCTGCTTGGTTCTGCACTGTGCATTTCCCCCAAATCACAGTGTGCTGAATTGTCTTGATCTGTTTTCTTCCACTTAGATCACTTACTTGTTTCACATCCCATAGTGTCCTTCTCCACATCCTTGAGAGGGAAGTTAGAGTCACACCAGGCGATGATTTTATGGGATGGAATATGTCATTCTTCAGTTCTTGTTGCCCATCCTGTGTGTTGAACTCTCAAAGGGTGTGTGTGGTTTTTTTTTTTTGTACAAAAGAAAAAACAAAATGCACCAATAGTCCCCCCACTGCCCCACAAATAAGCATAATTTTGTTCCTCTCTGATCTCCAGCCCTGAGCTCCATTTTCACATATGTTCTTGGCTGAATTGTCACTGTCCACCTCTCATTCAGGGTGTAAGTCCCCCAGCTCCATTTGCTGGGGTTCAGCAAACATTAGGAACAAGAGGCTTCAGTCCATTAATAACTCACACAGGTAACTCCCTGTGAGCATATCAACAGGTGTTTATTAAGCATTTACAATATGCCCTGTGTGCTCCTAGGAAAGTGGGGAGATGCTGGGTCAGTTTCTGGGCACTGAAATCTGTTTGTCTGAGTCTGGAACAGTAGGTATGATGGTGACCACTTAGAATTCTCCTTGGTTTTTCCCTGCCCTTGTCACTTACACTGAGCAGAAATGAACTGACTCATGGAAGAGTAGCCTTGGGAAGGCGGGGGGACAAAACACAATGTGCAGTACGTCTCCCTCTGAATCCCAAGGCTTTTTCTCGATACACTGTGTTTATTGGTCATGATCTTCATTAGTGTTGCCCGATGCTAAACCCATGAGCCCACCTTCAAAAACAGCTGCACGGATGAATACGCCAGGCTGGGGGCAGTGCTGAGTCATCCCGGCTAGCCTGGAACTGAGCGTTTTAGATGTCACTGTGGGGTGACATCTCACGTTGGCCCTCACTGCAGAGAGTATTTAATATCTACTTAAATATTCTGTTTGCCTTCATCTTCCGGGCAGTGAGTCATTTGTCTGATGGGTTCTTGCATGACAGGGGTCACGTTGACAGCAGGTGGTGGCCATCCCTATCCGATGGCACTCGATTGAGGGGCTCTTGTGCTGTCCACCCCCACCCCCCCGCCTCCGTACCTCATGCTCACTCTCCGTTTGTCTCTTGGCAGGCTTGCAAAGATTCTGTGAAGACATAGAGATGATGATTGGATTCCAGCCAAACATTTTCTGGAAAGTCTGCTGGGCGTTTGTAACTCCAACCATTCTAACTGTAAGGACAGCATGCTGTATCAGCGGGTAGCACCTTGCACGCGTAGGTGATGCTTCATGTTGAACAAGGCGTGTACCTACATATAGATGAGCCCAGGGAGCTGGTAGGATGGTTATTATTCTTGTCCCTCAGCTGAGGAAGCAGGTTCAAGGAGGTGCGGCGACTTCCCTAAAGGTGCTTCCCGCTTGGGTGCAGAGCTAGGACTCAGGCACAGTTTGAAGCACCCCTGTGGGACATTTCCCATGATATCCGTCTGCCTCATGTCCTGACGGCCGATAGCCATCACATTCCTGCGTGCCAACAAGGCCCAGGCTCTGTCCAAAGTGCTTTATATGTATCCCCTCATCTGTCCCCCACAGCAGCTCTGTGGGGTTGGATTATGGTCATCTCCACGTCACCCATGGGAAACCTGATGCCCAGGTTATGTGGCTTGCCTGGGACTGTACCACTAATACAGTTTGGGTTTGAACCCAGGCAGGCTGGCTCCAGAACTCTGGCTCTTAAATGCTACTCAGTACAGCTGCTCTACGATGAATGTGTACAGCAGAAATTAGACTTTTATTGTTCATCTTTATTGCTTTTGAGGACTATCTTATCATCCTCAAATATGATGATGACATTTTGAGATCATTTGACATTCATCTTCTTAAAGATCAGAGCCCTTTCTGTGTCAGTAAATCTGTGTAGGGACTTGTATGCATATCCTGTCACCTCCTTTATTATGCCTTAGCTGCTGGCTTTGCCTGCATCCCCTTCCCAAGCACCATAATTGACAGAGACCTTGCCTTTCCCTCTCCTCCTCCCCTGGCTTGCGAGCGTCCTCTGGGTAAGGCTGCAGGAAGCTGGCTGTAGTTCCTGCTTTTCCCAGCAGGTGGCAGTAGAAACCAGATTAAGACCCTTATTTTACAGCATTGTACCAGCCTCTTTAAAGGAAAATAAGATAGTAAAACTGCAAAGAAAACATATATTTTCCCTTTTTTAAAAAAACAAAACAAAACTGCCCCAGAGTGAGTTTTAGTCAAAATACCTCAATTTCTTTCTGAAAAGACAGACGTTTAGACAGAAAAAGCATTCAGCGTTTGCCTCCCTCTGTGCAGACACAAGCCATCATGGAGAGGCCCGCAGCTGTGCTCACATGTTGGCGGCTGTAAGTGGTCTGAAAAGTCCTACCAGGTTTGAGCCATGAGAGTTGAAAAGGATTAAGGCAGATTTTGTAGTCTCTTGATTTCAGGACTGAAATATGTGAAGAATGGGGATTTACCTAACTGTTGGGAGACTCCTCTGCCTCTGCTGTTCTCCACCTCTGCCGAGTATCACCTTGCCCCCCAGTTCTACACATGATTTATTCTTCTTTAAAATTGAAGTATAGTCAGTTTACAATGTTATATCAATTTCTGGTGTACAGCATTACATTTCAGTCATGCATGTATGTACATATATTTGTTTCCATATTCTTTTTTATTATAGGTTACTACCTATAATAGCTCCCTGTGCTATACAGAAAAAACTTGTTTATATATATATTTATGTATGTTTGTATGTATTATATATAGCAGTTAGTATCTGCAAATCTCAAACTCCTAATTTATCCCTTCCTACCCCCTTTCCCCACTGGTAACTATAAGTTTGTTTCCTATGTCTGTGAGTCTGTTTCTGTTTTGTAAATGAGTTCATTTGTGTGCTTTTTTTCTTAGATTCCACAAATAAGTGATGTTATATGGTATTTTTCTTTCTCTTCCTGGCTTACTTCACTTAGAAAGGCTAAGTGATCCCCAGGTTCATCCATTGTTGCTGCAAATGGCATTATTTTATTATTTTTTATGGCTGAGTAGTATTCCATTGTATAAATATGCCACAACTTCTTTATCCAGTCATCTGTCAATGGACATTTAGGCTGTTTCCAGGTCTTGGCTATTGTAAATAGTGCTGCTATGAACATTGGGTGCATGTGTCTTTTTGAATTAGTTTTCTCCAGATACATGCCCAGGACTGGGATTGCTGGATCATATGATAAGTCTGTTTTTAGATTTTTGAAGAATCTCCATAGTGTGTTTTCCATAATGGCTGCACCAAAATACATTCCCACCAACAGAAAAAGGTTCTCCTTTCTCTACACCTGCTCAGCTTCTTGGGTGAATTCAAAGTTAGAATCTGCCCCAGATCCTAACTTTTCCTCCTAGCTTGGGAGACATTAAGCTTCAGGGAATTGTATTCTTTGGAAACATATCCCGTAGTAATAATCAGCATGACGACTCGTGGAGATCGAGTATCAGGCAGGCACTTTATTAACACTGTCTCTCAAGCCCCTGACCACCCAGCCTGGTGGGTGAGTCTTTCCCCATTTTACAGGTGTGTGCACTGAGGCCTGGAGAGGCTCAGGAGCCTGGCCAAGGCCACGGAATGTGCAGGGAGCAGAATAAGAAGGGAATCCAAGGCTATCTAGGCTTCTAATAAATTTCTTAAAATCTAGTGCTTTCATCTCCAAGTGGAGTTTGGCCAATTTTGGATTAAAATAATCCTAATCTTCTTTAGGACCAAAATGTCAGGGAAAAGGGACTTGCTGTATTTTTTGGAGAAAGTTCTCAGCTGTGCTGGGCTTTACTTGATTTCCATTATAAAACTCACATCAGAAACCTGCAGAGAAGTCCCAGATAGTCTCTTCCACCAAATTCCCCTTCTGTGTTTGGCAGTTAGGGACAAAAAGAAGTGGTCAATTCCATCATCATCATCAAGCCAGGACCTCCTTCTGCTGCCGTTAGCAAAAGGTCAGGTGGGCCTGGCCGGGTGGCTGAAATAACCTCCCTCGTGGCCATGCCCAACTGAGGGCGGGGTTTTATCAAAGCTGACTTGGCAGAGGGAAACTGATGGCAAGAGCCAGTTTGCATGGATAAATCTGATGTGATACTTGTGTGACTGGAACTGGGCATCAAAGGAGCCAGGCTAACACTTAGGTTTTGCCATTTGCCCTTCTGTGGCATGGCTATCTGTCATGTGCTGGAATGAGTCGAGATTAGGAGTTGAAATTACTTCAAAACCCCTGAAATAAAATTGATCATTTTTATATGTGCCTTCCTAGATTTACAGAGCTATAAATACTCTCCATGCAATTATCATCTACATAGTCAGATCACGTTACTGAATTACGTGCACACATAAGCAGATGTATTGCTATTTATATAGTCAACGAAATGGAGCCGCTTACCATAATTACATTAGGCAATACTTCCGATTGACCGGTTAATAAAGCTTACAACTCCAGGGGCAAATGTTTAAAAGGAGGCCTAGAGTAGATATCTCTTATCGGAGCAGTTTCTTCAACAGTTGTCTTCAGGCCTATGTTGCTTCGAATCGATAGATTGAATTATTGTTGCACTGAAATAATCACTTGCCCCCGTGGCCTGGGCTTTGCAGCAATAATCTAGATGCCTTCCATTGGTCTAGTGTTTCACACTTCCCTAAAATACCTCCATATATCATCTCTCCTGACATAATCCCCTCCAGTAATTTTTAAGATGTTCTTTTACTGCTTATGATAGAACGAGCTGGGGAGGGGGAGGGATAATTTAGGAGCTTGGGATTAACAGATCCACACCACTATACGTAAAATAAATGACAGAGACCTGCTGTACAGCACAGGGAAGTATATTCAATATCTTGTAATAACCTATAATGAAAAGAATCTGAAAAAGAATATATATATATGCATATGTATCACTGAATCACTTCGCTGTACCCCTGAAACTACCACAACACTGTAAATCAACTATACTTAAATAAAAATTTTTTAGAAAGATATGATGGGCAGTCAACAGGGAAAGATGCTCATTCTTACTAATAGTGAATCTTTACATTAAAGAGAATTTTTTTTGCCTGCCCCAAAAAAACAAAATGGCATACTACTCAGCCAGAAAACAGAATCAAATAATGCCATGTGCAGCAACATGGATGGACCTGGAGATCGTCATTCTAAGTGAAGCGAAGAGAGGTGAGGAGGAGAGAAGGACTTACATGGCCCGTTGTCTAGGCTGAGGCCAGGCGAAAACCGGGAGGAGCTCAGTCTTCTGAGGGCAGTGCCCTCCCCCCACAGAGGCTTGGCGAGAGCACTCAGAACCCCCCTTCTGTCTTTTTTTGGTGCCTCTCTTTTCGGTGTATCTGTTCCCTTGTTGAGCGTTCCCTCCAGCTGCACTAAGCAAGCCTTCAGAGGGTTCTCATCACTCTTGCCCTCAGTGTGTGGTGATGGGAGGTAACGGGCAGGAATAAGCATGACGTCTCTTAAAAGTGAAGGGGGAGGCTCCTGAGTAAATAGCAGACTGTGGTTCCCAGCAAACCCCTGTGTTACACACCTGGGATGAAAAATATCTGTTTTACAGCAGAGACAGAGGGGGGCTGTGTCTCTACTGTCTTTGTCCCATGGCTTATTATGGGACCAAGCTTCCTGCTCAGCCCCTGTTTGGGGACCTCGGCAGTCTCACTCAGCCAGCTCTAGAGGAGCTCCTGGGGATGGGCCATTCCCCATTCAAGGTGAAAGCAAAGGAGATTCAATTGATTTTTTTGACATTAACCAAATGGATTTTTCCCCCTTGTAACAAAAGCTTGATTCTCCATCATAGAAAGTAGCGACCACCCCTTGAAAACACCCACCATCCCCTCTCCCCCTGACACCTGCCAGGGTGTATCCTTTGACTTGGTCCTCTCTGCCTGTCCGTGTGTGTAGGCACACACCTGCATCGCTCAGTTTTTATGGGATGGCAAGTGCAGCATCATTAGCGAAGTGTCAGTTTCCTCATTTGGAAAACACACTGATGATATCTCCCTTTCACGGTCGTTATGGGTGTGAGATGAGATAGTAGATACGAAAGCGTGCAACTCCCCCGCCCTAACACGTGTGTTTCTCTTTTCTTACCAGTTTATCCTTTGCTTCAGCTTTTACCAGTGGGAGCCCATGACCTACGGCTCTTACCGCTATCCCAACTGGTCCATGGTGCTGGGGTGGCTGATGCTCGCCTGTTCCGTTATCTGGATCCCAATTATGTTTGTGATCAAAATGCATCTGGCTCCTGGCAGATTTATTGAGGTAATTGTATCAGCTCTTACTCCTGCCATCCCCTCCCAAGGGAGAACCTCTGAGCGCTCTGGGCGTTAAAAAACGATAGATTTGGTGAACTTATTCTAGAGGGAGACTTGGTGATTAAGGGGTTCCAGTTGCTACCGTTTCTATTAAACTCATTTTTATTATGTATTATTTCTCTAATGGAGGAGCTCAGCCAATCCACAGGCTGCACTGTTATTATGCTATTCCTCAGCACACTGATGGCTCTGGGGAATAAATGATCTGTGTGTCTCCTGTCTCCTGGCACTTCCTCCTCCTCTCCCCTCATCTAGAGTTGAAATCCCAGTGTTTGGTTTTTAACCACACATCAGATTCCTCCTTTAAGCCTCCTTCCCCCAAACATCTGTTACCATTAAAGTTAAAATCACTGCCCCTTCCTGTAATGTGTGTTAGGGACAGCTGAACAGTGGTCCAAGCTGATTAAAATGTCACCATCCCTGTAGAATGTCATGAAAGGTCCAGAGTATGGCTGGTATAAGGCGACACTTGTCTTTGTCAGTTAGTCCCTGGCTGGACCCATTTCCCATTTTTAATGCAACAACAACAACAACAACAACAACAAACAACCCCCCCCCCAACTCCAGAGTCGATGGGAAGGGGACTGCCACTTGTCGAGCCACCACTGAAGTGTAGTCAGGCTTTTGGTGTTTGTGAGAATCACGGGCTCAGTTGTACCAGGAGGAGGTCAGTGCCTTGTCCTGGAGGTCCAGAGGTCTGGTGTTTTGGACCAGACCCGTGCTACTCAGGGTCTGACCCCAAGATCAGCAGCATCAGCATCACCTGGGAGCTCATTGGAAATGCAGGCAATCAGGCTCCAGCTCAGCTCCACGGAATCAGAATCTTGGGGAAGTGGGACTCAGGTGTCTGTGGTTGAACAAGCTCCCCAGGTGGTTCTGATACACACTCAAGCCTGAGAGGCATGGGGCTAGACCAAGATGAAGAAACACCTGCTGGTCGAGGGTAGTGAAGAACGGCTGGATGGGTTTTTTCGCATGGTCAGCCAGAGAAAGAGAGGTCCCGTGCAAGCTCGCGAGGGGAGAAGCGAGGTGGGAATGAGACACGTGAATAAATGCGTAAAATGAATGTCCACGTGCTGGGGGGGAGGTAGCCTTTGTTTTCGTTGGACTAAAGATGGAGACAGAGTCGGCAAAGGGAGATGCAGGAGGCTTCTTACCGCTGCAGTGTTCCAGTTTTTATCCTCAGGAAATTCCGTCCATTATCACCTTAAGGTAAATTAACGCGGCCCCCTCACCCCCAGGGATGGCTTGCTGGATCCTTCCCCCACCGCCGCTGACCTAGAAATCTCTCCCTCTGAACAAAAGCCTCTGCTGCTTTTGTCTGAGGCTGAAATTCTCTAAACTGATGAGTTGGCTGTATGAATTTATTATGGTTGATTTGGGACACAAAGGTTGCAAACTGATGATTAAGAGGAGATTAAACTAACAGCTATAAGAAGTGGCTTCACTTTAATAGGTAATAAACACATAATTGTTCCCTCTTATGTAGTCAGAAATCTGTTTTCTTTCCTCTTTCTAGAAAAGGCTCCAGTCAAATTATGTTTTTCTGTGAGAAGTTCAGTTGAAGGATTAGGGACATTCCCATGCTTTTTCGCTCGCCTGCAAGAACCCCCGCTTCTGAACCAAATCAGAAGCATGTATTTTTGTCAACAGATAATTAAATTCTTTGCTCTCCCTTGGCAGTTTATCTTTGGGGTTGAGGGTTTTGTTTTTTTTTTCCGGCCGTTTATGTACTTTTGGGAAATATGCTAAACAAAATCCAGTTAGTTTGATGTAACAACTCACTGCGGAGAGGACAGAACAAAAGTATTTGAGTACATGTCCTTTGCAGACGGTATGTGGCCATGGAGAGAGCTGCTAGGGGTTCCTCTTCATTCAGAGGGGGAAAATGTATAATTAGAATCTGAGTCCTTTATCCTCAATTAATCTTGTGCAAGGCTAACCCTGAGCAATTGTAATATTGCTTGCAGGGTGACGTAAATGATTTCAAGTGAACCAAACTAAGTCACCTTTTTTAATGCATTCTTGGTTAATTAACCCTGGTTAATTAATGGAGCTGATCTTCCTGCTTCTCGTGGTGGGGGAACCTCTTGATTCAAGGGGGTGTTCTGGCACACGTGGTTGCACACAGTTGGGGATGGGTGGGTGGTGTCTCGGGGAAGGGGGTTCGTTATTTCCGTGACCCTGTGTGTCTTTGGCTTCTTTGCAGAGGCTGAAGTTGGTGTGCTCGCCGCAGCCGGACTGGGGCCCCTTCTTAGCTCAGCACCGCGGGGAGCGCTACAAGAACATGATCGACCCCCTGGGGACCTCTTCCCTGGGACTCAAACTGCCAGTGAAGGATTTGGAACTGGGCACCCAGTGCTAGTCCGAGGGCATGGTCCTGTTTCTCCTCTCTGCCTTCCCCTGTGTCTTCCCCAGCTTTCTTCCCCTTTTTCTTCTTCTTTCTGCCCACATCTTGGCTCTTACCCATGCATGAGTGGTTTTGCAGGAAAGTAGGACATAAGTCGTGCGCTGTAGTGAAGGGCTAGACGGAGCAGTTGCAGTGCAGTTTGCCTGCGTCCACGCTGTCAGTTCCTGGTGGGGTTCACCCCGCAGGCGCGGGCTGACTAGGTGCGCGCGCGTTCCAGTGAAGTCGCAAGTAGGTCTGCGGGTGTGAGTTGGCCAGTGGAGAAGCAGCCACGCTGGTTGTCACTGGCGGTGCCTGTCAGGCTTACACACAATGGCAGGAGAAGAGGAGTGGTCGTTTGGACTCATGTAAGCAGTGTGGTGGTTTCACTCAGACACAAAGTTCAGGACAGGAGGGTCAGCAGTGGTCAGAAAGTGTTTGGAGTTAGACGAGGAGGCCGGTGGCTTTAGACCCCCCCCCCCGGGGTGGTGAAGTTCACAATTCCACTCGTGGTTGGAGCTCTGTTTCCTCCATCTGGACCAGCGGTCTCGTTGTTTTCTCTGCGAACTGCAAATCTCAGTCAGTCAAGAATCAGTTCTCTTCCCTCAGTTGTCTTTTTTTTTTTTTTTTGGACAACCTGGTTGTGAACGCTTTTGGCCATCGCCTCCAGCTCTGCACAAGAAGCCGTCGGATTACTTGTGCCTGACGTCGTACGTTCATCGCGGAGTGCTGTCCTCGTTTCTCCGTGACATCTAGCGCCGTGGTTCAGTGATGTCATTGCCCCCTGTTTCTTCTGAATGTCTTTCTATGAGCTGTGGATACCTTGTCTTTCAACCTCTGGGGAAACAAAACTTCCCCTGGTTCTGTCTATATATTATATACATACAAGACACAGACTCTCAAAAGACAGATAACGTCTCAGTTTTTACTCGCAACTTTTTCATTCGCGGTAAATGCCAATTGTGGCCATAGAATCAAAGAAATGAAGAGTTTCAGAGAAAGCAACCATAACATTCCCACTGATACTGCGCTGGTAGTACATTTTAGGTCACTGTAGGTACAGATGTTTCTGATAAACACAGGTTAGGTAAGTAGGCAAGTGAGCTAATTAAAGCTATAGCTTTTAAGACTACATTTAGCTAATTCAATTTTAAGAGTTTCCAATTCACAATACTCATAACCGCACGCGAATGAGGGTGAATCATATGTCTGCAGAGACTGGCGAAGCTGTAACCTTTATTACCTTCTTGTACCCTGAACATGCATATATGAGATGTTTACAGTGTGATACAATGTGTTCATGTCGTGTGTCCTGGTGTGGTGTTTTCTGTCCTTATAAATAT
Organism: Vicugna pacos; assembly: GCF_048564905.1. Taxonomy (NCBI): domain Eukaryota; kingdom Metazoa; phylum Chordata; class Mammalia; order Artiodactyla; family Camelidae; genus Vicugna; species Vicugna pacos. The sequence continues at coordinate 41,626,593 of NC_132996.1, forward strand.
CTTATGAATCACTGTAGAAATGATGAGTAGAATAGTGTAGTCGGTTTTTTTTTTCCCCCTTACAGTAATAATATCTAAACCTAAAATTGTTTCCTTAGGGGAGACCATTTCAATCATTTTCTTACTTGTTTGTCTTCGTATGACAGGGTCTCAGGCCAAGTTTTCAGTTCAAATCTTGTATATTGTCGTGACATTTTCATCCTGTGCAACAGTAATGAAACCCAACAGCAGACTTAAAAGTAACACTTAAAAAAAAAATGACTTCATTTGTTAAGGGAAAAAAAAAAACCAAACAAACCCTAACTCGTTTTCCCAAGTTGTCCCTTTTTTGGGGCAAATCTCATTACCATTTGCCGACACTGGTGTGAACTTCCGGTTTTCAGGAGTAGCCTGGGGAAACTTTTAGAAGAGAAACTAAAAATTGGTTTTGAACTTGAGGTTTTCCTCTTTGTTGTCTGTAGGGCATGTCTGTTCTTCCCCCCGCCTCATTCCCTTTTTCTGCTTCCCTCCCACAGCTAGAACTTTCTAGAATCTGTCACAGGGACTAAACCCTGAGCCTCCCCTGGACTTAGCTTCAGGCAGCTGAGCTGTGGCCTCCCCTGCCCCATGTTTCCCACAGTGACCTGCTGGCCATTAGCACTGGTCTCCCCAGGAAAGTCATATGGAAGAGAAGCCCCCGTTGCTATCGCAGACTCGGCAGAGTGGTACCCAGAATTAGCCTCTCCAGTTGATATCCTGGTGGGGTGGGAGAGGGAGGGAGGACTCACTTAGGCTTGGAAACAATCTGCAGCCTTTCCAATCTGAAGGTTGGAGAAAAAGAGCTGAAATCAATTAGCCATCTCCCACAGGACTGGGATGTTTGTGTCAGGACCGGTGGTTTTTGGCTTTCCTCTCCCGCCTCTTGGCTAAAACTCGACTCTGATGCTGGACGCCAACCCAATTTCTGTTAATTATTGCTGTTGTAATTAAGAGAAGTGGTGGTGGTGGGGAACTCATGTTTGCCGCCAGATCTTTTTTGTACGTGACGCAAGTTAATTGTGAGAATGGGGACATCCTCACTAGCTGGTGTATTTTGCATTTGGGGGCAGCAACATTTGTGTTCATTACGATTTGTTTAGTTAAGACCTAGTAGCTGTTTCCTGAGCAGCTGGATTCCCGCCACCCCCCTCGCCTTTTCCTACAATTTTTAAGTTTTATGTACAGTTTACTTAAAGGTGGAAGGTTCTGAACTTACCTGACACAGTGACCGTGGAAATGCAGTTTTGCCTGTTTCTATGGCCCTGTTTAACATTTGAGGCTTTCCCTGCCAGAGATGCGTTTAGTATCCATGCTGTTTCCAGTCATCGCGAATTGATGCTGCCGCCCCTCCCGTAGGCTCGGCCGGGACGCTGAGATGCATATGACCAGATGGATGTTTCCATGCTTTCAAAATGCACAGTCAAGTGGAAGGGGAAAAAAATGAACGAATACAAATAAAATGAACAGCATTGTTATAAACTGCCGTTTGAGAGTTCCCCTTCAAACTGAGGCAGAAAACCGAGTACTGAGGAAAGACTTTCATTGGTTCACTGTGCAGAACGGTGGGGTATTTTCCACTTGTGAGATTATTTCCTAATACCAACAAATGCCAGAAACCCATTCAGAGAAAAAAAGCCATATGTTAAAAATAATAACCCTGTAATATCCTTCAAGGAGGAAAAAAAGTGTATCGTCTTAACTATTGGTGTTGTGTTGTGGCTTCTTATGCAAATATTTGTCTTGCGTATTAGTAACTTTTAATCTCTTTAAGCCTGTGTATTTGTCATGTACAAATGTGTCCAGTCTGGTCTCTTTCCTCTTTTTGTTTCATGTTTATTTATTGCATGCAATCTGTGGTCAGTGCAAAAATCTCAATGACCTCAATGTCTTTGAAATTTCCAAAGTGTATTTAATCTGTCAGAAACGGAATCAACGTGTATTTCTGTGATGGCACTTTAAAAGGACATTTAACACAATGAATGGCCTTGAAATGGAAAAGACTTGGGTTGTCTTTGCTAATGTTGCATTGGAGTTGAGTTTTCCTTTAGTTAAGTTCTAACTGTTATCTACATGTGCCGCCATACTTCCTGATAACCTTCACGTGTCAGCATGGTTTTCCCATGCCTAAAATTAAGATGTTTTTCCTTCCTTGTTGTTCCTTTGTCCACTGGTCATCGTCTTCTTCCCACAGACTTGCACGATAACTGTTGCTTAATGTAAGCATGAAGGCGAAGTCACACTGCTGCTGTACTTAGATTTGGGTCTGTGAGACACTTCTTTGAGGCAGATGACTTGCGTGAGGGCACGCTGGTAGTAGTAGGGTGATAGGGTGGTAGGTTATCTTGCAGAGAAAAAAAGCCAAGGCCAGCGAATGAGCATTACCTCTGTTTCATACTGGGTACCCTGCAGAAAACCTCCAGGCTGGGAGCAGAGGTTTGGGTGATCGAATCTGGATACTCATTTCTCTTAAAAGTGGCCTAAGGATTTGCAAAAGTGAAGCTTCCTCTCTTTCTGGGATTTTGCTTCAACTGGACAGAAAGGCCAAGTCACGCTGAATTGCGGTCTCCGCTCAGGCCACCTCTGAACCAAAGAGGAAGTTCTCAGATTGGGTGTTCATCCCCTCTGAAGAGCCAGCAGTGGTCTGATTTGCCCACCATGGATTAAATACATCTTCAGGTAACCATTTGCCTTATAGGTGTATTTTATTGTTAGGATGATACTTAGCAACTGACTAGGAACTGTTTTGTCTCTCATTTTTGGGTCTTTTTTTGCACTTTATATGGACCTATCATGGGATAGGTTTGTTCTTAAATTGTGTACCTGGCTTATGTCCTAAATGCAGGCATCTTATGTGGTACTGTCGCCTATGAATAAAGATATGCTCCCTAATTAGGTCCTTATATTTTTTCATTAACTGTACACGAGGAAAATATATTACATTATAAATGATGCATCATAGATATATCTTACAGAGTGCATATTATATGCTGTGTATTATTCATTTAAGGAGTCATTATTCTTGAGGCCCTACCTCAAATTTTGTATTTATGTGTACAAATGCAATTTATGGTATTATATATTTGCCTATTATATACTGACATAAATTAGAATTTATCCTAATGATGTATGAGTTCACAAAACCCTAAATAAATGTCAGTGTTTAAAACATGATGACTACAGAATTGTGTCTATTAACAAACCCATTACCCACATCCTTTCTTAACAAATGGCCTTCAGGTACCCCCAGGATTGATCTGTTTTGTTGGGAGAAACCTGGAACAGAAACAGAACTGCCCTCCTGGGAGCATGAGATATTGCGCTGCTGCAGAAACAAATATCAATTAAATTGTTATATTCTTAGCCATCAGAATACACTATTGTTTGCTGAATTATTAATCACCCCTCCTGGGGAAGGAGAGAGAGGGAGGGAAAGAATCTGAGTGAATCTGAACAGAGGGACTGGGCAAGTCAAATCCTTGGGTGTGTTTTAATGACCATTTTGTCAGCCTTCAGTTCCACTTTATTTCAATTCCGCAAACATTTATGTCGCTCATCCATTGAGTTAGACCCCAGGGAGCACTGAATAAAAAATAAAACAGTCCCAGAGCTCACGGACCTCGGAGCTTAGCGGAAAGACTACCCATATTCAGCCAGCACCCCAGCAAATCAATAAATACCATTCTTCTCCTTTGAAGTGCATGGAGCCCCCCTGTTCCCTGCCCAGAGATGGGCCCAGAGCACTGGTGTCATGTGTACAGCCTGACAGCTGGGCAGTCCTGTCTGATCACGTTAACCCAGAAGCTTGACTCTGTCCTCCTCCAAGGGACACAAATGCTCATGTGCCACCTCCAACTTCAGCTGCCACGTGGGCAGGCTACGGGGACCAGCTGGACCACCCTTAGTGGGAAAAGAAATGACCTCACAAGTGGATGCTGAAACCACAGGCCAAGAGCACAGGTGTCCGTCCTGCGGTAATGAGACTTCTACACACTCACTCGGGCTTGTCCACAACACGGCAGTTCAGCCGACGGGCCGAGCTGCAAATACCAAACTCAGTGTGAGGCTGCATCTTGGAAGAAGTACGTTCTGTGGGATCAGAATTTGGTGCTGGCTTGTTATCTTTAATTTCATTTCTGAGATCCTTTTGCTCAGTCGTGTTCCAACTTTTTTTTGGAAAATTCTCAAGCACACCTAAAAGCAGAAAGGAGGGAATAATGAACTCCTATGCCCGCATCACTCAGTTTCAATAATTCTCAACTGTTATCAACAATTAACTGGTGTCCCCTTTTATTTCATGTATCCCTCTCCCCACTCTGAGCTGAAACTTTGTTTCTTTGGAGTCTTTCAAAGTAGATGTGGGATTTCACTTGGAAATGGTCCACTGTGTTTTTACACTCCTTTAAATAGTCTTTCCCTAAGTGGGGTGGAGGATGAATTGTGCTAAGCTCACACATGCGTGGCCAGACCGATCTACTCTGGCTGTTGAAGGGGGCTACAACCATCCGTCCTGAAGGAGCTAACGGTGTTTGCTCTTACGCCTCCCTTGGCTTCCGGAGTCCAGTCTTCCATCCTGTTTTCAGTTGTTTGGCAACTATCCCTCCCCTGGACTTTGCGGCTGTTTTCCTACCCTACCAAGCTCACTCTTGCTGCTTTTGATTATTTTCTGCTTTTGTTTATATTTCCTTCCTCCATCTCCCCAGATGTCTCTCCTGGAACCAGAGATTCAGAATCTCATGGTTGCACAGAAGTCCAAGGTCATTGCTTCCAGCATCTCTGATACACAGGTTCCTCCACGACAGTCTGTTTTGCAGGGACTGGATTTACAAAGAGATGCAAGTGTGTTGAGTAGTCGCTGTCTGAAGATTCACCGTAGGGGCCTTTGGCAACTGAAAACTCCTCCAGTGCCTTTAAAATAGCTCAACTTTATAAAAACTGGATTTATTTCTCTGATTTATACATTCGACTCATAAAACAGACGGTGTGTGGTTGGGGCCACTGCTTTCATCTCATTTAGTGTAATCTGAATTTTATACCGATTTTAATACTGTAAGTCATTTAACCCAGCCCCATCCCCCTTTTTGGTAAACTTCTCCAGACACCTGTAGGAGGAGGAGAAATGAATGCCTGGAGTACTGTGTGGATTCACATTGAAACAGAATCACATTTTCATCATTTATTGATCCAGTCACTCGTATTTATTTTCAAAGTCTACTCAATGTCTTAATTATGTTAAGACATCAATATATTTCCAGTACCTAACAGTTTGTGACATATAGCAGATACTCAGTAAATGCATTTTTTAATCGAATGAGCAGATACTGAGTATTGGCTCTGTATGAGAGCTCCGTGTCACAACGTGCAGGAAAAACCTGAGTAAGACTTGGTCTTTCCCTTCAGGTTACTCAGAGTGAGGGGGGCTTTCAGACAGGTACACATGTTGCTGTAATACACGATGGAAAGTACCACGTGACACCACAGGATTTAGGACAAGAAACCACTGTGGGGATGCACAGGAAGACATTCCTTCTGGCTGAGAGGATTAGGCAGGACTTCCTGAGACAGAGACTTGGGGAGGATTTTGACCATGAGGAAGGTATTAAGGTGAGCTTCCCAGATGCGTGAGAGCAAGCAAGTGATGGTGTGGGAGCAGGACAGACAGACCCTCTCAAGAAAGAGTGGTGGGTGAAATTGGAAAGGATCGTCCATGCTTGTGGGAAGTGAGAACTACGGCTGAAAATGTAGTTTAGGACATGACAGTCATGTGCCTTAGTGCCAACATGAAGCGTTCAGAGGCTCTCTGACTGGCCGCAGGGCACCGTGGGAGGTAACTGAATAGCGGAGAGGACTTCCCAGAGGAGGCAGTTCTGATGCCAGAGGCAAAGCACTGTCCTGGGTTCGAGCACCAGGTCTTTGTTTACCAGCGCAGCCTCAGTTCCTTCGTTTGTACAATTGAAACAGTTATACCCATTATGCACTGTTGCTGTGAGAGTTAAATGAAAATTTGTACGTGAAAATTAACCAACCCAGATAAGGGCTGGATATGTACTGTTAGAACCAGATCTGCCCATTCAGAATATTGACCTGGTTGCAGTGTCAAGGATGAGTCGAAGTGGGGAGAGAGGTGAGGCAAGAATTTTGGTTTGATTGTGCGAGAAACCAGCCTCTTCAAAATGTGAGACGTGAACACCCAGACACCAGGTCACAAGTCTAGTAATAGAGGGATCCTTTAGCAGATCAATTCTTTTCTGACTCATGTGACTGGGGCCAGCACAGTATATTTAAGGATTTGAGAAATCAGCCAGGAGATGACCTCAGCCAGTCGCGGCAGACACGGCAGCGAGGCTGGAGCGTGGTCCTGGAGACGCCTGCCCTGCCAGGCGCTGTCATGTTAGTTTCTGGACTTTGGCAAAGTCCCAGAGTCCAGGGGAGATGCTGGGACAGGTGGGGCCTTGAGGTGGGACTCATGGGGTCTCAGGATAGCCTGCATATTTCTGTCACATTTCTTGTTCCCTCCTGCCTTCTCTCCCTTAGGAGGTGGAGGCTGAGGGGCTCGGTGGTTATAATGAGGGATACTCTTTTGTACCCTTCGCCTCCAGACCTTATGCCTTCTCCATCCCATGCTGGCGTTGCGGAGAGATGTGCAGAGAGAGCTTTGGGCCCTACCTTCTAAGGTTGCCTTCTAATGAATTTAATCTTTCTTGGCTGACGGCTTTGAGAAAGACCATACTTTAAAAACTCCCTCTACCCACAGCTCCCACGTGGAGAGGACTGCTGAGCATAGGCCTGTGACAGTCTTGGTGTGCAGTCTCTTTTCTTGCCTTCTTGTGAGTGCTTCTATACACGCTGTGTCTTGGGGTGAGGGTAAGAATTGTGTTGAACTTGCACTAGCCCATGATGGGCATTTGGCGCAGCTGGTACAAATTAAGGGAGTGTGGTAGAGACTGAAATTCTCCAAACTGCTGTTCTTGCCTCCTTCAGTAACACTTCTGACTTTAGCTAGGTTTGTTGTCACCCAGCCAAAGCATGGTATCCCCCAGTTTCCTTGCAGCCAGGTATGGTGGGCTGACTACTGGCTCCATTTTTTCACCCCAGCCCTAATCACATCCAGACTCTCTCCTTACTGTCGGCAGATGTACTTGCCCCTTGACTTTAATAGCATGTAAGCAGAAGTGACAGTGCTCCAGCTTGAAGTCTAGACCTTAGGAGACCTGGCCTGTTTCCATGTCCTCATTTGTGCCTCTTTGTGTCATGAGAAGAACATGTCCTCGCTAGCCCACTGGTGTAAGGAAGATGAAAGACACGTGGGACAGGGTCATTCAACTGACACACAGACCTGCTGTGAGAAGTGAAATTGGCCCAGCCACTGTAGCCTGAAGCAGAAGTGCCTGGATGAGGCTGGATGAGCTGAATCCTAGCCCACCTGCAGATATGTGATAATAGGTGCTTAGCGTTGCATACCACTGAAATTTTGTGGTTGTTTGTCATGCAGCAATAGCTAACAGATACATAAGGGGTGACTATGTGACTAGGTTCTGCCCAAGTTTAAGTGGAAGTGGCACATGGCATGCCCTTCTCCTTTTCTTCATTCTGTTCCATGTTTGTTGTCTGGAAAGTGGATATAATGGCTGGAGTACAAGTAGCCATATTGAACCCATGAGGACAAGAACTGTATTCTAGGGATGATGGAGTAGAGATCTGGAAAGAGCCAGGCTTCCTGTGGACTTTGTAGTATCACTAAATTAAATCTGGCCCATTCAACTGAAGACTTTTTTTTTCACCCGAGCGAGGCTTAAGCATCTCTTACGTAAGTTATTATTTGGGAGTTTTCCTGTTATATGAAGCCAGATAGAATCCTTACCAACACGGGTAATAAAATGAACTGGGATGACTAGAAGGAGACCCAGGGGACCACTGGGAGATGTGGGAGGCTTCAGTGTTACTTTGTGAGCAAGGAGAATTTTTGCAGCCTGTGACTCTGGAAAGTAGTCTAAAAGCATTTGAAGTGGCTATTTCTGCTTTATGTAGATGGACAGAGCCAGTTTCATGAACTGATGTGACAGGTTGTTGCCTAAAGTAACTAGAGTAGGCTAGCCCTGTTCAAAAATACCTCTCCCACTATGCCATCCCGTGGCCTGAGATTCCTCCAGCAGATATTCACTGCTTTGGGCCCACAGGCTGCTCATGGATGCTGCATGTCAGTGAGGGGTGCTCCATATTGCCTAGGTCACCGTGAGCATAAAAGATGCCTTCCTCCTCTCTTTCCTGCACTGTGATGGTGACAGTGTTGCACTCATGGGACTTCTACTAGGAATAAAGGATCATTTTCAGGCCTGGAAAAGAAGGCTGGATGAGCACTTTGTGGGCAGCCCAGGGCCACTGGACAACAGAAAGAGCCTTTATGGAGGAAAGTTTGAGAGGTGATCAAGGGGTTCATCTCTTCCCTACATTTTGGTTTCCATGGTGAGGGATATTCCTTAAGCACTCCTGGCCCTCTCCTGCACTCTCTACTCTCTCTGTTTTTATAGAGGACGCAGACTGCCATCGGTCCTCCTTTCTCAGTGAGTTCTCTTTCACTCTCTCTCTTCACCCAGCGCGAGTGGGAGCAGATGGCTGTGCCGAGGTCCAGCCTGGAGGGAGGGTAGATGGCCAATCCATTTTGGCTTTCATATTAGGCTGGGAGCTCCCAACACTGTCTCTGTATTCCTAAAGGTGAGGTTTGGCCTCCTGCTAACTCTTTTATTTCTCAGTTGGTCAGAACTCATGCAGGAAATAGGGTTGCTATGTGTTAGTCTCCCATAAGACCTCAGCAAGGAGGCAGAACCCATAGGCTGTCTCGCAAGAAAAGCGGTATAGCTCAACAGTTACATGCATAGATTCTGCAGTCCTGCTGCCTGGGTTTGAAGCTTGGCTCAGGCACTCACTTGGCAAATGGCTCAGCTTTCATATCTGTAAAATAGGTACAATAACCCCACCTGCCTAAATGAGTTGCTTTGAGGAATGAATTCGTGGAAAGCACTTAGCACAATAACCACGTCTAGTTACGCTTCCTAAGTGGAGCCGTGATCGTCCTGGTTGGGGCTGGGCAAGGCCGGCTTCTACAGCCTGTTGGAGGATAGGGTCTCTGCTTCCCCCTGGCCTATAGGAATGGACAACTTGTGCCTACCTCACACTTAACAAAGCCTGGATGCGTGCACACCTTGATTCTTATTATCAGAAACACAAAACGCATCCAAGATTATTGATCTTACGGATTAGGAGCGTTTCATCCTAAGAATTATGAGATGCCTTTATCTACATGTCTATATATAGGTTTTTCTAGCTGTTTTCCTACAGATTTACACGTAGCTTTGTTCTAAAAAGGACTTGAAGTTACAAGTCAGAAGGACGATAGTTAACGGAGCAAAATATGGGTCCCTCTAATCTGGACATCACTGAAATTGATTGTAGTAATTGGAGTAGAGAATTCATTTTTCACAAAGAATTCTTCTATTCATATAAATACAGAGGCACGTGCATGAATGTATGCCTTCAGCCCCTCTTTATGATTGCACGTGCATTTCAGGAAATGAAAATGCCCACCCAGGTCCAGGCTTGCACGGTTCCAGAGAGTATGGGGGTTGACGGGTTTGTGAAGGCAACTTGGGAGTTTTTACACTTTCCTGGGCTCTGCCAGCCAGTTGGCACTTGTGTTAGTTTCCTAGGACAGCTAGCAAAGCACTGTAAACCAGAAGGCTTGAAACAAGAGACATTTAGTCTCTCACAGCTCTGGACTTTAGGAGTCTGAAATCAAGGTCTTGGCAGGGCCATGCTCTCGCCAAAGCCTCTGGGAGGATCCTTCCCTGCCTCTTCCAGCTTCTGGTGACCCCAGGCATCCCCTGGCTTGCAGCTACAGCTCTTTAGTGTCTGCCTTCCTTGTCACACACTTACATCTGTTATGTCTCTGTCTTCACATGGTGTTTTCCCCTTCTTATAGGGACACCAGTCACGTTGAATTTGGGTCCACTAATGACCTCATCTTAACTTGATTACATCTGCAAAAACTCAGTTTCCAAATGAAGTCACATTCATAGATACTGGGAGTAAGAACTTCAACATTTCTTTTTAGGGGGACACAATCCAATCCATAACAGCATTATCCTCTATATTGTTCAGTTTTACAAGGAAATGTGTTGTGAATCCATACATATGAAGGCAGTTGGAAGGCTGTTTGGACAAAGGAGAGTGACTTAGGGAGGAGGGCTGGAGGGCAGTAAATAAGAAGGAGAGTTTCTCATCCTTGGATACTAAAAAGGAGTCCTCCTCGACCTTCCTCGCTGGGGTCCAGAGAGTCAGCAGTGGAGCAGCTCTGGGGGCTGGTGGGACGCGGCAGTCTGACTGTTGCCTTGGTGATGGTCAATGAGAAGTGTCCATTCTTCATGCTGCTTCCTGGGAGAACACTCATTGATTCATTCAACAAACATGTATTGAGCTCCTAAAATGTGCCAGGCACTGTTCTAGGTGGAGAGAGACAGTAGTGAAGAAGAAAGACAAAAATTCTACTCTTGTGGGGTTTGCATTCTATGGGGGGGGGGAAGAGAGCATAAATGTCAATACATAAATCAATATTTCAGACAGTAATAAGCCCTATAAAAAAATCAAGCAGGGTTAGGAGACAGTGATGGGGCTGAAGTGAGAAACTTCTTTAGGCTAGGTCTCCCCGAGGAGCTGACACTTAAGCAGCAATGTAAGTCGTGAACCACGGAAAGATTTAGGGGAAGACTGTTCCAGGCAGAGGGAGGACCCAGTGCAAAGACCATGAGGAGGGTGTGAACTCGGAATGTTTGAGGAAAAGCAAGAGTCTGGAGTGAGCCAGGGGGGTGGTGGGGAGAGGGACAGAGCTGGGAAGGTGGGCAGAGGCCTTGTAAGATGTCTGGATTTCTTCAAAATACGATAGAAAAGTGCAGGGGGGGTGTGTTTTGAGCAAGGGAATGTGATCTGATACTTTTAAAAAGCAGATTACACCTGCTGAGGGATGACTGAATTGTAAGGGGCAAGAGTGGAGGCAGAGGGAACAATTGGGAGTCTAGGGCAGTAGCCTGCGGCAGGAACAATGAGGGACTGGAGGAAGGTGGGAGTAGTGAAGGGTAGTGAGAAATGGTTGATTTGAGATTTTTCTTTAAGGTCTACTGAGAGGGCTTGATGCTTGGACGTGGGGGGCCTGGATAAAGCAAGTCATAGATGACCCCAGGCTACTTGGTTGGAACACCTGATGAAGGCTGGTGCTACCCCTTTAAAAGGCGGCAGATTTTTTAAATGAGCATTAAAGAGGCTTTTTAAGAAACAGTTTTATTGAGATGTAATTCACACATAATACAATTCACCAATTTAAAGTGTACAATTCAATGGCTTTTAGTCTCTTGTGAATATCTGTGAGATTTTGCATCTATCACTACAATCAATTTTAGGACATTTTCATTAACCCCAAAGAAACCCTGCTAAACCTTTCTTCCCCTTCCCCCAGCCTTAGGCAACCACGATCTACTTTCTGTCTCTATAAATTTGCCTATTCTGGAATTTCATATAAATGGAATCATATGACATGCGGTTCTTTGTGTCTGGTTTCTCTCACTTAGCATAAAGTTTTCAAGGTTCATCCATGTTGTAGCCTGTATCAGTCCTTCAGGTCTCTTTATTGCTGAATAATATTCCATTATAGAAATATACCACATTCGACTTATCCATTCATCAGCTGATGGGCATCTGGGCTGTTTCTATTTTGGGGCTATTATGAATAATGCTGCTATGAACATCTGTGTACAACTTAGCGTGTAGACATATGTTTTCAGTTCTCGTGTCAGTACCTAGGAGGAGAATTGCTGGGTCGTATGGTAACTTTATGTTTAACTGTTTGAAGAACCATTTTACATTCCCACCAGCAGTATATGGAAGTTCTAACTCCTCCACTTCCTTGTCAACATTTATTATCTGTCTTTTTGATTTTTGCCATCCCAGTGGCTGTGATGTGATATTTCATTGTGGTTTTGATCTGTGTTTCCCAGATGGCTAATGGTGCTGAGCATCTTTTCATGTATTTATTGGCTGCTTGAATATCTTCTTTGGAGAAATGTCTATTCAGATCCTTTGCCCATTTTAAAATCGGGTTGTTTGTCTTTTACTACTGAGTTGTAATAATTTAATAATATAATGAATACAAGTTTCAATCACTTATATGACTTGCAAATTCGTTTCCTGTACTGTGGGTTGTCTATTCATTTCCCATGATGGCCTTTGAGGCACTAATGTTTTTAATTTTGATGATGTGGCCATATTACTTTTAAGACACCTAATAGGTAGTTGGGTCTGTAAGCCTAGGGTTCAAAGGAAAGACAGGAGGGACTGGAGATACACATTTGAGAATCATTCATGTATAGATAGTAGTTAAAACCCTGAGGCTGGATGAGAACACATAGGAGTAAGTGTGGCTGGAAGAAAAGAGGCTAGGGACTGAGCCCTGAGGCTCTCCAATAGTCAGGTGTCAGGAAGAAGAGGCAGAGGGATGATCAAAGGAAGCTCCTGGTTCGTGGAGAGACCATGGAGGGAGGCCATGCAGAAGGGCAGGGTGGACATGGGATATGGTATTGGGTAAACCAAGTCTCATCACTGCTTTCACTGAACACAGGTCCTACTGTAGTATCTCAACATCACAGCCACGTGGTCCCATCATTGCCATTATAGAAATTTGCCAGACCTATTCTCTAAAGGTTCCCTTAGCCTAACAGGTCTATACTCCAAACTCCCGCTCAAGAAATGCACTTACAGAATATTGAAGTCCACAGTTATCTAGGAAGATTTATGGTCTTGTTGAGATTAACACTTGTTACTGCTAATGGACGTGATGCTGCAAAGCTTTGACAGAACAGTGCCTTGCTTTATTTTTTAATGGAACACTTTAAAAGCTCCATCCCACAGGACCAACTAATTACACAGAGGCTTTAAGAGAGTTCTAAAGGTCTGACTCAGACCACCTTTTCCCTTTGTTGGGGTCACCGTGACTTCTAGGATTTCTGAGATCGATAAAAGGGCTTTTGAAACAACAGTTCAGATTACCAAGGGCTGATCCTGCTGCGGTGTATTGAGAATCTGCAGAGGAGAGACGGGGCATGGCTGTCACAACACAACACGATGTCGGGGATTCCTCATTTACAAGGCTCAGCTAAACTTGGGGAATCCTTATTTTCCGCAAGAAGTGGGATTTTAATGTTAGTTTTAAATGTAACATGCTCCAGGTGGATGCAAAAAGTCCTGCCTCTGTAATGAAAACCCAGAGTCAAGGCAGGCAGATCCCCTCTGGGCTCCAGTTGAATCCCAGAAGGGATGGAGAATCGGTTCAGCCTTAGACATCAGTTTTTCTCTTAATCTTTCAGCTCAGCTTCTGGAGTGACAATAGATTTGTTGGCCTCCCGTCATCTACCTCAGCTGTTAGGAGTTGGAATTTATCTGCTTGTTCACTTTCTTTTTCACCTGCTAAGGGACCACAGTATAAAGGGCCAAGTGGGACAGTGGCTTGCGTACAGAAATATCCAGAAAAATAGGGCACGGATCTGAAGAACATGGAGATAAAAGCTCCTCTCTTAATAAATTATGCTGCTGGTTGGGCGACCTTCAGTGGGATCTCTTGGGGTCATACTTATGCAGGGGTTAGGAATATGTGAAGTGAGGGGATACAAGGGTGAGAAAGGCAGATCCGTATTAGTGAAGAGGATTCTGGAATTTTGGTATTATTTCCTGGGAAATGAGGAAGGGCTGTGTGCAGAGAAGTTTCCTTTCCCTTCTCTGGGTTCACCATTGCCAGTATCAGAAGGGTGGGGTGGACTCAGAGGGGACCAGAGTGAGCAACTTGGGAAGCCTTAAATCATGTGGGGCTCACTCAGTATAAATCAGAGGTTCTGTCACTTCTGTTTTCACGACTCTGCATGCTAGTTATAAATAATATTCCTGGATGGGAAATGCGACAAACCTGGGAGATGTTTCTAGGGAAGGCGGTTCCAGAAGGGGGTCACATAGCAGAAGGAGGACTTGTCTTCGTGCCCACACTTCTAAAACAAAGCCCAGATTTTTCTTTCCCGGGAATGGTGTTGGGGAGGGACCCAGAGGAACTGCGGGAGAGGCTAAAGCGTGACTATGAAAGGAGAAAAGGGCTTTTGGGAAAAAAAAACCATCTAGAAAGTCACTCAAGAAAAAAAAAAGGTTTAGGAATTTCCCCTAAGTGGCAGCATTTGCCCTGTAGAATCGGAAGGTCTGCAGATAGACTCCCCAATCCCCCACCGTGGCTCGCTCAGGCTCGGGATCTTTTTTCTGGACCCCCCCGCCTCAGTGCCCTCTCCCTGAACCCCCAATGCGTGTACCCAATTAAGAGGGACCCCCCCCCGGAGACACGAAACAAGTACAGGTGATGAGCCGGGACTCAGCCATTATTCCCCTCAGGTCCTTGCTCGCCCCTCCCAACCCAGTTGCCCGAGCAAATCCCGAGTAATTGTTTTCCGGGGAGGGGCTGGGCGCGCTCGGTGGCGCCGCCTGGGTCAGGGTTTCCCCGGGAAAAAAATCCCCCCGCGACGGCTCCGCGGTTCTTGGTCCCGACCAAGATGAAGTGTGGCAACTTCGGCAGCCCCCACCGCGGCCCCGAGGCAGAGACGGCGGCAGTGGCGAGGCCGGTTCGCCTGGGCTGGAGCGCGTGAAGCCGAAGGGGTGCCTTGCACCTCCTGCTCCTCCCTTTTGGCAGCGGGTCCCGGGACTCCAGCTCCGGGGCTCCCGGTGGTAGCAGCTGCCGAGCCTGCCGCCCGGGTCCTAGCGGCTCCGCGGGCGGAGGAGAAGCCACCCCGGCGCGGAGCGAAACGTGCCGGAGTGGCGGAGCCCTGCGTTCCCGCCCCAGCTCCGAGGCGAGCGCAGCCGCAGCGGGCGCCGGGGTCCGAGTCGGGCGCCACCGCCTGCGGTGGGGGGCGGGCTGGGGGCGGGGCGGCCGGGGCCGCCTTCCCGGTGCGATCCCCGAGCGCAGCACCCGGCGTCGCCGAGCCACCTCCCCCGCCGCCTGCTAGCAAGTTTGGCGGCTCCGAGCCCGGCGCGCCTCGGAATCGAGGCGCATTTGTTTCCTCCTGGCTTCCGCGCGCCCGCCTTGGCGGGGACCCTCGGGAGCGATGCTGAGGGATGTGATTTTAGTTGTGTGCTTCTGCGTGTGCACCGCCAGGACAGGTAAGTACGGCTGGGGCTGTCGGAGGGATCCGGGGAAGGAGGGTTGGAGACCCGCCGCTGTGCCCAGCGCCCACCTAGGCATGGGAAGACGTGGAGCCGAGCTCCGTGCTGGTCCGCGGAAGGGCGTGGATGGGTCTCTTGGACCTCTTTGCCCCGCTCCAGGTGAAAGGGTGAAAAGTGAGACTCGCAGGCTGGGGAGGCCCCCGAGGAGTGTCCCCTTCCCAGAGGACACGGCCTGGCGGACGCAGGAGTGAGGGGCGCGGCCGGTCCGGCGCACCCTCCTGCTAGCAACCGGCTTCCGGGTCGAAACCCACAGCAGGGCGGGCCCGCGAGCCCCACACCCGTGAACTTGACAGATGCCTTGGAAACCACTTTCCCTACGGCCGGCCGGGCAGGGAAGGGGCAGCGGCAGGAGTCGCATCCGCAGAGAGAGCAATTCCGGCCGGCGGCAGATGCCCGGGCCGGAGAGGGCGCGGCGCAGGGTGAGGTGCTGCGGACCAACCTGGGATTCCGCGATCTCTTCTTGTCCCCTCTTGACTCTCCTCAGGGGAACTCCAGGAGTATTCTTTCTTGGCCCTCCACCCCCCCACCCCCAGGGCAGGACAAACAATTATTAGAGGCAGTTGGAAGTGTGGGGACAATCCCGGGGAGATGTTCTCAAGGTCCAAACCAGTTTTCTCTCGCTATAATTGCATGTTGGGTTGTGGAGGGGAGGCAAGGATAATTGGCGTAATATTCTGAAGTCCCCGCTTCGTCCTGCCTCCAGAGACGCAGTTGTGAGGACTCTAAGTGCACTTCTTTCAGCTACTACTCGCCCCCAGCCCACTTTTCACCCGGGGCTTGGAGACCCGCTCTCAGCCGCTTTCTCCTGGGGACTAGTAGTAGATTTGGAAGGTGTGGGTGCGGTGGGGTGGGGTGGAGCAGGAAATTGACAAAAACAGGACTCTCCGATGCGGGGGTGGAGGGTAGGGGTCGCGAGTTTTTATTCCTAAGCTAGCGGTCGTCGGTACGCGCGGCCGACTTGGCACCCTAGAATCGGTGTGTAGTCATACCCTCTGCTTTTTATCGTTTTCTCTTTTACCACTCTCATTTCCCTTCTCTAGAGGCATAACCTCCTTCCCATGCTAGGCTGCAGGTTTATCCGTAGAGGGCTGGGGAGGGGTGCCCGGCCTTGGTTGGCTCAAAAGTTCCCTCCGTTTGCGCCCTAGGCGCCACTCTTCGGCAGTTAGCCCGGCTGAGAACACAAGAGTTGGGCGTCTAGGAGCTTCCTGCTAGCCCTTTCCATTTTCCCCAGGACTAAGCAGGCAGCAGCTTTCCCTTTGCTTAATGAAAGCACCTCGGGTGTCGACTTCTTCAGGGACAAAAGGAATCCCCATCCCCTTCTTATCTCCATCCGAGACCCCCAGGCTACCAAGACTCAGCCTAGCCTAGAATAGATGCTTCCTGAGTTTAGACCCATCGTGGTGGGTTAGTCTTTTAAAACCAAGAGCACAGTAGAAGAAACGCGCCCCTCGGAATATCAGGACAGGTGAGGCTAGTGCAGAGCATGGGCTACCAGCTGTGCTCCAAGAACCTGGTGTTGGTGGGAGTCTTACAGAGGAACCGAAGAGAGAGAGAGAGTAGGTGGGGGAGGGGCAGCCCATGGGGCATTTCACATCCTCAAACGCACATCACTACCAAACACGCCTACATCCTTTGTTCTCATTACTCCTTTGAAAAGGCGGCAAAAAGTGCCTCCATCCGGAGGTGAACTGTGTCTCCAGGGTGTGTTGCTTGCGAAGATCTTTAAGAACATGGTCTTTGCCCCTTACCCACATCGGACGCCTTTAAATCTTGTAAAAATTCTGTTGTGGGGAAGATTCACTCATGTATTCATTCATTCATTAATTCATTCAATGAATAGTTGAGTGTCTTGTTGGGTGCCAGGATTGCTTATGCAGAGGAATGGACTTGGTCCTTGACTTCTGGGAACTCACAGCTTAGCTGAGAATCTAGACAGAAACTGAAAAGCATTTTTATTGTACAGCTCGATGGGGTTGGGGGGAGGAGAGGTGGAAGTATAGGAGTTTGTATTAAGGAAACATGGAGGAGGAATAGTAGGAATGACTTCTGGGGAGGGGTGGTCGGGGAAGGCTTTAATCAGGAGGTGACAGTTGAAAGTGGTGTCTTGAAGGCTTTGCAGATGTTTTCCAGGTGGACAGAGTGGGGAAAGCATTCCAGGTGCAGGGCATGGCTTGTCCAAGGGCAGGGAACCATTGAAGGATTTGCCCATTGGCTGTGGCAGTTGCTTAGGGAGTTTGGGTTTTCTGTGCCACTTGGCACTCCTTGAACACCAGAGGCTACAAATTTCTTCTACAAAAATTATCAGAAGCATCAGAGAGACAGGCGGGAATTATATCTCAATTCTTTCACTTATAATTTCTTACAGCTGGAGGTTCTGATCAGCAATTTTCTCTTTGGTTTTTGCCCAGAAACCATCATCCCCACATCACACATCCATCCTCTTAGGTTGCTAAGGTAGGCTCTTGATTAGTTTATCAGGATCCAAACAGCCGCTCAGAAAGTTTATTTGTCAAGTGGGACAGTTGTTGTCTGGGCTGTTAACAGTCCAAGATGAAATAAACATGTGGTCCACTGAGTGAGCTGCTCAGATATCACTGCCGTTTAATGGAAATGAATAGATGGTATCAGGCACATTTTAATTAAAGCAGCGCTGCAGTGCAGTAGCAGTTACATATGAAAAGATCTAATGATAGGTGTCACAGGAAGCTGCTTAAATTACTCATTGTTCAGAGAACTTGTTTTAAAGAATAAAGCGGAGTCAAGACAGGAGGCGCTCTTCTCCAGTCATTATTTCTGGGCAAAAAATAATTCTGAGATTTCCAGGCCCATCATGAATAATGAATATTTAGAAGGCAGCAATAATAGCAGTAATAACGCATTATGTCCATGAGTTTTCTCCAGTGGCTTGAAAGTGTGAATTGTATAAAACTCAGTGACTGCTTCCCCTTGGCTTTCCAGTTTGTTTTGGTCACTGGGGCAGGGGGTGGAGGGAGCCCCTGGGGCCAAGTGAGTGCCCTTTGCTGCCACCTACTGGACGGAGAGATTTTCTTTTTGAAGCACCTCCCGGGCTTGTTCATTAACTATGAATTGAATAATAGAGCTGCGAACAGAGCCGCCGGCCTCCAGTGATCAGGTGAAATATTGGCTGACTGGGAATAGTCATAGAGCATATTCTTCAAGGATACTGCTTTTGGGGTATTAAGAACCTTTGTAGAAGTCTAGAGACCCAAATCCGGTCAGATGGTTGTGAAATCCTGCTGGTGAATGAGGTCTTGGGACATCTCTCCAGTGTCCTCTTCCCCTGCATGGACCAGGAGAAAAACAGCTGCTCTCATGGACATTGAGCTGGATTAGATTTGAAGTGAGTCAGATCCAGGAGGCTTTGCTTGGGAGTTTAAGCTGGGGACCCTGAAGGTGGATTGAGTGGGCTTTGGACTCAAGCATTCCCTGGGCTGGGCTGAGGAGTAGCCAGTGGCAGGAGCAGCAGCAGGTGTCCTGGGAGATTAGGATGGAGATTCTAATCTCAGAGCCAGGCCTCAAGTGCCTCTGTGACATTGACACACTGCCTTCCAGGTTTTAAAAAAATATTTCCTCCCCAGAAGCTTATCCTGCTTAATTCCAATACCTGGCTCCAGTCATTTGTAGAGCAGTTATGGTGAAGTAGAAATCTTTAATACAGTTTCCTTGAAAAGGGCAGGAGCTCCATGCTTGGATAAGAAGCAGAAACATTAAAATAAAAGAAATTATTTTTATGGAACAAACACTCTCTTACTACATAAGTTTCAGGCAAACCCATGTAAATGCTACCTTAGTAATTCTGATTCCTTAGGCAGTGGGCAAAGTGCTATCTTTTATACATCCTGCTATTGGCACGAGGCATTTTCATCTTGAAGGGGACCACTTAGAGAAAAGAATGCTGTATCTGGAAGCCTAATTGATTGCTCTTGTTCTGTTTTTATGGGATAGTCTCATCATAAGAACAATGCAATTATCTTAAAGCCAGAGAAGCCCCTTGACTCATGGGATGTAGGGGTGGAAGGAGGAGTCAATATAGATTTAATGTAGATTTCACAAAGCACAGCCAGAGTGACAAGCCCTTGTAGGTCATCTGGGAATCTGGAGGGGCTGGGAAAATGGGGACCACCTGTGCATTTTGTATGATTCCAGTGTAGTTGAGGACCAGGGACCTGGGATGGTCTGGAGAGCTCATCTTACAAAAGACAGATGCAGCCAACCCCATCTGGGCACCAAAATATGTGCTAGGAAGCTTCATACAGTTATCACTGAAACCTCACAAGGCTGGGAGTTGGGTATTATCGTCCCCATTTTCTGGATGAGGGAAATGAGGGTTGGAGAAGCACGGTGATTTTTCCATGGGCGCAGAGTAAGTAGAGGGAAGAGGCAGGACTGACACTGGCTCATAGTTTAGTGTTGTTTCTGCAACACTTTTTGGATTGTGGGTGCCGTGTTCTCACATGGAGATGGGGATCCCAGGACACCACTGGGGTGTTCTGCCAGTTCTGTAGAATCTGCTTGGGTGCATTTTAGGCTCGTGCGGTGGCAGGGTCCCAAGTTTGGAAGATTCAGTCATCTTAAGGATGACCATCATAGTGGGTCTTTAATCCCTGCATTGGGCAGTTACTGCCACAATAACATTGCATAACAAGCCACGGCAAACTCAAAATAACATTTATTTTGTTTCACCCAACTGTCGGTTGGTTTGGTCTTGGCTCACCTGGGCCAGGTTTGGCTGGGTGTGGATTCAGACTCAGGTAGGGTGTCTGCTCCATGTGTCTCAGTCTCCTTGGGGCAGTGCCCCAGCAGGGCCATGTTTGTTTCACTGCGATGCAGAGGTATAAGAGAACAGGCCCCACCTCATAGGCACATCCAGGCCTCTGCCTGTATAACGTTGCTAACATCCCAGTGACCCAGAGAAGTTACATGGCTGGGCTCAAAGTCAGGGGATGGGGAGGTTTACTCCCACTCTAGCGGAAGGATCTGCAAAGCCACACAGCAAAGGGTGTGGATGTGGGAGGGGTCAAAGTTTGAAGCCAAAGCTTTAATGCCATCCAGTCCTCTCGTGGTACCCCCAGAGATGCATATTGCTCTGAGGTCACTGTACTCAAAGAAGGGATCATGCATCCACTCATCAGTTAATTAATTGGGTCCTAAATTCAGGGCCTGACATTTATTAGGCCCTGGGCAAGGCCCTGGAGCTACAGGGATGCTTCCTTCCTCTTGCGTCCAGCTAAGGGCACGTTCTCCAAACCACCTTCCAAACTCCTGGCCAGAGAGACACCAGCGTGGAGGTCCTCTGAGATCACTCTTAATTTAATTTCTGCCATACTGGTGGAGAGCACGGTAGATCAAACTGAAATATTAGTTCCTTTCCTGCCTTTTCAAGGTGATCACTGAACTGCTGGGATCTGAGCTCACTTGGAGAAAAACATTGCCAGTCTCCACAAGAGGCCCATGGTACTGTGGCTTGGGCTGATGGATGCCCATTAGCTCAGGGCTTCTTGGCCCCAAATAGGTACTTGATTAGTCTTCAGTCCTTGTGAATTGAATCTGTATCAGGCAGGTAGGATGAGTGAGATCGTGGTGTAAACCAGAGCATACCTCACTCTTCCTCCGCTGGAACACATACCTTAACGCCCTCCAATGATGCCTCATTGCATTTAGAATAGTGTCCCTCTCCTTTTGTGGCTCACAAGGCAGGGCCCACTCTTGGGCCTCATTCTCTGCTGCTCTCCCCCGACCCACTCTGCTCCAGCCACACTTGTTTTGTCTCTGTTTCCTGAACACTTTGAATTTGTTCCTGGTTGGCATTGGCTCTTCTCGAAACCTAAACCTGGAAAGCTTTCCCCCCACATCTTCCCTTCTGGAATGACTCCACCATCGCCCCCCTCTTCTAGTCATTCACTTTTCTGCTCAGAGGAAACTTCCCTTTCTAAAGCTCTTGCTCAGCCCGCTTTCTGTTTCATCCCTCTGTTTTGTTTTCTTCATGGCATTTATTTCCATCTCGAATTGATCTAATTTACTTTTTTTTTTTGTCCTCTCCTCCCCTGCTGCCCTAGAAATGCATGCTCAGTGAGACCATCTCCAGTGCCTAGCAATGCGGTGGGTGTGTTACACAGTGAGCCCTCAGTAATGTCTGTTGAAAAACTACTGAATGAACCCATGGATGAATGAATGAATGAATGAGTTGTCATTTAGTTAACCGGTCTCATAACTGGCTACCTTTGGAAGGGAAAAACTTAAACTTTCAGTTCAGAGGACAAGGGGAAGCCGGATAAAAACAGAGTAGGCCACTGTATGCACTGTGCCTTTAATTTAACCCTTTGTCCACCTTGAGGCTGACAGGCTTCAGTTCCAAAGACCCTCCCCAGTGCAACCTTCTGTTGACCGAACCCTACAGTAGTCCCTGTTTCCTAACAGGAAGAGAGTGAGGAGAGGCTAGATTTCCTTTTCCAGATCCTTGGGGAAAGGGCTGAAGGCGGGAGGACAGATGAGGTTGTCCTAGCCCACGATGTCCCGATGAACACGCACTTGGTCTATCTGGGACAAATTGGGTGCAAGCTTTCCAAATCTTTCTTAGTGACTGCATTACCATCAGACAGAGTTGACAGCTGTTGCTGATTAAAACATTTCCAACTGTGCAATCTGAATTGCACTATTGAGATGCTAAGTGTAGATAGGCACAGCCTTTATGAATGGCTTAAACGCAGTCTTTCAGGGCGATCGCTAGCCTTATTAATATATATCACTGGAAGCCACTTTGCAGTCTTGAGTGAATCATTCTGCAGAACACCCCCTAGCTGAGAGACGGGCTTAAGGGTTTGCCTTTTTCAGACAAGGCAGTGGGTGCTCAGGGCCATGTTTCTCTGCACTAAGCTTCTCCAACAACAGTTGTCATGGTGTCTAACTTTTCAGGACTCCTCTTGAAAAGTACAGCCATCGTTCTGAGGATTCTCTTTCCTGGCCGGTCCCTTTGCCACGCTCATCCAGCAGGGACAGGATTCTTCTCATTTCCTTCCTCTTCATCATAGGTGTTTGTGCCTGATTTGTAGTGCTCCTTTCCTGGTGACGGTGGTGTCAGATTTCATCATTTCATCATTCTCTGAAGCAGGTAGATTGGGGCCACAAACCTGTATCCACAGTCCCCAAATCTAAAACAGCTCAGAAACCCAGACTTTGTTCATAACTCACCTGACAGTGCAACCTATCCTGAGCTGAACTCCTTTGGTGGCAAAACTTGACTTGAATGGATGTGAAGTTATTTATAGTCTGTATTTGTACCAATTAGAGGAAAACATCATACTTTTTGCTCTAGAAATATTGTGTTTGATTATGGGATGCGGATGCAGATTTTGCTGCAGGTGTGTCTAATATGTGGTACATAGGCCATATTAGCTTTCCAACATATGATACATTCTGAGTTCTGAAATATATTTGGCCCCAAGGGTTTTGCATAAAGGATTATCAATAATGGGGAGTGGGAATGGGGAAGGGACAAAGAAACCACAATATCAGTGGGGTGATGGAGCAAAGAGTTGCTTTCCTTTTCCATCCAGGGAAAGCACATCTCCAAGCACTCGTCACTAGCATCCTTGTATTCCCTGCCAGTAGTGGCTTCTGTAATTTCTGTTCTGTTGCTGTGAGCGAGTTGGCATTTTAAGCCAAGATGGCTCTTTGTTCCTTTTCAGTCACGGGCTTTGGGCTGGACCCTGACCTTCAGATGGATCTTATCACTGAGCTCGACCTTGTGAACACCACCCTTGGAGTCACTCAGGTGTCCGGACTGCACAACACCAGCAAAGCATTCTTATTTCAAGGTAAAGGCACTTTCTTCTTTGTGTGGGGGCGGAACTTGGGAGGAGGGTGTCTGGGAAGTGTTGATCTGGCGTGTATTTGTCAGAGGATCATCTCTGTTTCTGTTGTGTTTCTGTCATGAAGAATGTTCAGAAATACTGAGGGTGTTTAGATATTTGGGAGGGTGTTTAGATATTTGGGGGGTGTTTGGAGGGTGTCAGAGGGGGCAGTAAAGGGCATGGCAATGAAATATTCGGCTTGGCAGTGACACATTTTCCCTGGAGGATTTGGGTGGGGATCTAAAGTGGACTGAATTTGCAAAGTCCTTGCAAGCCATTGGCCAGCCATATTATTTTTACAGGACATTTCTTCCACTATTATCTGTTCCTTTACCTATATTCACACCTATTCCAATATCTTTCTCTCTCACTTAATGAGTAGACCATGCTCACAGAGGATGTTTTATGGCTGCGTTTTCTTAGGGGTATAGCTTACATAGTTCTGCCCACTATAAACTTGACTACAATTCATTAAATCTCTCAACAAGCATTCATAAGGGCAGTATGGTGTGCTTCTTAAGAGCATGGGCTCTGGGGCTGGGCTGTCTGGGGTCAAATTGCAACCCTACCTCTTACTGACTTTGTGACTTTGTGCAGTTATTTAGCCTGACTCTGCCTGTCCTCATCTAAAATAATAGTACCTACCTTTGGGGCTGTTAGAAGGATTAGAGGAGCCAGTCCATTAAAGTGGGTCAAGCAATGCCTGATAACACGGTAAATCCTCCCAGCAAGTGCAAGCTATTATTGCAGAACTTTTTTTTTTCCAGAACATGGGCTGGTTTTATTTTCCAACAGAATCTTTTTTTTTTAAATATAAAACAAAGATAAAACACACCTCAACCCTGCAATCTGCCAGCATGCCTGGTGCATGTACCAGGCAACATGCTAATAGTAAGATTAGTAAAGTAAATAAATCTAGCGAGGGAAACAGTCATTACACAAGTAATTATTGACTTAACAATTGCTATCCTTACCGTGAAGGGGGTGTATAGTTTGCCAAATGAGAGTATGCAGGAAGATGTGATTTAACAGAGGTGTGGACGTGGCTGTGGTCAGGGAAAGGCTACCCTGAAAAAGTGATATGTCAGCAGAAACTTGAAGAATGAATAGAAAAGCTGGTATAAAAGGGGTAGGGGCTCAGAGAATTCTGGGCAGAGAAAATAGTGTGTATGAAGAACTTAAGGCAGGAACGAACAGAAAGACATTTAGCATGGCTGAAGGGCGGTGAGTGGCTTGGGAGGTTGGCAGGGCGTAGGTCACATAGGGAGAGATTTTCAGCTTCTTTGGTGGGAAGAGTAACTTTATTATTGGAGTTTGACTGAGGAGGCCTTTTCCGTCTGAGGCAGAGCTGGTGTTGAGCTGACATCCGCGAGTTTGTGCTGAAGATTTACGGCCAGTGGCCATTATGAGAGGTGGGAGGTCATGTGCTTGTTAACTGTTGCAAATACTACCTCTGCCCGTAGGCCACATTAGTTTTGTATTTTACTCTCGGAGCAGTGGGGGTCTTTGATGAGGTTGAAGCAGGGCAGTGACCTGGTCAGCTATGGTAGTCTGGCAGCCTGGATATTCCTCTGTGAAAATGGCTGGCAGCGTTCTTTTAACTTAGCCTTTTATGAAGACAACACAGGATTATTTTTGGATGACTGAACCAACATTATGGATGAGATTTGTGTATTTCCTGTGCAGAGAACTTAAGCCTTGTCAATGATATACAGCAAATCTATAGATACTATCTAGTGATACATAACAAGACTACAGATACGTTAATTTCTACTTATTCTTACTAAGGGAGTGGTGCAGTACGAGGCCTGGTTAAGAGAATACAGACCGGATTCGTTTTTTCTTTGCATCGTGCAAGGTCTGTTCAGCTCCTGTTGAGAGGCCGCCTCATTCTCTGTTTCAGAAGTGCCGCTGACACTTTGTCAACAAAGTTGCAATGGAAGCCTGGCTCACCTGTAAGCTTCATGCAAGTGGAAGGCTTGCCTCTCTAGACACCCTTACATCCCTAGGGCCAGGTGTTGTGCATGGCACATAGTAGGTGATGGATAAACATTCTGGGTTGAATTAAAATGTCCTCTGTCCAGTGCGCTCTATGAAAGGCTTGTTGCCTGCTTTATGTGCTAATCGTTCACTCGTTTATTTATTCCGCAGGGGTGGGCTTCCTAGGCTCGGACTCTGCTCTTTCAGTGATTGGTGTGTTCTCTGCTTTAGCAGCTGCCTTTGGGATGTCTGCCTGGCTCCAACAAGAGGGAGAGATTTTCAACTTCTTTGGTGGGAAGAGTAACTTTATTACTGGAGTTTGACTGAGGAGGGCTTTTCCTTTTAATTGTGATTACCTTGTGATTACCTCACCCAGATAATCCAGGATAATTGTTCCATCTTGGGATCTGTAATGTAATCGTATCTGCAAAGTCCCTTTGCCATGAAAGGTAACATATTTCATAGGTTTGGGCAATTAGGATGTGGACAGTTTTGGGGAGCCATTATTCTGCTCATCACCAAGTCTGCCCTCTGGCCCCCAATGAGTCATGTCTGCCCCACAGGCAAAATACATTCGCCCCATTCCAGTTTCTCTAAAGGTCTCAACCCATTATGACATCAGCTCAAAGTCCAAAAGCTTACCTAATCTCATTAGTAGAAAAGTTCCAATTCTTATTCTCTAAATAATCTAAATCAAGTGTGAGTGGGATTCTGAGTATTATCCATTTTGGAGCAAAAGTACCCTTTCTCTGTGGATCTGTGAAACAAGTAATCTGCTTCTGAAATATGACAGTGGGACAGGCATAGAATGCCAGGTATGGCAAGTCCTGTTCAAAGGGGGGAAGTGGATAGAAGAAAGGGGTCACCAGTCCCAAGAAAATTTGCAAATCCAGCAGGGCAAACTCCGTTGGGCTTCAAGGCCTGGGGATAGGCCTCTGGCTCTGCCTCATTCTTCTGAATTACTTTTTTTCATGGAAAGTAGCATATGTTTGTAGTTGTGTAATTTTATCAACCTGTTTCTTGCCGTGAGAATTTGGGGAGTCAGTCAGCCGTCTTTCATTTCATCTTCTTTCTGTCCCCTTCAGTCCAAGTTGGCAGTGTTGCTGCTGGTATAACATTCTCAAGAACCCCGCGGGTCTCCCATCCATTAGACAAAAGGCTCCTTTACAGATCTTTCCTAGGTAACCCCATCTCTATTTCTGACTTCTGCTGGGATGGCTGAGGGGATCCACCAATTACAACCCTGATCTCTTCAAAGAGCC
Source organism: Vicugna pacos (assembly GCF_048564905.1). Lineage (NCBI taxonomy): Eukaryota > Metazoa > Chordata > Mammalia > Artiodactyla > Camelidae > Vicugna > Vicugna pacos. The sequence goes on from NC_132996.1 coordinate 41,653,012, forward strand.
CTCTGTGTGATTGACTATTCTGATCTTTTGATCCTTCAGAGGCACTAGCAAAGAGTGGTTTAGCCACACCCTTGGATTTCTTCCAAAGTAGACTTTCCTCATAGTGAATCTCCTAATCTTACTGTCTTTTGCAATCTGGATAGGCTGGGGATTCTCCGTCTAGCCAGTCCTGGTTCCTTTTTGTTTCATAGCTCCTCCCTCCATCCCTCTTCTTCCTCTCACCTTTCACTATAAGCAGCAAAGAGAAACCAGGCTGCACCTTTAACACTTTGCTTGTAAATCTCCTCAGCTAAATGTCCTAGTTCATCTTTTACAAGTTTTACTTTCCACATAATTACAGGGCACAATTCAGCTAAGCTTTCTGCCACTATATGACAGGGCTCCTGTCCTCCAGTTTCCAATAATAGGTTCCTTATTCCTTCTTACCCTCTCTGGCAGTATTTTTCATGTCTGTGTTTCTGCTAACTGTCCTTTCATGATGATTTTAATATTCTCTAAGACAATGTAGGTTTTTTTGACCATCTTTTTACTTCATTCTGAGTCCTCACTCATGGAATCCTTCACCTCCATATTTCTACTCACAGTCTGGTAATAAGGTAATCTAGGCTTTTTCTATCATGAGCCTCAAAATTTTTTCAGCTTTTGCTCATTACCCAATGCCAAAGTCACTTTCCCATTTTAAGTTATTTGTTACCGCAGCAGCCCAATTCCAGGTGCCAAAATCTATGAGCTTCCTATTGCTGCTAAGATAGATTACTACAAATTTAGTAGCTTAACACAAAATTATTATTCTTTTGTTTAATATTTACCTCACAGTTCTGGAGGCCAGAAGCCGAAAATGGGCTTTAAAGGGCTAAACTGAGGTGTGCACAGAGCTGTATTCTAGAGGATAACGAGTTTATTGCTTATCCCAGCTTCCTAAGGCTGCTACGTTCCTTGGCTTGTGGGTGCATCACTTCAACCTCTGCCTCTGTTGTCACGTTTCCTTCTGATCCTGACTCTTTTGTCCCCTTTTCCCCTTGGATAAGGACCCTTTTGATTATACTGGGCCCACTTGGATAATCTAGGGTAATTTTCTCATCTCAAGATCCGTACTTTAGTTACATCTGCAGAGTCTCTTCTGCCATGTGAAGTAACATATTTATAGATTTTGAGAATTAAGATGCAGACATATTTAGAGGGGTAGGGGGTATAATTCTGTGTACCATAGGATGGCTACCCACTGTTGTGCAGAAATATAAACAGTATGATATTTCCAGTGTACTCCAGGTAAGTCCTCCCTTCTCCAGTAGGAATATAAATGAGCCAATACTGTAATTTTAATTTTTGTAGTAGTCATATTAAACAAGGAAAAAGAAGCCAGTGAAATTAATTTTAATTATAAATTTTATTTAACTCAACATGTGAAAAATATCATTTCAACATATGGTCAATACAGAAAATTATTAATGAGCTGTTTTATATTTTTTCAAAGTCTTCAAAATCTAGTCTGTTTTATAGTTACAGTTATAGTTATAGTATACAGTACAATCACCAAGTTATTCCATACATGGTTTTAAATATCATTAAAAAAACTTAACAGCTTTATTAAGGTATAATTGGCTTATAATAAACTGCATAGTCAAAATGTGCAGTTTGATAATTTTGATAAATGCATACACTGGTGAGACCATTCTACTCTACGCACCAGCACTAGCACTGCTCTGGGCCATCTAACAAATCTTAAAAGTAGGAGCCATAAACTCTGAAAATTGTGAAGCACTATCCTGTATTCCTGGAACATGTAATAATGTACATCAACTATACCTCAATGTTGAAAAAGTGGGATCTGGCCAATAGGCACATGAAAAAATGCTCAATATTGCTAATTATCAGAAAAATACAGGTCAAAACTACAATGAGGTATCACTTCACACCAGTCAGAATGGCCATCATTAAAAAGTTCACAAATGACAAATGCTGGAGAGGGTGTAGAGAAAAGGGAACACTCCAATACTGTTGGTGGGAATGTAGTTTGATGCAGCCATTATGGAAAAAAGCAGGGAGATTCCTCAAAAAACTAAAAATAAACTTACCATATGATCCAGCAATCCACTCCTGGGCATTCCTCTTTTTTTTTTTTAATAATCCCTCCTTCCTCTATTTCCCAGCCCCCATCCCCAGGCAACTACTGACCTGCTTTATGTCACTCTACAATAATTGGCATTTTCTAGAAATTTTACATAAATTGAATCATATGGTATCTACTATTTTTTTGGGGATCTGGATTCTTTCACCTATCATAGTTATTTTGAGATTTATCATATAATAACATGTAAAGTGCTTTAGTTATTGGCAGTATATAGTTGGTTTTTTTTTAACAATATGACAATCTCTGTTCATCAAGGTATTTAGACCACTTATATTAATTGGTTATTGACATGGTCATATTTAAATCTATTTTTTTGCTATTTGTTCTCTTTGTTTCATTTTTTTCCTCTTTCTAACGTTTTTTAGATTAATTGAAGTTTTTTATTGATTCTTTTTTATCTCCTTCGTTGGCTTGTTGTTTGTTTCATTATTTCAGTGGTTGTCTTAGGGCTTATAATATACATCTATAAATGATGACAGTGTACCTTCGGGTGCTACAACTTTATGTATATAATAAGAATATTTTAATAGTATACTTTGCTCCCTTTGACATTGTACTATTGTCATACACTTTACTTTTTTTTTTAAACCATGGTTATTTCCTTTTTTTTCAATTTTTTGTGTGCTTTTTTAAAATTGAAGTATAGTCAGTTTACAATGTTGTGTCAATTTCTGGTGTACAGTCATGCATATGCATACATATATTCATTTTCATATTCTTTTTCATTATAGGTTACTATAAGATATTGAACATAGTTCTTGGTGCTATACAGTATAAACTTGTTATTTATCTGTTTTATATGTAGTAGTTAGTATCTGCAAATCTCAAACTCATCATTTCCTTTTAATGTCTTTTTTTGGTTCAGTTAAAAAATAATGAAAGTGATTCATGCTTTTTAAGGACAATTTAGAAAATCAATATGATAGATATATCCTAGGACTTTCTTATAAATGAACATCTGTTTCAAATATAAATGGGTCTGAGTCTTTAATCTTTTGGATGAGAGGAAATCCAGTTTTCCTCAGGATTTCTTAAAGAATTCCCTCTGGAAATCTCTGATGTAGAGAGCTGGGGTGGGGGTGTAGAAGGAGAGTTTTATTCTACAGCTCCCTGTCCCCTCTCCTCTGGGGGGTGATCCACTGTTTTGCTTTGCTTCAGCCACTAGGCCTGCCAGTGCTCAGCGGCTCCCAGCCCTAGTCTCCCTCTGCTCTTCTTCCTCCCTTCATCCATCAATGCCTTTAGTGGGGGTCTCCTCTGGAGTTTTTTTTTTTTGACGTATAGTTGCTGTACAATAATATATAAGTTGTAGGTGTAAAATATAGTGATTCACAACTTTTAAAGATTATGCTCCATTTATAGTTAGTATAAAATATTGACTATATTCCCTGTTTTGTATGGTGTGTCCTTGTAGCTTATTTATACCCAGTAGATTGTTCTTCTCCCCTGTCCCTATGTAACCTCTCCCCCCTTTCCTTTCCCCACTGGTAACCACTAGTTACTGTTTCCTGTGTTCTGCAGTCTCTTTTGTGGATTTACATTTCCATCTGGTATCATTTTTTATCCTGCCTGAAGGACTTTAACATTTCTTATAGAACAGGTCTGCTGGTGATGAATTCTTTCAGGTTTGGTGTGTCTGAAAAAGTATTCACTTTTGAAAAATATTTTTGCTGGCTATAGGATACTGGGTTGACAGTTTTATTTCTTTCAGTACTTTAAAGATGTCGATCTGCTGCCTTCTCACTTACATTGTTTCCAACAAGAAATCTATTAGGATCCTGTCTTTGTTCCTTTGTAGGTAATGTAACTTTCCCCCCTGCTTTTAAGACTTTCTCTTGTCACTGACTTTAAGCAGTTTAATTATGATATACCTTGGTCTGATTTTCTTCATGTTTCTTGTTAGAAAAATTTTAGCCATTACATCTTCAAATTTTTTTTTCTGTTCCTTTCTTTCTCTTTTTTAGGTACTCCAATTATGTCTATATTAGGCTGCTTAAAGTAATTTCATAGCTCACTGTTACTCTGTTCATTTCAAAAGTTGTTCTTCTCTTTTCTCCCTATCTTTAGAATAGTTTCTATCTCTATGCCTTCAAGAAATTTTCTTCTATATTGTCTGCTGTTAGTATCATTTTTTTTAATGTCATATATTATAATTTCATTTCTGTAAGTGATCTCATATGGTATTTTCCTTTCTCTTCCTGGCTTACTTCACTTAGAATGACAATCTCCAGGTCCATCCATGTTGCTGCAAATGGCATTATTTCATTCTTTTTTATGGCTGAGTAGTATTCCATTGTATAAATATACCAAAACTTCTTTATCCAGTCATCTGTTGATGGACATTTAGGTTGTTTCCATGTCTTGGCTATTGTATACAGTGCTGCTATGAACATTGGGGTGCATATATCTTTTTGAATTTGAGTTTCCTCTGGATATATGCCCAGGAGTGCGATTGCTGGATCATATGGTAAGTTTATTTTTAGTTTTTTGAGGAATCTCCCTGCTATTTGGCTCCCTGCTAATGGTTGCATCAAACTACCTTCTCACCAACAGTATTGGAGTGTTCCCTTTTCTCCACACCCTCTCCAGCATTTGTCATTTGTGAACTTTTTAATAATGGCCATTCTGACTGGTGTGAAGTGATACCTCATTGTAGTTTTGATTTGTGTTTCTCTGATAATTAGCAATATTGAGCATTTTTTCATGTGCCTATTGGCCAGATCCCACTTTTTCAACATTGAGGTATAGTTGATGTACATTATTATATGTTCCAGGAATACAGGATAGTGCTTCACAATTTTCAGAGTTTATGGCTCCTACTTTTAAGATTTGTTAGATGGCCCAGAGCAGTGCTAGTGCTGGTGTGTAGAGTAGAACTAATTATTTCCCATTATTGAGGTAAGGCCTTCCGTGCTCTCTACCCAGTGCCCCATGAAGCATGAGGTTTTCCAGTTTGACTGGTCGAAATAGGTACTATTCTTGGCCCTGGGTATACGCTGGTCATTGTTGCCTTTTGGGTGTCTCTTCTCTTTCTCTGGTAGTTTTCCGACTTGTATGCACTGATCAGTAGTCAGCTAAGAAAGTTTCATATTTTTCTCTCTGCTGTTGTCTCTCATGTATGCTTTCCTGTGAAATCTAGGTGCCTCTGTCTCCCCAGACTTCCAGCTTCTTCACCTCAATTCAGGGAGACGGCTTTGCCCGCATTTCTCCTCCTATGACACAGCCTGGAAATTCTATCAGAGCAATACGTTTGGGTAATTGTGGGGCTCTTTTCTTTTGTTTTCCATCTCTCAAGTGTCACTGCCCTTCATTGACTGATGTCCTGTGTCTTGAAAACTATTTCACTGAATATTCATTTAAAATTTGAAAGTAATTCAAATTAAATACAATTAAAAATTCATTTCTTCCACCAAACTAGCCATATTTCAAGTGCTTAATTGCCCAGTGTGGCTTGTGGTTACTGTATTGGACAGTGCAGGTCTAGAGAGGCTTAGAGATTTTATTGTTTCACCATAGTTCAGTTAAAATGGACAAGCTGTAAAATCCTATTTTTCAAGTTTAATGCATGGTAGTAAGTAGCAAACCCCTTAAGCTCTCCACCTCAAAGTACCTCTATTTATTCATTGATAAAATGGGGATAATGATGGTACTTATTATACATGGTTGTAGTGAGGATGAAATACATTAATACACATGAAATGTTAGAACTATACTTAGCACTCGCTGGGTTAAATATGAGTCCATGCATTTTGAAGTAATAAGGTGTAACTTTGGTCTCCTCCTGTGTGTCTTATCTGTCTTGTATGTTATTAATGTCAGATTTTTAACCTTCAGAGGTATACTGGGATAGTGGGAAAAGCAGAGGATCGAGGAGAGGGCAAATCAGGGCTTAGCACTTTCTTTGTATTAATTTATTTTATCCTCACTACAGCCATGAAAGGTAAGTACTATTATTGCCCCATTCATTGATAAATGGAAGTACCTTGAGGCAGTACTTAGGGGGGCCGGTGGATATGTCTCTTAATGTCTTCAAGCTTCAGTTCCCTCAACTGGAAATGGGATTGATTATAAGAATTAAATGACAATGTATAAGAAAGTTCTTTGAAAAGTATAAAGGGTTGAACACAAATCCATTATTCTTTCCTTCCTTTCTCCCTGAGTCTAGCTCTGAGTTGATGTGTATTAAGCCAGTGAAAACCTTCATTTCAATGCTAGCCTATATAATACTGATACATTTAAGTAGAAAGCTCAGTAACCTGGAAACACTCCTATCATACCAGCTCCAAAGCCTGATAGGATTTATTTTGTGGCTACTCAGCTTTTTAAGGTTATCTTTGTCACAGCTGTCCTTGTAGAGTGCGAAGAATTGAATGAGTAACATTTTTATTATCTTCTTGCCTGAAACAAATTATATTTTAATGGGGGTTGGGGATGGGGCAGAGAGAATGAATGGCTGTGTGTAAGACTGGCGGAGGTCTTCTCTAAGCCGAAAAACAGCCTAAGTACCAGCGTCAGAGTTTCAAAAATCATTTTGCAATACCTGCGCCTTGGTTTGAGTGGGACTCAGAGGAGCCCTGATGGTTTGAGACTGGACTTCTCCCTGACTGCCAGTGTCTTAGTGTTGAGTAGTTGGGAAGGTGTGTCTGCCCATTGGTGTTTCATTTATAAAAGTGAACTAGAATGTGCCTGAGCGCAAATTCTTTAATGGGTTGCTTATTTTTTTTTCTTTCTTTTTCTGTCTGGAAAGTGCTGCCTTTTAGCAGTTCTACGTTAGGAGAGTTTCCTAAAGAAAAAAAATAGTATCTTTCAAGTAGCTTGTTTGAGATAGAGCAAAGGCTACTGTGGGGGCCTTTGAGAAGATTGAGGCTTTTAGCACCTATTTGCATTCTAGGTTTTGAGCTAGATGTGGTGGAAAACACAGGTGAGGAAGGCAAAGATCCTGACTGCAAGGAGAGTACGGCCTAGAAGGCAAACATGGCATGCCCTCTGACATTCTAACGGAGAGGAGAAGAGAACTGGTTTGCATTGGAGGCGGGTGTGTGTGGATAAAGTCCTGAGTATGTTGAAGAGAGAAATTTTTTCTTACTGGATCACCTGGGGAAGGCTCCCTGGGGGAGGTGGCACCTGAACCAGACCTTGAAAGATGGATAGGAATTAAATTTGTGGTTCCTATTTCATAGGAGTGCTTGAAGTTTGAGCTATAGTTCTTAATGCTTAGAAAATCTGAGTGAGATGGAGTTACCCAAAGGGTTTGTTTAATGCTGATCTTCCAGATTTCCTGCCACTCACTATTGCCCAAGTCTAAATTGTTTTTTCTGTTGATTGGATGCGCCTAGTTGCTAACTACCTCTGGGAGCATTTACGAGTCAACCTCACTTTGAGTGGAGTGATTTAGTATAACTTTGCATTTAATCAATTAGTGGAATAATTTAATCCACATACCAGCATCTCCCAAATATAGGTATTTTTGCTCTTGCCAAAACAAAAAAAACCCCCCAAAACCCTCAAACAAGCTGTGGGAGTAGAATGGATTTTCAAGTTCCTCTCTGCGGCAAATTAACACCTGCACTGGCATAGTCTGAAATATCATTCAATGGCTGTGTGACTAAGTGGATATCATAGAGCAGATAAATTCTGTATTTATTTCCCAAATCTGCACACTTCTAACATCTGCACTAAAATCTATTTTCTCAGTCATGCTCCTTTTCCTGTCAAATTGTATGTTAAAGAAAGCAGAGATGGAGAGAGACAGCAGAGAATGTAAAAAGATAAGAATTCCTTTTAGAAACAATTAGGAGCCAATTCCATACTAACAGATTGACTTTGGGCAAATTACTTTACCTCTTGGAATTTGTTTCCTCTTCGGACATCGAGTAATGATGATAATGTCTATGATACAAGATTTTTTTAAGGGTTAATTTAGATAATATAAATTTATTATAAGCCACAAAAATTTAAGTGTTAGTCAACACTGTTATTAAGAGTATTTATTCAGAAAGTATACTTTTTAAATTAAATACATATTTAGGGATCTACTTTGTGCTAAGCACTCTTTCAAGCACAAGGTCCATAGCAGTGAGCAGATCAGAAAGACTGGTTCTTAAGGGGAAACAGACAATAAGCAAATAAATAAGTATAAAGGAAATTCAGATAACTTCAAACAATTCATGTATTTAAATTAAGGAAAATATTACCATTTCACTTTCTCTCAAGGATTATATATTTGCAATTACCTACTTACTTAATTTGTAATAAGGATGGATGACTGTTGTCTGACCTGGATTTTTTTTTTTTAAGGGAGCTTACCTCAACTCCTAAAATCTATTTGCCTTTTAATCCTTCCACCAACATTCCTATATATGTAATATTTTCATGTCCATTATGCAGATTACAAAACTGAGCCGCAGAGAGTTCCAATATTCATGTTAGTTGTAATGAGAGCCGTGGGGTTTAAATTCAGGAGTCTGTCCTTGCATAGTTTGTGTCTTACCCCCAACCCACCTCCTGGTGCTTTTCCCTACTTCATGAGGATGGGAAAGACAAAATAAGTGCAATACGATAGAGATATGGCTTCTTCTGAGGGAAACCAAAGGACAATCTGTGAAAATATCTTTTGGCAGGTATTTTAAATCAACCAGGCAGATGGTGGTTTTGTAAGTTGGTGAATTCCATATCCTAGCATTTTTTTTTTAATAATTCCTTCACTTGGAGGGTCTTGCTATTCAATAATCACCTGGAGATGAGCACCTGCTAATCTGTTTGGCTGCTTAAAGGGAACATGCAAGAAAATCAGCATTAACCAGGGAGCTACACTTTAATATGTGTCCATTTAAAAGGTAGTCTGTGTGGCTGTTTGACCAGAGAGAGCGCTGTGGGAGAATTAGATCTGCCATGACTGCTGCGCTATTTGATGAATGCTGTGATTCTTAATTGGGGTTTATTTTAGCATATTGGGACTAAATTCTTTTCTGTGGGAACACATCTCCAAAATTAGAATGTTAATCAGTGGAAAAAATATGATTTGATATGCAAATATTTTATTTAAATACAACTTTTCATGGATGCAGCCAGTGTATGAAGTGGAGCCAAGATGTACTGATACGCTAGGCTGGCTCAGCCCTAGTGCTTACAGTCTGTGAAAAAAAAATAAGGCAAACAGACCGTCTGGCAGCAAGGGGTCTCAGAGCATGCGTGGATCGCAAGCCTGGGGACCCAGGTTCCAGCTTGGCTCTTTGACTGTTGACTCCTGGGTAGATCCCTTAACTTCTCTGGGCCTCAGATCTTTAAAGTCATAGGGGTTTCAGCTCGACAAAGAATTATTTTGCAAAAGGAAAGAAAAATATGGACAAGCACAAAACAACAATGCTGTAGAATCAACAAAGGTTAATATTTAGTCATAGTATTGAGACTTAAAAACACTGCAGATTAAGTTGACGTCCATATAGTCCCCTCCCTGTTCCTTTCCTCTCTTACCCACCTTAAAGGCCATCACTAACATGCTTGATAAGTATTTAGTTCATTTGCATTTATATAGGTGTATGTGTGTGTGTGTGTGTGTATGTGTGTACACACGTGCACACCTGTGGGCTTATATATGATCACATTTGTTTACTTACGTGTGTCCATATACAAGATATGTAACAGCAAGGGCACATGTCTCAGGGCTAAATGTACAGCCTTTGGAGCCAGATGGCCTAGATTCAAATCCCAGATCTGACTCTTACTAGCTCTGTAACCTTGGGGAAGGTCTTTGACCTTTCTTTGCCTCATTTTTCCCATGCGGAACATGGGGATAATGAAGCATCCATCTCAAGATTGTTCTGTGGATTGACTAGATTCATATGATGTGTCAGAATATTATTGGGCATATAGTAAACAATCCGTAACTGTTAGCTTTGCTTTGTGTTGTCTAAGACATTATATAAATGGCCTCATCATACAGCATGGATCTTTCTGAAGCTTATAATTTCACTCACCATTATTCTTTTGAGGACATATGGATCTGGTTCGTTAGTTTGAACTGCTGTGTAACACCATGATGTATTCATCTGTTTGCCTGTTGATGGGAACTTGGCTTGATTCAGATTTCTTTTTTTAATTGAAAAATATTCTTTTAATGTTTGATTTGCTTTTTTTTGTTGACGTATTGTCAGTTTACAGTGCTTTGTTAGTTTCTGGTGTTTGGCATAGTGATTCAGTTATACATATACAGATATATCCCTTTTCATATTCTTTTTCACTATAGGCTATTACCTATATTGAACAGGTATTGAACGTAGTTCCCTGTGCTGTACAGTTGGACCTTGCTGTTTATCTATTTTATATGTAGTAGTTAGTATCTGCAAATCCCAATCGCCCAATTCAGATTTCTGACAAACTTCAAGGTCCATCTTTGTATATGCCTTTGCCCATGGTTCTTAAATTCTTAAAATAGATCCCTCATTGTAGAGAGGACTCTTTAAGGGAAACCTTAATTGTCCTATAACCCAATAGTCCGATCCAATGCTTGGTCACCCCCAGTGGCGGAGATAAGACTGTATCATGAGGCAACTCCTATTAGTCTTGGACTACTCTGTTAGAAATAATTTAAAGGAAGGCACATTTTGGTTTAGTGCAATGTCCTTCCATTGATCCCACCTAAATGACTCTAGTCACATTAGCCACCTTTTTGTTCCTTGACTACCCCAAGATTTTCCCAAGACCCACACCATCATTCCTGCTTGCCTTTGCTTGCCTGGAAAACCTGTTTACATTTGCCCTTCCTCTATCTGGCTCTTACTTCTATACACCACTTTCTCAAGGAGGCCTTCCCTGACCATCTACCTATGAGGTAAGGTCTCATTGTCAACTACCATTTCCTGGTGTGTAGTCCTTCAGGGTTCTTTTCATAAGCTGGAAGTACATACACATTTTTTTGTTTCCTGTATATGTTTTTGTTCCCCAGTAGGTCACAGATGACTCCATGACTCCGCTTGTTCTATTTTCCGTCATAAATCAGTACCTAGCACAATGCGTAGCACTCAGAGGTGGCACTCAGGAAAGATTCGTACAGGTAACGAGGCACTAAGACCACAGAGAAAAAGTCTAAATCCCTTTCCCATGAGACATCTGCTCAGATATTTGCAGACAGCTTTGAAGGTCTCCCTCCCTTCCTTTCTGCAGAATTAACATTTCCGGTTCTGGGAATGTTAATTCTGGGACACCATTTTGAATTTCTCCCTCATTTTCTTTCATTCAACCACCTGGCCAATTGTCTCTGCCCCTAATGGTGTTTGGTGTCTTGAGCTGAACATGGTGCTTCCAGTCTGGTCTGACCAGGACACAGTGGAGCATCCCCTCCTTGTTCAAGTTCATATTCAAGGTCATGGCAGGTTTCTGTTACTGGAGCCCCATCACAGAACTAATTCATAATCAACTCACTGTGGACCAAGATCCTGCAGGGTTTTGCTTGTTGTTTCACTTACTATTGCTAAGCTCTGACTTCTACCTTCTTGATCTTGATGCAGTTGGTTTTTTGGACCTGTGTTTATGTCCTTGTGTTCATTACCATTAAATTTCATTACTATCTATAAAGGGAGAGGGTTGGATTAAATCACCAAGGTCACTTGCAGCTGTTAAAAATGGCATTGGTTGTTGCAGAACAGCATTGTCCAATAGAACTTCCTGTGGTGATGGCAATGCTCTATCCATGATGCTGGCCAATGTTGTAGGCACAAGCCGTACGGCTACTTAAAATTGTGGCTAGTGTAACTGAGAAATTTTAAATTGCATTTAATTTTAAGCATTTTAAATTTAAATTTAAGTCGCTGCATGTGGCTAGTGGTTACTGTATTGGATAGTGCAGTCCTAGAGAAAAAGTTTCAAAATTTGAGAGGATGAAATATGATGTATTACATTTAGGGAGAGACTAACGTGGGATAGAATGGCCTGTTCAGGGTTAGGGTTCATTTACTTCGTGTTCTTTTATTTTATTTAATAGATTTTTTTTTCTTTTTTCACTGAGTATCAGTGATATGCCAGGTACAATACTAGGTGCTGGAGATGCAGCTTTGAAGAAGATAGTCATGACCCCTGCTCTCAAGGAACTTCCTGTCTGGTGCAGTGTTCCTGGCTCTGGTTTCATATTAGAATCACTTGGGGAATTTAAAAAATTCATATGCTGAGGACCTACCTTTAAGAGATTATGATTTATTTCATCTAGTGTCAAGCTCATGTTAGACTTTGATAGTCTTGTAAAATCTCTACGGGTGACTCTAATTGGCAGTCAGCGTTAAGAGTCTCTGGTCTAGGGGAAAAGTAACTACCCTTCTTGATAAACAGTTGGAGAGAGTCTTGTTGAAAGTTCCACTTTAGTGGGGAGGTTTCCTACATATCCTAAAGTCCTCTACTTGACACGCTGATGTGCCCTGATCTTCCCTCCCCAAGTAAGAACGACTGCCTGAAACGTGGTGGGCCGTGCAATCAATCACGCAGTCTTTTTTGTTGCATAGCGATGTCAAACTTGCAAACGTATTCTCAGGATAAGCTATGAACTCTATCTCCTGGCAAAATGTATAGTTAGTCTTCCAACTGGGTTTCTCTGCCCAATGCTCTTTTTTTTCATCTATCGTCTTGGCCCGGAGTCTCCAGATTCCAGAACTTGATACTCTAGAACTTGGCCCCAGTGGGATACATGGAATGAGGAGCCAAATGTTCATGAGGTGGAAGGTCTGTTGGTTTGGACTGTTTAAGCAGAAGGAAATTTATGATTGTGTCACTCAGTATAGGCTGGGTTTCCCTGTGTCTATTAATAAGGTTTGGTTTCCGCATGTTCATCATGGGACATCTTAGACCTCTGGACCAAGCTGGCAGGGGCTCCTTTATGGAGAACATTGCTGGTTGTTGTGACAGAGGGGAAAGAATATGGCAGAGCTTGAGCTGACCTTTAAAGTGGCTGCCTGGAAGTACATCGCTTTCACTCGAAGCAGGTTTCCTGAGAAAGCAAGAAAGTGGCCTTCCCCAGAGAAAGGCAGCAAATATTTGTGAACGATGATACAGTTTATTATAGTCTTCTCTTCTCACCACAAATATTTGGTTCGATCTCCTTTCAACTCACAAAACACACCCTCCCCCAGCACCTCTCTCGAGGGAGACTGTGCAGAAATGCTCTCCAGCCGTGGCAGTCCATCGGGCTTTACATCACTCATCCAGTGGTCTCCTCTTACTTCAGATCCCCATGAACTAAAAATTCTGCCCCAAATACTCAATCATCTGATAAAAAATGACCTACTTCCCATATACCCAATATACAGTGTTAGAATGGCTAGAATAACTTACATCCTTTTTTTTTTTTTTTCAGAAAGGGGAAGAGTGGAAGATACACAAGTTATAGCAATTTGGAGATTTAACGGGAGAGATGCTACAAGGGCCCCTTACCGTAGGGATTCGGCGTGTTCTTTGGCTTCTTGGAAGTAGATCTCCTGCCCAGTGTTTCCTGTGGCCCTTGGTTTCGCTTTCTTGGGAGTCCTTCGAATTTCATTACCCTCTTTGGCAGCTGAAAAACTCTTTCAATCCACTTCCTCCCCATAGAAGGTTGCGTGCCCAAGTGTTGTTTTATTTCATTAACAGTCACAGTCTCCTTTAGTTTAAGATAATATGACTCTTTGGCTGTAAAACAGGAATCAAATGTAGTCATTTTTCTTACCGATTTGATTCCAGTCAGCTTTGTGTACCAAGAGCCACACTCCCAATTAATTTCTATTACTTTGAGCCTATCAGAATTTCATGGAAGAGCCAGACCCTTAGCCATTTTGTCCAACTGAAAGGACTGAGCTGGCACCACTTTAATTTGTTCAGATGTTTTAACAATATGTTGGGTGTCCAAACCCTTGATTTGATCCTTGCCTCAAGGCCGAGGTTTGATTGGCCTGTTCAAAGCATTTCTCAGTTCTGTCCTCTTTATTGTTTGAAGGAGAGAAGAAGTTCACTTTCAACTGTACCGGTCCTGGAATCTCTAAACTCTGTTCTCTTGCGTTTCCATCCACAAGGCGGCCAGTTCTTTTCTTTGTCAGGGTGGCTGTAACAAAGTGCTGCAGGCTGGCTGGCTTCAATGTCAGAAAAGTATTGTCTCACAGTTCTGGAGGATAGATGTTCAAAGTCAGGGTGTTGGCAGGGTGAGTTCCTTCTGGGGGCTGTGAAGAAGGGTCTGTCCCTGGCTCCTCTTTTCGGCTTGTCATTGATCGTCTCCTTTCTGTGCCTCATCACATTATTTTCTCTCTCTCCACATTTCTGTGCCCCCTTTTTATAAGGGCATCAATCATATTGGATTAGGGCCCACCCTAAAGACCTCACATTACTTGTTACCTTTGCAAAGACCCTATCTCCAAATACGGCGAGATTTTGAGGTACTGGGGGTTAAGACTTCAACATGTGAGTTTTGGGGTGAGGGGCAAGCTGCAACACATAACACATTTCTTTCTCCTAGTTCTTGTCGAATGCAGCCAATAGCATTCAAGACACATACTAACTTTCTGTTTTTCAATCTCGCCCAGTACGTTTTTCTCTTCCCATTTATTTCAGATGACAGCTTTATCAAATATTTCATCACTGTATAATAGGAATAAACATCTTTCCTGCCTCCAATAATACAGTTCCTTTCTGCTCACTGCCACAGCCAATGCCACATATTTTTAGCTTATTTGTTGTTGCATCGTTACAGTAACACCCCATTTCTTGTATCAATTCATGTATTGACAGGAAGAGTAGGTGTTGTGATGAACAACCTTCACATCTTGGTGATTTTTAGCATCGTGAGTTTATTTCTCGCTCGTGCCACGTGACCATCATGGATTGGCCTTGCTCCCTCACCTTTTTCTCTCTCTGAGATCTAGTGCAGCCTCTAGGAGCCTAATCCTTGTGTGCCAAAGGGAAAAATAAAGGTGAAGCATTGCTGGCTCTTAAAGCTACTGGTCTGAAGTGATTTGTGTCTCTCCTGCTCAAGTTTCATTGGCTAAAGCAAGTTGTAGAGCCAAGACTGATTGATTGACTGATTGATTGATTTTGCTGTTTTTAAACAAAAATTTTTTTATTGAAGTGTGGTTGATGTACAATTTTAGTTTCAAGTGTACAGCAAAGTGATTCAGTGATACATATACATACATATATATATTTTCTTTTCAGATTCTTTTCCGTTATATGTTATTACAAGAAATTGAATACAGTTCCCTGTGCTGTGCAGCAGGTCCTTGCTGTTTATTTCATATTTAGTAGTGTGTGTCTGTAGAGCTGAGCTTTAAGTGGAAGGAGGTGGCAGTACAGTTCCCATCCAGCATGGGGCAGGAAACATCTGCGTATGGGCATATTTACGATCTAGAACAACAGACTGAATATTTTTAGAAAAGTTCAGAGAGATGGTGGACAGAGTTGGACACCTTGGGAGTAAGCTGGTGGGAAGATGAGAGCAGCGGGTGAAGAGATGGAATTTGTGGCCGTGGGCCTGAGCTCTAACTGGAGCTAGCACCAAAAGAATCTATCTTTCATCAGAGACTTAACAGGTTAATGCGTCAGGGTTGAAGGAATCCTTGGAGAGGGCTCCGTACGCTTCGTGCTCCAGAATTGCCAGTTGCAGCTCTGCCACTTAGTAGCTGCATGACTTCTGCAAGTTGCTTGACCTCTCTGAGTCTCTGCTTCTCATTCGTCAAGGAAGGTATCAGTATCGTCCATCTCACAGGCATGTTTTGAGTGTTTTGTTTCCTCTATGTAGTGACTGTGTGACCTTGGACAAGGTCCTTGACTTATATATACACCTTAGTTTCTTCATCTGTAAAATAGAGGTAATAACAGTTGTGTTTCATAGGGCTGTTAAAAGGATTTAATCATTTATTTAAGCTGGTACCCGGCTTACAGTCGGTGCTCAGTAAATGCTGATTATTGTTGGTGTAGCTGCAGTCAGCCGAGGTAATACACAGTGCAAGACACACAGTTGGCACGCAGTGCATATGAGATAATCACTTTCTGCAGTAACACTTTATTGAGGAATGTGAGTCTAAGAAGCTGAAATAGAGGAGGAGGGAAAAAAAAATATAAGTGATTATTACCCAGCAGGCCACCAGTTCCTGGCAAACTGATGGCTGTGTCTCTCAGGATGTGTTCACAGAGGTCATGTGTTACCACCGCCTCTCCAAACAGTCCATGCAGTATGGCGGCAGGGAGAAGAATTTATCCTATGGATCCAGATTTCCTCCATGAGGCATCTGCATGCCTAGAGACATCCGGGCTGCATGTGCATGGATGCCATGTGAGTCCTGAGATGTCTCCTGCCTCAGTGGCATCAGGGAGGCCCCAGAACCTGAGATGAAGGTGGGTGGCATGATACGAGGTGAGGAATTGTTAGAGCACACGGGTGAGCAACAAGAGTGACTGGGAGCAACTCCAGGACAGGCGGTGTTGGTGGCGGTAGCCGTCTGGCTGCATCACTGTGGGGCTGCTGTGCGTGGCTGCCAGGGCCCTCTCTGGCCTAAGAGCAAAGCAAGTGCATGGATCTGGATATCCTATAACGTAATCACCTTCTAAGCCCCATTTTCTCGCTTCACAGTTGAGGAAATGGATATCCAGAGTGGGAAATGATTTATTTAGGGTGATATTGCTTATAGTTGAAGAATAAAAATTTGAATCCAGGTATTATGAAGAGTATGAGGAGTTAGCTCTGAGGTTTCCTAATGTCTAGATCTCTGGTTCAGTCCTAGCTCATCTCCAACCATCCATCCTTCCATCCATGCATCCATCCATCCATCATCGCTGTGCTTGGCATTTACTGAAGGCCTCCCTTATATCTGATGCTGTGCTGTGCTGGGCATTCCTCAGAAAAGAGTGGGGCACTCAGACAGGAGAAGAACTGCCGCCTTTCTCCTAACTTTATGTCCTCTTCTGCCATGGTGGTGGGGGAGGCAAGCTGTCTGTGGAGCTGAGCCAACAGGAAGGAATTTGGATGCACTCCGGATGCTTGCTTGGTGGAATGACAGAGGTCGTCTGGGCCAAGGGAAAAGGAAGGCAGCTGTTCCATCTCTGGCTTGAGCTCCAGTGTCCTGGCAGCAACCCTGAACTGTAGGGAGCAGACGGGTTTCCAAGGAGGACACCTGGCTTCTCTGAATCCCACAGGACCTTAGACACAGCCTCCCCGTGGGACCAAATCATCAAAAGGCCTGTGGCTCATCATCCACAAGGCCCTGTGAATCATAGGCAGGTCTATGTTGGGATTCCTATTTTTTTTTTTCAGCAAATGAAGGTGTAGTCAGAAGATAAGTAAATATGTAAAATATTCTTAATAGTACTTTATTATTAATATTAATAACTAGCCATTATTGTGCTTGGCTGGGAGGGACCTGCTGTATCTCAGTGATCTCAACTTGGAGCCCATGGACAAGCTTGCAGGAGTCTGTGGACACCCTGAATTGCATGCAAATCTTGTGCGTTTATGTATCTTTCTGGGGAAGGGGTCTGCTGCTTACATCATATTCCCAAAAATGTGCGCAATCTCCAGAATTGTAAGCATGCTATTGCGTTCAGCCTCATAGCAGCCCTACTTTTCAGATGAGAAAACCAAGCCTGGAGAGGTTAAGTGGCAGAATCAGTTCTTGGGCCTCTTTGACCTCAGACTCTGTGCCTGACTCACTGCATATGCCCGTGGCGTGTGCCCACAGCATTAGTAAGGGGACACCGAGGCAGGCAGCTCTGATTTGTGCCTGGGAATGGTGGGTGACTGCTGCTTTGAACAGAAAGTGTGTGCTTCTAGGTGAAAACCTGGTGCTAGGGAACATTGAGCCTGGAGAGCAGTGGTCTGATGGAAGCTCACCTCTATTTTTATTTCTTTTTAATTAAAAAAATTTTTTTTAATGGAGGTACTGGGGATTGAACCTAGGACCTCGTACATGCTAACCATACACTCTACCACTGAACTACGCCTACGTCCTGCTTCCTGGTGGGTCCTTGACTGCACATGGTGAGAGTAGTGGCAGCCAGCTGTCCCTGTCCCCACAGAGGCAAGGGTCAGTACCTGCCTGCATGAATGTAGTTCATACCTAAGGAGAAACTGGTTTCCAAGTGGGTGATTGAAGGAGGGGTTGAGTTCCCTGAGCAGTCAGAGTTGGCTCTGTCTTAAATCGTTTTGTCTAAAATCAGGAGGATAAGAAGATCTTTGAAGGTTTCCTGTGATCACCATCTTTCTCCCTGGTTCTAAATCCACTGTGTTCTCCTGACAGCCAGTGGGCCAGTGGTGAGTTCACTGGTGTGTCCAGGCCTGGGTTCTCTGGTATCTTGAAGCTGCAGCCCCAACACGGGCACTTCACACTCACACCCCTTAACTCTGCCCTTTGTCTTGAGAAATGCAGTTCTGCAGATGTGCGGGGAGGGCTGCATCTCTGTGAGGCACTAGGGGCTTCAGATGCTCTGTGAGAACCATTACACTTTGTCTAGCTGCAGGGCTTCGGAGATGACCTGGTGAGGTTCTGTTGCAGGAACTGAGACAATGCTAGGGAATCATTCTGTTGGGTTTAATGGGGTAATGGTTGTGGCCGGATGAAAGAGGAGGAGAAAGCTGGAGCTTCTGGAATTCATGGCCAAAAGAAGCTTCTAGCACTACAGAGCTGCAGCTAAGCTAGGTCAGGAGAGGGGTCACCATGAGGGTGTGTGTATGAGATGTGGAGTGGTGTGTGTGAAGTTCTGTGTGTGAGTGCACACCTATGCTTTGGGAGTGTGAATATGGGCACGGGGGTGAGTGTGGGTATAAGCTGAGGGATAGGGCTAGGTTTGAATTCTAGACCCACCATTTACAAGCTGGGTGGGCTGGTTCATTTACCTCTCTGTATGTCAGCTTTCTCTACCTGTCAAGTAGGAAGAATCATAACCACCTCACAGAGTTACTGGAAGGATCAAAATAAAAACCTTACAAGAATAATGCTCAGGACATGCCTGGCATTAGTGTGTGTTGAGTCAATGGCAGCTACAGTGTTTGTAATGGGAATAGGTGCGCATCTGTGTGTGGTGGGCTGTGCATATGGACATGCACTCACGTTGGTTTTTGTCCCTGGCTGTCTTAGCCGACTCGCTTTAACTAAAGGGCTTCCCTCCTGCAAAAGCATTGATATGCTCTTGAAAGCTCCTTTCCTAGAGAACTATTTCACAGCGAATCCCCCCGGAACGCATTCTGTCTAGCACTTGCCCTGATTTCTTGCTGGTGTTGCTCATAGTTTGGGCACTGCCTTTTTGAGTCTTTTTCTCACCAGCCACTATTTCCCAAGCTCTTTCCCTGTCACTGGTGGAGGGAGAGGGTGTCGGAGGGGTGGTGGCCTGGTGTACATCGGGCTCACCTTCGACCACCTGGGATCTGCATGCAGTTTGCCCTTTCCTCCTGCCTGGTCCCTCCTGGTTCTTGTGCCTTGTGGCTCCAAGTGAGTGGAGCAGGATACTTGGGTTCCTCCTGTGTTAAGTTCCACCTTCAGTCCTCATCGGCTTTTCATGGTAAGCATTACTCCATTTTCTCTCTTCTGAGAGTCACATTTTACCTTTTAATATGGTGTATCTTACAGTCAGTGTATACATATAGTCACTGAAGGTGACATTGCTTATTGCTGAGGCTTTTATTAAAATAAGGGTGCAACTTAGAGAGGATGGCTTCTTAGACCTTCATCTCAGTCCTGTAACCTTGTATTTCAAGTATCTGTTTCTAGGACTGGTTTCCCAACTCAACTGGGAGCAACTGTGGGGCAGGAGGGACCAGGCCTGGTTTCTGAGTGGTGTCAGGCCCTTCGTGGGTGCTCTGCTCAGGCCAGTTTGCGTGAGTATGTTGATAAGGTGTGGCTGGGGGCCTTACTTAACCCTTTTACTATGGCTTTTGTCCTTTCATTCTGTGTTAAAAGTTTGGGGTGTTACTGTAGTTTTGCTGCCAAAGTCACTATCAGAGAGTCAGCGCAGGTATGTGTGAAAGGATGGTGTGCCACCTGGGTCATTACTGGTGTCCCTCAATGGCTCCCAGGTGGTGGGGGCTGTTGGAGGTCTGAGGTTCAGAGGCGATCTGGGGCTGGTGGGGTGTGGAAGGACTTGAGGCAGGAGTGGAAGGATGAGTAGGG
Organism: Vicugna pacos; assembly: GCF_048564905.1. Lineage (NCBI taxonomy): Eukaryota > Metazoa > Chordata > Mammalia > Artiodactyla > Camelidae > Vicugna > Vicugna pacos. Next base: position 41,673,241 of record NC_132996.1, read on the forward strand.
CTGGGTTAGGCTGAGAAGGGAGGAAGGCAATGATTCGGGGAAATGGCCTGAGCAGAGATTAGAGGGGGGAATGATCAAGGGACAGTGAAAGGACAGTTTGGCTTGAAGAAGGCGTTCTTTTAGAGTACCTGGGAGAGAAGCCTGGAAAGGCAGGTCAGAGCTAGGCTGTGAAAAGCTTTGAATATCAAGCTTTCCTGAACTTTGAAAGAGCTGAGGAAGTTATGGTGGGGAAAGCATGGACTTTGGTATCATTTATACCTGGATTTATTATTATTTCTTTTAACAAGACATTGACTGAAATGCTAGATAATCTTCCAAGTGCTGGGAGCACAGTGAGGAATATGAATACCAGTCCCTGCCCTTGCAGAACTGACATTCCAGTAGATTCAAGTCTTGGCTTGGTTATTTACTATGTGGGTAAATATCCACAAGGTCCTTAAACTGTCCAGGTCTCAGTTCTTCATCTGTAAGACAGGGTAGCCATCACCAAATGAAATCATGTAAATCAAGTTGCCTGAGACACAGGTGGTATCCAAGGAGCGTCAGCTCCTCGCTTCCTCCTCCTTCTTGCCGTTTCCCTTTCCTCACTTCTTTCCATAGGTTGTGGGGAGCCATTGGCTCTGCTCTATGCCTGCAGCTCTGAGAGAAAGGCATCACACCTTTTCCACTGCCCCTGGGGCTGCCAGCTATAATTTAGCGATCTCCATGGGCACTTGGCCTCATGCATTTGCCTCCTGGAAGTAACTGGGAATTGAAGTAGATCAAGGCAGTTCATCGGCAGTAGAAATTAACCTATATGTGCCTTGGGAGCAGCAGTGTCTTGGGAGTTTTTCCACGATGACTGCAAATTCAGAGTGTGGTCTGAGCTCAAGCTAGACCATGCCTAGGAAGAACTACATTGGTCGGAACTAGCACAGGCCGGAAGGGGCAGGAACAGATGGAGATAGGAAGCAGAGTCAGAGGAGGGGCGAATGGGAGATGAGAAGAGTTAAAGGACCCTAGGTCTAGCGGGAGACTAGTGGGGATGGGCGGACCCCATGCCGAGGTTTGACTCCTGTCAGTATTTGTTGAATGCCTACACTTGCCTGCCACTGTCCAGCTGCTCAATCTTGGTAGGGAACAAGAGAACAAATTTCCTGCCCTCTTGGAGCATGGAGCTTGTGTAGAATCAGAAGAGACAGGTAATAAACACACGAACAAAGAAATTTTGAACAGAGATGAGGACCATTCATTCGTTTATTCATTCAACAAAATTTTGTGCCGCCATTTGCTAGTTATTATTCTAGGTACTGGGAATACAGCAAAGAAGGGGACAGCCTTTACCCTCATAGAGTCTACATTCTAGTGGAGACACTGTCAATTAATGAGTAGACAGCAATATAATAAGGCTCAGTTAGTGGTAAGTGCTATGAAGAAAGAGGAACATAACAGAGTACAGGTGACAAGGAGGTGCTTTTTAGAGTTAGTGCTTAGAAAAGCCTCAAGAAAGAGGTGATATTAGAGCAGAGACTTGCCTGAAGTGATGGAAGAAGCTGTATCATCACCTAGAGGGAAAGCATACTGGGTAGGTGGAACTGCAAGTACAGAGGCTCCAAGCTTGGTGAGTTTGAGGAAAATCTAGAAGGTCAAGGTAACTAAAGTGGAGAAGGCGAGAATGAGAGTAAGTAGGAGTTAAGGTCAGAGAGGTAAGCAAAAGACAGATCATATTTGGCCTTGGAGGGTATGGAATGGAGTTTGGACTTTTGTTTTCCATGGTTGAGAAGCAGCTGGAGGATTTTGAGTGGGGCAGTGACATATGATGTGCACTTTTGCAATATGACTGGCTACTCTGTGGAGGATAGAATGCAGAGGGCCAAGGGTGTACTAGAGAGGTCAGATAGGAGGCTATCGGCAGGGGTGCAGAGGAGATGATGGCTTTCACTAGGGATGTCTTGGAGGAGGTGGTCAGAAGCATTCAAGTTTGGGATGTATTCTGCAGGTAGAAACAAAGGGATTTGTAAATTTGTGATAAATTGAATGTGGTGCTTGAGGGATCCGGTGGAATCAAGGCTGCCTCCTCAGTATTACCTCTAGGAAGACTAGAAGGGATACTGCTTTCGTTCAGTCATATTAGGTCATGTTGTGTTTGAGGATCCTATTTGATGTCCACAAGGAGATGTGAGGAGGCACTGGGTCCTACAAGTCCAGAGTTAAGGGGAGAAGTGGGGCTGGAGTCATATTTCTGGGTGTCATCAGCATGAATGTGGTATTTTAGGCCAAAGAAGTGATGCAATCATTTAGGGCAGCAGCTTTCAAAGTGTCGTCTTTGGACCAGCAGCAGTAGCAGTAGCATCTGGTGAGCTGTTAGAATCCAGATTTTCAAGCTCCTCCCTAGACTAACTGAATCAGAAACTCTGGATGTGGAGTCCAGTGATTTATTTTAACAAGCCCTCCATATAATTCCAGTACAAACTCAAATTGAGTGTTTGGAGGGGAGTCTAGACAGCAGACACAAAGACTGATCCATGGGTCAACAATTAAAATTGGGAGGAGAAGGAACCAGCAAAGGGACCAAGAAGAACCAACTTGGAATTTAAAGGGAAGACTCAGAGGGTTTTGCAATGGACGCCAGATGTTTAAGAAGAATGTGGTGAATGGTTGGGTCACATGCTTCTGAGGATTGAAGGAGATGAGGACCCAAAATTGTCCAGTTGATTTGGTAGCCTTTTCTTAGCCTTGACTAGAGGAGCCTCATTGCTAAGTGGCTGTGACAAAAGCTTGTTAGGAGTTAAGTTTAAGACAGAAAGGAAGGTAAGGAAAGCAGAGACAGCAAGTATAGGCAAGTGTTTTGAGAGGTTTTATTGTAAAGAGAAACAATGAAAAGTAGCAGCTGCTGGAAGGTGACTTGGGGTCTAGGGAGGTTTTTGTTTTGTTTTGTTTTAAGACAAGTTGATAGATATTTGAAAGTGGGTGGGAATAATGTAGTGAAGACAATTAAGAATGATGCAGGAGATAAACAAAATCTACAAACATGTTTAGCCAGGCTCACTAAGAAGAAAAGAAATAGGACCCACATCAACAAAATACAAAATGAAAAAGGAAAAAAAAACCTGATACTACATAAATACAAAAAAGGGTATTTCAACATATAAAAATCAGTGTGATACACCACAGGAACAAAAGAAAGGACAAAAAATGCATGATCATCTCAATAGATGCAGAAAAAATACTTGAAAAAATTCAACATCCATTCATGATACAATCATGTTGTTATCATTATCAAACTGGATATAGAGGGAGCAAATGTCAAAGAATAAAAGCCATTTACAACAAAACCACAGCCAACATCATACTCAATGTTTAGTTCCCACTAAATTCAGGAAGAAGACAAGGATGCCCACTTACATGGCTTCTTTTCAACATAGTATTGGAAGTCTTAGCCACAACAATCAGTCAAGAAAAAGAAATAAAAATTATTTGAATTGGAAGGGAGGAGCTAAAACTGTCACTATTTGCAGATGACATGATACTCTATACAGAGACCCTAAAGCCTCCACAAAAAACCTACTAGAACTAATCAGTGAATTCAGCAAGCTAGCAGGATACAAGATTAATATACAGAAATCTGTTGTGTTTCTTAATGCTGATAATGAAATATCAGAAAGTGAAAAACAATACCATTTAAAATCATGTCAAAAATACCTATGAATAAACTTAACCAAGGAAGTGAAAAAACTATATGCTGAAAACTATAAAACATTTATAAGGTAAATTGAAGATAATTCAAAGAAATGGAAAGATATCCCATGCTCTTGGAATGGAAAAATTAATATTGTTAAAATGGCCATACTACCCAAGGCTATCTATAGATTTAATGCAATCTCTATCAAAATATCCATGACATTTTCACAGAACTAGAACAAATAATCCCAAAATTTATATGGAACCACAGAAGACCCAGGATTGCTAAAGTAATCCTGAGGAAAAAAGAACAAAGCTGGAGGTATAACTCTTCCAGGAGATTTCAGACTATAGTACAAAACTACAGTAATCAAAACAGTGTGGTATGGGCACAAAAACAGATCAATAGATAAATAGAACAGAGAGCCTGGAAATAAATCCATGCACCTGCAGTCAATTAATCTACAACAAAGTAGCTAAGAATATACGATGGAGAAAAGACAGTCTCTTCAACAAGTTGGGAAAGCTCAACAGCTACATGTAAATCAGTGAAATTAGAACACTCCCTTACACCTTATACAAAAATAAACTCAAAGTTGTTTAAAGACCTAAACGTAAGACATGACACCATAAAACTCCTGGAAGAGGACATAGACAAAATACATTGTATAGCACGGAATTATACTCAATATCTTGTAATAACCTATAATGGAATATAATCTGCAAACCCTCCCCGAATCACTATGCTGTACATCTGAAACTAACACAATATTGTAAATCAACTGTACTTCAATAAGTAAAAAAAGATGATGCAGCAGAGATGGGGTTAATAGCAGGAGGGAGGTCCTTGCACAGGTGAAAGGGGCTGGCATCCCACAGGAGTAGGAGCTGATCCTTGGCAACAGTCTAGAAGTTCTAGAAGTTCTAGAACCATCTTGGCTCTTCTCTCCATCCAGAAGGGACAGAGGTCTACTTGGTCCATGGGGGTTCAGGTCAGGCCTGCACTCCACTGACCACTGTTCAAAGTGTGGCATTAGTTTATTTACTCTATGGAATGTTCTGTATTTATCTTTTAAATTACAAAGTCCTTTTTCACTGTAGCAAAGAAAATAATCTTAAAATTTATAAAGCAAAACTCAGTAATTTCCAGGCCTTTCATTCTTTCCACACACCTCCATCTCCTAGTTGTGCATAGCATTCTCCCTACTATTCATTTTTATTTTCTTTTATTGTTTTTATTATTTCCCCTTCTACTCCAGAGCTGTTCAGGCTTCTGAGTCTGATAGCCTGATTTGAGTTGTGGCCCTCCAGCATGCTCTTTTGGCTCTAATACTGTTCTCCATTGAAAAGGACCAAAGCTCTCTGGATACAGCTAATTACAAAATTTAGGGCTAGGGAACAACATGATGATATGGAGTTATCTACTTTCAGATCTGTCTGAGTTAGTGTAAAAAATGGCTGAGAGGTGAACTGACAAGGCTTCCATTGGCCAAGTGGGGGCAATTTACTTATAAAAAGCAATAGTTATTGCCATCAATTGCAGTAAGTTGTTACTAGACATCCATGAATATATGATAATGGTCAAAGGGAATATGACTCTGACCAAGTTCTTTAACTTCTTTGTGCCTCAGTTTACCCACCTGTAAAACAGGCAGACAATGGTAGTATCCACCTCATATTGTGGATAAGGATAAGATTAAGGAATTTAAGACTGTTGTAAAGATTAAGGAGCATCACTCCTGCAGAGAGATTAGCAAGCAGTTGGCACCTAATGTTCAGTGCGTGTCAGCCACAGTTCATTTTATCATTGATAATATTTCCATGGAATGCTCTACAAGATTCTATGATAAGTTTTCCATTTGCAAAAATTCAGAGTGAGCAAGAAATCAAATATTTGCTAATAGTGACTATTATATAGGCACTGTGCAATGCTCTGAGTTGGAACTGTCAGGAATTGTTTGCATTTATATGTGGGAAGAGGGTATATAGCTCAGTGGTAGAGCATGTGCTTTGTATACATGAGGTCCTGGGTTCAATCCCCAGTACATCCATTAAATGAATAAATAAATACATACATAAATAAACCTAATTACTGCTTTTAAAAAAAGCTTAAAAAAGAATAAAACAAACATTTAAAAAGATAGAAAGAAAGATCACTGACTATTGCATACAGGATAGATCAGAGGTGGGCAAGAGAGGGCAATCGGTTAATAGACTCAGAATATGTCATAGAAGAGATGGCACTCTCTTAAAAATGGTACTAGAGTGTGAGGAAAGGCATAGCTGGTTTTGTATTTATATGTAAATTTGACATTGTTCTTCCACACCAGGTATCAGCTCCCTGAGTTAGGTTCTTTGTGGTGTTCAACTACTGCATCCCAGTAATACTCAGTTGAGGAGCACAGGGAGGGAGGGATTTGTACCAACTCTAAGCAGTGTGAGAAAACGTAAGGTAAAGGATTATAAGACCATAGCAGATATTTCTGCTGTGGGTTTTTATTTTATTTTATTTTATTTTATTTTTTATTTTTTTTAACATTTTTTATTGATTTATAATCATTTTACAATGTTGTGTCAAATTCCAGTGTTCAGCACAATTTTTCAGTCATTCATGGACATATACACACTCATTGTCACATTTTTTTCTCTCTGAGTTATCATAACATTTTGTGTATATTTCCCTGTGCTATACAGTGTAATCTTGTTTATCTATTCTCCAATTTTGAAATCCCAGTCTATCCCTTCCCACCCTCCACCCCCCTGGCAACCACAAGTCTGTATTCTCTGTCTGTGAGTCTGTTTCTGTCCTGTATTTACGCTTTGTTTTTGTTTGTTTGTTTGTTTTTGTTTTTGTTTTTTAGATTCCACATATGAGCGATCTCATATGGTATTTTTCTTTCTCTTTCTGGCTTACTTCACTTAGAATGACATTCTGCAGGAGCATCCACGTTGCTGCAAATGGCATTATGTTGTCGGTTTTTATGGCTGAGTAGTATTCCATTGTATAAATATACCACCTCTTCTTTATCCAGTCACCTGTTGATGGACATTTAGGCTGTTTCCATGTTTTGGCTATTGTAAATAGTGCTGCTATGAACATTGGGGTGCAGGTGTCATCCTGAAGTAGATTTCCTTCTGGGTACAAGCCCAGGAGTGGGATTCCTGGGTCATATGGTAAGTCTATTCCTAGTCTTTTGAGGAATCTCCACACTGTTTTCCATAGTGGCTGCACCAAACTGCATTCCCACCAGCAGTGTAGGAGGGTTCCCCTTTCTCCACAGCCTCTCCAGCATTTGTCATTTTTGGATTTTTGAATGACGGCCATTCTGAATGGTGTGAGGTGATACCTCATTGTAGTTTTGATTTGCATTTCTCTGATAATTAGTGATATTGAACATTTTTTCATGTGCTTTTTGATCATTTGTATGTCTTCCTTGGAGAGTTGCTTGTTTAGGTCTTCTGCCCATTTTTGGATTGGGTTGTTTATTTTTTCCTTATTGAGTCGTATGAGCTGCTTATATATTTTGGAGATCAAGCCTTTGTCGGTTTCACTAGCAAAAATTTTCTCCCATTCCTTAGGTTTTCTTCTTGTTTTATTTCTGGTTTCCTTTGCTCTGCAGAAGCTTGTAAGTTTCATTAGGTCCAATTTGTTTATTCTTGCTTTTATTTCTTCTAGGAGAAAATTTTTGAGATGTATGTCAGATAATGTTTTGCCTTTATTTTCCTCCAGGAGGTTTATTGTATCTTGTCTTATGTTTAAGTCTTTAATCCATTTTGAGTTGATTTTTGTATATGGTGTAAGGGTGTGTTCTAGCTTCATTGTTTTACATGCTGCTGTGCAGTTTTCCCAACACCGTTTGCTGAAGAGACTGTCTTTATTCCATTGTCATTATTCAGTTCTTAACTTGCATGTTACCCCTTAGAGAAACTTTTGAAGGCCCTTGGTCTGGACTAAAGTAACTTTCTCATTCCCTCTCTACCATATTACCCTACTTTGTCTTTTTCATCATAATTTTTGGATGCCCACCATTACCTTACTTACTTGTTTTGTGTATTTATTGTCTGTAATACTCCAACGGCATGTACAGTTTTGGAGGACAGGACCTTGTTTTGTTCACAGAAGTATTCTAGTACCTCGATCAGAACTTGTTAAGTAACAGTGCACAATAAATATTTGGTTTGCCATCCAATTCTTATATGCCTTAAACTCCAACTACTGAAATTATATCCCTCAAACACTGTGGGTTCAAGTATGAATCCCATACGTGGTAGGGTTAAACAAATGACCTACTATAATCTAAATTGTTAATTATGGAGCCTAATTAACATTAATTTATAAGCAGTCATAACAGCAACTGAGAGCCACCATCAACAGGATAGCACTAATAAGTTTGATACCAGTGTCTTCTTCCTGAAAACTGTGGGCCTTCAGCCATCCACACATGTTCATACACAGTGGGAGTGTTGATTGTTGCTAAATATTTAAGTCCTTAGTAAACTAGAAACACATTAATTTTAGTTGACTGGTAACAAATTACAGTAACCTACTTAGTAGTTTACTGGTAAGTAATCTTTAGTTGTTCATAAAAGTAAGTCTTTGAAATAGGGTGCCATTTAGTCATAAAATTAATAAAAGCATCTTTATTCTCAGTCAAATTTGAGACCCATCAAAAGAATGCATGTGGTCTACTATTGGGCAGTGGGCCATATTTGAAGAATTACTGGTCTGGTGCAATGACATCATCTTCTGAGTGAATACAGTGAGCTCAAAGTAGGGAAATGACTTGTCCAAGAACACAAGGGTAGTAATGGCTGAATCAAGTACTAGTTTTCTGGTCATCTGACCCTGATCTCAGGCTTCTTCTGCTCCATTCTGGACCTCTATGCAAAGTGAAAATGCCTTCACAAGGAGTAAGATTTTCTTACCTGTCTGGAACCTGTTCACTCTTAATTATTTAACTCTTAATGAGTCAATGAGGCAGGCCAGGGCAGATATTATCCTGTTTAATAGGTAAGGAAACTGAGATATGAGGGGCCAGTCACTGGCAGAGTTCCACTAGAATCCCTGTCTCCTGGGTTAGGGAAGACTTCTCCGGTCATGTGGACTCCGGTCATGTGACTACAGGTAGAGGGTATCATTTGACAGTGGCACTGGGTGGAGGGTGAAGGACCTTTGACTTTATTCCTTACAGCAGTCCATAGACTGAAGTTCTCTGGGATAAGATACATCAGACAGAGGTCTCCAAGCTTCAGAAACTTTCAGGTGGCAGGGACTAGTGAAAGATGTGATTTGAAGTCAGACAGATATGCGTTCAAATCCTGCTGCCCACTTACTAGGTCAGTGGTCTTGGGCAAGTAACTTAACCACTCTGACATCAAACTCCTCATCTGCCGTGCGGGGGGACATTAATAGCCTTCCCCCTTTAGATGTGTAGTAAGGAATCAAAGCCTGTGCGCATAGTAGGCCCTCAATAGTGATGAGGATTATTTAAAGTTGTATGCGGCGTTACCCTTTTCTGATTCTACATGTTTGCAGAGTGGGACTTTCAAAGAAGGTGAAATTTTATTTACCTGATGTATCCTAGATCATTTTTAGACCTGTTTTCTTGATCCACTCACCATTTTTTTTTTTTAGCAATTAATTACTTCTCTGTGGTGGTTTGTAAATGGAAATCCAAGACATGTAAGCCATGCAGCTTCCACGGTGCTGCGCATGACGTGCTCTGAAAGCTGGAAAGACCTTGAAAAGACTTTGACCCATGACTGCAGTTCAACACCATGCTCACACCATTGGAGGCTGATAAAAACCTCTCAGTTTCTTTGCCTCCTGAGGAAGCCTCCAGTGAGGACTCTGGAGTTAGCTGACTGTTGGTCTGCTCTCCTTGGGCACAGAGACGTGTCTTGTTTATAATGATAATGCTTGACTTCTTTCTTATGAAACACCTGGCACACATAATCATAATTTTGTGGGACAACTGAATACTGTCTCAGAGTGATGGATAGTGCTGACCAGGAGTGCAATTGAATACATTTAAATAGTGGAAAAATATTAAGCAGTCTATGTGGGAAATGTACCAGCTCTGAGATTCTGTGTGTGAAATGCTATACTTATGTGGTCATGCATGTTTGGGAATATTTTGTATGATATGTTTTATTAGTAGAAATAGAGTGTTTTGAATCTTTTGAAATAAGCGATATAGACATTGATTGATTCAGCAAGAAGAACTTGTCTCAGTCAGTGAGATACTAGGAAATTCATGTGTGACGGAAAGGAAGAGCTCTTTGGTTTGGCATCTTCTCATTTAAAAGAGAGAAAGGATTTGAGATGGAATTTGGAAGGCGTCTATGCAGAGGACAGTGCCTGAGAGCCTATGATCACACACAGATAAGAGTTTGGGATTTGCAGGTACTATTATATATAAAATAGATAAACAACAAGGTCCTACTGTATAGCACAAGGAACTATATTCAATACCTTGTAATAGCCTATAAAGGAATGGAAAAGAATGTGGAATAGGAATATATATATATATCTATATATATATCTATATATAGATATATATATAGATATATATATATATAAACCGAATTACTATGCTGTACATCAGAAATTAACACAACACTGTAAATCAACTGTACTTCAATAAAAAAAGAGAGTGATCTGGAAATTAGAGAAGCCAAGATTTTGAGCTTCAGACCTTCTTGATCCTGGAAGCTATGTGTGTTTTCTCTTGCTTGTGTAGTTGGGACCTGCACGTCAGTAACCCACATGCCCTTGCCTGGCCCGTCTGTTGGCATCGCTGTGTGAAGGAAAGGCGGGTCTGGGAGGTGGCGAGGTTTATGCTCTTAGTGACTTTCCTGACCGGTCAGGCTGCTAGGCACCAGCTGTTCTCCTTACCCTTGTCATAGCCAAAGAGGGTTGAGCTTGTACCAAGGTTAAGACTATAACATAATCTCCATGCAAAGCCTTCATTCCACTGCCAAAGTTTCCTTCCTCCTGCCTACCCACAGTGGAGTTAGAACACCAGTATTCCTTTGATGACTTCCCGTTGCCCTTGGGATGTGTGGTATGACCTCGTCTACATGCCCAACCTCCTGTTTGCTCTCTGCACTCCAGCCACATGGCCGTTCCAGCTTCTTGAATGCCTCCTATTTCCTCATGCTTTTGTGTAAGTTTTGGATATTTTGCCTGCAAGTAAATGATAGCTTATACTCATCTGACTTAAGTGAATGTGACATCAGCAAAAACCAAAGTTTTTTTCCCCCATCTTTTTCTTCTCCCATTCCCATCATGTTGGTTTTGCTTTCCTCATGCTTGCAAGATGGTGGCCATGTTTCCAGGCATTATATATAAGTACCACAATATACAGCAGCAGGCAAGAACACATCTCCTTTGGTGTGTCCCTTGTTATCAGTGAGGAGATCCATGTCTCAGTGTGAGCTCTGCCATTGGCTGTGTGAATTGCTTAACTTCCCTAGGTGTCTCTCTTTTTTTTGTACTCATGGAAAGGATTGGACCAGATAATCCTTGAGTGTATTCTATCATCCATCCATCCATCTTTTATTTGACATTTATTTACTGAAGGCCTGTTATGTTCCAGGCAATGTTGTATAGAGACAGACATTAAATAATTAGAAATAATCTAAAACAGCTATGTGATTCAGCTGTTCCATGGATGTCTGACCTTGGTTGAGAGACAGTTCTTGGTTTAGTTAGCTCTGGGAGCAGGAATGGGAGAAAGTGGATGTCACATGCTACAGTGAACATCAGGGACTATGGTTGGCAGGAAATTATTAGCATCTTTGGAATAGAGCAAAAAAATCCAGGTTTCCTGTGTTAGTTTTTTCTCCCTTTTGTAAATTAAGATGTAATTAACATATAATAAATGAGCAGATTTTAATTTAGTTTGATGAGTTTTTGCAATTGTATATACCCATAAAATCATCACCCCCAAAACAAGATAGAGAACATTTCCGTCACTGCAACCCCCTCTCCTGCCCCCATCAGCTGCTTAGCTTTGCCTGTCTTTGGACTTTAGACACATAGAATCACACTGTATACACTTTTTCTATCTGGTTTCGTTTTGCTCAACATAGTATTTTTGAGATTCAGCCATGTCGTTGTATGTATCAGTGGTTCATTTTTTTTATTGCCAATTAGTCTTCCACTGTATTAGTATATTTTAATTTCTGTAAGGTAAATATCTAGGGGTGGACTTTCTGGGTCAGAGAGTCAGTATAACTTTATAGGAAACTACCAAAGAGTTCGCCAAAGTGGTTGTTCATTTTACCATCCCATCAGTGAAGTTCAGGTGCTCTATGTCCTTGCCAGTATTTGATATTGTTAGTCCCTTTAATTTTAGTCATTCTAATGTGTATTTAGTAGTATCTCATTGTGGTTTTAATTTGCATTTCTCTGATGACTAATGACGTTGAGAATCTTTTTATGTGTGTGTGTGTATTTTCCCATTCCTATATATTCTTTGTGAAGGGTCTGTTATAATCTTTTACTCATTACTGTTTTTTAAAATTATTGACTTGTAGGACCTCTTTACATATGCTGGCTACAAGCTTTTTGTCAGATATATGCATTGCAAATATTTTCTCCCAATCTCTGGCATGTCTATTCATATTCTACTGGTGTTTTCATGAGCAGAAATTTAAAATTATGATGAAGTCATACATATATTTTTTTCTTCTGTGGTTCACCTTTTTGTATCTTTTCTAAGAAATCTTTGCCTACTCTATAAGGTTGTGAAGAAATTTTATCTTCTAGAAACTTTATGGTTCTGTCTTTTATGTTTAGGTCTGTAATGCATCTTGAATTAATTTTTGTGTGTGTGTGGTGTGAGATAAAAATTGAAGTTCATTTTTTTTAAATACAAATACCCAGATGTTCTGGCACTACTTGTTAAAAAGACCTTCTTTTCCTATTTCATTGATTTGGTGACTGTAAAAAATCATGTGACTGCACTTTCCATTTGTTCCACTAATCTATAATTTTATTCTTAACACTAATACCATACTCTTTTGATTGATGCAGCTTTATAGTAAGTCTTGAAATCAGATAGTAGATTTGGTCTTTTTTTCCTCATGATTGCTTGATAACCCTAGATCCTTTCAATTTTAATTGACATTTTAGCATTAGCTTTTCAATGTCTTGAAAAAAATTCTACTGGGATTTTGATGTGGATTGTATTAAATCTACATATCATTTTGGGATAATGTACATCTTAAAAATACTGAGTTTACCACGAGTCAACCTATGAACATTATATATAGCTCCATCAATTTAGATTTTTTAAAATATCTCTCAGCATTGTTTTGTAGTTTTCATTGTATAGGTGTTGCACATTTTTCATTGGATATAATATTTGATGTTAGATTTTTAAAAGTTATTTTAAATGTAATACCATTTAACTTGTATTTTTAATTTTTGCTATTCTTTAGAATAGCAATTAACTTTTATATATTGATCATTTATCTTGAGACCTTGCTAGATCCACTTACTTGTTGTGGTAGTTTTTTTCTTCTTTCACGTGTTCCATGAGGTTTTCTCCATGTAGAGTGATGTCATCTGTTAATGACGGCAGTTTTACTTATTTCTTTCCAATCTTTTGTCTTTGATTTCTTTCCTTGCCTTATTACACTACTGATTAGAACTTCTAGTACAATGCTGAACAGAAGTGATGCAGAGCATTTTTGTCCTTATCTTAAGAGGGAAAGCATTCAGAGTTTTACCATTAAATGTGATTGTTACCTGTTGGCTTTTTTGGGGTACATGCTCTATATCAAAATGAGGAGGTTGTCGTCTATTCCTAGTTGCTAAGAGTTGTTTTTTTGATTGACATATACTTGACATACGACATATTAGTTTCTTTTGTATAACATAATGATTCAGTATCTGTGTGTTTTGAGAAATGATCACCACAGCAAGTCTAGTTAACATCTGCCACCATGCACAGTTGCCTTTTTTTACCCTTATGATTAGAACTTTTAGGATCTACTTATTAAGAGTTTTTCCTCCCCCTGTCGTCCTGAAAGTTGTTGAATTTTCATCAGGTGCTTTTCCTGCATCTGCTGAGATGACTGGTGCCAACTCTAGCTTTAGTTGGCTTGGGGAGTACCCATTGCAACAGCCGGAGCTGTGGGAGGGCAGAAATTTATAAACATCTCTTGTGCAAATGGTGAAGAAAAACCACCTCTTCTTTGAGAATTTTATTAATAAATTTATAACTGTTGAGACCACAAAATTATTCTTTGCCCAAGCTATTGTCCTTTAAACAGAAAATTTCAGATATGTCTCATGTATCAGAAATCACCATCGTTTTAAAATCTCACCATTAACTTTGTCTGGAAGAAGTAGAAGAAAGAGGTAGGAATGGGCACCGTACTTGGAACATTAGTTATCAAATTATAACAGATGATGCAGAGATACTTTCATTTGGCACAATCTTTCCTTCTAGAAGAATAATCTTAATATGGGATGGCATGGAGGAAACAGGAAATTTAAGCCCAGTTTCCTTATGAAATGGTAAGAGGGCTCTTCAAAATGCCTTAAACAAGTTCTGGCCCTGAGGCTCAGATGGATCTCATCCAGAGAAATAGGATGGACTGAGTTTTGATCATCCAACTTGTGCCCTGAAATCTTAGGGAAATCATGGAAAATGAGAGAGGTGATGAAGGGCTGGATAAATATCCTTCTTACTAAATTTTTTTTAAAGGGGAAATTATGAGTTCCAGAAGGCATAGCCTAGTGATCTTAATATCTCTTCCTGGCACATTTCTAGATTTCTTTCTTAATTAAACAGATGGGAACATTAGAAGAGAAACTGTTGACTCCCTTGGAGCTGGTTTAAGAATCCATTCAAATGTCATTTTTCTCTGATGGCTTCTTGGACCCTGAAAGGCAGAGTTGGTTCAGTTTGGTCTGTGTGCTTCTGCATTAATTATACTTGGTTCTGTCCCTGACCACGTATTTTCTTGTAATTTGTGTCTTTAGCTGTCTGTCTTCTTAACTAAACTACCTCTTTAAGAGCGAGAACCCAGTTTATTCTCTGTTTTATCCCTGTGTTTAGCATGGTGCCCTGAACTATGAAGGCACACGCTGAATGTTTGTGTGATTAATGATAGGACTTGTCAAACTCATATTTTAAAAAGAATCATATAAACTAACCAACTTCTTTTACTTGCACTAGATCATTAGGCAACTAGAATGGCTTAAGTAAAAAGGAGAAATTTAATCGACTCATATAACCAAAGTTAGGGCTAGAAGTGGCTTGAGGACCTTAAGGTACTCTAATGATGTCACCATGACTTCATCCTACTTTCTCTCCATTTGTTAGCCCTGCTGTTTTGGGCTGGTTGTATTTAGGCAGGCTGCTTCCCTGGGGAGCAAGATGACCCCTAGCATCCAGGCTTCTATTATATTCTCTCTGGAGTGTCAATGGAAAGATGCCTCTTTTTTTGTCAATAAGTGAAACATAAACTTTGGAACGATGTCTTATTGGATTGTCATTTGGTTATATACCCAACCCTGAGCCAAATGCTGTACTCAGAAGGATAGATGATGCTGATTGGCCAGACTTGGATTACGTATCTCCCCACGGAGTTGGGGTTGTGGAATCAACACCTGAACCCAGTAGACTGAAAGTAGGTGAGTGATGGTTCTCAAAAGGAAAACCATACTGTAGTTACAAAAGGTGGGGAAGTGCATAATGAGCAGGAACTGGGTTCTCAGCCGGTTCATCCATTGTTATCCCGCAGACCAGTACACTTTGATTCCAGTGGGGCCGTTAGCACAATCTCTCAGGATGCTCTTTGGGCGCCATGGTTAAATGTGAGCTCGCTGATAATATAGTTAGGTGGATTTATATTCAGCTGAACAAACATATCCTAGAAGTGTTGATTCATGAATTGACATTGGTCTGAGGGGTAGTCTTCAGGGCCATGCTGTCTGATTTTGTACGTAATCCGTTCTGGGTTGACATTTTCATCGGTAACTTGGATCAAGACATCATCGGTGTACTGACCAAACATTTAGGTCAATGGCTTCTGGACGTTTGGGTTTCACAAGCAGAAAAAATTTAGAAAATGATGCAGGACCTTCAACTTTTCATTTTTGCCAAGTAAGGATGCGAATATATTAACTATCATCTGTTCATTTCACCAATATTTTACTAAGAAAAGATATTTTTAATATCAAAAAAAAGGAAGAAGGACACGATCTCATCAAAAAAGACAGCTTTCCCCCCAAAAGGACAATTGTCTGCCTTATACAGACATTAAAAGAAAATAATATAATGGATATAACACAAACAATTGCCACATGAAAATTCAGTTTTCAGAATGACAACAAATCTAATTTCTGTGATTTTCTCTCTATAGATCTGTCATTTTGGAGATGCATATTTGACAGTGCCTCACAGCATAGAGTTTTAATGTCAGCCTGTGGACTTGATTGTTTCTTTTTTAGGCGGTGGCAAATTCAGATTCACATAGCTCTGCTGACAAAAATGAAGGACTGTCACTCGTAATGCTATTTCACTCAATTGAGATACTTTGCATTATACCAGGAGGGACTGGGAAACAACTCCCCAACCCACAGGTCACCTACATGCACATCTCTGGCCTGACACGCTTCAGCTGATTCTGCTGCCTTCTTTTCCCCACATGGCAGGGAGGAAGCTTTGTGGTACCTGGCAGTCAGATGTGCAGGAAGGAAAATGGAGGACTCAGGAGTGATCACGGGGGAGCGGGGCACCGTCACCCAGGGGGCTGCTCTCACCTGGGATGCTCAGTTAAAGGCCCTGAGCATCTTGAGGGAGGCAGGCGGGAAAGCAGTGGAGAAGGATGCTGCAAACCAGCAAAAAATCAAACCCTCCTTCGCCCACCCCCAACGAACCCCAAACCTGTTTAAGTCCCCTGTTCTGGAGCTCTTGCTGGAGGTGCTGAAGAGCTGGGAGAAATAACTCCTCCACTAAATGTCAGGATCAAGGCTCTCAGGATCCCCGTGGGTGAGAACCAGGAACCAAAACTGACAGGATGGAATTTCATAGGGATTAGGGTTCAGCTGCATATGAACAAGCCTGTCCTGAGAGCAGTTCATGTGAAAAAGACCTGGGGTTTCTAACTGATTCAAGTTAAGTGTGAGCCAGATGAACTTATGTCATCAATATGAAGTCACGTTAATAAGAATGTAACGTTCAGATCATGGGAGGTAACAGTTCCACTGAGCAGGGTGATTTTGGACCAGCTAATTTTTGGGGGGTAGGTGGGCTTCTTGTGCTTGAGCATTAGCAGCATGCCTGTCCTCCACCCACTCAATGCCTCAGTGCCAGTAGCAGCCCCCCTATCCTCATCCAACGTGACAACTCAAAATATCTCCAGATGTTGCCAAATATCCCTGGAGGAGGGGGACAAAAGTGCCCCAGTTAAGAACACGGCACTGGACTCTGCGCTGCATGTGTGTGGCACTGACGTTCCGTTCTGGGTGCTCACCATTTTATGAGGAAAATTCACAAACTGGGTTAAGTCCCAAGGACTGGGATGGACCAGGATGAGATATATAAAAGCCAAGTGATTAAAATATGGGAGGATATTTAGACTAGAATCTTTAGACTGGAAGAGAATGTTTAGACTGGAAGAGAAAGGACTCTAGCAACAGTGGTGGTGGTAGAGCTGTGTGTTGGGGAAGGACAGCCCAGCTTTCAATCCATCCTTTCTCTTCCGACTTTTTTTTCTCTGTAATTCTTTCCTATTTCCACCCCCCTCCCGCCCCTTTCTCTCTTCCCTGGCTTCATTTTCTTTCCGTCAACTTTTTTATCCTTTTTTTTTTTTTTTTTTTTTTTTTTTTTGCTGTGATAGAATAGATATAACAAAATTTGCCACAGCACCTCCTAGTTGTGACAACCAACAACGCCTGCAGACATTACCAGATGTTTCCTGGGGCAAAATCACCCCAGTTAAGGACCTCTGTTTTAGGGACCCTTCTCTCAGTGAGAATCTGTGAGTGCAGTAGTTTGCTTTTCTATTTTCTATGTAATCTTGGAGGTGGGGAGTTTTGCCCTTATGTTACAAATGGGGAACTTGAGACTCAGAAGCGTCTTGGGCTGGTAAGCAGCATAGCTGGGGCTCAGATGTGGATCTGCCTGACAAACGCTGTCTTCTTCCACCTCCGTCCCCCTTGCTTTCCCTACCTGTGTCTCGCGTTGCCTTTCAGCTCAGCTCTTACCTTAACCTTCCTCCCTTCACAAGCCTCATATTCAGAATTTAAGAGTGTTCCGGTACAGTTGGCCCTCCGTTTCACAGGTTTTGCATCTGTAGATTCAACCAACCACATATCGAAAACATTCAGGAAGGAAAAAAGTTCCAGAGAGTTCCAAAAAGCAAAACTTGAATTTTGTGCTCTGGCAACTATTTACATAGTGTTTACGTGTATTTACAACTATCTATGCAGCATTTACATTGTGTTAGGTCTTAAGAGTAATCTAGAGATGATTTAAAGTATACAGGAAGATGTGAGTAGGTTATCTGCAAATGCCACGCTACTTTACATGAGGGACTGAAGCATCCACTGGTTTCGGTATCTGAGCAGGTCCTAGAACCAACCCCTCATGACCAAGGGATGACTGTATTTGCTGCTTGTAATTTTCCATAGAGCTTCAGCTCAGTGCTCCCCTACAGGGCTGGCCTACAGCCTCAGGTATGCAGGATCCCTGGTCCTCATGGAGGAAGCCCGCACTGAGATGCCTTGGCACTGATGCTCCTACTTAATGCTACTAATGGCTTGTTCTCCTTCTCCAACTTTATTGAGATACGATTAATATGTAACATTGCATAAGTTTAAGGTGTACATTGTGATCATTTGATATATGCATATATTCTGAAATGATTATTACAAGTGCCAATAACTAACAAGGTTAGTTAGTACTCATTACCTCACATAATTACCATTTTTGTGTGTGGGTGTGTGTGTGGGTGTGTGTGTATGTGGTGAGAACATTTAAGATCCCTCTTAGCAAGCAGATCTTAAAAGTTCTCATCACGAGAAAAAATGTATAACTATGTATGGTGATGGATTTTTTTGCAGTGATCATTTCACAATATATATAAATATCAAATCATTATGTGATACACCTGAAATATATGCCAATTATATCTCAGCCCCTTTCAGGTATATAATACAGCATTGTTAACTATAGTCACCATGCTGTACATTAGATGTCTAGAACTTAGTATCATCACATGTCTAGAAGTTTATATCCTTTGATCAACATCTCTCCATTTCTCCCACCTCCTAGCCACTGACAACCTCCATAGGACAGGGTCTCAGGCCAAGTTTTCAGTTCAAATCTTGTATATTGATGTGACATTTTCATCCTGTTCAACAGTAATGAAAGGCAACAGCAGACCTTAAAGTATTCAATACTTTTTTTTTTTTAAAATGACTTCATTTGTTAAGGGAAAAACAAAACAAAACAAAACAACAAACAATCTAACTCATTTTCCCAAGCTTTCCCTTTTCTGGGGCAAATCTAATTACCATTTGCGAACACCAGTGTCTAAGTGTTACTGATGTGTATGCATGGTAAAGAGAGTATTTGTGTATGTAGCAAAGAGACAGGACGCACAGCGGTTCTGTGGTTTGGGACGGGGAGGGAGCTTGCCTGTACTTACAGCACCTGGGCCTCCATTCAGTCAGCCATCATGTCTTCTTACACAGATGAAAGAGGGGGTTTAATGCGAGAGTTGAGAAATTCCAGCATCTCCCGTAGCATCAGTGAAAGGTTTAGCCTGGTGTACATGTAGCTGTAATGTTCTCAAGTGTGTTTGACTCAGCCTTTTGGTTGACTTGACTAGGTGGCTGGTTTAAATCACTGCTTCTCAGGATGTTCCTAGGATGCCCCTGATCAGCTGCATTTAGGGTTGGGTTTGGAGAACCCCGGAAACACGTGGGTACACGGTGGTGTTGGCACACACGCAGATTAGTCTCATGTCTAGCTCACAAGTCCCTAGACTTGACCCAATGAGTGTTAAGTAGATCTAGTGCGTGTTGGCCTTTCTGTGCCCTCACAGGCTGGGGTGGGAGAAGAAGGGAGGTGGAGAGTGGGAGGGAACAGCCAGCCAATGGAGGAGAGAGGGATCGATGGGGGCCCATGGGGATGGAAGTCAGCTCCCAGAGCCACCAGACAAGACCTTGAGATTTGCCCCGTGGGCTCCTTGGACTTGAAATCCCGAGAGATCTTGTTTTTAGGCACTGTTGCTGTTGGTATACATGTGGCTGGTTTGGTCATTGTTTATCTTTCTTCTTAGTTTCTTTTTGCCCCTAAACCTGAACTTTGGTGTCTCATCTCACTTGACAGTGTCTTAAAGATTTAAATGATGCTGCCAGATTCCCGGGCCTTATTTGGCCTCTTTGAAGTACCGGATCTGAAGGAAGGAAGGTTCAGGCCAACCTCCAAATGGGCATCTCCTTGGAGTGCCAAACACTGCTACTGAGCGCTGTCCTGAGGGGATAAAAAGGAGCTCCTTCTCATGAGTGTTCAAGCTGCTGCCTTATTTATCTACCCAAGATTCAGACTCACCTTGCTGTCCACACTGCAAGCGTGTCTGGCTTATGTGTATGTGTGTGTGTGGTGGAGCCGTGTTGGAAGAACTGTATTTGTCAATTGCACCTAACCACCTTTGCGTTCCCTGAGGTCATGAAGTGTCACTTGATGGCGAAGTGCGTTTAATGCAACATGGCATAAGGTGAAAAACTGTGACTAAACTCATCTCCTCAGAAACCACAGTCTCAATGTAATAGCCGTTCACTGGGCTTCCGACTGGTTCTGGTGGGTATCAGAAATCACAATTCAAAACCACCTCGTGTCTTGGAGTATCTGGGTGAAGATGCAAAAAAAAAAAATAAGACTTTGCAATTTCGCAGAATAATTCTGATCTGCACAGTATACACAGGAAAACAATGTATGCGGAAGCTTTGGCATTCTGGTTTTCCTGATGATGCCAGGCTTCGTTTTCTTGAGGAGCGTTAGAAATGTTTTCTAGCCTCAGTTTCATCTTAGACTTGTTTGTCAAGCTCCACAGACAAACCCACAAGTTTGGAAGTTTGGCAAATTGCTCCTCCAGGAGGTCGAAATCTCGGTTTTTCAAGTTCTAGGCAAGCAGTGACTTTAAACTGTCTTTTTGCTCTTACATATTTTGAAACAAACTCTGGGGGAAAAATGTATTTGGAAGGAAATTTGGAAGCCAGCTGGTTTTATATGTGTGGTAGAACAAGATGCTCAGAGATTCGCTTTAAAAAATGAACCCTCGAAACTTGAAGTCTGACATCTCCGGGGCTTTGTGATAAATGCTGATGGTTGTGCAAATTCCTTTCCTTTCTTTTTCGCATTTGTTTCTTTGAAAGACTGACCAGAGCCTGAATTTTGGAGCGTCCTGGCAGTCTTTGCTGGGAAGAGGAAACTTCTCGAAAGAGAACCTTGCGGGTGCTTTCAGTATCTTGCCAGGTGGGTGCAATCACCTGAATGATTTTTAAGATGTAAAGTCACATACTTTGCCCACTAGTCTGCCGTTCTGATTGTGTCTCTTTTGAGCCCCGTTGTTTGATGTGTTATTTCAAGTCAGTTTCACAGCGAGCAGAGTACCCTTTGGTTTTTGATTTGTTCCCTAATTGTTTAGAAATATCCTTGTTAAGAGACAAAGTAAACACGGTTTCAGGTGCTGTGCTGAAGACAGGAATTGTGGGGTGGTGGGAGGGAGACGGGGAAGAGGGGAGAAGGCACGTGGTCCTTCTTTGAGATAAAAGCCCGTCCCAGAAACAAAGGCTGTTGGAATACAAAAGCTCTTTGTACACAGAGCACGTCTACTGTTACGGATGAACCCCCTCCGATGGCTGCTATCAAACTTGTCATATTTTATTCATGAGTTGTGGTGTGCCTGGATGAAATAAGAAAAGCAAAGCTCCAAATCATAATTGTGGCATAGAAAAAGATAAAACAGTTATTACTGCGACATTTCTGAAGAATTCTTAAATCTCTCCAATAGCTCATTTGAAAAGTTGCACGGCATGATGGGGTGTGTGGCACGTCCCTGTGCTGGCTGGGGCTCCTGGGCTCAATTACAGCCCGACCCACACCGACGGACTCTAGGCATCCAGCGAATAAGAGCATAATTAAGGAGAGGGCTACCGGGTGGTTACACATAAATAGAAATGGTGACAGGCATCTGTGCGTGTATCACACTCACATTATTACTCTGTGCTTGATCAAAATGTTGCGTCCTTGGTTTTCATTTTTTTGTTTTTAATAGATGGTGGGGGCTGGATTGTGTGGTCTGCCGGGTGTGGGGAGATGTGGGGGTATGGTGGCAGGGAAAGCCCACTTAAAAGTACACCTTACTCCCTCTTGATGCTGTGGGACAGCAACAAGGAGTTTAGGGAAGGAGCTCTCGGTTTCCATCATGAATTTGACAAAGTGAGCCGAGGCACTTTGGAAAAGAGATAAGTCAACTTTATGAGAAAAAAATGCTGTTTTTCCACGGGCTTCCCGCTGCTGCCCTAGGGCTCGGGTGCTCCTCGTTTATTAACTGATTTATTCGGAGACACCTCTCAACCCACGCCGTCCTTGTGCACATGGCCTCCCCCGCACTGGTCCAAATTATTTATGGATTCAGTGTGAGATCTTTCCTCCCTCAGGATTTATTTTCGTCGTCCTGGATCCTCGCCACCTGTTCACACTCCTGGATTGTAAGTGACTTGAGAAAACTGGTGAGAGAAAGCCTTCCTGACATCGACTCCGTGCGTGCCCAACTTGTATGGTGTCGCCCATCCCTGGCACGCAGACGGGGAAGAAAGTGACGGTGACAGACATTTTCAAACACTGTTCACGTAGATGATTACACGTATTCATCATGCAGATCCTGTGATATAAGTATTATCGTCATATGAGTCACCATTTAATGGAGGAGCGCTTGAGTTTCAGGGCATTGAATGACCTGATACTCAGGTGTTATGTGCCAGGACTGATGGTGGATCCCAGGTCTTCTGATCCCAAATTCAGCTTCAACACAAGGCAGTGTTTCCCAACGTTTTTCACATCACGGCAGCTGAGAAAAATGGCTATATTTGTATATCACACTGGGGAAAAGACAAGAGGCTTTTTTTTTTTTTAACCAAAACTGCTCTTTCTGGCCACACCAAGGGTGAGAGGGTGCAAACCTCAGTGATACCTGTTACCCAGGTCCCAGCACCTGCATCTGCGGAGTCGGAAAGGACCAAGAAGGGTAGGGAATGGAGGGTTTGTGTGAGGCTTGGGTGTATATGGATTGTGTGGTCCCAGTACACACTAGCGCCATGCTGGGGAGAGGCTGCAATCCCAGATATGTGGGGGGTCAGCCAGGTCACTGCTGAGTGGGTGCACGAGCAAGGGAACTTGGCCAGCTGCTTGACATTGCGCAGTGCCCCACATCTCCTCAGTGCTTCCATTCACTGCATTGTTACCTGTCGGAATGTGGGCCCTGTTGCTAGGTTATTTTATTTTTCACTGGAGGTCTGGATCTTGATATGAAATCTGGGAATTCTTATACTGTATTCCACTGATCCTAAGACACCCACACATTCATAATTTCATAGTTATGTGAGACATGGACTTATGATCAATGGTGTCTCAAAGTCATAACTGAGAGCTTTTTGTTTTCTTTTTATGGTGTGTAAAATAATGGTGAATCTTGTAATCTGTGGCACCTTGGACTTGAGGCAATGTGGTTTGTGGATTGGGAGAGCAGTGGAGGGCACTGGGGGCTAAACCAACATGCTAGTGCTGCATCTGGCCTGAGGCTGGTCAGTTTACCACTTTGGACCTGGAGCCAGGACACCATGCAGGAGCCAGTTCCCAGCTGTGGCTGCTCCTCACAATCATTGGAGATACTTAAACAAATAAATTGCAATGCTAGCTCCACCCAGACTGCTTTCCTGAATCCCCTGGGGTGACATATCTCAAAGGAGAGGGCCCCACCTGCTTAGGTGCTTATGAACCACAGGTGTCATGGGAAAGGAGAGACACAGTGTGATCAGTCCTCAGGGCTTGGCAGAGGTTTCCCCAGCAGTTGGCTTTTAGTTGCATATTTCGTGCACAAGCTAGCCAAAGTATCCTTTTTAATATTTCCTTTAAATGGAAGATCTCACCATCATTAGAACACTGTCTGACCTACTGGTGTGTGCTGGGGACAGGGCAAGCTTGAGAGTGTAGCTTCTTGGACTTCTGCTTTAAATCATGCTCTTTTCCAATGTGTAACTTTGGAAAATCCTTTCTCTCTCAGTCTTTGAGTAACTGGCTGGAGAAGAATCTTTTGTTTTGAACCTTTATCTCTAAAGCTCACTTACATAATGATTAATCAGCAAGCGTTAACTGTGAGTCTGTGATGCTGCCTTGTGCTAGCCAGGGTGCTGGGTCCTGATCGCGCAGGAGGAATAGAAAGAAGACGCTCTGTCCTTGGGGGGCCTTGGTCCAGGCGCAGGGGAGAGAGAACCAGAAATACATCATATTCATTCATTCAACAAATTTTTATTGTGCACCCATGTGATAGGTGCTGTTCTGGGTGTCGGAGGTGTAGCAGAGAAAAGACAGAATCTCTGAGATCATGAAGCTTCAGTTCCAGCGGAGGTGAGCAATCCCAGTGGACAAGCGTACTCATCAGTCAGTAACCATAGTTACATATACTACAAAGGAAGTGAGACAGCAATCGTCAGAGGGAGGCTGGAGAGGGATTCGAGGCGGTGAGCTGCCCCCAGCTGGAAGAAGGCCCGAGGAGCCGACATGGAGCAAAACAGCCCCTCATTGCCTTACGAGCAGGTGGCGCGCGCGGCGGGCCGCAGCGGCACGTTCTCCGAGTTCAGCAAGATGGCGCTGTGCGGGTGTGGCGCACTTGTCTTTTTTACGTATATTCTGCCCGCGCACGCGCATCGTTTATAATGCTGACTCACGCTACTGGCGCATGCGTATATTTACTCCTTACCAGGTGCAGGCTATTGTGAGCTTGAGGCTGGGCTCCATGGCCCACTCACTTCAGGCTGCCGACAGCAATACTGAAGAGAGACAGAGAAGGAGAGAATTGACTTGAGGTAGGAGTTTTGGGGATTATTGCTTCCTTGCACAGGTGGTATTTGAGCCGATG
This sequence comes from Vicugna pacos, assembly GCF_048564905.1. Taxonomy (NCBI): domain Eukaryota; kingdom Metazoa; phylum Chordata; class Mammalia; order Artiodactyla; family Camelidae; genus Vicugna; species Vicugna pacos. Next base: position 41,698,075 of record NC_132996.1, read on the forward strand.
CCTGAATGAAGAAGTCAGCCATGCAAAGATAATAATGTTATTCCCGATCACTTACATTCTGAACAATGAACACTTTTTACGTGCTAGGCGCTGCTGTAAATTCTTTATCTTTGCTAACTCATTTAATCCTGAAGTAATCCATAATAATCCTACAAAGGAGATGGGTATTATGAGCCCCACTTTACAGAAAGGAAAAAAGGGGCACTGGGAGGTGTAAATCACTTGGCCAAGGTTAGGTCCAGTAAGTAGCAAAGCTGAGATTGAGTCGGGGCTGTTTTGCTCCAGAGCCGACATATTGGGAACAGCTGATATAAATACTCTGGGCTCAAACAAATTTAAGGGGCAGGAGGATGGCCAGTGTGGGTGGAAGGGCCAGAGGCGGTCAGAGGGCGTGGCCAAGGGCGGAAGTAAAAGCTTGGCCTTTGTTTCAGCCCCAGCAGCAGAAACAAGTCGTGCAGGGTCTTTCAGCCCCTTGTAAGGACTTAAGAGTCTTACTTCAATTGCATTGCCCGGTGCGGTAGGCTGAGAAATGACTGCCTCCCGCCCCACCAGAGATATCCATGTCCTAATCCGCAGAAACCTGTGAATATGTTACTTTACTTGATAAAAAGATCTTTGCAGATTTAATTAAGTAAAGGATCTTCAGGTGGGGAGAGGAGCCCGGCTTACCCAGGTGGGCCCAATATAATCACAAGCGTCCGCGTAAGACGGAAACAGGAAGGTCCGGCAGAGAGAGAAGGTGATGTGAAGATGGAAGCGGAGAGAGGTTGTAAGACGCTACAAAACTGACTTTGAAGGTTAACATGGGGATGTGAACCAAGGAACGCTGGAAGAAGCAAGGTACATGGATTCTCCCCTAGAGCTTTTGGAGGGGGAGCAGCCCTGCCAACACCTTACTTTTGGTTTGGTGAAACTCATTTCAGACTTTTGACTTCCAGAACCGTAAGACAGTAAGCTTGTGTTGTTTAAAGCTACAAAACTTGCAGTAATTTGTTGAAGCAGCCATAGAAAATTAATACAGACAGTTTTTTGAGGATTTAAAGTAAGGGGTTGAGGTGATTGATAGGATGTGATTTAAGTTTGAAAAGGATTTTCTTGATTCCCAGTTGCTTCATGAGAGAAAGTTAGGAAAAGAGGGGAGGAGAGGGGAGTAGGGGAAGGCACAAGTGGAAACAAGCTGGCATTTGGCGGCTGCTGCAGTGTTATAGTCGAGGAAGGAGGGCCTCCGTGGGGATGGAGGTGAAGCTCAGGGCTTGCGGGTGGATGGATGTGTTTTGAGTCCCCCTGCTAGTTAGAGAGCAGGCAGAGGAGGACGTGAGGGAGTCTTAAGATGGCCGGGGAGGTAGGGGGAGAACCAGCAGGATGCAGTGCCAGAAAGACAGAATGCTTTGAAAAGGAGGGAGAGGACGACTGTTGGGAGGTGGCTGAGAGGTCAGTAGGCTGAGGATAGAGGCCTGGCCATTGAACTTGGCAAGATGCAGGATGTTAAGATGTGTCACGATGGGTGGTACTGGTCAGTGGAGCTGCATATGCTGGCTGGATGTCTCTCCCCAGACCGAGTTTGTCTTATGCATGGTGACACAGAGCCAGCCACAGACAACACGCTCCACAAACAGGCGTTTGAATGGGTGAGTGGGAGTGCAGGAGGAAAACCACCCTGAATTGGGGCTCCAGGGCTTCACGGAGCTGGAGGAGTTGGGTTGGGCCTCCAGAGATAGGCGGGCTTTGCATAGGCATGGAGAAGGCGGCTGGAGCTCCAGGTGGGAGGAGTTAAGATTGCATGCCTGCCCTGGGAACTTTTCACCAAGCCCAGCACGGCCCCAGGCATGACACGTGCTCTGCACTCCCAGGGCTCACCTGTGGCCCCAAGGCGCTTGCCCAAGGATCTCGTGGTGGGGGTAGTTCAGGGAGCCGAAATGGTTATCTGCTGGCTAAGTCAGATTATACCCAGGTGGAAAAGATTGTCTGGAAACCTACCAGGCCCCCTTTGAGATGAACTATCACGAAGATGCTATTTCATACAACTGAAGGAGTAATTTACTGAAAACTGACCCTGTGTTCTTACCCTAGGATACGCCAGAGCCGAATTATTTGCAACAATGATCAAAGACCAATTTCCCCCCAAATCAGCATTTTCCTTTCTTTAAAAAAGCCTCAGTAAATGGGGATTGTAATTTCAGCCCTTGGTTGTAGATCTCGTTTGGGAGGGTTGTCATGGGAAATTGGTGGAGAAGGATCCAGGAGCCAGATAGCAGTTGGTTTTGAGTTCAGGCAAGCTGCATTTCCAACGATTCGTTTTAAGGGTGACATTAATGTTTGGTAAGATTGGAATAAAAGCCTCTCAAGAGGAGGTCAGTTTTCAAAGGAGTACAGCAAGTCCGTCAGAAACCACACCCAGAGCCCCTTTCTGCACACGTGCCCACATTTCTTGGAGCTTCTGCTCAAAGCCTGGAGTTTCAGGTGTCCAGAAAGCCATACTGCCCTGCCTCACAGGATTGAGAGTCCAGTAACTGCACATTTTCCTCAGAAAGCAGACACCCTGTGGCCAATGCAGATACAAAAATAGTGCGGGAGACCTCCCCAGCAGTGACTCTGGAACTAATTAGCTAACAAGGCGTGTAATTAGATTAACGCACGTGATCTAAGAGCCAATGATGTGCTGTTTGGGGCAGCGGACGTAAAGACTCTGAAAAGAAACCATTCCACTGAGGAATTCTAAATTTTTATCCTTGGAAAATACTCAGGACACTTGAAATAACAGAGCACAGAACCTTCTCCAGCAGCCACGCCGGCAAGCATGGGCCATGGCCGGTGGTCAGTATCAGGCTTGGAGGAGAGCGGTGCTGAGCAGAGAGGGTACCTTATCCATCACTTGGTTCCAGCTGGCTTACCTGAGGCTGATGCTGCTTTGATTTCTCTCTGTTGTGGAATAGACACCTTTTTTTTGCTCTTTCCCATAGCGTAGAGAGGCCCTCCCGTATTACTTTCTTGGCATACGTAGTGACCAGGCCTGCCCTAACCTAATTGGCCAATTACTTCTGGAAGGACCCCCTGTAGCTTCCCTGTCTTTTTCCTTCGGCTTTCTTGGAGAGAAAGAAATTGCACACTTGAAGCCTGCCTAGCTCTCTCCCTCCCCAGGGGCAGACTTCTGCAATGCAGGGCCCCCACTCCCCCCTAGTGTGGAGTCCTACCCCTCACTTCTGACCACCGGGACCCCAAGAAAGCAGATTTTACCTCTTACCCTCCCCTCATTCCCTACTTCTCATTCATTCCTTCACCTCTGTCTGAGGCACTGCTGCCTTGTGGATCCCTGAGCGCTGAATTTGTATAGTTTCTGGGCTGAAACATCTCTGAGGCCACCAAAGTCGTTTCTCACTGGGTCTCTGATAGTTTGCTAATTCATAGGATTTTGGTCAGCGCAGCTTGTGCTGAAGTTGGACCGATTTCCCAATTGGACTGATTTCCCAGACATTAATCCGTAAAACCAACTAAATTACTTGCATGTGAGAGGAAAGACAGTTTCATTGGGAATACTTTCCTGTGGTCGGACACCTAGCTTTGCAGGCTGTGAGCTTGTAAAGGGTGCTTTCTAGCCTGATGAGCAGGGAAGCTCGGATTTCTGATAGAAAAGTTAGATGATTAAGATACCTTAAGTCAAACACATGCTTGGAGCTGTTTGCCTATCACTGTGAGGAGATGCGCAGTGTCCCTTGCAGCTGGGAAAAGAAATAGCCAGCAGCGTTTTCTAGCAGGCAGAAACACAGGCTTAACTGGAAGAGAGTTGCTTTCTGCTTCTCTATGCTGCAACTGTCTCTGCCCACAAAGCCACGGGAGCTTACCTTTGAAACATGAGCTGTTCACCCTCATAATTGCTCCATCCTCTAATTTAATGAAAACCCATTAAACCGAAACAATAATTAAAATGAGACATCATCTCTGTAGGAGGTTTGCATATTAAACTCACTGTGCATTTCAATGCGGGCAGATTTTATTCCTGAACAGCGTTCGAAGCGACATGTAAAAATGATTTATCATGAATAATCATAAATTAGAGAGCTTGGCGGTTGAACATGATGCCCTACTGTTTACTGTTGAGTTTGAGTAGATGTGGCAAGGTCAAGGCCAGAGCAGCACTGAAAATACTCCTCCTAAGTCTAAGCATCAGGACTGTGCGCAAAAGGGAGTGCATTATAATTGGGTCAGCCTACTGCTCCAAACTTTTTAAGCAGAGTAGAGAATGCACCCTCCATATATGGGGGAGCTTAGGGTTTTGGAGAAGGAGTGTCCCTTAGACAGGGGAGACCTGGCATTGGAGCGGAGAGGGTTAGTGATTCTTTCTTGTCTGAGGATTTGGGAAGTCTTGCAGAAGTATACAGAAGAAGCTGAAAAATTGGCGTTAGAAGTCATGTCTCTGCTACTTGCTGGCGGTGGAATCTTGGGCAAGGCACTTAACTCCACAAGCCAGAGATTTCTTATCTATAAAGTGAGGTGGTTAATACCTCCCCCAATGGGTTATTATGAATATGAAGTGTGATGGTGTGTGTGAATACGTTGGCTCAGACTTTTAGCATGCAGATTTCTGAGCCTTCAGCCTGAGTGCTGAACCGCTGCCCTGCCCTGCCCCTTATAGGGGGGATCGGGTCTCTGAGGGGCAGCTCTCTGGTCCTGCTCCAGGTTATTCTAGCCCAGTGTCGCCTCCTGGGTGTGCCCACTTTTCTTTTATGCCTCTGGACCGAACAATGGAATAGTCTCCGTTCATTTCTGTTTGTGTTTTTATTACTGGATTCTTAGCCCCTAAAAGATGTCTCTCAGTTTTATGTTCATAGTGCCTGGTTCAGAAGAGGGCTTAGTAAAGGTCTTGAAGGTGAAGAGTTAGCGAGTGAGTGATGAGATGGCTGGGGGAGTAGTTTGCAGAGGGCAGGGACAAGGACTGTCCTCGTGTCTTTTATAACAACCCAGAGTATCCCATGCTGGGAACATGCCTGTACTTGACAGCCTTCTGTGTGTCTTCATATCCCACGTGGTGGGCATACCTCTGTGTCCTTGGACTCTTGACTGTCGGTGTGGATTAAAGTGACACCTGAGATGGCTTGACTGTCAGTTATTGCCAGAATACACCTCAGTCCCATCAGCCTGAGCTGTCATGGGCTGGGGGTCCCTGTTGAAATGGTCTAGCAGGTGATTCTGGGAGATGACTGGTCCCCTGCCCTAAGCAGTGGAGTGGTAGTCTGTGGGAAGCCACATCTTGGTTGAGGCTGGCTGGAGGGAGACGGGCGCTTTCACTGATTTAAAGAGACACAGTTTCATGATTGAAAACAAGGTGACTGGGGCTTATTTTCTTCTCTTGTAGGGTGCCCTTTTTGCTTCTTCCTCATTTCTAGAATGTGCTCTTATATTTTAGCATAAAATTGATTTTTCCTTAAAATAATTATCAGAGAAGATCTGGAAAATTCAGGTATGTGAAAAGAAGAAAAACATCACCCAGGTTAGCTCCCAGTGCGAACACTTTGAAGGCTATTTCTATCTTTCTGCTCTCCATCAGTAAATAAAATTTTTATATACCTGATATAATGTACATAAAATTGTCTTTGACATTATTGCCTAGGAATTTCATATGTTATTCTAATACCTTTGATATTACTGTGTTGTCCTATGTAATTTTCCATTGGGTGTATACAGTTTAATTTATAACCATTCCCTGGATAGCTTTGCTATATGATGCAGTCTTCCTCAGTTTTAATGAGATATAACTAGCATATAACATTGTGTGTATATATAAAACAATGATTTGATATATGTATAATGCAAAATGATTAGGTCATTACGTTAACATCCATCAACTTTCATAGTTAAATAATTTTTTTTCTTGTGATGAGGACTTTTAAGTTCTGTTCTCTTCTCAACTTGCAAATATGCAATACAGTATTAACTACAATCACCAGGCTGTTCATTACATCCCTGGAACTTACTTATCTTATAAGTGCAGGTTTGTAGCTTATACAGTGCAATCTTCAGATTAACAAAGTCTTATCAGACCTTTCCTTTTTGTTCTCCTGTCCTGTGATTCAGATAGAGCTGGCGTCCATACTTTACCTCTATCTCTGTTTTGAGGCATCCAACTGAGATGGGGGTGGAAGGATGAGGATGAGGGGGGAGACTTGAGAAAGGGTAGGTTATGGTGCCAGTGTAGGGGCGCATCCTAAAGAGGAGTGATCATTTTGCTAACTTCTTAGTGAAAAGGAGATGCATTGATTTTCCTTAACTGATATTTTAAAATGTTTATAAGAGCTCAGCTCCCCCACTATGCCGATCTAATTAGGAAAATTATGGAGGCACCTGAATTGCTTCTGATGGAGTCACATAGTAATTATAAAAAATTGATTGATACCATGTGTCACAGGGTTCTTTGGGTTTTGTCCCCGACTGAAGGAATTAGGGGTGCTCAGCTGATTTTTTTTCTTAGGCAGCTCATTATTTTAATGGACTTTATTTTCAGCAGGTTGGGGTTATAGTTGAGAGTCTTTGGTAAACCTCCTTTGTTGTATTGTGTTCAAGACTGGAGTCAAGATATGTTAATTACTAATGCAGAAAAAACTTGTTGAGGTTCTACCTCGTGCCAGGCACCAATGCTGAGTGTGAGTATCTGTCGATAAACTGTTCCTCATGGAATTTAGTCTTTTGGGGCATGATCGCCATTAATGAAATGATGACGTGTAACGACTAGACACATAAAGCCTTGATATTTACAAGAAGTATAATGAAAACAGTGGAGGGAATCTGAGCTGGCCTGGGCTGGTCCCCACAGAAGAGGGAAAAATGAGAGGTCGCTGCAGGTGGGAATGTACCAGGGTGGGGAGGGAGGAACACTGCACTGGGAAAAAGGGATGGGAGGCTTGTGTGGCTGGAGTGCAGGATAAGGGGGCGGGAGAGAGGAAAAACAGGAAGATGAAAACGGAAGCAGGGTTGCCAGGTAAATACCATGGATGTCACAATCAACTCTGCTGGGGCAAGACTCAACTTGGTCTCCAGTCACGTGCCGCGTGACCCTAGACAAGCCATAAAACTTCTCTGTGCCTCAGTTTCTTTACCTGTAAAATGGGAGGATGTTATTTAGCTCATAGGGGTTATACAAATAGATTGTATTTGTTTCCTGAGTGAATACAGTGTCAGGCACTGGGTATATGATGGTGACTTGTCCCTTTTCCGCATGCACCGAGCACTGAGGTCATACGTATGGGCTGACAACAGATGCAGCACAGTGAGGGTAGCATGTGGATCCAGCCTGCCAGGTTGGAAGCTCAGAGCCATGGATTCCTAGTCTGGTGTCTACTAGAAAGTCACTTAAATTCTGTAAGCCTTAGTTTTCTCATCTGTAAAGTAGGAAAAAGTGATAGTAGTTACTCCTCAGATGATTATAAGGTGATACATGCAGAGCAATTAACCTCGCACTTGGCCCCATAATGAGCTGTACACCTGTATGCTTTGTATCACTCTGGCTTCTGGAGCTAACGGAGGCTTCTTGAGTTGTCATTGTGAACTTGGTGGAGCTAGAAATTCCTTACACGTTAAGTGGGAGTCTCCTGGTGTCGCTACTACTTTGTGCTTGTGATTCCTGCTGCTTTGAAAGTGCTTGGATCAGTAACATCTGAAGTGCTCAGAGAAGGGCCGCAGGACCTGACAGCGGGAGGTGAGCCTCCCTCCCCACAGTGGGAATCGCCCTGCGGACCATTGGCAGGTCTGAAATGGCAAATTTCCTCTGTTCTTAGAAATGAAAAGCCAATTGTCATCTCATATTAGCAAATGTTGCTTTATCCCTTGGGGTCAATCTTTAACCAGAAGCTTAGGTGGGACGCAGGCTGGAAGGATGCGCCTTGTCTCTGTCAAGATTCTCCTGTGTTGAGGTTCTTGGTGTAAACACGCTGTGATTACGAAGACATGGCCTGAACTCGCTGTCAGTCAGTGCTGAGGCGGGCTGCCCTGGGGTGTTGGTTTTGTCCTGTTTCTGGCTGCTGCTGCCATTGCTTCCCTGACCCACTGATCGGTGGAGAGTTCTCTCCAGCATGAGGTTGAAGAGATGGTTTCCTGCTAGACTACTAGTGAGAGAGGCTTGCGGAGAAAGACAAATGCCAGGATAGTGGAAAACACATGGGTGTTCACAGCCGCATAGTGATCCTGCAGGCAGTGCCCTCTTCTCTCCTTTCTCCCGCCTGGTAAATGCTTACTCATCTTTACTGACTCAGGCTCAAAGTCACATCCTGTGCGATGTCATTCCCAGCCTCCCCGAGCCCCTTCCTTCCTGTGTGCCTTGTCCTACTCTACCTGTTGTCACCAGGTAACTGTCTTGCTTACATAACTGTCTTTGATGGCAGGAACTGTATTTTTACTTTTTTTCTGGTGCCTGGCACAGAGTTAACACAGGTACCTGTTGACAACGAAAATCACCACCCTTCTCACCCTATTAAGTCAGGGAGAAGGGAAATGAAGTTGCTTCTATGTTAGGCAGAGAAGAGCAGGGGAACACCGTCATTTTAATTTCTCTTCTCGACTCCTCAACCTCCTCCCTTCACCCAACACTTTTTTTTTAATCTGATGCTTAATCATCACATTAGCATTTTTAGTCTTTAAAATTGGCGAGGTAGAGCCCTTTCATCCCGGGAAGGATGCTGCTGAGTTAGCACTTTTAACTAGATCATGTAAAACTTCTTTGAGTATTTGGAACAGTGTTCTTCTTTTCTTTTCTTTTTTTTCCCCTCTTTTAGTGTGAAATGTTCACTGTAAGGGGTGGTTGTGTGGAAAATTACCTTGATGCAGCAGTAGCCTCTAAGTGTCCTCCCAGAGGTCACTAAACAGAAAGCCTCACAGGTAGACCAGATTTTTCAGAAGCTTGAAACGTGTGGCTTATCAAATCAATGAAAAATACCCAGAAGGAAGCAGGGGAAGGGGAGTGGGCCAGGGGACAGGTCAGGGGAGGGGAGAAGGATGGGCGACCCCACTGGGTTCCTGAGTTAATGCCTTGTTGCTAGTTTTCAGTCTTTCTCTCTCTGCCCCATCAGCTTCCTCTGATGCTGTGGCTACATGGATGGGAGCTGAGGTTATAAAAAAAAAAGGGAGTTAAAAAAAGGGGGGGTTCAGCGGATGGGGAGGTACCTAGTGCCAGTGCACTTCCTGTGTTGGAGAGACTCGGGCAAGTGCTTCTGGTCACAGCAGGAGTCCACCAGTTAATTCCATGAGCAGCGATGGGTTTTATGAGCATTTCTCAGAAAGAGTACATGTGGGGCCAGAATGGGAATGGGATGGGTGTCAAAGATGGCTGTTGGATAAGGATGACATAGCTCTATTCTTTTTTTTTTAACTTTTTAAATTGATTTATAATCATTTTACAATGTTGTATCAAATTCCAGTGTTCAGCACAATTTTTCAGTCATACGTGGACATATACACACTCATTGTCACATTTTTTTCTCTGAGCTACCATAAGATTTTGTGTATATTTCCCACATAGCTCTATTCTGAAGGTGACATTTGTACATTATGACTTGGTCCTCCCATCTCATTCTAAGTGACACTCTTTGTTCAGTTTTTTTAATCTATGTTCAACATACTTATGTTTCATTTATTGGATCTACATTTAACACCTTTCACAGGTTTCTAACTTGCGATCTATATTTAACACTTCCTATGAGTTTTCTCCATCCCACTTGTCTTTCTCGTTCTTTTCTAGCAGAATTGAGTACTCTCAATACAGCAAACACATGTTATAATGGTTACAGATAGAAGTGCAGTGTTCACTGTAGGTTCTCTCTAACTGGTTTTCATTGGTTGCTCTGTTAACTTCAGGGGGAAAAAACCGCTACTGTAAAGTATGTGACATTGACTATTTTCAGTAATAGACAACTTGATGTTTATGTTGATTGGGAAAATCAGAAAAATTATAGAACCTGATATAGATGGAAAATACCCTCTTTACCCTCTTGCTGTGTGGCTAGGAGCAGGGTAAAGTGATTGACAGAAATGAAATGATGAAACTAGAAAAGAACTTGGAGATCATAGAGTTCCATCCTCTCAATTTCCTGATGTAGCGTGTGAGGCTCAGAGAGGTCAATCTTATCCCAGGTCACACAGCTTAGTTATCAGCATAAATGAGTAGTCTTCAGTTCCTTGAAAGCTGGTCCCAGTTACTGCCTCTATATTGTAAGAAGTCGTAGGATTACTTTCTTAGGTTCTTTTAGTGGCTGAATTATGGTAAACAGTTATTTCGAAAGAGCTTTTTTGAAAGAGAATGTACATAAAGTCTCAATTTATCAAAATAGATGTTTTTTTACATTTCACTCTGAGTGCTAATGGGGTCTCTTTACTTCAATGTGCCAATCACTTATAATGAGCAATAAGAAAAGCCAGCAAAAGAAATGTTCAGCGTTCTAGGAGGGTTGAGTGAACAGAAGCGTGGTTAGATTGGATTAATGACTGTTAGCTGGGGTGGCTTACAAGGAGAAGTAGGCTGAACTGGCACTGACAATCATTTTAAGTTGATCAGCACTGGCACTTAAGAAATACCTATGTACCTCCTAGTTTTCCAAAAGGTAACATACTACTTTCTGACTATAATATTTGTGGCTACTTGAAGTAACAATGTAAATGACATAAATGGAAAATACGTTAGTTAATTGATTCAATGAATCCTTTTTGGATGTCTGCTTCCTGCCAACCATTAAGAACTGGGGATACAACAATGAATAAATAAGTATGCCTACTCTCGTGGAGTTTATAGTATAGTGGGGAAAGAAAGGAAATATGGTAAGAAACACAAACCAAGACTGTGATACGTGATGTAAGGAAGTAATTGATCACCATGTATAGACTGATGAGTGGTATGGAGAAACTAACCCAGGTGGCCCGTAAGACATTAATTGGTGGCCTGCATTGGAGTGAGCAGGAAGTTGCATTTGCAGTGAGAGCTGCAGGAGAGGAAGGCAAGAGTCAGTTGATGTGTGACCATGCAGGTCATGCTAAAAAGCCTGATTTTATCCTGGAAGCAATGGGAAGCCAGTGGAAGCTTTTAAGCAGGAGACAGAAGTGATTCTGACTTTCGGTTTAAGAAGAGCGCTTTGGCTGCCGTGATGGAGAATGGAAAAGGGAAGGCAGTATGGCAGCAGGGAGACCGGTTGGGGAGCTGTTGGAGTGATGATGGCAGCTTGGACAGGAGTTGTAAGAGTGGAGTTGGGAAGAAATGGACAGATTCCAGACATGGATGCCCTCATGACGTGCTCTTAGATTGAATACAGAGGGTGGAGGAAAAGGAAAAATCAAGGACAATTCCTAGTGTTTTGGCCTGAGGAAGTGGGTAGTTCCATTTACTAAGACAGGAGTTCCCAGGAGTTGATAGAGGGTTGGGGGAGAGAACAAGAGCTCTGTGGGTGGATACAACTTGAAATGATCTCAGACGTTCCACATGGAGATATTAAGAAGGATATTGCATGTGAGTTTGCTGCTTGAGGGAGAGGTTGGGGCTGCAGATACAAATTAGGGGATCATTGGCCACAGGGCTTGGTGATAGCATCCAGGGAGAATTGGGTGAAAGATGAGGCCACGCATGTCTGATAGGACAGTCATACCCCTTCCCCCAGCAGGCATTGCTGGTCCAACATGACCCTCTTTTCACTGGGCCCAAGCTTCAGGATCCTCTGTGAGCTCCCTAGGCAGCCATTACGCATCAGTTGATTCCTAATGGATGAGCAAAAAAGGAAAAAAAGCAAGCATAGATGTTAATCTCTGGAACCAGGTATTTTTTCAAACATTCCCTAAGTAGCTGTCTCTTATCCCAGCCCTTGACAAAAGCTGACAGCACGCTACTTAGTAGTAAAGTAGTGAAGACCTTTGGGCAGAAAAGCAAAAGTCGTTCAGGTAGGTTTCATGTGGGTAGAGTGTTCTTGGGTTGGGTGTCTCCATGGTAGAGGCCCAACCTTGCTCCCCTCCGTCTGTAGCCTAGATGCTTGTGGCTGCAAGACTGTGATGATCTCCGCTGCAAACTTGAAACAGCAATGTGTAGAATTACAGGAGAGGAGGCTGGGGAGGCCCTGAGAAATCGCCCAGTCCACCCCCTCGTTTTGTAGATGAGAAGACTGAAGCCTGAGGTCAAGAATTCAAGGATTTCTTTCTGTTAAAAGCCACTCTTGAGGATGAGGTTCTTCAGGGTCACATACGAGTCTGTGATGTTGCTCGGGAAACGCAGCCTTTGCAGTTCTGTGTTGAATTGTGCAGTCCTGGGAGAAAACCCAAGCAGTTATCACCCTACAGTCAGAGGACGCACTTCCTTGGTGTTCGATTGGCATCCCCTGAATCGTTTTCTCTAGCTCTGCTTCCTCGGTGCCCACTTTCTGATGCCAGGAAGTTTAGTGTAAAAGAATGAGATAACACCCAGTTTATCATGACAAGGGTGAGGCTGAGTATGGAATCGGGATCTCTCTCGTGGTGTGGATGTTGCAGAAAGATTCCTGTCCAGCAGTGGGACCAGCTGGACTCACATGCCTCTAGGCCTGCTGCACTGGCCTCAACTTGAATAAATTTTTCATGAGGACCGTCACCCACTGCATATTTATGGAGAAATTCCAGGCACGCTTTGCAACCGCGAGCCTGCCTTGTATTTATTCTTCAAGTAAAAGCAGAGTTGTCCGGCGTTATTAGTAGTAAATCTCTCCTGGGGACCAGGCGAGGACAGGTTTCCCTAGATGCCTTGTGGGGAGAAAGTTACTGAGGTCACGGGAGAAGTGAAATTGGAGCCTGCCGAGTGGCACTGGATCCTGTTATATGCAGGATTCTCTGAATTTTGGACCCCATTCATCTGCCTGCCTCTTCCTTTTCTTACAGCAACTTAATCTCTCTGCAGCGGGCCAAATTGCTCAGTGTCCCGTCAAAATTCCTGCCACAGGATCACTGGCTGGCCCATTGTGAACTTGTCAAAGTGACAAGTGGGAACAGTGGCCAAGTTGGCATTTCCAGTCTTTGCATTGAAAGCAGGCGGCTGTGTGGAGTGGCGGGTGGCACTTGAAAATGGAAACTGTTGACGAGAGGGGAGAAGGAAAACGCACCCTGGATCCCCTAGACAAGGCATTTCTAATTGTACGTCTTTTCTCCTCTTCCTTCTCGTATTCCTCCTCCTCTTTTCCCTGCTGTATTTCTTCCTTCCTTACCCCCACCTTCTGTTTCCCCTCCTGTTTCTCCTGCTCTTCCTTCTTGACTTCTAGATATAGAAAGAGAGATCCACGCAGCCCCTCACGTGAGCGAGAAATTAATCCAGCTCTTCCGGAATAAGAGTGAGTTCACCTTTGTGGCCACCGTGCAGCAGAAGGCGTCAACTTCAGGAGTGATACTGTCCATCCGAGAGCTGGAACACAGGTAGGAATGCGCTTTCTCCTCAGAATCGACCTGGATTAATAGGTGATACAAAGTGCCTTGGGATTCAGAAGGGTGTAGCTCCAAGAAAATATCCCGCTGACGGAGGCCTGGTGGCTGTTGAACAAGTGAATGGATTTACTCTGCATTGAGAAATACATGTTGAGCAAAGTGGTTTTCTTATTGCCTCTCCAAGGACCACTCGGTGTCTTTCTCATCTATTTTTCCATCTTCTGATAGACTTTGCTTACATGAAACCACATTCTGTCCATCATATTTAGGTCATCATTGCAAGTTAGTTATATTTAATAATAACCTTCAGTAAGCATTTCTCGTGCGTTGTATGCAAGAACTCTGCTTGACACTGGGACTATTATGGGAAATGATACAGAATTTTTATACTGAGGATCACGTGAATAAGCTAGTAGGGAAGATGGACAGATGAGTAACAGGAAGGGTTGTAGACAGTGCTAGAAACTTGGGTTTAGGGACTAAAGGTAGTAGTTGTCAATTCGACTAAACTTTGGGGTGAGCCAAGAAAGGCTTCAGAAAGGGTGATGGTTGTATAAGGAAATCAAGTGGGTAGATGTTTGACAGGCTGCATAAGCAGTGAGGGATGGGAAGAAAAGCATTCCACAAAGAAGTGGTCATGATTTTTGGGAAGGAGTAATGTGTGTAGGTAAGTGGCTGGCACACAGAGTGTGTATGGGGAAGGGGCTGTGGAGCTTGGGGAGGCTGTGATGGGTGGTCCTACAGAGGTGTCTGGAAGACATGATTTCGAAGCTTTGATGTCACGTTGAAAACCTTGGACTCCAGTCCCCAGATAAATATAATGGGAAACCGTGTAAGGGTTTAAGGTTGAGAAAGATCACTCTGTTAGGGAGTGATGATTGGGTAATCGAAGACAAGGTTGTAAGCTCCTTTCTGGGGGATGCTGGTGAGCTGTAGCAAAGCAGAGGGAAGCAGAAAGATTGTGTTCACCAGCCTCCGTTCCCTGAGAGCACCTTTTGTAGGCCCCTCGAAGTGGGCCAAACCAGAAGCCTGCTCCCCAGGCCAAAGCCCCTGGACTCTTTCATGGGAAGACTGGGGGTGCATTTCAGTCTGCTGTCTGTCTGTGCAATGCCCTGGGTGGGGGGTGGCCTGCCCAGGACTGTCCCTGACTGTTAACGGTCTCATAGGATCCAGGGACATGAGCCCACCTGGGCTCCAGAGCCGGGTGATGGAGGGTGTCCCCTGGGTGGCAGCTGTAAAAACCAGGGCAGCAGGTGGTGTAGAAGCTTCCTTCTGGGAGAGAGCATGGTCCTCTGGAGCGGGACAGAGACAGAATGTGAAGACGGCACCTCCCGGTCTTCCTCCTGGGTGGTCCCAGCAGGCTCCTGCAAGTGTGTTAAATTAGGTGCCTGGCCCTCAGGCCAACTGTTTATTATAAGCAAATGAGCTTCTTTCATTTGACATCTGGGCACCATAGGCTGCCTCTGATCCGGGCACCGAGGTGGGTGAGTCCCAGCATGTGAGCTGTTTTTCAGCTAATGACCGCCTTGTGGGTCTTGTGGACAGGTGCCCTGCTGGTTTTCAAGGCTAGGCATTTGGGGACTTGCCTCTGAGGTGCACGTCTTAAGAAATGGGGTGCCTCATGTGGGGTTCAAACTCTTGGCTCCTCAAAGTGAAACTCCGGGTTTTGAGTTCCCTTCTGTCGGTGCATCTCTGAGCTGGGGGTGGGGTTTATGGTGAGACTGTGTCCCAGCCTCTGTCTGCTTTGATGTAGCTCTTTCCTTGTTTGCCCCATGTGTTCAGTCAGCCTCTAGGTTTCTCCCCAAGGAAACTGTTCCACAGAAAGCTGTGGACTCTGTGTCCAGTGGAGGAGGTGAGTTTAGGACCTTCCTATGCTGCCATCAGAACCTCCCAGCCAATTTTGATCTAATACCAACTTTATATTAATCCATTGAAAAAGCAGAGAACTTTCCAAAGTTGGTGAGAAGTAAGTGGAAGGGCAGCTGATGTAATAGAGCACAGGCTTCAGAGTCAGACCTGATGAAGGCTGGAGTTGAGGTTGAGCTTTGTGATACCTGCTGTTTTAAGTCTTGGGACCTCAATTTCCTGGTCTGTAAATTGGGTTAATTACTTTGCAGGGCTGCTGTAAGGCTGAAAAAAGATAGCGTGTGTTAAGTGTACAGCTCTTAACAAATAGGTGTTTCTTCTCCTTGTCTCAGCTTAAGACTTGAAACTCTATTTTCTGGGTTGCTCTTTTGGAATCTTAAAAAAAATCCAGATCTCACTTTAAGAAAGGTTTTAAAAAATTTTGTGTTGCCACATAGTCATCTGAGGCCACCTTCTCTTACTTTCATGGCAGGTTTCTAATAGAACTTGAGGATTACTGAATGGAGAAGCATCTGACCATTTTTCCTTGTAATAGGAAAACCTCAGATCTTGACTCAGACAAAATAAATATGAAGGAATAGAATTGGAGGGGAACCTATTTTTCTGCATTCCATGGTGCCTTCCTCCATGTTTGGTCCAGTCGAGGCCAGGTGTAGGAATTAACTCTGGATCTGTAATGCCCTGGCTGCTGGAACTAAAGACGATCTGGTTTCCATGCTTAAGGAGATTAACATCTAAAGAGAGACTATGGCATTCAGGAAACAAGAGAGGAATATATGATGCTGTGTATTTAGGAACGAGGCTTTTTATAATACAAAAGATGTTCCCATTTGTAATATGGTAGAATCTTTAATCATTTTCAGATTTCTCTTACTGTTTACCAGGGTAACAGAGTCTAGAGAAGCCTTGTAGACATGGGGCCTGGACGTTTGACCAGGTAGAGATGATGGGGCTCTGGTTTATTCCACAGCAGAGGATCCAGGGATCTGGTAGACTGGATTGGTAAACTGGAATCCATCAAGGATCCCATAGATGTTGACTGGATTCCCAGCTCCTTTTTTTGGTTCTCTCCTGTGTGATCCTCAGTGTATATCACTCATGATCAGGGTGAATTAAATAAGCATATCCCACAGTTGTGATATAACAGACTCTATTAGATTCCTAGCTCATTTTTTTGTTACTTTAGTTTTTTTAGTCTATTCAAAGTTATGTGTTAACAAAATCAATTTAGCAAATTTTCATGACCTCCAGAAGAAATGCCTTAGCTACCACTCCCCAGTCTCCCCATCAGTCCCCTAGACTTAGGCACTCACCGCTCTGCTTTCTGTCTCTATTTGTCTATTAGGACAGTTTATATAAATGGAATCATATGGATAAATGGAGTATGTGGTCCTTTGTCACTGGCTTCTTTCATTTAGGATAATGTTTTCAAGGTTCTTCGTTGACAGTGTGTGTCAGTTGTTCATTACTTTTTATTGCAGAATAATCCATTGTTTGGATAAACCACCTTTTATTCATTCATCCATTGATGGACACGAGTTATTTCTGGTTTTTTTTTTTGCTATTATAATGCTGCTGTGAACTTTCATGTACAAATTTGTGTGGACATATACTTTTATTCTCTTGGGTATGTATTTGCTGGATTGGGTGGTAACTCTGTTTAACTGTTCGTGGACCTCCCATACTGTTTTCCAAAGTGCCTGCCCCATGTTACATTCCCACCAGCAGTGTAGGAGGGTTCCAGTTTTCTCCGTGTCCTTGTTAACATGAGTAATTATCTTTCTTTTTGATTATAGCCATCCTGATAGGTCTAAAGAGATATCACACTGTGGTTTTGAGTTACATTTTCCTGATGACAGCTTACGTTGAGTATCTTTTCAATCCTGGCTGCTCTGTATCTTCTTTGGAAAAATGGCTTTTCAGATCATTTGCCTATCTTAAATGGGTTTTTGTCTTTATGATTTCATAATAGTAATTCTATGTCTGTTATTGGATTTGATTTACAGCCCCCCCCATTTTGTAGATTGTCTTTTCGTTTTCTTCAGGGTTTTCTTGGAAGCACAAAAGTTTAGAAATTTGATGTCCAGTTCTTTTGTTGCTTGTACTTTTGTCTAAGAAATCGTTGCCTAATCTGAGGCTAAGAAGATTCACTACTGTGATTTCTTTAAAACGTTTTATAGGTTTAGCTCTTTTGTTCAGGTCTTTGATAAATTGAGTCAGTTTTTTCTATGTGGTGTGAGGTAAGAGTCCAGTTTAAATTTTTTTTTTTTTGCAAGTAAGTAACCAGTTGTCTTAGCTCCATTTGTTGCAGACCAATGAATTGTCTAGGTACTCTTATTGAAGATCAGTTGGCCATAAATGAAGATTTATTTCTGGACCCTTTGTTCTATTCCATTGAGATATATGTTTATTCTTCAGCCAGTACTGTTTTGATTATTGAACTTTGTGGTAAGTCTTAAAATTTATAAGTGTGAAACAAGACATGCAGATGGCTAACCTGCACATGAAAAGATGCTCAACATTGCTAATTATTAGAGAAATGCAAGTCAAAACCACAATGAGGTATCACCTCATACTGGTCAGAATGACCACCATTAAAAAATCTATAAAACAAATGCTGGAGAGGGTGTGGAGAAAAGGAAGCCCTCCTATATTGTGGGAATGCAAATTGGTCCAGCCACCATGGGAAACAGTATGGAGGTTCCCTAAAGTAAAAATAGGGCTACCGTATGATCCAGCAGTCCAGCTCTGTGGCATAGATCCAGAAGAGATATACTTCAGAAATGCAGCTGATGTTTTGCTTGTTGACCTTGTCTTCTGCAGCCTCGCTGACTTCTTTTGTTTAAATAATTTTCTTAGTGGATTTCTCAAGTTTTTATTCATAAGATTCGGTCATCTGTAAACAGAGATACTTTAATTTCTGTCTTACCTGAATGCCTTTTGTTTTATCTTCTTGCTGGATTGCCCTGATGAGAACTTCCAGTACACGGTTGAATAGAAGTGTTGGGAACAAGTTGTCTTGTTCCTGATGTTAAGGAGGAAAGCATTCAGTTTTCACCATGAGGTATGATGTTAGCTATGGGTTTTCTTAAGTGCTTTTAACCACGTTGAAGACGTTCCCTTCCATTCCGGCATGCTCTGGCCAGGTTGAGGAAGTTCCTTTCCATTCCTAGTTTGCTGAGTCATGAAAGGGTGTTGAATTTTTTCAAGTGCTGTTTTCTGCATCTATCAAGATGATCATGGAGTTTTTATCCTTTCTGTTGATGTGGTGTTTCATACTAATTTTTGTTGTTATATCAAGCTTGCATTCCTGGAATTACAAATCTCACTTAGTTATGTGGTGTGATCCTTTTTATATATTCATAAATTTGATAGTATGTTAAAAATTTTTGTATCTATGTTCATGTATTGGTTTGTAGTTTTCTTTTGATGCCTTTGATCTGATTTTTGTATTAGACTTTCAAGGTATTAGCTATGTGAAATGCTTTTTTTTAAGCTAACATTTTCTGGTTGTGTACCATGTGACAGGCATTTAATTTTTTTTACTGCTTTAGATGACCTTCCCCCCCTTGATTTGTTAAGTATGCAATATTGTAACTTGAAAATATTGGAAGTTTTGTCTCTCACATTCCAATATTTATACTAGCTATCCTTTTTTTTTAAATGATGCTACAATCTCCGTAACAGTGATGAATAATAATCAGATTAAAGGTCCTCATTAAAGTCAGGAAGAAGACAGAAGACAGTTGTGTCTTTGTCTTTAAATCTTTAACTTGTTTCTTATGTGTTTAATATAATGTCTGGTAGTTTCTAATTTATCAGTCCATTTTATATTTGTATATATAGTGTGTGTATGTGTATATATAAAGGAAATTTAGTTCTATCTCTGATTTACTGAAGGGCCAAAAAATCATGAACAGCTGTTATATTTTATTTCTGGCTTATATATATAAATATATATGTGTATATGTATAGTATGTATATGTATAAGTGTATTTATAGTCATCATCTAAAGAAAATTTAATTCTGTTCCTGATTTACTGAAAGGCCAAAAAATTGTGAACAGCTGTTATATTTTATTAAATACCCTCTTCAGGGTACCTTTTGAGATGAATGTGTTTTTTCCCCTTTCATCTGTTAGCATTAATAACATTAGTAGGGTTGACAATGTTAAACTACTAAATTTACATCTACTTATGTTTAGGATTCCTAAATCAATAAAAACAAAAATGGTAGTAATAGTTAACTGTTTTAAGCACTGATAAATGCCAGACTTTGTTCTAAAGACTTTACACTAAACTCATTAAACACTTAAATGTTGACTCATAACTGAGATACAGTAGGTTTTTCTGTGTACGTGATTTAATTTGAGGCTCTTTGAATTTTCTGCTGTAGTCTGGTTTAAATATATAGGAAATACGTCTTTTATAAGTGTTTCTAATAGGATTAGCCTGAAAATAACGTAGGCTGATAATTTGTGTTTAGGAAGGCTGAAATCTTTTATTACTGAAAATGTTCATTTTCCATCTCTTAGGGTATTCTATTTAATTTTAAACTTTTCTTTGGATCAATTTACATTTTGTTGAAATCATGAATTTCACTGAATTCTCTAATTTGGAGGGTGCAAATAGTTGGACATTACATTCTTAATAAACTTTTTATATTTGTGGTTTATAACTTGTAGTGTAAATATATGTATTTCCTTCTTGGCCAAGCTCATCATGGATTGTGTAGTTTATTGGCTTTTTTAATGAAACAGTTCTTAGTTTTATTGATCAAGTCTATTCTATTTCATTTTAACTTCATTGATTTCTGCTTCTTACCTCTTCTTGATCATTTTGGTATTTTTACTAGCTTCTTGGCTGTTTAGTTCATTTGTTTTCCGTATTTGCTGTTGACTGGTGAAGTCACTGAAGTCTTTATATTTTCCTAATGAGTATCACTTTGAATATAGCCCATTGATACTGGTTTTCATTTCCTGTACTTTTCTGTAGTTCTTAATTTCAGTTTAACTACCTCTTTGATCCAGGTTAAAGGAGCGTTTAAAAATTGCAAAGTGGTTAAATTAAAGACTTCATAGGTGACTTCTGGTTTTATTGTTAAATGACAAAATATGTGCTCTGAGATTTGTGATCGCAACTTTTTTTTCTCATTCCTGTACTTGCTCAATATTGGGGGGCATGTTTCAAAAAGATGGGTAGTTTGTGTGTATAGATAAAACTTGATGAATAACACAACTAAAAGATGTTACATAACTTTTATGTGTTCTTGTTTCCTACTTGAACTATGACATTCTGAGAGAGCTAGATTAGTAGCTTCCACTGTGATGAGCATTAAGTCATAATCTCCTTGGATAGGTTTAAGGGCCAGGCCTGGAAAAGTCATGTTACCTGTACCATGTTTCATTGACAAGTACTGGAAAGTTCGCTCCAGCAGTGTACCAGGCATGGGAGAATCTGGAGACTGGAATAACTAGGTTGTCTCTGTCTTGATAGTTCGGGACGTTTCGAATGTGGTCTGTACCCAAATACGTTAAAGTAGCACAGATAAGAGCCTGCATCACATAGGTGGTTTTCCCAGGCAGTACTCAGAGGTACGCCGTATGTACTAAATAAATATTAAATAAATAGATGACTCATCTTGTCCATCTCTGATTAGGGCTGTGCAGAAATTTCATGGCTAGTTTCAAAGGTTCACATGGGATGTATTGTCCCAGGAACAGATACTGCTGTGGATGTACTGCCTGTGGGAGGCCACCCAGGACAGTGAAAAGGGCAAAGGTGTAGGTATCTGGAGATGGAAACTAGTAACTCCTTGGGGTTTTTGCATAGGATCAGATGTATTTGTAAAACATTTGCCATACTTCTTCGCATATGATAAAAAAAAAAAAAGCCATGATGGTGATGTTAAGGTGGAAATTGGATGCTGAGGAGTAGCCAGATCAGCAGACACTTGACTCTAGTTCATTGGTTAAAGGAAAACAGTATCTATCACCCAAACCTTCCAGTGATGTTCAGTTTCCAGTCAAAAGTCACTTTTGCTGATGAAACGCAGTGGGGGAACCACATTCTGGATCTGAACCTCTCCCTGCCATCCTGTGCACCACGGGGAGTAATCAGCCAACTGCCTGTTCCAAAGCTGTCATCCAGAAAAACTGCATTTACTGTTCTGGAAATCACTGTTGCCAACTTCTCCTAGGCTTCCAGCTACTCTCAGGCAAGGCCATTAGTGAATTAAAGGCGAAAAAGTTCATTCAGTGGCTGAGTTTCCTTCTGCCCAAAGGCCGGCATCTCTCTCACCTGGTCGGGTTCCAGCAGCCAGAGGTGGAACACTTGGGAGGTGATTCCCCCAAACCAGGAGTGAACTTGTTGGCACAGCAATACCTGGAAACTCCCTAGGTCACTGAGCCAGTTGAGTTACCATGAATATCCTAAGTGAGTAAATGAAATGGAGCACTTAACTCTAAAGGCAATTGAAAACGTACCTGGAGGTAGCAATTGAAATAGATTCTTTTATGTAATCGAATGGACACTCTGTTATTAATTCTGATCTGTATTTCTAATTTGATAGATTTTTATTTGATTTTTTTACAGTGCCAATAGAGCACTTTGAAAGAGCCACAAAGATGAATCTGTCTTGCTGAGCTATCTTAATAGCACTGCAGATTTAATGTTTATTTTTCTGACTCAAGTGTGTTAATATAGAGCTTCGTTAAAATGGAAAGCTTAATTAACGTAGATTACATCTAATTGAACATTCTGCCACTATACGCAAGTCTATATAAGATACAGTGGTAAATCTTCTGTTTTTCAATTTTATTCCTAAATTATAGATAAAATTACATCTAAGCATAATTAACTAGGAAGCTGAAAGTGAGAGGTCTAAGAAAAAGCTTCCTGTGGAACACTTCTGTTAGGAGAGGAAGAGGACATTTTTAGCTCCCTAAGTGGGCATCTCCTCTTTAAAAAGAATTTGTGTTTTGAAAGATACTCTTCAGTTTTTGAGTTCTTGTGGTGGAAAGAACTTTCTACTTTGATGCCAGGTAGACTTGGTTTCAATTCCTGGCTCTATCAATTACCAGATGCATGAGCTTTTGCAGTTGCTTCAATTTACCTCCGCCTCAGTGTCATTTCATGGACATGAAGTCATTGATGACTGTGTCATGGAGTTATTGGGAGGATTCAACAGGAACGCTTAGATGAATGGTTCCTAACATCTCATGTTTCCAGGCACTCAACCAGTGCCATTTCCCATCCTCGCTTCATGGCTTCTTTAGATATTTTTTAATACCTTCCCAAATTCTTCAGAAGGGATAAAGGTAGATCTTAGGAACTTGTCACCATTTAAAATGGTATTTGGGTTCTAACATCAAGAGACTGTTACAGATCATCCAAAATAATGGTTGACCTAGTGGAATGCATTCTGTAATTTATAAGCAGCAGTTTCACCTTCCTGATTATGGATGGTTTAAGTGAATACTCAAGTTATTTTGCACTTTCAGCTAATTTATTGAAGATGATCAGAATGGAGTATAGGAGATGGGGGAGCCAATTCTAAAAGTGTTTCATGGTTTGGTGCCTCCTGCCCAAGAAAACTTTTTCCATGGGTGATGGAACAGCATGTTTTTAGCAATGAAACATCTTAATTTAAAGTAGGTGATTTCAGTTGTTAAATTGCTTACATTTGGGAAGGAAGGGAGCAAAGTTCAAATTGGAGTCTTGTCCTGCTGCACATTTCACCATGCTGCTTTCAGAGTATACAGATGGGATAAGGTAGGGGTATAGATCAGTGGTAGAGCGTGTGCTTATAGCATGTGCAAGGTCATGGGTTCAATCCCCAGTACCTCCATTAAATTTTTTTTTTAATTTTAAAAAAGTATACAAGCAGGCCCCCCCATTCCCAACAAACCTGGAGAGGCTCTAGATTGAGAACTGTGCTCCTAATAGGCTGTAAGCTCCCTTGTCAACAACATTCAGGAAATATTGATGACAATCAGCATGTGTGGTGCTAGATACTGGGCTCCAATTGTGAAGCACATGAGGATGGAGATACAGGATGGAGAT
This sequence comes from Vicugna pacos, assembly GCF_048564905.1. Taxonomy (NCBI): domain Eukaryota; kingdom Metazoa; phylum Chordata; class Mammalia; order Artiodactyla; family Camelidae; genus Vicugna; species Vicugna pacos. The sequence continues at coordinate 41,721,405 of NC_132996.1, forward strand.
GGATGGTTCAAGGAACACTGCAAAGTATGGTTAGTGCTCTGATAGGAGTGATACAGGGAGCAGAGAGCAGAGTACCTCATTTTGTCCAAAAGGAATTGGGAAGTCTTCCCCCTGAGGGTTATGCTTAAGAAGCAAAAGAAGTAAAACTCAGTCAGGAGAGATGAAGGGAAGAGGGTTGTGGGTCAACGTGAGTGAAGGGGCAAGGGATGAGAGTGATCAGGTGCGTTAGAAGAACTGAAGTGAGACTCTGTGCTTTTGGAGAGTGGGCAGAGCATAGGTGGGGAAGAAGGAGCAAGGTGTGGCCAGAAGTGAACCAGAGAGTCAGACCAGAGGCTGGATGGTGAACGGCTTTCTAAACGCTGCCTAGGGGCTTAGCCTTTTACTCAAGGGAAATGAGGTGCCATGAGAGGGATTTAAGTATGGGTGTGGCATGATTAGGCATCTGTTTTAGAAAGACCACACCGGCTGCTTAGTGGAGGATGATATGGAGGAGGTAAAACTGGGGACAGAGGTCCATTTTGGAGCTTGCTGCCTTTGTCTGGAATCTAGACTCTTGAGAGGATGGAGTCTCAGACTAGGTCAGATAATGGTAGTGCAGATGGAGAGAAATCAATTGATTTAAGAGATAGTAAGGGGAGGGGGGAATAAATTAGGATTTGGGGATTAGGATATATAAACTAGTATATGTGAAATAGATAGGCAACAAGGTCCTAATGTATAGCACAGGGAACTACATTTATTATCTTGTAATAACCTATAATGAAAAAATATTCGTATAACTGAATCACCATGCTGTACACCAGAAACACAACACTGTAAATCAACTATACTTCAGTAATAATTTAAAAAGATAATCAGAAGGTAGTGAACTGGTGGTAGTTGTATGTGGGATACTGGGGGGTAGGCAGAGAGGCAGGGGTCAAGGGTGATGGCTCTGGCTGCTGGGAGGCACTGTGCCCTGAGCAGGCAGGATGAGATGGTGTGTGACTTTTTTTTAATGCTTGTGTTGTCCATGTCACACAGCTTAGTTCCTTAAGTTTTCCTTTGCTCGTTTTTAGTTGAGTAACAAAAACAGAAAAAACTGAAAAGGGTCATAGTGGATGGATATTCGTCTCTGGGAAATGGGATCACCTAGATATGGAAGGAGACTTCTTGAAGAAGGAAACAGTAGCTGGAAGTTAAATGTACATCATCTGGACAGGCTTCTAAATGTACATCACCCAGACAGGCTTCTAAATGCTAGAGACAAGACACCTGGAGTCTGGGTTTCCATCATTTTTATTTTCACGCCTTGCGGAGTGTCGACACAGATTCAAGGGAAAGTTTAAAGGCCGTGGTGAGTATGGGAAACTAGTAATTTTCAGACAGAAATAAATGAGTGGAAGGATCTCGTGTTCAGAAAAAGAGCTTTTTTTTTTCTTTCCCCCAGGAACACATTAATTAAATAAAATTTGAGTCTTTGGAAGAAATGAAATGGCTTGGGTGACTTTTAACCTTAATTGAGGATAAGAAGTATCATAGCAAGAGAGGATAATGTTTTGGGCAAATAGCTCATGCTTGTATATATGCATATTAGATTTTTGGATTGCTTAGTGTTTGAGAAATGGAAAACCAGCGAATGTAGCCATTAACCTTTACTTTCTTAGTAAAGAAGTTGCAATTTCATTAATATTTATGCATAAAATCGTTTTAAGTTCAATGGGATTTGCCTAGAGAATTTTAACTGTCATCTTTGACTTCCTTTGGAGTTAGTAGTTGTGAAAGACTTGCCTGCTGGGGTAATATGTATTCACTCCTTTGGTTCGGTGGAGAGAAATGTGGAGGGATGAGCCTTGTCGCTGCTGAAAGATTTAACCCCCCAGCTGGCTGAGTTCTGGGTGGGAGGCGCTCCAGACTGTCAAAGCACTGATGAGTGTGGTATGATGGTGGGGATGCTGGGCTCAGTTAGAAGGCATGGGCTCAAGCCTCTGCTCTTTCAAGGAATGTCCAGGAGACCCTCGGTGGGCCCCTCCCTGTACCTGTTTACTTATCTGTCAAATTGAAATGTATTCATTATTCCTTCGATACTAATCTGTGTCAAACACTACTCTGGGCAAGGGCACTGGTGGAATCTGCAGTGGTGAGGAGGACATGCGAGGGACCTGACTTCGGGGAGCTTGCATTCTGGGGGGGGTCGAGTCAGATGGTAAATACTGACAAAATTAAACAAAATTATTAATGTCATGGAAGAAATTAAAGCAGAGGGAGGAGTGACAGGCCAGTGGAGGAGAGGCTAGAGAAGGTGAGGCTGGAGAAGGCTCTATGAAGATGGGAAACTGGAACTGAATCTTAAGAGCAAGCCAGCTATGAGAAGTTTGGAAAGATGAGTGTCCTATGCATAGGAGGCAGTAAGTACAAAGGTCCTGTGGCTGAATCCAATTTGGCATGCTCAGGAGAGCTGGTATGTTTGAAGCTTTATAAATAGGGTGAGGAGAGGGTGTGGCTCTAATTGAGGGAAAGCTAGCAGTAACAGCTGCTATGAAATTTTTGCAGCGTGAGAGGAAGTGCTTAAAATATGACAGTGTAAAGTTTACACAGGCCATATCATTTCTGGCCAAAAATCACTCATGGAGCACCAGCTGTATACAGAGAAAGTCTATCCGTCCATGAGAACTGTTTCTTGGACAGTTAAAATAATTTTGTAATTTGTGAACTACAACTATTACATTTTTTTTTTGTAGAGAAAAATGAAGAAATGAACTGGTTTTTTTTTTTTTTAAGAATTTTTTTTTTGAGATTCCCCCAACCCCTTAAACTGAGTTCGTTGCTGATGATCATGGTCTGATAGGCGTGAATTGGTAGTTTACCATCTGAAACATGATCATTTCATCTGGAAGCAACCAGGAACGAGGTTCTTCCAGACAATAGTAGCCTTTCCTGAGAGGTGGAGGGTCTCCTCCCCAAGAAGGTGAGTGTGGCACAGGAGTGGAATGTGTGGTATATGGGAGGAGAGACAGTGAAGAGATCCTGGGGCTGGAGTGTAGCATGCAGGGCAGGACAACAAAGAGCTGGCACAGCGATGCAGGTGGGCTCCCGGTGAGACGCAGGGCCTGCGGATGAACTGGACTTGATCTTGTCAGATGATGGCTGAAAGTGCAGGCTTAGAGTTGCCTTTCGAGAGTGCTTTATTTGACTCACATCATAGTGGCCCCCACAGTATTATTTTTCCATTATCGAAATCATGAGATCATTGGCAACCTAAAAAAATTGGGAGATTTGGCCTACAAATCCAGCCTCTCATGAAAAGGAGGACGTGCGTTTTTCAGATGGCCACAGTCCCCAGCTCTCCTGATGGTCTCCCTGTCCCTGTGAGACCCTGGGTTGGTTGCTGTTTTTTTTTTTTTGTTTTTAATTTAATGTACAGTTAGGAGAAAAGTGAACTTCTTGTACCCATGCTTTTATTAAAAATAGAAAACTTAGAGACTTAAAGGGCTGCTGTTTCACGAGAGGCATTTCAGGTTGATAGCCTTTATTGCAGTCCTGTGAGATTGATGCCTCTGGGCCCTGTAGCCAGGGGACTTGGTGGCCGCTTTCTGTTGGGGTTGGAGTTCTGGTGGGGTGTTTATAACCAGGAAAGTGGGGCACTGGGATGGTGGCTTTCGAGATGGTTCTTAGCTGGCTGTGAATGGGGTGGGTTACCATGCTGGTGGCACTTTGGTTGCTCATTAAAAGAGTGGGCCAGTTCAAGGAGTCGTAGGTGCTCTTCAAATTGAAAGGGAGAAAGGAATTCGAGGGCAAGGAGATGGAGCTAGTTAAAAGGCACATGGGTTCCACACAGGAGGCGTTCCAAACAGGATTTATTTCTCAAGCTGCATTAGGTTATTGTCCACAGATCACCTCAAGGGCATTCCATTTTCCTATGGCCATGGTGACCACATTCTCTAAAGTCAGGGTTTGAGAACATACGGCATTTTAGGCTGACTTCAGGGGTAATTCTTAGTTGGGAAGATATGGTTTAGTTGTTGAAATGGTGGAATCCTTGAGATGTGCTAATGATTACGTTGGGCAATAGGACAAAAAATTATCCTAGGATAACTGTCCTTGAAGATCTGGACTGCACGATCATCACTGGTTTAGGAGAAGTGGCTCTGTAGAAACAGGAGATATGCGCGATGAGTTTAAAGGCAACAGAGGAAACAACCATTGCTGGACCGTTTGTTTCCTGATGTTTGGCCCCGAGTTGATTCTGGGTGCTTGGCTGTCAGCTTTGGGAGTATGGAATAAATAATTGATCTCCTTCTGGGGATTGTCTACTCCGTGTCTTGTGTTTTATCTTGCTCAAACCAGCCAGAGGTGGGAATACTTCATAGTTGTTCCCAGCATTCAAAACATGATGATGTATTTCTTTAAAAGAGCAAATGAATTCATTTGGTGGTGTTGACTTTAGCATCATTCTCAGAAGCACTTTGGTCTCGAAACCAGGGCTGTTCGTCTGCCCTCCTTTCAATGGTGACAGCTTTCAGAGTGAATTTGCACTTCTCCTGAGACATAATGAACAGGGCGGGGGGCAAACTGATTATCTAGAATGTGCTAGATATTTGACCATCATTATCTCATTTTGTCCTCATCACAACCAAGATAGGTGTTATTTTTCCATCCCTGAGGTCAGGAACTGCTGTTCAGAGAGGGTGAGTAATGTGCCCAGGTTATACAGACAGGAAATGGCAGAGCTAGACTACAAAGCCAAGTCTGAAAAATTGGAAATAACAGCCAGAAGGGATGCTTTAGGATTTTGACCAATGTATTAGCTTTAAATACTATTTTTTGTCTTTTCTCTGCAGCATTCATTCATGTGGCTAGTTAGTTTTGTTGAGTTGCGTATAAGATTGCTCATATGCAGAATCTAAAAAAACGTGAATACAGTTTTCTTGAGTTGGATGTGTTGAAATGGATAGAATTTCAGCCTGACTCAGTACACACGTCATTGACTGGCACATGGTAGTTCTCTCACAGAGTGTCCAGGGACCACTGGATCTGTAAGATCGTCTCATGAAACAAGAGTTATGTGGTGAAACAAACTTGAGAAAGATGACATATAACTGTCATTCTTGGAGAATCATGATAAATATTAGCATATCAAAGGCTCTTTGAAATCATGCAGTAAAGTCCGAGGCTCTATATTAAGCACTTCAGATGCATCACTGCATTGAATCCTTACAGAACGATGAAGTAGGTTCTATTATCACCCCCATTTCATGGACGAGGAAACAAGCGTAGATTGCTGGTTGCCTTGTTGAGGGTCACCCAGCCAGTAAAATGATGGCGTTGGGAGTCAAATCTATGATACCTGGCTCTTTGCGGTGTTTTCTTAACCAGTGTGTTGTCTTGGCTCCTTCAACTTGCTTATTGTTGCCTTTTCCAAACTTGTATCATGCAGTGATTTGGGGAGTATCACTCAATATCATTCAGTTGAACTAGCATGGTAACAAACACTGGGAATTGCTGCATGTACAGCACTGACTCAGGGCCGCTCTGGGCTGTCTGTCCAGAAAGAAGCAGCCTGGCAGCCTCGGAAAGCCTTAGAACTCTGAACACAGTGGAATAGGTGAGGGTGTCAGGGAATTGGCAGTCAGAGGCCACTGGAGGCTTGATGGGGCTGAACCCATCTGCAACGTCTCATTAGTCATCGGTGCCTGCGCTTCATCTTCCCGGGGCTGGCCACGACATGCCTGCTGAGAAAGGCTGTTATTCAAATGCTTTGAAGGTGTCGGGTGCCTGGCCAGGCTCTGGTGGTATACTGAGGACCATGCCTGGGGCTGTGTCCACCTGTCAAGGTTCAGAGGCCGGAAGAGGGTCCGCCAACTACAGTGTCTGCTCAAAAATTGTCAGATGAGACTTTTTAAATTACGTTTCAGAACAGTGTAACATCAGTTACTCCTGAACTTGTCTAGTCAAGGAAAAGTACAGCTCATGGACATGATTGATGTCAAATTTCCCGCTTTTTAAAAAAATTTTTATTGAAGTGTAGTTGATTTACAGTGTTAGTTTCTGGTGTACAGCAGAGTGATTCAGTTATACATATACATACACATGGATATTTTCAGATTCTTTTCCATTATATGTTATAAGAAATTGAATATAGTTCCCTGTGCTATACAGCAGGTCCTTGTTGTTTGTCTATTTTACATATAGTAATGTGTGTCTGTTGTTAAATTTCCCTCCTTTAAGCCAGTGTGGATCCCAGAAATGGGCAGATTTGTGGGTAAAATTCAGATGCTTTAAACTTGAGGAAAGCCGTGAGAATTTATAGGAATATTTTCCCCACTTTTTTGCAAAAGCTCTGAAATAGAAATACAGCAACTTCAGGGGCTCAAAATAACTTCATTTTTCATCTTTCAGAGTGCCTTGGGGACTCTGAGAGTTATTTACTATGGCTGCATGGCACCTCCGGGATGGAGAGATAATCTGCCTGATCCCTTGAGCTCCTTCCAAGCACGCTGCTGAGGAAGATGTATAGTGGCTGGGTGTTCTTGGAGGGTGAGATGTGGTTCTCAGTGCAGATGGTAACAGCAGTGGAACTTGAACCCTATGATAGAATCGAATGCTGTTTTCCTGGCCCAGGAATTCTGGCTACAGGGATTTTGAGCAACCTTTTTCAGTGTTGATTTTCGATGATCTGTTGTTTTGAGAAGGATGGAATAATTGCTTATTTCTGTGTTTGGAGAACAGGGTTGTTTCTGAAGAAGGACCACATAAGGTAACCGTCGGTACATACAGAGTTGAGAAGGCTGCTCCCTTCCTGAGAAAGACGGTGGAGGAGGGCCAGTGCTGGGCGCCCGTGTGTGCTCACAGCTGGTTCAGAGCCTTCTGCTTGTTGTGCACTCCTCTTCCCTCTCTGAAGAGTTACTAACTACCTTTCGGGAACCGAGTGCTGTGTTAGGTGATGGGGAGGTTGAGGTGTGCCTTTGGGGAGACAGACCCGTCAACAATTACAGCACTCCGGGTAAAGTTTCTAAAAGGGTGAGTGCCGTCACATTGCTCCTTTGCTCAGCATCTTTCAGGTGCTTCTGCACTGATTCAGGATAAAATCTGAAGAGTTTACCATGGCTCCAAGTCTCTGTAGGGTCTGGGCCCTGCCTGCCCCTCTGGTCTCATCTCCTGCCCTTCTACGTGGTCACCCAGCTCAGCCACAGTGGCCCCCCTGCTGTTTCATGTACATGCCCAGCTCCCCCTGGCCTCAGGCTTTTGTATGTGTTTCCCTTGTCCTGGAATGTCATCCCACAGGCTTCACTCCTCCCTCCTTGCCCCTGCTGTGCTCTGTCCCTGTGACCCTGCTTTATGTTTTATACACTTGATCATCATCTTACACAGCATAGATTTACTTGTTTCCCCCTCTCTTCTGTTAGGTAAGCAACTCAAATGCAGAAATCTTGGTTGTCTTCTTCTTGCCATATCCCAAGTGCCTTGAACAGTGGCTGACACCTTGTCAGTGCCCAACCAATATTTACTGAATGAATAAATGAGGAAAAAATTCTGTTGAAACACAGAAGGAAATGACTGACTCCCAGGAAAAGTCAAGGGAGGCTTTTAGTGAGTAGGTGGCATTTCACCTGGGATTTTGAAGTATGAGTAAGAGTTTGCCAATGGAGAGTGTGGGTTTGGGGAGGTAGCTGGAGGGAGGGAAGGATGAAGGGTATTTCCGAGCATGACAACAAAAGCAAAGCCAGGATGCATGACTCCCTCCCTCCTCCTTCCTTCTCTGGCTGCCTCTGTCATACTAATTACCAGCCAGCATCATTTCTGGGAGAGTTTACCACTGAGCATCTTGTTCTCAGGCTCCCACACTGTAGAAAGATGTGTCAAGTGCCTGATTGAGCTTAAATATGATTATGATGAGGCTGGGGAAGGGGTGGATGTATTCCTTCTTCTGCAGTGAGTGTTGTCAGCTTATAACTAGCTCCTTCTATGAAGTACACAGGGGTTTCCCATGCTGCCAAAGGGACTGTGGAGCATCTTGAATTGATTGTAGGGCAATAATGTCCATCTCCAAAAGGACTTGTTATGATTGTAAAGTATCCAGCTGTTTTCATATGTTGAAAAACTCAAGATGAAGTTAGGTCTCCACTTGGGGCTTTTTCTCACTCTGACACTTAGAATTATAATTGCGCCTCAGTAGCTAGATCTTTAAAGTGAGATAATGTTCAAACACTGTAATTAAATTTTTAAAAAGGGCAGCAGTAACTTACATACCAACAGGCTCAGCCTGGATGCTACAGCAATTCGCACACTGCTTAATCTGCTCTTGTTCATTTGTGTGTTACTGGGGAACACTTGCTTAGCAAATGGGGATGTGCCATCAGAGAGCTCTTAAATACCCTCAAAAGATGAGCTGAAGGCCCCTCTATATATCCTCCCCCCGGGTAGGTGGTAATAATAGGTCCAGTTCTTTTCTATTTTCTTTCCATCCTTTTTAGAAAAAAATCACCGTATTAAAATATGACGGACATCCAAAAAGCTGTACGTATTTGATGTAAACAACTTGATGAGTTTGGACATAAGTATACACCTGTGAAACCATCACCATCGCCTAGGTATAAACATACCTGTCACCTTCAAGAGTTCCCTCCTGCCCTCTTGATTAATATTAATATTTTATTTTGTGTGATAAGAACACTTAACATAAGAATCTACCCCATTAGCAAGTTTCAAAGTATGTGATACAGTATTGACAAGAGGCACCAGTTTTTTTCTTGTAAGAGTCTTATTCCAAGGGGATCAAAGCGCTGAGTCAGCAACTGTGCTTTGTTAGGTTTGGACTGGGTCCATAGGTGACCCCCAAGTCAGAACTGAGAGAACCAGGTCAAGCTGGGCAGGGGCGGGAGCACACCATGAGTTGACAGTGGACTGTAGGCAGGGGGTCTGGGAACAGATACAGGTCGGATTACTAGGCAAAGTAGTGGGTTGGAAGACAGACTCCAGGGGGACATGCAGAAGTCAAAGAGGTGAAGGTCAAGAGAATGGCTCAGTTAACTGGCTTGGTAGGGCTCAGAGCACTCGAGTGATGGACCCTAAGCCCTCACTGAAGGAAATAAGACAGTACAGGTAGATGCAGGCCATTAGCGACAAGGTAGTTTTGTCTTCTTTCCTCATACCCTAGCAGGGGTGACGTGGCATAAACCCCTAATATGCTGACTGAATTGATGAAAACCTTTTTCTTGGATAGGAAGCATTTTTGCTCTGTCAGGAGTCACCCTTAGGGCAGGTCTGCCCAGGATCTGTAGATGTGGACAGTGAGATACCTCAGGTATTCATCTGTTTCAACTGAGAACTGGGTGGAGGGGGCAGGGAGCATTAATTAGGAGTTAGAGATTAGCAGATACAAGCCACTATATTTAAAATAAACAACAAGGTCCTGTTGTAGAGCACCGGGAACTATATTCAGTATCTTGTAATAGCCTATAATGAAAAAGGATCTGGAAAAGAATATATGTATGTATATAAATTACACTCTGCTGTACATCAGAAACTAATACAACATTGTAAATCAACTATCCTTAATAATACAAAAGAATTGGAAAGCTGGATTGTCCAGGAGACTTGGACAGTTAATCACTGTTGAGAGTAGTAACCATCTTCATAGCCTTCGATATGGATGCTGGAGCTGAGTCTTGAAGGGCAGGTGTTGGCTGTAGGTGCCCAGGGATGAAAGAGTTCTCTAGATAGAGGGAGAGGCAGTTAGAAATGCAGTAGGGGAGGGTAAAGGTGGCAGGTGAAACCAGAAGATTGGTGGTGGTCACGAAGCTGGGAGTCTGTGTGCCTGAATTATCTGAAAGAGCTCGGACTTGTCATGATTTCTGCTGATGAATGACTGAGGTCCTCATGTCGGTAGTGGAGGGTAAAGAGGCTTAACGCAGGTCCAGATAGCAGTGTGGAAGGTCAGCCCTGTGGGTGCATCTGAGGTGCTTGACCCAGAAAGCTGGAGAGAACGGCTTTGCCCTGGGGATGCAAATCATAATCAAACTGTGAAGGAACATACTGCGCTGAAGTGAGGAAAACTCAAGGTCTGGGAGGAGAAGCAGCAGGCACTGCGGGAGGGGTCCCGGGGAGACACTGACTGAGGCTTTTACTGCACCACACTCATATCCCCATGGGCTTCAGGCCATAGAAGAAAGACATGGTTGAATGTTTTAACGATGTGGTGAACTTTTAAAATACAGATTTTAGGAGTTGTTACAAATATCCTGAATCTGAATCCCTGGGAATTTGCTCCAGGAACGTCAGTGTTACATAAGTTGCCTGGCAGTTCTAATGCAAGCCTTCCATGGACAGGTGTGTGGGAATCACTGCAAGACCTTTCCAACTACGCCCTATGCCCTCTCTGGCCTTCACAGAGAGAGGGACCTGCCATCCAACCAGGGCTGGAAGGCAAGCTGATGCCCCTGGAGATCCCCCAGGCACCTCTCTGCACCTGCTGGGAGGAATCTAATGAAGATCCAGGCTTGGCTGCTGAAACAAAGACCAACAGTGGTTTAAACAAGATGAAAGTTTAATTGTCTCCCACGCAGCAGGGTGAGGGCCGTTCGTCCAGAGCTGATGTGACATCACTGGGTCAGGAGACTAGGTGCTTCAATATTGTGTCCCTGCAGCCTCTGGAATGTTGCCCTCTGCCCCGTGGTTCATGATGGTTTTCTCCCCCACCCCCCATGCTATGTCAGCATGAGGGAGGATTGAAGTAAGGAGTGTGCTCCTCATGTTCTAATATGACTTTCGCTTGCATCCGCGTGGCCAGAAATTGATCACATGGCCACACTTTACTGTAAGTGGGGTGGGGAATGTGCTTCCATTCTGGGTGGCCATGTGCCCCAATAAGACTCTGTTATTAAAGGAAGGAGAGGAGAGTGCACACTGGGGGACAGCCAGCATTCTCTACCTCCACTAGTTTTTCAGATCTTTGCAGAGAGAGTCCTAGTCTTTTCCCTGGGCATATGAGTGTGAATTCCTAGAGATGGAGAATTCACTTTCATTGCACAGCTCTGAGTGAGGAGCTGATTCGGGGATTGATACCACTCCAGGAAAATCATCCAAAGGCTGACTGTGGAAGCGGGCTTCCCTGGAAGTTCTCCCCATAAAACCCCTCCAAGCAAGACAGTGTTGTGTCTAGAGCCCATGTAGATATCTGAATGGGACACTTTAACTTGGCCTTTGCTTTGTGAACATGACCTTTGCCAAGAAGAGAGGGACAGAGTAGGAATCTCTAGAGAATATTTGTGGCTGAGTGGAGGCAGAGGGAACCAGCCTTTGCTGAGGCTGTGCTGCTTTGCATTAAATGCTCTCCAGACGGGATAGTATGTTATCCATCCAGGAGAGGGGAATATCACACCGGGCTCTGTTGCCCACTGAGAGTTGGTTTAGCTATTATACCTCCGAGAGACTTATGTTGGGATTGACCAGAAGTAGCCTTGGTTTTGGGGTGGGAGCATAGAGAGGAGCCATGGCTTGGGTTATCTGAGTCTCACTGCCATTGTCTATGAGACTCTAAATGTCACTGTCAGTGGCATTAATGTATAATGCCTAATTCCATGGACCCCCTTACATTGTCCTATGATCTGAAGAGTCTGGGTGACCAATGTCGAAATAAAATTACGTTTTCATTCTTGTGATTATTTAAATTCAAATGAGACAACTGTAAAACTACCAACACTGTCAGTGCTGATTGCTACCAAATGAAGTGGTAGGAAGCTTTCTCTGTGGTTTAGAGGGATTTTTGGGACTTAACTTCTGGGACTCTTTTCTAACTGAGATTTTTGGCTAGGGATGTCGCATGTCTGTTTGCTCACGTACTAGACCAATGCAAGTATTTCTGGTACGGCATCTCCCCTGGGAAATTCTAGTGGAAGCTTAGAGATCCAAGCTCCATCTACTTTGTCATTCTGCCCTCTTCAGCATGTGGAGCTCCATGTTTCCCTGGGCGTGACCTTCATTCCAGCATCCAGAAAGAGAAGGATTGTATCTGGGAGGTTTGGGGCCAATCCTGGAAGCAGCTTATATCAATTACTTTTGTTGACATTCCATTGGCTGAATTTCCAGCACATGGCCATACTCAACAGCAAGAGAGGCAAGGAATGAGTCTACCTCTATGCCAAGAGGAAAAGGACATGGGTTTGGTGATAGACTAGCAGTCTCTTCTGTGCTGAGTTGATTTGTACATCTTTCCTCTTCCTGAAAACAGTCTTCTCTGTGGAGAGAGTGGTGAGGTTGCGAAGAGGAAACTTTGCGTAGGTGACTTTCATCTATTGTGATGGCACAGTATGTTAAGAACAGGTAGCTCCCCAAGGAAGCTTTGCTACCTGCTCTTACCTTCATTGACACAGTGCTAACAGTCTCAGTATCTCTTTGCTGGTGCCAGCAACTTCATATTCTCTGCAACGTCCTAGACATGGTGTTGTGGAGTATAAAGAATATCATTAGTGTTACATGAATCTAGGGTTCAAATCTTTGATCCACCACTTACTGGCTGTGTTATCTTGGTCAGGTCACGTTATATCTTGGAACTTTAGCTTCTTCATGTGTAATAATAGCTATAATAACATTACTGTCATACCTTCCCTATGGGCTTTATTCTCAAAATAAGCCAGTTGGTGGTGGTGGTGGTGATTATGCAGCTGTGTTTACTGTTCTCAGCCCGAAGGGTATGAGTTAATTTTTCTTAATATCTTTATCTTGTGTGCTCTACTCTTGGGATATCTATTAAAATAAGTCAGGTTTGAAACCTGATTTTCACATCTAACTTGCAAACATTAGAGACCCACAGAAGAAATAATAATAATAATAAAACAACTTTGTCATTATTTTAGTGACTGATGAGGAGCCATTGACTACTCTTTTCCAAGGTATGGAATAGAGGTCTTGTTCCTACTCAAATCTTGCTCTGGGTGGCTGGAGATGAGGGCTTTTTGGATTTGTTTTGGGGTTCCTCTGCCCCAGTAATTGGTGATCTGTAGACTTCTGACCCCTGTGTGTCCTTGGGCCTTCCCTGTTCTCAGATATCCACCCAGTCTCAGCCACCAGAACTCTTAATTTTTTTTCTCTTGTTGTCTTTATTTTCTAGCATTCTTTCCCCCAGAAAGTCTCTTCCAGTCAATTTTAGTACCTCATTTCCTAGCCATTCCTAAGATTTCACTTTTCTGCAACTCTAACAGGTAGAAGGTAGATTTTGCAGTTGGAACCAGAGTGATTTGATGGCTTCTCTTGACTTACTGTAAGGATGATCCAGTGACTAGGGGAGATAAAGTGAAGCTATGCACCAAGGTCTTGTTGAGAAAGGGCAGTCAAGAGAGAATGTCTAGCGGATCCAGTCTTTCCTTTTTCCCAAGTTCAAAAAATGTCATAGACTTTTCCACTGAGATGTCAACCACTGGTATGGCCTCCTTGGCTCTGCCTTTTGGGGTAGCAAACAGTCATTTATTTAATGTTTTCTTTTGAACTAATTTTAGACTTTGAGGGAAGTTGTGAAATGGTACAGAGTTCTTGTTATATCCCTACCCACCTTCCTCTAATGTCAGCATCATACATAACCATGGAAAAATGATCACAAGCAGGAAACTGACATTGCTGCAGGACTGTGAGCCAAACTGCATGCCTTTTTTGAATTTTATCAGTTTTCCACTAATGTCTCTTTCCCCATCCTGTTCTAGAATCCTGTCTAGGATACCAAGTCTTATTTTGTTACTGTTTCTCCTTAATGTCTAAAAGGTGGCAGACTGCTTGTCATTCATGACTTGACATTTTTGAAGAATACCGGCCAGTTCTTTTGTAGAGTACCCCTCAATTTGAGTTTCTGACATTTTCTCATGGTTAAATTCAGGTTTTTTTTTTCCTGTTTTGGTGATGTTTTGCTTTCTCCAGGCCTCCTGTCAAGGGGTTCCTAATGTTGACCTCTCTATTACTGGTTGTTTTAATCTCAGTTGGTTAAAGTGGAGCTTGATAGTTTCCTGTAAAGTTCTTACATTTCCTTTTGTAATTAAAGGAAGGAGTAATTTATAAAGGTCTTTGCCAGGCCTCAAGTGATAACAGGTTTCGAGTCACTGGAATGCGCTTTTGGAAGGAGGAAGAGGACCGGGGACCACCCCTCAGTGACACCTCGTCTTACCTTGACCCCACTGCTCTCTCCAGCTTCTTTCTTCAGCTAACTTGCTCATCTCACGTCTTTGTAGTTTAAGTAGGCCAGCAGAATTTCTTTTTATATTTCATTGTAAGGTCTTCTATGAAAGGACATTCTTAGCACACAAAAAAATAGTTTGTCTAGGCCTCCTGGTGTGATGGAAAAGGAGGCATTCTTACAAATGCATTTCCAAGATAGGCAGGGATGTATTTTATATGATTGTGAAATTCCTGGTCTGGAAAGCAATTACTCCATCTTCTTTCTAGGAGATAGGACTTTTGAAGCTTTCTTGGTATTTGAAAGCAGTTGCCCGGCGAACTCTCTGATGGCAGGGAAAGTTTTAGTCATGGTTTCTGACTCCAAGAACTTAGGAGTTTGCCGCTGATCTGCCTTCTCTTGCATCCTTATATCCAAGGCCAGGGAAGAAGCACTCCTAAATGCCTCCTGATATCCACGGGTTTTCACCTCTGGTCCAGCCTGCACATCTTAGCAGCCACCTTCATCCTGTAAGACTTTGCTACAGACATTGTAGCCTATAGACCAGCAGAAGTGGCATCACCAGGGGCTGACCAGAAATGCAGCATCCTGCACTTCAGTCCAGACCTACTGAATCAGAACTTGCATTTTAACGAGATGATTCGCATGCACCTTAGTCTACGAAGCACTTTTTAAAAAATGCTGCTTGCACAGTGGCTCTACCTCCCAGATGCCTGGGTGGTCTGAGCTGATCAGGGGTTAGGGCAAAGTCAGCTTCAGGATGATGGTGACTGGGAATATCTTCTGCCCTTAGGAGGCATGATGGAGATGGGGACCGTAACAGGAATTCTGGCAGTGTAGTGCAAATTGATTAGTTTTGGAAGCCCACTTGTCCTTTTGGGAGGTAGGAGGGGCTCCTGTTACACTGGCAGCCCTGCAGCTGGAAGTCACCTCATCTGCCTTCTGAACTGCCGGAGATTGCGCTTAGGTGCGCCAAGTTTGCCCAAGTGAATTATTCTAAAATCAATTTATCTAACAGTTTACTTAATGATAATTTCCCCTAATGGTACTACTGACATAAAATTCCTGTTGGTGAAATTCATAATGATTCACATGTGCTAGGAAGGTAAATTGGCTTTAGTCAAACTTGGTTTTAGATAAAGTTGCTTTAGGCACATTTTCCCTTTACGTATATTAGCCCTAGGTAAATTGATTGTGGATGAAGTCACCTGATCCAGGTGTCCTCTTCTGAGGAGGGGGATGGGGAATTCAGAATAGGTGGTGGCAATAACCTCACCTATGGAAATGTTTAGTCATTGTGTCCACTAGCAGGGATACTGGCTATAGAGGAGGCTTTGTAGTGGCAGGTGGGCTGGTGGGAACTTGTTACACTTGTCTTTTTTAAGGACCCCTGAGAGATTTACCAGATAGACCATCACTTGTTGGGTGTCTTGTCTTACTATGGTCCAGCTGGGCCTCATCTCTTAGGCTCCTTTCCAAGCATAGCTCTTCTTAGTAACCCTGCATGTTCAAGAGAGATCCTTCATAACAGTCATGTGTAGCTTATGCTTACCAGTCTGGGTAGCCTTATCCCAGTGGGACTTAAATTGATCCGGCTTTGTCATAAAACCACCTTTTTTCCCCCCTCCAGTCTTTATCTCTGTTTCCAATTGTACATTTTTTTTAGTATAATTATTTCTATAATGCTTGTCTCTCCCACTGGATTGTAAACTCTATGAACACATAGACCATGTCTATTTTTGCTTATCATAACATCCAAACTGAGCATAGGGCCTAGTGTAGAGGTTGAATAATTATTTTGGGAATAAATGAATGAATATGTTAACAAACCTCTCATTTTTATTAACAGTATTAACATGTGGTACACTTCACAGTTTATTGTGGTACATCAGATTGCTTTGACATTGAAGTTGAGAATCACTGTTGTAGAAAATGTCCTTGTAAAGGTGATTCAGTAAAAGCAACACTGAATAATAATAATAATAGACATTCACTGAGGTTTTACAGAAGTCTAATGATAAGTACTTTACATACAATATACCTCACTATATTTAATTCAGAGCTGAGGTTTTCTGAATAGAAGCAGTCAGATCACTGGACCATGTTTCTTAAGACAGTCACTCAGCCTCCAATACTGTGGAGCCATCAGCACCATGGACAGAGGAGAGTTCTACCTAGGGTCTGTTCACAGTGTCAGCATGTTTCCAGCCCAGAGCAGCTAGCCTCCCACAGTACTACTCTTTGCCCTGATGTCTGTTTTCCCAGTGACTCCTACGGGTAGGCGGTGGTTTCATTTATGGAAAAGGTGAGTGAGTCCATGTTGATTCTCATGGTTCTTTGTTCTGAGAGGGTCTGCCTTTAGGCATCATTGTCCTAGATTTGTGTCTTTGGTCAAGTCAGTCCTGTAAGTTGATTTCTTCACCTGTTAAATGAAGATAATGGTATTTCCTCATTTATAGGTTTATTCTAAGAATTCACTGAAATAGTGTCTAGAAAGTACTTATCAAGCTGGTATGCGGTAAGAACTTGATTGATGTTAGCAATTACTATGAACAGTATTATCATTTAAATGGTACTTTTAGTATAGTACCTCCTTGACAAGGAACTTTTATTTTCTACAACAGTGATTCTCAACTTCAATGTCAAAGCAGTTTGATATATCACAGTCAGTTCTGAGATGTGCCATATGTAACTTATTACTGTTAATAAAAAGCAGAGACTTACTCATATATTCATTAATTTATTTCAAAAATATTAAGTCTTTATACTATGCTAGACTCTATCCCAGGCTCTGAAGATGCAATAAAGAATGAATACATACATAGTCTGTGTGTTTATAGAGCTTGAAGTCCAATGGGAGAGACAGATCTTAATGAAATAATGAGGAAAAGATATAAGTAGAAACAAGTGAATACTGTGAAGGAAGGGAAAATAGTCTCATGAAAAATCCTGGTGGAGAGTGCATATCAGTGAGGTTTTCTTGGGGTGATGGCATTTAAGGTGAGAGGAGAAGTTGAGTAGAAGTTAACTAGGTAAAGAATGGGAGTAAGAGTGTTCCAGATAACAAGGGCAGAATGTGCAAATACCTTGTGGAGGGAGGGAACATGGTATGATCAAAGACTTGAAAGAAGGTTGCTGTGCAGAGAAGGAACTGGACATCCACAAGATCAATGAGAAGTCATTAATCCTGTCAGCCATTCCCCACTCTCAAGCTTAAAATACATCAATGACTTCTCACCTTAAACATGGCCTTCAAGAACCCATGTGCTAGGGTCCCTGCCCATTTTTTTTTAAACTTAGACACTTCACTTTTTCTCCTTATTTTAAGGTCTGTCTTTTCTGCTGGAGCAGGAGTTATGTCTTGAGCTTACTGAATTTGAAGGATCCAGGTGAAGTTGTTGAGTAGACAGTTGGTTATATAAGTGCATAGCTTAGAAGACAGGTCTAGATTGGAGATAAAAATTTGTAATTCATTTATGTTAAAAAGTACCCTGACATAATAGAATGGGGTAGGGGTACATGAGAGCCACTGATTTGATGTGCTTTCTGAGAGGAGAGAGAAAGGACTAGAGTTACAGGTAATGTACCAGAAATGGACACTTGTGGGAGTGTTTCATGCCCGTGAACATCACCTGTCCATTTATTATATAGGAAGTGGTTTGAGAACCACTAGGGCATAGGACAAGGGCTAGATGTCATAGATTGGGTCTATGAATCTGTCCCCAGTTTACCCTTTTGTTTGCTGTCCGCTTTGCACACGTCCTCAATCCCATCTTACACCTGTTCTTTCTCTGGGAGCGCCACACATTTCTTCCTCAGACAGGTGGACAGAACAGTCTTTATCTGATGAAGCTAACACAAGTGGATGTCCTTATGCAAAAAAAAAAAAAAAAGACAAAGACCTTACCCACCCCTTTCACAAAAATTAACTCAAAATGGATCATGGACCTTAATGTAAAATGCAAAACTGTAAAACTTACAGAGGAAAACAGAAGAAAAAGTTTACATGACCTTGGTTTTGGTGATGAGTCTTTATATACTGCATCAAGTGTATGATCTATGAAAGAAAAAAATTGGTAAATTGAACTTTACTAAAACAAAACCCTTGTGCTCTGCAAAATATCATACTAAGGGAATGAAAAAATAAGTCAAAGAATAGGAGAAATAGTTGCAAAACATCTGTTAAAGGATTTGTGTCCAAAATATATGAAGAATTCTTAAAACTGAACCATAAGTAAACAACCCAGTTAAAAAATGAGCCAAATATCTGAACAGATACCTCATCGCAGAAGATATATAAATGACAAATAAGTATATAAAAAATGCTCAACATAATTTGTCACTAGGGAAATCCAAGTTAAACAAGATGCCATTACACACTGATTAGAATGTTTAAAAGAAAAAAAACCTGACGACACCAATTGCTGATGAGGATGTATAGCAACGGGAACTCTCATTGCTGACAGGAATGCAATGTAGTACAGCCACTTTGGAAGACAGTTTGATAATATCTTACAAAGGTTGTAAACGTAGTCTTGCTATACAGTTCAGCAATCCAGCAGTCACACTCCTAGGTACTTATCCAGTTGATTTGAAAACCTATTTTTTCACAAAGAAACCTGCACACAAATGTTATTAAGCTGCTTTATTCATTATCACCTAAAAGAAGATGTAACCAGAATATCCTTCAATAGGTGAATGAATAACTTAACTGTGGTACACCTATACAGTGGGATACTCTGCAGTGCTAAAATAGGAATGAACTATCAAGTCATGCAAAGATATGAATTAATCTTAAATGCATATATAATATTCCCAGTAAAGGAATCTAGTCTGAAAAGACTACATACTGTATGATTTGATTTACATGGCATCCTGGAAAAGGCAAAAATATAGAAGTGATAAACAGATTAGTGACTTCCAGGGATTTGAAGGTTGAATAGGTAAAGATCAGTATTTTTTCAGGCAATGGAAGTATTGTGTATGATACTCTAATGGTAGAGCATTTCTCAAAACTCACAGAAATTTATAGTACAAAGAGTGAACCTTGATGTATGCATATTTAAAAATATTGTGTAAGAGATCAGGGGGTCCCAGAATGGAATGCAGAATGTGGCTTAACATTCTTACTGTATTATAAATGTATATGTGGAACAACCTCAGTAAAAAGGAAGTTGGAGGAAAAATTACTGACCTTAGTAACTTTGGAAACAAGTGGAGTCTGCAAGAGTAGAGGCAAGAGGAGCTGTATGCAGATATTTCACTCTAGTTTAAGTTATTTACATGAGGGTATGAGTTAACAATTCTAAAATCACTACACATGTATATTAGAAGTGAACAACTAAATGGATGGTGGATTGTGGGAGGTTCCGGGTAAGTATGGGGAAGAGACTAGAATGATCCCACATGGTGATGGATTAGAGTTTAAGACATCAGTATAAGATTTTTAGGTTAATTTGGATACAGATCTAGAAACATTTTATATATTTATATTATATAAATACATCTGTATTTTACCACATAAATTTCTTCTATAAGCATAGAGGGCCTAAAAGCAACAATACCCCAGTAGCAATGAGCACACCAATAGCTCAGATTTTGGGTTCTAAAACCATTGTCCAGTAAAAAGATAACCAGGTCTCCTTGGAGACATGGCTGATTTTTAGGACTGGGCCAGAAAATACATAAGATACACCTTGAGCATCTTGTAGTACCAGAAACTAAGGAAGAGCTCAAAACAAATAAAATCAAGAAACCACAAATAACGGGAATATGTTAAAGGGACATAGGAGGTAACTGAAAAAAACTTCCAATGGAAGCTTCCAAATTTGGAAACGGAAAATTTCCAAAGCTGGAAAAAATTAAGGTCAAAATAAATTAATACTGGATAATAATCCAAAGTATAAAATGATACTCTTGAATACATACTATTGGAAATAAATGATTGAATAAATAGATGGAGAGAATAGACCTCTCTTGCAGTAGAATTCCAAATAATGCATGTAGCTACTTCAGCCTCAAGAAGGTGGGGCGTAACTCCCAACTCATACGTGGACTGCACATAGGGAATTCCTTCCAAAGAACGCAGTATGGAAAGGGAGGGGGGGGGAGGACTAACTTTACAATTGAGAAACCCCACAGACACTACCTCAGTCAGGTAGGTTAACAGCAATATTAACGTCAGTAGCAGTGAGGCTTGTTGATAGTATGTATACATCTTTGACATGTTATGAGAATTATACTTTACCTTCGTGGCTTGCCTTCTAAAAACCAAACCCAAGGCGAAGCATGAGAGAAACATTAGGCACATCCCAACTGGAGGAAATTCTACAAAATATCTCATCAGTACTTCTCAAAATCCTCAAAGTCATAAGGCAAGTCTGAATTGTCAGAGCTAAAAGACATCTAATGATACAGGACAGCTGAGTCTAACGTAGCATCCTGGATGGGATCATGGAGCAGAAAAAAGGGTATTAGGTAAAAACTAAGGCGATCCGGCTGAAGTATTGACTTTAGTTAATAATAATGTATCAATATGGCTCATTAATTCTGATAAATGTACCTACTCTATGGATGTAAGACATTAATAGGAGAAAATGACTATGAGGTGTATATGAACTCTGTGATATCTTTGCAGTTTTTCTGAAAATCTATTTAAAAATTTATAAACGTTGGAAGGATGCACAGGAATCTGTTAGCAGCAGCTGCCTATGAGGGATATTTGGTGCTGGTAAGATGAAGTGTAGGATGGGAGGGAAATTTTTCATTGAGTATCTTGAAAGAGGTTAATTTTTGAACCATGAAAATTGAAAAAATAAAGCTGAAGATTGTATTTCTTGCTTGGAAATAACAGTAATCCTCTTAAAGTCTTTAGAAAAATCTTAGAAGTGTAGAAAGTACTATCTGTGTGTTGGCTATTGCGACAACTATTTGGTTTCTCTTTCTTACATCTTGATATTTATAAACATCTTAATTTTGAGTTCCTGGAGATCTGGAACTAGAAGCTACTCTTGGATAAGATACAGTTGTGTGATTCTAAGCTCCATGCCTTGGGCATGAGTGCTTAATAAATACTTACATTTGTATTATGTGGAGGTCTTGACAGTCAAATGCTAATAATCATTCTCCCTTTTGTTCTAGCAAACTAGTCAGTTGCTTTTAAGTTTCTTCTCTCAATTAAAAATTAAAAAAATATTAACAGATTTTTATCTTTCTAAAGTTCCATGTCTTCTTTCCTGGTTCTCAGTATCTGGGAAAGTTAGAAGCCAGCTTTTACTTCAGCAAGAATTGCACACTTACTCCCTTGCTTTTAAGACTGTTGTGAAACTGTTGAGAATAGATGTGAAAGAACCTTATTTTTACATTTCACTTAGCAGCGAATGTTCTATTTTTAATGGTGGAGGCAGTTTGTAATAGCTGTCACCACGAATCTCCTGCTAGATGTTTGCTAAGAGGATCGAGTACAGAACTAATACGTACGTTTAAAACCGCAAATAAAATCACAAGGTCAAGTCTAAACAAGGGGAAGGGGAAGGCAGAGAGAAACGTTCTTACAGAAGGCAGGGTGCGGACTCTTTCGTCAGCATTACGCTTCTCTGGGGCTCTCCGTTTCCATGTGTGCCGAAAGGAATAAGGAAGGGGAGTCATAATCACTGGTGGATACGAGGCACTTGGAAAGATGACTCCACATGTTCATTTTTTCCTTAAAAAATGTGTGGCGGGGTAGATGTTGTCTACTAGATGAAGAAAAGAAGGCTTAGACAAATGCGTCTTGTCCTCAGTCACACAGGGGTTACATGGTAGAGGCAGGGATTGAGCACAAATTGGCTGGACTGTGACGCCTGTCAAGTGCTAGGCGCTTCTTTTGTTGGTGTTTCTATTCTCTCTGCTACACACGTTGCTCTGAATAAAGGAGACAGAAGTTGGGAGTAATGGCAGCTTGTCCAGGTAAATCAGGACTTCCCTTCCACATGTCAGATAGCTCTGTAAACTGGAAGAGAACTCTGGGACTAGAACCCACAGCAGATCCTGATTTATAAAAGGACCACTGAGGTGGCTACTTCCGTTTCACTGAATGTGAAATTTGAGGCCAAAATGTTGGGACTTGATGCAAGAAAAATAAGGGGTTCGTGAGAAAGATACTAATGTAGTCTTTCAGTATTTATTTCTTAAAATAGCTAGTGAAAACCGTGCATTTTAAAAGACAGGATTTATTGATATTTCAGTTGCATTTTCTGGGCAGAATTCCATTTTTGGTGTTAGAAGAAGATGCATAGTTACAAGTCTGTGGGGCTGTAAGCAGAAAATTGGCCCTTTGAGATTTGATCATCTGGCCAGTGGCCCCAGGCATTTAGCAGGGACATACCTAAATGATAGTTTCAATTTTAAAACATAAAACCTGTGTACCTGAAGTTAGAGTGTTCCAGTTGCCAGTTTTGGTAACAAATCATCCCTAAACTTACAGATTTTGTGGGTCAGGAATTTGTACAGTGTCCAGAGAAGGATGGCTTTGTCTCTATTCCACAAAGTTTTTGCCTTCAGCTAGGAGGAAGGGACAGCTGGGGAAGCCATCTGGAGGTGTTTCCACTTGATATATCTGGTGTTTATCCTGGTGGTTGGGTGGGATCTGGTAGTTGGAGGTGTTAACCAAAGTACCTCTCTGTAATCTCCCCAATGTGGTCTGGGCTTCCTTAAAGCATGATGGCCTCAGGTGGTCAGACTTCTTTCGCAATGACTCAGGTCTTCAAGCTCAAGAGGTCTGGCAAGAAAGATAGAAACTGCATCATGTTTTATAGTCCAGCCGTGGAAGTCACCAAGCATCACTTTTGCCCTTAGAGCACTGACAAGCCCACCTACATTCAAGGGGAGGGGCTATAGAGCCCTGTCTTCAATTGGAAGCATGTCAAAGTCACACTGTAGAAGAGCACATGAGATGGGCGATGTCATCGTGGGTATTTTTGGAAAATACAGTTTGCCAAGCAGAATATTAGGCCATATGGTGCAGGTGATCTGGCACAGACAGGACTGAAGATGACTGTCTTCATGCCTCCTGCCATCGCTGTTCACAGTCTAGCAATGGCTTCGTGTCCATGGTTACTTCTTGGTTTTTTGTCTTTCCTCATTTCGTGCTCCTGTACTTCTTATTAATGAGTCAAGGTAGTCGAATAACCTCTAAATCTCGGAATGTTATCAGTAAAGTTTTATTTTTGTTCAGTCTGAGCGTAGTATTAGTCTGTGTGAGGAGTGGTGTCCCTGTTCAGTGCAGTTATTTGAGGACCCAGGCTTATTCCGTCTAAAGACACCACCACCCATTAAGCGCTCTGTCAGCGCCTCTGCCGCTGGTGTGGATGAAGCATCCCTCTCTGAACTGCCTCACCTTGGTCATACACATCACCTTGGCTCAGGTTTCGTTGGTGACAGTGGATTATATGCTCCCCCCCAGCCCCCGAGTCAAGAGGGCACTGGGAAACACAGCCCAGGGAGAAGGGTGTGGTGTGAATATTAGTTACGTCTGCTACATCTGTCATCTCCTCCTCTCTCCTCCAGGCTGTTAAGGATCCAGGAGGATCCTTATCCCCAACATTGCCAGAAATGTCAAGGGTAGAATGAAACAAACTGACCAGCTCTTCAGTTTCCGAATAGTTTATCAGTTTGCAAAGTAGTTTATGAATGGCAGGAATTGAGACCTGAGAGTATTAAAGATTATCTGGTTTATTGATTTAAGACTGTTTTGGGGCATGCATTACTTTCATCCAAATGAAATCTTAGGGGAAGTTCCAATTTATGTAACAGATAAGAGTGAAGCTGCTCTGGTTAAGAGGTTGCATCCTCATCCTTTTCCTCTGCCATAGACCCTGAGTCCCTTGCAAGGACTCCTAGGGCCCATGGATCAGAGTTAATGACATTATTTAACAGACAGGAGAAACTGAGGCACAGAGAGGCAGGGACACATTTGCCAAAGATGACATGGTTTGTCTCTAGCAGATTTAAGGTTGAAATCAGGTCTCCGTATCCTTAGGCCAGTCTTCTTTGTGCTGCTATTAAGTTAAAAATGGTGCCCTTGCTTCTTTTCAGTCCACGTAGTCCTTGTGACCCGTGGCCTGAGGTAGGACACAGCATACCTTCCTGGTGGTTTTGGCTTCTCTTCATTACCCCAGCAGTGGGAGCAAAGGGTTGGGAGAGGGGAAAGAGCTCCTACATGAATGGCTATAGCATTTCTCTCCGTGGTGGTGGTTTTATCACGACATGACGAATTGGGGCTTGTACTTGAGTCGACAGGGGGATGCCATGGTAGCACAGGGCATCGTGTGGACTAGGGATGGGGGCTCCCTGAATTCACCTGAACTCTCTTGCCCTCTGACCCAGGTGTGGCCATACCACTGTATCTGGAGGGGAGTAAGTACAGTGTGGTGGAAAGAACATGGATTCTGGATTTCAGCAGATCTAGATTTCAATCTTAGGAGTTATGTGACTTTGGGCAAGGCATTTTATCAGTTAGAGCCCCAGTTTTCATGCTCACAACATGAATTTAATAACTATCATTTAAGATGATTGGCAGCATTAGTGGTAATATATTTGAACCATCTTCCATGGGAGAAGGTAATGGGATGTTGCCCGTGGGAACATCCCCGTGGTGTCTGCCAGATTCTAAGCTGAAGTCATAGTTCTATCACCTATAGCTGTTTGAGCACCAAACCTTAAATTTCTTTTCTGTAAAATAAGGCAGTGGTAGTATGGACTCGGTATGCTGCATAAAGCGGGAATCTGGAGCCAGACTATTCTTGTTGGAATCCTGGTTCTGCTCTGACCTAGCTGTGTAGCCTTGGGAAAGTTACTTAATCTCTCTGTGTCTTGGTTCCATCTCCTGAAAAACGGGGATGGTGATTGCTGGGAATATTGAAGGCTGCAGTGACAATTCCACGAGTAAATATTTACAGACTAGTGCCTGGCACATAGTGCTGTGGGAGTGTCTGTGAAAGTGAACCACCAGTAGGTATCTCATGGGGTTTGGCAGGGATTATTTTGATACGAAATGGAAAGGCCTGCAGTTATCCCCTGGCAGTAAGCACCGTAAGTACAGGCTGTTACTGAACAAGGATTAACTATGTTGTTAAAAGTAGAATTAATCCTTCCTGAGGTCCTACAGAATTCTAGGCACTATGCTAGAAAACTGATTTTTTTTTTTTAAACATCTTTGGTGTTTTTCAGGATTTGGAGGACTGGTTTACCCACGTGCTTCCTCTGCCCATGGTGGTTTGTTTCCCCTTACAGAAAGGAGCTAGGGGCCTGCCTGGCTTTTTCCCTGTCCCGATAATCCTGCCCGGGACACACATTGGGTAGGAGCGGCCTTGTTTCCCAAATCCATTTGGCCTTGACCTCCCCACCCAGACTTCTGGGAGGCGACTGTTTCTTCAGGGGCCCAGAGAGGCCACTGCTGGAACATAAGCAGGTGCTACCCTAGCGCTGGAGCTCCTCGGGGTGTGAGAGGTTTCTCCAGATACTCAGTATATGTCCTGTTGGAATTGCTGGAAAAGAGAGCTCTCCTTGAAAACTTCTGTCTTTGACCAATGAATCAGTCCTGGATACCATTTAAAATTAACTTTTGCTTTTCTCAACCTAAAATATGGAAGAAGCACATTCACCTGGTAATAACCATGTTAACACTTTGCATATGGCTATACTACCTATCTGTCTGTGTTCTCAAAAAATGGATTCCTTGGTATAAGTTTTTAGGAAAACGACAAACATTTGAATAAAAATAACTTGGTTGATCTTGGTCTCCCCATGCTATTTGGAATTGTTCCTGGGTTTTATTTCCCAGTATAGCATAGGATTCAGGTAGTCTTGTGAAATCTGACTTCCGTTTGTGGTGACTGATTGTTTCTAATACCCAAGTGTGGGCTTTGGAGAATTACGTTAATTACGGATAGCGTCTGTGTAGCACTTAAGTATGGGTGTAGGTTTAAAAAAAGTTGAGCTTTGTAAGTACAGGGTGGGAGAGATTTACCCTTGCAGCGTTTTGTGTCGAAGGACTTGCAGAGTTAGACGTTTGGAAGTGGTGCAGGCATCAGGATGCACTCATAGTTGTGCTCAGCCCAGGGGAGCCATCTTTATTCCTGGATGCTGTATTTCACGGGGAAACAGATTCATTTTTCCATACCTAGAGCACAGTGTCCAACTTGGGAAAGGATCTGGAAAGGCAGAGTCCTTGACCAGGAAGGTGTCATAGTCTAGGTGGGGGGGACACGTGTGTAAAGGAAATAACTGTGGATGCTTGGTCTGAAAGAGAAAACTTTGTAGTGAATATCATTGTTGTTTTCGAACATTGGCAGTAGGAACAGGCTTTTCTGGGAGCCAGACTGTTCATTGGAACAGCACATTTGGCTGAGGCCAGAAATGCTGCTCACACAGTCTGGCTGGTGACTTTATTACCCACACATGCCCCCTCCCACAAAGTCCCAGGAAGACCCTAAAGCACTTGAGGCCTGAAGGGAGAGGACTGGTCAGGGCAGAGAGCTCACAGACATGGGCTTACCACCACTCCCGGTGCACTTCTTTTCCCTGCAGGCCCCACGTGGCTGTTCCTCACTTACTCCTAGTATCAGATTTCTGCTTCCTCACCATGACCTTGGCCAGGAAGTAAAGCCACACGTGGTGTACTCTCCTCCAGCATTTCTTCAGCTTCTTTGTGCACATGAATCATCTGTGGGTCTTATTAAAATGCAGATTCCGGTTCAGGTAGGCCTTGGTTGGGCCCCATATTCTGCACTTGTACAGATGCTGCGGGTTGGTGGACCATACTTTGAGTAATGAGATGCTACTGCAAATCGTGAGTCTTCCCTCCAGGCTACAGTTAAACGCCTTCAGGCCAAGGGACCACCTCCTCCGAGCTGTCTTCAGGACTAAGCCTCCCATCTGTCTGCCTGGAGGTACTGTCTTATTTTTCTCCCTATTTTTTTTCTCCCTTATTTTTCTCTCTCTAGGGTCACTTCTGCAGTTACCTAACTTAAAAAAATAATACCTTGACTTTCATCCAACTTGTTTGAGATACAGAATTTCTGGTATATGTGCCTGATACTGTCAGAAACTTTAGTCCATGACACAGGTATCCCTTTACCTAACATTAGGGCAGATTTCTTTTCTTACAGTTGTGTATTTGTGGTTGCTTCGAGGTGACCACTTACTCCAACGCGCTGTAAAGTGATCTGTAGAAGATCTGTTTATGGTATGTTGTGCACTTGCTCATTGAGGTCATAACCCTGGAATAATCAGTAAATTTGGTTAAATGTATATGCCTCCCCCCCCTTCTTATGATTCAAGTTATCTCTGAATATTTTTGATTGTCATTGATTGAGGTCCTTTCAAGTTCATGTCCCTTCTCCAGCAGTAGCCTGTATTAGTCAAAGTATAGTGATTGAGAGGGTTCTCAGATGTGTTAATCTTGGTAAATTCTCAAATATCAAATCATGCTTTTCCATACAGGAGCTGTGTGGTCTTAGGCAAGGTGCTTTCTATGTCTGATCACATGTGAACGCAACTGTAAAACAGTGGTAGTATTTACCTTGAAGAAATGAAATGAGATGTTTATGAAAGCACTTGGACCATTTCTAGCACATGGCAGTCACTCATGAGAGATCCCCTTGCCTCCCAGTTGTTTCTCTTAGACCAGTTTCAAGCTTTTTGTAGGGGAGGGGCAGATATTTTCCTTTTCTGCTACTCTGAAAGCATCTTGAGAACAGGGTCTGTATTTGAAATCCCATTTTAGTCTTTTACTGTGTGTTCAGTAATGACACATTGAATAAATTAATGAATGATTAGATAATCTCTAAGGTCTTTCTGAGCTTTTAAGTTCTGATTGTTTGATTCTTCCAGTGTTCTAGCTGTTAGGAAAAAATGGGAGAATTCTCTTAAAATGAATGCCTTCTTATTTAAGGGATTTTTCTCCTTTGCAGTCTTACAAAATATGTGTTACATTTACTATTACTAATAAGTGGGTAGCTGGGTCCAGGAGCCAGATACATCAGTGTAAGTAACTTTTTGAATTTATAATTTTGGGCGTGATTCTTTGTCTAGCGCAAATAAGATGGGTCAGAGGCTGGTCTTGACTTTGCTTCCCCTGCAGTGCTCTCTTGGGAAGATCCCTGTGAAAGATGAGCAAGAAACATGCATTTGTTCTCACGTGTGGTGGGAGATTTGGAAGTCATGCATAGCAGAGGCTGAGTCTGATATATTTATCTCAGTCCTCATGAAAGAGGCATTATATGTCCTAGATTAAGGACGCTTGGGCTGGTGGGGTTAGGCCAACTCAATGGATAAAAAGAGGAGGAGTAGATTCATACAAATCTTGGGATGGAACTTGGTTACCTGTATGGGCGGGTAGTTCTTGAGCAGACTGTGTGAATGACTTGCTGGGAGATGGTGCTAGTTGAGGCACCAAACTGGTAGAAAGGCCACATAGGCTGTTAAGTCTAGACCCGAGTTTAAATCCTGTCTTGGGTGTGTTATTTAATTCCAGACTGAGGTTTTCTTCATGTTTAAAAAGGGATAATATCAGTCTTAGAGGTTTTTGTGGGGGATAAATTAGATAGCATATGTCAAATGCCTGGCAGTGAGATTGGGCCGTGCTGATGGTGACCATGTTGACACATTTCAGAAGGGAAGCATAGGCGTCTACGTAGGTCTGCCCACCTGTGAGAGTGTCAGCCCTGGTGTGACTGAGGGGAGCCCCAAAGCTGCCTGCTGCCTTTTATGACTGAAGTGTAGACTGCAGTGGTTGTGCTGAGAGTTCCTCATTGATCTGGAAGATAACGATAACCATCTGGAGAAAGAAAAACCCAGTTGCATGTTTCATTCCATGAAAATTTGAAATATGGCTACATATGTGAGTAGCTTCAAACTTTCCTCCCCTCCTCATTACCTAGGACTTGTCCACTTACACCTTTTTGTCCAGGAGGAAGTAAAAAATCAAAGGAAAAAAAAACCAAAAATCTTACTAATCTCTTCCCTGACAGTTTATTTCAATCCCCAGCGTTTACCATGACTTCCATTTTCCTTTCATTTCTTTTTCCCCTTTATGGAGGCACTGAGGATTAAACCCAGGACTTCGTGCATTCCAAGCACGTGTTCTACCACTGAGCTCTATATCCTCCACCCTTTAATTTTTGAAAAGGTAAAAATGGCAATAATAAAAAGAAGCATCAATAAATCCATTCCACATGAATGGCCTTTTTTTAGACAATAGAAAAGAAGGCTCTGAGCTATACTTTTAAGTACTTATGGGACCCAGCACCAAGCTTTGCTAATTGGCCTGTCACCTCACAGCAGTGAATCCATTGCCATTTCGGGGGCTCAGGCTCTACCATGAAGGCTCTGACAATAGGGGAATTGGGTTCCATAGCGTACGATTGATTTGGGGTTGTGGTTCTTTGTGTCATGTTTAGCTAAGTTTAGATTCTGAGAGACCTGGTAGTAAGTAATGAGGATTGATGATGAACGTGAAATCCAAGAGTGAAACAAAACAAACTTCTGTTACTTCACGTACAGCTATTTCGAACTGGAGAGCAGTGGTCTGAGGGATGAGATTCGCTATCACTACATGCACAGCGGGAAGCCCAGGACCGAGGCACTTCCCTACCGGATGGCCGACGGGCAGTGGCACAAGGTTGCACTGTCGGTCAGTGCTTCTCACCTCCTGCTCCATGTCGACTGCAACAGGTATGTGTTTGCCTTTGATCTTTTGTGATTCTGTCCTTGAAATCGAGCCGTGGGGAAGAGAAAAAAACCAACCCCCTTCGAGCCTTGCTGGGAAACAAAAAACCAAGGGACCCGAATCGTAATTTACCCTACCGAAAGGGCCATTAGGCGTGCTGAAATGACCAGCTGTGATATGCTAAGAAAACAGTTCATTAAAATGAAACCATATCCAGTGATTAGGAAAAAATTTGCGAAAGGTTGATTACAGATTGGGGAATATTAAGTGCACCTCAGTGTACTCCAGGCACCGGCTGGAATTCCATGGAGCTGTGATCACAGTTAATTGTGATATATTGTTGTTGGGTTCGTTCCACTTGGAAGCGAATGAGCCAGTCTACCTTAGAATGAATCTGAGAAGCCTGTGCTACCAGAGCGGCTAATTCTATTTCACTTCATCAAGCACAGCTTTGCTTAAATATTTTTTCCAAAGGGAAACCTCTTAAAGAGGCTGTTCTTTGGATCTTTTGGAATTGATGCCATTTATTCTCTGCAGAGGAATGAGCCTTCCTGCCTGTCAGAAGATGGCAGGACTACTTGTGAAGTCGGGGGGGTTTCACGGAGTTTGTGGGTTGGGGTAGGAAGGAGATACTGTCTCTCATGTCTGTCACTGGGGGGAGGTTTACTGCCAGCCTGAAGAAAAGGCACTGTTGGTCTCTACTGGGTTACTTGTGGTTGGACAGCTTGATAATGGTGGTCAAGGGGAATGTTTTGTTTTCTCCAGAACCCACTGAAAGTCCTTATGGTTAACGATCTGAGACCTATTATAGAGAATTTTTTGCATAGAAAGATACCCATGAATTGTTGGTTCTCATTAATGATACTGTCAAAATTGAAATGATTGTTCAGCCACAGGACTTGTTCTCTGGGACCCAGGGTAAAGAACAGGCATGTTGGGGACAGCCTCCCTTCCAACACCCAGTAGGGCAAAGCATAATCTAAGGTCAATCAGCTCCAGGCTACATTTCTGATGAAGAGATACTTAAATGTGCTGGCCACTCCAGCTCTGCAGTCTCTTTGAGAAGAGGACCTGGAAGGGCAAAGAAAAGAAATTGGTGTCAGGCTTAAGGAAAATTCTGCCATCTTGAAGTGAGTCTTGGTCTACTTTGATGTCATCTATTTAAGATGCTTTCGGGATTTTCTGAAAAGTTGTGGCTTCAACCAGGTTTAATGTGTGTGCCTGGGCAAAGTTTCCATAGGAACTACAGGCTCCTTTTTACCTTGCAGTCCTGGGCTGGGCATCCGGGACAAAGCCAGCCCTCAGCCACCATCTCCGCTTCTGCCTTCAAGAGTTCATAGGCGCTCTCAATTGTCTGCAACTAAAGTGGCCTGTCAGGTAGCACTTTTGTTCCCCACCGCTCACTACCCATATGCTGCCCAAATGGGAGAGCAGAATGGTCCTGCATGTCCTACGCACAGGTCAGAAAGAAGCCTCAAAGCCTTAGTTTAGTAATTCCCAACTGAAAAGTCTTGGAGACACTGCTGTTTATTGCTGTATGTTTTTTTTGCTTCCTCTTATCAAAAGCCTCTTTTCCAATATTCTTCTCTCTAGAGACAAGGGAAAAGAGAATAGGGTGTGTCTCTGCTAACTGAACATCCCCTGCCATCACAAATTCTCTGGTCCCCATGAAATAGTTGTTAGCTGTGTAAATTTGGGCAAGTTAATTTCTTTGCACCTCAGTTTTTAAATTTGTGGACTGGGCATAGTAATATTAATACATACCCATAGATGAGAATGTTACATAAGATCATTTACATAAAGTGCTTTGGGTGGTGCTTGGCCGTGGGGACTCAGTGCAGGGTGGGTGGTGGTGGTTACTGTTATTACTGTTGATTCTGCACATCTGTGGTGCTTCTTTGTCTCCAAACTTTGATTATCTGTATGTACTTCCGGCTTATTTACCAAGTAGGGAGAGAATGGGAGAGCTGGAACCCAAAGTATGTATGCTTGAGGGTCAGCCTCATTTATAAAGAATGGAGTGGAGGGATTCTAAGGTTTCCTTCCTTTCTCTTGGCATTTTTCATACTTTAGTTCATGGCATAATGTTATCCTTTATGTAAGCTCTTGAGGGGAAAACAAAGTTGTCACCAGTTAATGATTCATGGACCCAACGCAAGGGAGTTTTTTAGATAGATCAGGGAAAGAGAGGTCCGCAACCACTGGGCCATACGAGAGGTAAATTTGGATTTTGATGTAGGGAAAGTCTAGAAACAGAGCTCCCAAACCTGACTACACTGAAGAATTATTGAGGAATCTATTTAAAAAACAAAACAGAATGGTAACCAAAGGCCGTCTCTGACCTGGTGGGTGAACCCGAGCAGCTGTATTCTTCATAAGCTCTCAGTGTAGTTCTTTTGTTGTTGTTCTTTCTTTTTTATTGAAATACAGTCATTTTACAATGTTGTGTCAGTTTCTGGTGTACAGCACAATAGTTCAGTCATACCTATACATACATATTTGTTTTCATATTCTTTTTCATTATAGGTTACTACAAGATACTGAATATAGTTCCCTGTGCTGTACAGTAGAAACTTATTTATCCGTTTTATATATAGTAGTTAGTATTTGCAAATCTCGAATTCTCAATTTATCCCTTCCCATCTCCTTTCCCCTCCAGTAACCATAAGTTTGTCTGGGAGTCTGTTTCTGTTTTGTAAGTAAGTTCATGTTTTGTTTTTAGATTCCACATACAAGTGATATCATACGGTATTTTTCATTCTCTTTCTGGCTTACTTCACTTAGAATGACCATCTCCATGTCCATCCATGTTGCAACAAATGATATTATTTTACTATTTTTTATGGCTGAGTAGTATTCGATTGTGTAAATATTTGGTGTAGTTCTTACATAGGCAGTCCAGCTTTGGTGCATGGACTGGTGTTTCAAAATCACTGATTTAGATAGTGGTGGTGGTGGGGAGGCTGGAGGACCAGCTGGGCTACAGTGAATAAATGAGGGACCCTGGGAAACCAAGTACCTGAAGTAGAGCCCCAGTGAGGAGGAGGAAAAGTTGAAGGCGAGGTTAGTGTCTAGTGCACAAAGCAGCCTTAGCTCCTTCACAAGTTTCTTCCCAGCCGGCACCGGCTGATTTTAGAATGGCTAAGCCCCGGGCCATTTATCAAGATGCCGGTCTACTACTTCTCTAGCTAGGCGACCCTCACAGGCAGTGGATTTCAGAAAGGCTGATTTTTATTCTCTAAGCTATGCATTTCATACCACCAAGGTTCTTTTTGACCTCTTTTACCCTTAAAGTTGTGTTATCTTATTTTTTTCTCAGCCCGTCACCCACTAGAGTTCTGCTGGATGGATGATAAATGGTGATGAGGTAGATAACATTTATTGGCTGTTGGCTGTGCTAGTGCCAGCACTCAGTGCTTTACGTAGATTAATTCATCACGCATGCTGTTGTTTTTCTCATTTTAAAATGATGGAACTGAAGTTACCTTTGGTCTCTGCAATCCTGCTGTTGATAAGTGGCAGTGCCAGGATTTGGACCCAAGACTGACTCCTGACTGCCTGCTCTAACCACTAGGCTATTCAGCCCAACAGTGGGGACTGTTGGAACAGGAGGGGAAGGCAAGAGCCCGACTCAGTGTGAGCAGTATGTTCTTCTCTAGTGTTTTCCTCCCACATGTCTTAGGTTGCTGATCTTTGGAATCATTCGGTGAGACTTGGCAGTCTTACTAGCGGAACATTGCATTGGTGTAAAGGAAGGGGCTTAACATTGCTGAGTGTCCACCACAGGCCGGGTGATGTGCTAGGCTTGACAGTTCCTAGCACAGCCGTGTGGGGCGGTTTCATTAGACTCATTTTACAGATCTGGAATTAGAAAGGCTCTGAGAAGGTAAGTAACTCAACCTCAGTCATGTAACGTAAAAAACACAGAGCCCAAACTTTGACCCAGAATCCAACTCCCAAATCTTTGTCTTCCCCTGCCTTCTCAGCACCTCTGAAATTCATGTCCTTCCCAAGGCGAGGTCACAACCATGCCAGGGAGGCTTCCCAGGAGAGAGATGCTGCAGAAGGTTCAGGAACCATAAAAATATTTGAAATCAGGAAGCGGGGATTTCTCGGGCAATACCATTGCTCCGAGGAACTGTAATGTGGCAGGATTTTCTACCTTTTTCAGAACTGAGAAACAGAGCCCTTTCAGACCCAGTTACACAAATGATCACAGGAAAAGCGACTGCTGCTTTAGTGGGTTGTTGAACACTGTCTGCTGGCTCCTGGGACACACTTTTCTCCCTGCTTCAGCTGTTCAGCTGGGCCTAGTGAGAAACCCCGGAGTGCAGGTAGCAGATTACCTCAAGCCAGAAACCTAAAAGGAACCACTCCGTTGGGTGGCCACCCTGATTACCTCCGCTGCCTTAGGTTTTCCTTTAGCTGCCTTTGTATTAATAGTTGCCAACAAAGCCGAGAACGAGGCCTGAACTAACCTTCCTTGAATTCTCCAGCTCCATTCTCCACTCACCCTGCGGCCTGTCCCTGTTTACTCAAAACCCACAATCCGCTGACGTCTAGGATTCAGTGCATAGTGTTCTTTCCCCACAAAAGGGATTTTCTTCTCCTTATTTAGTGACTTTTAGTTTTCAGTCAATCCATCCAATGAAAGTATTGGACAGGTGATCTCTGCCAGGCTGTGGGGATGGAAAGAAATAGGAGTTCTTGCCATCAGGACGTTCAGGGCTTATTCATTCAGTCATTTTAAATTCTGAAGCCACCAGGGTCCCCCACAGTGATGAGCCCCAGTCCTTCGATATCAGAAAAGTCCAGGGCTTGGATGGAAGCCCTGTGAGCAGGAGGCTTTGACAACTCATAGTAGCAGCTGTGCAGTGGAGAGAACTGAAAGTAGTCACTCCCAGCATCTTGGTCTTGAATTGACAGTGGAGGGATGGACTCAAGAATGTTTTCCATTCAAATGGGACATGCATCCGGTTTCTGCAACATACAGGTCTCCACAGTCTCATCCAACCCCCTCTTGCCTCACTGCTGGAAAAATTTGTCTTACACAGTCACATTGCAACAGAACTCTGAACTCTGGCCTCATCTGCTCACACTTGCACAGGTATGCAGTGTGTGTGCACACACGTCTGCAGCCCAGTTGTCACTCTGGCAGAGTCGACTCGATTATGGTCTAGATAGTAAACACATTTAGATCTTACTTTTAATGCATGCTCTTTATTCACTGCATAGCCCATTCAATTTTTCCATCCAACTGATTTTGGAGAGCGTGCAGAACCAGAAAAATAAACTTACTATAAATCACTGAAGAAGTCAGTAACTCAAGGTTTCTGTTGAAATATTTCAGAGTAACTTCAGGATATGAGCATCTGTTTATATCTCTTAGATTCTTCAAAATGAAATATGGTGATAGGGGCATCCTTCTAGAGAGCTCCTGAAGTAATTACAAGCATCATCTTATTAAACTTCATATTCTTTAAGGTAGTTAAGCCACATGTGTAATGTACCATATTGATTTTTATACAATCATTTGTCCTAGAGTAAGGAGGGGAAATGAAGAGATGACTATCAAAGGCCACAGCTTCTAAAGGAGCCAGGCCAAGGTTCTCAACCTCCTGGTTCCCCTATTGACATATTATTCACTTTACAAACAGAAACACATGCATACAACTTGTCATTACATTAAAATTGATCTCAGAAATGCAAATCAAAACTACAGGTATCCTCTCACATCAATCAGAGTGACCAGCGTTAAAAAGTCCACAAATGATAAATGCTGCAGAGGCTGTGGAGAAAAGGGAACCCTATGCTGTTGGTGAGAATGTAGTTTGGTGCAGCCATTTTGGAAAACACTATGGAAATTCCTCAAAAACCTAAAAATGGACTTATCATATGATCCAGCAATCTCACTCCTGGGCATGTATCTGGAGGAGACTCTAATTTGAAAAGATCCGTGCACCCCAGTGTCCATAGCAGCACTATTTACAGGAGCCAAGACATGGAAGCAACCTAAATGTCCACTGACAGATGAATGGATAAAGATGTGGTATAGACATACAGTGGAATACTACTCAGCCATATAAAAGAATAAAATAATGCCATTTGCAGCAACATGATAGACCTGAAGATTGTCACATTAAGTGTAGTGTGCCAGAAAGAGAAAGAAAAATACTGATGATGGCACTTACGTGGAATCTAAAAATAGGACATAAATGAACTTATTTACAAAACAGACTCATAGAAAACCGATGTATGGTTACCAGGGGGAGATGGGGGGTGGAAGGATAAATTGAGAGTTCAGGATTTGTAGATATTACCTACTATGTGTATAAAATCAACAACGTTCTGTTGTATAGCACAGGAACTATATTCAATACCTTGTAATAGAAAAAGAATAAGAAAGGAATATATATATAATATATGTATATAATTATTATAATATATATATAACTGGATCACTGTGCTGTACACCAGACATTAACACAACATTGTAAATCGACTAACTTCAACTAAAAAAAATTAAAATTGAGAAGCCAGCATGTGCTTCATGTCCTAGAGCTACCCCAGCAGCAGCACCAGATCCTCTGTCCAGGAAGAGATGACAAGCAAGCTGGGAAGATAGGACACACCTATGTGTAAATTTAGGTAATATTACAAGGGATGTTGTAAGGCAGTACATACTGGGTTGCTGAATTCTTGGTAGAGGAAATCAGGTCTGGGAGATCACAGGAGAGAGAGCTCCTAGGGACGAGGAGTAGCGTCTCAATTTCTTACCATCCCAGGTGAAAATACATGACAATATCTGCAGCTTTACAGTTTTGCCACTGTGAGATCTGGTTCCATACCAGTCACGTGAGAATTGGGCTTGGAATGAGGTTTATCTTGTAAGCATTACAAAGCCAATCACAGTGCCAGTGAGTGAATAATGTGTATGGGTGAGTGTGTTGTCAAGTTGGCACTGAGGGAGCCTGAAGGAAAAGACAGTGAAGGGCATGTGAGAGAGAGGAGGACAGGGCGAGAAGAGCTATTCTGCACATGACTAGGCATATGGGCTCTGTGGTTTAACCTACACTTAAAATGAATGCTGGACCTTTGTCTTGGTCTTGCCATTTACAAAATATGACTTACATGCAATGATGCAGGAGTGTAAAATCAGGAAATCTATGTCTTAGATTCTTTGAAGTTTCCTCTTGTACTCCCATCCTTCTTCTCTCCCTTTGCCAGAAATTGTGCTTGCATCTGTAAAATGGGAGTATGGTTGGTGTAGGAATAGAATAAGAGTGTGTGCAAAATGCTCAGAAAATTTCAAGCAACTATATGAACATACAGCATCATGAAATACTATAAACATAGACCATCATGTAGAAAAGATGTTGAAGTATCAACATTGGAAGTAAATACCATTGAGTCAAACTTTCACCTTTAATCCCATGGGTCAGGACCTAGTGTGTAATGTGGATCCATGGTGCAGTGTAGGATTTGAGGTCAGTCATGTCCCTGAAGTTATTCTGACTGTCCAGTCCCAGGCATGGTTGTCCAATAGTTTTTTAGTTCCATGGTTGGTAGTGCAACACAATGGTGCATGGTTTTTACATTGAGTCCCTGTAAAAATATGCAATTGCAGAGTCTCTTTGAAAATATGTATCTGAGGCTGAATGGGGAAGGAAACATCCCCTGCAATATAATAAGATCTTTTGTTGATCCTGGCAGGGCTTCGAGAAATGTGGCATGGCTTCTTTCCTTTTTTGCTTCTGTGAGAGAGGAGGGTCAAAGATTTACTTCCCCCTCCTCAACTGATGAGCCAAAATTATCACAGCTTTCAGGAGGAGATGCCAATCCAGGTGAAGGATTAGGAAACGAATGTGTTAAAAATTCCTAGATCTTCTAAACAAGATACATACTACTTCTCTGCTTTGAATATCTGGTTTTTTTTTTTAGCACAAAAATGGTCTGGACTGAAAACTTGAGCTGAAAGAAATTGTGAAATTTGTATGACCCTGGGAAATTCGTCTACTGCCTCTGGGCCTTAGCTCCCTAGGTGTGCAGTGAAGGGCTGGGACTAGATATTTTCTAGGTCTTCCACCTCTGCTCTGCTGGGGCCCCTCTCTCTGATTCTATTTCATCACAGTGCTTAGTTAGGGCACGTGTTGTCTTTCTTTTTTTTGCCTTAAGGACCCTGGAGAGCAACCCAGCTTGCTATAGTCACAGGGCTGCTTCTGTCAGTAGACCACGAGGGGCTTGCAATTATCTCAATGGATAGATAGGTTGACGGTATAGTGTGGTGCTGGTGAATAAAGACTACTTACCCTGTATGTCCAGCATTTTTTTTTTCTCACTTACTTCCCTCCTTGCTGGAGTAGATGCTGAATGTGCCTTTTTGGATCTAAGGGACGTTGGCATCTTGTTCTCTTCACCATGTATTGTTTCTTTCCTTCAGTGTCCTCTACTCCAGACATGTGACAGTGGACAGCCTTTAGGGGGTGCAGGCTGCCTTGGCCAGGGAGGCCCTGGTAGCTTGATAACCTCTAAGGTAGAGCAGTACCCAGTAGCCAGCAGATGATGAATAGCTGTGCTGGTTAAAACAACAACAACAACAACAACAACAATAATAATAAAACGTAACATGACCTCTGGCTACTGAATGAAAAAAAGCTTTTGCTGCTGCCAAGCTGTAGAGACTTAAATAATGGGAGAGAATGAATCTAAAGGTCTAGATGGCTAGTGTAATACATTCAAACTTGTAGGTTCTTTGGCAGTGTAGAGTGGCTGCTTAGCTGTGAAGGCAGTTTAGACATCACTGTGTTGGATGTCTCATTCTAGCTGAGTCCCTGACACTTCTACTCATGCTCTGTACCCTGGAGCTTATTCATTCCAGCTTCATTAAGTGGGTTCCAAGTTGAACTTCGCCCTGTCTTCTAATGACATCAGTAGCAAACCTATTTCTAATTCTGTCTTTTCAGAAACCATTGTCTTTTCCGCTTGTCTTCTGAAGGGTTTAAACACGCTTTTGGTTAACCATGGCCTCAACGGCAGAGAGAGGTAGAAGGTGAAAGGATTAATTGAAGTGGATGATGAGAATGTGGTCTGCATTTCCTCACATCCATCTGCACTCCTGGGCTTTCAAAACTGCAGGTGGAAAGGACGAGAAAGAAATACAATAGGGTCTTCTCTTTCTCTGGTGGTTGGTTGGCTACCTGAGGCCATGAGTAGATTAAGGAGAAGGCTCGTTATTGGATACATGGGGCCCACGATGTATTAGAATAGAAAGGAAAAATAAGACTTCATTTCCAGCTCATAGTGATTTCATCTACATGCCTTCAGACACATCTTGAGCTGTGATTGTATTGTGTGGACATGGGTCTCTACAGGATGAGTGGAAGGGGAAATAGGTTGCAGGGGAAATAAATGTTTTCTCAGAGGACAAAATATGGAAGCTTGCATCTCTGTTGTTACAATTCTGCTCAGTCCTTTTTGATGGATATGTATGGCTATTCTGTAAAAAGGAAAGCGAGGGGAGAAAATAAAAAGTCAAAGCAGAATGCTACGTATGGTGGAACCCTATTTTATTTTTTAAGAATGTACATTTATATATTCATCTCTGTTCCTTTTATGCTTTGCTTGTTGGGAAAGAGCATAGGGGAATAAAAAATGCATGAGCCATGCAGACTTTTTAATTGGAAAAGAAAAAGAATTGCAAATACTACATCCATTTTCTAGTTAGACCAGTGGTGCTGATGTTGTCGTTGAAAAGAACTGATTTTCTACACGACCGTGGGAGAAAAAAAAACCCATCTATCTCTCTGGGAACTTTAATTAAATTAATGTTATAAATAATAGCAGCCAGAGTGGCTGGATGCGAGGGAAACAGATTTATAGCTGAACCTGTTCGGCTGCTTTTCTTCTAGGGGGTGTGGTGGGGGTGGGGCGTGAGGATGAGGAGGCTTGGAAGGAAAAGTTTTCTGTGCCTACTTTCCCCTGCTCTAACTCCCAATTCAGTTGGCTTTTGCCCCTCAGCTCATCCCTCTTAACTTCTTGTGAGTGTTTCTCCCAGCAGGAGCTGCAGAGCCACGAAGCCAGCTGGTTACTGTGCCTGGGACCTCACCTGAGGGTTTTCCTGGGCAATTAGAGTGGAAATCATTTCCCTTCTCCTTAAAGGACCTGTGTGGTACTATCTCTGACCCTTCTCAAGAATGTCCTGCATCTCTACTTGTTAGTCTATTAGTCTGAGGGTATCACTTTCCTGACAGCAAATTTCACACATGTGAACTTACAGGCTTGGAGCTGGGGCTGTCAGCTGGCTTCTTTGGGATCCTCAGAGTGCCTGTATTCCCCAGAATGGAATTCCGTTTCCACTGGAGGTAAACAGCCCCGGGCTGTGATTCATCCTGATGTGTCCCCAGCACAATGCTTGACTCACTCAGTTACTCAGTGCTCTTTGGCTCTCCCGGTTAGTGCTGTCTGTGAAGCACAAGAAAGGAAGGAGCTGGGGAATCTATGATTCCAATTTCTTAAGCTAAAATTCTTTGACATTTTGGCCTCAGAGACCCAGCATCATGCTGGGAAAAACTCCAACTTTTTGCTGAGTCATTGCTGACTTGAGATTAGTGTTTGGGATTTTTTTTTTAAGAGATGACTTAGCTAGTCACTTGATCTTTTTTCTTTTTAATAGCACTCTGAGGTGGATGTTCTTGCATCTTACAGATAGGGTGTTTTGAGGTGTTGAGAACAGAAATACCTCATCCAGGGGTTCACAGTCAGTGGCAGACTGGAGCCAGAGTGGGGAGGTCCGTCCTTAATCCTTTTTTTGGGGAGGTTATTCTCTACCCGTCCTCCCACCTTCTTCCCTCCTCCTCTTCCATCTAACACCCTCATGTGACAAGATTACACTTCTAACTTCTCACGGAAGAAGTCTAAGGTGTCCCGTTTATAAACTGAAATACAGGCCACGTTCCTTGTGTTACTTTCTGAGACTGAGGATGCTGTTCACCTCAAAAGGCCACTTGCTCATTGAGCCCAAATCTACCTTGTTATAAATTCCCACTTTGGACTCCAGGAGGCTTAGGTGGAGTTATTTTTAGCTTTAAAGACTCTTCTTCCTTCCTGGAATCTAGAGTGTTGATAGACAAGTTCATGTCTTCAATCCCACAGAAATAATATCGGGTCAGGCCTTCCCATGGCCCATCAGCCCCATATGATTTGCATGCCTTGCATGTGCCTCCGTGCTGTTGTGTAATGGCCAAGGACCTCATCCTCAATCATGACTGACAGCAAATGAGCCATGTGGCCATTTCTTCAAATGTGAAATAGATGTGTGACACTAGTTATCAGCATTATATGGTTGGTTTTACACTGTCCAGGATAAATTTTGATAGTCACTGTTTCAAAGTGGTAAACTCTGTGTTCTTTAAGGTGACTTTGCCATTAAAAACCACTGGTGGTGAAATAAAGGGCTGGGCAGTGGGGACCCCCATTTAGGAGGGCATTTGTCATTATTGCTTCTTTTATTGGTATCTAATTAGGTAGGCAGTAGAGCCTACAGGAGCCAATAAGAGGGCAAGGCCTAGGAAGTTAGGCGAGCACATGGAATTCTGAGTCATTTTCCTGGACAGCAATTTTTCATGGACATTAGGGTGATACGTCAAGACTTCATGCTGTAAACCTGATCATCGCATTCCCTTCCCACCCTAACACGCACGTACGCACGTTTAGTGGCCTCTTCTAAATTTTAGGCTAAAGTTCACAATGCTTAATACAGCTTACAAAATTTTTGCATAGTCTGGCCTGTGTTTTTCTTCAGTTTCCTCTTGCACTAGTTTTCCCATTCCTCTGACCTCAAGTTCTTTCAGATCCTTAAGTGTACCATATTCATTTCAGCCACAGGATCTCTGTACATGCCATTTCTTGAATATCAAGTTCACTTCTACTTAACCTTAATTTTCGGGACAAAAGAAGGAAGTTTCATGTGTTTTGTGCTTTCACCATAAACTAGTGTTCGTTTTTCTACAGCGCACTTTTTGAGCATTTGATTTGACGGTCTGTCTCTCCCACAGGGCACCCTGAGTGCTCTCCAAGGTATCACCAGTGCATATCACAGAGCTGTCACGTAACAGGCAGTCAGCAAGCATTTGTGAATACCTGAATGAATGAATGAATGGAAGAGTGATGTAAGGTCTGTGGTTGCAGCTTCTGACTTGTGATCCTAGCTTTCCAGGTCCTGTCACTTATGTCTCCTTGTTCTTTGCCTCAGTCTTACCTGCATAGAATGGGCATTATCTCTACCTTGTCTGCTTGTACAGGGCTATCATGGGGGTGAACTGAGAACCTGTAGGGGAATATGTGCTGTAAATTTCAGTGTGCTTTGTAAATATCAGGCATGGGGAAAGGTGAAGATGAAGTAACCTTAGCATTTCTGCTTTGAACTTCCGAGGATTATTCTTTTCTTGAGGAAAGCGGTTAATCTATAAAAGACATTGGATGATTTCCTGGTGTGATTCAAAGCACAGGGTGAGCTGTGCCTCATTCTCAGGTTGAATTTTCATGTGTCCTGTTCTCTGCGGGAGCTCTGGCAGGCATGGGAGAGTGGCAATAATTTACAGATAGTCTGCAAACATAAACTGATTGCAGGTGGGATTAAGGGGTGTGTGCCCTCTTTGCTGGAGAGCAAACACAATTGGGTACATTTGCCTGTATGGTGGGCATGCTACCACCGTAAAATTCTGTGGGTTTGTTTCTTCAAACTGTAGTTAAGGCCCACAGTAAGGGCCTCCCATCAAACCCACTGAGTTAAACCCTTCGGGCAGGGTTTCATGATTGTCCTGGGCTATTTTGGTATATAGCTTTATTGTGAAGCTCAGTGGACGTGATTTTTCTTTAATTTTCTTAAATTATGAAAGGAGCTCACCTGATTCACCCAAAATGAAAAATGAAAAAGAAAAGAAGAAGATAGGAGGGCACAAATTTTAAGCAGCAACGGAAAGTTTAGGGTGAAAGATTTTGCAGTATACGTTATTTTTATCGAAATAACTAATAAATAGTAAAGCATTCTTCATGTAAATTAGATAATATGTAACAAAAGTACTGGATCTCTTATTAAAAAAAAACACAAAAGGTACAAACTTTTCAAAGCCCTGTGATACCCATCACCCTGCCCCTAATTCCATTGCCCAGAAGTCATCAGTATTAAGTTTTATTTCTGTTCTCTAGATTTCTTTCTTTGCCTACGCAAACACCTTTTTTTTCCCCATAATAAGACAGCACTGTATGTGTTGGTCTTTAACTTGCTTTTCTGTTTAGCAGAATAAAGCCTGATGCACAGCTGGTGTGCAGCAGGCACATGCTTAGGAGGGACGAGAGCTGCCTTGTTGCTTGTAGGATAGTCCGGGCAGCTCCGGCCCTGGGCAGTGTGTGGGACACTTTACCTGCAGGTCTCTGGCCTCCTGCTTTGGGCTGTAATCTGTGCTTCTGGCCTGTCACACACAGCAGTGACCATAGCAGCGGGGCAGGGAGCCAAGAGCCCCTGCCCTTGGGTCAGCACATCCTTTCTCAGCTGTGGAGCTCAGTGAGACCGTGGCAATTAGCCTATGCTGAGATGGGAGTTACAAGATTGAAGTGGATATGTGATGAGGGTCAGATGCTCTGAGCATGGGAATGATGCTAAATCTTGTTTGTGTGGCCAAAGTAGAGCAGGTGCTGTCCAGGGTCAAGCATTGGGTGAAGGCAAACAGAGAAAGTGAAGTTTGATGGTTAACAGCATGAGTGCTTGGGTTTGGATAGCTCTGGGTGTCCACTCTGTCTCCGCTACTAGCTGTGACTCTTGGCAGGTTAACTCTTCTAAGCCTCAATCATGAGGATAATAATGATGCCTCCCTCATGAGATTACTAGAATTAAGTGTGACGGTGCATATGGGTCAGATAGGACACCTGGTTGCAAGTAACAATGGCTTAAACTGTAAGGAGACGTAATGTTTATTTAAACAAGAAGCGTAGATGAGGCAGTGCCTGGGATGCATTGGTGCTCAGACATGTCATCCGGGACTGATGCAGTCCTTTTTATCCATCCCCTCTGTCATCCTTGCTAGGGGAAAGCATCTGGAGACGATGACAAA
Source organism: Vicugna pacos (assembly GCF_048564905.1). NCBI lineage: Eukaryota > Metazoa > Chordata > Mammalia > Artiodactyla > Camelidae > Vicugna > Vicugna pacos. The sequence continues at coordinate 41,765,359 of NC_132996.1, forward strand.
GGGGCGGGGGTCACCATGATTGTCTTAGACCAGCCATCCTTCCTTTGACGGTGCTGGCACATTGCTCTCTCAGCACAGTTGAGGTACTTGGGACACAGACGGGGAAGTGGCCCTTGGGTCGGCTGTCCATAGTGTTGCCCCAGCATATCAAGAGTGGAGCACCATGCTGAGTAATTGATCAAGACAGGCCGCCAGGATGCTGCTGATGCTGGACTTGATAACGATGTTGAGTGCGCCACGTTTGAGCAGAACGTAAGTGAACAGGAGGACAGAGCCAAGGAGATAAAACCAGGATCTAGTTGATCAGGAATCATTTATGTTCATGGGTGTTCCTGCCACCAAGGAATCTTTAAGGCCATGATCAAAGAGGGGAAAGAATATGATTGGGTCTGAGATGCCGGCCTGGCTTCTGCCGGCAGAGTCCATTCACCCTGTTGTCTGGGTACCTCCCTCTAGGCCTTTACATTGGGAAACCTGGCCTCTGCCTGTTGCTGCTGCCCTTTAAACAAGCTGCCCCTTCCACACGAAGTACCATGGCAGGCCCATCTAAGCCAGTGCCTGGTGACAGCTTTTACCCGGGCCTGCCTTGCTCCTTACTCTCACCTCCTCATTCTCTCCTCTCTCGTCGTCCTGGCCACAGATCCCTGGCTTTTACTGTCTGTTTCTTTACCTGATCAGTTTGGCAACTTGTTTGCATGTCGTCTCTGTTCGCTGACCACAGAGCGTCACCGCAGCTCCCCTGCCAGCCCAATCCCCAGCATCCCTGCTGGCAGGACAGCCCTTCCCGCACACTGCCCTCAGGAGGTCCAGACTTGGGCTTTTCTGCCCTTCCCCACGCTGACTCCTTGCCATGCCTTGAACATCCTCTTTTCTGGCTATGCTCTAACTGCATATTGGATCCTGAACAGCTAGGTGGGGGTGCTGCTTACCCCACTGGAGTTAGAGCCACGTAGCAGTGGAATTGCCGTCTGTGGGTGGGTTCAAGGGTTCACTTGGGGTCGCCCTGGATTCCGGATTTCAGTGGAGAAGAAAATGATGACAACCTTTACAGTGTCCATGAAGCTGTTGAGCACACACGTTAGGTGACCACACCTTGCCCTAAAGCTCGTCCTTGCTAAGGGCCACATGGGAAAGGGGACTTGGTATTTGCAAGATGGGCAGTCATTGCTATTAGCGCAAATGTCACTTCTTTCAAAAGGGGGTGCATTTAGGTGTTGGCTCCAGTCTTCCCTCAAAGGAGGAGGGTGGGATGTTGGAAAAAGCCTTGGGGTCTGGGCTAGGTGTCTTCGTCTCCTCTAGAAACATCCCCCACTTCTCTGCATCCCTCTGCTCTGTGTCCTAGTTGGCTGACCTACGTGGATTGTATCTGGGGGCTTCTTTGCCATCTAGCTTTTTTCTGAGTTGAATCAGCAAGAACAGGTGGAAGGGCAGAGGGAGGCAGTGTTTCTGCTCCCCCGGCTCCTTCTCTGTGGGGTCACGTGGGACTGACTGTGCCTTTGACTGAAAGCCACAGGCCCTATCAGGTGGCTCTTTCTGAATTCCTGGCCCTTTTATGCCCAAGAAGGAAAGAGTGCTCCAGACCCCGTTTCACAGTCTCTGTGACAGTGTATCATCTCTTGTGGCCTACCTGCTCCCTGCTCACACTTCTGTAAGTAATCTCTTTAATTTATTATTCTCTTTTCAAATTACCAGATTTCAGTAGCTTAGTGACTCTTTCCCACCAGGATCCTTACTGTTACAGGTTCAAAGTCAGACACCCCAGGTCACCCTTGGGCTCTGCCGCTTCCTAGGTGTGCATCCCTGGGCAAGCTTCTTAACCTCTTGGAGTCCTGAGTTTCTCATCAGTTAAAAGCAGAGTGGCCCTAATAATTGCTTTTGTGTACCTCACTGGGAAGAAACAAGGGGTGTGAAAATGTCATGCAAACTGTGATGTGCGGTGAGCAGGGAGGGGTGATTATTACTGTGATAGTCCGGGAGCTTGAAGTGGGGATGGGGGAAAGCAGGAAGCTTTGAGGATAGAGCGCGCAGGCCTCCAGAGAGGACCCTGCCTCTTCCCCCACTTCTCCCACACAGTTAATGAGAAGCAGAGCTGACGGGTGGATGGGATCCAACGGATTACCCTTCAAAGCCGAGCCCAGAGGACCTCCTCTTCCATTCACCTCAGCTCACAGGTCCGACTCCCGTGGAATACAGATGAGACCCCCCTCAATTACCGGCAAATTATTTAGCGATGGCATTAATGCTAAAATGGATTCTTTGATAAGACCTTTGGAAAATACAATTACATGGTCAGAAAAGAGGAAATTGTCAGGTGGTGCTGAGAGACACAGATGAAAATGCTGATCTCTTGGCTTCGGTTTTGCGCAGTTTTTGCGGTTTTCAGAGTGCAGTATCACAAGGGTAAATCCTGTTTCTGTCCGGGATAATCTGACGTTGGTTGCTAAAAAGAAATGGCAGTGGTATTTGTATTGGAAATGGCTTTGGGAGGCCTCATGCCTGAGCTTGGAGAGGGAGGTGGTGCCGACTCTAGCTGATCACCCTTGATCATGTCAATCATCTCATCTTTATTGCCTCTGAAGGACTCTCACTGTGTGAAATTATCTTGATCATTTATCTGTTTATAATTTTACTGTGTCTCATTCTCCCTGATTCATACTCCTTACTTCCAGTAAAAAGTGTCAGTAACTTGAACTTGTGTCAAAGCTGTGTCCCCAGCGCCTGGTCGGATGCCTGGCTCAGAGAGGATGCTTTGAGCATTTGTTGAATTAGGGAATGAATGAAGAAATGAGGGAAGAAATACTATGCAGCAATGGCTGTACTAGGCATGCAGGAGAAAATTCTGGGCCTTTAAGGAACTGACACCTAGTATTCTTCCGGTAACACTGAAGAGATGGGCATAAACCCACAATTCCAGATATGAAATGCTCAGGGCTCTAACAGAAGCAGAGGTGTGGGTTGACTTCCAGTGGAAATGGGGAAGGTAAAATGAATGGTGGTGTGTGAATAAGGCTTTAGATTAGAGCCAGGCTGCTCTGTTCATGTCCAGAGCCCTCATTTCCCAGCATTTTCCTTTTGCCTAAGTTAATTGGACCACAGTTTTCTCATTGGTGGGGAAAAAATAGTAAATGACCCTACGTCATGGGTTTAATTGAAGTAATACTCAGGAAGTATATACAGTTATGTCTGGTACATGGTAAACACTCAGTAAATGTTAACTATTATTACCAATAGTAATATTAGTAGTAGAAGGAAGAAGAGGAGGAAAATGTTATGAAATACAATTCAGTGACTCCTAAGCCAGTAGGTGAGAAGACGTGGATTCCTCCTCTAGCTCTGCTGCTCAGTTGTGTGACCCAAAGGAAGAACTCTTCTCTGGGCATCATGCAAAATGAGGAGTTTGAACTGAATGGGTGCCCTCAAATTACGGTTTTGTCCTTAGGGCTGGGCCTGAAAGATGCACAGTAATCTTGTATTAGAGTGTAGTGTGTATGCAGGGGGTAGCTTTCCTCCTGATTCTTGTTTTTCTGCTCATAAGATAAGGTTTTTAAGAACATCATGTCTTTTGTTCCCCTTATACCCCAGGACACACAGCTTTGGACACAGAGAAGATTTTCAAATACCCATTGGTTGCCTGGCTGACTGATTTGATTGGGTATTAGGATTAGAAAGAGTCCCAAGGGGTCCAGAAGAGAGAAGGGAGAAAGTGAAGGATTATTCCCTTCCTTAATACCGAGATTCTCAATGAGACATTTTGTATTTAGTCCTCATCCATGTATACTTGAAGTAAAAAGAGGGAAATGAGGAAGGGCAGAAGATAAAAAGGAGAAACTAGGAAAGGAATGAAGACATTTTATCAGATGTCTGTGGTGAGAGTTTTCATGTAGCAACTCATGTAACTTTCAGAACAACCCTGTGAGATGTGGGAGCAGATGTTTTAACGCATCTTTATTCCCATTTTGACTATGAGGAGGTAGGATCATGGAGGGCCCAGAAGTAGGTGAGAGGAAGGTCCCAGAAGCAGGTAAGAGTGGGGTTGAAATCCAGGCTTATCAGACTTCAAAGCCATCCTACTCCCCTCTTGTGAGGTGATTATTCCACATCCTCTCTCCTCACGCTGCCAACGATGACTCTCCTCCCTCACACTCGGTGGATAAACTTGCTACCTGCCTCACCCAGAAAATAGAAACAGTCCGAACAGAACCCTACTGGCTCCTGATACTACCTTCGCTAGCCTACCTGCTCCTGGACCATGGACGTTGCATTTTCCCATGCCAGGTAGACTCTCCATGCTTCCGTTCAGGGCCAGTCCTTCCCCTTGTGCAGGACATCACTTTACCCATTTCCCTCTCCTCTGTCATCAGTATTTCCTCTCAACAGGGCTATTTCAAGTGGCATAAATACATTCTATAAACCTATCATATGTAAATTAAAATCTTTCTTCCATCCCATATCCCTCTCTAGCCAATGCCCCCATTTCTCTGTTTCCTTTGACAGTAAAAATCTCCAGAAGAGCTAGTAAATCCTGTCTTCACTTCTTCCTCTTGCCTTTTCTTTTGAATCCATCTTAGTCAAGTTTTGACCCCTATAATTGTACTAAAGATACTCTTAGTAAAGTCACCAAAGACCTCCACATTGCCAGTTCCACGGTTAATACTCTCTTTTCATCTGATTTGACCAATCAGCTGTACTTGACCTAACTGGTCACACTCTCCTTGAGAGTTATTCTTCACTGGGTTATAGGGCCTCCAGAAACTTGGAATAGTCATCTTTCATTCCTCAGTTTTTCCCTCATCCTCTAAATGTAAACATGTTAATATTATCTTCATACTGTATCTAGACTCTGACCACTTTTCACCATGTCTGCAGTTACCAGGCTGGTCCAGATCATTACCATCTCTCATCTGTATTGTTGTAATAGTTTGCAAGAGTTTTCCCTGATTCCATCTTTACTATGCCCCTATTCTGCTCGATTCTCAACTCATCAACCAGAGTAATCCTTTTAATTAGATCATGTCAGTCCTCTACTCAAATTTTCTAAAGCACTTCCTGTCTATCCTAAAAGTGAAAGATTAATCCATAACATGGCCTCAAATTCCAAGGTGATCTAGCTCCTTTCTGCTTCTCCATCCTCATCCCTTCCAACTCTTTCCTGCTGTTTTTGCTCCAGCCACACCTGCGTCCTTGATGTTACTTGAACATTTCACACACGCTCCTGGCTTAGGGCCTTTGCTGTTGGCTCGATCTGGAATGCTTTTTCCTTCCATATTCTCTTAATTTGCTTCCTTGAAGTATTCAAACACTCTTTCATCAATGGAACTATTGAATGTGGAAACTCTCCCACCACGTTGTTCCCACCCCCTTTATTCAGTTTTACTTTCTTCTTGGCATTGACCACTTCCTGTATTTATTTGCTTATTATGTGTTTGTACCTCCCCCTCACCTGTCTTCTCCCAAAGGTCAGAGGTTTTTCTCACATCTGTATCTTCACTTAGTACAGTGCTTATGTCATACGTTGCTTGCTTTGTATCTTAGGGTACTCACTGTTGAGCCCTTTAAGTTATATATGCAATTGGTAAAAACCCAGACTGAACCAAAATAAGACAAAAAATGAAGCATTCGGCAGTGATTCTCTGAGCCACCAGATGGGTAAGCCCTGGAGTCACTTGTGCAGACAGGCTTGCAGGACTGCAAGGATATGCGTGATGATGTTTTGCAGTAGGCGCATAACAGGGATATCTGCTGGGCTGGCTGGAAGTTCTGCTGGGTCTTTTCCCTGTTTGGGATCTGACTAGGCAGTGGAGTCTGTTAGGTAAAGCAGGTGGGATGGAGTGGAGGGCATAGTCGAGGAAGGGGACTAAGGGCTACCACCCTTTGAGCAGCTACTACAAGCCAGGCTCTGATTTAGTCGTTTTATTTCAATATCACGTAAGACATTGGGGGCTTGTATTACTGCTTCATTTTACAGAGAGATTGAATGACTGTGTCGAACTCTTCTATCTCAGAAGAGTTGGAGCTGGACATTACAGCACTGAAAGCTCATTGGTGGCGGGGGGAAGGGGAGGTACAAGAAAGTAGCTCTGGCGTTCTCTTCAGATCTCTCATTCTCACACACAGGATGTTTAGATTCAAAATATGTCCAGAACGTTTAGTTTCTTAAATGAAGTTGGTCCCAGACTTAGGATGGTTTGACTTAACAACTGTTTAGCTTTACAATGTGGAAGTGATACATTTAGTAGAAACCACACTTTGAATTTTGGACTTTGATTTACTTTCCCCAGGCTATCGTTTAACGGCATGATACTCTGTCGTGATGCTCGGCAGTGAACAACAACTTCCAGTCAGCCACGTGATCATGAGAGCAAACAGCTGGTACCCAGGCAACCATTCTGTTCCTCACCTTAAGCACAGTGTTCAGTAGATTACATGGGATCCAACACTTTATTATAAAATAGGCTTTGGGTTAGATAATTTTGCCCAATGGTAGGCTAATGTAAATATTCCGGGCACGGTTAAGGGAGGTGAGTCTAAGCTGTGATATTTGGTAGGTTAAGTGTATTCAGTACATTATGACTTAGGATATTTTCAACTTAACGATAAGTGTATCAGAACATTAACCCCATTATAAGTAGAGCGAGATCTGTGTTTACTAAGTTTTTCAAAAAAGCATTTGTGGGGCTCCTTTTTATTTGAGCCAGCATAATGCTACAGGGAATGTAGAATTAAATATATATTTTATCCTTTAAGGAGCTTATGGTCTTGTTTGACACATAAAACCACAGATAGACTAGTTGATTGTAATACACAATAATATCTGATGCAATGCTGAACTGTATCAGCTGTACCTCAAGTGCCATCACAATTTATAGTCTGTGCCCTCAGTCAGCTCAGCATTCATTGAATGTGCTTTACATGTTAGATCCTATACTAGTTTCTGGGGAGAAAGAGATGATAAGAATATTAAATACTTTATGCTGAGCACCATCCTAAGTACTTTATACGTGTCTGTTAACTCTTATAAGAACCGTGTAAGGTAGGTACTGTTATAATCTACATTTTTCAGATGAGAAAACTAGAAAATACTGGTGAAGTAACTTATATGCTCAGTGTTCTATTACCAGTAAGTGGCAGAGTCATGTTATAAATCCAGTAATTGTAGCCACTTATTTTGAAGACAAGGTACAAGTTCTAAGGATCCCAGGCTGTAGTTGGGAAGATGAACTGATTCCTGTGTGTGGTAGGTTCTACCACGTTGTAGAAAAGGGTGCTTGTAATAGTACAGAGATAGATGGTGCTATTAATCCACCTTGCAGGGGGCATGGTCACAGGGACCTCATATGTGGATTGTTCTAGAAAAATGGTGGTTGCCTATGTCTGAATCTCCACATTCTTTCCAAAAACATGGAGAACAAATAAAAATATACATACTCACAATGTCACCATAAATGGAGGCAGAAAGTACTGTAAACATCAATGTACTTGAAGATAGAACTTTACAAAATGAACATAAAAGAGCAGAAACTTGTATACAAACTACTATTAATGAGAAAATACGTCAGCTGATGTAAATTCTTTTAAAAAACAGACTTCAAAGTAGGAAAAACTGTAATATAATACTTCAACCTGAATCAAATATCCTTTAATAAACGTCTAGAGATACGAAACTCACTCTAAATCAAAGTAGAAGAATACAAAAACTAGGAATGTGTAGAATATGAGTGACTGAATGCAGGAAAGAAACGAAAGAATTACCATTTTAGAAATAAAAAATAAATTGCAAAAACCTCAAAAGAGAATAAATTGAAAAAGAATTATAGGGAACATTGAAGAAAAGCATTAAAATAACCAAGAAAATGAATATTAAATAAATAAAAATATCTGTAAAGAAGATGGTTAATAAAGAAGATAGGTAAAGATGATACTATATATATATAGTATGTAATTATATATATGTAATTGAAGTCACTGAAGAAAACTGAAATAATTGAATGAAACTAATATTTAAAATCATAATGCAAGATAGGCAAAATACTCTTGAAAAAGAACTAATTGGAAACTCACTTTGTGTTCAAATCTTACTACAAAACTTAGAATAATCAAAGCATTGTGCTATTGGCATAGGATAGACATATGGACCAATGGAACAGAATAGAGAACCCAGAAACGACCCTCACGTATTTGGTCAGATGATTTTCCAAAAATGGGTACCAATGCCGTTCAATGGGAAAAGGACAGTTTTTCAACAAATGGTGCTATAAAAACTGAATACCCATTTGAAAGAGAGTGAAGATGTACCTTTACCTTTCACCATATACAAAAAGGAACTCAAAATGAATCAAAGACCTAAATGTAAGAGCTAAAACTATAAAACAGTTAGAAGAAAACATAGGGCAAAATCTTCATGACATTGAATCTGGCAGTAACTTCCTGCGTAAGACCTCAAAAGTCCGGACAATAAAAGAAAATAAAGGATAAATTTGATCTTATCAATATCAAAGACTTCTGTACACCCAAATGATACTATTCAAGAGAAGAAAAAGCCCAGAGAATAGGAGAAAATATTTGCAAATTATACAGAGTAAAGAACTCCCATGACTCAACAACAAACAACCTACTTCAAAAATGGGCAAAATATTTTAATAAATATTTCTCCAGAGAAGATACACAATTGGTCAATCAACATGAAAAGATGCTCAACTTCCTTAGGCATTAGGAAAATAGAAATAAAAAGCACAATAAGATACCATTTAGTACCCATTAAGAAGGCTATCATTAAAAACAGAATAAATGGTGAAGATACGGAGAAAATAGGACCTTTGTGCATTGCTGGTGGGAAGGTAAATGGTACAGCTGCTAGGGAAAAAAGTTTGGTTCCTCCAAAAGTTAAACGTTAAGTTACCATATATGACCCAGCAATTCCACTCCCAGGTGCATTCCCAAAGAAACTGAAAGTAGAGCTTTGAATAGATATTTGCATGCCAATATTTATTTCAGTATTTTTCACAATAGCAAACCAAGTGTCTATCAGCAGATGAATGGGTAAACAAAATGTGGTATATACATGCAATGGAGTATTATTCAGCTATAAAAAGGAATGTAGTTTTGATATATCCTACAGCGTGAGTGAGCCTTGTACACATATGCCAAGTATAAGCCAGACACAGAAGGACAGATATTATGATTCTCCTTATATGAGATACCTAAAACAGTTAAATCACAGAGAAAGTAGAGGTTAACCCCATGCTACTTCTCCACAAATATATGGCTGAGGGGGGAGGATAAGAAGTTGTTGTTTATGGTTACAGAGTCTCTGTTTGGGATCATGAAAAGTTTTGGAAAAAGATAGTTGTGGTGGTTGTACATCATTGTGAATATAATTAATGCCACTGAATTGTACATTAAAATTGGTTAAGATGGTGAATTTTATGTTATATAAAGTTTAGAAAATTAATAATATATTCCAAACCATTAAGTATATGCTCTAAATTAATAAATTATATTTGTGAATTATATCTCAAAGCTGTAAAAAAGTACAATGCAAGAAAAAAAATCCAAATCTACATACTGAGTGGACCCATCATGAATTTGGGAAAATTGACCTGAGATGTCTACTCTGAGATATCCTAGTAAAACTACTAAATTTTAAAATGAAAGAAATATTCTCATGACTTCAAGGGAAAAAGACCACATCATTTACAAAGGAAAGAAATTCGGGTTGGCATCAGACATTTTGACAGCAACATACAAAGCAAGACAAAAGCGGCATTTTCAAGAAAACTCAAGATAGTGTGAGAAAAGCTCCCCAGTTTGACAACAGAGTTGGGTCTTGGTGTATGATACAGCCACATAAGTGCTAGGAAGTTATCTTGGACCAGGGGACCAGAATGCACAAAGGTTGGAAGCAGAAGAGTCCATGAAACTTCCAGGACTTGCAAATAGTTCAGTATGTCTGGAGTCCCTGTGAAGCAGAGAGACTCCTAAGGCCTTAGATTTCATCAAGCAGTTCATTTATTCATTCCTTAACTTTACTGGTGTTTCTTGAGTATTCATATTAAGTGCCCAGGAGCGCCCGACCAGCTATGTGTTACAGAGAGAGTTGTTCATGAGATTTGTATGAAAAGGTGAGGGAGAGGTGAAGGAGCCTAGCAGAAGGTGTACACAGTTTTTTATGTATTTGTGGAAAAGTAGCATGGGGTTTACTTGAGTAATTCTTCAGTTACTCTAAATATCCTCTTGTGATGGAAAGGTTGATATACAGATTTTCATTCAACGTAGCATTGAAAAAGTACAGGTGGACAGTTAATGCATTTAAGAGGCAGAGGAGCCTAGCCAGTGTACCCACTGGATAATCATCACATAAGCATAGAGGGATGGCTGAGACCAGGAACTGATCAGATGGACACAAGTGCGAACACAAGAGAAATGAAAATCACTGTTATTAAGCGTGTATGTTGTGCCTCGCACTGGTCATGCCATTGCAGATAAGAACTGTCTTCTGCTTTTAAGTTGCCCACAAATTCATAAACTTCTGATGACAGAATGTAAATGAGGTAGGCAGCAAGGTGTGGTGAGAAGATCTGAATTCTTAGGCACTGCTGAGTGGGCATCCCAAGACTTACTGCATTTCTTCATTTGAGTCTAGAATTGTTTGAATTAAGTGTATTTTCTTGTTCTTCTTCATGTTAAGATCCTTTAGTTGTAAGTAACAGAAATGAACTTTAATAACTTGATCAAAAAAGGCAGGATTACTAAAAAAAGTTACCAGATTATCTCATGGACCAAACATAAGGAAAGGGATGTAGCTGGGTCACTGGGAGGCTCTGGAAAACCAACAAGCACTCAGGTGGCTCAGTACCATGTTACTTGAGCCGTTTCACATCAGTTTTGGGCAACTGTTTTCAAAGCAATTACTATCCAGTGTCTCATTGAGCCTTAAAAAAAGGTAAAGAAACAGACACCATTTTCTTTACGTAAAAGGTGAGGAAATAATCTCAGGAAGATGAAGTGATTTGTCCAAGATCATATCCCAAGTTTAGTGGTTAAGTCTGGAATTTAGAGCAGTCCTTCTGATTCTTGAATCTGTTTTGTCCCCATTAGTCGTCTTCAAAACCTTTTTCTCACGAGCATGCAAAAATTTCCCCTTCCTTATAATTCCCTCACCTTATTAATTTTTCTTTTCTCATTCATTGTGGTTTTGGAATTAAAGGAGTCACCCATGTGTCCTTAATAATTGACTTATCTGAGACATCTCCTAAAACCGTCTAACTTACATCCTCTACTCTGAACATAAAGGGGCCATTAGGAAAGGGGATAATTAAAGAGATAAGTAGGCGATCTCAGACATCTCAGTGATTTTCTTATTATCATCCATGAAATGCCTTATCAGAAATGGGCCATGATAGTTTAAATGATCCGTTGGAGTTTAAAAAGGAGTTTGAAACTTCATCAGACACTTTCTGAACTTGGAGTTGTAACCTCATTGTTTTCCAAACTCCATTTTTCCCTCCACAATGAACAATAACTTTTTGATTAAACAGCTGGCAGTGACTATTGAATGCCTCACATTTAATAACAAAAGCCCTCCTTCAGAAGAGGAAATTTTATCTAAATTGCTTTGCTCTTCTTCCCTGATTGTGAACTTCTAAAATCTGACAGGACTGATAGCAGGAAAAAAGAAAAATTTCTTTCAAGAAAGGGGTGATTACTCTGTGAAAGAAAGAGCCCCAAACTAAATGAATAATTCAGTGTACTTGCTCAAAGCAGAAGTTGAGGCATACAAGTTGTCCTTTCAGTAAACATTATTAAAAAACAATCAAGTTCGTATTGACACATTTATATTGGGACGGCTATAGACAGCATCCTAGAGAGAGAAAAGGCATGAACGTTCCACTCACTAGTCAAGGGCCTTGCTCGCTGGTTTTCTTCTTAAAGGGAGTAGCTACCATTATTTAGCTAGTGCTGTGTGCCAAGCGCTGTGCTGAGTCCTTCATGTATGAATTAACTAGTACCCCAACTTCAACACTCCCTCCCCTCCTGCTGGGATCTCCCAGCAGGACCAAAAGGGAGAGGGGACCTGTGAGTCCACTTTGGCACAGAGCAAGGCAAAGAGTGTATCTGGAGAAGGTAAATGGAGACATTCAGCATACTTTAGCATTTGCCACTATTTGAAATTGAATAATTAACAAATAACTATAATTTATTTGCACTATAATGGCTCCAGGAGGCCAAGGATATAATAGTATTTTCATCAAGTAAATTTACATGTGGCTGCCTGTATATTGTCTGTCTGTTCAAGTACCCCTCCATTCATCATCCACACAACTATTATTGAGCCATGATTGGGAGAACTTTTACTTTTTCACATGCACCACAAAAAGGTGGCATGCTAAAGGACTTTTTCTTTGTACTGCTCTCCTGTTTGCCTTTTATTTAAATAGAAAAACACCTAGAAACGGCCCCACAGGGGGTATTGTCCCCCTGTGCCGCTTGCTCTGCCTTGGAGGTGCTCTAAGCAGAGTTCCAGCTGCTCCATCATAGGCTAGTGTGGCTGTAGAAGAGTAGCTGGTGCAGGAGCTCCTAGTCAAGCCTGACTTGGCTGCTTGAGGACAGACTTTGCCAAATAAAGCCTTCGTCAGAGATTCTTTTTTGCAGTGGGGCCAGGCTGGCACCTGTTACATCAGAGTTTATGAGGGGCCTAGAATTCTGTATTTTTGAAAAACTTACGAGGCTCCCATAATATCTAGCCAGGTTTGGCAACAGACATTATTGGTGCTTTCCAAGGTCCTGAAAAAGTAAAAAAGTCAATGAATATAGATCGCTGCTTGAATCTTGGGAATACCTATGTTGTGGGGGGTAGTAAGTGGTCTGTGGTTGTATCAGGACTTGATGGAGAGAGAGAAATATTTGCCTTATCCCTTATCATAGCTGCTGGCCCCTGATATATTTCACATGGATTGTTTAAAAATGGTCAGTCTCAGGCCTTTGGTGAGACATCCATTTGCTCTGGGAAGCTTCAGAACATTTCGTGAGGATTTCACATACGGTCTCTGTATGACAGATGGCTTTTGGTTGTTTATATATTAACATAGCAAGTAGCAGATGGAGGTTGAATCAGAGACCTTCAATGTCCTTTCTGACCCTGACAGTCCTGGTTACTACTGTGTGCTTAAATGAGCGGCAGGCTTTTGATTTATCACAAAATTGGGACATTCATCTAGATGAATAATAAAATGAGGTTACACTAAATTATCACTCACTAATGAATACCAGCAAATATTTTGGAGGCAGCTAGTCTGGGGTATAATTGAACATTCTGTGCAGCACATTTTGTCTGAATTCTCGGAAAAAATGGGACTAATGACTATGGATTCATGTGCCGTCAGTGGCAACACCAAGGGAGTGATTTAGGAGGCTCTTAACTCTCCTCTCTTTCCTATCAGATTGCTGCCCCTAAGCTCCTCTTTTATAGAAATTGTAAAGCTGACAGTGGGTACTCTTCTAACCAATTGAGTCAAGTGGCTTAGATCAGGTTTCTGTTTTTTTTTTTTCTGAAAATACTTCAAGTTAAAATATCTTTTAGATTGTTCTGTGAGGGTAGAAACATTACCCAATAACCTAATAACATTAATAATGTACATTAGAAAAGCATTTATTAGAATTTACAATGTGCTTTTATTGAGATTATCTGTTTTATATTCGTCAAAAACCTGTCTAATAGGTATTGTTAAGTTTATGAGTGAAGAAACTGTAAGGGCCTGGAGAGATTCAGTAACTTGCCCAAAGTCACAAAGCTTGATGTAAATGGATGTTGTCTGACTTCAGTCCAGTGATCTTTCTGTACCTCACACTGTTTATGTAACCAACTGGTGGAATATCTGACTTTTTAAGGGCAGAATCAATAGAGGATTATAAGGCAACGTGGCATAGCACAAATTTATGTCTGGATTTGAATTTAGGCTTTGCATTTATTGAATGGTATTAGGCAAGTCATTTTAACTTCTGTGAACGTCTGTCAATTGAGTATAGCAATGTCTGCCTTTTAGGGTTATTTCAAGGATTATGAAGTCTTTAAAATTCTGGCCTGAAGTAGATAATCAGGGGCAGCTCTTACAACTTTTGAGGCCGTGCCTGTCTGAGTTTGAGGATAACTGTCCTTGCCAAGTGGTCTTCTATCACCTGCTGGGTATCCTTCAGAGACTGTAGTTCATTCACTGCCTCCTGTTGTTGTCTGACTACTAGAAAGTTCTTATCTTGAGCTGAAAATACCTCCGTGTAGCTTACACTTGTTGGTATACCTTTTACCTCTTTTAGCTACACTGAACAAGTCAAATCCCTCTTCTACATGCCAGTCCTCCAGATATTTGAAGACTTTATCATACCATCCTTTAATCGTCTTCAAATTTAATATCTTCTGTTCTTTCAACCATTCATCACTTGATTTGGCTCGCAGGGCCCTCACAGTCTTACTTGGTTCTTTCAAAAGTGTGTCTGTTTATCATCTGAGAAGTTCCTGCAACTCAATGTGATTATCTCTAAGCAGACTGACTCAGATTAGAACGAGATAATTACCTTCTCCTGGTACAGTTTAAGATTACAGCATCCTTTCTGACAGCCTTATCTTAGCTCACTATTGACCAGAACAGCAAAGTGGTCTTTTTCAATATGCATTTCTGTTAAACCTTAGATCTCACATTCTGTCTTTGAGAAGCACAGTCCCTGAGCATGGGATTTTTCATTTTTTTGTTGTTGTTGTTGATAAGTTTCATCTTACTTAATTTGGCCCTAATTTTGGCCTGTTAATGTCTCTCTTAATCCTGATGGTATTATCTTAAAATCTGTTAGGTTTGAAACAGTTATACCAACTTCCTATTTTCCTGCAGATTCCATAAGCACATCTGCCACTACACTGCCAAATCATAAGTAACAACGCTAAATAGGACAGACATATATGAGCTAATTGTTGGACCTGATCCACCATCAGCATGATCTTGGAATAGACAGATTAAGGGTTGGTAACAAGTAGTGGGAGAGAGAGATTTTGGGGCATAAAACACGACTAAGCAAGGAAAGTACCCTTGACATAGAGATCCAGATGAGGAGAGAGAATGAGACAGTAAAATTTAATTGCTAGGCAAGAAAAAGATGCAGTTGGCAAGTGTTTTTTAAGGTCACATGAGGACTTGATCATCCCTGGAAGACCTCCCCTTTCTTTGGATGGTGCTCACACCCTTCTCTGGCAGAGTTTCTCCAGCATCTTTGCTAATCTCATTTGAACACTGCTGCTTTCTCTTTTACCACAATAAAGGCACCTCCCTCCAGATTTCAACTTCGCCTTCTCTTTTTAGTTCACTTTTATGTTTATTCTGCAGTCAGTGGCTAAGGAATGGTTTGGAAACCTGAGCCCTGCTAACACCATCTTTCCTGAGCTCTGCATGGATTTAGCTTAGAAGTCAGTTCTTACATGTTGGGGCCATACTGTATTCACCCCTATAATCCATCTGCCTGATTACAGTCTGTTTCCTCTGTCACAATGCCAGGGGTGTCATTTTTGTCTTGTCATTTTTTGAGTGTCATTGGTTTTGTTAAGCAGACTGGTAGGAGGAGCTGCAGAGCTCCCCTTTGGGGTGTTCCTTTCATGCCTTTCTGGCACAAGCCCTGTGTGATGTGTCTTCTATGTTAGCAAATAATTAACAACAGCCAGGAAGCCTGACATGGAAATTCAACAACTTGCTCACATCAGTGTACACGGTTGGCAAACACTCCTGTCACAGTGCTTTGAGGAACTATTTTGTAGATTTTATTTCCATGACGTATGGAATGAATACTGAACAATTATCAGGGCCAAGAATAATGCCAGTGACACCATAGATGTCATCTAATTTTTCTAGAGGAGATCAAGAACTTTGGTTATTTACCCTATGAGGCTGAGAGGGGGAGATCGCATTATGTCTCTTTTAGCATAAGACCAAGAGAGGGACTTGCATCCTGTGCATGGCCACCCACCACCGTGTTAGTGAGGGGAGATAGGGTAGGGATTGCCTTGTGTTCTATGACCGGGAACTTTCTCCAAGGAACACCTTGATACCCACTGGCGCCAGCTAGAAGGCAGTGGGGTGAGGCGCTCTCTAGCCAAGGAAGGTCACGATAACTTTCCTCTCCAGGGAGAACATGAATACTTTTCTTCAATTCTAGGCAAAGCCCAAGATAAACCTCTTCATTTAGCATCTCATTTGGGCTTCATATTGTCTCATTGAACAGCGGCATAATACATGTCGATTCACAAGGTTTACACTGGAAATTCATTCTTCTGTATAATTGGGAAAGGTACCGCGGAGTCCCTTCAGGGGCCTTTCTTCATCCGGGTAAATAAAAATCCAATATTCTCTCATAAGTAGTGTTGTTGAACCACTGCATTGCTTTGTGTTGAGCTCTGAGGGCTTTATCTGTTAACAGAAAATCGAGTTCATCATAGAATATTGACTGGCCTCTTAAGCAGATGGGATGCTTGCTAGGGAGGGCGTTCTTAACCAAAGTCATGAATAAAGAGAAGTTGGACCTTGTGAAGGAAATTCCTAATGTGAGCCCTTGACGCGGTGACTGACTTTCACAAGGAGCGAGACATCTACGCTTTGCATTCTTCATTCCTCTCAAGCAGTTTTTGTTTGACTAAACATTTAATTTTGCACGGTGTTGTATTAGAAATGAGTTACTTACACTTGAAAATACCAATAGGTACTAACAGAATGCAAAATTCCCGTATTTCTCCTAATACATCTTAATAGGCAGCACCTTGTTTGAATGTGAGGCCTAGAAACATGACTAAGTGGGAATGGGGCTTTTTTTTTTTTTTTTTTTTTTTTTTTTTTTGCCAAAAGAAAGGGTAGATTTTTAGATGGTTGTAGAGTAAGTGCCTTATTTCTGTCAGATAGCCTATGGGAATGTGATACATTCGGGCTGATAATAATGCAGTCGACTTAAGCAGTAAATTGTGCACTTATCAAAAGGACTATGCATGATCTAATTAATGTTCATGTTGCTGTTTCTCTAGCTCTTTCTGACATCCATCTATCTGGCTTTCCTGTGAGTGAGTTGTCTGCCTGGCAGACTCAGACTTGCTATTCCTATCTAGGAACAGTGAGAGGGATTCTTCTTGCTCTTTTTTGGGGGGGGAGGAGTCCTTGTACACATCTCCTGAGCTGGGGATGGTGAAGGAAGGCACTGGAAGACGACTAGTACATTTCACTTGCTTTTCACTGGCTACATTTTCCTCAGGATTATCTGCATGGAGTCTCAAGTTCAGCTGCCTGGTTTCTCAGTCTGGATTACTCAGTTTTGGGACTTGGTCATTGGAAAGTCTTTGCCATGGTACTTGAGGGCTTGTATAACTGTCTGTCTGTAGCTCTTGCATTCTGAAGATGGTATCAAGGAACTTGCATTCCTTCCTTCATTCATTGAATATACAGAGTGGGCACCGACTCTGACTAGGCTGTCTTCCAGATGCTAAAGACACTGACATGAAAAAGATAGACAGGCCCCTGATTTCAAGATGCTTCCTTCTGGTAGGAGGAGATAGTCAATCAGCAAAGAGACAAGATAATTTTGGAGGGTTATTTGCTTTGATGAGGGCTAAGCAAGCTGAGTGGTGAGAGGTCAGAAGCTGCTTTATACAGGAAGACCGGGGCGGGTCTTAGTGAAGGAGGCAGCTGAGCAGCTGCAGCGACACTGTGGTGCGGACCTTGTTTCCTCCACACTCAGCAGGCCATCGGTGGTTGTGTGGCAGTCAGGAAGTGCAGGCGCAACTTGAGGGTGAAGGTATTGGACCCACGGGGCCAAGGAAAGGCCAGTTTCTCCTTCCTGAGCAGGGAGGTCTGGGAAAGCAGGTTCAGCCAGGACCAGAATCCTAGACTCCAGTGGGTAGTGGGAGGGTGGAGGGTCGTAAGTGGAAGTATGTATGTTCAAATGGGTCCTCCAAGTGGGGAAGGTCTCAGAGATCAGTGAAGAAGTGACATACAGGGCAGTCAGAATATACGGAAAATAACACAGATAAAGGATAAAGAGGGAAGTCTGAAATAAGAACTTAGAGGGCCTTGGCTGACTGCTGACATTTCAATTCTCCCAGAAACCTTTGCTGTGGATTGGCTACATCCACTTAGGGTCCTAAATGGACTAGGAAGGTACCTAGTGCCAGCCTGGGTGAAAGTGTCAGGAGTAGTGTCTTGCATTCTACTCACATAAAATTTTTTCTTGTTGTTCTTGGTTTGGCAATTGTGTCCAAATACACAGTCTAGGAAATTATAAAATATTTCTTCTAATGCTTCCTTTTTCCTGAGACCTTCCCTTATCTTCTGTGACTTTATGATGAACTGTCAACAAAAGTCAAACTTTCCTAAATGTCAAAGAAGTACATGTTTTGAAAAGATATAAAAGATACTAAATAAGATGTTTGCTTAGAATTTTGAGTAATTTACATAGAAAAGTTTGTGATTTGTGTCTGAAAAGAACTGAAAGAAGCTAATGAATGACATTTAAAATTAACATAATAAAATACTGGGTCCTTAGGGTGTCATAGGAAATGTACTTTGTCCAAAAGTTGTGTTTTGAATCCAAAGTTTAGTATCTAAATAGGTTGTCAGTTTGCACTATGGCTAATCAGGATAAACAGCAACAGAAGTTAATGCTGTTGGTTTCTTTGTTTCCTGTTCCATATTCACTTGTTCTAGCTTTTAAATTTGTAGAAGGCGGAAAGAATCTTAGAATTTAAACATTTTCAGAGTGATGAGAACTTGTGACAAAATAGACACCAAGTTCTTACATTGTAGCATTGAAATCACCCACTCTTAAATAGACTCCATGTGACAGTGACATCATTCCCTTAAACTGTATCCCAGAGCACAAGCCAGGCACCTAGAATACTAAAAATCTCATCTCAATGGAGTCATTTGATGGGAGGCACAGCCAGTGGGCTGGAATGGGTCATGTGACCCACGTAGCGCAGCACTCTCAGGCACCTGTGAATTTTACAGAATGGCAGCACCTACTATGTGCCAATGGCATTAAAGGCATTTCATTTAAGCCTCACTGCAACCCATACTGTTGGCAGTGATAACCTTTTTTTTTTTTTAAATGAGAGAGCTGAGGTACAGAGAAATGACTTGATTGAGGTCCCACAGCTAGTAGAATACAGAGCTGGAACAGGAACCTAAGTCTATTTTATCCCCAGTTCACATGTCTCTGCTACAACAGATGATTTCTGATACCTCTGGGCTTTGTGGGAATGAAAATGCAACAGTGGCCTTTCTGTTTTTCAGTAGGGTGTATTTGTTAGAGTAAATGATACCAGCCGCAGCTGCAGAAAATCTCACCCATTTCAGCTGGATTGACACAGAACTTTATTTCATCTTCTGTAGCATCTGGTTGGATGTGTCTACTGGCAGGTGGCCTCCCACATCATCATTTAGGGATCGGGGAATCCTCCCTCTTGTGGCTCTGCCCGCCTCTTAGCCCTCAGAGCCTTCTCTAGACAGCTGAAAAAGAGAAAGTGAAGGACAGAATGTGAAAGATGCTTGAGGGAGATTTGTTGGGGGGGTAGGTCAGGCTTAGTAGTGGTGCACATCCCATGACCACACCCAGCTGTGAGGGATGCTGGAAACAGTGTAGCTACGAAGCAGTGCAGCAGGAGGAAGACAAAAGGGTTCCTAGGAGGGCTTAACCAGTCTTGATCAGGTGCTTTTGCACATGAACTTAGTGTTCTTCATTCCTTCCTGATGAGTAAGTCAAGTTAGGGATTTTAATTTTATTTGAGTGAGGAGCACAGAGTTTGGGGGGGGGGTCTGGGTTCAAATCCAAGCTCTGCCATTCACCAGCTGCCTCGCCTTGGACAGACTGTTTAACTTTGCTGAGCCCAGAACACCTGTCTGATGGTGGTGTTGGGAGGATTAAGTGAGTTAGTGTGTGGAAAGCCCTGAGGACAAATGCTTGGCACACAGCCAGCGCTGTGTAAGTGCTGGCTGTTGTGGCTGCGTGTCAGCTCCACTTGGCGCTTCATTCCCAATGCAGCTGTAGCGTCCCCTTCTTTGGGAAATCTTCTCTGACTCTGTTTCCTCATTCTCTGCCTCCACAGATGGTACACTTACTGCACTGAATTAAAAGGTGTGTTCGTGCCTGATATCTGTCTGGCTCAGGCATTTGACCTGAGGGCAAGAACTTGGTCATGTTAATTTTGTCTGTGTATCCCCATGGCCAGCACAGTGTCACACACATTGGAGACAGTCAGATATCTGTTGAGGGGATGGAAACCTCATTAGCCAGAATATCAGAATGTCAGAATATAGAATTTGATTTCCTTACCACTCTGGAAACCAAGGAGTTCACTGTATTAGCTTTTGGCTTTGCATTTCAGTAGACTTGGGTGATACTAGATTTAAGTGACAGACCACTGTGCCCTACTGGCCTATTGCACAAGGCATTCCACCCAAACTGTACCCCAGGGGTCAGCCGTCCTTTAACCAAGATTCTGATTATGTTTGTCTGACATACAGATGGCATAACTCCCCCTTTACAGGGGCACACGTAGGGATGTGATCACCCCATTTCTTATTCTATGATATGTTATCAGCATTAATCTGTGCAGTCCTTCCATCCATCCTTCCTTCCTCTGTCTTTTTCTCCCTTTCTTTTTCTTTCTCTTTCTCTCTCCCCCTTTTCCTCCTCTGCCCCTCCCTCACTCTCTCCCTCCCTCCCTTCCCTCCTTTCACTTTTTCCCCTTTACCATCCTCGTATCCTTAGGAAGACACTATCATATACCTCATTATGAATCTTTTAAGTTTTTGTGTATCCTTGGCTAATAGGTAAATTGTTTTGCATGTATGTATTTTTAATTTATAAACATTATAGACTTATATAGCTTTTTTATTCTATTTTTAAAACTTTAGTTTAAAATAATTTTAATCTTGCAGAAAGATTTCAAGAATGGTCCAGAAACAACCATAAACCCTTGTTCAGATTCTGCTTTCTCTTTCTCTCTCAAAATGATGTGTGTATTTACATCTGCATGTTCTTACATTGTGTATATACATATTGTTATTCTGCACCCTTTGAGGGTAGTCTGCAGACATCATGACCTTCTACCCCTAAATACTTCAGTACGTATTTCTGAAGAACAAGATGTACACTTCCTTAAACTTATACCTCCCAAGTCTCAAAATCAGGAAATTGAACATCAGTACAGTACTATTATGTAATCTGTGGCTCCTGTTCAAATTTGACCAGGTTTTCTACTCATGTCCTTTGTGGGATTTTCTTTTTCTTGCCCCAAGATCCAATCCAGGATCCTGTCTCATACTTAGTTTTTATGTCCCTTTGGTCCCTTTTAGTCTGCCACCTCTCCTCAGCCTGCCTTTATTTTTCATGACATTGACATTTGAAAGAGCACAGGCAGTTACTCTGAGGCATGTGCCTCAAGCTGGGTTTGCCTGGTAATTCCATGATTAGACTTCCAAGGTGTGGGGTTTTATGTCTATTTTGTAATACTCTGTTTTTAAGCTTCCATTTTGCTAGGCTTGTATCCAGTTTGTTGATCGTACCTGCTGTGTGGGGCGCTAGGAAGGCGGCAGCTGCAGGCTTTCCTTGGCATGGGGAGCGGCTCCTGACCCAGAATGCAGGACTGCGGAAGTCAGCACGTCCCTTGGATGCAGGCGTCCTGGGTCGCTGCCCTCCTTTAGCTGATAGTGGCCTCAGCTGTTTGCTTCCTCAACTGTTTCTAAGGCCCAGGGAACCACTATGATTTTGGAAGAGAAGGAAGGTTTGGAATTTGATCTTTCTGATGGTTCCTCCCTTCATGCACTTAATCAACATTGGATAAAGGCCACCTTTGCTCACTGGAGCTCACCTCCTAGCACATTGAAAACCACAAAGAAAGTATTTAAATGGAAAGCTTCTCACTGTGACAGATGCAAATGTTTTAAAATGAAGGTTAAGATAAAAAGTTTGAAAATATTTACAATTTCTTCGTGAAACAACCTCGCAGAAAATTACACTTCTGCCTCTTCATCTAAATACAGCGGTTTCTGTTTCTTCCTGGCCTCCTCTGAAATTCACCAACGTTGAACATAATTTTTGCATCGTTATCTCCATAATGCATAAATAATTTTGCATTCCACATTCCTCTGGTGAGAATTATGTTGTATACACTTTCCCACATTTCATAACCTGCATATTTATCACTCTTAACGACGGCTGTAAATTCCATCAGGCTGATCTGCTATAATGTATGCATTTCTCTTCTGTTGTAAAGTTGGCTGGTTTCTAGTTTTTCACTAACATTAGGGGAAAAAAACCTTTTTTTTTTAGGAAGTATGCAGTGTCTTCTGGTGTTTCATCTAAAATTGTTCCTTCTAACATATAAAAGTTCATTCTTGTGCAGAAAACACAGCCTGTCTTTTTCAGAGAAACTTATTTTTCCTTGCATATGTTTTGAGCATCCATTTATAAGGGAAAGATAATTAGTAGAGAAGGACCCGATACATTTAGTGCTTTGTCAGTTGCAGACCTTGCATGTATTGTTAGGAGACAGCATATGTCTGGTGGGGGTTAGGAGAGTAATGGACGAGGCAGCTAAGATGTAAGGCTGCAGCGTGACAGCTCCCAGCTGCAACAGCCTTGCAATCATTCACTCGCCTTGACACAACTGGACAATCCTTCAGTTCTTCCGCACTTTCCTACAGAGAGCCACTGGAGAATACATCACCCTCTGGCAGGAGGCAGTTAGCTCCATCCCAGCCGGGGGAACTGATTAGCTGTTAGACCTCTGGACCTGTCTGGCAATGATTCTTCCCGAAGTTGCTCTGAGTAAGGACTGAGGGATGAAAGGAATGGACAGCGCCAGCACGAGGAATGGAAGTTCACCAGTGGTCCCTGTGTCACACCCCACTCAGAATCTCCTGAGCATCTTGAGGAGACAAGTTCAATTCTTAGGCAAGCTCTTCCTTCGCCTTCTCAGTACTCAGGTGCTGGAAGGTACTTGCCAGGGGTGAGGTGGAGGCCTCTGATCAGCTGGTGGTTGCAGGGACTTTTTCTAAAGAGAGCACAAATTTCAAGATTTGTGATTGGCTAACATGGGGCTTGGGAGGGCAGAAAAACAGAGATAATTCAGTTGTTCATCAGGTTCTGTAAGTGCTTTCAGAGATTCTGGGACTGTGGCCTCCTCTGTATTAGTTGTATGTCTTTGTATGTCATATGATGATTTTCTTCACATGCGGATTTTTTTCTTTTACTCTATGAAGGTGCAACTTCATACATCTGGTTTATTGGTCTGTCTACTGTTGCTTCATATGGAGCTTGGAGCATAAAAAACATGCAATAAATATTTGTTGACTGAATGATGATTTCAGTTACTTGACTTTGTAGACTAAGCAAACTATCATGTCGGTAGCTGCTGCTCCCTCGTTGAGAGAGGTATAGCAGGTTATTGTAAGAATGAGGAGTGGCAACTGAATAAAAACCAGTCAGGGCACAGTAGAGCACAAAGGAGGGTGCATGGGCTTTGCAGCCAGACGGATGGGGATTCTCACCCCAGCCTGACTGCTCCCTGTCTTGACTTGGTTGACTGGTTTAGAGTCTTGGAACCTCTACAGGTTTCTCGCCTGTAATGTGGACAAAATACTTAGACTCTGTATGAAGTTGACTGCTCACAGTAGACACTCAGAAATGTTACTCTTCCTCCTTCCTCTGCCAAAAGGGCAAAGAGAGAGAGCTGGGAGGGGCCCAGATAATGTGTCCAAGTGCTGTCAGGAAACAGATCTCCACGTTCATGTTACCTGTCATCTGAAAGGTGCCACTTGCTGCCTTTATCTCTCCGTACCAGCAGCTAACGCCATGAGGACTTCAGATAATGTGTTTGTACCTTTTGGTTCTGCTCTGAGCCTCTTTATTAATAACTGTGTTCTTTGTCCCTACAGGATTTATGAACGTGTGATAGACCCTCCTGAGACTAACCTTCCCCCAGGAAGCAGTTTATGGCTTGGTCAGCGCAACCAAAAGCATGGTTTATTCAAAGTAAGCAATACTTTCTACTTTCATCACATGCTTTTCTGTGTGCCTGATGTGAATTTAATCATGTAATTGTCACAGCAGTTCTATGAAGTAGGTGTTTAGAGACTTGGTGGAGAGGTAAGTGACATGCCCAAGGTCTCATGGTTCACTTTACTGCCACGTATAGATGATACAGGATGTGAATAATCCTCAGAGGGTTTCTTATTGCCCTAGTTCTGGGGGATTTAAGATACAGTTTGGTTTTCATTCTCAGAACCTATGTTAATTCAATTTTGGATATACAATAAGAAATGAATCTCAACTTCTATGAGCTTTGGTTTTGCTGTCTATAAAGAGGGTAATACAAGAACTGCATTATTGTACTTCATAGGAATAGGATTCAGTGATAAAGTGAATTGAGGAAGTTAAACACATGAAATTGTAAGATAGTCTTGCTCTTCAATAGGAGGGCAGACTTGCTTCTGGCAGTGTGGTAGACTAGATACTTAAAAATATCCTACTGCTTCAAATGCCTCTGCATGTGGGATAAAATAGAACAAAAATCTTTTAAGATTAATCATTGCATTTAGAAGAAGGGAGATGTTTAGAGGCCATATATATGGAGGAAAGCAAAAACCAGAGGGATGTCTCCCAGTACCAGGAAGTTAGAGATTCAAGTAGGTAGATTAAAAGAAAGAAAAGGAATACACTTATCTATTCCAACTTCACTGATAATCATTGACATGTAACATTATGTTTAAAGTGTACAACAGTTTGATTTGATACACTTAATATATTGCAAAATATTTCCACCATAATGTTAGCTAACACTTCCGTCACATCACACAATTATCATTTCTTTTTTGTGGTGAGAACAGTTAAGATCTACTCTCTTAGCAACTTTCAAGTATACAATACAGTATTATTAGCTATTACCATGCTGTACGTTAGATTCCCAGAGCTTATTTGTATTATAACTGGAACTTGGAACCCTTTGATTAACATCTTCCCATTTCCCCTATCCCCTCTAAACCCTGGCAACCATCATTCTACTCTGTTTCTAGGTGTCAGGTTTTTAGACTCCACATGTAAGTGATATTATATACCTGATTTGTCTTTCTCTATCTGACTTATTTCACTTTGCATAATGCCCTAAGGATCCATCCATGCTATTGCAAATGGCAGAATTTCCTTCTCTCTCAAGGTTGAGTAATTTCCACTGTGTGCATGTGCACACATATCTTTTTTAATTCAGTCATCTCTTGACAAGTATTTAGGTTATTTCCATATCTTGGTCATTATGAGTAATGTTACAGTGAATACAGGGGTACAGATGTCTCTTTTGAGGTAGTGATTTCATTTCCTTTGGAACTTGTTGGGGAACCTCTGTGTTGCTTTCCATTGTGGCTGTGGAAATTTATGTTTCCACCAACAGTGCACAAGGATTCCTTTTTCTCTACATTATCTCCAACACTTGTTATCTCTTGTCTTTTTGGTGATTGGCATTTTAACAGGTATGATATGTTATCTCATAATGGTTTTAACTTGCATTTCCTGATGCTTAGTGACGTTGAGCACATTTTCATATACCTATTGGTCATTTGCATGTCTTTGGGAAAATGTCTATTCAGTTCCCTTGCCCATTTTTAAATTGGACTTTTTCTTGCTGTTACATTGTGTGAGTTCTTTGTATATTTGGGATATTAACCGCTTGTCAGATAAGTGATTTGCAAATGTTAGTTGACCATATATGCAAGGTTTTATTTGGGGGCTCTTGATTCTGTTCCATTGGTCTATGTGTCTGTTTTTCTGCCACTATCATACTATTTTGGTCACTGTAGCTTTGTAGTATAGTTTGAAACCAGGAAATGTGATGCCTCCAGCTTTGTTTTTCTTTCTCAGGATTACTTTGGCTATTTGGGGTCTTTTGTGATTCTATGTAGATTTTAGGATTTTTTTTCTATAGTTTTGAAAAATGCCACTTTAATTTTGACAGGGATTAC
The DNA here is from genome assembly GCF_048564905.1 of Vicugna pacos. Taxonomy (NCBI): domain Eukaryota; kingdom Metazoa; phylum Chordata; class Mammalia; order Artiodactyla; family Camelidae; genus Vicugna; species Vicugna pacos. The sequence continues at coordinate 41,791,386 of NC_132996.1, forward strand.
GTTGAATCTACAGATGGCTTTGGGTATTGTTGACATTTTAACAGTGTTCTTCTGATCCATAAACATGGGATATCTTTCCATTTGTTTGTGTCTTCAATTTTTTAATCAAAGTCTTAGTTTTCAGTGTACAGCTATTTCTTCTACTTGGTTAAATTGGTTCCTAAATACTTAATTATTTTTGATGCTATTAATGGGATTGGTTTCTTTCTCAGGTGGTTTGTTATTAGTGTATGGAAATGCAGCTGATATTTTATTTTGATTATGTACTGACTTCACTGATTCATTATACAAATTTCTGGTGAAGTCTTTAGGATTTTCTGTGTATAAGATCATATCATCTTCATGCAAGGACATTTTTACTTCTTCTTTCATGATTGAGATACCTTTTTCTTTTCCTTGCCTGTTTTCTCTATCTAGGACCTTGAGTACTATGTTGAATAGTGTGGTAAGAATGGGCTTCTGTCTTTTTTCCTGACCTTAGGTGAAGAGCAAAGGTGAATGTTAAAAACATTTGCATACAGGTTTTTCTATGAACAAAATTTTTCATTTTTGTTTGGACAGGTATGTCAGAGTGGGATTTCTGGGCTGTGTATTAAGCATATGTTGAACGTCATTAAAAAAAATACCAGTGTATTTTTCAAAGTGGCTGTACTATTTTACAGTCTCACTAGCAGTGTATGAAAGTTCCAGGTAGAGCCTCAAATTTCAACAGTCTTTGCAGAATGAGGGGAATGGCTTAGACCCCATGCAAGACTGGGAGTTGGGATAGAAGTTTCTGAAACAAAGCCTCGGCTCAGAGGACTAACCTTCCAGTGAAAAGTGTAGGCAGATACAGTCTCCTTTTTTTTAAGCAAAGGAAGGCACTTCAGTAACTAGCCTTTCTCTTACTTCGTCTTCAGACTCTCAAGATACATCCCCTCAATAAGACTGTTAAACCCCAGCTCTAACATCATGCAGTTGTGAAATTTGGATTTATATTACTCATGAAGTTCAAAAACTACCTTAATGTGATTCTGGGTTGGGCACCTTAGGCTTCTTGATGAAGAAAATACAAGTTATCTTTGGGAAAATGACTTTTAATGCATGCAGACTCCACAAGATTCCTACAGATGAAGTTCATACAAATAAGAGTTTTCCAGCCATCGTGGGTGAGAACAGAAGAAACAACAGACTTCCCAAATATCCCTCAAAGGGCTGCAGAAACTGGAATTACAAGATAAAGAGTTTTTAAACCTCTCTACTTGAAATGTTTAAAAAGCAAAATAACAAATCAGAAAAAAGGCATGATGACTAGAGACAATAAAAATGATCAGGGAGATCTGAATCAAAAAGTACTTCCAGAAATGAAAAATGTCAATTGAAGTTAAAAAAAAAAAAGCCTCAGTGAATCTGCTAAGCAGTAAGTTAGATACAGGTGGGGAGAGTATTTGTGAAATGGAAAATATTGTCTAATAATTACCTTAATTGTGGTGCAGAGATAGAGGAAACTAGGAAAGGTTGAAATGTAGAGAAGGTGGATATATATGAAAAAATATTTTATATATATGTTTTGCTTATTTGTGTTTAATGTGTGTATATGCATACATACATATCTGAAAATTCCAGAAGACAATAGGAGAAGGTAGTTATGGGCGCTATTAGCAGTATGATGGCTAAGAATTTTAGAAAATTGGTAAGACATCAATTCTCATTCCAGGAAACACAGTGCAATCAATATAAGCTATTGCTGTCTGAAAGGTCACTTAGAAAACTTAGAAGCTTAAACCAGAGCCATTTTATTTAGCTCACAATACTTTGGGTTGATGGGATGATTCTTCTGGTTTGGCCTGGGTGTGCTGGTATCTGCTGGGCTCCGTCATACATCTGTGGTCAGTTGGTTGGTCAGGAGGTGGCTTCTTCACAGCTCTAGTCACAGACTGGTTGTTGACTGACAGACCTCAGTTCTTCCCTGTGTGGAGTCTACTCAGGCTTACTCACATGGCAGCTTTGAGATCCCAAGTGTAAGAAAAGAGGAAACCTCAGAGTACTCATGCATTTCAAGGCTTGGTTTCTTGATCACATTTGCTAATAATTTATTGCCCAAAGCAAATCATACGATCAAATCCAGGAGGACTGTCATTCTGCAGTATGACATTGCAAGGATATGGATGCAAGGGAGGGAAGAGTTTCTGACCATTTTAATAATCTGTTACACAAAATGAAGATGAGTAGAACATATTAGCAGAATATTTGCAGAAGAGCAGAACCTCAAAGACACAGAAGATCTTAAAAGTAGCCAGTGAAAAAAGGCAACTTTTGCAGAAAAGAATAACTTAGACTGAACATCTGGAAATTTGAGCAAGAAAAAATGAGAGAAGGCATAAGAACCAGTATGAATAATAAAAGGACATAACAAAAGACATTGCCAAAATTAAAACAGTAGTAGTTAATCATTTATTAAGAATTTTGTGCCAATAAATATAGAAAACTAGAGAAAAATTAACAGTTTCTATATAAATTACCAAACTGGACTTAGAAAGTGAAAAACCCAGGTAGTCTTAAAATAATTAATGTATCATAAAGAATTGATGATTCACTATCTGTTGTATCAGTTAGCTTTTGACACACAGCAAATCAAGTCAAAGCTTAATGGCTTGAAACAGCAACTGTTTATTGTAGCTCAGAATTTTGTGAGTTGGCCATTTGGGCTGGGGCTTAGCCGAATGGTTCTTGTGTTCTCAGTGGGTTCACTCATGCGTCTTTGGGCAACTGCTAAGTTTCTGGGGGCTGGCTGTGCTAGGACGGCTCATCTCTGCTTGCTGTGATCTATCATTTTCTAACATTCTAGCCCAAGCTTGTTTACATGGTAGCTGATCAGGGTTTCTGGAGCTGGAGCAAAAGTGGGAATGGCCTTTTGAGGCCTCTGCTTGAAACTTGCACGTTGTTTTTGCTGCATTACCTTGGTCAAAGCAAGTTGGAATGCAAGGCCAGATTCAAGGGTGTGGGAAATAGACTCCACCTTTTGATGGGGTATGCCACAAATTCCCATTGCACAGGGTACGGACGCAGTAAACTGTAAAGGAGCTGTGATCGTTTTTGCAGTCTATGATGTCTTTCCACCAAATAACCACTGGGTTCAGACAGTTACACAAGGGAGTTCTATTACATACAAGGAGACAATTCCAATCCTGTATGAAGTCTTCTAGAGAAGAGAATGAATGAGAACACTACCCATCTCATTTATGAGGATAGCACTGCCTTGATTCCTAAACTAGCCAAGAACTGTGTAAGAGAGGAATTGTACAAGCTGATTTACTTTTGAACACAGATTAGAGTGAAAAAAAAAATTAGAGAACTGAATCTAACAGAATGTGAGTGTGTGTGAGAGAGAGAACACCCAGTTGGTTGTTTCAACAATGTAAGTGTGTTTTTATCATCAAAAAATTTATTAATATAATTCAACACATTAAGCAAAGGAGAAAAAATACTATGTTCATCTCAAGAGGCAGAAAAAAGAGCCATAGAAGATTCGATACTGACTTGTGATACAAAATGTGATACAAAATTCTTAGCAAAAGAGGAATAGAATGGACACAACATTGTAAAATGATTATAAATCAATAAAAAATGTTAAAAAAAGAAAAATAAAGCTATAAAAAATTTAAAAAAAGGAATAGAATGAAGTATCATTAAGCTGAGTAAAAAGTACATAAAGAAAACATGAATAAACTTCACACTTATGGTTTAAATATTAAGAGAATTCCTGTTAAAATCAGAAATCATACAGGAATCCTTATTACCATTTGGTAGTTTGTTTTCAACATCATGCTGTAGGTTCTTACCAGCAAAGTAAATTAAATCCTTAAGGATTATGAAAAAGAAATCTAATTATTCACAAATTATATAATTGTCTGCCAAAAATTGGGTCCACTAGTTATTAGAATTACCCAGAGTTCAGAAAGATTGTTGGACACTCTTTTTGTATGAACAAAGTTTTCATTTCATTTGGGTAAACACAAAATCAAAAAATAAAATCAGTTGCTTTGCTGAACAAAAGTAGCAGCAATGGTAATAACAAAAATGCACTTAAATATTATAACTTGTATATAATGGCAAAAGTGTATAAGTAATTAAGAACAAATAAAATCAAATATGTGCATGACAGTTATGAAGCAAATTATAAAATTTTATTTAAAACTATATTAAAAACACCTAAATGGAGAGAGATATACCGTGTTCTTGGAAAAGAAGGCTTAAAGTAGTAAAATCCATTCTTCCCAGATTTAATCTCCAGATATAATGAACTTAGGATAAATTCCCAACAGGAGTATTTTTTTGGATGGAATCTTCAAGCTGATACTAAAATTCTTATGAAAGACCAAAGGCTAAGAATAAGACAATTCTGAAAAAGAAAAAGGGAGGGACTTGCCCTTTCATATGTAAAGGCTTATTATAAAGTTAGAGAAATCTAATAGTGTCATATGGGTGCAAAAATTGTCCCAAGTATCAATAGAACAGAATGGAGAAGCCAGAAAGATACAATTCCATTCTGATGGCAACTTGTAAACCTGGTACAGAATTGAAGTGGCATTCCTGATCAGTGGGGAAAGGATGTATTCATCAACAAAAGGTTAGGAAAATTAGTTATTTAAATATTTAATGTATAAATTGATATAATTTTTGTGTCTAGTGCCAGGAAAACTTTCCACGTATATTTACATATCATATGCAAAAACCAGTACAATAACAATTCACTTAAATACCTAAATGTGAAAACAAAACTTCACAAGTTTTAGAAGACAATATAGGAGCATGTCTTCATGTTCTCAAAGGAGAGGAAATTGTCTTAAGATTAAAAAATACAGAACCATTAAGGGAAATATTGGTGAATTTAACATGTAGAATAAAAAGACCTATACATCAAAGATGATATTGGCAACAAGATCAGTTAGCAGAGGAATAGTATCTATTATAGAAATGCTATAAATCAGTAAAAAAGATTCTCATAACTCAATAAAAATTCAGCAAAAGATACAAAAAGGCAGTTCCCCAAAGTGAAAACATGAATAGCCAATGAATGTATTAAAAGGAATTCCATTTCAGTAATTATCTTGGAAATGCAGATTCAAACCATTATGGGATAGTGCGTCTTACCCACAGCCTGGTAAAAATGAAAAAAAAAAAAAAAAGAAAGAAACTGACAACATTCAGTGTGAGGGAGACCTGAGTACTGGACACGTTCTCATTGTGGTGGAAACTTGGGATGGTAGAACCACTACAGAGAGCAGGTAGGTAGATCTTGTGTGACGTTGAAGATGCGCTACTCTGTGATACAGGAACCCGCTTCTAAGTATAGATGTTGAAGAAACTCTTCTTTCCATGTTTCTCTATTGAAGACATTCACATGCACTGTCACAGGAGCTTTTTTTTTTTTTTTTCGTAATTTCGAAACCTTTGGAAAAAACTATCAATAGGAGGATGTTTAAATTGTGGTAAACACTAAATAATCATATAAATTGAATAAAAATGGATGAATTGCAAACATAATGTTGACTGAAAAAGCAAATAACAGGAGAAAATTGTGATATTGAATCATTTATATGTTTAAAAATGCGGAACAATCTAGCGCATTGCTTATTTATACATTTACATATGTAAAAAGATAAATGCATGGGAATGATAAGCACTAAATTCAGACTAGTTTAACTTTTAAGAGGAAGAAATGGAGATTTTATTAGGTATGGGTACCCAGAAGGCTTCAGCTACAGTGATAATATTTTATTTCTTAAGCTGGGTGTTGCATTCACAGGTGTTTGCTATAGTTTGCTCTCAAACCTTTCATACATCATAAATACTCAAAATAAAGGAGCATGACATAATTTTTCAGGGTGATAATTCCTGTATATGTATGTATACGAGTCTGTGCACGTATCCATATTCATATATATACATAGGATTTTTTCCTGTTCTATGATTTTCCATGTTTCCAAAAATCACTAGAAGCTTGCCCAAGTGTCTCAGTTCCAAACTGACTCATTTGCTGCTTTTTCTCGCTTTGTAGTTTCCTGCCAGTAAAGCTACACTTTTCCTGGGGGCCTTGGGTCAGTAATGAAGGGCAGCAGCTGGTTCCCAGCCCTGGAAAGACATCAAAATCATGCGGGAAGGCTACAAAATTCAAATTCCTGGGCCTGCCTAGACCTACTTACTGAGAATCTGAACTGCATGGTTTTCTCTGAGTTTGATCTGTAGGCCTGAAGGCTCAAGTGTGAGCGCACTGACGTGGGTGACGTGTGTTGATGGGCTAGGTTAGAGCTTCACCTTGGGCGCTATAAAGGTCTCACAAAACACAAGATATGGTTAATAATTAGCTGCTGCTTTAGTCTCTTCTTAGATGAGTTCCTCTCCAACTTCAGAGTGCCTCTGAGTCTCCAGGAGGACTGGTTAGAACGCAGGTAGCTGGAGGTCAGCAAACGGTGAAGTAGGCAGCTGTGAGCTTCTGTCCCTCCACAAAAACATCAAAAAATAGGCATAAACTCTCAGAACCAACTTTGTCAGAATTTTGGAAAACATTCAAGGTTTATAGTGACCAAGTTAATTCTGAACCAAGAAAAAGGCAATACCAGAATAGTAGGAAAGCTATATGGTATTTTTACTTGTCCTCACCCCTCCCGCCAGCTGCAGCTCAGTGACAGTCTTGAAGATGTCAGCCCATGTTTCCAGTGTGGGACAGTGGTTCCTGGTTTTGGAAGGAGCAGAGCAAACCTTATCTACAAATTATTTTATCTGTTTGTTCTGTCTGGGACCACCTGAAAGACTGATGCAAAGTGCTTATCTCTGTTTCACCCAATTTGAAATTCTCCCAGGCCAGGAAAACGATGGACATTGCTTGAAAATATTGCAAAGCTCCCAAACAACCTGGGGCAAAAGATGACAGTTAACATACACACAATAGACACCCAGAGCAAGGAGGAAAAACTGAGGAGAGAGATTTTTTGGGCAGCTTAAGGCATTCAAAAGCACTCATGTATTTGGGGAATTTAGAAAGTGATACACATGCCGAGAGCGAGATGCGTGTTCACAAAAGATGTGAGACTATCCTAAGCTTTGACTTTGGACAGACCCCTAAGGTCAGTGGAAGCATGGCTCAGTGTTAAAGAGGACTCTGGCATATAGCATGCTCTCCCCGCTTCCCACCACCTCTTCCCCTCTCCTAGCTCCTGGCATTCAAAAAAATCTTGATCTGAAAAAATTTTTTTAACACAAGCTCCGGAACAGAGATTTTAGTAACCAGACATAACAAAGAATACAGTCTTTGCAAAAATAGTTAAGTTACTAAACAAATGCATTCCTACAGCATTTAACAATAAAACAAAAAACAAGCACAGGAAACCCTTGGCAAGGGAGAGACTCCTGACCTTCAGAGTCACTACAATATTTCATTGTCCAGTGTCCTAATAAAGTCACAAGGCAAACAGACAAACAAAAAGAAAGGTATTACCTTTCAAAGAAACAAAATAAGTGGACAGAAACTATTCTGGTGGAAGCCCAGACACTGGACTTGTTGCCGATAGATGCAACCGGTGTTCCAGGTTCTTGTCCCGTCCCAGGAAGAATTCAGAGACAAGACGTAGCGGTTAAAAAAGGTAAAGTGAGGATTTATTAAAGGATGGACAGTACACTCTCAGGGGAGAGCGGGCAGGCTCAGGTGAGCGGCTGCCCTGAGTTTCTTTGGCAAGTTAGCTACATAGGATGTAAAAATGAATGGGTGGAATATTCATTGGGGAGGGAAGGGTTTGGAGTCATATTCCCTGATTATCGTCCCAACTCCACCTTCCCAAAGGGAGGAGGGACTTTTGTCCTTATTTAGTCTGGATCGGAAGTGTCATGGCATCGGTGTGTGATGGGTACTTCTGATCTGCAAGGCTAATTTTATTGAAATGAGGGCATAATGAGCAAAAGGTTACATTCAGACACTAGAAATTCCTGCCTTTTCTCACCTTTCTTTGTTTTCTCCAGGCCATTTGTCACCCCCAAAACCATGATCCCTTATCAGCCCCATGGTTCCTGCTTTTCTTTCTCTGCCCAAGGATCCCTGTTGCTTACATGATGTGTGGTTTCTTGCATTTGGCCTGTGCCCCTCCTTTCTGCCCAATTCCTGCCATTTGGTCTGTGTCCCCCTTTCTCTGCTCATATCTAGCTATCTGCCTGCTCTAACAGACTCTCTAGATGAAGACTTTAAAACAACTGTCTTAAATGTGTTCAGAGAGCTAAAGCAAAGGATAGACAAAGTATAAGAAAGTGAGGGAAATTATATATAAACAAGTGAGAGTATCAGTAAAGAGAAATAATAAAAAGGAACCAATGAGGTATTTTGCAGCTGAGAAGTACAACTGAAATGAAAAATTCACTAGAAGAATTCACCAGCCGATCTGAACAGGATGAAGAAACAATCACTGAATTTGAAGGTAATTGAAATTAACCAGCCTGAAGAGCAGAGGGAAAAATGAATGAAGCCACAGTTTGAAGGAAGTGGATACAGGCAGGGGAATCCGCTGGCGGTCATTCTACCACATACTTTCTCACTGAAACTTCTTTGTTTCCTCAGCACTCTTACTGCAGTTTGAAAACGTAGGCAGGGCTGGTTTCATGGACAGTTGATCTGTGCACTTCCACAGCGTGCTACGCTCAGAGGCCTCATGATTGGTTTAATGCTCTACTGTTGCTATTTTTGTTTTCAATAATTTTTGAGCAAAGGACTGCAAATTAGGTAGCTGATTCTGTATAATTTACATGAGTGTTACTTGTTTACTTCTGGTTACTTTCTCCAGATTGGAAGCTTTACCAGCCTCGGAACTGTGTCTGTTTTATTCAGCAAGTGCTTAGAAGAGTAAGTAGTTGCAGACAGGTATCCCCTTAACGTGAATGAATAAATGCACAAGCTATGGGTCTGCCTTCTTATTTGTAAAGTGGCAAAGGTATCTGTCGTCAAGGTAGTGCAGATTATATAAGAATATATGTTAAATGACCTTGACACATAGTAGGTTTACGACATGCGTCCCCTCCCCCTTTCTTATGCTTTACTGCTCCCTGTATGCTTAACTCTACTGTAGAAATGATAGGCATTTTCCCCACCTTTTTGGGACCTCTGTTTGAGTTGGGAGTTTGTGAGTAAGAGGGAGAGAACAGTTCTGTTATTTCCGCTAGACGAGTGTGTGATTCTCTGTAGATGTATGGAATCCTTGCTTAAGAGCCCAATTACCTGATAGAGACAGAAAACACAGAGGGTGTTCATAGACTTGGGCAATCATTTTGCTGCAGAGGTGGGCTGTGGGGATGAGAAACAGTACCAATAATTACTGAATGTTTTCTGTGTTCTAGACCTTAGCTGGCCATACATACGTTATCTCAGTTAATTACATTTCACCCTCAGAGAATCCTCACAAGGTCATTACTACAGTCATCCCTTGGTGTATCCTGTTTCCAGGATCCCCTGTGGATACCAAAATCCATGGATGCTCAAGTTCCTTACATAAAATGATGTAGTACGGTTGACCCTCCATGTATCCTGTGGATTGTGCATTTGTAGGTATAAAGGCCTGTGTTATCTCTCTAGATCAGGCAGTGGAGCTCAGAAAGATGAAGCCGCTTGCCAGTCTCACAATAATTTGTAAGGAATGGAAATGGGATTTAAGCTTAGAACTTTTTTCTTTTCAGAGTGTTTGCTTATTCATTCAACGAATGTTTTTAGGGGCTTGCTTACCATGTACTAGTCACCGTATTAGATGGTGGAGTATTTCACTTAAGGATACCGTGTCCCATGGAGGAGACAGACTCGGCTTTTTCCAGGGCTCCAGCCCAAAGGAACAGGTGGTCCTACTGAGAAGAACCAACAAGGGATGGCAGTGCCACACAGTCCATCTCCCTAGGGAGAGTTGTGATTCTCCTTGTTCCCCAGTGGGATTAGCTCCATCCAGTAGCCCTCTAGAAGGGCACCTTTCAAAACTCATCTCCCCCTTAGAATTCTGTATGTCAGCCAGTGCTTCTGTCCTCCTTTGGTGAGGTGTAACGGCTGGGGTAGGGGGAGATTTGTCATTGTCTCGTTACAGAAATCATCTTGATTAATTCAGTGCTGCAAAAATCTCCCTGTAAAAGGGGCAAGGACTTCTCAGGGGAGAGTCAGCACATCTTTAGGCTTTTAATACATACCTTTTAGAAGCTTCCTCCCGGGTGTGAGAACCATACCTACTTTACAGTTCCAGAACTAAAACTGCTTATGATGTGTTTTCAGGTTAAAATAGCATTGTTCTCTATTTTAAATATTAATAGGTCATTTCATAGGCAAAGTAAAAACAGAAGTTCCTCACTTGTCCAACCTAATTTCCGGGTCCTGCTGCATCCTTATGGAGAGGGCAATAGAAGTGCTGCTGATTAAAGAGCAGAGGATGGAAACCCTCGCTTGGTGCTTGGCACATACGCCTCTAGCGTTAGTTACTCCCTGTCAGAGACACAGACCAGAAGCTGGAGATTTCTTCACATCAAACCAGCACCCCTTTGAGAAAATAGTTGGCCAGGGGTGATAGGCTTATCTGAATCTCCCAGTTGTCATAGATTTTCGTTATCAAGGTGGCTGCCTACCACTCACTTTCCCTTTGATGCGATCTAAGCTGATTATGCTGTCAGTGTTGCAGAGGGTGAAGTAACAAGCCTCGGTGAATCGCAGCGCTTCAGAGGTCTGGGTGTTCTGACAGTTTCTAGATGGTTGATCTCAGCGAGGATTCTCATCCCAAAGCTTTTGTTTTGGTCAATCTCTCTCTTTCTGTCTAGCGAATTTGGGTCGGAAACCTTGCCCTTACCTGGACATCACTGTCTCCTTAACAGCTGAGCTGTCACTGGGAAGTGAAAGTGATTACTTTTTTTAATGCCACAGCTGTTGTTTTTACCTCAGCTGGTTCCCATAATCCCACAGATGGTAAACATATGTTTATAGGCACATAGAGAAAGAAGCTATCTTGGATTCCTCCCATCGCTAATTCTTATTTTTCCTTTCATGCAGAAAGTCAAAGTCACAGAACTGGGGGATCTTATACATTTGTAGATTAATATTTCTGTGCATTAAGACTTTGGAAGCAGCAGGACGGCTAGTGATATGCTAATGAGCTGACAGTTTTTATTGATCGTAATGGAAGTCGACAAGTGTCTTTCTTGGCTTTTGTGCAGGCTGGAATATTTTATTAACTGTCTTCAGGGCAGAAATGCATAATTGGTTGCATTTTGAAAACCCTCCTTGTCAGTTTCCTAAGTCTCACTTTTTGTTAGCCTGTTGCCCAGGCTTGGGTCCTTGCCAGTTTTTATAAACAGAACACATCTTTATCCATATATTTACATGCCTGGCAGGAACTCTCCCCACCCCCTTTCCTTTCCCTTTCAAAGCAATTTGTTTCAGTGTTTTAGCATACAGAAAAAAAATGGAACCATTTTCTTCAGTGTAAACAGAGATCTGCAGGGAAATAAGGGCGTTAAAAAAGAATTAGCGTTTGCTGGGCGGCAGAGCTGATTTCCTTTGTATCAGGAAGCTCTCAGTGTTACAAGGGCTTGCCTAATCTAAATTATTCCATACATAAGAGGGTAATAATGGCATAATTTTTCTAATCTTTTTTATTGCATCTTCCTATATTTCTTACTGTGAAATGAGAAATGTTCTCGGAACAACAGAAGTAATGGACATTAGTGCCCCAAACAAAAAACCCATAATGTACAACCTGCCTGGTGCAAATTTATTCCTCAAGTGCCTGGTGAGCTGAGTGTAGGAGGAGATAGAAGGTGGCAACAGGTGGCTTTAACAAAGGGAAAAAAATTGGCCATTTTCTCCTTTTCATCTTGGTAATAGTAAAAGCTCATTAATTTGGGTGCTGCCCCTCAGGGATTTGTTTAGATCCTCAGAGTGGCTGAGATTTAGCGTTGCACTAACGATGGGAAAATGGATTGTTTAGCAAATTAATAGTGTAAATAAGATTGCAGGAGAGAATATTAGGTTACCTAAAAGGATCTCTGTTTCCTGGTGCTGATGAACTGTTTTAGCAAACTGTTAGCATCTAATGCAAATAATTCTTTATGGTTGGTTGAATTGTATCGCTCCATTAAGGCAATTAAGATAGAACTTCATTTTGATTACAGGACTTTATAGTAGCAACATCCTATTAGCCCTTGTAACTATGAAACTCAGATGAAAATTTTTAATTACACTATATTGTAGTGGCCCACACTGGTTTGGAGTTAGTATACCTGTAGTTTACAGCCGAAGATTGTGGCATTATGAAATCAGGAAAGCTATGTAAAATATTAAAGCCTTCGGTTTTTCAGAGGTCAAATGACCAGGTGATCTGGCTCTAGATCGTAGTTTTCATCCGGCATGTCAAAATCACTAAAAAACCATTTTCGAAATTTCATACAGGACTGTGCTCCCTCAGCCTCTTCTAAAATTCTGTTACGTACCCCTAGTGTAGTAACTAATATTCTGAATGATTTTCTCAGACTCCAATTTATTTATTTATTTTTCATTTCTTTTTTAATTGAAGTATAATTTAGAATCTTGTGTCAATTTCTGGTATACAGCATAATGTTTCAGTCATACATATACATATATTTCTTTTCATATTCTTTTTCATTACTAGGTTATTACAAGATACTGAATATAGTTCCCTGGGCTAAACAGAACAAATTTGTTGTCTATTTTATATATAGTAGTTAGTATTTGTAAATTTCAAACTCCTAATTTATCCCTTCTCACCCCTTTTCCTCCGGTAACCATAAGTTTGTTTTCTATGTAAGTCTGTTTCTGTTTTGTAAATATGTTCATTTGTATTTTTTTTTTTAAAGATTTCACATATGAGTGGTATCATCTAGTATTTTTCTTTCTCTTTCTGGCTTACTTCACTTAGAATGACAGTTTCCATGTCCATCCATGTTGCTGTAAATGGCGTTATTTTAGATTCTTTTTTATGGCTGTGTAGCATTCCATTGTACAAATATACTGCAACTTTTTTGTCCAGTCATCTGTTGACGGACAGTGAGGTTGTTTCCATGTCTTGGCTATTGTATACAGAGCTGCTATAAACATTGGGGTGCACGTTTTTGAATTAAAGTTCCCTTGATATATGCCTAGGACTGGGATTGCTGGATCATATGGTAAGTCAATTTTTAGTATTTTGAGGAATCTCTATAGTGTATTTTCTCTAATGGCTGCACCAAACTACATTCCCACCAGCAGTATAAAAGCATTCCCTTTTTTCCACATCCTTTCCAGCATATATTGTTCATGGACTTTTGAATAGTGGCCATTCTAACTGATGTGAAGTGATACTTCATTGTAGTTTTGATTTGCATTTCTCTGATAATTAGCAATATAGAGCATTTTTTCATGTGCCTATTGGCCATTTGTATGTCTTTATTGGAGAATTGTTTGTTTAGGTCTTCTGCCCATTTTTGGATTTTTATTGTTGTTGTTGTTGTTAGTAAGTTGTATGAGCTGCTTATATATTCTGGAAATTAAGCCCTTGTCAGTCACATCACTTGCAAATATTTCCTCCCATTCTGTTTGTTGTCTTTTTGTTTTGCTTATAGTTTCCTTTGCTGTGTGAAAGCTTATGTTTAATTAGGTCCCATTAGTTTATTTTTGCTTTATTTTTATTGCCTGTGAGAATATTTCTATTTCCCTGCCCTAGGAGAATATTGCTAAGATTTATGTCAGATATGTTTGCCTAAGTTTTCTTCTAAGAAGTTTGTCATTTCTTGTCTTATGTTTGTCTTTTAGCCATTTTATTTTTGTGTATTGTGTGAGGGAGTGTTCTAGCTTCATCGATTCACATGCAGCTGTCTAGTTTTCCCAAAACTGTTTGCTGAAGAGACTCTTGTTTTTTCATTGTATATTCTTGCCTCCTTTGTTAAAGATTAATTGACCATAAGTCTGTGGGGTTATTTCTGGCCTCTCTATTCTGTTCCACTGATCCATATGTCTGTTTTTTTTTGTACCAATACCGTGCTTCTTTTTTGATTACTGTAGTGCTGTAGTATTGTCTGAAGTCTAGGAGGGTTATTCCTCCAGCTTCATTCTTTTTCTTCAGTATTGTTTTGGCAATTCAGGGCCTTTTGTGATTCCATATAAAGTTTAGGCTTCTGTGTTCTAGTTCTGTGAAAAATGTCCTGGTCATGTGATAGGGATGGCATTAAATCTATAGATTGCTTTGGTAGTATGGCCATTTTAACAATATTAATTCTTCCAGTCCAAGAACATGGGATATCTTACCATTTCTTTAAGTCATCTCTAATTTCCTTAATCAATGTTTTGTAGTTCTCCATGTATAAATCTTTCACTTCCTTGGTCAGATTTATTCCCAAGTATTTTATTTTTTTGGATGCAACTTTAAAAGGGATTGTTTCGTTTCGTTTCTCTTTTCTTTTCTTTTCTTTTCTTATCTTATACTTCATTGTTAATGTAAAGAAATGCAACTGATTTCTGCATGTTAATCTTGTATCCTGCTCCTTGCTGAATTCTTTTATTAGCTATAGTAGTTTTTGTGTGAAGCCTTTAGGGTTTTCTGTGTATAGTGTCATGTCATCCATATATGGTGACAATTTTATATCTTTTCCAATTTGGATTCCTTTTATTTCTTTTTCTTGTCCTATTGCTATGTCTAGGACTTTCAATACTATATTGAATAGAAATGGTGAGAGTGGGCATCCTTGTCTTGCTCCAGGTTTTAGTGGAAAGGCTTTTAGCTTTTCACTGTTGAGTGTTATGCTGGCTGTAGGTTTGTCATAAATAGCTTTCATTGTGTTGAGGTATGTTCCCTCTATACCCAGTTTGGTGAGTTTTTATCATAAATGGGTGTTGAATTTTATCAAATGCTTTTTCTGCATCTATTGATTTTTGTCCTTTTGTTGATATGTATCACGTTGATTGATTTTGTGTATGTTCAACCATCCCTGTGTCTCCTGGATGAATCCATCTTGATCATGGTATATGATCTTTCTAATGTGTTGTTGGACTCTGTTTGCTAATATTTTGTTGAAGATTTTTGCATCTATGTTCATCAGTGATAATGGCCTGTAATTTTCTTTTTTGGTTTTGGTATCAGGGTGATAGTGGCTTCATAAAATGAGTTTGGGAGTATTCCCTTCTCTTCAATCTTTTGAAAGAGTTTGAGAAGGATTGGTTGAGTTCTTCTTTGTATGTTTCATATAATTCCCCAGTAAAGCCATCTGGTTCTGGCCTTTTGTTTGCAGAGAGGTTTTTTTGTTGCTGATTCTATTTCACATTGGTCTGTTCAATGATCTATTTCTTCTTGGTATAGTTTTGGTGGACTGTATGTTTCTAGAAACTTGTCCATTTCTTCCAGGTTGTTCAATTTGTTGCCCGATTTTCTCAGACTCTTAATAGCTTTGAAAATTATAACTCAGTATTGTATCAGGGAGGAAGAAAGTTTCTTCTCCCCTTCTAGGTTCTTCTTCTTAGGATTAAATTGACATAAGAACAATTAATAGAAACTCAAACAAAAGTTTTAATATCATGTATACATGACAGAGACCCAGGAAAACTGAGTAGCTCACCAAAACGGCCAAAATCTTCACCTTAAATACCATTTTCAGCTAAAGACAAAAGAGTATGTAGGGGTTGCTGTTTGGGACTTCAAAGGGGAGGAAAGCAATTCACATGGAGATGGAAAAGCAAATGTTTGGTAAATAAATGTTTGCTGAGTCCTACAGAGACAGTGGGGTGCAGAGTGGACTCTGATCTCTAAATTTCCCTCAGCACACCTAGCACATATTCTTTGCAGGTAGCTCTGATGATACCTCTGCTCTGGGAACCTGCCCTTGGTCTAAATTCTTTTAGGCAGTTGAAGAAAGATCAAAGTTTCTTCCTGAGTCTTTTGGACCTTGGTTATTTTCAGGTGTAAATAATCTATATGCCAGGGAGACATTTCAGGCAGTAAATTTTGCTCTCTTACGATTGTATAATTCACAGTTTTTAGGAATTTGATGCATGTAAGGTATTGATTGTGCCTATGCTGTGAACTCTACTGCAGTAAGAACTACAGGGGATACTGAGGTGAAAACCTGTGATTTTTGGCCTTCATGGTATTTCTGACTCAGCCATTCATTTGGTCACCTTTCAGTTACAAATCAGTGAGATTTGACTCTGTTTGTGTGTTGGATGTTGATGCTGTTTTCACCTCTGTGGACTTCTAATGAGTAAACCCTCTTGCTCCAGAAAAACCAAATGATGGAGAACAGGGCAGGGGTTTTTAAAGTGGGGCCCTTTGATCTTTCTTGAGAACCATCTAGGACAGCTTTTAAAAATGAAGACTCCTGGGCCTACTCCAGCCCTACTGAAACAGAATCTGGGTGCTGATCCAGTAATCTGAAAGGTAGACAAATATTTGAGGTGATTATTGTGGGTACGGGGCCAACGACCCACGGTCCTCAGTGGAAGAGCTCACAGGGGACACTGCAGTCATAGCACCCGGCAGGTTTTTAACAGCTCAGAGTGACAGGACCTCTGTGGACAATGATGGAGCTGCATCTGCAGGTGGCTGTGAGGGCTTTTTTTTCATGCCCCCCACCCCACCCCACCCCACCCCACCCCTTGGAGTTTTGTCAGCTGTCAAGTGCGCATGCTCTGTCATATCTAGAAATGCCTTGTTTGTACACGGGAAGGAAAAGAGAAAGGGGATGTAACCCAGGGTCCCAGAGCATCTGTTTTCTAGGCCTTCAAGTTCTTCTCCACTTCTTTGTTTTGAATTCCTCCTTCCCCTGCCTGCCTTGCCCTGACTGTTGGGTCCCTATCAGTGATTCTTTAAGAAACTGGAAGTTGGAGAAATACCACCATGGTGAATGATGTGAAATAAAGTGTAGATCTGAAAAAATGAGATTGAATGATGTCTGCTAGTATAGGCCCAGCCAGAGTTTCTTTTTCTTTTTCCCAGTTAAATGTAGATACATTTAAAGTTAAAGGTGGAGAAATAATAGAAATTGTGTCTTTTTATCCCCTATTTCACCTTTTCTCGGGGGAGAAGTTGCCATGCTCTAAGGTACGTTTTCATCTATAGAAGTCCTCAGAGATGATTCTTCTGGGAAAAATCAGGCCGACCGAGTTTCTTTGTTGTTTGCAGTTTTATACTTTATAAAATTCCATTTTGAAGTTTTCTAAAGAAAACCACATGCTTAGCAAATGCTTCTCTCATTGACAAATGTCCAGATGCTAAGTATAGTTGGCCCTCTGTCTGCAGGTCCCACATCCAAGGAGTCAACCAATTTCGATGCACGGTTGGTTGACTCCACAAATACCAAGCCTGCATATGCCAAGGGCTGACTGTCCTATGCCACTTTATATAAAGGACTTGAACATCCATGGATTTTGGTGTCTATGGGGGGAGTAGAGAATGGGGGGCCCTGGAACCACTACCCTCCAGATACTGAGGGATGACTCTAGTTCATGTGGCAATTTGATGCAAGACCTTCTGGTTCTTGGGGGAAGGTGCTGAGATACATACAGGGGTATGTATTTACAGCTACAAGCACATACTCAGACTGCTTCGGGTTGCAGTTAGTCTTTGCGTAATATACTGCCAGCCTTCTTTGGATCCAGTATGGAATTACAACTATTTAAATCAATTAACATTCCCATCTTGATTCAGTGGAAGAGAGCAAGTTTTTATGCCAGTATGTGGGCTGACCCTCATGCCCTACTTTTCAGAAAAAAATATCAAGTGCCTTGAGTTTTTGTGTTAATGGGGATTGAGAAGCTGTCAGTGCTTACTTCCCTTTTGGTTCAGGTCAGCATGATTGACCTTCACCTTGTGATCTGTGTAACACATACGTGTGTGCTGGAGATTAAAGTGGAAAGAGACAAGGGAGGAGGGAGGCAGGTCGAAGAAAGGTGTGGGAGAGGCAGTTAGTAATTTATAATGTGACAAAATCAGTCATTTTAAATAAAAATTAAAAGGAATACTGCTGTGTATTATATATGTTGCTACAGGATGAGCGGATGGGATATCCTTTTCAAATGCACTTTCCATTTGTTTTTGCAAAGGCAGTTAATACCGTGACAAATGTACTCCAGGTTTGTTGAGGGCCCTTTCCATGGCTGATAAGAGTGATTTAGGGTCTTCTGACCAACAGGGGACACGTGGAGCTGATCCTTTCCTGGTTGGTGTGCTTTTGCCACTTTCAAATCACCTGTGGTGACCGACTCTCCTGGTTTGCCTGGAAGTCTCTCAGTTTTAGCACTGAGATTTTTAAATCCTGGGCCAACAATAGTTGGTCACTCTAAGTTTTTCCATATCCAACCTCATTAGACAGATATTTTCTAATGGGATATTTAGTCAGCTCTGATGCTCTGTTCTTTGATGTAAACCTACAGCTTTGCTCTTGATTGCTTTGTTTCGTTTATCTTGAATGGTAGCAAAAGCACAGAGGTCTAAATTGTGACCATTTGAGTTTAGACACCTGTTCTGTTGACCCAGCACTTGAGTGCTGGAAGGTTCTTTAGCTTTTGCACACAGCACTTCAGCTTCTGCATAACTCTTTTTCTAGATGAAGCAACTGAGGCTTGGAAATGGTGACTGACTGACTGTTCAAGTCCACTCAGTTAGCTAGAAATAGATCCAGAACTTGCACCCCAGTCCCCTGACTCCCAACCCCATGCTTTCCTCAAATATGCTTGAAAGGTGCCCTGGCCTCTCAGGGGAGTTAATTTTCTTTGAGAAACCAAGCAACTTTGTACCAGGAAGAAGCTGATTGACTTGGATTGTTCTCCATTAATGGCTCCCTGGAATTCCCCTGCAAGAGATGACAGATTCATTTTGAAGGAGCCCTGGCAGGGACTTCTTCCCTATAGTGGGACTGTCTCCTCCAGTAAACCTGTGTCATCTTTAAAGAGGAAGAGGTTAATAATAAAGGTATCTCATTCCGAGGAAGTGGTCTTGTGATCCTGTTATTTCTATTAATATTTCCAATTAATATTTTATCTTGAAATAATAAGCAGCAGTAGCATTTTCTGGTTACCTCCTGTTTAGAAGACATCAATGTTAAATGTTACTCCCTCTGAAAGACTTGCAGCGCCATCATATTTTATTTATAGTTGAAGCTCAGTATTCTAAACCAGCGTCTACATCTTCCATCTGTTCTGTAATATCTCTTCCATCAAACCAGGAAAAAAAAAATTCCCTAAAAACAGAATCTTGAAATTCAGCTGGAACAATTGAAGAGCCAAGTCAATATTTTCATCGTGAGATGGCAGCCCCAGTGACTTTTTAAAATGAGAGCTGTTCTTCCAGACTAAGTTGGAGAATTAAAAGACCGTCTTTTATTCAGTGAGATGCTGAGCAAGTCTTAAGACTCAGCAGCAAAGAGAGCAGAGTTACTCAGTTGAGAGCAGGGTTGTTATGGAATTTTCCCCTGGTCTAATTTTATTTCCTTGACTAAATGAATCAATAAAACATTTTAGTCTAATATGTTTCTATTGTCTTTTTCCCACTTAAAAAATATCCTGTAAATCAGCAGAATTTAATGTTCCAGGATGACTAGGCCATTGGGGAGAATTTTTATTGCATCAACGCCTTTTTAGTTGGAAAGTTTTAGAACGCTGGCTGATGGATCCTTAGAGCTATGATATTATTAGCATAAACCCAGTGGTAACTAATTAATAGCTTTCTCAAGATGAATGGACCTTTAAAGATTTCCAGAGAAGGATGGTTCATAGTAGGTCAGTGTGGACAAAGGCCAACTCACTTTCTGAATGAAGACATCAGACTTGTTTAAAAAAAACAACAAAAAAAAACGAAAAAACCCCAACTTCCCTGCCGAGAGCATGTGATGGGAGCCATTTGAATTGGTAACTGTAATACTGATTGCCAACCCTCTCTTCTGTTATCAAGGGAACTATCCAAGATGGGAAAATCATCTTTATGCCGAATGGATACATAACACAGTGTCCGAACCTGAACCGCAGTAAGTAGCAACTTAAAGTGTTTGTGAATTAGTAATATTTTAAAACTTCTTGGTAATATCAAATAAGCATGTTGGGAAGGATATATACACAAACTGTTTACACTGTTGGCTTACGAGGTGGTGGGGATAGTGAGAGATCTTATGTAAGCTATATGCTTCTGTGTCTTTGGATTTTGAAGAAACTTACATATTTGTAGAATTTGAAGGTAAGAGAAAGATTACTTGAGCAGTTTTGGGGTCGGTAGACTGACACAGAAAGTCTGATATAATTATAGATGTATATGAATATAAAGTATTTTTTGAACTTCTTGACTTGGATATGGGTTTACTTTTTCCTCTTCTGTGATAATTCACAATTCTTCAGTCCCAATAAAAATCAGGGTTTAATTTAAATTTAATAATGTTTTGAAATTAAAAACATACGCCCTTTTTTTTTCGGTTAAAGTCCTTTTTTCTTGTTTCTTTCTTTTTGCTTATTAATAAAAGGAAAAGATCTAGTTCTAAAATCCTCTTGTGAATTTGCTCCACTTTTGAAGCAATACCTAACCAGAAAAGCAGAAAACCCCTTCTCCATAGCCAAACAACCTTGCTTAATTTTTTTTTCTTGTATTAGCACAGTATCAACATTTCTTTTATGTTTTCTTTATTGAGCTTGCCCAACTTGCAGTGATTTCTTAAGCCTGGTGCAAGGAATAATGGATTTACAAGAGCTTTTGGCCAAGATGACTGCAAAAGTAGGTATCTAAATTTCACTTGTGATGTTTCATTTCTTTCTCCATCTTATCTGGAATCTAGAGTGATATGCTATAATGGAAACATTTTTAGGTTTGGCATCTGCAGTGTGTTACTATAAAAATGGTTTATTCTTACTTGAAATAGGACAACCTATAGCAAATATAACCATTTCTGTCTTTGATACTATTGGGCTATATCAAAGTGTTTCCTGGAAAAATGTCTGGAAGAAAAAGGCAGTATATATCACTGTAGATTTCCTGGGAGTGGAAAAGGAATTTGCCCATTGGCTATTAAACTAGTAACACTTGAGAGATGACAGATGGTCAGAGTCACTGCTGCTTATAGGCTAATGTATTTTGGATACAAGAATAATTGCCAGTAATCAGAAGGGGCAAAATAGCTATTGTTAGGAACAGATTAGTGTCACAGGAAGGCATTATATCGCATTTCTAATGTATGATTCACTTCAGGATTGGTCCTGAGTTAAACAACGAAGGAGGCAAAGTTTGCCTTTTGGCACCTTCAGTTGTCCAATCCTGCATCTTCCCCTCCTCTCCATCATCCTCTTAATAAGCATCTTCTGAGGCTCTGCTCTTTGCTAGGCACTGTGTTAGGCACATAGGAGGCAGTGATGATGAAGAGGACATGATTTCTACCCCAGAGACAGGCATACTGAGTGGCAGAGCCAAAAATGTAAGCAACTGGAGGTTTTAATATAGATTCACAGACTTTAGATTGAAAGTGGAAAGCCCTGAGCCTTGTGGAGGAAGGTACTGAATAAATAGAAAATGTGGCCAAAGCCATTGTTACGATACCAGCCAGTCGTGGACGTGAGTTCTGGCCTAGGGCGAAGAAAGAATCCCGTGGGGCCTCAGAGACATTGCACTCTGCAAAAGGAAGAATTTTAATAACAGTGAAAATGATCCATTAATCCTTTTCCACCTGCGGCTCTGACCACTCTGTTATCAGCCACAGCACGTGGGAAAAAATTGATGGGGAGGTAAGTGTTGGGGAGGTAGGGCTGTCCTCTGGTTCCAGAGATTGTGCTGTTGAAGGTGATATTTCTGTTTCAGGCTAGGTTTTTGGTCAAGTCCCCTTTTGTCTGGAAAGGAGAGACAGCACCCTTTTGTAAAGAGAGAAACTAAAAGTGAGACTCAAGAGCTTTTGACTGCAGAGTGCAGTGGAAATGTGAAACGCAGGCAGTGATCTGCCTTCCCAGCTTGTGGTGCATACAGGCTTTTATTTCATATGGTCTGGAGCAGCTTGCTCTCAATGCTGTTAATTGTATTTTAGCTCGCTACTCAATTTTTTGAACAAGAAGCATGCCACTCAGCCGTAGGGGATTGCGGTTCTCCATCTTCCGGCCCTGAGGGTGCCCTTTTCTTTCTCATTCTTCCCTGTTGCAAGAATGTCATTTCCTCTTTGTAGCCGAGCATCATCCAGGAGCTACACTGAGCTCTGCCCTCAAAACACTATTACGTAAAATGGGCATCTGGGAGGCAGAAGATACTTAATTGGGGGGAGTTGCAAGCCAAAAATGGTCTAATCCACCTTCTAACCACCACCTCCCCTCTGCCGGCACTTTGGAAGATTTATAAGTGTGTTTCTTCCAAATCATGAAAAGAATTACAATTAAAAAACTGAGCACTTCCATTTTCACTGCAGCATTTGGACTCTGTGATAATCTAGAAAGTGAGTTGGCACACTTTTCCTTATAAAGGGTCAGCTAGTAAATTTTAGTCTTTGTAGCTCAAGAAGCAAAATTGAGATTATGGTGTATTTACTTATTTCAATTCAGTGTAATTATTTAAAGTACGTGAAAAGATGCTCAACATCGCTGATCACCAGGGCAGTGCAAATCAAAACCACAATGAGATGTCACCTCACACCTATCAGAATGGCTATCATCAAAAAGACCACAAGTAATAAATGTTGGTGAGGATGAGGATAAAAGGGAATCCATGAACACTGTTGGTGGGAATGTAAATGTGTACAGCCACTGTGGAAAACAGCATGGAGGTGACCTAAAAAACTAAAAATAGAACTGCCTTATGACCCAGCAATTCCACTCCTGGGTATTTATCCAAAAAACCCCCCCAAACCACTAATTCAAAAGGATACATGTATCCCAATGTTCGTAGCAGCATAATTGCCAAAATATGAAAGCAACCCAAGTGTCCATCAACAGGTAAGTTAATAAAGAAAATACACACACAGTGCAATATTTCTCAGCCCCAAATTAGTGGTTATTAGTAGGGAGAGGGAAGTGGGAGGGGCAAGATAGGGGATTAAGAGGTACAAACTTACATGTGAAATAAGCAGCAAGGATATACTGTATAACACAGGGAATATAGTCAATATTTTATAAAAACTGTAAGTGGAGTATAAGCTTTAAAAATTGTGCATCACTATTTTGTACACTTGTAACTTATATACTATTGTACATCAACTATACTTCAACAAAAAATAACACATAGCCACTGAAAAATGTAAAAATTGTTCTTAGCCCACAGACCATACAAAAATAAGTGGTGGGCCAGATTTTGTCCACGGGCCTTAGTTTGTCAACCCCTGCTCTTGAATAAGCTGGAAAGATACTCAGACTAGGCGATCTATATTGAGTCATCGCTATGTGTTAGTTACAATGCTTAAACTTTTTATATTAGCTGTCACTTTAATCCTTACAACAATCCTCTGAGCTAGGTTTAGGAGCCCACTGTCCAGGTGAGAAGACTGAGTTCCAAGACAGTGATGTAACTTTTCCCAAGAAAAGGACCTGGCAAAGCTGGGACTCAGGCTTAGATTCTGAAAGTAGGCTCACGACTGGGAAAGCTCATGGTTGGAGGAGAGAGGACTAGAAAGAGAACCGAAAGCTATGAAGAAGGAATGACTGATGGAGAGAGGGAGTTGCGCGCTACCAGAAGGAGGATGGCGATTTCAGTGAGAAGGAGGAGGAGCACATAAGACTAGAGGAAAGAGGAGTGTGTATTCAGATGGTTCCTGTTGGGAATGAAACGTCAACATAGCTCTTCCTTTTGAAGGAGGAAAGTCAGGGCAGGAACAAGGCCTCGTAACTCACCCTTCTGGTTACAGCTGTTTGCTTTCCTTACACAGATGTGGGCATTTTCTGAGTCCTGGGTTCACATTGTGTGTGCTTCTGCCAGGACCACGTGGGGACCACTCCTATTGCAATGTCTCCTGAAGGGTTTGCGGATCACAGAGACTACTCAGAATCAGACAGCAAACCTAGGATAGTCAGGTGAATTCACAGCAGAGAATTCTTTAAGAATTCCCAAGGCAGGTATTTCCCTCCAGCCACTGCCACGATCTGAACAGGAAGGTCTTCCTTCTGTGCCTTGTACAAGCCTCATTTCCCACTTTTAAGCTGAGGGTACCGCCCTTTGGGGCCCCACCTTTATGGGTGTTTCCTTTAAGACGTCCCATCTTGGGTGGACCCTGTACTCGAACTGCTCTCCCCAGCCCCACTGTGCAGCCCTCAAGGTGGGAGCGCGAGGCTCCCTGTTCGGCAGACATCTTCGGTGTGGACGTTGGCTGTGGTGCTCACTTGCCTCCCTGGATCCCTGGCTGTCAGTTGGTTCTGGCCCCTGTGGCTTTCTTCCTTTTGTGTCAGTTCTGTGATGATCTTTGAAAGTTTTTATTTGTGTATTTTATCCAGCATTTTAGTTCGTTTGATGAGTGAAGTCTCTTAGCGTGCCTAGTCTTCCACCTTGGTGGAAGCTGAGTGTAATTCATCCCTTGGCAGAGGGCAGGAGTTGGAGTCTGGAGAGGGAAGCCAAACCAGAGGACAAACATGGTTCCTGTGTGCAGAGACAATTCTGTGGCACTGAGTCCGTGTGGATTCAGGCTTTGCCTTTAGTTAAATAAGCCTATCATGGCAAGATTTAGCTGATGGGTTTGGCGGTTTGGTTTGAGTTGCCCAGCAGCTATGATTAAAGTAGGCATTCATCGTATAGATCATGGTGTAGATAGAAAATGGGCTTTGGAGTCGGACTGATCTCATGTTGAATCTCATTTTTATCACTGAATGTTTGCAGCCTGGAATGAGTCCAGGGACTCCCCATATGTAAAATGATGACCTTTACTCGTTTTATAAAGATTCCGTGAGAGTTGCTGTCAGGGCCCTGGTCTAGAGCTGGGTGCCAGGAGGTCTCGGAAAGCAGCAGAAAGTCTTCACATTTGGGTCATGGTGGAAGCCATGGAACCCCCTGGAGAGCAAACCCAGGGCACGAGCTGGACAGGAGGTCGTAGCCGACATCACATCAAACCGAACAGATGCAGACACCAGATCAGCTCAGGGGTGTGCCCGCAAGGGCGTGCTCTTCCTTTTCTCCTTTCACGGTAGGGGGTGCTTGAGAATAACCGTGCCTTTGTTTGATTCAGGACAAATCAGGAGAGCAGCTTGCATGCAGCAGCTTCCGATGACAGAAGGTCAGGGTACAGATGAGCCCTCTTAAAGAAGCCCGACATTCTGGCAAACCCACACTTAGTCAAGGTGGAGGAGGTACAGGGAAGCTGTCCCTTTGCCGCCTCCCTAAGTGATCCATAAGAGACCGCCAGTCCCCTGGCTTACTCTGGAAGTTCTCCCAGGGGGTCTTGACGCTGTGGTCACGCAGCGCCAGGTACCTAGTGATAGGGTCAGGCTCTGTCCTGCTCTTGCATCCCACCTGGGCTGTAATCACATTCTGCCTTCAAGCTCAGGAAGAGGAGATGGAAGGAGATGGGCAATTTCTTGATTACTTTTGTTTAAATCTTTGACAAATCTATTTATGTAAATCAAGCAAATGGAGTGGCATTTCAGCTTGTAACAGATTTAATTTTGAGACATTGTTTCAAGGAGCTCAGTAGTGATTTTTCAATTAAGCTTAAAGGTTTAACACAATAGATTTCTTTTTTCCCTTTCATATGGCAAATGCTGAATAAATAATATTTCAAAGGAACAAAAGCAATCTACTGCATCGCTAATGTACTTAGATTCATTCATTGGCCTTTTACTGTGAAAAAGACCTCTGCTGTCTATCTTTGAACGTGTAGAGTGAAGAATAAACGATTCGGTCCCTGCTTCCTTAGATAAGTGGGTCAACAAAGGTAAGACGGAAAAGAGATGGAGATTTGATACTGTATCTATTTTGGATCTGCAGGCATTCTCCGAGAAAATGGCAGGTAGTGTAGAAACAGCTTTTGAAAACGAATTTGTATAAATTCAACATGCTGGTGCCAGTGACAGAAAATGTAATTCATTTTTGGATTTGAAGTTGTTTCTCTTTATTGTTGCTGCAGGATTTAGCAGGGGGAAAAGGAAGACAAGATTATGTACTAAGTGCTTTTGAAAAATTAGCTTTTTGCCTTAATATTCCTTTGTCTCTTTCTGTCTGATGTGCTCTTATTATTGCAGACATTATGGCTTGTCACTGTTGTCAGAAAAGGCTAAATATATTAAAAAAGAAAAAACAAACTCAGAAGGGAAACAAAATCAGCCCTGAGAATAGCTTCCATTGTATTAAAACGGAGGCTTTTCCTTAGAATTGAGTTTTGTAGATGAGCAGAGCTCAGCTTTGTTGGACAGTACTGGAAATTGACAAAATATTGCCTTGAGGCAAGCGCCTAGATTTTCAGGCAACTTGGAGAGATACATAATTGCCTTTTGAGTCTTTTAGTCTTTAAGAAGTTCCCTTCTTGGGATGATACAGACACTAGAGTTACACCAGACTTTGAGAGTAAGACGGGCACTTTCCTCTCCTCTTACTCCATGCTGAGCCACTTTGAGGAAGGATTCAGTTCTAGTGCAACTCTTTCTTGTTTGCTCCAGAGTCATACATCTATCACTACCTTATGTGGGAACTGCTGAAGTTATAGAAATGAAGTAAAGATAATATAAGTTATCACTTCCTTTTTATTCTCTCTTACCTACGTATGGTTTTGGTCACTTGATGTCACTAAGCTCTTCGAAGTATATTTTATCTGTGTTTCCTAAAGAATTCCCAGAGAACTTAATTACCATCACTTCTAGAAACTCTATGGTAAGGCTGGAGAGTTAAATGTAACCTGAAGTTTTGGAAGATCAAGTATAGTAGAGGAGTCAAGGGAAGATAACATTTCAGGCATAGTCAAGTCTCGGTTGTTGTTTTTGTTTGTTTGTTTGTTTTGAGCTGATTATAGTGCATGTGATTTGTTTAGGCTCCTACTGTTTTCCCTACCTGTTGGTAACACCCATGATAGGCTGACGAGGAAATTTTCTTGAGAAATACAAAAAGTTTAGAGGAAGAGGATGGAATAAGTGACAAAAACCAAGGTTGGAATTACACAAGGATTCCACTTCCAGAAAGTAGCCCTGTTGTGAGTAGTTGAGAGGAGTGGGGATGGACTAGAACCATAGAAAGTGTAGAAAGATGGTTAGAGTCCATCATTAGCCGCGTTCAACCATGATAGCTAAAACACTGGCTTGAAATAGTCTTAGTTTGGATCAAAAATTGATATGATCTCCTGTATGGGAAAAATACTCAAGATGGGGATGTATAAGTATGAGAAGGCAGAGAAACTACTTGATCACTGTTTAGGAAGTGCTGTTTGCTTTTTAATTATGGTGGTCTCAATGTAAGAAGGGAAGAAGGGTGATGCGCTAAGGGGCTGAGTTAGTCCTTAGTATAGATGTGACAACAGAGAGCTCATACCACATTTTGGGGGTTTTGGTACCATATTTTTGAAGGCAAACTTTTCACGAGTACTCCACGTGAAAAGTGATCAAGAGGGAAGATTGGAACCGTATCACAAGGAACTGTTACGGGAACCTGGTGGTACTGAATGTGGTCCGGAGCCAGCATGAGGGCAGGGAAACCTCGCTTGTTTGTAGAGAGGTTAGACTTGTGCAGGGTTTCAAGGCAAAACTAGGTCTAGTGGGAAAAGGGAGAGAAATTTCATGGTTCAAGCCAAGAAAACTGTTTTAAACATCCAGAGGTAACCAAGAAGAGCAGTTTTCCTTGGAAGGTAATGAGTGTGCTGTCACAGTCAGATATGCAGACAGAGCATGGATAATCACTTGAAGGGGTTTCTTGTGACATCATTCAAACTTTATACACTTTCAGATCGGAGATTCTAAGATTCCATGATTAATGGTAGAAATTGGGTGACCTGGAAAGAGGTTGTTTTACAAAATCCTAATCTCCCTTGGGGATTCCGTTGCCTTTCCTGTCCTTCGTCCGAACACCAAAGTAGATTCCTGGGGCGTTCTGTTTGGGGGATCCTGAGCTGGGGAGAAACACAATGCACCTATGACTTTCCTTGCTTGTAAACCAGCCCCAGATCCCCAGACTTTTTTCCTTAAAGAGGAGACTTCCCAGTTTGTAAACCATGACGCTTTGGCTTGTGTGTGAAGTTCACAGAGAGGATGGTGGGAGATAAATGTAAATGCTTTGGAGTTCCTGATTAGATCTCCTGTAAACACTGTAATGAGTCCTGGAGAACACATTCATTACAAGTGTTTCCTTGCAGGCTTAAGCTGAAAGCACATACGTTGATGAACACCCGTGAAGTCCCTGAGATACAGTTTAATGTCTCATTTGGTGCTCATTAGACCATGGGAGCCAATATGTCTTCAATTTAGAATGATTCCACCTTGTGTGAAATTAAAAAACAACAACAGCAGCAGCAAAAAACCAAAAACAGATCTGGCTAAGAATAAGTTGGCTGCTTTGAGCATATTTTCTCTTCCTGCTTGGATTTATTTTTTCTTGTTGCGATTAGCTTTGTTAGGACAATGCAATTGAATTACAGAAATTACACCTAGTAACTCTTGTTTGCAGCTAAACTATGCAGAGACAAGACTTAGTCAGTTGGAAAACTGTCACTGTGAGAAGACGTGTCAAGTGAGTGGACTGCTCTATAGAGACCAAGACTCCTGGATGGATGGTGATCAGTGCAGGAACTGCACGTGCAAAGTAAGCCTCTGGATGTCAGCAGGCGAACAGTTTTAAGGGGGGCAGTTTTACTAAGTCTTGTGGAATCTGGTTCTTTATAATGCAAACTCTAAGAAGTGTTACCTTTTTACTAAGTGCCTGTTTAGTAATCCGAGCAATTGTGAAGGGAAGCTGAAAGTGTCATTTCATGTACAAATACTTGGAAATGAAAATCTGCTTTCCCATGACCACGCACTCCAACGTGATTTAATACCATTATTGGAAAGCTTACTGTTTGGAGTTGGGAACTTAGGCTATCAGAGGGAGGAAGGGACTCGTTTGATTTTCAAACAACCTAATGGTTCACTTCGTTCACAAGTTTTCTCTGCTCGAATACATTTTAAAAAGGGATTTAATTAGTTGCTAGGTGTTTTCATTGTATTTTATAAAGTGTGCATCATCTGTTTCAGAGAATAGCAAGAGCTCCCTCCCAAATTAGTATGGAAACGCTGTCCAGTTGAAATTATTTGATAAATATCTGAAGAATGCCATTGTTTATCTGAAAAAATACCGAACAATTGTTAGCGATTCGACAATGATTGACAGCGTCTGCGGAAGGTGTTATTTATGTTCTTGTAAAAATAGGCTTTTTGTTTTCTGCTTAATCTACTTAGCCCGTGTGGGCAGGTGGAATGAAGTCAGTGATGTGTATCAGAAAAGTAATTGAGGTGGCACGGGTTCACACAGGCTGGAGAAAATACTTTATTTGTGGTCCTGGAGTGGCCTGGGAATTCCTTGCACTGCTTCTGTTTCCCTGATGAAGTTCCAGGGATGAGAAGAGCTTTTCCCCACAAGGGAACTTTCAAAGGATGCTTCCACTGAGATTCCTTTCCTTGTCCTTCCTTCCCCAGAGTGGTGCTGTGGAATGCCGAAGGATGTCTTGTCCTCCTCTCAGCTGCTCCCCAGACTCCCTCCCTGTGCACATTGCTGGCCAGTGCTGTAAGGTCTGCCGACGTAAGTATTCTCTGAGGGTCAGAGTGGCCCTCTGTGCTTAAGGATTGGTTTATTTCTCAGGCCTCATTTGATTAACATTGAAGATACGAGGTACAGCACTTGATAGGAACTGCTATATTTTAATCACCTGAGATGTGCAGGCACTTTACATAGGCTGTTTTTTTTTTTTTAATTGCTCACATCAACCCTAATTACTGTTCTTCCTGTTCTTCTGTAAAGGGAACTGGTATTCGTAAGGAGGAAGTCACTTGTTTGGGGGTCAGAGAACTGGTAGCGGTTGGAATTGATCTGTGAAGTCATGACTCCGAGGCTCCATGTGCTTTGGTCCCCTCATTCTGAAAGATCAAGTTAAGGGCCACATTCTGTGTCTGGGCTGTATGAGTCTTGGCCAGGTTTCCTGTTATTAAAGGACCTTTGTTAGGAATTTCAGGATTCACTTCAGTTAAAATACTGAAGTAGTTTCTTTCAAGGTTGGCATGTCCAAATTATATAATGATATAAAAATCCTTTTCCCTCTGTATTACAGAGGACACTATTTCAGATGAAACACTGAAATGAACACTGAGACAAGCAGTAAAAGTAAAAGCTGTCTCGTAGAATGCGTGGCACGTGCCACTTCACTATGCCAGGTGGTTTCATTCTATTAGCTAATTGAATCCTCACTACAGACCTTTAGGTGGGGATTATGATCCCTGTTTTATAGGGAGCTTCAGAAAGACAACTTACCGTGTTTGCAAGGCTAGTGAGCAACAGAGGTGATACAAAATGAGTTCTGTTTGACCACAAAGCCCATAGTCTTTTTTATCAAACCATATGCTCCTCTATAGAAAAGGAGAGTTTAGGTTAGAAGTGTGGTATCCTGTGGATAATTTTCAAGATCATTTCTCTGCCAGAAAACATCATCATCCCTAGGTCTTCAAAACACAGTGGTCTTGCTTTTTGTCAAGAACAGCATGTCAGCCTAATCAGACAGTGGAAGTGGGGATGGCTGGTCTGGTCATACCAGCCCAAACTTTTTAAAACACTCGTTCAAAAGGAGCTTTGGAAAATTTCTTTTTATGGTTGCACCAGTATACCTGTTATGCTGGAGGGCCTACTTGGAGTTGATCTAAAAAAGAGAAACTTTCTTACTTCTGTTCCAAGAGCTCTTGGAAGTCATGCCTGGCAGTACAGATAGACCAGATGCCCAGATGTTAAGATTATAGTCTGATTATATGATGGGAAGACAGTTTTTAGTAGGTACAGATTATTTTTTCTATCTTGATATTCTGTGTAGCAGTCAGCAGGTGAAGAAGTTGAAAAACTATTAGGAATTTAAAAATGAGACAGTTTTAATTCATTACTTTGAGCTCCGTGGACAGATCCATGACTGCTGTTTTGTGGAAGCTGTTTGAAGGGGGGGTTAGGTGAGTCCTTCAGCTGTTTTGTGTTTAAATCTTTTGATTTTCTTGAAAACAAGCACTCTTGAAATTTTAGTAGGTTTCATTTTTAAAAAAATGAAATTTTGTGGACAGTTGAGATCTTATTGTGCAGCTAATTTTGACCTACTTTGTTGACTTTCATGATCACTTAAGCGTATTACTAAGCTTTTAAGAATTCTGTATAAACCTCATTTAATGAGCTTAGTAGTGTTCCACTGTTTGGCTGTTGTGTAACTTTTTAAATTGTTCCCCAGTTGTTGGATATTTAGGTTGTTTACCATTTTTTACTATTATAAATTACTCTTCAATAAGGTGTTTCATGAAAACACATTTTTGCATTTTATATTTTCTTAAGATAGAATTCTCCAGAGTAGAATTAGTGAGCCAAGAGACTGACACTTCCAAGGTCCTTGATACATATCATCCAATTATCCTCTCACTAGAAGTGTGTGGGCAGTCATTTTATTTTATTCCAATTTACTGGAGAGTTAAGTTTTCAAAAACATTTCAGAAAGTTACCCAGTTTTACCAAGATGCTGCTCTACAAGCTAGCTAAACCATCAGTGTGTTTTTTGCCTTTGTTTGAAATTCATAGCAATTTAGTTAGGTAGTACAAATTTTCTCAGCAGCTCCAATTGGTTGCTGGAGATGTTTATAATTTAATAAAATGGAAATAAGTGATTGAGAATACTACTCACTTACATGTGATTCAGCAATTCCAGTCCTGGGCATATATCTGGAAAAGATGAAAATGCTAATTTAAAGAGATACACAATGTTCTTTGCCCAAAAGATACCTAGTGTACCCCAATGTTCATAGAACAGTATTCACAATAGCCAAGACATGGAAGGAACCTAAATGTCCATCAATAGGTGAATAGATAAAGAAGATGTGGTATAAATAGATATACAATGGAATATTATTTAGTTACTAAAAGAACTGAATATTGCTGTTTGCAACAACATGGATGGACCTAGAGTCTGTCATACTAAGTGAAGTAAGTCAGGTGGAAAAAGACAAATGTTATATGATATCACTTATATATGGAATCTAAAAAACTAATACAAATCAACTTATTTATCAAACAGAAACAGACTCACAGACAAAGGAAATGAACTTACTGTTACCGAAGGGGAAAGGGGTGGCAGAGAGAAATCAGGAGAATGGGATTAACAGACACAACCACTGTATGTAAAATAGATAGAAAGGATTTACCGTATAGCACAAGGAACTATGTTCAATATCATATAGTAACCTGTGATGGAAAAGAATCTGAATCTGTGTGCCTGAAACTAACACAATATTGTAAATCAAGTAGTTGAATAAAAAGTAAATTAATTAAAAAATGCTACATAAAATAGAAACTTAAAAAGAAATTATACAGGACATTTTTCTGGTAATTGAAAGGCTGAAAATCTCTGACCTAGAGAGTTTTCATTTCTGACTAGTTTTTAACAGAAATGTGCATTAATCAGTTACTGAGTGCTGGTGCCTAGAATCGTTATAAAAGAGCCATCTCTGCTTCAGAGGGCTCCGTTTCAAGTTAGAGATGTAATTTACAGTGTCCAGGATTTAAGTGCCATCACATTAGGTGTGTGGCTGGGGCAGGCGCTGTGAGGGCGCAGGTGAATGACTTGTGAGAGCATGGGGGAAGGACATTCCTGTAAACCTGGGGAACTCCCTGGAGGAAGTGGATCCCAGCTAAATACTTCGTGCTGACTGTGGCAGGTTGAGCAGTGGGCTGGAGGAGAGGGGGAGGATGAGGATTGTTAAAGCAGAGTTCTAACACTAGTTGGTAGAAGTTTCTAGAAGTTTTTCGGTATCTTCACATCAGATAAAAGATGAAAAATACTTCCTTTGGTTGTTCCTATCCAATAAAATTTCCTCAGCTGCTGTCTGGGTTTGAATGGGGCAGTGTCCTGGGGACTCTGAGAAAAGGTATGGATCTGACATAAAAGCTTTGCTCGCTTACCAAGTATTCACGCACTTGCCGCGGCCTCAGGAACCGTAGCACTTACAGATGGCGGCATCCGTTTGGAAGTAGGAAGGAACTTGGCCTGAGTGTTCATGTCTCAATTCATTGCCTGACAAGAGGACTTCGTCCTTCTGTTTCGATCAAAAGGCCCAAATACTCAGGCCATCTCCAAGAGCAAGGCCATTTTTATAGTGGAGATAGCAGGTCCTGAGACAGGCTGTTCCTTTGTCTGGGAGGCATCAGAGAAAACCCGAGAGCCTTCTAGATTCCTTAGCTGTGGGCATGGCCGTCCAGGAGGTAGTGTAGGAGTTTCATTTCTCAAACATTTCTTGGGTGTTTGCTTTGTTCAAGGCATTAAACACACCTAGCTACATGTTAGAATCACCTGGTAAACTTCTGGAACTAGAGAGCCCCAGGGCCCTTCTTTGACCTATTAAATCAAAGTCTCCAGAGAGTGGCATCCTGGGATCTGTGTTCTTTTGGTGATAGATTTGGGAGCTGTCAGAGATGTGAGAGGAAGAGGGTGGAGAGGGACTCTTCAGTGATGCCAAACAGCATTTGCGAAGGAAAAGAGGTGGCAGAGGGAGAGGAAGATGGTCTGTTTGATGCTAATGGATAGTTTCTGTAAGTGAGAAGTAGGAATAAGCTGCAAAGGTGGGTTGGGGCTGGACAATATTCCATTGAATTCATTCAGTATCCTTACTGAAGTTCCTCTCTCAATAATGTTCTGACCTCAGAGTACAACAGTGGGTACATGTGCATCATTCATTTTATGTCAGACACTGTATTAAGTGGAATTCTTACTACACTTAATAATTTATTCATGTAATTCTTCCAACAACCCAGAGCTATAGGCCCCAGTATTATCACCATTTTATAATGAGGAGGTGAAGCCCAGACAGGAGAACTGACATGTCCAAGGTCTCTCAGCCTTGATGGAGCCAAAATAAAACCCGAGTGATCTGGCTCCAGAACTAACGCTCTCTACCCTCTGCTGTCCAGGGAGGAGTACGCACTGTCTCGTTACAACAAAATACTGTGCAACGTGCATGCTGTGTAAGATGCAAAAGTAGCGAAGAGAAGGGAGAAAGTTGGGTGTGAATGTGTTAGGAAAACTTCATAGGGGAAGGAACAGCCTAGTAGGATGTTGACAAGTGAATAGGAGTTTGCCATGCGAACAAGGTAGGTAAGAACACACCTGCCAAAGGGAATCGCACATTGCAAAATCATGGAAGTAAACACAGTGTTGGTTTGGGGAGTCAAAAGCAAGATTTTAAAGTAGGGTTGTGGTGTAATCAAAGAAATGCTTTGAGAAAAGCCATTGCGTTGGAATAGCTGGAGGCAGGGGACTGGATGTGGGATTCACGTGTATTGCAGGTGGAGGTGATGAGGTTCACAAGCAGGCGCTGCCTGGGGAGATGGACAGGAAGGGATGGAAGTGAGTGGTGGCCAAAAGACCTGGTGCATGGGAGGTACTCCATAAGCAGTTTTTTTTTTTGTGCATGAGACAGATGAATCAGGAATAGAACGTGTGTAAGGGAGTAGTTGGCATATTTTGAACAAGAGCTCGTGGGAGACACGTAGCGCGATTAACAGAAATAGGGCAAGTGCAAGAAGTGGTTTGAGGAGTGATGCATTCTGTTTGGCATCAGAGAGTTGGAGACACCAGAGGGAGAACCAGTTTGATATGGATGTCTTGCTCAGTGAGGTGGTATCTGAAGCCAGGTCTGTGAATGAGCTCACTGAAGGGGGGTGGATCCTTGAGTGTTCAGCCTTTCTGATCTGCCACTCCTTTAAAGTGTAATAGAGTCGATTTTGATATTCTAAGCTGCTGAGTATCAAGGGATGGCTGGAGTGTGTGCAGGGTACAAATACCTAAATAAAGACAGAGCAACCTCGTGTCCGCATCTGACAGGGGTGCCAAGTTGTGCCTGTCAGTTGTTTATATGTCCCCAAATGGCAAAAGTGTCCATTTGCTGTGCTAGAGTACTCAGGTTTGGATTTGAAGGGCCAGGTGTCTGGGGTTGCAAAAAGATACAACTGCATAACTGTTGGTGTAAATCCCCCCTACGTGTGTTTCTGACATCGCGGAGAAATGTCTGTTGGAGCCAGGTTTCAATTTCATGGTCGGACACGGTGAAACAGTCTAGTTTGCATGTCCCCAGTGTGGCGCGCAGGGCTTCAGGTATCCATTTACATTTCTACTCATGCTGAAAGCTTGCTGGAATGGAGTCCCACATGCCCCAGCCCCAGGCACCGCAGCCTGACTCACCTTATGCTTGAATTTCCTCCGACATCAAAAATAAGCCTTCTGGCTGTAGATCAAGAGGTTGGATAATGAGGACTGATGTTGGGCATATGGAGGGCAGTGGCAGGGAAGGAGGGGCACCGTCAGAGAAGTCAGCTGAGGGTGAGATAGCAGGGGAAACTCCTGAGGCCCCCAGCGATGATACTTGATAACCATCATCACACACGCCTCCTGCATCGGCGCCAAAGCTGCAAATGACTGAGGCATGTGGCACAATGCTGACGTCATTTGCAGCCCCTAAAGCACCCTGCTATGGGAGGTTGTGAAGTTGAGGGGACATTTAATTTTTAGACGAGATTGGTGGACTTGAGGGGTGGATGTGTCCCCGAGTGTGACGTGAATGCAAACAGTGAGACATTCCTGTCTCCGGACAGGAGTGCTGGGATGGGTGTCTGTCGGAGGGAGGGAGGAGGCAGGTGAATGTCTTCAGACAGGGCAGCAAGTGTGATCATGCCGTTGTCGGGATGGCAAGGTGCAAAAGGCAGAAGGAAAGTTGATGTCTTTGCTTCCCAGCCTGGGCCAAGGAGCAGATGGCAGATTTGACAGCAGTGTATTTAGCAGGCCTGCCACTCTGGAGGCAGCCATCTTGCCAAGTTGGCAGCAGCTGTGTTTGGGAACGTGAGAGTTTATCAGACACGAATTTCGGGACCTTGGAGGTGTGGTCTCCCCACTGCAAGCAAACTGGGGAATCCACATCATCATTAGGGCCAAGGAGTCAGAATCAACTGATACGTCTAGAAAATCGAGTCATGAAAGATGGTCAGGGGTAATTTTATTTAAAATGAAGGGAGGAAGGGGGCTCTCTAGAAAACTGTATTGATTCTCTACTTTGTTGATGGTTTTGTTCTGAAAACCTTGGTATCTGCTTCTAATGTTTGAAATTGCACTGAAGAGAAGAAAGAACTCATCTGAGAATCAGGAAATTTGATGGGTTCTTGCTACCAAAGAGGCTCATTAATTTAAAAATTATTTATTACTAACAATATGCCCAGAGAGGCACTGAGCTTGGGGCTGGAGATAAAATTACGAGTAGATACAGTCCCCAACCTCGTGGAGGTTACGGTGAGCAGGGGAGGTGTGCAGTGAGGTGAGCTACTGAGATGTGTGATATGCGGTATGTGATGTGTGCTCTGTCAGGGCCAGGTCCAGAGTACAACAGAAGCTCCAAGAGTCCACCAGTGTTAGAGGTCCAGAGCAGCTTCCTGGGAGCTCAGGACTGAGTTGAAACTGCTGGGTGGTCAGTAGGATGGAGGCTTACGGGAGAAGGTGGATGAGGCGGAGTGTTCCTGGGGAAGAGAACAGTGTATGCAAACCCCGGGAGCAGAAGAGAGCATGGCTGGTGTCTAAGAGAAGGTGTGGACGTTTGGGAGGGAGAGTGAACGCTTAGAAATAGGTGAGCTGTGAAGCTTGAGAGAGAAGGTGGAGCCGCAGGGGTGCCTTTGCGTGTGTAAGGAATTTGGACTATATTCTGAGGGCAGTAGCTACCCATAGTGATTTTAAAGCAGAGCCTCATATCTGCACTTAACAAAATGTGTCTGACTGTTGTCTGGGGAAGGACTGGATAAGATTGAGACCAGAACGTGGGAGACAAGTGAGGAAACTGTGGTCTACTAAAGAGGGGGGATGTTGATGGCCTGAGTGAAGAGAGCATCCGAGGGCAGTTGGTGGGGATGGAGAAAAGTGGGTTGCCTTGAGAAACTTGAGAGAACATTGCTGGGATTTGGGTACTGACTGGACACAGGGTTGAGTAAGAGGGTGAAGTTAGAAGGTGGGGTATGGGTGGCAGGTGTGGGTAACAAATGAACATACTCTGTACTTGCTTAAAAAGTGGGTCAGCAAGTTGAATCAAGGATTGAGTTCCAGTGGAATCAAGTTGAGTGGTGGGAGCTTCATTTATGCTTCTGTTAACTTTTCTACAGGGCCTGTCTCTACTCCGTGCCTCCCTGTTAGCCTTTTAAGCTAACCTTTCCAAAGGCAATCTCTGTACTGCATTAATAAAGCATCTTCACTGGCTTGTTTTTCTCAGTTGTCTCTTGGCTTCCCGCGAACTGATAGGCTAAAGACTTGCACTTGCTATGATCACAAGAGAACAAATATGTCATCCTTCTGCGTTGTGGCTGAGGTCCTGATGAATGGAGTCCCCTTTCACCCAGATACTCATTTTATGGCTGAAGTGTCTGAATCAAAGCTGCTGCTGTGGTGGTGATGACAGCCACTTCTTCCTTGTTTTAACGTCTGACCACATCAATTCATTCTCTAGTTCGTTCAGCAACTGCAACGTTGAGATAGTTGTACATCCCTGGTGTGATGGGCTTGTGGCAAACATAACCAAGGTGATGGTCTGATAGCGGGTTGAGCAGTTATCCCCAAACTATTCTCATAGCTTACTCTAGACGTGCAAAGAGATCTGTATTGTTTAGAGTCAGAGAATCTATGTTCTGTGGAATCTGTTGGAGTTGGATGGCACCTCTGAGGTCATTTTGTTGCATAGCATGGCTGTCTGACCAGTTTTTCTGTTTTATTACAGCAAAATGTATCTATGGAGGGAAAGTCCTTGCAGAAGGCCAGCGGATTTTAACCAGGAGCTGTCGGGAATGCCGAGTAAGTGTCAATCTTGTGCTCCCTGTTACTTGCGGGGAAGGATATGTGGGCTTTAGGTGGGGTTCCAGAGTGGAGCCTGCTGGCCTGAGTGGGTCCCTGAGGCGAACGACTCTCTGGGGGGCTGGAGTTCAGGAAGGGGGGAGTCCCTGGCCACTGTCATTGTGTGGTTATCTAGTGGTCAACTTTGGACAGGTAGCCTTCGGGAAGGCTATTCAGGGAAGGGAGCTGGCAGCTACCATGAGCCAGGGAGGTTGTCACATGGCCTTCAGAGAAGGTTTTGACTGGGTGTTGGGACAGTTAGTGTGCGCTGTTAGTTATGGGTAGTGCCATCTCTACTCCCAAGTGTCTGATACGATGTTAGAAAATGCCTCTATCTCCTGCCTGGCCCCTCCCGTGTATTTCTTGAAATAAGATGTATAGAACCATAGAGCTCATTCAGTAACAATTCAAAAAACATGCGTTGGGCAACTGCTACTTACCAGCATTGTACTAGACTCTGGGTACAAAACAGTGGACAAAACAAGGTCCCTGTCTTTATAGAACTTGCAGTATGGTGGGAAGACAGACAGCAAGATGTAAATAAATACACAAGATACAGCTGACCCTTGAACAATGCAGGTTTGAACTGTGCAGGTCACCTTATACATGAAATTTTTTGGTGGTAAGGACTGCAGTGCTACCCTGTCTGCAGTCGGTTGGGTGCTTGGATGGAGAACTGTGGATACAGAGGAATTGCAGATACAAGGGGTTGACTATAAATTAAGTGTGGATTTTAGACTGTGTGGAGGGTTGGTGCCCTAACCCCTGCATTGTTCAAGGGTCAACTATGATGCCAAATACTGTCCAAAATGTAGAGCAGGTTGTCGGGATGGAGAGCTTGGCAGTGGGGGTGGGTGGTCTGGGAAGGCCTCTCTGGGGAAGGACTATTTGAACAAAGTGCCAGATGAAGTGTGGGAACTAGACGAGCAGTTATTTGGGTGAAGTGTGTCTTAGGAATGCCAGAGTGAGAGACAGGGAAGGGAGGAAGGGAGGGAGTGCAAGTAACTTCCAGAGCAGGTAGTCCCTTCCCAGAGCAGCCACAGCCCCACAGCAAAGCACAACTTTTTTTTTTCTTAATTGAAGTGTATTTGATTTACAGTGTTGTTAGTTTCTAGTGTACATCATAGTGGTTCAATTATACATATATATATATATATACTTTTTCATATTCTTTTTATTAGTTATTAAAATCTACTGAATATGGTTCCCTGTGCTATTCAGTGAGACCTTGTTATTTAGCTCTTTTATATATAGTTGTTTGTATCTGCTAATCTCAAACTCCTAATTTATCCCTCTTCCCTTCTCTTTTCCCTTTGGTAACCATAACTTTTTGTTTTCTATGTCTATGATTCTGTCACTGTTTTGTAAATTAGTTCATTTGTGTCATATTTTTAGATTCTACAAATAAGTGATATCATATGATATTTTTGTCTTTCTCTGACTGAATTACATAGTATGATAATCTCTAGGCCCATCCATGTTGCTGCAAATGGCATTATTTCATTCTTTTTTGTGGCTGAGTAGTATTCCACTGTGTGTGTGTGTGTGTGTGTGTGTGTGTGTGTGTGCGCGCGTGTGTGTGCACGCGCGCAGGCGTGTATGTATTACATCTTCTTTATCCAGTCACCTGTTGATGGACATTTAGGTTGCTTCCGTGTCTTGGCTACTGTAAATAGAAAACACAGCTGGTTCTGTGGGGCATCTCTAGGGAGTCTGGCTGGACCCACTGTGTCTCAGAATAGACCATATTTCCAAATGCTTGTACCTACAACATTTCATTTTCTTCTCATCACATCCTTGGGGAAAAAAAGGAAATGCATTTTAAAGGTTGAAGAGAACGAGGCATTTAGAGACCTGCAGAAGCTCTCAAGGGGCTTGAATTCAGTTCTTTATGAAGAGCTTCGGTAGAGGGAATGCTCTTTCGTGTTCCCTTTCATTGGTGAGAATCTACCCCAGGGGTTAAAGTCCCTTGAACTTCCATCTTGTATTTCCCAGTCCCTCTTTCTTGGCTGCCACTGGGAATGTCAGAGATTCCATGGGTGCAGACAGTTTGATGGGTATGCAGGTGTGGTGGTCCTTCTGTGTCAGTGGGTGCCGTGGATAGGGGCTCCTTACTCTGTGGCAGTGACAGGGATGGTGTGACAGCGAGGGTTCCAAGATCTCTTGATCAACAAAGGAAGCTTCCAGACCTGGGAGTGGGGGAGCTGCTGGGGTGGCCCCTGGCCCATTTCCACAAGCAGATGTTGGGTGAGTTGAGTGAGATGAAGCATGGGAAGGACTTGGTTGGCACAAAGTAAGCCCTCAACAGATGTAAGCAGTTCTCATTGCCCCACGTGACCATATGTGCCCTCCCTGAACGTAAGACAGATGTCCCGTTCTGTCAGCTCTTTCACTTCTAAGGGAGGGAAGACGATTTGGATTCTAAAAGTCTTGCTTTTTTCTTCCCCCTCAAAGGAAGTTGGGATGACTAAAGGCAGTTTTACCCACTCTGCTGATGATCCCAGTATCCGCTCTGTATCTGTCACTCACAATTCGCAACCCTCTTTACATGTTGAGCAGAAGTAGTGGGTGACTCTGGCAAGGCTCATGATTGTGACTCGATCTCTCTTACCATCAGAAAGGGTCAGGGCAGACACTGTGTGAGACTTCCAGAAGATATGGGTGTGAATTTACATGCCAGTGTATTGGAAATGCACTTAACGTGGTTACTGGTGCATTTTAGGTGCTCTACCTGCTTTGGTTCATTTTGAACTGTTTTTGTTTTGCTATATTTTTACAATTAAGGAAGAATTTGGGGCAGACATGTAACTCTCTTTGCATATGTGGCATGTGTGTGTATGAGTGATTTCAGCCTCTCTTAAAAGGTCATTAAATTCATTTATTGTCTTTCCACAGTTACTTACTAAATTATTACTTTGTGTACAGAGAGAAGGGTCACTGGCAATAGTATTTAACATTTCTTGAGCATGTAGTATTTTCTTGATACTATTTAAAACATTTTAAACGTTATTTAATATAAACCTCATAATAACCCTATGAAGGAGGTACTATTACCATCATCCCCATTTTATAGATGAGGAGATTGAGGCACAGAAGATCAAAGTCACATAGCTAATAAGGGGGCTAATTGGGATCTGAATCTGTGAGGTCTGATCTACAGGCACCTCTCTTAGTCTTTCTACTGCCACTCCTGATGGTTAGACTTAGAAATAGTTCTCATAAGGGTAGATTCAGAAGGATTGAATGATCACTTTTAATCTATCTGAGAACACCAGATTGGTCAGGCTGTGGCTCTTTGATTTCCTTGATAAAGGGTAGTGTTTATAAAAAGCCATAGAAGAGCTTTGGGACACGCTGAATGGATGTTGTCAGCAGGAAGGGAGGGTGCTAGGTGTAGGATGGGAGGGCCTTGGGTCTCTCTTGGGGGTCCTTTCTCAAGGTTTAAGCCCTGATGCCCGGAGGCACCTGTTGTGTGTGATGGGTTAACTTCTCTCTGAGGTCTGAAACAGGGCTGCGTAAGTGCTGTCCTTGGGAGAACTGAGCAAATGGTTACTCAGATAATTTCTTGTGTTCTGTGGTTCAAATGCAGATCCCTAGTTGATGAAAGGCTGCCTGGCAGTCCATGTGTGTCACTTTCCTGGAATCATTTTCTAGCTTCAGCAACACCCGTTAGAAAAGAAACAAACTCTTGTTTTAAATATTTTTACCAAGTGTTTCCAGAAGTTAACAGACTGTTTTTTAAAAAATCAAAAAGAATAAACTCTCCTAGCAGTCATGGTCTGTTTTGTGCAGTTTTGCTGCCCTGTAACATTTTTTTTAGGCTAGCAACATTTTTTTTTAAACCTACAGATGTGAGTTTTACATGTTGTTAGAAATTCAGGTTGAAGCACAGCGATTAGTACAGAGCTGCAGAGTGTTTCTGTCTGACCGGTGACATGGTGACGGCCACTCTAAATGAGAAAGAACAGAAGAATTGCACGTTTCCACCAGTGCAGAGATCCAGAGGTCATAGAATAACAGACCATAATCAGAAGGATTTTAAAATGTTAATCATCAGATACTTCTTATTAGAGAGAGTTTTCAAAATAAAGTTAAAAAAAGCTTTGTGCCAAATTATGTAGCTGGACTGAATTGATTTGGTGGTACTTATGTTACTGTAATCACAGTTCATATTATTTCCAAATTCATGCAGAAGGGTTTGTCTCTATTTGAACATTTGGAATTACGATCGTGCTCATTAAATACGTTAAAGGTTGATTGGAATTGTTGACCGATTTAATCAGCAGTCAAAGCAGTCTTTTTATATAAAAAAGAGAACTTTTCATGAGTAATTATTTTAAAAAAGTCTTCTGTAGCATTTTTAATATTGTCCTCTTTCCTACAAAAGCAAATATATATTCAAGATATAAAATTTGGAATATAGAGAAAGGAAGGAATTATAAGGAGGAAAAAGGAAATCACTCCAGAATCTCACCTAGAGATAATCTCCTTGAAGAGTTCAATGTTTTTGACAGCAAGAGTGGAGTTTTATCTTATCATCTTAGTTTAGATTCTCCCAGAAGCAGACCCTAAGCTAAGGATTTTAGTACAAGAGGTTTATTAAGGTAGTGCTCCCGGGAAAGCAGTAAGTGTCGGGGCGGGGGGGGGGCACGGGCTGCAGTGGGTACAGGAAGCTCAGCGAAGGTGCACTTCTAGGGGAAAGGCCAGAGGTGCCCTGATCCCCCAGTGATCCTCCAGGTTCTGGAGTCTCCTCTTGAGGTAAAGAACTTCCTGTGCTTGGCAGTCACTGGTGTCAGGCAGTGGGGGTCAGGGATGTGGAACTTGTACGTTACTTCTGACTCTGTGCATGGATGAAGTGGCTGCAGTGTCCCAAGGGACCCTCTGAGGGTGGAGGGGTGAGCCGTTAGCAGAAAGGCATTCGAAGCTGGAGGACGGGCACATCGAACTGATAAAAGGGGTCCAGTGGTGTCTGGCACTCTTGTTTATGCGAGGGGGCCATAGATAATGAATAAACATATTAATATTGAAGGACAGAAGCAGAAGCAACAATGGTGAATATGAAACATTGTGTTTTCCTTTGCACTTAGCTTATGTTACTGACAGTAAGGTTATTAACAGGTGGTTTGTGACAGTTGGTTAGGGACCACTGATGAGCATACTGACCTTAGCCTGGTGCTGGCTCTGGAGGCTCAGTGCCATCCGAGGGGCCTGGACTGAGGGGTGAGAAGGGGATGTAGCCAAAAAGAGGACAGAGGATGAATAGCAGGATCACTTCTCAGACTCTTAAGGCCAATTTTAAGACAGGAGAAAAGCAAGAGCTATCGAGGCCTGGGGACAGATGGAGAAATGAAAAGCAAAGGACAACAAAAGACAACCACAAGGAATTCTAGAGGCTAGGCTGACTGGGCTGAAATTCATGAGAAAAGGGAGGAAGCCAGGGGGCAAATAACCCAAATGATAAGTAGCTGGAAATTACATTTATATTTGACATTTAAAGTTAGGCTTATGCTCATATTTAAGAATGGATGTGTCTGATATGAGAGTTCCTGCCAAGCCAGGAAGCTCTGGGGCCACTGGGATGACAGCATCTCTTGGAGATGGAGAAGCTCAGAATCTCCCCCATCCCTCCTGGCTGCCCATCTGTGTGG
Source organism: Vicugna pacos (assembly GCF_048564905.1). NCBI lineage: Eukaryota > Metazoa > Chordata > Mammalia > Artiodactyla > Camelidae > Vicugna > Vicugna pacos. Next base: position 41,835,023 of record NC_132996.1, read on the forward strand.
AGAATTACCTTTGGGTGTTAAAGGGGATGCTTGCTTCTCAGTTGACTTAACCATCCTCTTAAGAATCAGAGAGAAAAACTTAATACTTTAGATAAAAGTAGACTCTCAAACTCTTTTTATAATAATTAACGAACTGATTTCAAAAATGCAGAGTGAAACTAAATATAGATGCTAGTAATGTCAGCAAAGAGGACCTTGGCAAAGTGAGGTCAGAAAGATCAACTGCTGAAGATTTATTTACATTTTTATTGTAAGTGATTTTATTTATTTCTACGGAAAATCTAATGCTCATCTAACTAACCCTCTTTCCGTTCGTCAATACCTGTACACTTTGATTCTTGTCTGTTTCCTCTGCCAGGAAATTCTGTTCTTAAAGTATTCCATTATTTAGTTCCTTCAAATATAGCATCTTGATAATTTTCCCCCCTTGGGCAGAATTAATTTTTCTCCCATAGCACATTATCGTACTGTTATTAGAGCACTTTTTAAGGACTTAACTGTATTGTATTACAGTTTCTAGCTTGAGGTCCCCCCCCAACTGTGTGTTCATCAAGGGCAAGAAAGGTGTCTTATTTATCTTTGGTTTCACGGTGCTTGTGATGCAGGGCAATGCTGAAACTGTCTCATCAAAGCTCATGAGAGATCATTGAACATAACTTCCCAACTCTGTGGTCAGTGATATCATGTTGGTAATTCAAAATGTCAGGGTATTTAGGCACAGAAATCAGAAAATGCTGAAACTAGGGTTTCCCCCATCCAGCAGTCAGTTGTTAAAAAAATTTACCAGCTCCACACTGTCAGTGACATTCTGCTACATAGAAGATACTCAAAACCATTTGTTGAATTGAGGCTCTTTTGATGTAGAAAGGGAAATTGGCCTTCTCTTCCAGGAGTCTCATCAATTTAATTTGCAGCTTTGTCATTAGTGTGGCATTCCTGGGAGTGCTATTAATTATTGTAGGTTGTTATCACTGCAGGCTGTTAACAATGAGCATTATATATTTGGATCATCAACTAAAAATAGGAACTTCTGTTTGTTTGTTTCCTGATTATTTCGCTTGCAGGGTGGAGTTTTAGTAAAAATTACAGAAGCGTGCCCTCCTTTGAACTGCTCGGAAGAGGATCACATTCTCCCGGAGAATCAGTGCTGTAGTGTCTGCAGAGGTAAGGGGGCTTGGCAATGGGGCTTTCAGGGCTGGGGGCATGAAGATTTAATGAATAGTGTGATGATAATAACATGGGTCCAAAACTCTGCTACTTAGAAATGTGTATCCTATGTACCTGTCTCAGTTATAGGCTTATCAGTTGTAAAAAGGGGATAATAATCCTGTCTGTCCCGTTGGACTGCTGTGAGGATTAAATGGGATAAAGCGAGCATCATGCTTGTTTAGCATGTGATAAATACTCAGTAGACAGTGGTTCCTATACTAATGGTAATGATAGTTTCTGCAGTAATGGTTATTACAATAAGCGTTATCATTATTACTATATTTTTCTAATGAGTGGGATTGGGAAGCATTTTTTCAGCCATTCCATGGGTCAGTTCCCAAATCTGACAGAGGATGACACATAGTGAATCCTTTAGATACAGTTTTTTTTTTTAAACTTCCTGCAAGGAAAAAGTTTCAAGTAAGTAACACCTGACTGGTAATTCATTCTTGGGCAGAAATTATTTTGCTTCCTCTTCCCGGAATTCCCCTCTCTTCTAAGTTTATTATTTCTTCAAATCCTCCAGATCACACATCACGTCCGCTCTGAAACTTCTCACCCAGGCAGAATTAAACAGATTAGGAGAACCTAAAATTTATTCAAAGTCTTACACAATAAATCCAGTTAAACTCATAGCTATTATTTTGAACCTCTGCCCGTCACAGTCTTCTCTGTGTTCTCAAAATACCTCGTGAGTTGGATCCTTTTTGGTTTACCCTGGAAGCTTCTAGAGTTAAAATCCCAGAAGTATAGAGATTGAGCTCAGGTAATGTCATGTTTTACTTTCCTCTATCTTTTCTCTAGCAGCAGGGTTGGCAGATACAAAGGGCCATAAAGTAAACATGCTAGACTTTTGGGGGCCAGAAGGTTTCTCTTGCAACTACACACCTTTGCTGTTGTATTGCACGAGCAGCATTGGCAATAGGTAAATCGATAAATTAGTGGCTGTGTTTCAGTAAAATTTCATTTAGAGAAACAGGTGGCAGCTCGTAATTTGCTAACCCCTCCTCGAGTACCTTCTGATCTATGAAAGCATACATTTGATCATGGGGTGTTTTCAGCTTAGGCTGGGATTTCTCTTTGTGTTTTGTCATAAGAGAGCTATGTTTTGGTAAATTTCCTGGGAGAACTACTATGTTGCCTGCCACGAATCGCTGTTAGAATTTGTGACATGCCATCTGAGCATCTTCCCTGATATATCTGCTTTCATGGCTACAAGTGTATTTGCAGCTGGGATGCTTTAGAAAGACTGGAGATTGACGGAAATTTCAGAGGGATGCCTTTTATTGGTAACTGATGGGGTTGTTAGGTAAGTCTTACGATTTAATGCAAAATCCATCACTGGCTATTTGTTGAGGTGCCAAGTGGGACTCAGTTTATGTAAATCTTTTCTGATTTATGGTTTCATTAGGGCAGGATCATTGATTATACCACAAATTCAGGAGGATTTTCATTGCTTTGACCCAATTTACAACAGACCAGGTGCCACTGCTGCTGCTAGCATTTCTCCAGAATACAGGCACTTTTTTTTTCTTTATACCAAGGAATATGCTGAGCAATGCGACGTCTCATTGAAAAGTTGACTCATTCAGGGCTGTCATTGCTAACAACCTGGTGGCTTTTTACCAAAGCTGAGTCAGCTTTGAGGGAAAAATAGGAGGTGGGAGTAAGACTTCACAGATGAGATCATATCTAGGGCCAGTCTGTCCAATTGAAGACTTTCTTCTTCCTCTTACCTGCCTCCCTTCTCAGCCAGGAAACTACCAGCTCTTTTATTTGGCAGCTGATGGTTTTGTTTTTCCCCAAGGGTGTGTGTCTATGCCTGCGCTTGAGTAAGGGAAGTTTTTTGTTTTTTATTTTAATCCTTTTTTTAAATTGAAGTATAGTTAGTTACAATGTGTCAATTTCTGGTGTACAGCATAATGTTTCAGTCATGCATCTACATACATATATTCATTTTCATATTCTTTATCATAAGTTACTGTAAGATATTGAATATAGTTCCCTATACAGAAGAAATTTATTTTTATCTATTTTATATATAGTAGTTAATATTTGCAAATCAGGGAGTTTTTAACGTCCCTTGACAAGTCTACATTTTGACAGGAATCAGAGCATGTCTTCAGAAAAGACAGAGTGGGAGCCCCTTTTCCCAGGAGTGGGTTGAGTGAAAGCATTTGGGTATATGGATTCGCTTAGGTTTTTCCTATTTACTCCTATTCTCAGAATTCAGACCCTGGAATGAAGAAAGCATTATTTTGGACTAAAGCCCTTTTCAGCATCATTTACTCCTTTTCTGTTGACCCATAGCAGAGAGGAGCCCAGAACATTTAGTCCACTTGGCCACATACTGGGGCTTGCTCTGCACGTCGGGCAATCAGAAAATGAAAAAGATATTATCTGGGCAGTGGGGTATTCTCTTTTTCCTGCAAATGTAAAATGTATATGAAAATTAACAGAAAAGATCTATCTAGATGTGGTCAAAGGTCCATTGTCTCGACCTATGTTCTCCATGAATTTTGTTCTATGTCTTAATTCTAATTTATTTCCCAAGAGCATCCTTGGAAGTAGCCTCAGAGTCTCTCGCAATATTGTGGGAAGTGTTTTTCCCCTTTGACTTCTATTTGTCTTTTACCTTTTCCTCTGTGTTCATGTTTTTAGTGGAGTCTTGCCAGAGGAGGAGGGGGTTTGAACAATTTCTATTCTGAAAAGACTAGGAAAGCCTGGTGAGCCTCTTACAAGGTGTATTATTCAGCGCTCCTCCCTCCTCCTCTTTTCCCCTCTCAAAGACAGAAAGTAATGAAAAGGTGAGAAACCCTCCATTTCTATGTGTGGTAATTTTTATCCTGCATGTGAAAAGGCTTGTACCATTTGCTTTGTGGATTGAGATTGTCTCCTGATCGGCAGGCAGAGAGGTGGGACTCCGATGACCTGAAATGCGTATTTCAGGGGTGAGCACAGCGGTGTGATTGCAGCTGTATGGTTTCTGCCACCCTGATATTACTGATTACAGAAATGCAAGTGGCCATAACCTCTTTGAGTTCCTGCACCGAAGGTGCTTCAATTAGCATACCTGTCGTCTCTCTCTGTCTCACTGGGAATGGCAGGTCATTAGTCTGAGGGAAACCACCCCATGAAAGTTTGATTCCTTGGAAATCTAAGTCGGAGCCATTCTCATACCTGCCAGGGGAACTGCAGTTTTTCAAGGTTTATTTTCATCAGGTTTAGACTGGAATTTGAGAAGGAACGGAGGGTGCTTTTAAAAGCTTTCTGACCCCATCAGTTGATTGTATCATATCCATCAAGCTCTCCAACTTTTTAAAAAAAATGTTTGTTTTTAATGATCACATTTTATGGCTCGACCCTCTAAATGCAGGGGTTGAGGGAGAAATGGGGATATGTTCCCACCACATCGAGGAGTCCTGTCGCTTTCCCGTCAATGACTGAATGAAATTATTTCCTGTACCAGCTGATAGGCTCTATCTGTTTCATAGATGAAATAGTGTTGAGACCCATTTTACGGAGTTACAACTTGTTTCCTCAAGACATAACGTGTTGGCTTGGTTATGAAACTGATTTTTTTCTGAGTCATGCCCTTTGTTTTATAAGGTGATATTGTCACACTTCCCCTCCCCCACCCTGCAACACTTCTGGTCAAGGAGGGAGGTGCAGACTATAGCTTTACACTGAGTTTCTCTTTGTGGGAATTAAACCTAAGACCTTTGAGTTAAGAATAACAGGCTCTCACTGACTTCCGGTGTTGGTAGTATCAACAGAACTGATACCCAGACAAGGTGCTTGGACACTTTGCCTCTTCAGATCCTGGGTCGTGACAAATGCTGTAACTAATTTCTCTACACTTCAGAGAAAAATGAAGATAAGTGGCTAAATCTGCAGGGCTTCAGGGGCAGCCAGGATGTCCTAGGGATGGATCTGCGGGAGTTAGGGGGAACATATGCAAGGAGAATCAAGGTGATGCACGTTGGCAGGGAGCGGCCGCTGTGCAATTGCTGGGGTCCAAGGTCTCAGTCACCAGCAGCACCAGCCAGAACAATCCTAATCACTGGTGCAGTCAGTCGCTGATGCCTCTGGACAGTTTGTGCCAGCAGCATGAAATTTGTTTACCCTCATCATTACCTCGAGGGTAATGGCTTTAGCCAGGAGCTTGTCTGCTTAAGTATGAGGTCATGAGGGTGGAGAAGAGGCGAGTGGGTACCAGAGTGACATTGATGCTTCTGCCTGGGAAGGAGTAATAAAAGCGTGAATGTAGCCTTAGCAGAAAGTGATTGCTTGTAAATTGCTGGTGCTCTCAGTTAAAGGGGGGAAAACAACTTGACTGTGTATTCTCAGGATCCCTCCAGGACAACACACCAATCATTTGACCCATTTCTGAATTCTTGACACACCCCTCAGGGTTTCATTCCCTTCAGAATTGGCTCTAATTGTTATCTCCAGTGTTGCCAGTGACTTTGGAGGGTTTCGCTGCACGTTCCAGATTTTCGGTGTTGGGAAAAAGTTCTTTCCGACATCTGTTCCCAATGTATTTATCTGTAATTTTAATTCATGCTCACTTGCCTTGTCATCTGGCCTGGTCTGAAATTCGTTGAGATTATTTGTACTGTTAAAGATTTTATGCCCTTCAGTTAAATCCTCCTGAAGAGTCTTGGTGTCACATGACTTCTTTTCTAGTCTTCCTCCTCATTTTAGCTGAATTTGTAATTGAGACAGTTTGAGGGAGAGGATTTCCATGAGATGGAGAGAGAGCTAGAGAAGAGGCACTTGGCGAGAACGTAAGCTAGGGCCTGCGTAGAGGAAGTGGCGGTTTGCAGGTGGGTCAGGCCCTCTGCATGTTGATAGACAGAATCTGATCAAAACCCCCGCGGCCTTGGGCCACCGTGGGCACTGGAATGACAGGGTTATGCTCAACCGTTGAGGTTGGAGACAGAGGGCATTTGGAGGAGAGAGCAGTCTCAGGGAGCCTGTGATGTCTGTGTCCCTGAGAGGATCAGTGGGTCCCTGGGGCCCAGTGAGCCTTGGGAAGGAGGCACGGTGCCCCAGAGAGAAGACCTGAAACTAAGGCCAGGCCGCCTGGGAGTGGAAGACTCTTACTTGTTGACTACTGTAGAAGAAAACCAATTGCTTTCTAGGACAGAACCTGTGAGAATCCAGAGCTTTGTCTTTAACAGGCCCATCCTGGTGTCACAACCCTCTGTCCACAGGAGCTAAAGACATGTTCTCACCCCTCCAGGGCCCAGGCTTCTGTGGTATGTGTGTTGGGTGTGGAGTGCATTAGGGTGCCCTGTTGCAATCAAGGATCTTTGGGCCATGTCCCTCCTATGGGGCCAGCCCATGAGTGGAGGTGTCTTCATACCAACGAGGCACGTGGAATATATTGTACGAAGTTTACTTTTGCTACTTATGACTCAAGGTTGGGCAAGCAGCAGTGGTATGAGAGGTGTTGGCTTTCTAGGATTTGAATTAGGGTAGAGGAATCTGGAATGCATTTTCAGATTGTCCATCACTTCAAAGATAGCCTTCGTGACCTACTGGGGGGATACATGAGGGGCAGGAAATAGTGGGCAGGCAATGGTGCTCCTCGTAGAATCAGACTTTGTCTTAGAGAAAGTAAGTCCTGCCCAGGGATGGTGGCCTGTTCACTCCTTGCTATGCAGAAATCACAGCGGGAAATCTTAAAGATACTTGTCCATCGTTGGCTATAGAAGCCAGAGATGAAGCAGAATGGGTGGATGGCTTTGCTGTAACTATAAAGGATACGGAGTGGGATCTGGAGAGCGACTGTGGGGGCTTCATTATGATGGGCAGTGTTATATGCAGATTAGGACAATGGATTTAAGGAAAGCAAATAGTTTTCCAAGTGTTACTGGTCTTTCACTGGCAGTAGAACTCTAGATTCAGGGCCACTAGGTGGAGTCCAAATTTTAGACTTCTCCCAATGAGAGGAGAAAAAGTATAATTCCAACATTTATGTTTCTCCTTTAGTTTCCTTGATTACATCATGAACACAGGCTGCTCCCTGTGTTTGAAACTCCTGTGCTTTATCCAGCCAACCTCCCTCGTCCCTTAAATCTGCTCTTTGATAGCTTGTGTTAGGACCCTTGTCTGTGATGCATTCTGGGAAGCACCTTGCTCCTCTTCATCACAGTATCTCTTTGTAACCCGATACTCAACGATACCCATCCCTGCTCGAGTAGTATATGAATGAGGGCATGTTTATTGCTGTTCATGGCATTTTTGTTATATCTCTATTGTCTAGCACAGTGTCTGGGCACATGGCAGGGGCTTATTAAATATTTGTCAGATGAAGTAATGGTACCTCTGCTACGAGCTAAAATTAAAGCGGTTGTTGGAGAACAAGCTGGAATCCCATTTCAGCAGATTATGTGTCTCCTTTTGAGCACCTGCTCGTTTCCACCACTTGAGTGTAGATAAGCTCCAAGTGGGTCTCGCTCATCTTGGTGTCTGATCCATGCATGGTGTTCTGTTGGGTGGTAAGTTATTTCTCTTTTGACTTTGAGTCCCCAAGCAGCAAATAATAATAGACTGTGCCCTGGAGAAAGAAACAAGATTTGTTGCTTTGGAAGGATTGAAGGCATGTCATGGACTAGCAAATGCCAATGACTGATGGAGTACTGGTCTCTTCCAGCCAAGGTCTGTGTTCCTTGAATGTCCCTTGATGATTAAAATCATGGCTGGTAAGTCATGTAGAATGATGCAGGGAGACTGACTATTAGAATCATATTTGAGTTCTCTCTCTCTCACCCATCACCTACTAGCTGTGTAACTACAAGGAAGGTAATTAACATCTTTGGGCCTTGGTTTATTTCTCTGTAAAGCACTCTTTAAATTCTAGTTTTGGAAGACTGTGAGGATTTAGTCATTAACTCAACAAATATTTACTGAGTGTTCATAATGTGTTGGATATTGCCATTGGCACGAGGGAAACAGGCTCGCAGGGTCCTTTCCCTGGAAGAGGTGAGCTTCTAATGTGGAGATTGACATGGAACAAATAAGCACAGAAATGAACACGTAATAGGCAGTAGTGATAACTGCTATGAACAAGATGAGTGGATGGGAGAAAGTAATGAGACTTTATTTAGACTTGAGGGACAAGAAAGCCTTCTCCAAGTAGATTATATTTAAGCTGGGACTTAAAGACTGCGTAGAAATTTTTCTGGCAGGAAAGTGTCATAATGTTCCAAGTTGGTGGAACCAGCTTGCAGAGACCCTGAGTCAGGAAAGATCAGAATGCTAGAGGAATCAAAAGAAAGGCTGATGTGGTTGGAGGGGAGAGATGGAGGCAGAGGGGTGCCCTGCTTGTTGTCTCAGGTGAAAGTTAAAAGATTTTGTATTTTTCTTGAGTGAAATGGGAAGCTCTTGAAAGATTTTTAAGGGGAAGAGTGACATGATCCAGTCTATGTTTTAAAAGGATCTTTCTGTGGGGAAAATGGAGTAGAGGTGGGCAAGAAGGCAAATGAGGTGATGTTCATTTGAGAGTTAAGAATAGAGTGGAGTGGGTTTTTCTTACTGCTGTGGAGTGGAGGAGAACTAGATATAAGAGATATTTATGAAGAAAAATTAATGGAACTTGGGAAGGGCCAGTATTTGAGGAGTGAGGGCAAAGATGATGCATGGGAAAAAAATGGTTTCACTGGATAAAGGTGCTGCAGATGGAAATGGAGAACCCGGGAGTGTGGGTTGGGGAATTAAGATCAAGAGTTCGGCTTCCCTGGGTGAGCTGCAAGACGCCTTTGAGGATGTCCACGTGGAGTGTCAAATGGGCTGTGGCTATAACAACCTAGAGTATGTAAAGTGGGATATGCTGGGCAGTGTTACTTCCTGTGCTCTTAGAGGGCTTTTCAGCCTTTATTATTGCTTCTCAACCAGAAGCCAGAAATGATTGGGCACAAACGTTGGTCTAGGCTCAGTGTTTATTAACAACAGGTTGACAGAACCTGCATTTGGGTCCTAAATGGGACTGTTTCAGAATTGTCATAGGACATAGCAAGGGTTGAGATCCACAGACACCATCAGAGAATAATTATTAGGAGTTGTCTATGCCCCAAAGTATTTAAGTCACAGAATAATAATTTTCTTAGTGGTCTTAACAAGAACTTGAGTCGGATCATAACTCTGCCTCTTCCTGGCTGTGTCGCCTTGGGTAAGTTAGTTGCAGCTACATTTTTCTAACCTGTAAAGTGAGGATAATAGTAATATATAGGGTTGTTGTGAGGGTTTCACTTACTTACCTAGATAAGGTGTGTAACATACTTAGCCCTGCACCTGGCTAGTTGAAAGAAGTCAATAAACATCAGCTTTTATAATAAAAATGTTCTGTGTTTGGGCCAGTGCTAGTTAAAAGATACCACTCTGTGCTTCTAATTATATGAGAATAATTTTGGAGACTCTAGCATCACTTACTAAAAATATTCAAGTAAAAGAACATGAATGTTGGGGCAGGTGTGTGTGCACGTGCATGCATTCTACAGTCTGGTCCTGGCTTATAATGCTGGGGAAAAAAGACATTGATTTAAGAAAGAGGATGACATTGAGGAGTCTCATGCGTCAGACTGTGTTGATAACCAGCTGCTGAAGAAAAAATTGTACCAAGAGCTAGCTAGAGGATTTGAGAACAAGACTGTAGGTAGCAACTAAAGACAAATATTCAGGAAGGGAAAGGATCTGTATCTTAGATGTCATGCTATTCAGACACATCAGATAAGAGAGATAAAACCTTTAGAGGGATTTTGAAACGTGGAGAATTAATTGAGGATTTATGACTTGGCAGCCAACGATGCTGGGATGGGGTGTGAAGAATGGCGATACCAGCTGGGGTGATGAAAGTGTTCTAAAACTGAATTGTGGTGATGGTTGCACAACTGCGTAAATTTAAATCATCAAACTCTGTCTTTACTATAGTCGAATTTTATGGTCTCTCAGTAAAAATGTTTAAAGAAAAATCATGACTAGTAGGCTAGTCACATTTGCCTTCTAGTTGGTTAAGATGGGGCATTAAGTGTCACTGTAGATTCATTCACCTATTTATCCACTCATTAATTTACTTGCCATGTTTCTGCCTGTCCATTTGTCCATCCATCTATAAGCCATCCATCTATCCAGTTATCCTTGTGTGGGAAGCTCTTGGTCGAAAGAAATGAGTCAGATATAGACCCCGCCTTAAAGAAGTTGGAGTGATTAAAGTTAGGATTTTTAGAGAGTACTTGGAATTTCCCAGTGGAATGTATATATGTACATATTTCTTCTATATATATGTGTGTATGTTGGGGAAGAGAAGACATACAGAATGTAGTCTTTTGAATCTGCGCATCCAAAAAGAGGGTAGTTTTTTTATCCTTTGAATGTAGAATGCTTACAAAATTACCGCTTTTTAAGAACCCTGGCCTCAGTCTGACCTGGGTCCTGGCTCTGTTCTTCTGTGAGTGCACTAACTTCTCTGAGCTTCAGTGGCCACACCTGTGAAATAGGAATAATAATTCCAGTTTCATAGGGTTCTTAATAAAATTAAATGGGATATGCATGTGAAACACTTTGCTGAGTGTCTTGCATGTGATACGTGCTCAGTAACTCTTAATCATTATTGTTACCTCTGTGCCAGGTTATTTGAGGTTCTCCAGAATTACCCTTCTTCCTCAAGAGCTGGAGTCCCATTCCTCCTACTAGGATCTGTGTCTTGCCCCTTCTCAAATTCCTACCTGTGACGAATCAAAGGTCAAGTTCTGCATCATCTAGAAGGGATTGCACCTTCCCTGAAACTACGATAATTTGTACTGCTCACATCTCACTTAACTACCTCTGTACTTGACTTATCTCCATGTAGAGTTTCTAGTTTCTTTGTGGTCAGGGAATGTCTTAAACACCTTGACATTGTCCTCAGGATCTTGCATGATGCTGTGATCCACAGAGTAGGCACCCCATAAATACTGAGTGGATGATTATTCACTCCTACAGAAAGGCAAGTGGGCACTAAATAAGTATTGCTTGAATGAAGTCCCGCATTAATTAAAAGCAACAACAACATATTTTTGGCACAGTGGTCAGACCCAACTAAGGTTGGTTTGTCCCATGGGCTTTTCATTGCCTCTGAAGTACAGTTGACCTAACTCTGCATTGTGAATAGACATGGCGCATGCTTGAGAGAGAGATAGGCATTGGAAAATCAACAGTGTTTGAGGGGCTGTGTTCCAGCCTGTCAAATGCACGTGGAAGGGAAAGGACAGTTGCAGTCTCCTGGAAAGAAAAAGAAACGTAGACACGTAACAAAGGATGTGCATTCAACGTTGAGTCAACCTTTATAATGAAAGAAAATGTGACAGGTATTGATCAGTCCTGACATGGGGAGGGAAGTCCAGGCACTTCCTCTGGCAAAGGGAGCTATGATGCCTAAAAATTGTCCCGTGGCTAGCAGAAGCATCAACTACTTTTAATGGTCATTGTAAGCCTTTGAAGCCTTCCTAGAAGTGTTCTTGACCAACAGAGGTTTCAGATTTCCAACAAGATAAGTTCTTCCTCTGAGATCAGGAAGTGAAGCTGAACATGATTTCATGCTCTCTGAAGCCTGTGGACCCACTCTCTAGTGTCACAAGCAGTGGCTGCATCTTTCACTTTTTAAATTTTTGCTAGGTTTGCTCTGTGAGAGGGTATATGAAAACTAGTGGGCATTGGAGTTCATCAGACTTAATTTAGAACCTTGGCATCTCCACTTATTAGCTAGATGTTACTGAATTTGAGCTTCTCTTTTCTTATCTTGAGGTTGAGGATAACAGTGTTACTCTGAACTTGAGTTATTGTTGTCAACATGGTCATAATTATTAGCATTCTCATCATAGGGGCTAACATTTATTGACCTCCTAGTTAATATCAAGTATTGCTCCAAGTGTTTTATATGGATTAGTCCTTTTAACTCTTTCCACACCTATTAATAAGGTATATTATTATTCCTGTTTAAAACATCCAGTATAATGCCAGATATATTATGGGTACACATATTATTACTGAATAAGAGTTATTATCTTTTACTAGGTATGGTATAAATAGTGTTGATTTAAAATTCTGTTTCAAAGAAAAAATATTCTAGAATGTTATCACAAAAAGGAATTAAACTTGGACTTCGTATAGTTCAGTGTTTTCTATGTCTTTTTAAAGCCAGAAACCATGGTTCACATGGTCACTATGTCAAAAGTATAAAAGCAGAACTGCCCTGTTTGAATCAGGGATGGGGGACTTGAGCCCTACCTGACACTTTGTCTGTGCCCAAGACTCTGACGAACAGTCTGAAAATCACCGATGTTGTCTTTTCCCAGGATATATACCTAGACAGGCAAAGTGATTTATTGTGTTTATTAGTATAAACCTTGAATTATAAATTAGGCCTCCTCTTCAAGATCAGTTACTTTTTTATGAGACCACAGTGTGTGATGTAGCAGTATAATTATTATTTGGTAAAATGTACTGATTTAAAGATAATAAAGCATCTTGTTATACCTTATTATATTTGCCCTTCACAGCTTCTGGGGTGAGTATAACCTATTTCTCCTTGTTCACCTGAAAATGCTGCATAACATATAAATTGTTCTTTTGGGGAAAATTTGGTGGAGCTGATAATAGAGTTAGGAGAAAAAAGTATCAGAGACCAGAAATATTGAAAAGGGTGATTCTGTTGAGATAAGTAAGCACACTGGATTTGGCATTTGCTCTGAGGGCGGTTTCTAATGCCAGGTGGTAGAATCTGGCTTCTAATGGACACTGTGAAAGAAGATGGGAGACAGAGCCCTGGGCTGGTGTGAGATGCATAAATCAAGAAACTTGAAGGGTGAATCCTCAGTGGTGACTAAGAAAAATCAACTCTGCAAAAGGAGACTAGCATGTCAGTCTTGACTCTAGATAGGGAGTATGGAGGGGGAAAGTCTGCATTCATGAGAGTTGAGGGCCCTAATTTATTCTGCCTGTGTGGCTCAATCCGTATGCTCCAAGGCAAAATTTAGTTTAAAGTGATTGTGGGTTGATAGTTCCCTCAGGCACCTGACAAAAGCAAACACAGATCCTCTCTGAAGAAACAAATTTTAAAATCCAAACCTCAAATAATTCCCACAGATTAAATCCCCCAAAATATGAGCTCTTAAATAGTCAGTAAAAAAATAAGTCCTCATGCATGGTACTAGTGAAACAACAAACTATAAAATCATATGCACAAACACTGAAGATACTGGAATTACATGTGTAAGATGTATGTCTAATAAGTTTTAAAAATAGAAAATTAGAAAAAGAATTAAGACTATCAAATTTGACCAAAGACTTTGGAAAACAATGTAATTGAATTCTAGAAAAGCAAAATTAAAGTAAAAACGTTATGGATGATGATGACTGAAACAGAATAGACAGTACTTGAGAGAATTAATAAACTAAAAGATAGATCTGGAAGTTAAACAGAAATCAGCATAGAAAAAAAGAAATGAGAATATGAAAGCAAGTCTAAGTAACATGGAAGAGAGCTTGAGAAGGAATAATATTTATCTAATTAGAATTCCAGAAAGAGAAAAAATAGTGAGGAGAGAATGTTTGAAGAGACAATATCTGAGAATTTTCCAAACTGATAAAAGATTTGATTAATCTTTAGGTTCAGGAATCCCAAGGAATCCTAGGAAGAATAAGCAAAAATAAATCCACACCTAAATACCTTAGAGTAAAACTAATGAATACAAAACAACATGAAACCCATCAACCAACGAACCAACCAACCAACCAACCAGATTAGATCTTAAAAGCTACAGAGAAAAGGTTTGTCACCTACTGAGTAATGACTATTAGGTTAACAGTTGACTTCTCAACAGCAATAATAGAAGCCAGAAAACAAAGGAATATCTTCAAAATGTTGAGACAAAATAACTCTGTTCCTAACAAAGCTATTTTTCAAATAGAAGGGTGGTCAAAGGACATACTTAGACAAATTGAAGTTGAGTATAGTCACTATTAAAATATCCTCACTAAAGGAACTTCTAAAAGATACCTTAAGAAAAGTAACTATTCTAGATTGAGTATCTGAGATTCAAGAAGGAATGTTGGGCAAAGAAATGTTAAACCTGTGGTTAAGAACTATGCCTCAGGAACATGTTCAGGAATGTTTCTTTGTAGCATTGTTGGTAATTCAAAACCTGCAAGTAACTCAAATGTCCATGTGTAGTATAATGGATAAATAGTGGACTATTCATGCTATAGAATATTATACATCACTGACAAGTGAATGCTGCAGACATTAACATGGATGAATAGAAAAAAATACGCCACAGAGGATATGTACAGTATTATTTCACTCATGTGAAATTCAAAACGGACAAAACTAAATGATCTTTTACTTAAAAATACACACCTATGTATGGTAAAACTATACAAATATGTTAAAGGAGTGATTAACACAAATGTTTGGATAGTTGTCTCTGAAGGCTGAGAGGGGGATTCATTGGGGAGATACAATAAAGGGATACTGAAAATATTCTGGTTGTGCTCATTTTATATATTCATATATATTCATTCTATATATTATTTCCTATGTATCATAAATTTTTCAATAAAACAGTTGTAGAGAGACTAATCACATAAGAAGGTAGTAGGAAGAAGATCCAGGATTAACATGGATAAAAGCCTTCAAGAAATAATAGTTTTAGCAAGTTTGAGTTTCAGGGAAAAAAAATTCTCGAGCATGGTCCAAAATTTCCTTTTCCTATTCTTCCACCCCCTTGCAAGCTTACCCTGGTGTATTACCGAGGTGTGTTTCCATGTATGGTGACATACAATAAAAATGTTCCATGCTTTAGTATTTGGAGGTCTTTTTTTCTCTTCTTTCCTGATGTAAATTTTATTGGCTTCTCCTAGGCCATAACTTTTGTGCTGAAGGACCTAAATGTGGTGAAAACTCAGAGTGCAAAAACTGGAATACAAAAGCTACCTGCGAGTGCAAGAATGGTTACATCTCTGTCCAGGGAGACTCCGCCTACTGTGAGGGTAAGTCAGCTGACGGAGTCAGCTTGTGAGAAATGTATTCCTGGCAGACGATCGAAAATGGTGGAAGATCAAAAGCCCTCGTTTGGTTCTGGTCCTGTGAAGTCCTACAGGAAATGATACCAACTACCTAGGGTGCTCTGTTCTGAGTGATTTAAGTTGCTCAGTAGCGTGTGAAAGCAAGACCTCTGAAGGTGAGTGTGGAGCACAACAAAGCGACCAAAGCAGGAAGGCCATATCACATGCCACGTTCTGCTGCCGCTGTATTTAACGATCACTAACAAATCCAGAAACACCTCATTTTACGTTGTCTTGCTTGAGTAGATTGTCATATCCAATTTCAACTAAGTGTTACACAGTGGGTCCTCTTTTTGAGTATGTGGTTTGACACGAGCTTATGCCCAGTTACCAATATCTTCACCTGCCAAGGTCAGAATGTTTTTTTCTGTTGTTTCCTAGTGACTGATTCATGTATTGCTAATTCCCAAACTTTACTAAAATTCCCAGTGACAGATGGACTCGTAACTTTGGCACATGGACTGATGCCATTAGAGTGGGGTGGTGGCCTCAAGCATCAGTGACCCCCGTTTCCATTTTATAGAGCAGAACACCACTTCTGTCTAATGTGAACACCTCTTTCCAAGCTCGGCACTCTGGTGGCAAGCACTGCATACACCTACTCCTTTAATACACCAGATGATTAGGGATTGGTTCTGACCCTGGACTTGCACATATAGTGCACTAATGTCTGAGGCCATTCATTTCTTCCGTGCTCACTGGCTCCCTCCCACCAGTTTAGAGAAATTCTAATAGGCAGATTGATGGCTGGGCTGTTTGTCCGTCCTGGCTGGACCCAATCATTCCTGTTACCTTCACTAACAGCATACTGAACCTTGGTGATCTGTTAATCAGGAAGGTGGATGTCTTGAATGGAATAAATGTTGCAGAATCTTGGTCACTTTCCTCCAACGGGCTTGATTCTCTAGAGGGTCAAGTAAA
The DNA here is from genome assembly GCF_048564905.1 of Vicugna pacos. Lineage (NCBI taxonomy): Eukaryota > Metazoa > Chordata > Mammalia > Artiodactyla > Camelidae > Vicugna > Vicugna pacos. Next base: position 41,851,262 of record NC_132996.1, read on the forward strand.
GTGTCTCAAAGTAAAGACAGCTGATGACAGTAATGGTGAATTCCTTTCCCTTTGCTGTTTTACATTGCTGAGCCCTGCTTAACTTTTTGGCTTTGACTAAAGATTTCTTCAGTTGCTAAGGAAATGTGTCTAACCACCAGTAGTGCTCAGAACCTGGCAGGTAGCCTCTGTTTCATTTTTTCTGAAAGACTTTCTTCATTATTGACTTAGTTCTCATTAGCAATATAATCTAACTATATTGTCGTCCCCCCCTTTTTCTACATGATTTTTTTCTCTTTCTTCCCTCTGTAGATTTGAAGTTGATTTGGGAGACATGCCACTTGGGGGGATGAAGTTGCCTCCTTTGTTATAAACCTTTGCCTCTATTGGTTAATATCATGTTACTTATATGTCAGTTTTGAGGAAGATGACTATTAATTTCAGTACTTCACATTAACATTTATTTATGTCTTACTTTATGCTATTTTCTATTTTTTTAATCAAAAAATTAATTTTAAAGATGTGAAATGTTTTTCTCTCCATTCACCATGGAGAAATCCCACCAGCCAGGTGATGGTCTAAAAAATTTACTTTCTTATCTTCTGCTATATGTGGGGACAGACTGTGAACAATTATAAAAATGATAGAAGGAACCTCAAAGTAATTTTGAATCCTGATTCTACCACTGGCAGACCTTTCAGTTGTCCATTGGAACCAGTGTGCCCACCATTCCTTGCTCCCTTTAGCTATTGAGACCTTTGAAAGAATCTGGGAGGAAATTGCTGGTACGAATGCTGTTTAGGACTCTTTGAGTCTCTCTTCATTTTTTGTTACATAGAATCAATTTTATGAGAAATGATTTGTGATACTGTACCTACCTTTTGTATGCAAGGCCTTATTTTATTGATAATGTTGAGCGATTTTTAGATCTTAATCACTGTTTTCTTGAACATACTTTGCAGCTCATTGTGTGTGTGGGGCCTTGGACCAATGTGTCCTGTGGTACTGCTTTAGCTCCTGGTGATGTGCTCAGACTTTAGTTCTTTTTCTATTACCACGGAAACATTCCACAAGTTCCATAGGGCATATTCATAAAGAGAAGGATAGCACCTAAGAAGAAATGACTAAACATTGGAGCCCTTTACAGAATAAGAATGGAACTCAGGAAATAAGACAGGGAACAAATACTGGGCACCCGGATGGGAGACACTGTGAACCAAGTAGAGTGAATATCAACATTTAGAGCAAACACCCTTCTCTCTTTTCATTCTATGATCTTTGGCATACTTTGGCCTTGGCCCCAGACATGGCACCCTTGTACCAGCACCCACAGCAAGGAAAGAAGGAAGGGGCAGGGGTCAGAAACCTCTGGGTGAGGTTTTGTCTTTTTATGTTTAAAGAAGTTTCTTCCTAGAAGCGCCCTTGTAACCTCCCTTGCCTCTCTCCCCATGCAAAAGACTTCTGCTGTCCTATTTTTCAGACCTGGATTACGTCCTGTACATCTCTAGACCAGTGTTTGGGAAAGGAGAATGAGATGACTGTCACTGGTTTGGGCTAATTGCATTCAACCCCTGGGTCTGGAGTAGGGTTTTGCCATCCCTGAGACCAAATGACCTTTGCCTAAACTAATTCCTGTTGTAGCAACAGGCAGAGGGTATGGGTGATTTTGGGGTGGGCAAAAATCTATGTGTATTACATTCTTTCATGACAAAATTTTGTTCATGGCCATTTCCCCAGCTATATTCTCTGAATTATCCTCTGGGATGCTCACCGAATGCCTGTCTGGGTACCAGAGACTCTCAGAGGCTGAGTTCATTGTCTCACTGTAGCCTAGAGAGGAGTAGATACTTATGAACTGCTTCAGGCAAGTTATTTTTCACTCTTGAGTAAATGGAGTGAAAATGACCCATATTGTACAAGCCGCAGTGAACAAGACTGGCTTGCAAATTAAAACAAAATATTACACACATTGTCCAGGCTATCTTGAACAGCCTATTCAGGCTCTTAGTGGAAAAAGAAGCACCAAAGACTTTCAATTTTCTGAACTTCCTAGGGTAGTAGCAGAGATGGCGTATTAAGGACTCCTGCTCTGCAGAAATTGTCGTATAAACTGCCAGAGAGACGGTATCGGAACTCCGAGCCAATCAACAGAAGATAATAAGACCCTTTGTCATCTGTGACACCGTTCACGGGAGGTCCTTGCATTTTGCCTCGTCCGACTCGAGCAGGAACGGTCCCCATTTTGAAAACTGCTTTCGCTGGATTTGGGTGTTTTACGAATTTGGTCTACCAGAGCTTTTTTACCTGTGTGATGACATTTTCAATGGGTTGGTCTTCAGCAGTTTCTGATACATGAGCTTCAGTTAGAGGTAGTGTCTGAGAAAAGTATGGCATTTGGGGTCTAGCCATGATCTTGAATTTGGAGTCTCCGTAGAGACTTCAAAGAAATCTTTTCTTCCTGTAGTTAAAAAAAAAAAAAAAAGTTATGTAGAAGAATAAAGAACAATGTGATGCCATATACTTCATGCAATCTGCCAGGCATAGAAAGTACTACAATTAGCCTTAAATAATACCTCCTACTTACAGTGTTCTGAAGTTTTCCAAATCCTTTTGTGTATGTTGTACTTGGAGACTTCCAGTAAATCTGTGAGGAAAACGGTAGCATTGGCTACACAACTCCATTTTATAAAGGCAGACACTAGGACTCAGAGAAATGAAGTAAAGACAGTACTCAGCTCACTTCTCCAGGACTTTGTGCCCTGGCTCATGCTGCCCCCTTCCTCCCCACCCCCCCATCCTACTGTAATAAGGTGTTGTTCAGAATATCTGCTGCCTCCTTGATCCACAGATACATGAATGGATGTGACGTGTACCATTTCAGAGTAGAGGCTCTGAGCACTGTTACAGGGTTCCACCTCTTTCTCTTCAACTGGCAGTGTTCCAGAGCAGGGGTCCTTTACTGGGGGTCCCTGAATGAAGATGACATGGAGCTATGTGACAACTGACAGGTGATGGCCATGTGGCAGGAGTAAGAAGTAATTGTGTAAAAATCACAGAAATTTTGGAGGATGCGGTGATCTGTTACCTTGGCATGACTTAACCTAAGCCTGCTGGTACACCTGCCCGATTTAGTTGACCCAAGTCTTATGGTTGCAGAAAGATACCTTCAACTCAGGGAGCATGAGTGAAAGGAATTTTTTTCAGAGCAAGTATTGAGAGTTACTAGAAAAAGTACAAATTGTGTGGCTCGTTAATAGTCTGCTCTGGCCCTTCTGCCGGGGGATAGATTTTTTTCAGACCGCAAGTTGTAAATCAGTGCTTTGTTGTGGCCAGTTCCAATGCAGGAAATTGGATTTCCCAATTAAGATGATAATGGGGCAATGCAGGTCAAAAATGGAGCAAATTGATGTTTACTAAACATTTAATGGGTCACAACAGTTATCATCATCATCAGCTTATATCACTAATGTTTATGAGGCTCTTTCTTGGAATTGGAAGAGTGTGTACTCATTGAGGCCAATACTTTGAAAAAGTGGGCTTCTCACATCTACGTCTTTCAGGACCATTAGAAGATAGCAGGGAAGAGTGCTCAGATGGAAGACACAGTTTTATCAGTCCTGCCAGCAGCACATGGTTAGCAGTGAGGTACCAAACATAATTTACATTAATGAAGTCATTCCTTTCTTGGAAAAACACAAGTGGAGTCATATTCAAGGGAATATGCTATATTGTATGAATTTAATTATAATTCCATGTAACAAAGCTACAGAAATGTCTGAAACACAGCAGCTGATTAGCAAGGTGATTTGTAAACTTCTTTCACATGACTGGGAGTGAGGGACAAAGGGTCTGACCCTCAGAGTGTTAAGAGGCCAAGAAAAAGCGGCAGCAGGGTCAGAGCTGAAGCAGAAAGAAGATTCAGAATAGCCGAGGGGGTGGGTACTTACTGGATGCGGAGGCTAGCATGAGTGCCCTTCTGTGGAAGCAGGGCCGGGTGAATTCCTGGTGAAGGGAGTGCGTGGGAACATGGTGAGGCTGCTTAGTTACACTTCTAATTATCCAAGGATTAGCCAGGTATCTCTTGTTCTGAAATTTTACAAAATGCAGGAGCCTTGTGATCCTCGAAACCCAGTTTATGCTCATATCTGGGCTTCAGTCTCCTAAAGTCCTGGTTTGGACAGCACAACTTTTTTTTGATTATTTATGTTAGTAAAACTTTAAGCTTCTGCTTGTGTTTATTTCCAGGGGTTCAGAATGCTTGAGATAAGAGTACCTCAGGGTGTCTTTTTCCTGTTTAGCCCGCATGACTAATGGAGAGATGTTCCGGTGCCCAGGTATCTGTCAAGACCCCCCACCGACGCCCACGCCCCCACCCGCTCCAGCCTTCCCAAGACAGAGGTCTCTAGGCGTTGCTTTGCTCGTGATAACCCACGTGTCACTTCCCTCCCAGCAGCAGACACAGGTGCGCTTTCCTCCTGGGCATGGCTTTTCTTTCCCTCGCTTCTTTATTCCCAAGGCTACTTTGCGACAGCATCTCCTCCTGCTCCCTGACCCAGTAAAACTCTTGTGTCTTCTTTACAGTCCTCCCCCCACTGCCCAGTTCCCATTTTGGAGTTAAAACAGCAAAAAATATAACCCAAATCCCAACCTTGGTTATTGCACTTCAGTTGAACTAAGGGCTTCACGTTTAAGCTCATTGCTCAGGAAGGAGCGCTGGTCAAACCACCTGGGGCAATGGTCGGGGCTGGGGGTACAGTAGCACTTGCTTTGTTTTTTTTTTTTTTTCAATTATGTTTTAAAAGATCACCTGTAAGATATTTGAAATTTTTAGTTATTTCTCCAGGATAAAAATGGCCTAAGTGTTGACTAGATTTCTAGGTTAGCATGTCGAAGCTGAGTTAACTCATCACGTAGCTCAATTATTGCACCACAGAGCTGTCCTGAGACCAGAGGACCTTGTACGTGAATCCCAGTCTCAGTGACACGTCCACCTGGTTGCTGAGGTCACTGCATGTGGAAGTCATCATCAATTGCATGCTTCCCTCATCCCACACGTCTGCTGCATCAGGAAGTCTTGTTGGCTTTGCTCTTAAAATGAGCCACAGATTCGCCCATGTCTTGCTACACGGCTCTAGTCCAAGCTACTCTCATCTCGTGGCTGGTGATGGCAGTGGTGTCCACTCTCACCCCTATGACCCATTCTCTAAATGGTGATCAGTGTGTGCTCTTAAAAATGTGAGTCATGTTATTGCCAGGCTTCTGTTTAAAATCGTTTAATGGCTTCCATGCGTCTTAGCATCATGTCTAAGCTTGGTCCTGTGTATTGAACCTGCCTCCTTGTCTGTGTCTGTCTCGCACCACTCCTTCCTGTGTTCTCTTCCCCCACCATGCTTTAATTCCTTGTGCTCCTTCAATAGGCCTGTGCAATGGTGCTTTCTTCACCTGGGGATGCCCTCCCCCTACATCTCTGCAATTCCCCTTGCCAGTCATCATTTAGGTTGTAGCTCAGATGTCACTCTTTACAGACATCTCTCACAACGACCCTCCCTAAATCAGCTCTGCCACTACCCTCCACTACTCTCTACACCATTTTAATGGCGCTTATTACTTAATTATTTTAAATTTAATTATTTAATTTATTTTCTTCATAGCGCTTATCTAAAATTGTCTTGTTTTCTTGTTGAAGGGTTTATCATCTGACTTGTCCCTTGAGAACATAAGCTGCATGAAGGCAGCAAGTTTATTCACTGTGTCTCCAGCAGCTAGAAAAGTGCATATAGTACATGGTAGACACACCAGAGTGTCTATGTAAAGAGTAAGTGGATGAATGGAAGTCTCTAGCTGATTCATGCCTTTGCGTATCTGACACTGCTTTCCTGTGTCAGATTTGTCTCGCTAGTGTCAATCACGGGCTGCTTTTTAGAGTGAAGGATCTGTATTTCAGGGGCTGCTTCTGCTCACTTTGGCGAATACCCCATCCATGTACTGCCTCAGTGCCGCCTGCTCACTTTATTCCATGTCAGCTGCACCACCGTTACTGGCTCCAGGTTGGCTTTCTTCTCCATGTGGCAAGAGAGAAATGGTAGCTCTCCCTCTCCCTTAATTTTGACAAGAAGAGAATCACTTTTAACGATTGTTTTGATCAGCTGCTTATAGGAAAGAATAAATTCTCTGGGAGTCAACACAGTAGAAGCTTTTCTTTCCATCCATAATGGATGCTCTTGGTTGGGAGGGGCTTTTCTCAAAGCTGTGATGCAGAGACCCAGACTCCTTCCCTCTTTGGCTCCGCCATGTGCGATTGGTGGCAGGGGAAGGGAATAGAAGGTGATGACTGGAAGGTTATGATAAGCCAGGGCTGGCCACATTCTACTTGTCTTGAACTTAGTCACTGGCCTTAACTAACTGTAAGAGAGGCTGGTAAATGTTGTCCAACTGTGTGCCCAGGAAAAAAAAAGAATCTGTTTTAATGAATAGTTTTCCAGTTTTTTCAGTTACTAAATGAAAAAAAAAATCTCCCCCATTAATTTTATGCCTTTTACCTTGTTTATTTCTTGAATCCCACCAGATGGACCTCTGGCTTTGGTTGATTGTATTAAAACTTGTTCTCACAGAAACTAGATGGGATTTAACTATCTGGCTTCCACTTGCTTGTTGGCATCATCTCCAGACCTCCCTGTGGTCCTCACTGTATCACCTCATCTGGGTTGGTTCTATCCCCAGTGTACCTCATGTCCCAAAGTGACCCATCTTTTCTTCCTTCCAAACAAAATGCACAGCTTGCCATGTGCTGCAGTTCTGAGTTGATGCTGGGAGGAAGGCAATTCATGCAACAAGCTAACACACATTTGCAAATGATTGAGACCCACATAATGTTCCCAGAGGTAAATGTAATCTTAAAAGAGGATGCTTGCTAATTAAGAAAAATCCCCAAACGGTTAAGTTTCAAGCAGACAGCCAAAGAAAGTGAAAAATTAAAGTAATGTGAAAGTGGAAGGCAGAGCCCTTGGGCAGGAGAGCTAAGCACATCGTCCGTGCCTGGGAGTTTGCCTTGGTAGTCAGCCCTCCTCCAGTATTCCTGCTTTCTAGCACTTTCCCTGCCCCCAATTTTTTTCCCTTAACAACTCCCATAGCAGTGATGTAGAGAAAGAACACGAACTAAGGACCAGGAGACCTGGCATGACCGTGGCTCTGCTTGCTACACACTGGGTGACCTGGGAAAGCCATCCAGTGCTTCTGCATTTTGATTTTCTCATGGTCCAAGTAGGACTTTTACACAAGACCTCAGTAACACCAGTTGCTTGTGAAGGTTAAACAAGGTGCTGAATGTGAAAGTATTTTGTAAAGGCTGAAGCACTGTAGCGCTGTACCGTAACAGGATTTCTGACAATCATCACATAATGATCCATTATGTAATTACTCATCATTCTAGTAACAGGAAATACTTTCGTCTTTGACAGTACTTGGGCTGAAACTTGGCCTTCAGCTAGTTAGGCCTGAGATACACTTACACACACGCACACAGGATACCGATCGAAGTGTGATGATTAATGTTGTATGTCCATGTGTCTAGGCTAAGGGAAGACCAGATAGCTTCTAAAACATTTCTAAGTGTGTCTATGAGGGTGTTCCTGGAGGGGATCAGCATTTGATGCCGTAGATGCCTTGCGACTATGGGCAGGAGTCCTCCAATTTATTGAGGGTCTAGAAAGAACAAAAGAATGACAAACTCCTCCCTTGCCTTCCTGAGCTAGGACGTCCATCTTCTTCTGCACTGGGACATTTGCGTTCCTGGTTCTCGGGCCTTCAGACTCCAAGACTCATTATAGGAGCCTCCTGGTGAACATACCTTTGGACTTGGATGGAGTTATACCTCCTGCCTGTCCAGCTTGTAGATGACAGGTTTGAGGGACTCCGAAGCGTCTGTAACAACGTATTAGAGATGTTGGCTCATTAAATAACAAATCCCCTCTTACATATACAGTGATATGAGAATGGAGGTATGGCTGGTGGCCAGACAGTGAAAAGCACTGAAAGCCTGCTGAGTTTTATGCTGTGGGCCAGTGTACACCCATGGAGGATGCGGCATAACGGCAGGTGATAAATTGGATCCACTGGCATCTGGAAAAGAAATTAGAACTTTCATTTATGTTGACTTTCATCTTATCCTTTTAATTTCTCTTTGGCTGTGAGTTGTAGAATGCACATGATATGTTGATACAATAGTACATGTGCATATTTTATTAAATAAGTATTTTCGTATAGGAGGTACATGCCCCCCAGTCAATAAGGATGCATGATCAGAAACAGACCAGTGCTGTAGGTCACAGAGTGTCTCATGGAGGATCTGAGGTGTGGAGGGAGGACCTTATTGGCGTGGTGTGTTAGGAACGTCATGCTCACGGCCACGTGGAGGCAACTGTGACTGGGAAGATGCTGGAGGCAGAGCGTCAGGGCAAGCAACACTGCTTGCATAGCTGGTGTCTTCACGGGTTCTCAGGCATTTCCATGGTGGATGCCGAGGAGATCAGGCATCGTTGAAATCAGCAAGACAAGCTTGGATGGCCTTGCTTGCTGTCTTTCCACGAATGCTGGCAGATGTGTTACATTTGATTCTTTACCATGACCTCCTTCTGCGAGCGAAGTGTGCTCCAGTGCCTGGCATTTTCCCCCCGTAAATCTTCCTTGCTCTGCTCTTGGGTGAATCTGTCATAGGAGCTGGATGGTACCCAGGTGCCAAGCCTGCAAGGATGGCCTTACATTCTTTTCCAATGGTGTGCTTTCACTTGAAGAAATCCCACTAAAACGACCGTTGGTTCACTGTACAGTAGTTCAGGACTTCGGAGTACCTTCTTGAAAGACATTCTGCATATGTTATGCTATGTACAGTATTTAGCATTTTTATGTAGCAAAAAGAAGGAAGAGAAAAAAGGGGGGGAAAAAGCCCTGCTCACTTTCCAGGGACAAATCCAAGTTTTAGAGCTTTAAATGGAAATGGAAATTTAGTAGATTTAAACATTTTTGGTTATTTAAACAATAAACGCCTCCCGGCTGTCTCCAGGATGCCTGATACCTAGCAGGACTGAGAAGAATTCAAGTCAGTGGGTTTTTATTGGCCTCTGGTATCATGGCTGGTCTAGTGCCTGCTGTGGCTTCTGCTTCTTGGTGAAACTTGCCTAGGAAAACAAGAATTGTACCCTCAAAATAATTAGGGAGGGATTGCAGGGTTATGGTAGAAAGATTCAACTTAGATTTGGGGCATCTGAGTTAGAAATCCTGGTTTTACCATTATTTTGTGACCTTAAGCAGGGAACTTCTTCATCCTCTTGTAAGTTGGTGTGCCAGTCCTTGCATATTAGTCTCTTTTAAGAATTGCTACAGGAACTAAAGTGAGCAAAAAGACCTAAGGACAAAATAGGATTTGAATCAATGTTAAGTTTGAATGTGAAAAATGCTCAGATACACTTCAGTCTTAGAATATACAGTTCAGGATCTGTGTCAGTGAGTAATAAGGAGGGCTAATTCCTGGAATTAGCAGGAATGATGCCGTAAGAGAAGAGATTTTAAAAGATTGGGATTGACTCTGAGCAGTGACGAATGTTTGATGGGGAAATGTGGGGTGCTAAGGGACACTCAGGCTGAGACCATGGGATGAGATGGAGTTAGCGAAACCAGAAGGAAGGTGAGAAGAAGGCCAATGTAAGAGTTGGGAACGACATCTCTGAAGACCTGGAGCTACAAGAGAGCGAAGGCACACCTTGTTCAGAACCCAGGGTGGGAGGTAAACGTGTGAGTGCAGAGGGAGGCAGCTTTAGGAGGGCTGTAGGCTCTGCTAAGCTTGCATTCTGCTCTGAATGCCATGGAAAGTTGCTGAAGGGTTTAAAAAAGATGTGATAAGATCTGATTTGTATTTGGAAAAGTCATTCTGGCTGCAGTAGAGGATGGAATATAATAGCAAAGCAGGAACTCCAATTGTCCGTTTGTTGCAGTAATCTAGGCAAGATACAGTGGTGGACCTGGAGGTGGGAAAAAGGGTAGGGCAAAGGTGGCAGGATTGGTTGATTGGATATGCGGGGTAGATTGGATCTTATATGACAAGTGAAATTAGAATCAATTTTCTGGCTGCTTCATCTTGACCACAGCCAACACTAATGGCAAGCTTTGTGACGTCCTCCTCTGGGCTCTGATAATACATTGTTCTGACTTTTATAGGGTACCCATCCCATAGGATCTTAATTACTTTTTAACATATTTTCCGGGTAAAGAGCTATTCCAAGGCCAGGACTGTGTCTGTTTCATCTTTGTTTCCCAAGACCAGCTGAGGGCTGGGACACAGCAAATATAGAGGGAATGCTTTCTGAATGGACCGATGAAAAAACAAAGGTGTGATTCCCCATGAATAAACTTTAGCACTTTATGGCTTCTTTCCACCAAGGTGTTTAACATCTCGTGGAGAGATCTTGTTAATTTCTTTTTCAATTTGAAAGCAGGAAAAAGTGACCTTAAGACGTGTTCCAGTCACAGCTTGCACATCTTTACAGGAACCTTCCCCTCCTTTTAGTATTGAAAAGATTTGCGGGAAGCCCAGTGCCAGCGCGCAGCTTCGATGGAGCTGCCGTAGAGATTCAGGGACTTCTTGCTGTTCATTTGTGGCTGTTGATTCACTTTTCTTGCTGCTGCTGAATGCTGAATTTTGCCTTTGGATGTTGACACCTGGCTCCTCAAAACTGTCAGGGGAACTTTTCTGAGCCAAACTAAAGGAATTTGGTGTATCAGATTACAGCATACCTGTTGATACTTCCAGCATTGTGCAAACAGGGTTTGCATTTGACTGACAAAGTAATGTATGTATTTGTTTTGGGTTGGGAAGAAAGAATGGAAATGAGCCTCCTGTTAATAAGCACCAGAATGGAGGTTCATAAGGGCTGGGACTGTTGCTTGTTTTGTTCCCTTCCGTATCGCTAACATCTGGTACAGTACCTGGAGCAGAGTGGCTCCTCAGTTGAGTATGTATCGACTTTGATTTTTTATTGAAGTATAGTTGATTTGCAGTGTTGTGTTAGTTTCTGTATTTATTGAATAGATGAATGACTGGTGGTAGGAAACGGGACACTCTTGATTATTTGGTAAGTTTTTCTGAACAAAGGAAAACTAGCATTTGTGCCGGGCAGTGTGCTAGCAGGTCTTTATACTTGTCATGTTACTTAATCCGAGCTGTCTCGACTTAGTTAATAAACCGAACATGACACAGGTAGTCAGTGACAGAGCCAGGATTTAATCTCGGAGCCTCCTGACGCAAAAAGGAATGCCTAACCTGATGGAGTGATCCAGAGAAAATAGCTCCAGCTGATTCCTTTATAATTTTTTTATTTGCCGGGATGTGTCTGACTAGCTGTCCATTTTATTCAGTTCTAGACTGCGCCAAATTTCTTACACAGAAGTAACATTTATCTTTCTGACACATCACAGCGTTTTGCGGTGGGCAGGGAAGACAGAGTATCCTTCCTCAACTTCAGACAAGCTGTGATGAATAACAGTTCTCAGGAGCCTCGGGCGTCTTTAGTTAGCAACCCCTCCCTGGGCTACTCACTCTTCTGCAAATCCAGGGAGACTGGGCGATAGCTCTCACGTCAAGGCTTCAAAACCTCATACTGGGCTGGGGTGTAGGCACTCCAGGGCAATCCGTTTAATGTGAAGTTTGAAATGCTTATGTTTAAAAAAGGTGAGTGGTTTTCGTACTTTCTACAGTCCTGGTATCTCAATATACTTCAAAAAATTGGTTTTATCTTTCCAAATCCATTTTGATGAATTGCAACTCATTTGTAGTGAATGATTGTTCACTATGGATTCACTAGTGCTGTTCCCGCAGGTGATCAAAATCTGGGGCTTCATTTGAGTGTTTTTATCTAAGTGCATTACCTTCCTTCTGTAAACCAATGGTAAGAGCTGGGCCTCCCCTGAGGACACAATTGCAATCTACCACATACTGTGTGCTTTTTTGGTATCGCTCCAAAAATAGACTTTACTTGTTAATAGATATAAATACTATGTTTGAAAGTGAAAAACCTAACCTGAATACTACACACACACACACACACACACACACACACAGTGGTGTTCAGGTATTTTTTTTTCCATTTTGGAACAGAATTCGTAATATATTTTAGTATAGACAGTAAATATCCAAGACATTTAGTAATTGGCCAAAGTGCACTGGAATTTAACTGGCCACTGAGTGACTAGCAGACCGTTGTGTAGCTACATCCCCACCCAACTTTGTAGTTTCCCACTGGTCACTGAATATTGAACCCCTCTTGTTGAGAATCTAGAGAGATCACCTCAGTGGTGTAGGTTGTGTTTACTGTAGCATTTATAAAGTTTATTCCACTTATCCTAAAGGCGGCGGGGGGAATGATTCCTTGTTGAAATATGTGTTTAGAATGTGTTGCACACCAGAGATCAAGATTGTATTCATTAGTTTCAAAAAGCCCTTAGAAAACTGTTTAACTGAGCATCTGTTAAACTTATTTGTGCATGAAACCATCTTACTTGACAAAGGATACCTTTTATCATTCCATGAGACTGGTGTTCTCTGGAACACATTTTGGAAAATGGTCCTTAATGTGTTTTATGACGTAATTACAGGCTCTGGTAATGTTTACAAATCTGGGAATTCTCAGAAACCTCTGGATATTTATAGTATGGATTTTTGGATTTCCTATCATGACTGTAGTAAGTTGTAAAAGTTTAAAAAAAATTCTTTAATGGGAGCTCTTACAAAATCTGTTTTTTTTTTTCATAATTTGCCCGACCTATGCATTACAAGTCTAATTTTTCTAAATAACTAAGAAAATGGTTCATCGTGTTGGGCCTAGAGATTTTCATATTAAATGAAATAAGTCAGACAGAAGAAGACAAATATCATATGGTATCACTTACATGTGGAATGTAAAAATAATGATACAAATGAACTTACTTACAAACCAGAAATAGGCTCACAGACATAGAAAACAAACTGTGGTTACCAAAGGGGAAAGGGGAAAGGGGGGAGGGATAAATTAGGAGTTTGGGGTTAACATTGCACACTACTATATCTAAAATAGATGAACAATAGAGACCTACTGCAGAGCACAGGGAACTATATTCAATACCTTGTAATAACCTATAATGGAAAAGAATAGGAAAAAGAATATATATGTACACGTATAACTGAATCACTTTGCTGTACACCTGAAACTAACACAACCTTGTAAATCAGCTATACTTCAGTTAAAAAAAGAAAGTGTTTCCTCCTGTTTTTTTCCCCCATTTGGTGAAGGTTGAGTTTGCTGTTGCTGAATATGTGCCCATGAAGCACATGTATGAATGGAATAGACAGGATAAGAACGACTATTTGCATAGTGCATTATAGTTTTATCAAGTGCTCTACTGCATTTTATTTCCTTAATCTTCTACCAAACTCCGTAAAATCCAGATTCTCCTTCTTAGACTGTTTCACAGATGAGGAAGCCAGGGTCCAGAGAGGTGGAGTGGTGTACCCAAGACCTGGAGCCAGGTCCGGCGCCCAGGTAAACAAATCTGAATCCAGATTTCAGGCTCTTGTCGTGTTTTCCTCTCTTAAGACAGAAAGAGAGAGAAAAATACTGCATGAGATCGCTCATATGTGGAATCTAAAAAAAAAAAGAACATAAATACAAACCAGAAACAGACTCATAGACATAGAATACCAACTTGTGGTTGCCAAAGGTGGGTGGGAAGGGACAGACTGGGATTTCAAAATGTAGAATAGATAAACAAGGTTTTACTGTATAGCACAGGGAAATACATACAAGATCTTGTGGTAGCTCACAGAGAAAAAAATGTGACAATGAATATATGTTCATATATAAGTAAAAAATTGTCCTCTACACTGGAATTTGACAAAACATTGTAAAATGACTGTAACTCAATAAAAATGTTAAAAAAAATAAGACATACTCAAATTATTCAGTGAACACTTACACAAGGCACTCTTGTTAACTTGGAGAGTCAGGGGTTTTTGTCTACTTCATCACTATGGAGTCCCTAATGTCAAGCCTCCCCTGGACAGTGGAAGCTGATCTGTGGTCAGGGTTGAGTGCACAGATGAAGGGATGAGTCGTAATTGTTGCTGCTAGTATTATTACTATATTTGACATAATTATATGTTAAATACCTGATAGGACTTTTTTCGTCTTTTCCACATTATACCCTAATAAAAACATGCTCTCATTTTGCACGGGAGGAACTAAGGCAAGGAAAAGCCATGTGGCCTGCCTGAGGTGACCCAGTTAATTAAGGAGTGGGGTTAGACCGCACAGTGTCTGCGGTCCTGGTTCTTAGCTCTGCGAGAGGGAGTTGAGGCTCAGGTATTCTAATTAAACCTGTGTCTTTTTGTACCTAATCCAGCTGTTCCTATAGGAAACCGCACCATTAGATCTGATTCGGCCCCATGGTAAACAAGTAAGGCTGCTGCCGCCCCTGCCACCAATTACCCTGTCCTCAGCATCTGTTCAGTGACAGTGTGCTAGGTGTCCTCTGTGCATTATTTCATTTAGTTCTCACAACTCTACAAGCGAAGTACTGCTTTTCCTTTATTTTTCTTTATTGAAGCATAGTCCATTTACAATGCTGTGTTAATTTCTGCTGTGTAGCACAGTGATTTGGTTATACATACACATGTATAGTCCTTTTCACATTCTTTTTCATTATAGGTTACTACAAGATATTGAATATGGTTCCCTGTGCTATACGGTAGGACCTTGTTGTTTATCTATTTTATACACAGTAGTTAGTATCTGCAAATCCCGAACTCCCAATTTATCCCTCCCTACTCCCTTTCTTCCCTCCCACGGTAACCGTAAGTTGGTTTGCTATGTCTGTGAGTCTGTTTCTGTTTTGTAATTAAGTTTATTTGTGTCCCTTTTTTTCCCCCCAGATTCCACATATAAATGATATTATATGGTATTTGTCTTTCTCTGTCTGACTTACTTCACTTAGTATGACAATCTCCAGTTGCTGCAATCATCCATGTTGCTGCAAATGGCACTATTTTATTCTATGTTATGGCTGAGTAGTGTATGTCCTACTTTTATTTCCATAAAACCACTACTTGGAGGGAATAAATGGCTTACCACTTGTTACATTGTAACCTTGGGTATGCCTGCAACCCTAATCTCAGATTTGTCTGCGTGAAAGAAAAGAAAAACACAAAACCCCCAGAAGAAAACAAAAACAAAGAGCAGGTGAGCAGATATCAGAGAAGCGGAAGGAGGTGTTTTGTCTGTTTTTACTTTCTCTTCTTGTCCTGGGTCCAGGGAGCATAATTTGGATGCCTTAGGAAACGGTTTGGGCGGTTCTTATTTCACAGCTACAGACCGCCCTCCTAGAGTCAGGCATGTTTCCTAGATCCTTTGCCAGCCCTTGCCCTGTGGAGACCTTCACAGAAGAACCTAGACTAATACCAGTCTTAGACCTTCATCTTCCCACTCATCCCCTCCCTCCGCCCCCAAGACCCAGGAGTCTCCACCTGGGCTTCCTTCCCTTCTGCCTCGGTTACCCAGCATAATCAGCTGCTCCCACTCAGCTGTCTGCTCTATTTCCCATCTCTTTCTAACCCTGCCAGTTCCCTTATTTTCTAATTATTACCAGCGTTATTGATGCTTAGTGCTTAGTGCGATAGGACATGCTGTTTATAATGGCCACAGGTGGTTACACTTCAAAAGGGATGAATGGGGTTCAGCGGGCCCCCCAGCACAGTTACTGGAGAAAGACAAAGGATTTTAAATTAACGGATTAATTGGAAGCCTCTTAGGTGCACTTAGTTTCCAGTCGACTGAACCAAGTTCTTCTCTTGAAAGGTCAATGAGTTTTTCCATAATTTTTAGCTGCTCTGAGGAAGGAACTGTAAATCTTTCTGTTTATTTGCTTTATAAGTCTCCCTTCAGCTCATTTAGTATGGGGCCGAATATCATAAATCCATGGCTTTCTTTTAGAAAAGGCAAAACAAACCATGTTACCACGAAAGGAAACCTGGGCTACTGAAACTATAAGAAACTGTGTGTCAGCTCTTCGTGACTGGGCGATGTATGAGTGTGTATGCACACACATGCATATACATACATATATATATATTTCAAAAATCATATGACTGGGCCTGCTGGCATTGCCTTCTATGTGAATAGCATATTTTATCTTATTTTCCAAAGGAATGCAGTAATCTTCTTATTGAAATAATATCTGTTTAAACCAGGCGACTTAAAGTTGGAAATAATAGAAAACAGGGTCAAACTCATTAATGATGTGTATTGGAATTTTTGATTATCTGATGGCAGAGTCTGGGAACCCTTGTGTGTCCCTTTGTTAGAAAATCTTCTTTCAATTCCTGAGTCCCTTTTCCGGCCTTAGAGTGCATGTGGCCACGTTCCTCGTCAGTTTTATGCTTGGTGAATGAGGTCACTTGCGAGGCTACTGGACTGACCTTGGGCGCCGATTCTCAGCCTCTTTGTCGTCTTGGGGGGGGTGTGTACCACCAGGCTGAGGCTTGTTGCCTCTAGTTGACCATACGTGGGGACCCAACTCTGGAGGTGGCTTTTGTGGCCAATTTTTATCATTTGGGTTTTTTCTCCCCCAAACGGCACCCAGCAAAGGAAGAATAGGAGGTGTCTCAGGAACCCAGCAGATGCTGGGACTGCCAAGAAAGGAGGGGATGAGCACTTCCTGGCTCCCCTGACATTAGACATTGGGCGCTTTTACATGTACCATCTTACCTCACGGTCACAATGCTCTATACAGTAGATTTTATATTCCTTATTGTTAAAGATGAAGGTATAAATTCCAGAAGGCTTGCAGCTGGGATCAACATCTAGGTCAGCCCATATATATACCTGCTCATTTACCCAGGGGCTTCCAGAGCATTGCTGAGCAGCAGAATCTCCTGGGGAGTTTTGTGAAGATGCAGTTTCCCGGGACCCTTCCCAGAGTCAGAGCAGAATCTTTGGAGACCCTAACCACTGAGAAATTTCTGATGAACCCCTTCCATAGAGAATTCAGTAGTTTTGAAAATTATAAAATAAACATAAAGAGGTCCTATAAAGTTCTTACCTTTTCTGGGGATAACTATTTTATAACTTAAAAAATACTGCCCATCAATTATCTTTAAATTTCATGCTCTTATGTGTGCTTGCCCTGTCTACCTTGTTTTCTCACTCCTTTGGCTTTCCTGATGCCTTGCCCCACAGTCTGACTCTTGGATAACTCAGCAATTCCCAGACCATGGGATTCTGATGCACAGCTATGGAGCAGTTCACAAAATATTTGGGGTTCTCCCCACTTCTAGACACTAAACATTTGCCACGGGACATGGTTCTGGCCAAGATATTTTAAGTGGAAGTCATGTGTGTTGCTTCCAAGCCGGAATATTGAATTGCTGGGTAAGAACCTCCCAGACTCCTTCCTCTGGGCAACAGCACCCCCAGACAAGGGCTGTATTGTCGGCCTAGGTTCCTGAGGATTGCAGTGCTCTGTACCCCACTACCACCCCCGACCTGCGATGGACATGTCAGGGGAATTAAATTGACTTTGTTGTTTCTAAGCTATTGAGATTCGAGATTGTTTGTTACAGCAGCAAAACCTGTGGTAGCCGTAGGTGGAAAATGCCATTCTGTGTTACATAAGACACTTGAAACTGAGTTTTAAAGGCTGAGTCATATTTTGCCAGGCAGATAGGGAGGAAAAAGGGCATCAGACTGAAAGGAAAACATATATATTTTGACACCTTTATTTATCAAATTCTTTTTCTTTTTTCATTTTAGAAGTGGTTTTAGAGATGTGTGTAGAAGTTGAGAAAATACTTCTAATGGGCACCGTGACTGACTGGCCTGTGGGTACCCCAGGGCCCATCAGAGGCACGTGGGTAAGACAGGAAATAGGCTGGAGAGCAGGGCGGGGCGGGCGGGGGCCTGCAGCCCGGCGGTTTATTACACCTAGAGTGTGAATTCTGTGGTGGGGAGGGGGTGGTAGAGGTTGAAGCTATTTAAATTCTTAGCTATGGTCCTTAATAGTGCCTGGCCTGCAGCCACTATGGCAAACAATAGGGGGATTCCTCACAAAGATAAAAAATAGAATTACCTTATATGCCACCAATTCCACTTCTGGGTATTTATCCAAAGAAAATGGAAATGCTAATTTGAAAAGATATATGTGTCCCTGTGTTCACGGCAGCATTATTTACAGTAGCTGAGGTATGGAAGCAGCCTCAGTGTCCATCAGTGGATGAATGGGTAAGGACAGTGTGTGCATGTGTACACACACACACACACACAATGGAATGTTACTCGGCCATTTGAAAAGAATGAAATCATGCAATTTGCAACAACACAGATGGGCCTTGAAGGCATTATGGTAAGTGAAATAAGTCAGAGAAAGACGGATACCATAGGATCTTACCTATATGTGGAATATTAAAAAAAAAACTCATAAAGAGAACAGATTGGTGGTTGCTGGAGGTG
This sequence comes from Vicugna pacos, assembly GCF_048564905.1. NCBI lineage: Eukaryota > Metazoa > Chordata > Mammalia > Artiodactyla > Camelidae > Vicugna > Vicugna pacos. The sequence continues at coordinate 41,869,765 of NC_132996.1, forward strand.
GAGAATGGGCAGAATGGGTGAAGGGAGTCAAAAGTACAAACTTCCAGTTATAAGTAAGTCACGGAGATGTAGTGTACAAAATGGCAGCCGCACTTCACACTGTATTGCATACTTGAAAGTTGCTGAGAGAGTTCTTTCTTCTCACCTCCACCACACACACACAATTTCTTTATGTATGGTGACAGATGTTAACTGGACTTATTCCAGTGATCACTTTGTAACATATGCAAATACAGAATCATTACGTTGTACCCCTGAAACTAAAATAATGTTGTATTTCAATGTAAAAACTGTGAAAGAAACTAAAGAAAACAAAAAACAGTGCCCAGGAGGTACCCCCTCCTCTTGAGTTGAGACGTGCCACCTTAGTCCTAGTAATTTTGTCAATGGTTTGCAAAAATCATCCAACTTTTGACAAACTCAGTTAAACTTAAAACATTTGCCTTGGGTCCTATTCCTATTCCTTATCTCTGATTTCCCTTAATGAGCCAAGCAAGTGTAGATACATGGTAGATTCAGAGTTTCCACATAGAAAATTTCCCCCTGAAAAACGAATGAAATAAGAAACCAATGATGGTGTATAAGTACGCTGGCTGTATGATTAGATTTCTTTGATACGCAGATGGCAGAAGTCCAAACCCAAAATGGCTAAGCAGAAAATTCAAATAAATGAAAATTCAGGGATAGCCTTCAGGCAAGGTCTGATCCAGGTCACCAGGACTCTTTGCCTCTCTTTATCTCTGGTTTTTGCTGGTTTTATTCATAGGCAGATCTATTCCACTGCTATTAGCAGCTTCAGTCTTGCTTCTTAATTAAGTAGTCCCAATCATTTTAGCAAGAGTCATAGAATTTAGTCTCATGAGTCTGGTTTAGGTTCAATAATTGGCCCTCAGGTACTCACGGTATCCACTTACACTATAACATACTGATTGGCCAGTCCTGGGGCAGAGTTTTCGTGCTTGGAAAGTGACAGCAGGGGTCACCTCCACTCAATCCATGTGGACTGAGAGTAGTAGGGAGATGATTTCTCTCACTCAAGATGTTTCAGAAGAAGTGAGAGGATAGATTCTGGGTAGGAAGAGACAGTAGTTATCCTCTATGTGATGTCTTTCAAATTTGCAGATGAGGGAACTGTAGAAATGATGACATGATGGGTAATGATTATGTGGAGACAGCTCTGAATTGAGATTTAGGAGAGCTGGATTGAAGCCCCCATTTGCGACTCCCTGGCTATGTGATCGGTCCCTGGGTGTCTTAGTTGCCTTACCTGTTGAGTGGATGGAATGGCAAATCTCCCTGCAAGATGCTGCCGTGCAGGCAGTGAGATGCGATGTTGCCCAGGTGGTATCTTTAGAGATTGTACAGCCCCTTCATTCTGTGGGTGAAGAGGGACAATGACTTGACCGAGGTCCTGTAGTCACTAAGGGCAGAATCAGAAGGAAGTCTGTCTCCCAGCATGAAGGCCAGGAGTTTAACAGCAGTTGTGAAAGTGCTCTGGAAGATATTAAGAATCATGCCAGTGTAGTTTGCTCTGTCTAACAAGTTGTTTTATGTGGCATTTTTGTTTTCAAAGTCATTGTAAAAGGCAGAGATGACTACTTTAAAGGATTTCTGTGGTTAACTTTCTTTAAGTGAAAACACTCCAACCAATTTACCTTTGCTTTGGTAAATATTTTTCAGATACCACCTTTACTCAGAGTAAGGTCAGATCTGCTCATTCTGTTATTTTAAGATAAAATCTTGATTTTCATTGTTTTTAGCGTGAAGTAGTGGGGAGAGAACAAACTTGGGGATCAGAAAGACTTGGGCTCCTATTCTGATTTAGCCCCTGTTAAGCTCTGTGACTGTGGCAAGTTGTTGAGCTGCTGGGAGCCTGCTGGTCTTCGTGCTTTATGGTGTATATTACTTCCCGGAGTAGTGTTGTAAGTTATCTGGTTCCCACCCCACCTGTGCCTTCTTAAAATACACATACCATGACATGACATTCTGGAATTCTTGGTCCCTCTTGGCTCATTTCCATTCCCCAGCTGTTAAACAAGGCTTGAATCCTAGATGTTGTCTCTACTCACTCCCTGGTTCCCTGCTACTCCCCCACCCCCACTCCATCAACATCAGTGCTTTGTTTAGCTTTGATGGATGAATGACTCACACCTTTATACTGGACCCCTCTCTGAGACCTTTAAACTCCACGCCTGCATGTCTAATTGCATATTTGACAGCTGTACTTAAATGTCTCTAAAGGCACCTCAAATGCAGTGTGGTCAGAGCAGATACACTACCTCCCTCTGGAACACCTGCTCTTCTTCCAGTATTTCCCTTATCTGTGAGTGATAGCGCCGACCATCCTGTTACACAAGCCACAGATTTATGAGCCATCCTTAATGCTTTCCTCTCCTTCACCCCAGCGTCCAATCCATCACCAAGTTTGTTTGATTTTATCTCCTGAGTATCTTTTCAGTCCATCCACTTCCATCCGCATCCCCTGCCTGCCTTTAGACTCAGCTTTCCTTATCTCTCATCTCAACTGCGGCAGTGGCCTCTTAACTTCCTTCCTTCATGTTCTCTCTGGTTTTGCATGCTGCACACAGTAATCTTCTCAAAATGCAAAACTTATCATGCTGTTCCCTCTGGCCTTAGCGCATGGATTCCCACTGCTTTGAGGAAAATTATGCATTCACATCACAGGCCACCAGGACCTTTAGGGTCTCTCTTCTGGTCTGACGTTGTACCACGTTCCCTCTTTCTCTCCTTTCACGTGAGTTGTCTCTCACTAACAATCTGTTTGTCCCTCTTACTGCAGCGTTCTTTCCCCATCCCTTACAACTTCTCCTTACTTACCTTCTGCCCTTCCTTCAGATCCCAGATCAGTTACCACCTTCTCAGTCGATTTCACCACCTGGGTCAAATTTTCAATATATGCCCTCTTAGGACCATATATGTCTCCTATTTTTGTACTCTCATAATGCAGATTTTACGCTTGTTGGCATAATTTCTTGATTAGCTAGTCATTTCCCCCTTGAACATTATATTATACCTCTGTCACCTAATAAAGTGTTGGACATGTTAGGTGAGTAACAAATACTTGAATCTCTTACTTTTGTGAAAATGCATTACCTCTGAAGCCAGACAGATTTGAATCTATATCCCAGCTCTGCTTCTTGCTTGTTAGCAGAATTGAGTGAATGACTTGACTTCTCTGGATTCTCGGTTCCTTCATCTGCAATATGTATTAGTGATTCTGCTGCATAGGTTGGAATCAGATGAAATAATGTAGCAAACTACTTGGTATGGAGCCTGGTGCATGGTAGAGACTAAGAAAATGTTCATTCCCTTTCTTCTCCCCTCCAGTTCTCCTTAGAATATGATGTTACATTTTTACAAATGCTGAGGTGGTCTTCTCTTTACATTTTTCTGATCTTGACTGCAGTCTTTTATCACCTGGGCTGGGCATCTGTATGACTCCTGCTGGATGCCGTTCAGTTAATCAGTGATGAGTCATCACCATCTTGTGTCCTCTCAGTGGTCCGTGCAGAATCACATGGCACCTTAATGGCCAGCATTTATGATAATGGGTCATTTGCAGGGAGATGGGAGTAATTTGCTTAGTTTTGAAGGTACATTAATTCGCTTTGGTCGCTAAGACTTGGTGATTAAATTTCTTCTCCGAGTCCACAAATGGCATCTCTACTTGGACTCTCTTTGATTTCAAAGCAAATTTCAATAAATTTTTTAAAAACCCATGTTGTACTGACCATGTTAGTGGTTCCCTCCCAGTTACGCTGAGTCCCTCAAGGTTCTGTGTTGATTTGGTCAGCTCTGTTTACTGAAAAATATTAGCAAAATAACTTTTTGATGTGATTTACCTGGTCAACGCACCAGAGTAGTCCAACTAGTTGTCTTGGGTACTGTGAATGAGAAGGTGGTGTGGCATTAGGAGGATGATGAGGTCAAACAGAGTTCCTTTTCATTAGGTGCATCCTACTTGTCCCATGAAGAGTTTGAGGTGGCTTACAAGAATATAAAGGAACAATAAAATAGTAGAATTAAATTTTAAACTAAAATCCTACTAGACAATGAAATCATAGCTAGACTAGAAAGATAAGATAGAAGGAAATTTAGACCTGAATTTGTTGGCCATAGGGCTTATATAATTAGTAACATTGGGCTGCACATATTTTGCTGAGCAAAAGAGGAACCCTGATTTGTTAACAAAATTCATGTTGTCCATGTGCAAAATTTAGGGCATTTCCTTGGAGAAGGAGCCTTTTGGATTCAGGATCAGGCTACTGCTGCCACTGGTTTGTGAGTCTTTACTTAAGGAGCTGCACCTCTTTGACCTCTGTTTCCTTCTTTGTCGTGAGGAAGTTGGAATCAGTTTGAGAAGTCACGTGGCATCCTATGCACCATATTTGGCCTGCAAACATTTTCCCCTGGCTTCCAGGGCACTTGGGAGACTTCCATTTGGTGCCTCTTGATGAGGTTTGCAGGCCTCCAGTTTGCCACATTCCCCTCCTCTCCCTCTTGTGATACACCTGGCTCTCTCCTCTGGAAGCTGGGGAGCACCCCTGGAAAGCAGACCAGGTGATGCCTCAAGCTAGTCTCGAAGGAGTAGATATTTGAGCAGATTTTTCAGGGTCACAGTACCCTCTTTTCCTATCCTCCCATTTTACAGTCCTGTCCCAGGTCCGCTTCTCTCCCTAGACATTGCCCACATCCCAGATGGGGATGAAGGGGAGATTATCAAGAAAGATGACTCTTGTTAGCTGGCCACTCTTCCCTTCACCTCTAATTTGAAGGTGCTTATCCTGTTAGTCTTCTTCCTATGAGGTCTTGGCAACTGTAATCTTTAGGACCTTCTCAGGGACCCTGAAGGCTCAGCTTTTACCAGGAGCTAGTGGCTCATGGACTTCCTCCTGTATCAAAATTACTTGGAACCAGATGGCTGGGCCCCATCCAGAGGTTGATTCCTTAGGACTGGGGTGGGTCTTGGTAATTTGACATTTTCACATATTCCCAGATGGTGCAGCATCCTCCTTCATTCCTGATGGCGTGAACATGTTTTGAGAACCACTTGTTCTCTACACGTGGGCACCATTTTACCTTTCCTAAGCCTGCATCAGTAAAACCGACTGCTGGCATTGTGGATGCCTTACGGTACAGTGATGGGAGAAGCGTGGCCCTCTCTAAGAGAATCGTAGAATGCAGGCATCGCCAGGTGGCTCTTTTTATCCCCCCCCAAATTTTACAACCTTCACTTACACAATGTTATGTAAGAAATCATTTTTCTCTGTAAATATAATTCAAAAATTACAAATAATATTTACTACTATTTAACTGGACTGAAGAGTTAAATATTTTAAAGAATGAATCCAGAAGAAAACCGCCGAACGTGTAATGTGATGTTTGCCTAGTACGCTCTCTGGCATATGGTGGGCAATAATCAAAATGGCTTTTTTTAATAGATAGGAAAGAAATGCCACAGGGCTGAAATGCCACTTAATTCTCGTGAAAAAGGCTGAAGCCGTTCTAACTAGGGTAGATTTTGCTCTAGATAAATTCTACTTAATCATTCTCCCCTTGTAGCCTTCCTCAACTAATTTGACCTCAGTTATTCCTATCCTGTGAAAATCTCTACAGCATGGGCTCTGGAGCTGGACTGCCCAGGTGTAAATCCCTTCTCTGCCAGTTCCTGGTTGTGGATGTTGTTGGGCAAGTTACTTCTTTGCGCCTCATTTTAACTCATCTGAATAATGGGGGTCATAATAGCTCTAATGTCATACCATTCATTGCTCTAAGGATAAAATGAGTTGATTTATGTAAAGGCTTTGGAACAATGCTTACCACAAATGTATTTTAGTATTACAATGGTATTCTTGCCTTCTCCAGGCACAGTGTATTTTGTGAAAATAATGTCTTGATTCTGATTCATCGTTTCCCACTTAGTAAAAGAAAACTAAGGCACAAAAAAGATGAGGTTTGTCTGTGCTTACGGAGGCTAGTTACCGACCCCAGCTCAGCCTCCTGCTTGAGCTGCACTTACTACAGCTTCTATCAGAGAATGTAAACATGATACAGTGTCTTCACGCTGCCGTTTGGTGGTTGGAATCCCCTGTTGTTTACAGAATTAATGTTTCCTTAATTTAATAAATTCCCCTGCTTTTTGTGCTATTTTATGGCATGGGGACGGACCGCGCTTTAGACTTAAGATCCCTTCTTCTGAGCAGACGTTCGTCATCCGACTCAGAATTGAACGAGCCATCATGATAAATAATAGCTGTGAATTTAATCCCACAAGACCCATTATCATCTGCTTGTAGATAATAGCAGCAACATCTTATGCTCGTAATACTCTTTCCGAAGCTTTTTCTTACTGGGTTGTCAGCACACCTCAGGGAAGGTTGTTACTTTCTCAACGTGCTGTCTACCGCACAGGGGTTGGGAGTCAGACAGACCTGAGATCTTCGGCTACCTCTGCCACGGGCTAACTGTTTAACCTCGGGCAAAGTACTTAACCTCCCTGAGGCTCAGTTTCCCTGCCTTCATGGTGTTGAAGGACATCAGGGTTTGAGTCCTTTGCCTACCTGCACTCTTTCAGCCAACCAGTCTCAGAGCTGGTTAAGATCCAGGTCTGTGTGACACAGTGCTCTCTTATATATCTCACATATATATTTAATTTCTGAATATGTGTGTGTGTGTGTGTGTGTGTGTGTGTGTAATTTATGACGAGGAATATGGTTTGTGGTCTCTGGTCCTGAGCTGGGGATTGAAGAAGGCCTGGGACTTTGACCAGGAGCTCCCATTCCAGCAGGTGGGTTGCAGCCAGTCAGCTTAGTTGAGCCCCTCCCCCTGGGTAAGGGCATCTTCCCAACTCTGTGCTGGAAAATCAAACCCATCCCACTCACTCAGAATTTCGAACTCCCAATTTTATCCCTTCCCACTCCCTTTCCCCCCTGGTAACCATGAGTTTTCTGTGTCTGTGAGTCTGTTTCTGTTTTGTAAATAAGTTCATTTGTCTTTTTGTTTTTAGATTCAATTATTTTTAATTTGCTCTAGAATTTGGTACGTGACTCCTTTTGTCCTGTTTTGAGACCAGTTCTGGCTGTGAGGAGAAGTCCTGGTCAGCATCCTACGACGCTCGCTTCTCTGTGTCTTGACCCCCGCTGCTGCCTTAGCCATGCCCTGTTCTGTTCGTCTGGTGTTCTCTGCTCCTGGGTTTCTCAGCTCCCGGTTCTCCTGACCAGCATCATCCCTGAAAGCCAGGCCTGGTATTTGTCCAGAAGGTCCAGCTTTTTCAGCTGTGTTCCACCTCCTGGATGAGAGGATTATCCTAAGGAAGTTTCCAGGGAGGGTCAGAGTGGCCACCATGGTCTGCTGGTGAGAAGGCCTGGAGCCATAAGCCATCACCAGGCAGGGGAAGTCTTGTCTCCTGAGGGCACATGTGCCCAGGCTTGGCTTCACCTGTCTCATTTCTGGCTCTGATACCAACATTTCTGGCAACAGATAGTTTTGTTGTAATACATTGTCTTTGTTCCTGCAGATCAGTGAGCTGGACTGACTGTAGAAATCCACTGTTTAACTGCTACTGAGATTTCAAATGTATATTTTCTTTTATGCTTGAAAATTATTTATTTTTATTGACATATGTTTGACTTACAGTGTTGTGTTAGCTTCTGGTGTACAGCCTAGTGATTCAGTTATACATATATGCCTTTTCATATTCTTTTTCATTATAGCCTATTACAAGATACTGAATATAGTTCCCTGTGCTATACAGAAGGATCTTGTTTACCTATTTAATATATGATAGTTAGTATCTGCAAATCCTGAACTCCCAATTTATCCCTTCCCATCCATTTCCCCCCCAGTAACTAAGTTTGTTTTCTATGTCTGTGAGTGTGTCTCTGTTTTATAAATAATTCTTTTGTGTCCTTTTTTCAGATTCCACATATAAATGATACCATATGGTATTTTTCTTTCTCTTTCTGGCTTACTTCACTTAGTATGATGATCTCCAGTTCCATGGATGTTGCTGCAAATGACATTATTTCGTTCTTTTTATGGCTGAGTAGTATTCCTTTGCATATACATATCACAACTTCTTGTTTGTTGATGGCCATTTAGGTTGTTTTCATGCCTTGGCTATTGTAAATAGTGCTGCTGTGAACATTGGGTATCTTTTCAAGTAAGAGTTTCCTCTGGATATATGCCCAGGAGGGGGATTGCTGGATCATAGGGTAAGTCTATTTTTAGTTTTTTAAGGAGCCTCCCTACCATTTTCCATAGTGGCTGCACCAAACTACATTCCCATCAACAGTGTAGGAGGGTTTCCTTTTCTCCACACCCTCTCCAGCATTTATCATTTGTGGACTTTTCAGTGATGGCCATTCTGGCCAGTGTGAGGTGCATTTTCAGTAAGGGGAAGGCAAATTCATTAACCTTTATTGAGTGCCTTCTGAACTTCATATGCATGCTCTCATTCAGTTTTTCCAACCACTCATTCCCATTTTATGAAGGAATAAATTGAGACCCTGAGAAATGTAAATCACATGCCCAATCTGTCTAGAGTCTGGGCTAGAGTTAACTATCTCAAAAGTCCTGATTCCAAAACCCCTAGTTCTTTCCCCTACATTAACAATGAAAAAGATAGCGGAGGAGGTGTTCCTGTCAGGCCAGTGCACTGGCACCTCCCTGGGGTTGGTGGTTTGCATAAACTAGCGTGGCTTTCAGGAAACGCCTCCTGGCGCTGGAGCTGCCTGGACATGAAGGCCAGTTCCTGGCTTGAGGAGCGGCTGCCCCTGAACCAGAGCCTGCTCTGGGAATGATGCCTGTTGTCCCCACCAGCTCCCCATTCTCCAGGCTGGTCGTTCTGCATGTTGCTCGCGGCAGCAGAGGAAGGTAATTTGCCAGAAGGAAATTAAACTCATCACATATACTCTGTTCCCCCGGAAGGGTTGCACTGGAGGAGAATCCCACTCCCCAGGGGGCAGGTATCGTGCAGGAAGGGCACTGCAATCCCTCTCCTTCCTTGGTTCCTGCAGTACTATGTAGAGTGCAGGAAAAAAAATGCTGAAAATATTTTTATTTAACCCAGTAACATTTTTATGAAGACAAAGACGTTTACATGCGAAGTCGTTAATTCAAAGTTACAAGCTGCTGAATATGTAAGAACAGTTTCAGGGCAACTTGGTAAACAGGGCTTGGCAGACGAGGAGGCTGGGCAGGAGATGGTTTCTATTTAAATGTGATCTCAGTTACTGCACGCCTGCCTGATGAGTAAGTTAAGACGGGGTGTCCAGATTTCTTGCTCAGTCCGTGATTTGAATTTCTGGCCTTTCCTTTAAATTGGATTCTTTACATACTTCACTGCTGTCCAGGATGCTGGAGGCTAGGGCTTGCCGTCTGCAATGCTTTCCGGAAATTCCAATCCTTGGGAACTTCTGGCTCAATCTGTACATCTTATAGGTGAGGAAAAGAGATCCAAAGGAGTTAAGAACCTCAGTTCTAGTTGTAGTTTGTGTCACTTAGAAGTCAGTGGCGCCTCTGCTGGGTGTGGTTCCAGGTCAGATGAATAGTGCTTGGTAACAGCCTGGAGCAGAACCTGTGTCTTCTGACCCACGTGCTGGGTTCTTGCCGCTGGATCAGAGTGACCACTAATCCCCTGCACTGAAGTGTCATTTTGTATCACTTCCTAGAAACTTTGAATTTGAGGCATGGTGCTCATCTCTGCCTTGCTGTGCGTATCGCTTTTAGTGAAGCAGGTTTCTCTCTGCCTAGAATGCCCTCTTGCTTGTGTGCCTGGCAAACTCTTACATAATATTCTTGGCTGCATTGAGATGCCACTTCCATGAAGCCTTCCTTAACTCCCCCAGGCAGACGTTGATATTCTGTTTCCATTTTATACGTTCTGTGCATTACAGTTCCACTTACTGTAGTCATGATGGCAGGACTGATGGGTGACATGTTGTTACTTCTTGCAGGGGACCAGGGCAGATGCTAGCTTAAGGGTGGTGTACCCTATCTGCTTGATGACTAAGTGAGTACACAGCAGTGCTGGGCGGTGGAAGGTCTGTTGGTGAGACTTCTGCTGCAGCAAGCAGGGAGGTTGGCATCATTTCTCACACAGACATGGCATGTATGTATTTAAATGTGGTTTGTTGTTGTTGTTGTAAAAGAAAGAGAGAATAAATGACTATATTTGGTCTCTGCCATATCCCCTTTCCTGGCACAGTTGGCACAAAGCTCCAAAAACCCTTGGAATCTTCTGAAGTGATAGGTGTCTTTTTGTAGGCTAATGAGATGACCAGTAGCTGGAAGCAGGGGCTGGTTGCTGGGGGAACCAACCCTGTGATGAGAGATTTAACCCTACCCCTGAGTCTATGGAGGGAAGAGGGGGCTGGAGGTTAAATATAAAAACCCAAACTGAAGTGGTTTCAAGAGCTTCTCCTGCAGTATGCCCATGTGCCAGGAGGGTGGCACACTCCAAACTCCACGGGGACTGGACCTCACACGACATGTCTCTTCATCTGTCTGTTTGTATTCTTTCAAATTGCCTTTGTCATAAGTTGGTAATACTAAGTAAAGCGCTCTGAGCTTCCTGGGTTCTGTGAGCTGCTCTAGCAAATAACGGAAACGGAGAAAGAGGTCCTGGGGAGCCAGTCGAAAGTCCGGGGAGCCAGAATGGCAGCTGGCGTCTGAAGTCGGGGCCGTCTCGGGGGACTGAGCCCTTAACCCGTGGCACCTGACGCTAACTCCAGGTAGACAGAGTCAGAATTGAATTGAATTGTAGGGCACCCAGGTGGTGTCTAGAAAATCAGTTCGTGTGGGGAAAAGCCCACGCGTCTGGTGTCAGACGTGTTTTGTGAGTAGAGGAAACGAGGAGTTTTTCCTTTAGTGAGAGTTTTTCTTTTAGTCCCATACCCCCACGTCCTGCGTCCTCAGTGAAACGTGATGAGAAAATAAGTGTGACTCCTATATTCTGCCATATCTTCAAAAACAATAAACTGTGATCATCATATAATCCTTATCTAGCTTACAAGTAATTTCCTGGTTACATTAAAACAACTTTCCAGGAGTCTAATTTACTTCGTATTATTGTTGCTGCATATTTCATAGCTATCAAGTCACTGCTGTTTAGGGTTTGCACGTATCCATTTGTCCCCACGGACAGCAGCACACTATCAAGAACAATCATAAGAACTCAGCAGGCCAGTTTTGAAAATAAGCACTGAGCTTTGTCATGAAAAAACAGGAAGATTCCCTGAGCAGCGGATGCTGCAATAAAGGAAATTAGGTGAAACCCACGTGAAGTCTAACAGGTGAGAAATGTCTATAGTGCATCAAAGCTTGCACAAGCTCACGACAGCATGGCTGTTTTTACAATCTGGTGTATTGGTCACTGCGGTTGAAAGAGCAAAAAGCCAGTCAGCTAAGAGCTATACTTTCTGAACATCCACAATTAAAAGTGAGGAAGGACAGCAGCAGCATTGGTGACAAACAAAGATTTTCTGCATTGAAAAGTGTGAAACCAAGCAGTGGACATTTGTGGGGAAAAGGTAAGTTTGACACGTCCCCAAAGTGGTAAAGCAGTACCTAGGCTCTTGCTTGCTGTGGGTAGATTGCCTGCGTTTTCTGAATCTGCCATTATGCTAACAAGTGACTCAGTTTAAATTTTGCATTACAAGCGACAGGCCTTAGAAGAGCTGAACTAGAATTATTCCTTGTCCCCTGGAGTTACTCTAGTTATTTTGGTGTGAGACCCTGCTGAGATTTATATGAATATGAATTTTAATTTCTAATAAGGTAACCATATGCTTTGGAGGCTGTCACAATAAGGTGTCACAATTATTGTTTCTAACAAAGTCAACCTTGCGACAATCAGATCTTATTTTAACAATTATGTTAGACGTGGATTTCAGCCATTTCTATATTTCCACCACGGTCTCCCCAGCATCTTGAAATAACAGCAGGAGAGAGAGCGTGCTGGAAACTTTTTCCTCGCTTCCTTCTCCTCACTTACATAATGTTATTTTAGTTTAGAATTGCAAGTGCCACAAAGGAGCAGGTCCCCCACAGACTTTATGTTATGTTTTTTTTTAAACTCGTAATTGCTGCAAAGAAAATTGATCGCATTAGGAATGGTGTGTGTGGTTTGTCCAGGGGAATTAATTTAGCTTATCCTTTTCCTGTGATTAATAGTTATTAATTTCAGCAACTGTGAATAACTAAGAGTTAGAGGGAACAAAAAAAAATTGGCTTCCATAAATAGTTTCATTTTCCACATCCCCAAAAGTGCTGAGTGGCTCCGTTTCTTATCTCCTCTCTTCCCTTTGTTATCCTTTCATCCAGCTTTCTTTGCCTTACTTTACTGTGTGTCAGCCAATAAGTCAATTAGCACATATCTGTGTGCTGCCTCATCTCATTATGGACAGTGCGGGGCATCAGAAGAAGAGGAAGACAGGGCTTCTATCTCCTGTAAATCACCTCCTTAGAGCTAACCAGGCTCCCTGGAATGCTACAGAGTTAAAGGGGAGGAGGGATTCAGAGAAATGTTAGGTCACTGGGGGCTGAACCAGATGGAGGTTTCATGAAGAATGTGAGAGTGGAGGAATGAACGGGATTTGGATGGAAGGACAGAAGAAGGGAAACATTTTATGCTCATTCTACAAAGGTTTATTTTTACTTAAGATATTAATACTCAGGTATCAGGGTTGAAATCAATACCTTACAATTCAGTGTAAAAGAATTTAATTTCCTTAGCCTGATCAAAGTCCCATGCCTTATTCTACTTTTTTTTTTTTCAGGTGAAAGCAAGTTTGTTTAGCAAGTTTATTTATTCCATAGGTGAATGCTGATGTCTGAGAAGGTGGAACCTGGGGTATGGGTTTAGTTATTATGGGCTGGGTAATGTCACACGTGAGCGACTGGGAGGGTTATTCCAACTATTTTGCGGACGAGGTAGGGATTTCCAGGAATTGGGCCCTTGCCCATGTTTTGGCCTGCTGTGGGCAGCCGGCAGACCGTCCTGGCGCCCGTGGCTGTGTTACCCAGCATGCTGGTGTATTACGTTGAGTGCGTAATGAGGCTCGCGGTCTATGAGGGGGCAAAGCTTCTGCTGTCTTGGGCCTCCTTGGTTCTAACCAGTTTCTGTCTTATCCTGTTTTTCCCTCCATGGCTGTGTCATTCTTTTAATGGTTGTGCCCTGCCCCCTTCCTGTCTGTCTCATTGCCCGCTCAGATATTTTACTCCTGTAGTCTTACCGAGAGCTGAGGGGCAGTGGTCCATCCTCTGTAGCTGCTTCAGGGCTGTGTGGGGGCAGCCCTGCCTGTCAGGGAGTAAAAACCTCTGGATGCCTGACCGAAGGGCCCCAGGGGCAGGACAGCTGCTTGTTCTGAGTGCCATGGCCTGTCTTGATAAAAGAAGTGGAGAAGTGTCCAGTTAGCAGTCCTTGGCTCTCTCTGTTTAAAACTGTTATTTGGAAGAACTCAGTCTCATTTAGGTAAGCCTAAGGTCCAGCCTATTCAAATTTCACAGCTTTCAGAAGCTTCTCTTTTCCCTTCATCTTCTCAAGATGGTGCTTACGTGTCCTTCAGCAGGGGGTTGGAGTGCTGGTTTGAGCATTATTCTTCCAAGCTGCTTTGTTCTGCCTGCCCTTGGGTGAGATGTAGTTCATCTAACCCAGTCTTTGGGTGCTCTCTCTTCTTATGTATCCAACCAGAGGGTCCTGTGCATGATGCATGATCCCAGAGGGCCCTTCTGTCTTGACGACTGTTGCTCCCACCTCTGCTGTCTCTGGGGCTGCTGGTTCTCTGAGACCTAATTGCAGCTCCCTCTTGCTCACCTGCCTGGGCAGTTCCCCCTTGGGGTCATTCTGCAGCTCACTCCTGTGGTCCCTCCCTAGTGTCCTCACCAGCTGGCATGCTCAGGAGCCTTCGCAAGATGTAGATCCAGGACACTCTGGATTCCTTCCTTTGAGAACACAGGATCTGGGGAACCACTGGTCCTCTCTGCATAAATATGCCACACCACTGTTTCTGTTCAGTTGCAGCTTCCCCCTGTTGGGGTGGGAGCACACGATTACAGGGTTTCCCTTCAGACTTGCAAATGGCAAGTTGAGTGGCATATTCCTTTTCTTACATCCTGCTCTTCCCCCATAGAGCTAAAGAGCTGGGGATGTTAAGTCCTTACCACCTTCATTCTTCATATATCATCTCTTAATCCTTCCCACCTCCATGCTGCCCTCACTGGGAAGTCTTCAGCTTTCTCTTTCTTCCTACATCATACTGTCCTTCTCCCTTACCTAGTGGGCATACCTTTCATTTTGCTTTAGCAAAAAACTCTTATCCTTAATGATTAGAAAAACTGTGTGTGTTGGGGGGGGCATTACCACCACAACTACTAGATTATCAATAGGAAAAAAAATACATCACAAAATACTTCACAGAATTTATCCACCAGTAAATACAGTGTATGACCAAATGGACCCAACAATATCTTTCTGATTTACGATTCAGTAAAATGGTGAAAGTTGGTGACTACTCTGGATCGAAAATTCCAAGTTCCCTGACACCATGTCAGTCATACAGAAGGGACATGATGAAACTAGATGCTGGGCATCGTCGAAAGCTAAAGGATGAGACATGTGGGCACAAGGGTTCCTTTGTACTTTACAACCTAGAGAACTAGGGTCAGATTTGGTGTCCATTCCCCAAACCAGCCTGAAAAGGCAAGTAATGCTAAATGCAACACGTTACCTTTGATGGAACCTGAAACAGAAAAAGGACATTAGTGTAAAAACCAGTGAGATATGAATGAAGTCTGGGGTTTAGTTAATAGGAATATATCAATGTTGATTTCTTAGTTCTGACAAAGGCACCATGGTTAGGTAAGATGGTAACATGAGGGGAAACTGGATTAGGGTATTTAGGATCTCACTGTACTGCTTCAGCAACTTTTTTTGTGAATTTAACATTATTCCACATGAGAAAGTTTATTTAAAATGAGTTACTTAGTATCTGTGGACAAAGCCAGAAAGCAAAATGCAAACTTTTGTATGAATTATTGTAATCTTGTTTCTTTATTCTTCTTAATACTTTGTGTCCTTTAGTGTTTTAGAACGTTTCTAGAAACTAAGTATTAAGCAGTTTCTTTGGAGCCATCTCTCTTTCTCACTGTCTCTCTCCCTCTCTCTCTCTCTCTCTCTGTCCCTCTCTCTCTGTGTGTGTGTATGTATATTTTTTTAAATTTATGTAGGCTGTTTTCAATAAAGAGCCATTTAGGTATGTGGAAAAAAGAGATACCTTTCTGCCAACACTTTTGAGAGATTGATCCTCTATAAGAATGCAAGACACCCTACATTTAAGTGATTTAATTTAGGTAATGTAAGTTTTTTCTTCTTTTAGCCGCAGCTGATTTTTTTGTTGTTGTTACTGCTACTGAAGTTTCCTTTGTAAGGATATGCTTTGCACTCTTAGTTTACAATCTTTTCTTCTCCATAATGATGCCGACAATTTTCATTATGTACCCCACACCTTCCACCGTCTTTATGTACCTTCAGTCCTGTGATCACCAGAATTAATCTTCTTTCCTAGGTGTGTAAGCACCTTGACACAAAATGCATTTTGGAAGCCACTGAGCCAAAGCAGCAGCTAATTTACCAGCTTTGGCCTGATCAATAATGTTGACCAGTAGGAAGACTTCGACTGTCTTTCATCCTCCTGCTAGTCAGCATTATTAACTCGGCAGTCTAATGAGTGCGCTTGGAAGCCGTCGTCTGTATATATAGCCTCTGTATGAGGGGAGATTGTATTAAATTCAATCTATATGATGCCGAGGATGATGAAAATGACATGTCTTACCTACTTACAGAGGCTGCTTTTATGGAACTTTTCCTTCTGTCTATAAACTCAGCTTTTCTTAAAATGAAATATACATTTTTAATAGGAACCTATTTTCAATAGGAATAGAGTAGATGACGCCGATCACTTGACAAACAACAAATGTCACTTGATGGACTAAATTAAATGAGATTCCTATTCTACACCAGGCTCAACTCAGGTTTGTAAAAAGATTCACGGCATCCACTTTTGGAATATGTGGTGGCTTGTAATCTTTTATTCTGTATGTCGTGCCCCTACTCTCAGGCAATGGTGGATGTCAGATGCCAGGGTGAGGGTGCCATGCCTGCAAGACTGCAGAACCCTGTCATGGCAGAATACGGTACATAAAAATGTTTGGCAACTTGCTGCTTAGTTCTTTGTTTCTATGCTTTGCTTCCTTACCCATCACAGTTGGCTCTTTTCTAGCAGTTGGGACGCTATCAGGCTTTAACATGATGCTACCGCCTCATCCTGATCCTGGTCTACCTACAGCTGAGCTGTGTGCTAGTCCTAGGGTTCCCGGCGGCACTCTGTCTGGTGTATGACATTATTCAGAGTGATAACACACGTGACCCCAAATAGTCAACTGGTTCCTTAGACTTTCCATCCTAAAAATCGATGCACCAGCTTAAATTTCCTTTGGTTTCATGCTATTTATATTTCCAAAGCAAGAATGCAAAGCCTTTAAAGGACATGGAGGAGGAATTATTGAAGTCACCCTCCAAAATTAGTACCCCCCTATCTTGGTGGCTAAATGGATACCAATATAAGTCTGTCAATAGGATGACATAGAAAACAGGTGATTTTTTTTTCATTTTAAGATGCATTTTTTAGTTGAAATATAGTCAGTTTATAATGTGTCCGTTTCTGGTGTACAGCATAATGTTTCAGTTATACGTGTACATATATACATTCCTTTTCATATTCTTTTTCATTATAGGTTACTATAAGATACTGAATAAAATTTCCTGTGCTGTACAGTAGGACCTTGCTGTTTATCTGTTTTATATATAGTAATTAGTATTGGCAAATCTCGAGTTCCCAGTTTATCCCTTCTGACCCCCTTGGTAACTATAAGTTTGTTTTCTGTGTCTGTGAGTCTGTTTCTGGAAAACAAGTGATTTTTAAAAACATCATGCATTTGCTAATGGTCTTCCTCTGGACCTTGTTTTGTATATATATAAAAAAAAACCTCATGAATAAAACCTTTGAACCCCCTGCAGAAAATCCCATTTTCCCTTACTTGAATTTTCCCGTCCATTTTAAAGGGCATGGGCTTTTCTTAATTTTGAGTTTTAAGCTGGTTTAGCTGGAAATGCATCTCAGCTTCGTATGAGGTGGATTCTGTTGTTCTTTTATTCATTATGGTATCAAAGTTTTAGCTTCTAATCAGGCACCTGCTCTGTAAAGGACATGGATACTCCAGAGTGTGTTTGCTAATTATATTTGCTGACTTGAAAAGTCATATGAAAGCTTTGAGAATGTGTTTGGGTTGGGGGTTTAAATTAGAGTGTTGATGGATGATGTCCTTGACGTCCTGAAAGGGCCCATAAATGGGGTTGGACTAAAGGTGTTGGCAGTGATTGACTGAATCATGTTGAAAGACGTGGCTCTGGCCATGGGAAATTTTTCTCTCCCAGTCAGCTGGTGATCGAAGTTGTTGTTTGACCTCGAATAAGAACCTTAATCCAGTTTCCTGTGTCATTGAGGGCTGGGTGAGATTGAAGATCATTGTAAACTGCTTAAGTGTTACTACTAAGAGCACCTTCTTGAGCTGTCCAGTCATCCAAATCATGTCTTTTGGGGCCCAGTGTTAGAAACTCAGGGTTGTCATTGGCTATTGATCTTGAGCCAGAATCCTCTGAAGATGGAATCTTTTAAATAGCCTTTCTCCTGGCAATTATGGACAGGTATACTTTTAAAGAAAAAAGCCACAGAAAACCTGGGAAAGACAAAGCCAGCTATAACTTTCAAAATCTTGTTCCTTTTTGAAGTCAGAGACTCCATGGGAGAAAACACTGCAATGCCTCCATTCGTCCCAACGGAGCGCACTTGACTGGGGTTTATAGAGACCAGGTGTGTTGCTTTTTCATAAGCTACAGCAGCAGGTGAGGCTTTTGATAGCCACTGTATCTGGATGTCAGTGTTCTTTATGTAGCAGGGTGTTACAGTGGGCCTCCACCTGTCCCGTGGAGAACAGCTCACAGCCATAGAACAGAGCAACAGGTGGCAACAGTTTCCTCATTCCAAAGTGATGTGCTGGACCACTTAAGTAGAACTTACAAAGTACTTGAGAACTCTTGACCATCCACTTCATCCTACTGAGAAGCGGGGAGAGGAAAGAAAGAAATGGAAGATTGGAGAGAGTGTTTCTTTGGACAGAAATAAGCTCTTCCCACCACTGGGGAGGGGAGAGAATTCCCTCTTCCCCTTCATCCTGGTAAGAGCCTCATAGATACTCCCGGAGAATTTGTATATTTGGGAGCTCAGGGCAGAGGCGGGCTGGTGTCTGACTCACACCTTGCCAGTCTGAAGAGTGAGAGCTGGTCGAAGCAGCCCTGAGCAGCAGGGTGTTGGAGGCATGGTTTTAAAGGACCCACGCGTGCACTGGAGTTACATTTCCAGTATCCCTGATGTGTCGCTGGGGTTCTCAGGGAATCGGATCCTGAAATAGAGTTAGAAGGGCAAATAATTTATTGGGGACGGTTAATTTAATGGGAAGGCCCATTAGAAATGAAGTGGAAAGAGGTAGCTTTGGGCAGGGAAAGCCCCAGACCACATGCAGACCTGACAAAGTCTTGACCCCTCAGTGAAGAGCTCCCCCCAAAAGAGTGTCTGTTGGAGGAATCCCATGTGGGGCACAGATGCTCTGGCCTTAGTTCTTCTGTAGTGCTCAGTCACTCACTGGGTGCAGCCCAGGGAGTATGTGGTGCCTGCTCTGGTGTTGTGGCCGGGTGATGCTGTCAGCTAACCATGCTTTTCACAGTGAAACAGCAACATCTTTCTTGAAGAGAGATACGAGCAACATCTCCACGGCTACCAGGAATGGCGAACTGCTTCTCCATGCGTTCCCAGCCATTGCCGCATCTCTGAAGCTAACATTTCTGAGGAGGATCTGGGCGCCCATTAGGGCCATAAAGGGCTTTAGACTAGAAGGAGGCTGGGCAAGAATATTCTCTAACAGTTGCCTCCATTGATTAATGAGCAGAAGGCAAGACTCTAGCTACGTGGGCACTTGGACTATTCTGCCCTTGATGAATGTTACGTCTCTAGCAGTGAGTGGGGGTTGCTGAGGGTTGGGGGATGGGGGGCTGGAAAGTCTTCCTGCTTGTCTGGGCAGTCCATTCCATCCTATTTTATTAGAAGCATTCATCTTAGTAAGTACAGAGTAACAGGATGCTGCGGAGCAAGTGGCAGGTGCTTTGTCTGGAACGTTCTCAGCTAGAAAAGGCTTGGTGGATTTTTACCAAATCTACCTCCCGCATTCCCCCAACAGCCCTGTCTCCTGCTCCATCCAAAAAGTGGCCTCAGTGTGGCAGAAAGAAACTACTACTGCTCAGGGGCTGGGTGACAGGGAACCACCCGATCCTGTGGCTCCCAGCCAGCAGAAGACTTCCTCTCTAAGTCACCTTGGTGTGAGGCACACTTAAACTTACACTCTTCTGCTGATCCTGTCTCCTTTGGTGGCTGTCACATGCCGTCTCCTGCTGCTTCCACTTGCAGTGGATTCTCTTCTACAACCTTTGGCTGTACTAGGAGTAACCTTTATTTTTTAAAAAAATTTATTGACATATATTTGATGCACAGTGTTGTGTTAGTTTCTGGCATACAGCATAGTGATTCAGTTACACACATACACACGTGTATGTTCTTTTTCATTATAGGTTGTTACAAACTTTTGAATATAGTTCCCTGTGCTGTGCATCAGGGCCTTGTTGTTCATCTGCTTTATCTACGGTAGTTTGTATCTGCTGATCCCAAACTACTAAGTTATTCTCCCCTTCCTTTTCCCCTTGGAAACCATAGGTTTGTTTTCTGTGTGAGTCTGCTTCTGCTTTGTAAATAAGTTCATTTGTGCCATTTCTTTTTTTAGATTCCACATACTGATAATATATTTGTCTTTAACCTACTTCATTTAGTATGATAATCTCTAGGTCCATCCACATTGCTGCAAAAGACACTATTTTTTTCTTTTTTTTACGACTGTCGTATTCCATTGTGTATGTATGTATCACATTTTCTTTATCCAGTCACCTGTCAATGGAGATTTAGGTTGCCTCCATGTCTTAGCTGTTGTAAGTAGTGCTGCTGTGAACATTGGGGTGCATAGATTTTTTTCTCATTAGAGTTTTCTCTGGATATTTGCTCAAGAGTGGGATTGCTGGATCATATAGTAACTCTGTTTTTAGTTTCTTAAGGAATCTGTACTAAGAGTAATCTTGAATGCTAAGAATTTCTCCTGATGCCCTCCCAATTCCTCTGCCCCTGAGTTGTTGCACTGAGTCCTTAAAAGCATAGTTGGAATTTTTAGCCACTAATAGAATGAGTATTAAATTCATATTTCATTTACAAGCAGAATTGATAATTTTTGTATTCTTCAGTGTGTTGTCTGTTCTCGTTAGTTAACTGATAATTAGTTGACCAGGCGTTTGCAGAGCATCTCCTATGTATCTAGGCTTTGTGCTACAGTAAATTTTGAAATAAAGTAATTGAGACTTGGTCCCTGACTTCAGGCAACTCAAGGGCTTTACGTTTTTCTATAAATCATACTTAAAAACATATAACTTTTTTTTCCTCTCTTTTAGCTTTCCTGACAGATCCCTGGTTCTTTGACAGAGTGGGGGTGGGTCTGCTGGGTCAGCTACCACTGCATCAAAATATGCTATACAAGGAACCAGTCTAAAGTGCGGCCCCAGTGCATGGTCACTAAGACACCATTTTTCTGTTAGTCTTAATCTTGTGTACTGGACGGCCTGGAAGGTTGAGACAGGCAGGGACGCTAGAGATCGTCTAGCTCCAACTCTGTTTTGCTGGCTCCGAGACCAAAGCTTGGAGAAGGGAAGTGACTTGCCCTAGGTCATGGATCCCATAAATGAGAGATCTGGGCCCTGGCTCTCTCCACGCTCCTGGTTTTGTTCTGACTTGTGCTGGGGCAAATACCAATGGCCCTTGTGCCACGGAAGCTGGAAGAGGTTTTGCCACTGTGTAAGCTACAGGATGGGTGGGATCCCAGATCCTCAGCTCTAAGGGTCTCTGACGCCAAGAGACAAACTGTGAGAATTAATGCCAAATTACCTCTTGCGTTGTCTGTAAATGGTTAAAGAAGGTGTTTCTAAATTTTGTAGGCTCTGATTTTAAGGTAGAGGAGTGTTTAAATGCAAAACATAGACAAAAATTTCTCCTGGATATTTGTGGAGTGATGGACGTGAGAAAAATAGAAGGGCTCATGCAGATTCTTTTTGCATCTCCTTGGCCATGAAATCCCTCCCTTGGCTCTCCTACCTGGACAGCGTTTATCCATCCATGTGTCACGAGTGCTCTCTGATCCTGCCTGGTGATCCTGTCTGTGTTCCCACTACCATTGATGATGCTCGTTATAGCACATGTGACACTGAAATTTCAGCATCTGTCTCTGTCTCCCTGGCTGTGCTGTGAATTTGAGTGGCAGGCAGTCGCCATATTCACCTGCATCTCTGAAGCTTATCACAGATACTGGTACATAATAGGTGTTTAGTTTATATTAATTGAAATAATAGATAATCTATCTAATTAATTAGAATGACTTAGGCTAAGTTTACATAATACTATGTGTAATAATAAACATTAATGCCAATCTTATTTTCCATTCTCGCTTTTTTCATGTATATGCACACATACACACAAATGCAATTTTTTTTCTTTTCTTTTTCTTATTATTGTTTTTTAAATTGTTGAAGTATAGTTAGTTTACAATGTTGTGTCAATTTCTGGTGTACAGTGTAAGTTTCAGTCATACATGTACATATATACTCCTTTCCATATTCTTTTCCATTGTAGGTTACTACAAGATATTGGGTATAGTTCCCTGTGCTCTACAGAAGAAAGTTGTTATGTATTTTATATTCAGTAGTTAGTATCTGCAAATCTCAAACTCCTCATTTATCCCTTCCCACTCCCTTTCCCCACTGGTGACCATTTTTCTGTCTGTGAGTCTTTCTGTTTTGTAAATAAGTTCATTTGTGTCTTTTTTTTTTTAAATTTCACATATGAGTGATCTCATATGGTATTTTTCTTTCTCTTTTTGGCTTACTTCGCTTAGAATGATGATCTCCAAGTCCACCAGGTTGCTGCAAATGGCATTATTTTGTTCTTTTTTATGACTGAGTAGTATTCCATTATATAAATATACCACAACTTCTTTATCTAGTCATCTGTTGATGGACATTTAGGTGGCTTCCATGTCTTTGCTATCGTATGTAGTGCTGCTATGAACATTAGGGTGCATGTATCTTTTCAAATTAGAGTTCCCTCTAGATATATGCCCAGGAGTGGGATTGCTGGATCATGTGGTAAGTCTACTTTTAGTTTTTTAAAGAATCTCCATACTGTTTTCCATACTGGCTGCATAAAACTACATTGCCACCAGTAACGTAGGTAGGTTTCCTTTTCTCCATACCTTCTCCAACATTTGTCATTTGTGGACTTTTCAATGATGGCCATTCTGACTGGTGTGAGGTGATACCTCATTGTAGTTTTGATTTGCCTTTCTCTGATAATTAGTGACACTGAGCATTTTTTCACGTGCCTGTTGGCCATTTGTATGTCTTCATTGGAGAATTGCTTGTTTAAGACTTCAGTGCAGATCTTTTTTTGATTACAAAGTGTTTTTTCTTTATTGCCTTCCTTGATTCTAATATCACCCCCAGGAAGGAAGTATTACTCTCCGCATTGATGTAGAAGGACACAGATCCAGAGGAGCCATTGTTGTTTAGTGTTTATTTAATAAAAAAAATTGAGATGCAAGTGCAGGAGTCCTGGCCTTAAGCCACATGCCCTAACTTCTCCGTGAAGATTTTCAAATACCAGGCATGGACTAGTGCTGCTTTGATAGTTTTCACATACTTATGATTAAGTAAAAAAAAAGGTAATAAATGAGCTTCTTTTATGATCTAGAGTTAAAGGATCATACCTTATGCTTTTGTTTTAAAATGGTCTTTGTAAAATAAAATGAGAGTGGTAGCATATGGTGTATTAAAAAATCTTTACTGTCCAAAAAGAATATAGGCTACAGTTTATAAGATAAACATTATTACAAGAATTTTTATTTTGAATTTTTGCCTGTTTGCTAATAACCCCCAAAGCCTGGGAACCATAGCTACCTTGGGGAAATGCTTCAACTAGTTATATTTTTCCATACCTGTCTTTTGGAAGCAAATAATGAGAAAACAAGCTCATATCAGAAATTTAATTAAGGCAGCATCCACCCCAAATCCATCTAGGGTGTGTCCTGGAATTAGAATATACCCAGTGTCATTTCTTATATTTGCTTTAGCTACGTACATCCCTGGAAAGTGAGAACTCATATTCAGAATAGTAACTGTAGTCACGTTGTTCTTATGAGCTTATATTTCGTTACGATGGTATTTACTGATGCTTAGGGGTGGTTAAAAACATCTGTGTGATGATTTTCCGTGGTGAGATTTAAAACGAGGTTCATTGCTGCTTCTCATTTAAGCCTCATCTTAAATGATTATTCTATTATTTCCAGAGAATCCTGGACAATTACCTTTCTTTCCTAGTGTTTATAAATTAGATAACACCATAGATTTCCCCACTTATCAACCACGCTGATACTGGGAGCATTGGGAGTGGAAGGTCTGCTCCCAACAGGGTGAGTGTGGTTTTTTCTCAGGCTGCGTTCCCACCCAGTGGCTATTGAACTAGACTCTTGGCATAGCCTCTGCTGGGGAAGGAACATGGGTGGGTCATCGGACTGGTGGCGTTTGGAGCCCATGTCACAGCGCAGGGGTGCCACTGCCTGGTCACCGGCATTTTGCTGCCTCTTGGTCCTTGTCTTTTTGAATGAGTGGCACGTATTTCCAGTCTCTTCTCTTCTCGATAAAGACGGTGTTTATGAGCGTCGGCATTAATGGCACAGTTTTGCAGCCCTGAGGTTAAAAGCTTTCCGACGTCTCATTAACTCACAGTGGCATTTCATTTTTAATATTGTCTGTGCACCCTTGCCTGAATCATCACAGATCAAATGACTTTAATTTGCAGAGGCAAACTTAGCGGTGATGGATGGCTTTAGAGATACAGACCAACATGGTGGGTGCCGCTTGGTGGGCTCTTTCTAGGCTAACAATTTTCATAATGTTAGGACGTACCACGTGACACTAGGCTAACAAAGTGATAGGAAAGCAGGCTTTGAACTTAGACGGACCTGGGCTTGAATCCCGCCGGTGTCAGTTGCCAGTAAGCCTGAGGCAGCTCCACTTAATCCAAGTCACAGTTTCTTTATCTATAAAATAGATGTCATTGTATTAATTTCCTAGACTTCAGGGGAAGATTAAATAAGAAAAAATATATATACTTGGTATCTAGCCAAGTATGGGGATAAAGTCTGTCCTGTGTGTTATCTTCCTGATGGCACACAAAGAACTTTTAATAATCAAAATCAAACTCTTTGCCTGGGGTCACTAAGACCCGGAGTGACAGCAAGTGTAGACAGTCAGAAGCCTTCCTGCTCCAGCAGTGAGGTCTCCGAATGGCAGAATCTCCACCCCTTGTGGGGGTGCAGGATATGGAGGACCCCTCTCTCCAAATCTCTTGCCTTCTGAACAGGCCCCCTGTGGTCCTCGGTCCTCCTCTCTGGCCTCCCTCTCATCACCATGGAGAGGTTCTCAGTGACATGGTCTCTTACTCAGTCAGCTGCAGCAAGGTAAGACCCCAAGACTTCTCTTGGGATTGAAGCCACCAGCTCCATCCCATTGATCTGAAAGCTTTGCCCTGGAATTTTGGCCTCTGTGGTTCATTATTCCTACCTTGTCCTTGCCCCTGGCACAACTGTTTCTCTCTGACAACTTTCCAGGGAAGAGGGGCAGGATGAGGGCAAAGTCAGTTCCTTGGTCTTCAAGGGAAGTGAACATCTCTAGCAGTCTCTAACTTTATGAGTCATGGGGAAAGCAAAAGACCAAATGAAGGCTGGAGTTAATGGATGTCTGCCTATCAGTGCGGCAACAGGTGACATATTTACATACAACAGGGCTAGGTTAAGGTGGGTGGACCTTGCTTTATTCTTGGAACTGGTACAGAAGGTCAGGGACCTCCTCTCTTGAACCAGGCAGCATTCTATTCCAGACCTCATCCTCCATCCTGTCCCATAACTGGGAAAATGAGAGAAAGCAGTCAACTCACCCTTATCTTATTGTCTCTCCCTTATCCTATTGTCTGGGTACATTTTGTTTTTGAAAGTTGGGGTGGAGACAGGCATTTTTGAAATTACTAGAACCTTCAGACTTGTTACAGATGTCAGTGCTTTGTGATATATTCTCCCCAGAAGACATAATAACATGTGACATATTGATAGGATCGGGGCATTCACCACCAGTGTGTATATATCAGGCATGTGGGGAGACAGGGAAGAAATGATTGGGATGAAAGTTATTGCTCGCCCGGGGCTGCTGTCTGCTGTGACTGCTGCAGCTCTCGTTGGGAGCTTGTGGCACGAGTGTTTCACACCCTTGCCAGCCTCCTTGCAGGCTTTCTCTTTGTCTTGGAGGTTTCTATTTTGCTAGAAACAAGGTGGCCAGCTTCCATCCTCAGTGACTCAGTGCTGGGTTTGCGTGGGAGGGCTGGACCCTCATTTACATGCATTTGCAGTTGTGGGCCCTCTGCAAGTAAGGATTTAACAGCGAGTGATTTCATCACATCCTTCAGTTCTCAAATTAAAGAACAATGATTACAGAATCTAGATGCTCAGTTAAAAGCAGGCGATTTAAAGAGAATTAAGGTGTGTGAAACTAACATTGTAAATCAATCATGCCTCAATTAAAAAAGAATTAAAAGGTGAAAAAAATTAACGTGTGGCCTGCTATCTAAGATTTCTGTCACTTCAGATATGTAGTTAAAACTTCATAGGTGCAGTTAAAGAAGTAACTATGAATAGAAATATCCACAGATGTTTATTTCCGAAGGCTCAGTTGAAGCTCACACCCCAACATGAAGCCTTCTATGACTTGTACAGGAGATGTAAACACCAAGGAGTTTGGAGCTGGAAGTGACTTGATTAAATCACCAAAGACAGCCCTCTTCCTTTACGGGGAGGGTAAAAGATGCCTTCAAGAGTGAAGTGACTTGCTTCAGTCTCTTTGTGGCGGAGGCTGAATTCACCACCGCTCACTAAACTGTTCCTACGCGCCTTTTTTCAGCTCCTACAGTAATTATACCTCTGAATCCCCAAATAATTAGAAACTGGGTCATACATTTTGAAACTTCTTACATTGCTTGCTTATTGTTTCACACGTTCAGACTCGTCTAACCTGCTTGGCTGAAAATATGTTGAGGCTGAGAGCTGCATCTTAAAGCTTTCCTACCATGAAGGCTGGGTGGGTGCTTATCATCAAAAGGAAAGATTCAGTACATATTTGTTGATTGAAATATCCACGTATTTTGTCTCCGTGACTCTATGTAAAAGAATACTAGGAAGTTAAAAATAGACCCGCACATTTTAGATGGCCTTCTGCTACATGGCGTCTAGACCGTGAGGGTCTTGGGGCAAAGGCTGCATCATGATCTTTAGATCCGCAGGGCCTGGTACATAGCGGGTGCGGGAAACTGCGGAGTAAATGGATGAGTAAATGAGTGAAAAACAGGGGGGAATAACTAATTAGGACAAAAGCTATGGACAGAAGTGGTTAAAGGAGCAGGTTTGTAAGGGAGCACTCGCTTCTCGGGAGGCCCACGCTGGCCCTCCCAGGCGTCCTAGGCTGGAATGTGAGACCGGCCGACTGGAGAGGGCTGCCCGCGGGGGCCTGGGCCCAGGATAACCCTCCGTTGTCTTGTGGTGCCATCTCTTCCACTCACTCGCTGACCTTGGGCACCTTTGAGGGGAAGCGGTGTCTAACGCGGAGGGGAAGGTGAAGTTCCCAAAATATGATTGCTCTCAAGGTCCCATCAGTGGAGGCAACTCAAAACACCGAGGAGGTTCACCTCAGCAGGCTCTCGGTTTATCAGACAGAGTGGAAGTGAGATGACTGGGTTGCTGAGGGGTGGACGTTATTGAGCACGTCTGTGTCCTTGGGCCTCTGTTTGATGGGTTCCCAAACCTTCGTACTTCACTGTAGTGTTGTCGTCATGACAGGTGCTGATGCAGGTCCCCACAGCGATCACCTCTGGCTCCCAGCTGCCACTGGCAGAGTTCCCGGAGCTCCAGCACACCTGATCCAGCCTTCTCCTTGGGATCGGGCCCCATAGTTGTCTCATGTCAGCTTCCAATTAGAGCCTCGTGGCATTCAGCTTCCCTCCTTCCTCCATTCATTCAAGTAGCACTTACTGAAGATCTTTTACCTATCATCAGATGGTACGCAGAGTCCAGAGGCAATGAAGATGGAAGGACCATGGTCTGTGTCCCCAGTGCTCAGGGTGTGAGGTGAGAAGAGTGAAATAAGACCTCAAGCCTTAGTTTGACTTCATCCTGTGTCGTAGGACAAGCCTGTGGCTCAGAGTGGAGCAGAAGCTTCCACCAGCAGAAAGGTGCGTGACGGTTGCTCCTCTGATGGAAATCACTGCCTCCCAGGGTCTGCATCTTGTTCCCCGAGACGTCTGATCTTGCTAGTTTGCCGAGAAGAGCTCCATCTCTCAGGGACAGGTGTGTGTTTGACGTGCTCGTAGGACTTGATTACATGGACTCGCTCAGAATGCCAATTCAGTAATTCACAGAAACCGTCAGGCAGGTCAGACATTCATCTCAGACAGACCAAGATATGCTCACCTTGAAAGGAAGGAAAAATGATCAGAGGGTTGCTTAACTAGCGTGCTCAGAGGAAGGTTTTCACCGTAGCCAGCTCCAGCAGGCTGGTCAGGCCACACGTGCCGTCAGGAGGGGCTGCTCTCCCCGGGGTGGACCCTGCTGTGCTCCCAGCTCTCTCCTCGTGCTCTGGGGATGCAGCTGTTTGCTGTTCCAGCTTAATCCAGGTGTATTTAGAGGAACAGATTGACAGCCTGTCTTTCAGACTCTGCCACGCAAATATGTTTCCTCTATGTGGAGCATTGCATTTCATATTCATTTTATTTTTATCAAAATAAAGCATTTGTGTATTTTAAAGTGACATAGTGTTACACGGCTTATGATGAAAAAAAGGAACGGTCTACCGCTCACCCCTTCCCTAAGGACGCTTCTTCCGTTGTTTATTTCCACTGTTCTTACTGATGTGTGTGCCTGCCCTAATGTATACAATTTTATTCATTATCCGCGGCGTTTCTCTTGCAGTCATTGAGGATTCGGCTTGCGAACCTTTCCCCTCTCCATCTTGCCTGCGCCTCCTCCTCTTCTCGCCCTTCCCGTAGAGCTAGGATTAATGAGAAGCTTCTGGGTGAGGTTTGAAAGGGCTGAACTATGCTGGGTGCAGTTGTAACCCCCAAAGCCCGGGGCGCAGCCACCCAGGGTTCAAATCCTGTGCTGTGACCTAACAGTTCAGACTGCAGGCAGGTCATTTAAAATTTAGGACCCTGGGGTTTCAACCTCCTCAAATTGGAAATACTTGCCGCCTTCACTTAGAAAGTGAAGGTAAATAATATACTAATATACGTAAGATATCTGCAACTGCATACCTTACAAGTAGGCTGAGCTGATGGTAGACCTCAGGGGCCCTTTTGAGCAAGGAGGTGCCCCAGAGCATGACAAGAAACCTTTTTCACTGGAGAATTTAAAGCAGGTAGGAATCCGCCTTTCTCCTCTGCCTCAGCTCATTAAAAAACAAAAACAAAAGTGAGCTGAGACAAGTGTCCTTAGCTTGCGCAGCACTGAGCCATGCCCCTCTGGAGTACTTGTCCACCTTCGGCTGCCTAGCCCCCTTCCTTTTGAGTTTCTCTAAACGAGGTACAATGCCACTGATGGGGCTTCTTTCTGCTCGGTAAATGACAAGTACACTCAGTTCTCATTGCTTGAAATTGCTCCCAAATCACCTTGCTTGGGGTTTTCAGGGCTCCTGAATTCCTCCATCACACGTTTACAGACGTTCTGTAGGTTTATTTCCCCAGACGGCTAATCTTGCCCCATTGTGTGTGAGTTTTACGAGTTTAATTCTCCAGGTGGCGACCTGATTTCCCTTCCCTTTGCTTCCTTAAAATCTCATCATCATCAGAAACCAGCTTAAGAATTTTCTTTTTAGGAGATCTGTTTCATTTCCCAGTTGAGGCAGGGTTCCTTGGCTCCCCATGGGATGAACCTGTCCCCTTGCCTCCTGTTATAGGTTGGGTTCTCTGGGAGCAGAGGCTGCTGAGATGGAGCGTGGGGTGAAGGGGCAAGATGTTATTAGGGATCAACACCTGTGAGATCGAAGTGGGAGGAAGCAGGACTGGGCGGAGGGAGAGGTTATAATGCTGACACAGTGAAGGTCTGGAGTAAGTATCGTGTGTCAGAGTTGTCATGGACGTCGTTAGACCAAAATGCCCGTGCCTTTCTTCCTGTGCTTGGCTCCATCCCCAGTGCAGGCTGCCCTGGGAAGACCAGGCACCCCTCTGCAGCTGAGGTGGACCCTGAAGGAGCTGACGGCTGGGGGCTGCCTGCTGACCGCGCTCTGCAGCTGGGCAGCAGGTCCTTCCTGCAGTGGGTCTTAGGTGTCCGTCTTCATGTCTGTCACTTACGCAGAGTACTTACGTCAGTTTCTCTGAGAGCGAACGCCCTCGAGGTTGCTGTTTAGTGATGACTGTCCACCTTCTCCCTGGGATGGAGAGCTCTTTGAAGCTCAGGAGTGCCCTTTTGGGCTCTCCCTCTCCATCACCCAGCACATGGTGGGCATGGAATAGAGTCCATAAAACCGGTGTCTGTCTTCAGGTTCAACTTTGAGAGTTATTTCTACTGCTGTAGTCACCACTGTGAGTGGAAGGGCCAAAAACTGCTATTTCCTGAGCCCCTCCTGGAGGCCCATCATGGTGCCAACTCCTCACACCTGCAAGCTGGCTTGGTCTTCACGACCGCTCTGTGGCAGAAGAGTCCTTGCTCCCATTTTACGGTTGAAGAGCTGCCGCTCAGAGGAGGTGAGCAGCTCTCAGACTCCAGGGCCGGACGGTCTTCCAGGTGCTGCAGCACCGCCTCTGCTGGGGGGCTGGGCTTCCCGGCACCGTGATGAGAACACCCCTGGGTCAGGACCTGTGTCTCCTCTGTGGCTTCCGTAATGATACTCGAGCCCAGAGGACAGAGACCACCCCGAGCCGAGCACCACTGTGGCTTTCCAGGTGTTGCCACGCTGAGGTGGGATGAGCACGCCCCTGTAATCGGATGCTCGGGTTTGTACAGTGGGCGTCCTGGGAGTGCAGATCTTCAGGTGCTTTGCTCTTTGTGTCTGTTCCAACCCAGCGAGCGTCTCCCACATGTGGTCTGTGTGCTGTGTTCAGAGCTGTTCTCCCTGCCCAGCCTTGCATTGAAGAGCGCAGAGTTCTCCCCTGGGGCTCCCTCTTTATCCCCTTCATCCAGGCATTGTCCTGGACTTGCGGGTGCCCTCGTCCTGCGTGAGAGTCTTGCCGGCATCTGTTACGGCCAGCCCATCACCCCTGCTCTCTCTCGTGAGCCTCTCTGAGTCCCCGCACAGCAGATTCCTGGCCCTCCCTGGGGGACTTGGGCACTGTGTTGAAGTGGATACTTAATAGGCCTAGACCCTTCCTCTGGCCCCAGGGTATGGAAAGCAGTGCTGAAGATGTGAGCTCTGGAAAGGTTAGAGAAACCTGGAGTTGGTGGGGAAGCGCCTGGGAAGAAGGCAGTTTGGTTTCTCATCCTGAGATGAGGGGTGACCGTAGCTGGCTGGACGACTGGGCGGCAGAAGTGGCATCAAAGGAGCCAGCCAGTCAGGGGAAGAACTCAGAGCTCGTGCCAGGAGAGCCCGGAAGCCAGTGGTCTAGGCTGGAGAGAAAGAGGTGAGTGGGAACGAAGTCCATGCAGATGAGAGAGCGCTTCGTAGGACGTGAGGTCAGCACAGTGGGATGACTGAAAGTGCGGTCTCTGAAGCCAGACCCTTTGCATCCTGGACAAGTTACTTAACTGTTCTCAATCTTAGTTTTCTCCTTTGTAAAATGGAGATAATTACAGCCAACACTACGTTGGGTTGCTGGGAGGATTAAAGGGGTCCTACATCACTTGCCAAAGATAGTTTTCCTCTCTTTTGTTCTTTCAATGAACTCTTGATTTTAGAACAGTTGTAGATTTATAGACAGATTCCATGGGTGCATGGAATTCTCAGTTCCCTTTACTATTAGCATCTTATATTAGTGTGGTGCATTGGTCACAGTTAATGAACCAAAACTGATACACTGTGATCAGTTACAGTCTATACTTTTATTCAGAGTTTATCTTTTACCTTATATTTTAATTGAAAAAAATTTCATTAATTTACAGCATTGTGTTAGTTTCTGTCACCTCATGTTCTTTATCTGTGGCAGTGGCCCGTCCTGAGCACCACTTATCACCGTCTGCTTAGGCTCCCCTTGATGTGACAGTTTCCTGGCTTCTGATGACCTTGACCATTTTGAGGGTTACAGCTCAGGTGTTATGTAGAACGTCCCTCAGTTGGGATTTGTCTTATTTTTTTCCCCCTCTCATTATTAGTGGATTTGATACAACAGGAAGCTGGGGATCTAGGCGGGAGTCACCTGTGCTTTCATCCTGTGGGTAAATTGTTCCAGTTGCCAGAATGTGTCAGACCCGGGCCGGGTGGATCTCCCTAGCCTCTCAGATGGAGATTCCTGGAGTGGAATCAAATTTATTCATTTCATTTCCTAATCCTCTCTCCCTGTTCACACTGTAAATTCTGTCTGAACAACTGAGAGAGACCCTCCTTAAGACGGATTCATGAAGCAACATAGTTTGATACACTGTCATTTTCTCAGCCTGCAATGCTGGCAATCCTCACGGTCAGAACTTTTCTCACCAAGCAGTGGACAGGCTTATTTCCCAAGTAAGTTTTGCATTCATGGGGCTGATGAAGCCCTAGTTCAGTGTGTGCATATCTCCTGTTTGAACACTTATATTTCTGTAATTATTTGCTTGCAGATTGCTCTAATCTTAGGACGCCGTGAATTCCAGGAAGACACAGTATATTTTGTACATAGTTGTGAATCCATGGTCTAGCACGGTGCTATATTAGAGGCTTAAAAACTTTGATTAAATAAATGCAGAACACAGGACTGGAGAAGTAATTAATTTGTTTACCTAACTTGGTGAACTTGTTTATAAAATTATTATTTAAAGAAAGTCATGGATGGTGACGCTCCCCCACCCCCTCCTCCCAATCCCCGTTGTGGCTGTCTTAAATCAATCTCTTAAGCATTTTGGGAAAAGTAGCCTTGATTCTGGCTCTTGTTTTCCTTCGCTGACCTTTCCCATTGAATTTGTCAGGCATTTTGCCTCTTGGCTTTTGCTTACCACCGAACATGCTTGTTCACCAACTTGAACTTTGTCCATTTTTTTCAGAGTTCTGTAACTTTTCTTGTTATGTTGACTCTTTTTCTTAAGGTGACCATCTTTTGACAAATTGTTTTTCTGTTTCCCAGTTTTATTTCCTTTTCCTTTTTTTCCTTCCTGATTCTGGGAGTCTGTTGCTCAGTTTCCTTCAAGCTTTAACATCCAGGAGTTTGATGGACATACTAGTTCTGGTTATTGCTGATGCCTGTATAACGAATGAACAAGCCTCCTGAGACCCAAGTGTGAATGATGCAATGTTGTCAACAAAGGGCCCGGAAGCACGGGAAGGGAAGAGAGTCCTTCCTGCTGTTGAACTTGCAGCTGTGGGCTCGAGATCCGAGCACAGCGTGGGCTCAGGACTGGCCCTGTGAATCAGCCGCCACTTCCCTGTGGTGACAGCGGCTCCGACTTGGGAGTGACCTTGGTGGTAAATGCCTGTCCAGGTTGTGCTGGCCTGACAGTATTTTAGCCTGTGAAGGTCAGGCTTCTTTCCCTCTTACAATTGGCTTTCACCTGTTAGCCTCAGGTGACTTTTTTTTTTTTTTCAAGTCCTGTGGCCGAATCAGTGCAGTTGTGAAAGGGTTGGCAGCTTCTGAAATACCTTTGGTTCTTAATGGAATGTGAGGCCCGTTTCCAAGTCCTTCCCCTCCCACTGGGAATCGATTCCAGATCCCCGGCTGGGCTTTTCCTCCGAATGGTTCTTCTTTACAGTGTTCATATTGCATGTAAGTAAAACATGACATGGCCCTCTTTTAAGTGGGCACATCCTGTTGGAAACACAGTATGTTTTTCATTCCTGTGAACCTTTCACAGTCACTGTTTCTGGGCACCTGTGTTGCTATATAAATGGCCATTTCAGCCTAGCTCACAGGGATACGATGGATAGAGCTTTTGTGTCTCATCACTGAGCTGCAGGCTCCCGTCGCATTGGCCTTCTGTGCCTCTAGCACTGGCAGGAAGTAAAGAGGCTCTTCCATTGTGGTGCTTATTGGCATTACTGGACAATAATGGATGGACTCCAGATAATGAATCTGTCGTTAACTAACCTTTCTCCTTCCATCGTGTGTTCCGACAGGCGGGACCATGCAGGGCAAGGTGAGTGTAATTACATGCCTTCTTTTTGCATGACAAAGCAGTTTTGGCTTAATTCCCTCACCTTCTCCCTTCCAGTGGCTAAAAGTAAACACATTACCTAGAGAAGCTGTGGGAGAAATCAGGTAAATAAATGCATTGCTTACTTTTTCTTAGGTCCTGGAAGCATTTGGTTGGGTGATCTTTGTAAACACAAACCAAACATACTTTGAACAGCCAGGCGGTCCCCAACCCCCTAAGAAAAGCACGGAGGTGTGCCATGAGTTAGCTCCGTCATCAATCTGGTTTTCGTTCTCTATTCTCACTCGCAGGCGCTCTCTTCCCTAGCCATAGGGAAGGAATGACGGTCCTTGGAACAAACCATGCGCTTCACCTCTTGGTGCCTTTGCACATACTGTGTTCCTACTTTAAGTCTCCCTTCCCTGCTGTTGTTTCCCACTCAAGACCCACCACTGTTAAACCTTCAGTGACCTCCTTGCCCACCTGTAGAACTGGCCATTCCTAACTTCATGCCACTCTTGCGCTTGGTACGTTGTTGGGCCTCTCATAATACCTGGCAGTTTTTGGTCAGTGTGTCTGTCTAGACCAGAGCGGTCCGCCAGAACTTTCTGCAGTGAAGGGAGTATGTTTAATACGTAGCCGGCGGCCACGTGTGGCTACTGATCACGTGAAGTGTGGCTAGTGCCTGTGAGCACTGACACTTATTTCTGCAGTTGATTGTTGCTGCCGTGTTGGACAGTGTGGGTCTAGACTCGTGGTTTCCAGGCTTTAGTGTGCATCAGAATCACATGGAGGAGGTACTAAAACCCAGACTTCCAAGGCCCGCTCCCAGAGGTTCTGATTCAGCAGGTTTGTGTGGGGCCTGAGAGTTTGTATTTCTAGCAAGTCCTCAGGTGATGCTGATGTTTCTGGGGGATTCAGACTTTGAAAACTAATGGTCTAGAGCAGCACTGGGAAAGCACAGCCTTCAGGCCAAATTTAATCAGCTACCGTCTATGAATATGTTTAACTGGAAACAGCCTGCCCCTTCATGACCTTGTGGTGTGAAGGCTTCACAGACAACGGCAGGGTTGAGTAATTGCAACAGTCGATCACATGACTTGTAAAGCCAGAAGTGTCTCCTGTCTGGCCCTTTACTGAAAAAGCATCTCTGTGAATGTAACTTTGTCGTCTTCAGAGCTTTGGACGCTGCAAAAGCGTGAGGTGGGGAGTAGTCACTGAATGAATGAATGAGTGAAGCATTATAGAGGATCCCAGTTGAGTATAAATATTGGCTTTATTTATGATAGATTGTTGTAGGCTTTTTACAAGATCTTAAACAATCTTTTCAGCCATTTTTACTTGACCCTTGAGACATTTAAAATTCATGTTCCTTAGCAATTTGATCAAGGTGAAAGCTTTGAGGAAAGGACTATGAAA
Organism: Vicugna pacos; assembly: GCF_048564905.1. Taxonomy (NCBI): domain Eukaryota; kingdom Metazoa; phylum Chordata; class Mammalia; order Artiodactyla; family Camelidae; genus Vicugna; species Vicugna pacos. Next base: position 41,904,805 of record NC_132996.1, read on the forward strand.
TGGAAAAGCCACATTGTTCTGAATGGTTAGGAATACTGCCTGTTGAATTTATTAGCAGTAGTGGTAGTAATGTTTTACAGAAATCTCATTGGAAAGCCATTTTATCCAGAAACTGTTAGGGCAACATTCTCTCCAGATGGGGAGGAGCAGGTTCAGGACCTGACCTCTGTATCTCCTCTGTACAGTGATTTTTTTTAACCAGGGCAAACATTTGGGAAGCTTTCACGTTGGTTTGCCCTAGCACTTCCTCCAGCCCACTGAAGTCACAGGTGTGCTGCAAATTTCAAGGCCAGATTCCACTAACTACGAGCTTTCTGGAATTCCATTGAAGTGAAGAGTTTAGCCTTTAAGCTTTTTTTTTTTTTTTTCCTTTCCTGTTTCACTTGGCTTATTTGGGCCAAAGATCAAGTTTGAAGAGCTTTAATTTAGCAGCTTCTCAATTTGTTATCCAATCTGAAACCCGCCAGTGGTTCTTAATGTCCTTCATGTCTCATATCAGTGTGGTGGCTAAATGGGTCAGCCTTGCAATCTGATTGCCTAGGTCCCAGATCCTGGCTTTACTTGTTAGGAGTTCTGTGACCCTGGGCAAATTACTTAACCTCTCTGGTCTCAACTCTTAGGTGTTCTTGGGAAAGTCACCTAAGCTTTCTGTGTCTCGGCTGGACTCTTTGTTACTGATCTGTTACCACCACCGCCGGCCCCTTCTAAAGGCGCCGTTTACACATCGTATCACAGAGACGTAGGAGACATTTTCCCAGACTTTCTTGTCCCATGTGACTTCCCGTTAGCGGTAGCCAGTGACAGGCACTTGTATGAGTGCCGGGGGGGCAAGAGAGGAGAAGCCCCGTCCTCTGGGGGCAGTGGTAGGCGGACACGTGGGTGGATGTCGGATGGATGTGGGAGCCACAGCAGTTCTCCAGTGAGCTCTTGAGAGTGATCTGTTTGCTGCTGCAGCTCCCAGCAGTGGTAGAAGCTTCCCGGAGATTCTTTAGACTTGTAGTAGCTTCCCGGTGAGCTCTTGAAATAACGGACTTCATTGCTAGTCTGACGTCATTGATGGTAGCTTCCCAGCTTTTACTCTGCTAGTCCTTCCAATCGTGAACACCTTCAGTTAATCCTCTTTCCCATACCTGGAATCCATCGAGTGGCTTCTGTTTTCCTGATCAAACTCTGGCTGATACAGTATTCTCATGGGTTAAATGCAGATCATAAAAGGACTGATTTGTAGGATTAAAAGAAAAATACATGTATATACCTGAAGCTCTTGGAACATATTTTATCATTGTTTATTAATTTTTTATGTGATGTCCCCATCCCCCACTGGAATATGTTCTCCACTTGCTCTTAGACACCCTTGTTGCAAACGTCCTCTGCTTTCTGTCTTGTTTGCATCATATATCCATTCCTTACATTTCCAGCACATATTTCCCAATGCACATTTGATCGTGTTTGTCTTCTCCTGACCGTCAGCAGCTCCTTGTTGTCTACGGGGTAAAGCAGAAAGTAGTTCCATGGAGTGGGAGATAAAGCTGGCCATGGCTGACCACTTAAACCCACATACAGCCTGTGCTATTGTACTACTGAACTTCTGAGGATTCTGTAACTTACTCAAGTGTGTCATACGTCTGTGCCCTTGCACGTTCCGCTCCATCTGCTGGGGAGAGCCTCCCTGCTGCTCTCTGTCTGGTTAACTTCTCTATCTTTAATGCTTCACTTACATCATCCCTTCTGGTTTCTGAGATCCTAGACACAGTTGGTCACGTATTTCTCCTTAGACTTGTTACATTTTGAACTTACCTGTCAGGCTTACCACAAAATATCCAAATTAACTATTTGCATGTTTGTCTTTCCTCTAATTCTGTAAGATATTTGGGTCAAAAACCTTTTCTTTTTCCTCCTGATATCCTTAGCCCAGGAACTAAGATTGATACGTTTCAATAATACGTGTTTAACAAATGGGTGATGGAACACTTTCATATCTACCTAAGCCTCACAGCTTCCAAAGGAGTACACTCAGCCATGAGGGTTCGAGGCCGTGGCGTTACAGATTCTGTCATCCTGTAGGTCGATGTGTGAGTACATGGAACAACATATTTTGGCCAGTGGGCACAAAGACTGATCTGTTAAACTGATAGCGACTGGGAACAAGTTGCTATCACTGTTGTGGTTCCGTGGTGTCAGATGTTTGGGTTTGATCTTCCTGATTATGAGAATATCTAATTCTTTGGGGGCTGTCATTTCCCTTTCTGTCTGCCAGTTATTGTCAATGGCAGTCTCATGGTGGCAGGTGCAATGGGTCATGACTGTCTGGTAGGAAAAGAGCTTCTTGGCTGCAGATGTGAAGATGAAGCCAGTGTCTGATGTGCTGCTTTTTCCCCATGAGCTGGTGCAAGAGAAGATGAATATTTTCAGCACCTCTTCAGCTGTGCTTAGAAATTTTTAGCAAGTAGGTTTCCTGCAGGAGTGCTCAGATCTATTATTTACCGAATGGTGCAAGTTAGAGGTGGATACGATGTAGCAGCATCCTTATGCATTTCTCATTGGCACAGGCTGCTCCCTTTCAGCTGTTGCACACTGCTTTGTGTTAAATATTCCTAATGTTTTGCCATCTCCCCCTCTTTACTCAGGATGATTTAGGCATCAGAATGCAGTTGGGAAGTTTTCACTTTTCTTTCTGCTTTAATTGATCTTTTGAAAGCTTTATTCCTCTGGGGGTGTCAGGGAGTTACAATAAGGTTTGACGTAAAAGGTCTGGGCTTGAGTCTTCGCTCTGACACTTGCTAGCTTTGTGACTTTGGATAAATCACTTGACCTTTCTGAGTCTCATGTGCGTGCTCTTGTAAATAGGAATGATTATAATTGCTCTTCTTACTGCCTGGGGAATATTAGTGTGATTAAGGGCATTCTAGTTCCAGGGCAAAACACCAGTACAGTTGACTTTGGAACAACACAAGATTGAACACTTCAAGTCCACTTACACGCGGAATTTTTTCGGTGGTAAGTACTACAGTACTGCACATTCCTGGTTATTGAATCCATGGATGCAGAACTGTGGATAGAGAGGAACCACTGATATGGAGGAGCTGCATATATGAAGGGCTGGCTATAATTTACATGCAGATTTCCAACTATGCACACAGTTGGTGCCCCTAACCCTTATGGTGTTCAAAGGTCAACTGTATTTCCTCTCCTCTAAACGAGTGACCTATTACGCAGGAAACGCAGACTCCCCAGCAGTAAGACACCGCTGAACGTTAACACCACAGCCTATCCTGTCAATATCCAGTAGGGGGAGAGCGGTTTAAGAATTTCTCGTCGTTCCAGGCAGAGTATGGTTTACTCTGATGACAGCAGGGGGGGGTAGGGTCATTTTATACTCGGTGAGTCGTTTTTCTTTGGTTAGGGGGTACGTGTGTTTTAGTGGGTCTTGACTGGAGGTGATTTTGCCTCCAGGGGACATTTGATATTGTCTGGAGACATTTTTGTTTGCCACAATTGGGAGATGCTACCGGCATTTAGTGGACAGAGTCCAGAGATGCTGCTAAACAGCCCACAGTGCACAGGACAAGCCCTCCACAACGAAGAATTACCTGTTCCCAGGTACCAGTAGTTCTGTGGTTGAGAAATACTTAGTATCCTCTTCAGCCCTGTTGCAGAGCTCCAGGACTAATCAGGATGGCAGCATCCGTTAGGCTGCAGACAGCCCAGAGCAGGTGCCTGCTCTGAGTGGCCTGCCTGAGGGCCGTTTCTTTGTTTAGCCCCGGACCCAACTCCTGAAGTCTTCTCCAGGTTTTTAACTCAAAGGGCTCAGTACCTGCTTATGACATGAGCTTGCATTAGACTCTTCTCTGCCCATTGTTCACCCTGGAATAGTCTCTTCTGTCGATACAGCCTACTGGTTAAGGATATGGACTTTAGAGACAGAGTGCCTGCTTTGCATCCTGACCTGTTGTGTGTTAGTCGTGTGACCATAGACAACTCTCTGTGCCTTCACTTGCTTGACTTTCAAATGGAGATATGAGGACCCATTGTACTTGGTTGTAGTCCAATTAATAAGTGGAAGTAATACTATCATGCCAACTACCAAAGCACCTAGAATGGTGTTTGGCACTTAGAAAGTGCTTAAAAGAACTTAACCATTATGTATTCGACTATACCCCAGAGCCAGCACATGCGTTCATCATAGCATCACTGTATGGTTCCCATATCATTTCAACTCAGTTGGTCGAAACTTTGTGCTTTATTTTGTGACAGACACAGTGCTGGACAGTAGGAAATTTTTTAAGGATGCTCTAAACATACTCATAGGCATTTAAGTACATTATTCGTGTCGCCCAATGAATATAATAGTGTTATATACATTCTCCTGCAGGAGTGGTTAATTCTGTCTGAGTCCATCTGGGAAGAAAGTTTGTGTGTTTTTCTTTTTGAAAGGTTAGTTTTTAACAGAACACAAAGCAGCTGGGGAGAAGGGCTTTCCAGGTAGAAAGCAGAAACTTCTACTGTCTCAACTCAGGACGGTTTATCTCTTGAATCTTCTCCACATCTGAGCTGTTTGGTCTCCTGCCTGGTGTCACTTTGAATTTATCTCCCTGAGCTGCAGGAACAGGAAGACATCCCTCTTGCTTATCTGTCTCCACTTTTCCTGCCTTGATAAATAGACTTGTATCAGAAGAGACATCATTGTGTGTGTGTGTGTGGGGGGCTCTGAACACACTCCTTTTATCCCTTTCCTGCTTGGAAGAGATACCACTGTAGGAGGCCCCAAAACAGCCACTAATTTTGGGAGCTGGTGCAGTAGACCAGCTGGACATGGTATTGAACAGCAGTGATCTGTGGAGCTGTTTGAACTTGTTCACTCTCATGATGATCGGGGAAAAACAAACCTCTCCTCGTAGAGATTGGCTGGCTGAGAGGACAGAGAGAAACTTAGGGATAAAAAAAACCTCTCTTTCCTGGAGTTTTTAGACCTTCAGAAGGGAACCCAAACTACAAAGTGCCCTTTCTACAGAGAAAGAGGGATTATGTCTTTTGCCTGTAACTGTATTTTAATGAGCTACATTTGCCTTAAGAGTTGAGATAAATGTGTTTACATATCCAGCCTTACAGCCTGTCTCTGGAGCCACGCTTTACATGCTGAAGGAAACAACTGAATGTGGAAGCCTTGCCTGGTGGGGCTGGGAGTGGGGGTGGGTATCGATCTGAACAGAGCCTTTGAAACTTTAATCTCTCTTTCATGTTTATCTGAGAGTATGAAAATGCGAGTGAATGATCAATTAATTATGGCCCCTACCTTTGTGGATAATTGCTCATTCTCCCTCAGAGAACTTTGGTTCCCCCAAATAGTTGCTTCTTTTTAGGCACGGAGCTGAAAAATTAAACTTATTTCATCATCAGAGCACATCCTAGAGACAGCAAGTCAGATGAAGGCTTTATTACTGCTAATTACAATTTTACGCCTTTAGAGAAGCACCTGTGTTGACTGCACGCGCGCCGCTGTTCTTTGAATGTCTGCAGATTGCATTCTTGCGCAGTACTTTCCCTCTTGTTTCCTCACAGAGCAAGTTGCCTCTGAGATGGGAGAAGGTACTATCAGAGTGGTGATAGGCCCGTTTGCAAATTTGTTTATAGTCTATCAAAAGAATGTACTGTTTCTCTTGAATTCCAGGGGGGCTGATTTCATTAGCACCATGTCTGGGCTGACCCAGGATGAAACTGTAAGAAGCCGGGTGCACTTCAGTCCTTGACGTCACACTCTTTCTATCTTCCCTTCTATTGCCTTAATGAAAGTGCATTTTGGGGTTTCTCCACCTTAGCATAATTGCCTTATTTTTTTGGTAAGGGCTTGTCCTGTGCATTGTATGGTGGTTACATATATCCAACTTCTGCCCGCCTGACACCAATAGCATTCCTCCGCTAGTCGTGACAAGCAGAATATCTCCAGATGTTACCAGGTGTTCTCTGAGAGGTGACATCGCCCCTGATTGAAAAACCCCTGTGCTGCTCGATGCTTCATTTACACAGAACAAAAGGAAATCGATTACACTGTACCCCTCAACTGTATGCCGAGCGGATCAGGAGGTTCTGATAAGGTGACATCCTTATCTACAGAGGAACAGATGTACTGGTCTGCCTTGGCAAGTCTGCTTTTATTGCCCCACTCACTTGTCTCACCAAAGTTATTAACAGTACCCCCTCTCACTTTCAAAAGATTACAGGTTTGAATGACTAATTTGATGGTCATCATGGGTTTGAGGAAGATACTCAAGTCCTCCTAACTGGAGAAAAGGAAATTACGTTCCACAATTCAGGTGATTTGCTGAAGGGCAGGATGCACAGCCACTAAATTGGGTTGCTAATCCTTGAAATCAAGACTATTTAAGTCTGAAGTTCTATTGATTGTTTTGATTTTTCTATCTGATTTTTCCATAGTGATCCAGAGTAACATTTTATTGAAGTATAGTCGATTTTCAGTGTGTTAGTTTCTGATGTACAGCATTGTGATTCAGTTTTTTATATATATATATATATGTATACACACACACACACATTCCTTTTCACATTCTTTTTCATTGTAGCTATTACAAGGTATTGAATATAGTTCCCTGTGCTGTACAGTAGGACCTTGCTGTTTATCCATTTAATATATAGTAGTATCTGCAAATCCAGAACTCCCAATTTATTCCTCTCCACCCCATTTCCTTCTGGTAACGTATTTGTTTTCTGTGTCTATAAATCTGTCTTTGTTTTGTAAATAAATTCACTTGTGTCCTTTTTTTAGACTCTACAAATAAGTGACATGAAACTTTACTTTCTGTTTTTGGCTTACTTCACTTAGAATGACGAGCTCCACGTCTATCCATGTTGCTTCCAATGGTGTTATTTCATTCTTTTTTATGGCTGAGTAGTATTCCATTGTACTTGTATGCTACAACTTATTGATCCAGTCATCTGTTGACAAGCATTTAGTTAGCTTCCATGTATTGGCTATTGTAAATAGTGCTGCTACGAACATTGGGGTTGCATGTATCTTTTTCAAATTAGAGTTTCCTCTAGCTATATGCCCAGGAGTAGGACTGCTGGATCAAATGGTAACTCTTAATATGAAAAAGGTTTTAAGAACACTCATGGTGGAAGACACTGGAAGAGTTCATCCTTCTCAGTATCCAGAAGGGAGAAGACGGAGTTTAGAATTGGGCAGTCCCAGACTCAATTCTGGGTTTCACATTTACTTGTCTGTGACTTTGGGGATATGCCTTCTCTCTTTGTGTCTATGAAATAGAGACAATAAACTGAACACAAGGCAATCATACAGGCTAATGTATAATATGGTGCCTGGCATATATTAAACACTTAATAAATTGTTGATATGATTAATATTAACCCCAGGAGAAGAGAGGAGGGTGGTAGAGTTCAAGATGTAAAGGAAAGCAGGCAGAATCCTTGGGGCTGTGATAGGCAAGAAGAGTCCTAGGCTGAGGGGTGCCATGAAGGGTTACTTGTCAGGGTCCTCTGGCTCCCTTGAGGGGCTGCATCTGGAAAGATAACACTGAAATTTTGTAACCCAAAGCTTAAGCTCTTCCTCCCTTCCTAGGATATTTCAGATTTATAGGGCTCCGTTGCAAAGGAAAAGTCATAAAGAGCCAAAGTCATGAATATATGTAATGGTGGGATTTCCCCTTGGAGAGTTTAGTACAGAGAGGGCTGAACGTGGTGCTAGACAGCCTGCAGTCTGGTTCTGTTCAGACAAGCAGTTGTGCGGTTTTGAGCAAGTCATTCTCCCCCTTTAAGCCTTAATTGTCTCACTATAGAGAATTGGAACTAAGCCTTAATACCTCCCTGTCCATAAAAAACAGAAAGACTCACAAAATGACTTTATAGTCATGATAAAAGAGCACTGGAAGAAACTATATGGTCAGCCACAACCCTGTCATCCCTCCGGATCACTTGTGTTGGTTTCACTGTAGTCTAATTTTTAAATTCTGTGACTCTAAGGGGTTACTGTTGGGGAGTGGCAATATGAATAACTCTTATTTTATCTTTGTGTGTTTGTATTTTCCATGTGTCCTACCATGCACATCTATCACGTTGCAAATCAGAGAATATCTAATGCTACTAATTTATTTTTTAAGGCTATGAAACTGGATATTTAAAGGCCAGTGGGGAAAAAATAGTCCCTACTTAGAAAAATAAACTTCTCTGAGTCTGAAGACTTAAATTGGGTAGTGTGCAGCCCTGCTGGCCCTGTGTACCGTCGCCTGAGAGATAATGTACCATGGAACGTGCTAATAAAGACAGTACATGACACTTGGTCCTATGAACCCCCACCTCCTGGCTGCATGCACACAGGTGATGGGCACGGTGTCTTTGTTCCGGCTCATCATGCTAGGGAAAACAGCCATGTGTGGCTTTCTACGCAGTTGCTTTGCTGGATTTTACTGCACCAAATTTTCTTTTCTTTTTTCATTTTGTACATATATTACTAATCACTAAGCGTCGCTCTAAGGCGAGGTGGCATTGCATAGTAGCTGCTCTCTCCAAACAGGTGCAAATATTTTTCAAAATCCTTCTTACAAATAAAGATGGCTATTTAGTTCTCAAAAGGAATAACAATTCTCATCCTTCAGAGAGAAGAAAAAAGACCTAGAGATGTTTTGATGTTCCAGACCAAGAACGGACACGTTCAGTTTCACTCAGAGATTCAGGTACTTTAGGAATGTGTTGGTGTATTTTGTTCATTCATTCATTCACAAAGATCTGGACTATGAAGCCAACTTAGAAAAATGGCTTTACTTAAAATCAAGTAAGTCAGGGGAATAATATTAATTATCATCTTTATCATTAATTGACTAAATGCTGTTTTGTGCTTTTTGTTTGTTTGTTTGTTTTACCTAACGGATTCTTGGAAACTTGTCAGTATACCTATGGACTCAGAGTCCCTGCAGAACCCACTCTAATAGTTAAGGGCTCAGTCCCGGCTCTGCCACTTAGTCGTGTTAGTTACAATTGTGTGGTTCCCAGCGTCTTCATCCGTCAGTACTAACAGTAGTGTCTGTCTTGCAGGAGCAGCTGCATGTAGATTGCCTCCAAGAGTGCCTGGCACAAGTTAGAACTCAGTGACTGTTGGCTTTTATTTTTATTATTCACAAGTGAAGGAGATTGCATTCTGTGAGTGACAAATGTGAAACAAACGAAAGTTCCTAAAACAGGACTTAGAAAGGCAACAGGATGCTGTGTGTAGGTGCTAAGGCTCATTCAGTACTCCCAGTGCTGTAGTTCTTAATAATCCAGACTCTTTTTCTCCCCCCTCTTTCATCTTTCCTTTTTATGTACATTTTCGTTCATTCACTGGAAAAAAATGACCTAAACCTTTCCCCCCATGTTATTAATGAAGTGTTCTCTGTCTATTTCAACTCCCAGTGCTCCCTTTTTGCACATACTCTGTTTCTTCACGTCATTCTCTTCATTCATTCATTCATTCATTCTTGAGTGCCATGCTTGTCCCACTTGCAAAGGAGACTGTGTAAATCAGCCGGAAAAGGTCACTTCTTTCAAAGAGCTTGTCTTGGGGACCATGGTCTATAGAAGATTTTTGAAATTCCCAAGTATCATCTTTTATTCTCTGCTAGATTTTACTCTGTTCCAAGTGCCTCATACATGGGGCTATTTGCATCCACTGTGGATCCTGGAAAAGTACTTAGTGAGTAATAATTACAGAAACTGTAGCCATTCTTTGTTAAGCATCTTGGGTACCCAGCCCTAGACTTTGTATGCAAAGTCTCATTTATTCCTTGCAATCCTGGGAAGTGGGCATTATTCTCTTCATTTTATAGCCAAGGAAGCAGAATACTCAGGAAGCTTAAATAACTTCCCAGCATCAAAGGCCTGGTTAGTGGAAGAATCTGGATTTGAATCCAAATTAGCTCATTCTGAAGTTCCTGTTCTCAACTGTGTTGACATCCTAGGTGGATAGATGCGTGGGGGTGTACATAACTCGATGAATGACTTCAATCTAAAAGTAGCTGAGGGTGTATATGTCTCCCCCGGTTTTCCTCACTGACAGACTCTTCTCAGTCTCCTTGGCTGGTTCTTCTTCACCCTCCTGAGATCTCAACATTGATGTGTCCAGGTCTCTCTTTAAGGACTTCTCTTCATCTTTTGGCTCACTTCCTGGTGATCTCGTCTTGTCTCATGGTATTAAGTAGCATCTCTGTACTAATGCTACCCACATTTACCTCTGAATCTGGGCTCCCGACCCCTCCATCCTAGAGTCACGTATTCTACAGCTTACTTTATATATCACCACCTGGCGTGCAGAAGGCGTGTAAAACTTAGATCTCAAACCGAGCTTCCTTGATTCCCCATGTCCTGTCTTCCCCAACCTGCTTCTCCTTCAGTCTTTTCTATCAGTGAAAGGCAACCATTCCAGCTGTGCAGGCTAAAACCACCAGTCATCCTTGATTCCTAGCTCTCCCATTGCACAGTGGATCATTCACACATCCTGTCAAGGCGTTTGTGTCTGTTGTGTTTATTGCCCCAGCCCCTAGAGCATTGCCTGGCAATTTCTTTCCACTCATTAAATATTTCTCGAATGAATGAAAAAAACTGTGCATTGATTTTGTGCCAGGCACTGTGCTGGGCATTTGCATTCTTGATGAAATTGTGAAATATCCACCAAGATCCTTTGAATTAAATCATCTTATTGGACGTACTTTACAGATGAGAAAACTTGGAGCTTGGGGAGATTAAGTATCCTTCTCAAGGTCACACAGCTGAGTGTGGACATGGGTCTGCCTCACCTCAAGACCCCCCTGCTCCACATAATTACCTTCTTCTGCTGGTTTTTGTGTGCCAGCCCAGATCCCTGTCCCCCACTTTCTTAGAAACACATGGAATGTTAGCCCTCTGGGGACATCTCCTTCTGGTGGGCTGTACCATGTCTTTTCTTGGTGTCCTGTGAAGGATTATCAAATGTTCTTTGGGGGAAGGGAGGAAAATCAATGCTAGTGATTATTTTTCTTTCATCCAGGAGCATAAAGGTGTGGGTGCAGGGAAGGTTTAGGGTCAAAATTCACTTTAAATGACATTTGTAGGAAAAATATTAAATCCAGTGGTTTAGTTTTTGCAAAGCAATAATCCACCATGTCTGAGAGCGCCGGCCGGGCTCCCAGGGCACCTCCGATTGGAGCTCAAAAAGCAGTTCCCGTGGTTACAGTGGGGAGAGACAGACTTAGCCTTCTCCTCTTTATTTCTGGTTTTTCTGCTTCGTTTTCCAGCTCCTGCAGGGCAGGGACCATGTCTTCTACTGGCAGCGCATGAAGCACAAGTGACTGTTAACCACAGTAAACAAAACGCAATTCCAAACAGGCACAATAAAGGACCGCCGAACGGCATGAAGCCCGTTCCCAAACATCCTTTTTAGAGAATCTTCGCTCCAGGCCCGGAATTGATACTCATCTTCACGCCTGTTTGTTCGTCCACTGTGCTGTTAACGCTCAGAAATGGATGGATCAGGTGCAAATGATGGTGTGGTTCTCTCAGAACTGGGCTGTCTCAGTGATAACCGCCTCTCAGGTTCTGAAATTCTTCCAGTGGGACCAGAGGGCAGAGGGGTCAGTCGTAAGGAAGATTTTCTTAGGGTGTACAGTTCCTAAAAGACCTTCTTTGTTTGGTTTTGCTTTTTAGCAAGATGCAGTTTAGTTTCCCTGGAACTTTAGTGCACCCTCTGGGGTAGTTCATTTGTTGGACCAAACTGAGCAGGTAAAAGGCGTTAGGAGTTGCTTTGCTGCGGGGGTGGACCTGGCCGTGGAGAAGAGGGAGCCAGGCTGAGCTGTGGTCAGGTGTCATTGAAGGCATGGTCCCTGCTGCAGCTTGTCTTTTTCAGCAGTCTCGCTCCTTTTGCATTCATTTTTTGGGGGGTGGGGTGGGTGGTGGTGGTAATAAGGTTTATTTATTTATTTAACAGAGGTCCTGGGGCTTGAACCCAGGACCTCGTGCATGCTAAGCACTGCACTCTACCACTGAGCTGTACCCTCCCTCGTCTAGCTCCTTTTGGACATGTGTTACAAAAAGTCAGGTAGACTCAACATGCCTCTGAACTTGGTTCTTAGAAACTCACTTGTTCCTTGCAGAACCCAGCTGAAAATAGAGAAAAAGCAAAATGTAATTATACAAAAGTCTGGAGTGGATATACCTGCCCCCTGGAAGCCCTGCATTTTTGAGGGGATGTAAGAATGTCTTTCACCCAGCGTGTAAGATCTCCTTATTTGGGACTGTTATTAGGAGATTCTGGTTTAATTATTCAGACCGACTGGGCATCAGTATCTTATTTGGGAGTGTCAATATTGTATCTTGCTTTAAAGCTCTCTCCCAGTGATTATAACTCGCAGCCAGGATTGAAAACTGCTGCTTTCAGCACTGTCTGGTCTTGATGGTAAGAGAATCATTTCCTCCTGCGGACTTAATGTAGTGCTTTGGCCAGAGAAAATACGACCCATTTAGAGCTAAAACAAACAAACAAACAAACAACCCCCCCCAACCCACAACATTTCGGGAACACGGGGGCTTTCAATGAAGATGCCATGCTGAAGACCTAATCAGCATTTCAAAGGGCAGTGGTTTACATGGAGTGGCCACTGGCGGAATGGAAAGCTGGGATTGACAAAACCAGCTTCATTCATTAGTGTATTTACCTGACAGTCTACAGAGCCTGTCTCCCGATCTGATTTTATTCTGGTCTTCTTTTTCCCTCTCTGTAATTCTCTCCTCTTCTTCCCTCTCTTTTGTATTCATACACACTCACTCTTTCTCTTTTCTTGTGTCTTTCTTCTTTGATTTAGATTTTTCTCCCCCTTTCCCCTCTGCTTTTATTTCTCTCTTTGGCCAGAGCACAAGACGAGGTCTATTTTGTGTTGTCTGCAGTGTTTAGTGAGGAATTGTATGTTCCCAGTGATTTGTTTTAGAAGCAAATTAGTTGGACAGTTCATCTTTTTTAAATTAAAAAGCCCTCGAGTTATCATCTTTATTTGTTGCCCTGAAAAGTTGGCCCCCGCCCGACTGCCTCCTCCACTCTCTGCCTTTTGTGAGTTCTTGGAACCTAGTAGGAGATCCCCTCCTTGGGTTAGCACAACACAGGTTAAATTAGAATCACTGAGCCACCTAATGGTCCTTGCTGTCCTCTGCACTGTATGTCAGGTTAGTAAGTGTTAACTTTAACGTTTCAGAAACCAAACACAGAAGTACGGGGATGTGCTTGCTCTGTTATACCTGACTGACATTCATTGATGGTGGAAGAGATGAGGGTTTTATCTTCAATAAATGGCAAAATTAAGCTGAATTTAAAATTCACATCATAATTATATCTGTGCTGTCTTCCTTTGACTTGCTTTTTTTTTGTCAGTTCGATGTCTGTATAACAAACGTGTTTTATTTTGTTTCCTAGGCTTATATTTGAGTTTCCCAGCTCCTATCACCTCTTTCTTGACATCTTTGTCCTCTCTCTCACCATCATCACACCACAGGCCACCACCACCACCATCACTGTGGCCACACAAAGGCACCAGGAAAACCTAGTTGAGATCTGAGGTCCCCATGCAAGAACCTGGCCTTCCAGGGTTGTCTCTGAAAACTCCACTTTAATCACTTTGACTAGATTCACCAGCTTTCCTGAATGCCAGGCTTACTTTTCCCTGAGCTGCTCACTGCCACGAATCTTGGATTCAGGCTCGCAGTGCCCCGGGGAAACACGCGAGGAAGAAGGGAGCAAGAGAGGGCGGAGTAAAGGGCACAGAAGGACATTTGATTTAAAGAAAGGGAGGAGACACTACATGCGTTAGCTTCCGGCTTTCAGTCCCCTCTCCAGTCCTCATTTCTTCAGCCGAGAAGAAATGGAAAAACCGATAACCGCTTTTATTTCGATGGCAGGTACATTATAGCTGAAAACAAGATTGAAGAGCCTAAAATTTCTCCAGCCTCAGCAAGCCCTCTCGTGACCAGCCGAATAGGTACTTGAGAGATGGCCGGTGCAGGACTAAATGAAGTGATCAGAGGCTCATCACGAGTTATTAGATGATGGGTACGCTCAAGTCTGGGGAAGTGACAGCCTGTAGTATTGGATGTGGGCTTGTGAATTGAACTTTAAAATTACATGAGATATTTCTTGAGGAGTCAGCAGAAGAGACTCAGCAGAATGGGAGTCTTCTACAAGGAAACTGTTACAGCCCCGCATGCCTGGGTTTAGGTGCTGGAGATGGTTAGCATACGTTTTCCTCTAGGAGGTTTTCATCCATGTTCTTCTGTAGGTGATGCTTTTCAGTCTGCTTGTATAATCTTCTTGTTTTCTTCGGTTTTCTGCAGTTTTATTAAGATATATCCAGGTGGGAATTTCTTGATGTTTGTCCTGTTTGGTATTAATTTCCTCAGACAACTGTCCTAGGGGAAATGACTTGGCTGGAGTGCCTTTTTGGGGCAGCCTTTTTGATACTCAGCTACTGCTGTTGTTAACCCAGAAACTTGGGGCATTAGGGTCCTTCTGTGTTTGGTTTTCAGTCATATATCTGAGGCCGGTTAACTTACTTGATGAGGAGCCAGTGATAATGAGAAGCAGGCTCTGATCTCATGTGATCCAATTTCAGAGGTGTTTTACCCTCATCTTTGATTTATTTTCTTTATTTTCTTTTGGTTTTATTTCCTTATAGCATGTTGGCTTTTAGCTCTTGAACTCAATGAGAGAGTAAGAGATCTACAGTGGCTGGTGCTTTCATAAAAAGGGAGTTCTAAAATTTACCAAAGTTTTACTTTGTTCAGATGAGGGCCACAATATATGCTTATTTCAGAGAATTAAGATAAAATGAACAATGATTTCAACCCCTCTACCCCAGATAGAATGACTATTAATGCTTCGGTACATTTATTTCTTAGCTTTGAATAGGCTTATATCCATCATCATTGTCAGTTTTTACATCAACATCTATAGTTGAATGAAATGGGTATCAAAATTTTAATACCAAATTTCCCTGCAATGTTATATCATTATCATTTTCCTAAGATACAAATATTCTTTTAGAAAATGATTTGTAATGACTGTGTAACATTGCATTACACCGACGCACTTCCCTATTGTGGGATATTTAGGTCATTTTCAATTTGCACTTTTATAAATAATGCTTCATTGAACATCCTTGTGCATAAATCTTGTTTAAATCCCTGGCAATTCCCTCTAAGTAAGTATATTTTTATATTAATACTCAGCATTTTTTTTCAGGTAAAATGCCGTTTCTGTGGGGCTTGCTAATTCTGTAATGTATTGTTTAAATTTTTTTGACAGAAGGTAGCCTTGTGTACTGGGGAGACACTGAACTAGTGTTTAGTAGACTGAGACTGAGGACAAGTTCTACTACTTTTTGGTTGTGTGACTAGAGGGTTCGCTGCCTTGGTCATTTTTGCTTCCTGGTTTGCAAAACGGAGACTATGAATCTCATCTTAGTTGCCTTTTCCCTTTGTGGTGATGATCAAATGCAGCAGTGAAAAGAATAGCACTTGGTCAAGTTTAAAGCACTTTACTCTTGTGATGTTTTTGTTAATATTTCTTTGTACGGCAGGTATTTTGCAAGTGGGGCATACCATTTTTTGGTTTTAATTTATTTTACTATTAATTATTTTAGACAAATGAAAAGATACAAAAAGAAGTAAAAGGAAAAAAAAATCCATGTGGTCACCATCTGTTTTAGGAAAGAGAACATTTATTTCTGTAATGATTGCTAATCTAACTGAGGCATTGTACCCCCGTCCAATTATACTGCCTCCCCCTTCCCTGAAAAAGTTGCTCTGCAGATTGAGGTTTTCCCAGGATGTCTTTATAACTTGACTGGCTTTGAAGTTTAGACACTTTATTTCTCTATTTTTGGTTGTTACGCTTCAAGGTTTCACATCCAGACATAGCTTAACAAAATCTGGAGCTATTTCTGTCCTGCCTGAGAACAGACTTGACTTAGAATGCTTTCAGTCCAGCCATCTCTGTCCTTTATGTTACCTCTTTCAGAATTTCAGTTCTGTTTCGCTCTGTTACTACCCACATTAATTTCATCACACAGTTGTTGCTGGTGTGATTTATCCACACGGTCTTGCCCGCGTTCCTTGCTGCCTGTCAGTCTTCTCTTCGGAATCCCTATTCCGTTGCCGCATTGTAACCCTGAGAAGCTTTTTCAGTAAGAACTGTTAGTGGTAAATGTATTCCTTTTTGTTTGTTTGAAAATGACAATTTCAATCTTCAATAATTTTAAATAATTATCTCTTTATCTGATTCTGGATTGTCAGTTATTTTCTCTCAGCTTTTCGAAGCTGTTATCCCACAGTCTCCTGGCTTCCCTTTGTTAGTACGGAGAAATCGGCTCTGCTCGTCTGTAATCCTTCTTCCTTTCTTTCCCTCCTTTTCTTTTTTTCTTTCTTTTTCTTTCCTTTTTTTTTTCTTTCTTTTTCTTTCCTTTTCTTTTTCCTTTCTTTTTCTTTTCCTTTTTTCTTTCTCTCTCTCTTTCTTTCTTTCATTCATTTCTTTATGTTTTCTTCTAGGAGGTTATCATCAGTGTTCTTTTGTAAGTGATGCTTTTCAGTCTAACAGTCTAGTTTTCATTGGTTATCTGCAGTTTTATTAAGATATATCCAGGTTTGGATTTCTGTATATTTATCCTGTTTGATATTGATTTCCTCAATTTGTGGGTTGCTGACTATCATAAAATCTGGAAAAATGTCCTTTTCTCTTCAAAGATTGGCTCTTCATCATTCTTTTTATTCTCTCTCCCTTAAAACTTCATTTAGATTTTCTCACTCTGTCTTCCATGTCTCTTTACCTGTATTTCTATACTTCCAGTGAGAAGTTTTGTGTTGCATTCGTGGTAATTTATGTAGATAAATCCATCAGTGATTGGGTTTTTCCTTTAGTCACTGAGTTTGGAATTTCAGTGATTATGCACACATACATCACATGTAAGTATATACTCACATATATGTTTCTAGAAATTCTGTTCTTTTTCAAATCTACCGGGTTGTTTTTGGTAGTATCTTTTTCCTTTGTTATATTTTTTAGTCTATCTTCAATTTAAAAAAAAATTTGAAACATTTTTATGATGTATGTTGGAAAACTTTATTGTCTAAAGTTATTAGTTTTATGACAGTTCTTTTTCGGCTTACTCTCACTCATGGTGACTTGTTTCCTTGTTTTGTTTGTTTGTTGGTTTGTTTTTTTAGTAATCGTGAGTTGTGAACTCAATTTCATCATCAGTTAGCTATGGGAATCTTAAGAAACCTGGATTAAGGGTGTATCTATAGAGACCAGTACTGTTCAACAGAAATTTCTGCAATGATGGAAATGTTTTCTATTTCTATTGTCTAGTGTGGTAGCCACTAGTCACATGTGACTGTTGAGCGCTTGATATGTGGCTAATGTAAGGAACTGAATTTTAAATTAATTAAATTTGAAAAACTTTGTTTACTTCTTAGATTATACTTTAATTGAGTCACATACGGCTAGTGGCCAACTTATTGGCTATCACAAGGATAGAGAGTATTTGCGTTTCGCTTCTTCCAGGTACACTTGGGAACTACTAATATGAAGCCACTTTATGTTAATTTCTTGGCCCACAGTATCTGTCCCATACTACACAGATGAATAGTTTGTTCCTCAAACTGTCAGTGTAGGCCTGTGGTTACACAAATTCAAGGGAATATCTTTATACACGGAAGAGAAGCACATTCCTTCTCCGTTTCCCTTTTCTAGTGGGCAGGTACATTTTAAGCCCACGTTTCCCCCAGTGCGTGCATAATTCTTCAGGAGCCCCAGCATTATTTAAGGATTTTTGTTTCCAAACTTGGGACAGTCTAAACTCTTCTTTCCTGAACATCGAAACCTGATGGTCCTTCGGTCAGCCATCACTCATATCTTTGGTTTTTAGCTCCCTCTTCTTTTGCCACTGCAAATTTCTGCTCCATCCTTGCAGGTTCAGATACTCATTTGGAAAAAAGGACTTGTTGTATTTCGTCCATCATCACTCATTGTTCGGGAACAGGCAGTTATCAGGATATTTATTGTTTCTTTTTGCTGGAAAGTATCTTCAATTCTTCTGACTCATTTCTCTGTAGTGGAGAGATACCGGAAGCCTTTCTTGCTGGGTGTGGGGGAGCAGTGTTCCCTTGTAGTTAAGTAACAGAACAGAAATGTAAATAGGTCTTTTTCATGGAATAAAAAAAGATGAAACATGATACTTTGTATTGGCAACGGAATGCTGTTTACTTATTTACCGTTAGGGTTCAGCCTACCTGTTTGATGAGCAAGCTGCAAGCATCCTGCTCTCCCAGCTGCATCAAGGCACCTGGGATTATTGATTCGTGAGCTGTGGGTCCACGGTGTGAGGGTAACAGTATCTTACTGCAACTGTACGAGAAACCTGGAAGATAATAATAAGGTTCAATCAGCAAGGCAATAGTTTGTAGATGCTTTTGTTGCTTTATTTGTTTCTAGGAAGATGATCTTGGTTTGATGAGTCTCTTGGTGTTAAGCAGTCAGTATATTTTCCATTCCTCTCCATTTTAAAATGCGTATGTGAATTAGATGCAAACACGGAAAAACAACTGTATAATACAAGAAGAGGAGGCCGTGGGTAATTTGTACTAGACGAAGTAGGGCTACACTTGGGCTAATAAAAGCAGGGAAGGGCGGGCAGTGATGGCTCCTTTCCTGAATCTTAATTTCATTCTCTCAGCACTGTCATTGTAATTGCCGGTATTCCCTGAGCACCATATTCTAGATGCTGTTCTAAAAGCTTTATTAGCCTTTCTTTTTTGACCCTTCAACTTACTATATGCTGTAGATTCCAGTATAATCCCCATTTTCAATTGGGGATGTAAGCACAGAAAGATTGAGAAACCTGCTCAGATTCACACCTATGATGAGCCTTAAGGCTCAGGTTTGAACCCAGACTCCAGTGCCTGGCTCTGAGCCACTGCACATCATTTTAGAAATAGTGTCTAATATTGCACATATTGATTTCCGTAACTGCAGACTCGGTGGTGGTAGTGGTTTTAGGTGTGCTTTCTGCTTTAATAAGGGTCTTTTTTTCCCTCCTTCTCACATAGCCAGTTGTCTGGATGCTGCTTTAATGATGCTGTCAAGGATCCTGGACCTTTTATTTTTTTCCTTCCATCCTTAGCATGTTTGTTTTCATCCTCAGGCTTGCCTCATGGTTGCAAGATGGCTTCTGTACTCCAGACATCACATTCTTGTTCAAAGTAGGAAGAAAGGAAGCAAACTGGCAGCTATGTCTGTCCCTTTAATTGGGAGGGAAAAGACTTTCCCTAAAGCCCTCCCAGAGACAAGCTCTTCGGTCTCACTGGAGAGTATTGTATCACACGGCTACCCCTGGCTGCAAAGGATGCTGGAAAATTGAGTGTTGCACTCTTTTTAGACTCTGGTAGAAAGCAGGCAAGGAAGGAGTTGGGAATGGATATTGAGATAGTTAAGTAATAGTGCCTGTTACAGCACAGTGCTGGAAACTTTGAATGGTTGAAATCTACTTGGTGAGATGAATTCTCTGGGACACACCTACATGAGAAGGTCACGTAGTGGGAGTCAGAAATGCCCACCTGTTTCAGCTCTGCCTTCTGGTTTCTTATATTGGTGCGGACCCTGAGGACTTTCGCCTACAGCCCCAGCCCGGTTCAATTCCAGTGCCAACTGTGTGCGCCAGCAGGTGGTTGGGCTCGGGAATTTATCCTGTTTTAGCGCAGCCTTCTGGAATGCCTGGCTGGGACCCTAGCGTCCGCCTGTTCGCTGAGTGTTCTAGCTACGCTTTAAGTGCTGAGGTTTTTCTCCGGTTCCGGTGATGGTGGTCAGCCCTGGTTTCTGGACCATGCTTCCGACTGGCCTTGGCACCCCAGCCTGTCAGGCTGAGGTTAGGGCTCCTGGACTAGTTCTGTGCAGGCCCTTCCCCTTGATGCTGTTTATTGAATCATGACCCCATCACTGCCACGAAGCACCTGCTGCCTGGCTGCCTCTCACGGCGCCCACCTGCGTGTGAATTCAAGATGGCAGCAGGGCAGTCCCAGGTTCAGCGTGACCTGGGGCCCTGCCTGTCTTATTTGCTCTCTTCTCAGGCTTGCATTTTCCTGACTTGCACATCTCAATCTTACTCCTGCTATATGCTTCGCTGCCAAGGCTCCCCCAAGCTGTATCAATTTTTATGACCCATGCTGTCCCATGTCCACACCTTCCTGGGCCCGAGGCAGAGACGCCCAATAGACTGCCTGGATCCTAGTCTCCTCAGGGATAGCCAGTTTTGACATGGCCTGAGCATTCCCTGATGATCCAAATACTTTTGCATTCTGCTTTCTAATATCTTAAGTTCCACGGCTAGCAAGTTGTTCCTCATTTTAGCCAATGTAACAAGGAGTTGTTGGCACCTACTAGGTTCCAAGCCCTGTGGTGGGAATACGGTTAGATAATACTTGACCATTTACATTACAGACCAGCAGAGAAAATCAAAGTCAGTACAGTTACAACAGGAGTGAAGGTTTTACGAAACAGGTAATGCACAGTGGGAATGCAAGAGGGTTTCATCTAACCCAGGGGGTTTGGAAATGCCTCCCTGAAGGACAGGTTGGGACCAGTAGGTTAGGGAGAAGGGGAAGGTGGGCCACGCAACATGCAGGACCAGCTCCAGGGCAAGTGTGGTAGGTGCAGGGGACCAAAAGCGGGGCTGGCTTCATGGGTGAGCAGCCTGCATAGTGGAACAGAGTCCTGCCCTTAGAAGGACCTCCCCCTTGATTTAATGCTCAGCTGTTGCCATCTTGAAATACTTAATAATAACTTTTGAACACAAGGCTCCATGTTACCGTTTTGCACTGGTCCCCACAAATTATGAAGCCAGTCCTGACTGAGAGGAATCCATTGTGCTAAAGGGTGGCCCTCAGGGGTAGATGGAGAAGGAAGCAGGCAGTCTGTGGAGAGACACACCTGTGGGAAGGTGACCAGATTACCTCTTGTTCCATCATTTACATTCAACAGATAGTAAATGACTGCCACACCTGCCAGGTGCTGGGCCAGGTCCTGGGAAACTGCAGTGAACAGAACCGGCCAGCAGTAACAAATCCCTGCTCTTCGTGGTGTCCACTTTCTAGAGGAGGAAACGGACAAGAATAAATCGCATGTCAAGTGACAAGTGCTCCGGAAAAGAAAAGCAGTGGGGCGGGAAGAAATGATAGGGAACTGCAGGGTGTGTGTGCCCTCTTACCCAGGTTGTGGCTGTGCAGATGGGGCGTGTATCAGAGGGGATGGGACAGGAGGTGAGCACAGAGAGAGGATCGTGCGGGTCCTGTAGGCCATGGTTGGTAAGGACTTCAGATTTCACTGAGTGGAGCAGGAAGCCAGCTGAGAGTTTCTAGCAGAGAAATGACACATCTTCTACTTAAAAGTGCCATCCTGACTGTGTTGAGCACAGACTGATGGAGAGGCAAAGGTAGAACCAGGAAAATCCATTTTGATGCTCTTATAATGGTTTAGTGCAAGAGGTCGGTGGCCACTGACTAAGAGTCCTGGTGGGAAAAATGGTGAGAAGTGGTTGGCTTCTGGGATAGTTACGTCATGAAGTCGCAGGATTTGTTGATGAGATGGGATATAGTATTGAGGAAGCGTGAAAATGAGGTTGGTTCCCTGTTTGTCCTTTATACGTTCGTGTGGGTTAGCTTATCTAATCCCTTCTTAAGAGCAAATTTGATGGAGACAGAAAATTCAGGGAGAGAGAAAGGAAAGAGAAAGCAAAGTTTGGGAACATTTTGGAAAAACATCATAGGCTCACAGTTTTGCCTTATTAACTTTTATGAGATAACGAGTCAAATTCTATTCTGTTGATTTTGTCTGCAGGATTGAAACAAAGCATCACTATAAATGTGGATACAAATAAGATTGAAAAGGACCCCCAGACCTCCCCTCCTTCATATATATGAAGGAATAAAAAATATTGAGCTTGCTGAATGGTATTTTCTTTAGAGTAATTTTATTATTTATGCTAATAGTTCTCAAGTGTTTATTTGATAACAGATGCTGGCCTAGTTACTTTGGAATCACCATCAGCGCTTGTTAAAAATAGAGATTCCTGGGGTCCATCCCAGACAAATTCTGATACACAACTGAATTTATGGAGTGTATTGTTTATAAAGTTCCTCTTTTGATTCTAATGCATAGATATTCAGGAAACTTGCTGGTTTATATTTCTTTGATGACACTTTATCAAAATCTTGCCAAGAAAATTCTGGACCAGCAAGAAAGCAAATAGTAAATTAGTGCAGGAATCATATTTAATGAGCAAGCCAGGGATTTACAGGCTGTGGGATAAAAATCTAGTTGTCTTCACACCCTTTAAAACCTAGGGAAATAAAACTCTTAGGCACAACGGTTTGATTGCATTTCCTTTTGATACTAGGCAACATGTGTACTGACACTGTTGTCTTGGCAGTTTACTGAAAGAGAAAAGAACATTAGATTTAAAAAATAGGGGTTCTAGTAACATCTCTGGCAGTAACTGGTTTTGGCTGTGGTGTGCTGGACCTGGCTGGAACTGACTTGTGAGAGTTGATTATGAAGTTTTCAGGCATCTTGAGAGCCGGTTTAATATAACCCGTATTAAAGTTAAATTATGTAAATATATGATTAAGTTAAAAACAAAGGCAGTACATACTGAAAACTCATTCATTTTCTAATTCTTTTTCTGCTTTTCACTATTGTTACTTATGATCTTACATCTGTGTAGTAGAAGTGCGATGTAATGGTTCTATGGACCAAACTGTGTCCTCCTAAAATTCCTGTGTTGTCGCCTGAACCCCCAGTGTGGCTGCATTTGGAGATGGATAAGAAGGTAATTCAGGTTAAATGTAATCATCAGGGTGAGGTCCCGATATGATAGGATTTGTGTCCTTATAAGAAGAGACACCAAAGACCTGGCTCCCTCTCTGTTGCTGCCATGTGAGGTCACAGAGGGAAGGGGGGCTGCCTGCAAGCCAGCAAGAGAACCCTCACCGCAAAGCACGTCAGCCGGCCCCTTGGCCTTAGACTTCCCCGCCTCTGGAACTGTGAGAAAATACATTCCTGTTGCTTAAGTTACCCAAGCCCTGGCACTTTGTTCCAGTAGCCTGAGCAGACTGAGACGAATGGTGTGCTACTCTGCGTGTCTTCCCAAGTCCACGTGCAGTGACACCGTGCCAGCAGCTTGAAATTGGCCACGGTAAAAGTATTTACATCCCACAAACTGCCACCTGATACAAACCAGTTTCTTTGATTTATTGTTTTGTTGATTGTCTAGACCAGGGTGTGACAAATTAGGGTTTATGGAACAAATCCAGCCCAGGACAAGTTCTGTATAGCTAGAGAGCTGGGCATTTTTTTTGTTTGTTTTTTACCTTTTTAAAAGGTTATAACAAGAAATAAATTAAAAAATACATGAAGAAGAATATATGACACAGACATATATAGCCTTCAAAGCCTGAAATACCTGATATCTGGCTCCTTTCAGAAAATGTTTATTGACTCCTGACCTAGAGTAAAAGTGATGCAGAAGGTGTTACTAACATGGAGTAAACGTAAAAGCTTTCCACATCTGTCGTCGTCATACTGTGAATGGTATAAGAATGGAGGAAAGAGTCTTCAGGGATTCAAAACTATTTTCCAATTCAGCAACAAAATCTCTCAGCGTAGAGTGAACAACGTTTTGAAATATGTCTCTGTTGTTCCACTTTCATCTTAATCATTAGTTTAAATAAGATGATCAACCAGCATTCATGTTGGAACTTCAGTTGTTCATCAGTTGCAGCCACAGGTTGTCTGTGGATTCAAGAACTAAGCAAAAATCAAGTAAAGAATTCTGTGAGAATCAACCGGCTGCACAGAATTTACAATAGAGACTATTGCATGTTTTATTTTTAAAATTTTTTTATTGAAGTGCAGTCGATTTACAGTGTTAGTTTCAGGTATATAACAAAATGATTCATGTATATAGATTCTCTTCCATTATACATTATTAGAAGAAATTAAGATATAGTTGTTCCCTGTGCTATCCAGTAGGACCTTGTTGTTTGCCTATTTTATATACAGTACTTAGTATCTACAAATCCTGAACTCCCAGTTTATCCCTCCCCAGCCCCTCTCCCTGCTGATAATCATAAGTGTGTTTTCTGTGTCTGAGTTTGTGTCTGTTTTGTAAATAAGTTCATTTGTATCCTTTTTTCCCCGATTGCACATACAGGATCTGACATACTCTTAGTAGGGAATCTTTATGTCTGCTTGGACCCTGGAATTTTTCTGTCAGTAGCTTTTGCCCGTCTTTGACTTCTCTGGCCCTCATAAGTGATCTTGGACAAAAAGACAAGGGTGAGCAGTGCTTCCAATTTCAGTGGAAATTCAGCTGTAGCTATATTTTCCTGGTGAGAACTTAAACCACTTATCCCTCATATTATCTTCAGTCATCAGAAAAAAAAAAAAGAACTCATCTCTGACCTAATATAATTTCTAAAGCCATTATACAACCTCTTTGCAGCATGAATTGGTAATAGATTTTAAAATCTAAAAGGTTGCGATTGTGAGCAGAATGATTAAAGGAGAGGGGAAAAATGGAGTTGTCAAGGTCAGTCATCAATGCCCTTGCTTTAAAACCAGTGTTCCCCTGCCATGACTGTCCAACTTTTCCTTTTCAACTTTCTGCTATTTTATATGTGTCTTATGTACATTATTTATGAAAGAGCTGGACCCCTTGGTGTACCTATGAGCAAACAGCAGTGTAATATTACATTGGAAGAATTTAAAGGAGGACTCCTTTGACCATGATCTGGACACAGTCTGGTGAAGAGAACGGTGGTGCTTGAGTCAACAGACTTAAAAGAGCTGAGTGCAAACTATACCATTGATGGTGAATCGCTAAGGCTGAGTCTCTTAGCTGCTTTAAAATTCACTTTCCAGCTCAAGAAGATTGGACTATTAATGCCTAATTACTTGACCCCCCCATCCTTGTTATGAGTTCACACTTAACTATGTGATAAAAATATAAAGGGTTAATACTAATATAATGTCATGGCATTAATGCGTGAACACTCTGTGGACTGAGTTCAGTTTTTAAGCTGGTTTTACAGAGCAGCGAGTCAAGGGGAACCAAGCTTTATTTCTCACCAGCTGTGGGCCGGGTGGTTTGCACGTATCACTGTTCGTGATGCTTACAGTCACCCCGGGGGAACCCGTGGCTCAGAGGGGATGCATGTGTACACTGTCCCGTGAGACCACAGCGCTAGTTGCTGGCAGAGCTGGGGTTTCAGCTTAGACTGGTCTGATTCTAAACATCATGCCTTTCATACTAGATCAGTATGCAGAAACTTTTAAAAGGGGAAGAAAACACAAAAAAATCACCTTGGTTTAAATGCGTATTCTAATAGTTCTTCAATATGGTCAAACGTAAAATCAAGCGTATAGTCCCTGTAATGATAGCTCTCGTATGACTACAAAGGCAAACCGATCTGCTAGTTAAATGTGAACAAAAACCACAGGCCAATAAAACCCACATTTGAGTTACATTGATTCCACGGGACCAGGGGTGGTGTTTTGCTGGAACTAACTCTGCAGTGGCAACTTGAAAACAGCGTGGATTCTAAGGTACAGGTTCTTTGGATTTGGCAGTGGTCCACCAGCTGTGGTGTGACCGCTCGTTCGCCCCCACTTCCTGTATTTGAACCATGGTTGAATCTTTTTGGGGAAGTTTCCTTTGGGCCTTCCTTTGGCTTGAGCACACCCTCTATCAGTTAAGTCCATCTCTTTCTCATGTGCTGACAGTACTTAAAATATCACCCACCTCTTGGCACAATGCTTTGCAAATAAAAACGAAAAGTGTGCACAAAAACTTCTTGGTGGCTCTGTTGGAAAAAGTTCATCCAGAAAATCCCAAATTCACTTACAGGAAAGAGTTAAGATTATTGTCCAGCTGTATTGTAGTACACAGGGACTGATAGACCCCTGAAAACATCAGTAAAGTCCTAATGTCCCTTGGACCCTTTTTCAGGACTCTGGGCCGTATTGCTCTGCTCAGGGACCCACAGAGAAGACAGGGTCTAGGAGGCAGTGGGGCAGGGGCTAGGAAATGAAACATTCACAGGTGTTCTTGAGCCTAGAAATGGCATGGAGCAATATTCATTGAGAGACTCGTCAGTGGTGCCAGTCCAGATAGTCTGAATGCCCAAAGGTTAGCCTGGGCACACAGGCTCCAAAGTCTCAGCACCAGGTGCTGAGATGGAAACCCGCTTTGGGGACAGTGGCTTCCTCGCTGCAGCTGCCTGTCTTTTCATCTGGTTGATGAGAGCCAGTCCTTTGCCGTGCTGGCCGGGGGACTTGCAGGTGATGAGGCTTGAAAACGTGTGATGAGAGGTGAAAGGGAGGTCAGGGAACTGTTCCTGACACAAATTCCAAGCCTTGTGTTGTAGCTCTGTTGGAAACTGAATTTTACAATATTTGTCTCATCGCTGTGGCAGTAGCTGCCTATTCAGAATAGGCTTTTTGAGATTTTACTTCATTGAAGTGCCTTTTTTTTTTTTTCATTTTTGGTGAATAAACATGTCTTTCAGTAAATTGAGGACCCAGGATGAATAGTAATTGTGGGTCAAGGTACTGAAGTAGCTTTCAAAATTGTCATAAGCACACCGAGAGTTGCTTACGGTGCTATTAATAATGCACTCAGATGGAAATGGCACATGCCTATGAAAAAATTACCTCTTCAAAGCAGCTAAAGGTGAATGCAGGAAAATTTGGTAGTCCTGTTTGGGGTGAAAGGGGCATGTGGGGAAGGAAAGAACTTTTATTCACTAACTTAAAAAGTCTTTGTGCCCCTGCAGTAGCCAAACACCTGTGCTCACTGCAGGGGTTACAACAGTAAAGAGATCGACAAGGTGTGACTCTGGAAGGTCTTGTGAAAGTTACATTCTGGTGTGGAAGATGGATGTGAAATGAGAAAATACAGAAGTAAAATGGTGGTAGATTTTAGTAAAGTTCAGGTGTCAGTGCCTTAGTTTGGAAAGAGCCTGGTGTGTTCTAGGAAGGGTGGCTTTTGCTTAGAGAAATTGGGGGAAAGGGGCACATCACAAAGTTTAGGAGGCTGGCAGAGTTCATGTGTTGAAGAGTCTGGGGGCTGTGCTAAGGAATTTTTAACTTTTTCTAAGTGTAAGGGTTCATGATGAAAAGATTCTAAGCAGAGACAGTACATGTGATTTAGATTTTTATATGACCCACTGAGTGACGTATGAAGAATGTTGTGGAGGAGGTCACATGGAGACAAAGACTCCAGGCAGAAAGGATGGTGACTGGATGGTAGCAGTGATGACAGAGAAAAGTGGATGGATTTGACCTGCATTTATTGAAATATATTTAAATAGACAATACTCGAGGACAGATTGAATATTGTGGAGTAAAGAAAAAACGACGAGTCAAGGATGGCCATGAATTGTCTGACTTTAGTTGCTGTGTGGCTGGTGGCTCTACTTTGTAAGAGGGAAATTCAGGAATTCTATTTGGGACATGTTCTATTTGAGATGTCTGTGAAGTATTCCAATGCAGATGAGTAGTAGGTGGTTGGACCTATGTGTCCTCGGTTCAAAGGAGAAGTCTACCTGGAGATATTAATGTGAGAGCTATCAGAATATAAGTGGTATTGGAAACCATAAAAATGGCTGAGATCATCAAGAGAATGATGTGGGCTCAGACCAAATCCCGAGGATTTAAAGTTTCGAGTTTAATGGAGATGGAGGAGCCAGCAAAGAGGACTGATAAATCATGCCCAATGAAATAGAAGGTAGCTTCAATAAGAAGGCAGAAGCCTAGGATAGGGTTGTCAAGGGGAGGAATTAATTCTCTGTCAAATACTGCTTAGAAACATTCGATCAGAAAGATACCTATTTGACTCAGCAAGAGGTTGTTTGGTGATTTTAACAAAGAACAGTTCCCATGGGAAGAGTTGGGGCAGAAGGCTGCCAGATAGGAGTCTGAGGAGTGACTTAAAAGTAAGAATGTGGAGAAATGCTTAGGCAACTTTTTTTGACAAGTTTTGAAAGGTAACAGGAAAATGGATTGGTACCTCTACACATATAGAATGAAATACCATGCAGCAATGAAAGAATGGAATTTTGCCATTTGCATCAACATGGATGAACTTGGAGTGTATTATGCTAAGTGAAATAAGTCAGACAGAAAAAGACAAAAGCTGTATAATATCACTTACATGTGGAACCTAAAAAACAACAAACTAGTGAATAAAATGAAGGAGCAGATTCATGGATATAGAGAACAAACTGGTGGTTACCTGTAGGAAAAGGAAAGTGGGGAGGATCAATATGAGGGTAAAGATTCTCAGAAAAGGGTTATTAAGGGATTATATGATATCATATGTGAAAGTTTTGAAAATTGTCAAGCACTATAGCATTTAAAGAATCTTTCATTCAATTAAAAGAGAGAGATTGGCTTGAAAGTAAGAGATTGTTGAAGGAAGTAAACTTTCTGATGATGGGAAGCTGTCGGGTGGAGTGACGGTGTGAATGGCTGAAGTGCACTGAGGGAGGAGAGTCGATGGTGAGGCGGTCAGGAAACAGCCCGGGAGACTCATTTGTAGTATTCTGAGCGTTTCTCAAACTGTCCCCTAAGATGTAGGGGAAATATGTGTGGGGACTGTAGTTTCCTTCTTTATAAGTGGTAAGCCCGCACACTTTTCTGTCGCTCCTCTTTTTTTTTTTTACATTTTTTATTGATTCATAATCATTTTACAGTGTTGTGTCAAATTCCAGTGTTCAGCACAATTTTTCAGTCATTCATGGACATATACACACTCATTGTCACATTTTTTTCTCTGTGATTTATCATAATATTTTGTGTATATTTCCCTGTGCTATACAGTGTAATCTTGTTTATCTATTCTACAATTTTGAAATCCCAGTCTATCCCTTCCCACCCTCTACTCCCCCCCACCCCGTAACCACAAGTCTGTATTCTCTGTCCATGAGTCTATTTCTGTCCTGTATTTATGCTTTGTTTTTGTTTGTTTGTTTGTTTTTGTTTTTTAGATTCCACATATGAGCGATCTCATATGGTATTTTTCTTTCTCTTTCTGGCTTACTTCAGTTAGAATGTCTGAAAGAGTTTGAGAAGGACTGGTATGAGTTCTTCTTTATATGTTTGGTAGAATTCCCCGGTGAAGCCATCCGGTCCTGGACTTTTATTTGTAGGGAGGTTTTTAATTGCTATTTCTATTTCCTTTCTAGTGATCGGATTGTTCAAGTGTTCAGTTTCTTCTTGATTCAGTTTTGGTGGACAGTATGTTTCCAGAAACTTGTCCATCTCCTCTAGGTTATCCAGTTTGGTTCCATATAGTTTTTCATAATATTCTCGTATGATATTCTGTATTTCTATTTTGTTTGTTGTAATTTCTCCATTTTCCTTTCTTATTTTGCTAATTTGTGCTCTCTCTTTTTTCTTCTTTGTGAGTTTGGCCAGAGGTTTGTCGATTTTATTTACTTTTTCAAAAAACCAGCTTTTGGTTTGGTTGATTTTTTTCTATGGTCTTGTTAATCTCTATTGTATTTAATTCCTCTCTGATCTTTATTATTTCCTTCCTTTTGCTGCTTTTTGGGGCTTTTTGTTCTTCTTTTTCTAATTGATTCAGGTGGTGGGTTAACTTGTTTATTTGAGATTGTTCTTCTTTTTTGAGGAAGGCCTGTATCGCTATAAATGTCCCTCTTAGCACTGCCTTTGCTGTGTCCCATAGGTTTTGAGTGGTTGTGCTTTCATTATCATTTGTCTCAAGGTATTTTTTAATTTCAGCTTTGATTTCCTCATTGATCCATTGTTTTTTCAATAACATATTGTTTAATCTCCATGCTTTTCTTTTTTTCTCCTTTGTTTCTCTGTTGTTGATTTCCAGTTTCATGGCATTGTGGTCAGTAAAGATGCTTGAGATAATTTCTATCTTCTTAAATTTGTTGAGGTTTCTTTTGTGTCCAAGTACATGATCGATCCTGGAAAATGTTCCATGTGCACTTAAGAAGAATGTATATTCTATTTTTGGGGGGTGTAAAGCTCTGAAAATATCCACCAAATCTAGTTTTTCTATTGTAGTATTTAATTTCTCTGTTGCCTTGTTTATTTTCTGTCTGGAAGATGTGTCTAGTGATGTTAATGCAGTGTTAAAATCTCCAACTATGATTGTATTCCCATCAATATCCCCCTTTATCTCTGTTAGTAATTCTTACATGTACTTAGGTGCTCCTATATTGGGTGCATATATCCTCTTGTGCAGACACAGATGATATTTGTATTGGGAAGGCACCAAGGACTTTGGTAGAAAGATACCTGTTTAAGTTAATTCGTTAACTTCTATAACTTTTTTTTTCTCCTGACCACAGCCTCATTTCTTACCTGTTGCTCAGCTTTCTTGACTGTTCTCACCATTTTATTCTCCCAGATCAACATGGTCATTTTCAGTAATAATCTTGTGTGGACTTTAATGGAAATTGAATTAAACATGCAATTAAATTTCAGAATAACTGCCTCTTAAAAACATTACTTAGTTTTTATCACAAATGCTTTTCTTCCCACGGATTCAAATACTCCTGGGTCTTTAGGTTAAGTTTTATACTTTTTTTCTCCCCGAACGTATGTTCTTCCTGAGTATTTCTTGTTAATGTTATTTCTGGTTACCTTTTGTTACGCTGCTAATATGGGATTCTCTTTTCCTATTATATTTTATATCTTTTTATCGCTGGTGTTTAAGGGAGCTATTGAGTTTTGTGTATTTACTTTGTATCTCTCTTTATTCTTGAACTCTCTTATTCGTGTTAATGGCATTTTAATTGATTCTCTAAAGCAGTGTTCCTTAAGTCTCAGTAAGGTGTGGACAGTTTTCAAAGGAAAACAATATTTTGAACAACGTGTAATGACTTAAATCATTTTAGAAGATGATTAGAATACCATTCCTAAAATATAAAAAACCTATAACCAGGAATACGATTTTTATTCTGATTAACTCTTAATTACAAGCCACAAAACTAATACACAATAGATTAACATTCATTACATGTAGTTAACAACATTTTGCTGAATTCAAGACAGTGCTTGTCATGTGACCATGGACTGATGGCTTCAGCCCAGGGTCATTTGGTTCAGCACACCTCAGGTATCATGTGCTCTGTGAAGGCTCAGTTCTCTCTCTGGCTTTCACTGCAGAACCTTCATTCATGTCATCAGTTGATGAAAATGTACAATTTATGTCATGTCCCACTTTGATCTTCCTTTATCAGTGCTCAACAATTAAGACAGTACACTGTTGGTGGAATTGTAAATTGGAGCAGCCTCTGTGGAAAACAGTATGGAAGTTTCTCAAAAGAACTACCATATGGTACAATAATTCCAATCCTGGGCATATATAGAGAAAACCAAAACACTAACTTGAAAAGATACATGCACACTAATGTTTATAGAAGCATTATTTACAGTAGCCAAGATATGGAAACAACTTAAGTGTCCACCAACAGACGAATGCATAAAAAAGATGTGGTATGTATATATACAATGGAATACTATGCAGTCATAAAAAATGAACTTTTGCCATTTTTGCAGCAACATGGATGGACTTGGGGAGCATTGTGCTAAGTGAAATAAGTCAAACAGAGAAAGACAAACACTATATGATATCACTTATATATGGACTCTAAGACATACAACAAACTAGTGAATATAACAAAAAAGCAGACTCACAGACACAGAGTATAAGCTATTGGTTGCCAGTGTAGAGAGAGGAGGGGAGGGGCAACACTGAGGTAGGGGATTAAGAGGCACAAACTATTAGGTATAAAATAAGCTACAAGGATATATTGTACAACATGGGGAATATAGCCAGTATTTTATAAGTACTATAAATGGAATATAACCTTTAAAAATTGTGAATCACTCTATTGTACACCTGTAATTTATGAACTGGAGAATCCCAGAGAGTGAACTCACCTACAAACCTTTAGGGGGTCCATGAACTCAAGTGTGAGAAATGTTGCTCTTGGGAAATTGAGGTAGAAC
This sequence comes from Vicugna pacos, assembly GCF_048564905.1. Classification (NCBI taxonomy): domain Eukaryota; kingdom Metazoa; phylum Chordata; class Mammalia; order Artiodactyla; family Camelidae; genus Vicugna; species Vicugna pacos. The sequence continues at coordinate 41,936,927 of NC_132996.1, forward strand.
AGTACAGCCCATGTGTTTTATGAAAGAGTGACCAATTGTATCTTTTCATTTTCAGTTGCCCTCTGTGTTAGCTTACTGGCAGATCTGTCTGAGGGTAACTGATAATTAAAAAAAAATGATAGCAGGCATCCTGGCTTTATTTATGACTTAATGAGAATTCCCCTAGTGTTTCACTATAATCTGTGTCAAGTTTTATCACATTCATTTTAGGCATTTATTAGTTGATCCTATTGGTTATTAATAGATGCATTCATGTCATCATTTAGTATGCTAATAGATTTTCTAATAGTAAGCCATTCTTGCATTACTGAATAGACATCCATTTGGTAGTGGTATGCAATTTAATATTTCATGTTTCAAATTTCTAAATTTCTAAGATACTATCCCCTAGTAGTTTACAGCTCTGTGTTCTTAAATAAAATTGGCTTTTACCTTGGAACTGACTTTCTGGTTGTTCTCTGTTGTTGCATTAGGTTTTGGTATCAAGGTTTGTGAACATAACAAAATGGATTAGGAAGAGGGCTTAACCAGGATGCTGAGGGTTGGTTTAGGTTCAAGAATGGTAACTCACACTCAGTTCAAAGTTGCTTTTTCTTGGCTTGTCTGCTGAACCAGCAACATGTCGACTAGAGGTTATATAACATCTGAGGATGCAGGTGAATGGGTACAGCTCCCCAGTTCTCTAGGGAAGCACGCCAAAAGTTGAGTGATGGCACGACCCATGTAGAGGGTCAATCCTTCAAGTCACAGAGGCTCAGAGCTGAGAGATGCCTTTCCACACCTGAGCTAAGGGAGGGCTCACATCTGCACTGGGGGGGTCTGTCTTTTACTGTGTAAGGCTGGCTCTACCACACTTGGGTGCCTCTGTGTTCTGTTTCTCACTGTTTCATTGGCCCTAGAGCAGGCCTGGGCTCATCAGGGAACATCCAGTTTTTCCCTTTAATCCATGACACCATATAGCATATGGATTATTGGTAACTGATGTTAGAAGCAACTTTCTGGTGAAAGTAGTCCTGGAAGTTTTCTTGAAAGTGGTTATTGGATGTCTTCTCATTTCTTACACACATTTTGGCCTAGTTGTGTTTTATACTTCTTTTGAATCAGTCTGTGGTCATGTGTTTTCTAGAACATGGTTTATTTCTTCAAAATTTTCAAATTCATTCACAAAAAAATCAGTTTTGCTATGATTTTCAGTTTCCTTCAGGTCTTTTGTTAGATAAATTCTCATTTGTATTCCTAACCATGTCTTTGCCTCATTTAATCTATTGACCTCCTCCTGCCTCTTGGATCCTCTCTTTGATAATGTGGCCACATTCTCCTGCTTCTTGTCCTCTCTCTTCTGGGAGTGGAGTTTTGCACCTACCTTTTTGTTTTTGTTTTTTTTAGTTGAAGTATAGTCCATTTACAATGTTGCATTCATTTCTGGTGCACAGCATAGTGATTCAGTTATACATATATATTCCTTTTCATGTTCTTTTTCATTATAAGCTATTACAAAGCATTGAATAGTTCCCTGTGCTGTACAGTAGGACCTTGTTTGTCAGTTTTGTATATGGTAGTCAGTATCTGCAAATCTCAAACTCCCAATTTTCCCTCTCTACCCCCTTTCCTTCCTGGTAACCATAAGTTTGTTTTCTATATCTGTGAGTCTGTTTCTATTTTGTAAATAAGTTTGTGTCATTTTTTTTTAGATTCCACATCTAAGTGATATATGATATTTTACTTTCTCTTTCTAGTTTCCTTCACTTAGTGTGACAGTCTCCAGGCCCATCCATGTTGCTGCATAGGCATTATTTTATTCTTTTTTATGGCTGAGTAGTATCATTTGTGTGTGTACACAAGAGAAAGTGAGACTTATAAATTCCGTTTTTAGCATGTATCATTTTCTTTTCCACTATAGGTTATTGCAAAGTATATAGTTCCCTGTGCTATACAGTAGGACCTTGTTTGTTTATTTTATATATAATAGTTAGTATCTGCAAATCCTCAACTCCCAGTTTATCTTTCCACCCCTCTTTTCCCTATTGGTAACTGTAAGTTTGTTTTCTATGTCTGTGAGTCTGTTTCTATTCTGTAAATAAGTTCATTTGTGTCCTTTTTAAAGATTCCACATATAAGTAATATCATACCATATTTGTCTTTCTCTATCTGATTTACTTCACTTAGACTGATAATTTCTAGGTCCATCCTTGTGGCTGCAAATGGTAAGATTTCATCCTTTTTATGGCTGAGTAGTATTCCATTGTATAGGTTTACCACGTCTTTATCCAGTCATCTGTCGATGCTTGTCTCCTAGTTCTTTGCATTCCCTCCTTGTACTCTAAAGTGAACTGTGTTTAAGATTTCTGAGCTGCATTTTTAGGATGTACTATGCATACACTATTTCCTAAGTATATTTTCCTGCTGAGCCATGAGGGAAGAGGAAAAGCTATTTAAGGCTGGCTGCCCATTCAGGGACATCACTTTAAGGTCCTCCAGAGTTAAATGGGTCTCAGAACATACAGGTCCACCCCCAACAAAGACCTCACTTTATGCTGCTGCACGTAAGCTAAATCTTTTGAAGACCCACACAGCTTAGTAATTCATGGTAGCTCCCCATTGCAGGCCAGTTTAAAAGTGAAATTGAAAAAATATATATATATATATATTTTTATATATATATAAATGTTAGTTTGACAGCCGACACCACAAGCACACACAGATGTAGATGTCAGTCATTGGTGATGGCTGTGCTGCATTTTAAATGCTTTCAGAGCCCATGAATAAAAGTAAGATATAATTGTCTGCCTTTGTCGGCAAGGTTATTAACTGGGCTGGCCCCGCCCCATCTCCCATCACAGGAGATATCTGTATGGTTTTATTTAGTGTTGCAATACCAGGGAGAGATGTGGGAAACCGAAAGAAAAACCTGCAAGGTTGTCTCTTCACTTTGAAGACTGGCTTCAGTCTTTCTTCTGTAAACTAATAGTTTTAATCAGATTCTTGGACATGCCAGTCTGAATAGAGAACACTCAAAACTCATAAATTATATAAATGTATTTTTTGAGACAGTCTATTTTAAATTGGCATTTTTTTTTGGTAGGTTGACTTAATAAGGTGGAGATAGCACAAGCTCCGAAAAGACTGGCAGAATTAAAATAAGCAGTGTTGTCTGACTGAGACGATAGGAGTTATTTCTGAATCTGCTGTGACACGTGAATATGCAGACTCACATCCTGGATCAGCCGCAGAACTCAGGGTGAGGTCAGCAAGAGCCTCTTTCTGAGATAAATTTTTTTTCTTTAAAGTTTTGTGCTATAATGCTTGTCCTCTTCCCTTAACGAGGATGAAGAAATACCACAATGACCTCACTTAACCTCTCTGGGGCTTAGCTTTCTCATCTGTAAAGTGAGGAGGTTGCACTCAAGGACCACAAAGAATCCACCTGATTTTGGAATCCTGTGGTTCTAGGATCCATTCTTGACAGCCAAGAGGCTGTGCCTGTGTGGGTTTAGGGCTCAAGGGGCTACTCTTAGTAACTCCTCACGGCCCTGCTGGTTCCCCAAGGTCATCACGGCAGTTGGGGTCTGAGTCCTGTCAGCTGGGGGGAGGGGGGTCCCTGGGACAGGGGCCCCTAGAGCAGCACCTCTCACTTTCTGGACTCTGCACCCCATAAAATCCAGTGGTTGCATTTTATTTGCATCTGTTTAACTCTGGGCTTCCTTCAATGAGACATGACATTTTTCATTTATAAATTCTGGGGCAGCAGTGGCAGAGAGGTAAGGAAGAGATCTTCACCACATGTTGAACACAGATACAGCCAAAGTAAGTATCTGTTCTCTTCCTTCTCCTCCTGGCTCGTTCATTCGTCCAGCAGATGTTTACTGAGAGCTTGCAATGCACCAGGCATTGTTCTAGGGGCTGGTGGTGGTGAAGGGGATACAGCCATGAACCAAACTGACGAAAATCCTGCTTCTGTAGGGTTTCCATCCTTTCTAGCCACCAGAAGTAGAACATAAATATAATGGTTTAGAAGATGGTGTTAGGGAGAAAAATACACCAGAGTCAGGCAGATGGGCAATGCTGGTCGTGGTAAGGGTACAGTTTTCAGTCGGGTGGTCAGGGTGGTCCTCACTGAGAAGACAGCAGTTGGTGAGACTTGAAGAGAATGAGTGAGCCCTGCGGGCATCTGGAGATAAGAATTCCAGGCTGAGGAAACAGCCAGTGAGAATGCCCCAAGGCAGGAAAGTTCTGGGCAGGAGCCAGGAGCAGCTGAGGCCTGGCCGGCCAGTGTGGCTGGTGTGCAGAGGGGGAGGAAGGAGGGAGGTGAGGGGGAGGAAGGTGGGCGGTGAGGCAGAGAGGTCAGAGCAAAGTGAGGTGTCCAAGGCCTTGTGTGTTGTTGTTAAGAACTTGCGCTTTCGTTCTGCGTGAAAGTCCCCACAGGGAAATCTGAGCTGAAGGGTCATGTTATCTGACTTATTTCTAAGAATCACTAAGACTAACTCATGTTGAGAATAGATTTTGGGAGGACGAAGGTGGCAAGGGTGGTGGCAGGTAGATCACTCAGGAGGCTATTGGAAAAATCCAGGAAGAGATGGTGGTACCTTGGGCCACAGTGGTAGCAGTGGAGATGCTGAGTGGTAACATTCTGCATATATTTGGGAGTATAGTCAACTATTGATTAATTTAGCAAATCAGTCCACAGATATTTATTCAGTGGTCTTCCATATGCCAGTTCGAGACATGGAGATACAGTGAACAAGGGCATCTCTGATAGCTCTGGGAAGAAAACAAAAATGGGTATATCTTAGACTCTAGAGATGCATTGAAAGTACTGGTGAGTTGGTTTAGTTGGTCACTGAAGAGGCAGCTGAGATCTGAAAGAGGAAAAGCTACCATGTAAAATGTTTTAGGAGAGCGTTCCATTGCTATGGGCATAGCAGATGCAAAGGCCCTGAGGCAGGCACAGGCTGTTGTTTTAATTTACTTTGTTCTGATGACTAACGTGTTAAAAATTTTTATGTACATATTGTCCATGTGCATGTCTTTTGTGAATTGCAAATTCATGTCTTTTGCCCATTTTTTACTGCTGTATTTATCTTTGTCTTTATTTTTATGGCTTAAAAACACGTCGTTTTTTCCAAGTATGTCATTTGCCTTTTGATTTTGTTTATGGTGTTCCTGGATTGTGAGAAGTTTTTGGGTTACATCAACTCTTTAAAATCTTCGTCATCGTTACTTTCTTGCTTTGATGATTAGAAAGATACTTGTCACTGATGGGCTGTTGTGACTTGTGCATTATTTTAGTTTCATTTAAAATAATTATTTGGGCTTTACTTCACCTTGTGTGAGTAGGGGTCTGGAAGTATTTTTTTCTTCAAATAGTTTTATCGAATGTATCAGAATGATTTACTTAATAATCCTCATTTTACTACTGATTTAAAATATCTTTTATCAGATAAAAATAAATTAATTCAGTATTTCAGTTTTTGTAGTTTCATACTATGTTTTTAACATCAGGCTCTGTAAGTTTTTACCTCAAAACATTCTTTTTCTTTCTTTTTCCTTTAAAAATTCTTTCACTCTTTTTCCTTATTGAGTTTTTTGGAAGGCATTTCCAATAATTGTATCAAATTTCGAAGACATATTTACATTGGAATTATATTACATTTATAAGTAATTTTGAAAGCATTGACATCTTTATAGGAACGTAGCATCTCTTTTGCAAGTCAACTTCCATACTCCTTAATAAAATTAAGTATATTTTCTTATTATAGTTCTTGCACATTTCTTTATAAATGAATTATTGTGTATTTAAGCATATGGTTCACTATTATGAATGGAAACTTCTGTTGTCTTTTCTAGCTGATGGTCGGTCCGATTTCGGAAGGGTATTGATCTGTTTTATTTTTTAGTGGTTTCATACTGAGTGGAAGAAACCCTGAGGAGGGCTTTTCTAAACGCAGCCCAGACGGGAGTCGGGGGTCGGGGATGCCTCCTGTCGGAGGAACTGCCTGGACGTGGTTCTTTTCTCTTTCATCTTTTACCCCTCATACAGTTTGAGGTCATTCTGAACACACCATTGAAACTCAGTGAAAACTTTTGTAGAAAGTACTTGCTGGTTTTTCAAATAACTTTTTGACTTCTGCTCATAGTGAGATTGGGAAAGGAGGGATAGTGGGAAATGAGATTTCCATGCTGTACACTTTGGAACATGTGCTCTCTACGTCGGTATATCACTGACCCCTAACGTTTACTGAGCACTGACATCTGTCCAGGCCCTGGGCCAAGCACTGAGCACGTGCAAATGAATTTCACCTTCACAGCGTGCCTGTGAGGTTGGTACTTCGTCCTGTCCATTTCCAGAATAGAAGAACTGAAGTAAGAAGAGAGCTTCTGCAGTTTGCCCAGGTGTCAGCAGCGGGACTGGGGAGGGTCAGACTTTGAAGCCAGGCAGTGCAGTTCCATGGCCCTCGTTTCCAAACGCTGAGCTGAGTTATATTGATTCCTGGGTATTCCTTCATGAAAGTCCCTTTCAGAGAATTATATGACATCATATTGGCCATGGTGAGATGACATGATATTGGCAAAGTAACATGACCATATTTGTTAATTTCCAAAAAAAAAAAAAAGAAATCGAACTCTTGTAGTTGGGATCCAAGGCTAAAGGCAGACTGTAGCCAAAGTGAGGAGGTTCACATCCCTCCTCAAGTCTTCATCTAATTCTCTGCATGGCTTACTAGTCACTGTCCCTTTCTGGCTTTAGTGTCATCATCTGAAAAATTAGGGTGGATTATGTAAACTTGAGGAGACTTTTCAGGAACTCTGACAACCTGGGATTATAATATAACCTGCTCCCAGAAGGAAAGCTCCCAGACTAGCTTTCACATGGGCATTCATTTCAGACCGAATGTATATTTATGTGAGCACAAAGCTCATTCTTTTAACAAGCCATTTGCTTTAGCAAGATCTTCTTACCATTAAATTCCTTTTCATTTTTATTAATGTTGAAAGTAAATGCTCCTCTAAAACGTAAATGTATATCAAATATAAACTTTATTATTTGCTAGTTCATAGAATCACCAAATTTGAAAACCAGAAAGGATGTTGGAAATTGTCTAGCCCAGATAAGGAAACTGAACTGAAGCTCAGAGAGGCTGAATTACTTCCTGAGATCACACAGTGATTAGGTGGCAGAAATGTGATACAAAACCATGGTTGGCTTCTAGATACAGCCTCTTTTATGTCCATGATTTCCATGGTAAAAAAATACCTGGCTGTCAGAGGCCTGAAAAATTGAAGATGTTTCTAGGGAGAAGGATTAGAAAATGGATTCGTGGGTTTCTAAATTTGAAGGCTTTAAAAGTAAAGAACAAATGTCATTCTAAGTGAAGTAAGCCAGAAAGAGAAAGAAAAATACCATATGAGATCGCTCATATGTGGAATCTAAAGACTCATGGACAGAGAATACAGACTTGTGATTACCAGGGGGGTAGAGGGTGGGAAGGGATAGACTGGGATTTCAAAATTGTAGAATAGATAAACAAGATTACACTGTATAGCACAGGGAAATATACACAAAATGTTATGATAAATCACAGAGAAAAAAATGTGACAGTGAGTGTGTATATGTCCATGAATGACTGAAAAATTGTGCTGAACACTGGAATTTGACACAACATTGTAAAATGATTATAAATCAATAACAAATGTTAAAAAAGTAAAGAACAAATAACACATTTGCTATATAATACCACTGAGTGTATTCTTAATATGTTAAGAACTTCATCAAATTGGTAAAAAGATAAACATGTACATTTTCAATATGGAACAAAACAAGATGTTTAAGAAGGCATTTCATAAAAGAAGTATAAACAACCCATTAAAAAGCTAGATCTATGATTTTTTTATAATTTCATGGTGATATTTCTTTATATATATATATATATATTTATTGAAGCATAGTCCATTTACAATGTGTCAGTTTCTGGTGTACAGCATAATGCTTCAGTCATATATTAACATATATTCATTTTCACATTTTTTTCACCAAAATTACTACAAGATATTGTATATAGTTCCCTGTGTTGTACAGTATAAACTTGTTGTATATCTATTTTATATATATTAATATCTGCAAATCTCAAATTCCCAATTTATCCCTTCCCATCCCCTTCCCCTCTGTAGCCCTAAGTTTGTTTTCTATGTCTGCAAGTCTATTTCTGTTTTATAAATAAGTTTGTCATTTTTTGGGGATTACACATATAAGTGATATCATATGGTATTTTTCTTTCTCTTTCTGGCTTACTTCGCCTAGAATGATGATCTGCAGGTCTATCCATGTTGCTGCAAATGGCAGTATTTTGTTCTTTTTATGGCAGTGTAGTATTCCATTGTATAAATATACCACAGCTTTCTTATCTAGTCATCTGTCGATGGACATTCAGGTTGTTTCCATATCTTGGCTACTGTAAATAATGCTGCTATGAACATTGGGGTGCATGTATCTTTTTGAATAGAGGTGCCCTCGGGATATATGCCCAGGAGTTGGATTGCTGGATCATATGGTATATATGATCCTTTTAAATGTATCGTTGGATTCAGTTTGCTAGTATTTTGTTGAAGAATTTTGCATGTATGATATTAGTCTGTGATTTTCTTTTTTTGCGATATCTTTTTCTGGTTTTGGTATCAGGGTGATAGTGGCCTCATAGAATGAGTTTGGAACTGTTTCTTACTCTGCAATTTTCTGGACCAGTTCAGAAGTGTAAGTGTTAACTCTTCTCTAAATGTGATAGAAATGGACTTAGATACAAAACAGAAGTAGACTCATAGACATAGAAAACACACTAAAGGTTACCAAACAGGAAAGCAGTTGGGGGTGAGCAGGGATAAATTAGGAATTTGGGATTAACAGCTACATACTACTATCTGTAAAATAGGTAAACAGCAAGGACCTGCTGTATATCACAATGCATACGCAGTATCTTGTAATAACCTATACAAGAAAAGAATCTGAAAAAGAATGTGTATATAAATGTTTGTGTGTATGTTTATGTGTGTAACTGAATCACTTTGTTGTATAGCTGAAATATTGTAAATCAACTGTATCTCAATTTAAAAAAGCTAGGATGGATGAAACAGGTATAGGAGACCAAGAGATATAAACTGCCAGTTAAAAAGTAAGTAACTCACGGGGATATAGTGTATAGTCTAGGGAATCAATAATAATCAATAATCAATAATATTGTAACAACTTTGGTGCCTAACTATAAAAATACCATATCAGTATGTTGTACATCTGAAACTACGATAATATTATAAGTGAACTCTACGTCGATTAAAAAGAAAAAAAAAAGGTGATCTAATGAAAAAAAGTTCATCTTCTCTGCTAATCAAATACAGACAAATTAAAACAATTAGATGCTACTTTCCAAACTATTAAACAAGTCAAGATTAAGGTAAAGATAACACAAACAGGGAAATCGACACCCTCGTACTTTCTTTTTGGAAGGCAGATGAAAACTACTTTTTTTTTTTTTTTAGCACCGCAATTCGGCAGTACTCATCAAAAGACTTAAAATTTTGCACATCCTCTGAACCAGCAGTTCACGCCTAAGAATTTATCTTGAGGACATGTTGCGGTTGTGCACTAATATTTCAATATGTAGATGTTTATCCACCTGTTGTTTTTAAACTAGAGAATGTCTGAAACAAACAGTGTCCAATAACAAGAAACTGGTCAAATGTCGTTAGTGTTCATCCAAGGAATTGAGAAACATGGAGCCTGCAATAAAAGAGAAAGTGAATACTTGCTATATTATTCTGTGTACAAAAAGCAAGCTGCAAATGGGGTGTTAAATGAATTTGTTCTTTTAGAAGCTTGTATCAATACTTGGAAATTGAATCCCGCATTGAAAACTGGCTCTAGATTGTGAACGATTTAAAAGTTTTTACTTATCTGTATTTATTTTTCTATAATGACCATGAGTTATTTTCATAATCATGAAAAAAATAAGTACTTGAATTACTGCCAAAGTCATTTAAATAGTTTAAAGAAACTATTCTTACTTTTTTTCTTACACTTTCTCTTATCTGCTGATAGTTTTTTTGATTAAAACCTGTTATGTCAATTGTTCGACATTTTTCAGCCAAAGGAGATTAGGTTTTAGCTCAAAATCTAGGCGATGGAAGATCCCAGAATATATAAGCAATGTCATTATGTACAAGGCCAAGTCCTCTCTCAGATTTTAACACTCATTAGTGGGCACAGCTCCCATGCTACGTACTGATGGACCCACCAGTAAAGGGGCAATCACATGGGTACAGATCCATGGGTGGCTGTCGAGGCAAATTTGTCCAAGGTTCTCTTGGTTTAGGCTTAGCAATTCATAAGTTCACTATAAATTTTTTTTCTAAAAACTCAAATACCTTTTGAATTACTTAGTCTGAAAGTGTATGATCTTCATATGTTCCTGTCTTCTATTACGATAAAATAGTTTGGGTCTCACCATCATCTTTGGAAATGAAAACATGATTTAATGAAATGGCATTTTCCAAGCTTTCAGTGAATCAGACATTTGGATTAGCTGGTTTAAATTAAATTGTTGTTTTTCTTTTGCTTTTATTAGTAAGCACGTTCCATGTCATTTCTTATTTCACTGGGCTGTGCATTGAGATTTGCTTAGGAAGCGCGATGGGAGACTTCTCAGCATTTTACCCTGCTCTCATGGTGACGCTTAAGCCTTAATTGCCGAAACCCGAATGGCGATATTTGTGTTTATCTGCACTGATAAAACAAGGCGGTCTCCCAGATTGAACATGAACTTTACATTTCTTTATCCACAGTGCTAAGCGCACTTTCTGTTGGTTTTGGGCGAGAGGTAATTAACTCAGATGTAGCAATGGATTATTTGTAGCAAACAGGGCTTTACAGCTCTAGAACGTACAGCTCTAGTTTAGATGCGAGTGCTCGGTTTTGCATTGAGACATCCAGGGGGTCTGTGAGCGATAGGACTTCCAACAGACTTATAGGCCCCACCTTTTTTCCTCCCACCTTCTGTTGTTGGGTTATCTTTTTGGTTTTGTGTCATTCTAGAACAAGATTTATCATTTTCTGCAGCCCTAGCACCGAATGCAATGTTAGACACGTGATGAGCTGTGAAATCCTGCTTTTCTTTTAAGGCTCAGTGCAAGTGTTACCCTTCTCCATGGGAGAATAAAGAGTTTTGTCATCCAGTTCTGGTAAAATTTGAAACATACCTCTTTTCACATACTTTTCCCCTTGCAGGGCAGTCTCTGCCTCTGTACTGTGAGTTTCTCAGCTTCCTGAGGGCACAGACCAAGTTTGATGGAGATTTTTACCTCCAGTGCCTACCCCATGGTCATCGTTAATAAGTATTTACCCCTCATGTCTGGAACTTTGGAAATTTCCCCGTCTGCTTTGTGTACTGCATTCTGAATCTCTCCAAGAGAATCCTTCTCAAATGCTCTCCTCACCTTCACTCCCCAAGGGGAATCTGGCCTGGTCTCCTGGCTTTTACTCCTGATAATACCAAAGGCATGGCAACGAGAAATTCTTAACTACTTTGATAGAATTTTATTTCACAAAGTAAAAGAAAAATGTGTATTTTCCCAACTCAGAGAAATGAAGAGCTTCTTGCTTTCTGATAAACCCTGGGGTCTGAAAGTGATAGACTTGAAATGGCTGGCTTCCCAAATTCTCAAGGACACCTGTCACCTGTTCTCTGCCCTGCGAGACCCAGGAGTGACGGCATGAGGATGAATAAATAGATCTGCTTTCCACTCGCGCTTCTACCATTACTGCCACGGGAATTAAGTGGAGTAGGCTGTTGCTGGATCAGAGGTTGGAGCTGTGTTCTTAAATTAAAAAAAAAAATTAATCCGTCTTAGGGCGTCTTCAAGAATCTGTCTGCATGGGCCCAGCAGTCCAGCCGTAGTGAAAAATGCTTTGTGCTCCTGAACCACACGGAGGTAGACACGTTAACGAGGCAAACAGGACCTTAGTGTCACTCTGCTTCTGCTTCTCCTGGGAAGGCCATGCTGTCAGTATCCATTTCCTTAAGCCGTGTCTGTAGCTCCAGCCTCACATAGCGCAGCTGTGGCTTTGGACTCCTGCAGTCCTGGCTGTGAACCTTGGCTCGGCTTCTTATTTGCTCTGGGGCCTTGAACAAATTCCTTAACTCCTCTGATTTCTTGGTTTTCTTTTCTATAGTGGCTAATTTATATGTACACTTGACTGGACTCTAAGGGACTAGCTGGGAAAACATTACTTTCGCGTGTCTGTGAGGGCGCCTGAATCAGTAGACTCAGAAAAGAGGACTGCCCTCCCCAGTGTGGGTGGGCATCATGCAAACTGTTGAGGGCCGGAATAGAGCAGAGAGGCGGAGGAAGGGTGAATGCTGTCTCTTCTTGAGCTGGAATGGCCACCTTTTCCTGCTGCAGGGCCTCGGAGCTCCTGGTTCTCGGGTCTTCAGCCTTTGGGACTTAAGACCAGTGGCGCTTCATGTTCTCAGGCTTTTAGATTTGAGCTGGGAGTTACACCAGGGGCCCCCGGATTCTTAGGCCTTCAGGATTCTGTGTTTGCCTAGTCCTCTCACTTGCAGGTGGTAAACTCTGGGACTTCCTGGCCTCTGTAATGGTATGAAACAATTCCTTTAATAAATCTCTTCATGTGTGTGTATATATGTGTGTGTGTGTTTATCCCATTGGTTCCATTTCTCTGGAGAAACCCTAATACACCTCCAAATTACAGAAGTGATACTATGATTTACTTCATAGGAATGTTACCAAGATTAAATTATGTAATACTTGCTAAAACCTCGGGAATTACAAGCACTTGAAAATGTTAGCTGTTACTACTGTTAACAAATAAGTTCTGTCCTTCAGGTTCCGGCGAACACGTGGGATTAGCTGTGCCATTGTTATGAAGAGGGTGGTCTCTGCGCGATCTGTGCTTTTACATAACATTTCAACCTAGTTCTCTTATGCCTGTTGACATCTGGTAAAATGTTATGTTATTGATTTCAGAATCCCATTATGTACCAAATGATGAACGCGAGTGTAGGCAAGAGTAAAATACAGCAGAGGAAAATTCTTGAATTACCTAAGATCGCCTCCATTACCCCTACTAACGGCGGGGTATTTGCGGGCTGTCCTTTCCTTTTTATGCCTAAAGGATTTTTGACATCAGAAGGCCTCATAATCAGCCTGACAAATCTCGTAGATTCATCAGTTCTTCCTCCTCTATGCACAAATCACTGATTTAAACCCTGGGGTTATGACAGTAAACAGGACAGACGAGGTCTTTGCTCTCATAGAACTTATGTTCCTGCGGAGACAGGGAGCAAACAAATGTGTGAAATGTGTATGTAACAATTTCAAGTCGTGATAGGAAACAAAATTAACCAGGGTCATGCGAGAGGGATGGCTGGACGGAGCCGGAGTGGGTTCTGCTTTACTGAAAAGAGATCAGGGAAGATTTCACTGAGGAAGGGGTATTTCAACGGACCTTGGAAGGGTACACAGGAGTTGGCCAGGTGAAAAGACGGGGGAAAATTGTTACCCTGTAGAATTTCAGGATGTGAGGCTTCAGGGGTCAAAGACCTGGTTTCCAAATTCAAACCCACTTCTTACTAACTGGCCTCAGATAAAGTATCTAGCCTCACTATGCCTCAGTCTCCTTACCTGAAAAGGGAGTTTGCTGTAAAGGTTACATGAAATCTATTTCTTAAATTGCTTGATGTGGTGCCTTGCTCAGGAAGCATTAGCTGTCACCATCACGCGCAAAGGTTTTCCAGTGAGAGAAGGGGAAGCCGTTTTCTCTGCCGTTTTTACTCTGGACAACAGAGAAGCAGTGCTTCCTTCTCCCTCCTCTGTGGAAAACTGGAGGCGGTGGGATTTCTGCTGCTTTCTTGTTTCTGCTGCCCCTCCAATTTGACTGGTCAGAGCCTGAGACATTCACTGGGCCATGCTTCCCTAGAAGAGGGTGAATCTGTTTTCCTTTCTGCGGGGGGAGAGGGGGCTCCGCTCTTGAGCTGGCCAGTCCCCCGCCCCAACTCCTAGCCGGAGGCTCCTCCCTGAAGGAAGTTGGTTGGGCAGGACCCACCTCAGGCCCGCTGCTCTCCAGGTTTGCTACTTGTAACCAGTTGGTCTATTCTTTTCACCTTGAAACGTGCTATAAATAAATACACAGCAGATGCTGATGAACTAAGGTGAAAAGAAATCTCAGTAGTAATGTTTTGTATTAATGATGTTTGAGGATGCTATTTTGGACATAATGAATCTTATAGGATGTTACTTAATTTCACCCATTTTGCTTTTTAAAAAGTGATTATGAAGAAGATGAAGAAGATGTAGGTGGCTCAGATCTGGGCTCCCACTGTATTCCCTTTGATGGTGCTGGTCTAGAAGCATGAGGAGTCTAGGAGATTGCATTCACCTTCAGATCTAAGCCATAGTCTTCAAGGCAATTAATGCAATTTATGCAATGCAATTCATAAATCTATTAATTTGACCCTTTTGGTTAGTGTTTCTTCTTTATTTTATAAACCAAAAGTCAAAAAAGTGGAAAGAGGGAACTTCCAGCCACTTGTCCCGAATAGGTTTGAGGGACTGTATCCCTACATCGGCAGGTGTACTGCATTCAGTCTGGCCCTAAGCACAGCAGTGAGCACAGACCCTATAAGGCACAGGCCACAGCGCACAAGACTGCCTCACTGCAGACCGGTTGGCTGCAGATCTGGGGTGGTTCTCACAGCCTTCCTCGGGTTCAGTAATTCACTAGAACAAGACACAGAACTCAGGTAAGTTCTATAATTACCATTATAGCTTATAAAGCATACCAATCAGGAGTAGCCAAATAAAGAAACACATAGGGTGAGGTCTGGGAGGGTCCCAAACACAGAGCTTCCACGTCCTCTCCCTGTGGAGTCAGGGCGTGTTACCCTCCTGACGTATTGTTGTGTTTACCAACTGAGGAAGTCCACTGAACTTTGGTGTACTGAATTTTTAACTGGGATTTTATTACATAGAGGTGATTGAATCATTGGCAATACGATTGAATTCAGTCTCCAGCCCCGTTCATTTCCCTGGAGGTCAGGTTGGCTTCAAGTTCCAACCCTCTGATCCCGTGGTTGGTCTTTCTGGTGACTAGCCCCCATCCTGAAGTTATCTAGTGGCCGCCAAGAGTTCCGCATTAGTATAAACTCAAAGTGTGATCCAGAGGGCTCATGAGTAACAAAGACAGTTCTGTTACTTGGGAAATTCCAAGAGTTTTAAAAGCTCTGTGCCCAGAACTCAAGACAAAGACCAGACAAATTTTTATTACACAACAGACTGAGAAGTCCAGTGTGGGAAGAGCAAAGAGACCAATTCATCATTGAACCTTTGTTTTTTGAGCTGCTGGGCATAGTCCTAGAAACTCAAAGTGTATCATTAACATCAAACGTCCCTGCTCTCTCAGAACTTATGTTTTAGCAGGGGCAGACAGACAATAAACAAACAAACAAAAACCCCTACTGTATAAATCAGTTATAGAAAATATTACAAGGAGGTGCACTGGGTAAAAGCAAAAGTAGAAGGGGGATTCCCAGCGCTGATGTGGTTGGTAGGGCAGTGATGGGTTGTGATTGATTCTGTGGTGGTCACAGTAAGTCTTCTTAGAGAGTGACAATAAAGCAGACTTGAAGGAGGCAAGGGAGTCAGCCCTGCAGACATCTTGAGGAAGAATGTTCTCGGCCAAGGAAATAGCCCGTGCAAAGGCCTGAAGGCAGAGATTTTCCTAGGGAGTTTATGGAACACCTTGAAGGCCAGTGTGAATAGAACAGCAAGAGCAAGTGAAGATGAAGGGAGAGGAGAAAAGTAGAGGAAAGAGGGGGCCAGAGTGTGCACGGCCTCTTAGACCACTGGGGGGGGGCTTTGGATTTTATTCTGGTGGAGCTTTTCCACTGGAGAATTTTGAGCAGAGCAGTAACGTGACCTGACTCCTTTATAAACAGATTCACTCAGGCTACCTAAAAATTGACTATAACAAACAAGGATTGAAGCAGAGAGACTTGCTATGAGACACTTGTCATGATCCAGGCAAGAGATGATGATTGCTCAGAACAGGGTGATAGTAGAGGAGCGGTGAGAATGGTCAGATTCTGGATATGTTTTGAAGGTAGAGTTAACAGGATTTCCTCAAAAATTGGAGAGTGAGGGACTGAGTGGTCCAAGGGGAGACTGGGCACTGGATGTCTTCTAGGCGATGGTAAGGAGTTTGGGTTTTATCTTAAGTGCAATGAGAAGCCACTCAAGAATATTAAGCAGGGAGGGGTGGGTCTAGCTCAGTGGTAGAGCACGTGCTTAGCATGCACCAAGTGCTGGGTTCAATCCCCAGTATCTGCATTAAAAAAATAAATATATCTAATTACCCCCCCCAAAAGTGTAAACAGTTGTTTTCTGATTACATTAGTATTTTATAAATGTCACACTGGAGGGGCTGCGGAGGAAGGATGGGGAAGAGTAGAGGATGCTGGGGGCAGGGGAGGCATTTAAACTCCTAAGTGTTAAGTGCTTATACCTCTGAGGACCTAACCCTTCATATAAAACAAATTAAAACACACCCACATCCTCTATTAAATAGCAGTTTTTACTATAATTTTTTGTATTTCTTTTAAAATTTTTTATTGAAATATAGTTGATTTACAATGTTAGTTTCAAGTATACAGAAAAATGATTCAGTTATACATGTACCTACATGTAAATACTTTCAGATTATTTTCCTGTTTTTACTATAATAATTTTAAAGGCTTTTATTAATTATGATTTTGAAATTTTGACCCAAGTTACAGATTTAATCCACTAATGACTTGGATTTCTGAACCATCATTATGCATACCCAGGGTTAAGTGAGAAAAATATAATCTACAAATTGTTTTCAGATGTAAAGGTATTTTTGCAGATGTGTATTTTGACAATTTGTGAAATTGATATAATGGTACGTTTTGTAGACAAATCAACACATGTTGATATTGATTGTGTAGTTTTCTTTTTGCATTTTTGAGCACATACTCCCCCCGCCAACCCCCAAGTCTTAAAGCTTATAGGCACCTAAAAAAACTTACAAGGTTATAAGCCTAATGGATTAAATGACCCTGGATACCAGAACGGTTAGAAGCTGTTTCATCTGACAGAGACCTTTTGAAAGGATCTGGCTCCCACTAGCTTCGTGATGGCAGGATGTTAGAGGAGTCCAAGTGTAGACGGTGCCCTAGCTTTTGTTACATAAGTTATGTGTTTCTCAGAAGTCACCTTGGGTCTCTTGGACACACTGCTTTTAGATTTACTTCAGAATGAGTTGATGATTTTGCTCCTTGACTCAATTTGCTATAATACGGTTTGTTCATGTCACCATGAATGTATTTTCCACCCTGATTCGGTGAGGATGCCTAGAGAATTATTAAGTGTCTTCAAAAAAGAGTACAAACCATTGATTTTGTTTTTATCACCCTAGATAATAGATTCCCTTTTTATTTTCCTGGTAGCCTGGCACTGGATTGCATGTATTGAATTCAAAGCGATTGTCTAGTCCTAGCTGTATTAGATAGGGCTGGATGTTCACTGTGGAGTAAATAATTCTAAGGGGACACTGCTCGTTTTAACTCAGAATTCACTTTCAGTTATAAAACCGGGCAAAAGGTTTTGCAGTGAATCTGGGAAGAAACGTCTCTTCCCCATTCAAGTGATTAAGTGCTTGTGTGATTAAACGTTCTGATACCCTATGTGCTACAGAAGAAAGAGAAAATGCCAGCTGGAAAAATCAAACTAGCAATCTTCAAGGATCAAGTATTTCTCTCTTATTGTCAAAATGCTCTGGCTGGGGCCTTTTATAAACATCTTATGCCTTTGCAGGGGAACTCACCCATGTCTGCTCTAGGTGTCCTTAATTCATTTATAATTTTGCATATTACAGTCTGTCTGATTTGTAGCTTTTTCCTGAGTGGGATTCCTAGCTGCACTTTTCAGTGAATATAGTTCATCAGATTTGATTGTTCTCTTGTGCTCATTTGCTCTGGAGTCCTTGCTGGTAATGAAACAAAAGGCTTTTCAGGCTAAAATTCTGAATGACAGGTGATGACACCCCCTTCCCCTTACGTAGAGCTGCCAATCTCTCCGTGAAAACAGGGTGTCCCCCGGCCCCCTCAGGATCCCACGTTCATAGCTCTGATAAGGAAGCCTTAGCAGGCAGCCCTGGCATTGCGTTCATCCTCTGATGCGCTCAGATTTGGCCTTGGCCATTGTCCAGAGCAAGTGTTTTACTTTCTGCTCTGACGGTGTATCGGTGGAGTTGGCAAAGGAATGTTTTTGGCTTTTACTTTTGTTTTTAATATGCTGTGACAAAGTACATTTTGGAACGGTGGGAAGATCATGGGCTGTGGATTTACAATTTTCAACCTGTGGTTTTTTCCCTCATCTGAATACTTTGGGTGAGTTATTTATTTCTCTTTGTGTTCCTCAGCTTACTGATCTGTGAAATAACAGGTGCTGGGATTCAGTCGTTCAGTGGATATTTATTGAGAGCTCCTAGGTGCCAGGCAGTGTTCTAGGCCCTGGGTATTAATGTGGAATAAAGTAGTTTCTGCCCTCTTGGATCTTACCTCTTGTTACGGCTTGAATGAGGTGGGGCGTGAGGCTGTCTGACACGTACTAGTTCCTAAATAGTGCTGCTGCTTTGACTTTACCTCCCTTCACAGTAAAAGATAAGCTTAACGAGAGTATATTTAAATTTCTTTTATTGTTTCATTTCTGTTGGTTGGTTTTTGAATATGAAAGGGAAATTCATGGCAAAGTCATACTTATTAAACATGAGAGTCCCTGACAAGTACAAGGAAAGCAAATGATCAAGGGAGATTTCTGGACAGCACATGAAGTCAGGTGTCCTAGATTCTGACTGCTTGCAGGACGTGAAATCTTCCAAATTTACAGGCATGGTATTTTCTAAAAGTCTTGCATTCTAAAGTAATGTTCAGTCTTCCTAGTCCAGCCGGGGCTAAAACACTCTGTCTCTTATTGGAGTAAGGCTTGCTCTGCTGAGACCGTGCACGTCCTGGGAGCGAGACCATAATGTTCAGAGGAATATTTTCAGGACGGTCTTTGGCCAAGGGAAGAAGTGACGAGTTCTCTCTTCACTGAGGAAAAATGCATTCACAGAAAAGTCTAGAAATGAATGGGAGGCACATGCCAAATGCTTGGGAGGAGCATTGGCTTGGCATATACCGTAAACAACCTACATTCCTAAAACTCTGTAATTTATATTCTTTTTCCTCCTAGGTTTGACACTTTCCTAGTTTTAAGTAAGTCCTCCTAGAAAAGGATGACGTGTTCCTTCTGGTGTGGGACGGACTTGGGTTGTGCACCAGACCTTTCAACAGGGTGAATGCGAGTCCGTTTGTGGGAGGGGCCCTGCTTCACAGAACAGAGAGACAGTGTGAACAGGGGCTATCTCCGCAGTGCCTACCGTGCGGTATGTCCTATTTTACACCTTTTACGTGTGTTGCCTCATTTAATCCTCACAATAAATAATTCTCCCTGGTTTAGACATAGACTTTGAGAGCTTAATTGATTTGCCCAAGGCCACTGAGTTAATGAGTAGAGTCAGGATTTAAACAGGATCATCTGAGTCCAGAGCCTACCCTCTTCCACGTAGTTACAGAAGCAGAGCATGACTCTATGTGGATTCTGATCCACTGACTGGTTCAATACAGACACCGAACCATTTTCTCTGTCTGGGGCTCACTCTCGATCTCTTCTTAATTTCTCTCTGCTTTTCAACACACACACGTAGACACAGAACACACGCACGTTTCTTTTGATGACATGTCTGCTCAGGATAAATGGGTATAGCCTGTGGGTGGGCCCTGCTGAGAGTCTGGTCAGTATCTGATCTTGGAAGAGCCAAGAGAAGGAAGAAAAGGCCAGTGTTCAGATCAGTCTGCTATTGACACATTTGACCCAGGAAAACAAATGGGGGACAAGAGGATGGCCACCTCGCAGGTCTCGGTCGAGTGCCTGGCACACACCCTGCCAAGTGAGGGTCCTTGGCTTCGTGCAGGAAGGAATTCAAGAGCGAGCCGTGAGTGGAGTAAAAACGGATTTATTCAGAGAGATGAACACTCCATAGACAGAGTGTGGGTCGTCTCAGAAAGCCAGAAGGGCCACGAGTTGTGGGGTTGGGTGCTTGGTTTAAGGTAAAAGTAGTCACATACTCCACAGACAGGGTGCGGTCCTGCCCCCTGAGAACGGAGAGCGGCCCCGAGCCGTGGGGGTTGTTAGTTTTTATGGACCCGGTTATTTCATATGCTGACAAGTAGGAGGGTTGTTCCAGTTACTTTGGGCAAGGGGCTGGGAGTCCCAGGAACTGGGCCCCTGCCCACTCTTTGACCTTTTACGGTTAGCCTCAGAACAGTCATGGCGCCTGTGGGAGCGTCATTTACCATGCTAATAGGTTACAGTGAGCTTATAATGAAGTTCAAGTCTACCTGAAGTCAAATCTCCCACCATCTTAGGCCTCAGGTTCCACTGGGAGTTGAGTCTTCCACCATCTTGGTGCTAGTGGTTATGCCATTCTTTTAGCGGCTGTGCCCTGCCCCCTTCCCTCCCATCTCAGGAGCCCAGGTGCCTGCCATGGCTGTGCAGTTTGGCTGGAGGTAAGCTGAACAGATCAGCCTTGGGGCTAAGGATGCCTTAGGTTTGCTTGAAGGAGAATTCCCCAGGGCCTCATAAATTGCTTAATGTGTATTTAATAAACAAGGCTTTGGAGGCTGGGTGAACCCCTGAGCTGAGGGGGTGACAGAGGGACTGGATTAGCTGTCACCACGTGCATGCACAGATACACATGCACCCCTTTGTTGTCCTCAGGGACCTAACGTCCACACGACAGAGCTGACTCTGCCTTTCTTTTGGCATTTTCTTTCTTGTGAAAACACTCCATTTGGCTCTTTCAGGCTGGAGTTGATAATAGCAGTGAACGTCTCTGTCCACTTGGCAAGAACAGAGGCTCTTAGAAGGTGGAGACAGACGAGTTTGTTTTTCAAGCCCTTTGGGTGGTTTGCTGGGTGGAAAATTATGACACGCCGTACCTTCCATTTGCGGTGCGAGCTTCTAGAAGTTGTCAACACCCCTTAGAGATCTCAGGAAGGGGACCTCTGGAGCGTTACTGCTGGCACTTGGCTTAGTAATGTTGCTGTGGGGGAAGGAGACCAGGAGGGAGGCAGTGTGGAGAGCGGGAACTGCACACTTAGTCCAGCAAGCGCCCACCTTTCGTCAAGTCGTGTCCTGATGTGACTTCATCAGGCCTGTTCTTGCACACCGAGTGTTGTGAGGCAGACGTTAACTATTGAAGGTTTTAAAATTGCATTTTTTTTTTAGTTTTGTTTTGCAGTTTTATTTGGAGAATTTTTGAATCTTACTTGAAATGACTTATACTGTAGGCTGGGAATCATCAGTTAAAGGCCAGAAGAACATACTGGAAAAATGGGGACTTAGGAGGCAGAAAGCCAGGCTTTCTTCTTAACTTCACTCCTTATGGTCTTACCATGTGACCCTGTTTGGGAAAGTTATTGAATGTCTCTGAGCTTTTTTCAGGACCTGGTAAGCTTTAAAAAAGATGAAGTGTGTGGGCACAATGCCGGACACACAGCAGGTGCTCCCTGCATAGTCCCTTACGACATTTCTTCCCTCTCTCGGGTGTACGGGTGCTCGCAGACAAGTATGGTGCTGCCGGGGACCACCTGGTCAGTGAAAGTGAAGGGACAAAGTTATTTTCCTGCCCCAAATGGCGTGTTGGTTCATCTCACACCCTAAGCAGCTTACTTACCTGGTCACCCCAAGGCTGTTGTATTGAAGTAGCCTGACGCCAAAGGTACACTGATCGTGATTTGGAGCAGTGTGGAGCCTTGTGCTAAATTAAACGAGAAGAAAACGTGAAGGAAGCTGGCTGTACACTAATATCTATACAGAGCCTTTCTCCTCTGGGGCTTTCTTATTTAAGAGAGAGAGAGATTTCAGGAGTTAAGGAGCCCTTGTACATGTGAGGGGTGTTTTGTAATTGGTAGACTCGGTGATTGAAGATCCTGGATGGGCTTCGAACCAGAGCTCTTTTTTCTCTCATGGTGTTGGGAGCTTGGATTCTCAGAAGCTGCAGTTAGAGGCAAAAGAATTGGAAAACCAGACAATGGGGCTGATCCAAGTGTGCCTATTACTACTGTTTCAGGGGCTCCATGAGGGTCCTGCTACTAAAATTGAACAATATTGATGTTTTCCTACTTTGCATAAAAATACATTAATACGCAGAATGTGTTTATTTCAAAGACATGCCCCCATGCTTTTTCTTGACATTGGCACCTGCTGTTTCTTACCTCGTGTGGAGCCTGGGATGTGCTGAACATACACTTTTTGGTACAGTGTGATTGAAGTATAATATCTCAGTCATTCACAATGAGTTGCAAGGAGCCCCATGACATCTACGATTTGTATCTAAAGAAATTTGAGAATCATTGTCCAAGATCTGAGCCTGAAGAGGCCTTAAACAGCATCTCCACGTAGGAAAGATTTTTAGCCAAGTCAGCTATGCCACTTGCCAGATGGGTAATACCAGGCAGTTTTTTTTTTCCCCTCCATCACTTTGGCAACTGGAAACCCTGCTTATCTTGCTTGCCTAGAAACTGACAAGCATGCCCCCACTGTAAAGACCCCACGTACTCTTAAGAGCGAAACTTGTTTTCAGTCCTCCTGCGTTATATAGCCAGGTTTGCCTCAGAGTCTCCGAACATCAGCCTAGCTAAGAGGTTAAGAACATGGCTTTGGAATCAGGGCACCTTAGTTTTAAATCCTGCCCATCCCTTATTCACAGTGTACTCTCAGGCAAATTTTCAGTCTCAGTTTCAACATTTGCAAAATAAAAGTAATTGTACCTATCTAAGTAAGTTTATTGTGAAGATAAAGTAAATAAATTGATCAAAAGATATGTTTTCTCTGGGGAAGGGATTGAGTCTGATTTGAACATTGCCATAACCCCAGTCCCCATAGCAGATACTTAATGCATACTACTTAAGGAAATTAATGGATAATGCGTATTAAGCATTTAGCAATAAATCAGGCACACATTGTTCTCTCAGTAAGCGGTAAGGATAGTAGTAATAATAATAGTTGTTGTATCATTAGCATTAAGTTACTCTATCTGCCCAAAAAAACCCCAAACAAACAACATTTTGTCGTTGGAAGGAGGACTAGATATTTATAAACTGGCATCTCACAAAACAGTCCCCTGTCATCCAGAGCCCTTTCCATATCATCAGTGTGGCTTTGGACCGGTCTCAGGCCAATGGTTATTTCATCCTGTGAGGACGCCCTGACTTCTAATCTCTCTCTGTTGACCCTGTGTGTCTAGACTGTTGAGGGTGGCACTTGGAAGCAGCAGGTGGCTCATGGACTTGGACATCTGGATTCAAAGCTTGACTCTAAAAGGGGAGGAAATGGAAAATTCTTTCACTCCTTCAGTCCCATAGGTGACCTCGTGAGATGATCACTCTGGAAAGCATTTCCATTTCCTTCCTTAAGGAGTGAGTGTCTTTGAATGAAAGTACTTAGCCGTCTTTGAGGCCTGGCATCGTAGCTGTCTGGGCATGGTTTCTTTGGTGTCTGATGGTTCAGTTTGTCTCACAATGATCAGGTCTTCATCGTGCTGCCCCAGTGGATAGTGGAAGTTTGGCAGAAGCCAAGAAAATTGGGAGCCACGATCTTCTCATTATCAGGGGAACTAGGATTATCTCATTATTAACGTATGCAGAAGCGAATGAATTTAAACTAGCAACTAAGGTCTCTTTATGAAGTCTTGTTCTGTGAACTTGTTTAGCTTGGAGCTGGAAGCCATTAGAGTTGCTAATATAGTGGGTGAACTTCTGGGTAGCAGATGTGGCTAATAGCCCGAATGGCATACAATAATCAAGTCAGTAAATGTGGGGATTATTAAACACAAGTCTGATGGCTTGGAATGGAAACTCTCAGTGCTTGTAAATCACTCCATTGTTACTTGAAGGAAAGAACAATGCAAGTTGAAATACTGAAACTTCATCTGTCACAGTTCTCTTGCCAGGATTGTCCTGGACAGGGTGATCTCAGGATGTTACTTACAATTCTCAGCTAAGTTGTTTCCCACCACCCCTCAGCAGCAGAGCTCTGACTTAGATTCTGTTTTTATTTTAAACCTCAATAGTTCATTGCGGAAGAGTGCTCTTCTCCCTGCAGGCTCTGGGCATTTTCTATGAGGACTAGACCACAGTAACACTTCTCTAAATGGATGGGAGATATAAACAAAATGACAGACTAAAGACAGGTGGTTACGCTGTGACAAAACCCAGCCCGTAGAGCTTGGCAAGGACTTACACAGAGAAACAGAACTATGGTTCATGCCAGAGAAATCAGTCAAGATGCACTGAGAAAAGGGAAGAAGAACGTATGCTTCCAAGCCATAATGGGACGCGGCTGCTGCAGGCAACATCCGTAAGGAGTGACGTGCCCTAATTTTGTTGTCTCAGAAGCAGAACATTTCTTTTCCTGTTGATTATTCAGAATATGCGCCATTAGCCATATGTGTACATCTTCAGTCAGCAGCCTGGCCGTAGCCCACATTGCATTAACCCGTGTGCTGCTGCCTGCTCAAGTACACAGCACCCGGATGCACGCCCCGACCTTTTAATCTCGCTTGCTCTGTGTTCCTGCATTTCCTCATCGTTAATACCCTCAAAGCTCCCTGAGCCTTTCCTTTGTGGGCAGTCTTCCTCCCTTTTTCTTGCTGCTGCTGACTTTGTTAGCTGCTCTTTGCCAGTTCTGTAGCACATGACTTGGAGCCGACTCTCCACACCTGGAAGTTGTGTTGAATGTCTGTCTGGCTTCATCACCTGGGAGGCAGGTAACAGGCCCTAATTAGCTCTAGCGTTTTGCTGATAATCTTGGGTAATCGTCATGGGCCACATTTGAATAGATTACTTGGGGTTGATCTGGGTTCTCAGTGCCTGGAGATTCCAGAGAAGGAATCAAGAGGGTGCAGTTTTCCAAGATGGCCTGGGTCTGTTTCCTGAATGGAAGAGAGAAAAGTACAGATATGAAATAAGTTTTGGGTCTATCACAGTCTGATAATTTTGGGACTGCAGTTGGATATAAATGGGTGTCAGTAAGTATAGTTTGTCTAATGAATGAGTTGATGATTTTCAAGTTGAGTTCCTGCATAACTTTTGAGTATTAAGCCAAAGGAGAAGCCAGCCCCTCAGATGCAAGGCCTAGTGGATGGGGTAAGACTTTGATGCATGAAACCGATGCATGGCGTCACAACTGTGTGCTATCAAGGGCTACGTGGTGGCATCTGAAGGGAATACATCAGCTCATGGAAGCCAAGGTTATGAGTAAGCAGAGTCAGGGAAGGCTTCCTGGAAGAAGTAGCATTTAATCTGAGATTTAAAGGCAGTAAAGTGAAAACAAGAAAAACAGTTTCATTTTATTACTTCACATTTTAGTAATGTATTTAAATTGTTTTTGTAGCTAGGTTCAACCAATTAATTTAGGGGCTAAAAATAGGAGATAAGTAAACCTTTTCCATTATCTGTTGAGAAAGGGGCTTCTTTTAGGCAGTAAGCATAAGCCGGAGAGAAATGGGAAATTCCCTGCTTCCTATAGCTGTTGGATGTAAAGTAGTCCAGGAATTAAAAAAAGACAAACCTTCAGTATCATGTAATTGGGAACTAGAGCAAGGCTGGGAAAACTGGTCTTGAAGCCTTATTCGTTGAGGATGAGTTTCGGTTGGTACACGGCATTTCTAGGAGATCAAGGAGTCTGCTGCCCATAATGTGGCACAGGACCAGTACCATCAACATCACCTGGGAGTTTATCAGAAACGCAGAACCTTAGGACCCTCCCAGACCTACTGAATCAATTCCGCATATTAACAAGACTCCCAGGTCACTTGTAGGCACGTGAGCATTTGAGAAGCCCTGCTGTAGGAAGCACAGCACTCTTGTGTGGGCAGCCTGGTGATGGAGCCCTACCTAACTCAACGTCATCAGAATCACTTGGGTAGCATTTTTCTTGAAAGCAGTAACTCAGATCTAATGAATGAGAAGTTGGGACTTGGGGCATGGGGAGGTGGTAGAGACTGTGTACCAGTTTCTGCATTTTGAAAAGGTCTCTCATACATTCTCATAATCCAAGTTTGGAAGCTACTGATGGATGAGACCTTAGCAGTGATTCTTCACCCTGACTGCTCACTAGAATCTCTTGCAGTGTTCCAAAAAGTGCCAGTGCAGTGACCAGAATCCCAGAGATACTGATTTAATTAGCCTGGCGTGGAGTTTCTACATGAGCATTTTTGTAACAGCCTTATTGAGATATAATTTATATACCACAAAGTTCTTTCATACATGAGTAGTTTGAAGAAGCTTCCCAGGTAATTGGAAAGTGCAGCCAAGCTTGAGAACCCCTGGAAGAAAACTAGCAGGAGGTTATTACACTTCTCAGATGGAAGATACAAGAGGATTTGAATTTGGGTGGGGTCAGTGAGTGAGGGTGTACGTGATTGTATGAGGCAGTGATACAGGGAAGAATTCAGAGAATTCTCTGAGGTTGAATTAACAGGATTCCTTGATTAATTTTCATGGGGCAGAGAGGTCATTTAGGAGTCTAGGATTATATAAGTTTCATTTGATGGACTTGATGGGTAGCGATTCCTGTGGATTTCCCTATCTCTTTCCTCTGTGGGGTTCCTTTTCATACAGAAATTAAGGAGGTACTATGATGTATGGAATATTTAGACCTTTAGGTTTTCTATAGTATGACCAAATTCTGCAGGAGCAACAGGTTATACCATACCAAAGACATTCCTGAATGCATGAACTTAGTGCCTCTTAAATCTGCAATGAAGTCTGTCTCTTTTTTGATCTACCCATTGTCTGATCCACAGAACCTTCCAGGTATCTTCCTGTACCTTCCTTAAAAGTGAGTTAAGATCAATAGTACATGTATTGCTCTACTTTAGATACTCTTCCTTTACACTCACCATGTCATGAGCAAAAGGAGGGAGAGTCTTGCTTGAAGTCACCGTGGGTGATAAGTGCTCAGATCTGTCTTTGCCAAGGTGTCAGCTCTACAGTGTTTTGGCTCACTTCACTCTGAAACTCATAAGAATGTAAATTTCCTGCCGTGTTCTCCTTATCTTTCCATTTTTCTATCTTGGGTCATGGGGCACAGAGTTCAGAAGAGACATGGTTATTGAGAAGGGTGAAGAGAAAAGCTCGGTCCTAGGACAATGCGGAATCTGTTAGAGTCTCTGGTTGTGTCTCTCTTGGGTTCTTATTGATTCTGGGTGAATTTTTATAAAGACAGAAACAGCTGAACTCTTAAATCTTCACTAAAGATGGCTAAACGGTTCTCCAGAGTCTGGGGGAAATTTTATTGATTCTAATGCTTATGGGTTGGACTGAGAAACACAGCTTTGGAAACAGTCTTTTACTCTCTTTATGTGGCTCAGTTCAGCTGACAGGACGAAGGTCGGAAGCAGCCTCAGCTCATCCCCTCACCAGTGTCCAGCACAGATGTAGAGTCTGCAGCAGCCAGGACTGGGGATTCTGACATGGATATCGCGTTCTGAGCTGGACAGAATCGGGTTTTTCCCTTAGCTACCCTTTGTTGGCTTCTCAGTTTCCTCCACTAAATACGGTGACTGTAACTGTAAGCAAGGTACGGGACATTGCTGGCATCTGCAGTTATTTCATATACACTGCTGTGGGCAGGGGCTGATGCAGAAAATGACCTGGAAATGGTATACGTGCAAGCGATTACGGGTTTTCACAGGCTGGATTTCATTAAAGACAGCCTACAAACCATCTGAGTTTCCTAGGTCAGAAATCTTTTCAGATCTTCAGAGTCAGGCTCGGAAAGTGAGAAGACACTGTCTCTGGCCAGCAGAACTATACTTGTGAGTGTTAGCAGAGCTGGACGAGGATTTGTCCGCTTTAGCACACCTTCCAGTTTTAAATATGGAAGGACAAATAGCAAGTAATCAAGAGACTTACAGTGGTGATGGAAAGGATCATTCACACCCTGTAATCACTAGTTCTAACTTGCTCTCTGTTCATTTAAACATGTATAAAAAGGAATGTATACAAGCTTATTTAAAAATTGACCAGAATAATATAAGACTTGGGATAATTTATGCATCCTTGTACATGATGGTCCACGAGAAACAAAAGGCAATGTTAGATGATATCTCATTAAATAGGAAATAAAGGTACATAATCACAAGGAGTTATCAGAATGCTATAAAGTCAGTAAGCTGAAGTTCAATCCAAGATGACAGACATATTGATTGAGAAGTAAACTGTTCCAGGAATATTAAAAATTTAATATCAGAATTAAATTCCCATTCTGTAACCATAAATAAATAACATGGTAGAGAACAGAATCAATAGAATCAAACTAAGAAGATTCTTAGTAGAGGGAAATGATAAAAAAAAAAAAGGTCAGAAGGTAGCAGATAGGATGTAACCATAAGAGTGTTTTTCAAATGAAACATTAAAGATACTATAGACTGCTAAATTGTATAATAAAAAATGATGAAACTAAAATGCATATTCATCCATGGAGCAGGAGACTCCATGTAACAATTACAGGAAGAGCACTACACCTAAATTTATTCTGATGATGATTTTCAAAGGTAAAGAATTTAAAAATTGTGTAGAATCCCATAGAGGATGAATAAAAATGAAAATAAAAATTTATCCTTAAAGAAACAAAAACCAGGTGGGTCTCAGACTTTTCCTCTGCAAAACAAGATATCAAAAGATAAAAGGGGGAGGGTATCGCTCAGTGGTAGAACCCAGAGGTCCTGGGTTCAGTCCCAAGCACTGCCATTAAAAATAAATCAAATAAACCTAATCACTACCCCCCCAATAAAAAAGATAAAGGAGAAATTATGTTGCATTCTGATGGAGAAAATTATGCAGTCTAAGATATACATACCTCTCTAGTCAGATTGTTTATGTATGATAACGGAAAGTCTAAGGGCTCAAAATTTATGCACTGAAAGAGGCATGCATGCCACATAACCAGGAAGTAATTTAAAGAGCTCAAGAAAGGAGTAATTATTTTATTAAAAAAAACACATTGAAATGAATATCAAAGCTAATTGCTCTTAGAAGGAAATGTAAATCACTTTTTATGTAATTTAGTTGCTCAGGAAAAACATATACACTCATATGCCCACACATAGATACGAGAGAGGGGAGAGGGATGCGCTTGTGGTTTTGAACATCTTAAAGGTAAATGCTAGTAAAATTAAAGATAGGGGGCCAGTCTTCTAAATCACCACAGAAGTTACAAGCAAACTAATCACACTCCTCTGAATGTAAATGAACAAATAGACAAATAAATGGCAAGGGAGCCTAAAATACAGAAAGGTGAACATAAGGTAACAAGAGATCAAGTATAGGGTATAAATTAAACCTAAATAATTAAGGTGAAACTCTGTACTTGTATTTAAAAAATCAATTATATTCATGTGATAAGTGCTGTATTTAAAAAAACCCAAAACACAAAGAGAATTAAATTCCAGAATTGTGCTACGTACAGCAAACAATTCTGAACAGAAAGGATGCAAGAGAGGCAGTATTAATATCTGTCAAAGTAAAATTCAAGGCAAAAAGCATGAAGAGAAATGAGAATGGTCACTTAATACTGATGGAAGGTAAAATCCTTAATAAAGTTGTTGCAGCTCTGGGTCTGGGTTTAGTAATAAAACATCAGGGCACAAAGCAAAATCTGTTAGACAAGGAAGGAAAAATTGACGGGAACATAATTTCTGTGGTAGATTCTAATGTACTACTCTGTGTAACAAAATAGAAAGTACGTGAGCATAAGAATTCAGTGGTTAATAAAAGTGAATCAATAGATACATCTCAAAATTTGTACTCCATAGAGAATACACGTATTTTTCAAATGTTTAATAGAATGTGACCAGCGATGATAATAGAAAAAAACACTGGTGAATTCCCCAAACCAGAAATTAGGCTGTGCTTTTTGACGGCTGGTACAGTAAAACTCTGAAAGTATGATAATTGTTTCAAAAACCTAAAACCTCAACTGCTCAGAAATGTATTCTAAAAATAATCTCCTCCATAGCTCTTGGTTCAAAGAAGGATTAAAACATAATGACCAAATTATTTAGCATTAGCTAGAATTGTTAGAATATGTAAAATAAACACAGCACTGCACGCCAAGTTTATGCCACGTGGCCAAACCTATATTTTGATGTCAGTTCGTACTTTTACATGCACACTACATTTTGGAAAGATAGCATATGGGGCTGATTAAATCAGAAGATATCCAGTGGGGAGTAAAGATGAGAAAAATTGGAGGGGGCAGCTGTCAATTGGGGAGAGCGATGAATGGTGGTTAGAACAAGAGAGAGATCAGAGGTTTTTAAAGAGCAGGGGAGGGAAAGTGATTTCTGCATGAGGAGGAAAAGGAGAATTTGTAGAGAAAATGGTGATCTTCGTTTTGGACATACTGGCTTCTGATTCTTTAATGCAGTGTAACATGGTCATACTAACAACAGCAACAGTAACAGTAAATGTTTGCATATGAGTTCGGAACCTGCTAGGCACTGTGCAAAAGACTTAGAAATACTACCTCAGTAATCCTCATCATATTCCTATCACTAAAAAGTGGGACATTGTTCTGTTTTTGCCTTTTAAATGTAATGGTTTTGTTTTTTAAGAAAGCATTACAGTACGTCATTAAATATTCAGCCTTTTCTTTTCACAGAAATTATTCAGTGAAATGCACCCAACAGCCCTCTTCAGAAAGAACCACTGTTCTTGTCTCTTTAGTGTCCTTTTAGTGATACGGTGCGCATGGTGTGCATATTTAGGAAAATATGTACATTTATATATATATATGTGCATATACTCCTTTTTTATTTCTACAAATGGAAGTGTACTATACATTTGGGTAAGCGTCTCTTTTTCTACTTTATTCTGTTGGATAGACTTCCATGCTAGCCATGGAACTCATTTTATTTTTTGATATGTCTACGTGAAATTTCCTTGTGTAGTTCTGCCGTGGTTTGTTTAACCAGACTACTACCGGTGAATATTTCAGTTATTTGTGGGTTTGCGTCTTCAGAAAGTGTTTCCATGAATATCCTTGAACTTACCTATTTGCACAGAGGGTGCATGCTTATGTTCATCTGTGGGAAAATCATATATATAAATATAAATATATAAAATACAAAGGTACGTGCAGTTTGCATTTTTTGCAGATACTGCCACCTTGCCTTCCAAAAAGCTTGTATCAAAAATCTCATCCTTGGGATCCACGCCGTCGGACTGTCCCAACTTCTTCCTGCCCTTGCCACTGTCATCTGATAACATTTTCTCTTATCCATGCAGCTTCTAATGATTGTCTTCTCCGCATGCCCATTCTCGTCTGGGTTACGTCAACATCTGCTGGGATCAACCTGTCCGCAATGGTGATATCTCAGTTTCACAAACTTCTTGTCTTCACTTGGCCATAGACATACATCAGCTCCTTATCATGGCTTAAACCATATTTTTATGTGGATGGCTTCCGTGGTCGTGCCTAAGGATTTGTCATCAAAATCCTTCATCAGAAATGGCAACGTTTCTGGCATCTTCACTCATTCCATTCTTGAGGCAGGAAGTTCTGTCCCTCCGTCTTCCTTGCTCAGCTGCTCCCATTGCTGAAGATTATTTTACCTCTTTGAAATATTTAATCCATTGCTTCTACCTCTCTTCCACGATTCCTAGGTCCTCTCATGTCTTTCGTTGGTACAGGTTAAATTCCATGGCCCATCATTATGGTCACTTTCTTGGAAATATTTCCCAATGCCTGTGCCCTTCTCTTCCATATTGTACTACCTTAAACTCGGACATACCCAATTCTCTAGCTTCTCCTCATCGTTCACAAGTAGCTGAATATCCCCAGAGAGTGAAACCAGGTAAACCGATGGCATTTTACACTTATAATCACAAAATTTCACTTAGGAATTCAGTATCACTCAGTGATCATCTCATGTTTTACTGGTAAGCCTACGTGCTTTCTCTTACTCCTCAAACTTTCAGCGTGTCCTCTTTAGGCTGTCACTCCCACCCTTAAGTTGTGGCCATACTTCATGTGTCACTAAGAAGAGTGGAAATCTCCAGAAGAAAACCACCCCATCATTCCAACCCCCAGATCCACCCACATCAGCACCCAGATGCGCCTCTTTCCAGTTGCTGCAAGTGCCTCTTAGCTGATCAAAGGCAGTCCCTCTCTGTGCCCTGCACCCCACACCGTCTCCGTGTTCCTGGGACCTCCCTATTCGGCACCATCAGTTTCACTCTCTCTCCAGGACTGCTTCCTTCAGTATACTGTCACAGCTTTTCAACCTACGGCAGTTCCTTCCTCGTCCACGTCCTCTAACAGCCCTTGTTCCTATCCCTCTGTCTTTTCTAGGTCATTTCTCAGAATTGTCTCTATAGGTTGTTTCCCGTTCTTACATTCACTCTGTAACCTGTTCTGGTGCCATTTCCAGCCTACCACTCTGCTCTGATTTATGTGTTGCCGGATCCTGGGTTCAGCTCCCTGTTGCCACTTGATTGATCTCTCAGCAGCATTTGACCTTGGCTAATCACCACCCCTGTTCTTGGGACAATTCCTTCTCTGTTCTCCTTTGATTACAGACACTTCTGTTTCCCTCCTTGCCCCTCTGCTCACTCTTTCGTAATCATCCTTGCAGGCTCCTCTTCCCACCAGACTCACCATGTTGATGTCTTCCACCTTCAGACCTGATCTCTCTCTTTATAAATTCCTCCCCCCATAAATTTACATAAGGTGATGTCAATGTAATGTCTTCAGCTGAGATCTTTCTGAGCTCTGAGTTCATATTCATCTGTCTGATTCCTGTTTTGACTGTTCAGTTTAGGAACTCTTGACTTTTTACTCGAAACACGTCCCTGGCAGTGTTTAGTATCTTACTGTATCAGACCGGTACCCATCCTATCCTACTGCCGGAAGCCTGGGAATCATTCTTGACTTCATCAAGCAAATCTCCATCCAGCAAGTTCTATGCCCTTAACCCTGGAGAGGAATCCCAAATCCATCTACTTCTCCCCACGTTCAAGATGCCATCATCTCTTTTGTGGGCCAGTGAAATACCCTCTTTTCTGCTCTCTGCATCTCCTCCTTCTCCCCTTCCTATCTACTCTACACCCAGCGGTCAGAGTGATTTTTTGTCAAAAATAGAAATTAAATCATATGACCACCAGCTGTGTGGTAGGTGATTTACATGGATCATGCCATTTATTCTTTAAGTGATCTTAGGAGCTGGGTACTACTCTTTCCCTTGAGAGGTCAACTAATTTGATCAAGGGCACCGGGGGAGCAGGTGAGGGAAGTGAGATTTAAACCCAGGCTGCTTGATTCCAGAGCCTGCAGTTAGAACCGCCAGGCAATGCTATTTCACGGAAATGTACCATTTCCCTCCTAACAGCAGCTTGAACTCTCCTAGCTTAATACTTCATCTATATTGCCTCTGGGGACCTTGAAAATTACAGCTGAATTCTTTACAATGGCGATCATTTGTTTTTCTGGCACTCAGCATCAGAAGCAGTCTTGTTTTAGGCAGCTGGATTAGAACAAGCTCATTGGGGCTTCATTCTGAACTGGAGAGCCCCATTCAGACGAATGGGGGTTTAGATCTACCATCTCATGAGGCTGTTGTGGACTCAGTATGGCAAGAAAACTTTCTTTCTCTGAAAGTACAGATTAATTTAGAAAAGCACCAAGGTGATTCTAGAAATAACACATTGCCATACTCTTTCTCTGTGACTTGTGGAGTATCCACTGGTCTCTTATCAGTTAATTATGGTAATCAAAGAGGCAGAAACAGACTGTTATCATTATATGACAGTTTCCCCAGGAAGGTTTGCATAGAAACAAGCACCTTTGGTTCTTTCCCTCCAGTCCATCCTCCGGGTGCTACTTAATTCATCTTCCTAAAATACAGCCAAGATTCAGAAAGCTCAATAAGTAGGAGCCTCTGCTCCTTCCTTGTGCCAACGGAACAAAGGTCAGACTCTTATTTTGGCTTTCAAGATTCTAGGATGTGGTTCCAGGGCTGTTTTCTCCCCCCGAGACTTACTGCTGCCTATTTCCTTAATATATATTATGCTCTCAACAATGAAAACTCATTGCTTTTCCCTGTACAAACTCCTGTTTTCTCACTCCATTTCCTTGTTCTCTTAGGCTCTTCAACCTAAAAGGCTTGGCACTCCCCAGTGTCTGCATTTAAAAATCGTTACTCAAGGTATGAAAGCGTATGGTGGCGGTGTGTTAGGTAGATATAAGATTATTGTTTCTCTCTGCTATTCTTTCTCTTCCAGCATGACTTTTAGTAGAAGAGGGGCTCAGCAAAGTGGGGAACAAGGCTTTCTAAACGGATGGAGAGTTTAGGGGTCCTTGGTACAGTGTGGGTACCGGTGGGACTGCAGACCAGGGGCTGGGTTTTTTTGGCCAGTTCGAGCCTCAGGGTTGGAGAACGGATATTCAGGTGGAGGTCACGGAATCACAAGACTGACCAAGGTGAGCATCCAGCCAGCTCCCAGGTGATGTAGAGAGAAGAGAGGAAGGTCGTAGCTGAGAATGAAGTTAGTACTTTTTTATGGGCCATTGGCAAGGTTAAAAATATCAGAGGTAAGGGAACAGGAGTGTGGGGGACTCCCACAGCAGATCATGTGGAGGGTGTTACTGTGTGAGGCAGCATGTGGCCTGAGGTCAGAAGCCGTGTGACCTTGGATTAGGACTTGATGATGTGAGATTTCAGTTTCCTCATCTGTACAATGGGTATAAAAAATACTTATGTCTAATGGTGTGGAGATTAAAAGAGATCATTTGTATATGATGTTAGAACAGTGTTGAGCACACACAATTAAATGTTATTCTTACATATGAATGTACATTCAGTTATTCATTAAAAGTATTGAGTGCCTATTGTACCTTAGATATTATTGCAGTGTGAACAAGACAGAGAAGATCTCTGTGCTCACAGAACCTACGTGCTGTTGGAGGAGACAGACAACAAACAAGAGAACAAAGAAATGAACCCGGTATTTCAGCAGGATAGAAAGGATGGCAGGTGACTGGGGGAGGTGCTTGTTTATTCAGGTCTTGGGAGAGGCCAAGTCCGAGGAGGTGACCTTCAGGAAGGATGAGAAGGGACAAACTTTGGGCACGGTTTATTCTAGATACATTGTTTTATTCAGAGAGGAAAGAAATGTGCCAAGGCAAGAATGAGCATGCTATGTTCAAAGAAGAGAGAGGAATTTGGTGGTGGTGGAGAACTGGGGGTGGGGAGGGTGGAGGAGAGATAGGTAGGAGTCAGGTCCTGTATGGGCCAGAGGGAAGCACATGGATTTTATTCTAAATCTGAGGGGAAAGTGGAGGAAAGTTTTAAGCAAGAGAGGGACGTGATCTGATTTATGTTTTTTAAAAATAGCTCAGGCTGCTTTGGGAAAAGTGAACTTGGAAGGACAACACTTGAAGTGGGGACGTCAGGAAGCTGCTGTATTTGTGTTTTCATACCCACGAATTCCTGAAGGGCAGCCGTTTCATCTTCCTGTCCTCTGTGTGAAGTGCAGTGGTCGCTTAGTAAATGCTTGTTGGAGGAAGGGCTAAATGGAGAGAAGCAGGGACCTGTGTAAGTTCTGGGAAGTGTATTCCCCACGGGCTTGTAGGTGGGGGGCCCTGTCATACCCCAGCGCCTGACCAAACGCAGGTGTTTTGTTCTCAGTAGTGTAAGTTGAATGATTATTCCCGATATAACAGAAATGGCAAAAGATTGAAAAAGAAGGGACAAGTGCTCTTTCTCAGCCTCTAGGTTTTAAAGCAATGAACTTGGTGATGTTAAAATTTTGCATTCTCTTTGGGCTTTCTCATGGTCTATTTAACAGTAAGTAGGTTTGGTTTTTGCAGTCCACTAAAAGCGCTAGTGTCTTCATTTAACTGTTTTAAGTATGGAGAAGGTGGCATTGAAAGACTTCTTGAGTGGTCATGGCTGCAGCTAATAGACAGATTTGAGCTGGGCCTGGGGCTGTGGTCTTCACCCTCACTGGACACCTACCACTCATGTGCTGTCTTTTGGATAAACTTAAACTGAGAGCGTGATGTTCCCAATGGCATCTGGGAAATTCCTACTGCATCACGGTCAGTCCTGGATGCTTTCACTCACTTTTATAATAACCCATTGATCCTTTATCTGCTTTTACCCTAAAATAGGTTCTAAATCCAGATAAAGCTCCGTATGACTTTCAGATAAAAAGCACCAATTTTAAAGATAGAAAAAATACTGAACAGGAGAGAAAAAGGAATAAGTAACCAGTAGACTACTGAGCCTTAATGGAATGGTTTTTAACTAAATATAAAGCTTGGCTTTGACACTGGAGGCAGCAGAATGAAAATGCTGGTTGTGTTTCACAGCCAGGAGCAAAACAGTTTGGATCAAAATTTTCACTAAGCTTCAAGTATGGAACAAGGAAGGGTGAAAACATTTTATTAAGTTCATATCCTGGAATTAAAAACAAAAAAAGCCCCCCCAAAACCCTTGCTGTTCGAGTTACCTTAGGTGTTACCTAAGGACTTTAGCACCTGTATGATCTGGAAAGAAAAAAAAAAGAATGCAAACAATTCTTTAGTTACTAGTGTTATAAATTATAGCAGATTGCCAAAATTAATTGGAAGAGATAATCTATTCTCTGTTTTTTTCATTGTCGTAGTGCCAAATGTTACCTTGTGTATGGGTGAGAAATGATTCTTTTAAGACTATTAAGAGCCCTCTGTCTTGCCCTAATGTTATTTATGTGCGGCAAACTTGATGTCCAGTGAAACTGTATGGGCATGAAAGTGCTTTAAATACTGAGGTTTGCTAGAACACGGCAGGTGGGAAGGAATACAAAGGATGCTGACTCCAGGAATTCAAACGCTGCTCTACTTTAGAACTGGAGTCAGCAAATTATGGTCCTTGGACCAAATCTGGCCCACTGCTTGGTTTTTTAGATAAAGTTGTTTTTTTTTTTTTTAAACACAGCCATACTTATTTGTTTATGCCTTGTGTATGGCTGTTTACATGCTACAGTGACAGGGCTGGGCAATTGTGATAGAGATGTAACCAACAGAGTCTATTTACTATCTGTCCCTTTATAGGAAACGTTTGTCAACCCCCACTTTAGATGCAGGTTTTACAATTTGCTGTATTTAGTTCCAAAACCAAATTGGTACTCCTTGGTATTTACCCAAAGGAATTGAAAATCTATATGCATGCAGAAACCTGCACGTGGATGCTCATAACAGCTTTATTCTTAACTGCTAACACTTCAGAGCAACCAAGATACCCTTCAGTA
Source organism: Vicugna pacos (assembly GCF_048564905.1). Lineage (NCBI taxonomy): Eukaryota > Metazoa > Chordata > Mammalia > Artiodactyla > Camelidae > Vicugna > Vicugna pacos. The sequence goes on from NC_132996.1 coordinate 41,974,411, forward strand.
GGTGAATGTATAAACAAGTTGTGGCACGTCTAGATGATGGAACATTATTTAGCACTAAAAAGAAATGAACTATCAAGCCATGGAAAGGTTCCTTGAATGCCTATTACTAAGTGAAAGCCAATCTGAGAAAGCCTACATGCTGTGTGATTCCAGCTATGTGACATTTTGGAAAGGGCAAGACTATGGAGATAGGAAACAGATCAGTGGTTGCCAGAGGTTGGAAGGGGCTGAATAGGTGGAGCACAGTGGATTTTTAGGACAGTGAAAATACTGTTCGATACCATCATGAGGGATATGTGTCATTATACATGTGTCCAAACCCATGGAAGGTGTAACACCAAGAGTGAGCTGTAATATAAACCATGAGTTTTGGGTGATGATAATGTGTCAAGGTAGGTTCGTGAGTGGTCAGACAAGTGCCGCTCTGTTGATAATGGGGAAAGGTATGCATGTGTGAAAGAAGCGGGAATATGGGAAGTCTCTGTACTTTCTCTTCAACTTTGCTCTGAACCTAAAACTTCTCTAAAACATAGTCTTGATTAAAAGTAAAAAGTAAAAACTGTCAGTCTTCTAGGCTGACAGCTTGTTTTCTGTGATTCCTAGGAAGTGAGTGATTTTGTGCGTATGTATTGTTGAGTAAGTTTTGTAGCTCCAATAAAGTTCTGGGTTTTATGCACCTGGCTATAGGAGTTTATAGATGCCCATGGCATACCCCAAGGGACATGAGTATGTGCTTCAAAAGAGACACAACAGTCTAGGCAAAATGATAATCTTGATGGAAACAAAGTAATATTTAACACAGTGCTTCTGTATGTCTGAATCTGTGCTGTACATTTTTTTTTTCATTATTTATCACAGTTACCCTTCAAGGTGCTACAGTTAGGGTTTCACATAAAGAAACTGGGACTCAGAGAAGTTATATGCTTAAAGAAACAAATCTTGTGAGTAAGCCCAGACTCAAACCATAATTGAGCCCAAAGCCCATATATGTCTTGTCTACACTCATCGCTTTTTCCTGGGTAAGCTGTATACGTAAGTCAGACTAATTCAACAGATTTGTACTGATAGCAAGAAGTCATTTTTCCTTAACTTCACACCTTCTTATGGTGCACATACAGGTCAAGAAAATACAATTTTTTTTCCAGCCTCAAAGTGAGAGAGTATTAGTTTCTTACCACAGACTGCTATTCATAGCTCATGTCTAATTTTTAAAAAGTGTATCTTCAAAATGGTTGTAGAGGTCAGTGTTCACACTTGGGAGATTTGCAACATTTTTTTAGGTAGAGAGAGAGAGACATTTTCCCTTCAGCATTCTCATCAGCATTTAATTTTTTAGAAAAGGTGCAAAGTCCTTCAAAATGCCACAGCTAAAGGTTGCTGGGGGCACGGGGAATTTGAGATCAATTATATGGGCAGCCTGCTACGATTTATCACTTGAAGATTGCATCTATGTGAATTTAAAGAGAAGCTAGTCAATATCGCAGCACAGAGATAGGGCACAGCAAGTGTACGAGTATTAGAGATTTATAAAAAGAGAAAAATGGAACCCCGCCCCCCCCCGGGTGAATGGGGGATGGGAAATAGATTAAAAATAGGAAGAATGGCAGCTATTTTAACATAATTGTTCAGAATAAAGCAGTGTTAAGGCAAGAATCATTCATTTTTGAGTATAATAATCTAGCGCTCATCCTGGACCAGCAGCAGAATCAGGTTTAATGGACTGCAAACGTGAAATATGTATCAAACATATGGAAATTGGGTTAATTATATTAATACCTCTCAGTTTTCATTGTCATCTTCAAGGTGGGTGAAAGGCATATATAAAAGTAACCAGTGTGTGGTAATCTGTTGAAATTCATCTAAACATTTGAATAGCATTAAATAAAATGATCACTGAGATTAGAGTGAGAAAAAAATGTGGATGAATCTCTTCCCACCTGTGGACAAAGTCGTCTCTCTTTTAATGGCTTCTTCTCATGGACAGAAGGAGTAGTGTATAAATAATGCACAAACCCCTCATTTAGGATACATATTGATACGGCTAACTCTATAAATACTGTCGGAAACAAAACCAAGTACAAGACAGAATTAACCAAGCATTTATTCATAAGCTTATGGCGAAGGAATTCATCTGCCATTACTTGTAGTTCTGCAGGGTTGGAAGATATTACAAAGGTACAAAATAAAACTGACTCATAGAATAAAAAGAGGAAAGGCCAAGATAGTCTCTGGTTGGCAAGCATTCTATTAAGGTATGATTTTTGGAAGTGAGAGAAACTTTCTAATTGCTGTTCAGGAAGAGTCCTTGGTTGATGGCGAGGGAGGAATGAGCAGCTGAGGGGTACTGCAAATGAGGAAGGAGTGTTCAGTGTTAAGGATGGAAGGTGCTCTGGCTGGCCATTGCTGGAAACAAATGTGGACCAGAGAGGTGCCTTTTGCAGGCAGATTGTCATAGTGGTTCTTATTTTGAGGGAGGGGATGCTGCCAAGGCAGTTAGTTCCTCCATGCTCACTTCCCTCTGCCCTCATGGGGGGTGGGGCACGGGCTTCTCACGGACCATGGTGTATTTGTGAGCCAACTGTTTTCATCTCTTATTTGAGTTCAACTTCCATTCTGCTACTTCTTGTGGTTTGCAGTGTTTAATGACAGAGTAAAGAAAGAGCCCGCAAAGAAGAGAAATGGCCCAAGAATGAGTGTTAAATGGCCCAGAAACATTTACTCTCAGTGGGGTGCATAAAGGTGAGTTCATATTCCCAGATTCAGCAGCATCGTTCATCATGGGTGATGGTGCGAGTGTTACGGTTAACACCCGTCTCTAGGTGGGTAAGCAAAACACAGCCACGATGGAGATCATAAATAATGGAAAAAGGCTTTGGGGTTCCCCCTGTTTGCTTGTTCACTGTTTGTCCCTCCAGGTCTAGCAGAGGTATTTTGTTTGGTGATATGGTGGCGTATTTCTGACAAGCAGCAGTGAACCTTGCGGGTAGGGTGTCTGAGATTTGGGCGTGGCTCTGGCACTTTGAGCTGTGTGACCTTAAGCTCAGCGAGAAGCCCAGGTGTCTTGAGTGGGACGACTTAGGGATGAGATCGGTGCTGTAAGTGCAGAGAGGTCTGCTTCAATGTTGGCTTTCTTGATCTGATTAACTGCAGAATAAATGGATTTATTTTTATAGGGACCTCAACAAACATCTTTTTGAGAGTATCCGATGGAGGAGCCTTTGTTAGACGGTACTTGGATTTAAGACAAAACCTCCAGCTCATTGGGAGACTAATGACAGAGATTCACTCAGATACAGGATGTGTTGGCTCTGGGGGGAAGAACACTGTTACAATTCTCTCTCCCAACCTATTGTCCTATTATTAGGTACAGTATCTTTAAGAACAGCATATATTGAAAGAGCTGGAGCTTAATAATAAAAGATACAAATTCAATATACAAAATAGATAAACAACAAAGACCTACTTTATAGCACAGGGAACTATATTCAATAGCTTATAATAATAAAAAAGAATACGAAAAAGAATATATATATATATATGTACAACTGAATCACTGTGCTATACACCAGAGGCTAACACAACATTGTAAATCAACTATACTGCAGGAAAGAACATTAAATAACTAAAATTAAGTAGATTTCAACCTCAGCTTTGCCACTTGGAACTCATATGACCTTAGGAAACTTAATTATCTTTTCCAAACCTTGGTTCCTTTTCTTTGAAACAAACAAACAAAAAATTAATGCCTTGCAGAATTATGTAGATTAAAGCAAATGAATGCACATTTGCACATTTCCTGGCACAAAATAGGTGTTCAACAAACTGTAGCTGTTTTTATACGAGATATATTTTACCTAAGCCAATGTCAGGCAGTTCATTTGTGGCTAAATATCCTCTCACCAACAGATACCCCCGTTCTCTCAAGACCTCTTCTGGAGCTGGGAAATATATCATGTTACTCAATAGATTTTACTCCACTGTTTAAAAAGCTTAGATAAAAACCTCAGAACATTTTTGCATTATAAAATATACCTAGGGGAATTTCCAGCTGGTTGAAAACTGACCTTCATTTAACTCTGGTTTAAATAACCCAGTTATGTGAGAAATGGGACCTAGTGAATAAACGAGGTTATTTCTGAAGCTGATAGCAAATGCACAGGACATGGATAGGAGTGGGTGGTGACCTATGGAGGTTCATGTTCTATTTCAGAGGCCATTTTTTAATCAAGGTATAACTGACATACAACATTATGTTAGTTTCAAGTGTACAACATAATGGTTCTACATTTGTATACACTATGGAATGATCCCCACAGTAAGCCTAGTTACCATCCGTCACCATACAAAGTGACAAGATTTTTTTCCTTCCCGTGAGTACTAAGATCTACTCTTTTATCAACTTTCAAATATGCGATACAGTATTATTAACTATAGTCATCATGCTCTACGTTGTATCCCCAAGACTTGTTTATTTTATAACTGGAAGTTGGTTCCTCTTGACACTCTTCACCCATTTTGCCCACCCCCAACCCTCCTCCCTTCTGGCAATCACCAATCTGTTCTCCATATCTGTGAGTTTTGATTGTTCATTTGTTTTTTTAGATTCCATGTACAAGTGAAATAATATGGTAATTGTCCTTGTCTGACTTATTTTACTCACCATATCACAAAATTGACCCTTGAAAAACATAGATTTAAACTGCATAGGTCCAATTATACAAGATATTTTTCAATAGCAAATACTACAGAACTTCATAGCGCATGGTTGGTTGAGTCCACAGATGGAGAGGAACCATGGAATTGGAGGGCCAAGTATAAGTTATACATGAATTAACCCTTATGTTGTTCAAGGCCAAGGCCAGCTGTACCCCAAAGGTCCATCCATGTTGTTGTAAATGGCAAGATTTTATTCTTGGAAGTCAGTAAACTCTACAGATCAGGTCCCCTGCTCCCCATATCCCTGGACAAACGTTCAGCATTTACCAGCACCCCACTGCCTGCCTTGTCCTTGTTCCCATAACTCTTGGGAAATGACACTTAGACTGCAAGCTGCCTCTTCTCTACCCTGATCTCAGCAGACCACCCTCAGGAGAACTGCCTGCCTGCGTAAACTTCCACATTGACTCTGTTCCAAGTGCTGCCTTCCCTTTCAGGTGCTCTCACCCTAGACCTACCCCTGGGCCTCCCGGGTCCCACACCCTCCCGCTGAGTGCCCACCTCCACCTCCTTGTTCTCCAGTTACCAGGTCTCTGTGTGATAAATACTAACAGTAGACACGTAGATTTGAATGTAGATTCTCCTTCTCTGCCTTGCTATGTGACTCTGTCTCCAAAATGGCGATTTTGTAGAAATATCCACTCTGGATTATTTTTAAGAATTAGTTAATCAAGTATATAAATCACCTAGAATTGTGCCTGAAAGGCAGAAGGGCCTCCGTTCTTTTCTCATTCACTTGAGGAAGCAGAAATTACTATTACTATTGTTATTATTGGAAGTGCATAGTGCTTCTGTGCGCCAGATGCCGTTCTAAGCTCTTTGCGTGTATTAGCTCGTTTAATTCGTAGCTTTTGCTGCATCTCTTGGATTTTGACATGTTGTATTTCCATTTTCATTTGTCTCAAGGTATTTTTTTCTTTGATTCTTTTATTGACTCACTGTTGCTCAGTAGCATGTTTTTAGTCCCCACATAGTTATGATTTTTCCACTTTTCTTCTTGAAATTGATTTCTGGTTTCATAGCATTGTATTTGGGGAAAATGCTTGGTATGAATTCAGTCGTCTTAAATTTACCGAGACTTGTTTTTTGGCCTGACGTGATCTGTCCTGGAGAGTGTTCTGTGTGCGCTTGAGGACGCTGGATTTTGCTGCTTTTCGATGGCATGTTTCTGTATATGTCTGTAAAGTCTGTTTGTCTAATGTGTCATTTAATGTTTATATTTCCTTACACTTTTTTTTTGTTAGAATGATCTAGCCATTGATGTAAGTTGGCTGTTAAATTCCCCTGCTGTTACTGCACTGCTGTCAGTTTCTTCCTTTTTGTTCTCGTAATCCTTACTTTATATATACAGGTGCTCCTATGTCGAATGCATAACTATTTACAAATGTTTTATCTTTTTGTTGATCTAGCATTTGCCATGATATCCTTATGTAATGACCATCTTTTTCTTTCATTACAGTATTTGTTTTAAAGTCTAATTTGTCTTACATAGTACAGCTACCTCAGCTTTCCTCAGGCTTGTATTTGCATGAAACAACTTTTCCCGCCCTTCACTCTCTGTGTGTGTCCTTACACCTGAAGTATCTTACAGGCAGCATAATGATGAGTCTTGTTTGTTTTGTTTTTTTCCATTCAGCCACTCTAGGTCTTTTGATTGGAAATTTTAGTCTATTTATATTTAAAGTAATCATTGATAGGTGTGTATTTATTGCCATTTTATTGATTGCTTTCTGGCTGTCTTGTAGTCCTTGTCTGTTCCTTTCTTCTCTTAACTGCCTTCCTTTTTGATTTGATGACTTGCTTTAATGTTATGTTTAGATTTCTTTCTCATTATCTTCTGTGAGTTTACTGTAGGTTTTTGCTTTGTGGTTCTCACGAGGCTCATACACATAAGAGCCTGTAGATGAAACAGTCTATTTTATGTTGCTAGCAAGGTTAAGTTTGAATGCATTGTAAACACTACGTTTTTACTCCCTCTCCCAACATTTTATGCCTTTTATGCCTTTATCTTCCTATTTTGTGTATCCCTTAATTAATTGTTGTACACAAGTTAATCTTACTATTTTTACCTTTTAACCTTCATGCTACCTTTTAAAGTGGTTATTCCACTGTTCTTACTATATATTTACCTTTACCTGTGAGAGCTTAGCTTTCACATGTTTTCTTATTACTGATTACTGCTCTTTTCAGCTGAAGGAAATCTCTCTAACACTTCTTCTAAGGCTAGTTTAGTGATGATGGATTCCTTTCATTTGTGCTTGTCTGGAAAACTCTAATCTCTTAAATTCTGAATTATAACTTTGCTGCGTGGAGCATTCTTGTTTGGAAGTTTTTTCCTTTCAGCACTTTGAATACATCATGCTACTGTCTTCTGGCTGGCCTGCAAAGTTTCTGCTGAAAATCCTGCTCAGAGCCTTATGGGTGTTGCCATGTACGTAACAAGTTGTTTTTTCCTTACTGCGCTTAAGATTTTTGTCTCTAACTTTCGACATTTTAACGTGTCTTGGTGTGGATCTCTTTGAGTTCCTCTTGTTGGGGATTCCTAGGTCTAGGTGTTTTGTTTCCTTCCCCAGGTTAGGGAGGTTTACAGACACCATTTCTTCACATAAGTTTTCTGCCCCTTTCTCTCTCCTCTTTCTGAGACCCCTATAGTGTGCATTGTGCTGCTTGATCTTGTTCTATAGGTCCCTTAAGCTATCTTCGCTTTTTAAAATTCTGTATTCATTTTGCTGCTCTGTTTGGGTGAGTTCCACTGCCCTGTTCATGGATCAGCTGTTTCCTCCTGCTTCATCTAGTCTGCTGGTCAACCCCTCTAGTGTGTTTTTCAGTTCAGGTATTGCTTTCCTCAGCTCTGTGACTTCTGTTTGGTTTTTCTTTTCTTCTGTTTTCTTTTCTTTTTTCCCTCCTCCCTTTCTTCCTTCCTTCCTTCCTTTCTTTTTCTCCTTCTCTTTGTTCACGTTCTCACTGTGTTCATCTATTCTCCTAAATTTGGTGAGCATCTTAATGACCATTACTTTGAATATTTTATCAGGTAAATTTTGGATCTTTATTTCATTAAACTTTTTTTTTTTTACTAGGGTTTTATCTTTTTCTTTTATTTGGAATATACTCTGTTTCCTCATTTTCCTTGGCTTTCTGTGTTTGAAGAGTGGAATCTCAGTATCCTACAGCCCTTGGGGTTTAGGACAGAAGGTCTGTTGGCTTTCAAAGCCCATCATTTTAGGAGTTTGTCTCTCTGGTGCAGATGCCAAGTGCTGGTATGCCTGATGTGGGACATGAGCCCCTTGCTCCCCCAGGACAAGGTCCAAATTTGTGAGATTTCTCCTGATGGGGAATTAGTGGGCCTGGGTAGGGTTGTGGCGGGACCTCATCGCTGCCTCTTCTGCCCATCTTGATGTGGCCCTTTTCTCCTTCGTTGTGGAGGGGCTGTTCAGCTGGCTTTCAAGTGTTCTTTGGAGGGAGTTGTTTGACATGTAGCTGTAGATTTCGTGTGTCTGTGAGAGGAGGAGAGGTTAGGATCTTTGTATACTACTGTCTTGTACTGCCTCAGTCCCTAGAGGGCGAACATTTTTGAAATAAATTTTCATGAGTGTTCAGCTAAGGAACTAGGCAGTAGAAAAAGTGATCATTACAGGTTACCTGACCATGCCTCTGATCCTTTATTTTAATATATAAGATACTCATCATAGGTCTTATCCATTGCTTTTTGTTATTTATCCATCCATCCAATTATTCATCCTCAATCACTTGTTTTCATATGTTATTTAGCCCATAATTGATAGTAAGTGCTGTGTGTTATGGTGTTAAGCAAACAGAAATGTCCCTAAGATAGCCACTCTGTTTGGGGGAAAAAAAAGGGGGCCTGTGGGGAAATAGATAGATACATAAGTGATGGCAGGATAACATAGCTTTACAGAAATCGACTTTATAGACATTGAGGTGATATAGTGGTTCTTCTGTCAGGGTACGTCCTGAATCTGGAGTATGTCCAGGCACCACCAGGGATTCAGTGGAAAGACAGGGAATGGGAATGCAGGGACCTTTGTGGAGGAAACCTTGAGATGGGCTCTGAATGATGCACATATATTTTCTTAAAAGACAGGTAAGTGGAGCATCCCAAATCAAGGGAACAACGTGAGAAGTGGCATTGCCTATTCCAAGTGGTGTGGTTTGTCTCTGTTTCTTTTTATATAACCATCATATTTACTGAATAGCTTGATCATTCTCTTTATGGTTCAAGCCCATTTCTAGGCCTCAGGAGGAGGATTTTGGTCAGTAGTGACTTACGGTTGATTGGGAAGTTAGGCAGACTAGAAATATCCATGGGGAGTAGGGGCAGAGAGAATAGGGAAAGGGGGCTACTGGGAAGATAGCCCAGCAGTGGAGAGTGAGCACTGTGAAGCTAACTGCCTGGCTTTGGATCCTGGCTGTAGTAGGTATTAGCTGTATGACTGTAGGCAAATGATTTAACTCTTTGAGGCCTTAGTTTTCCCAGTCTGTAAAATGGGATGAATAATGGGACTACTACATAAGGTTTTAGTGAGAATTAAATGAGTTAATGCATGTAAAGAGCTTAGAACAGTGTCTGGCACACAGAAGTACTACATACTTCCAAAAAAAATAATATCTGCTTTCTGGAGTGAATGAAAAAAAATTGAGGCCTTCTGCCTTTCAGGCACAATTCTAGGGGATTTATGTACTTGATCAATTAATTCTTAAAAATAATCCAATGTGGATATTTCTACAAAATCGCCATTTTGTAGACAGAGTCACATAGCAAGGCAGAGAAGGAGAATCTACATTCAAATCTACGTGTCTACTGTTAGTATTTATCACACAGAGACCTGGTAGCTGGAGAGCAAGGAGGTGGAGGTGGGCACTCAGCAGGAGGGTGTGGGACCTGGGAGGCCCAGGCAGCACTTGGAACAGAATCATTGTGGAAGTCTACACAGGCCGGCAGTTCTCGTGAGGGTGGTCTGCTGAGATCACGGTAGAGCAGGTGAGATCAGGGTAGAGAAGAGGCAGCTTGGAGTGTGAGGCATGAGTGTCATTTCCCAAGAGTTATGGGAACAAGGACAAGGCAGGCAGTGGGGTGCTGGTAAATGTTGAACGTTTGTATAGGGATTTGGGGAGCAGGGGACCTGATTTGTAGAGTTTGTTGATTTCTGTGCTTTAAATACTCCCACTTCGCAGCCACTGTGAAGCCACTGATTGGATTGGGGAAGATGTGCACGTAGTTCACCCTCCTGAGCCCATTCAAGCGGCAGCAACACTACTGAAAGCAGGACCCCAGCTCAGGACTGCAGGTGACAAACTGTAGTGGTTACCCTTGTAAAAGATGCAAAGTCCATCTTTTACCACCCGGTCGCAAGCCACGTGGTGTGGCTACCATTAGCTCTGCCTCTTCCTTGACCAAAAAGAACTTCCTCTTCATTGGCCAAAAATCCTCTCTGGCATTAGTGTTGTCCCCAGCACGGGCTGTACCTGTCGGCGAACAGCTCTCTCTGGCCTTTGCCCTTGGCTGCGATCATCCCCCGGGCTTGCTGGAGCCACACTGCCTCCCAGGTCCATCATCTTCACTCCCTGCATGAACTGCCAGGTCTTCTGATCAGTTATCTCCTAGACTGTGCTTCCAATTTTATTTTGTTTGTCCTTTGAGCTGATTCTTCCTTCCGCCTGCTCTTTTTCCTCCCACCACACTGCATTCTCTGGAACCCTTGTCTCCTAAACAAATGCCCCCACATCCTCAGACTCTTTGCAGAATGATGTCCCTCCATTGCTCAGCCTTTTTGACTTCCTCTGGGGATGCAGCTCTCCTCCAGCTCTCTGAAAGGAGGCTGCGTTTTCTGCAACACCTAGTGTACCTTGGAGCCCAGAGGTGACATGAGCTTCTCCAAAGACAGCTTTGCTGCATCTAGAGTGGTTTCTTTCTTCCTCCTACAAAAGCTTTTCTGTGTTGGAGTCCCAGCCATCTGCTCGTGACACCTGCTGTCCTTTCTCGTTGCTGTCAGTGACAGATCTCCTGGCTGCCCCCCCTCACTCATGGAGGTCTTTGGTACCTGGCCACTTGGGCTTCAGCTCCATGCTAAGCTCTGCCATCACTGTAGGTGAACGACCAGCCTGGGAGGTTTTTATCTGTAGGACTGCAGTCACCTTTGCTCCTGTACCACTTCAGGATGCTCTTGACCTTGTCACTTAGCTGCTCTGTCCCTAAAATCATGAACTCCTATCCCCTGCAGATACTAACTACTGTATAAAATAGATAAACCACAAGGTCCTACTGGACAGTACCGGGAACTGTATTCGATATCTCATAATAACCTATAATGAAAAAGAATGTGAAAAGGAACATGTATGTGTATAACTGAATCACTGTGCTGTGCACCAGAAACTAGCACAATATGTAAACTGACTACAGTTCAATGAAAAACCAGTCAACTTCCATCCCTGGGTAGACTCAGCCTCAAGCTCACGCATCTTCTCCATCTACCACCCACATGGTTCCAGAATGATCTTTTAAAAAGACATCCATGATCGTGTCATTTTCCAGTTTAAAACACTTTAGTGATTCTACTAATTTATTCTTTCCTTAACAGATCTACAGCAGTGAGCAGAGCAGTAGTCAAAAATTGCTCCTGTTAACAAGTGTACACACCTTGTGAATATTTTCTTGAAGAATGAAATAAAAATATTTTCAAACTTCCCCTGTCCAAAAACTGCTACCCTGCAGCAGCTCGCGTTTTCACATCGTGCCTGTATGCCCGGTAACCTCGGAGATGAGGTGCAGACTCTTTACACGCCTTCAAGGCCTGCTGGTGCTTGCCTTCCTCCCGCTCTCCCCAGTTCTGTTTGGTTCCTTCGCTCACTTTCAGTTCTGTGAAATCGCATTCACTGTGCCTCCTTTCCGCGCTGGGCCTTTCCTCTGGTTATTCTTCCCATTTCTCACCTCCTCCCTTAACAGTCGTGTACACCCTTCCTCACCTGTTAGGGCCGCTGGTGTCATGCCCTTTGCTGGATGGAATACTCATTACCTCCTTGGGGCTCTTCCAGGCATATTTCCTCCAAGGGGCCTTCAGCTTTAATGTCCTTCTTGGTTTATGCCCTGGCCTCCCCTTACTCCCTGTGGACGCCCTGGCCAAGCTGGCTCATCCCTGTAACCACTACCCCCCCCCCCATCAGAGTTCCTGCCCCCGTGAGCTCCTGAAGGCAGAGTGAGGGTCCCAGGGCCAGGCCCAGGTAAGCACCTTCATCCCTAGGAGCTCACAGAGAAAACCCCCGCCCACCGCTGTCCCCGCACCACCCAAACAGTGTGCCCTCCTTGGAAAGCCCAGCCGTAACTTCTTATGGGGCTTTTTAGAGAGCCGTAGTGGTACCACTTGGTTAAAGAAGCTTCAGCTCGAATGAGGTGCCCCACGGGCTTCGGTGTGTGAGGCCCAGAGGAGGGCGGGGCTGTCATTGGTTGAGCTCTGGTCCTGTTTTCTTCCTCCAGCTTTTCTCCCCAGTAAATATTTTTAGGGAAGCATTTGATTATATTCATCTCCCAGTTCCATCTCCAGCCCCCCTTTTCTGTGCCTCTCCTTCTCTTTATTATTCTGTGGAGGGTTTTTTTTTTTAATTCTAAAATTTGTTTGCAACTCTCAGGCATGTCTTTGTTTTTTTGTTTGTTTGTTTTTTTCCACATTTTTTTTATTGAGGCAGGTGTTTGAATTAGACCTCAATGTGTATCTAAAAGGAGGGATCTTGGTATTTTTTTAATCTTAAGGAAATGTCATTATTATTACTATTCCTATTGTGATGATGATGATGCTGATGGGTATTTAAAATTTATTTTCCCAAGATTAAGTTCATTTTCCTAAGATGGAAGGACCAATTCTGCTCTGTTATCAGCCTTTTATTTAGTTAAGAATCCACGATCTTGTCACTCTTAAAGGAGGTTTCAACTCCTCAGGTATAAATTCTAAGTTTTTAAACTTAGGCGTTTTAAATTTCGACAGACATTACAGAACACACACACACCCTCCACCCCAACAGATGAGCTGTCCTGCCGTCACACAGTCCCACAAACAGCAGCTGCTCTCATCCTGGGGAAGAGGAGAGCGAGGCTGCCTGAGCTGTCACCCACGGGGAGCTGCAGAGCCAGATGGAAGGGGGTGACTGCCCCTCCTCATCTTGTGAAGGGACCAGTCAGGGGAGGCAGCATCACTGACAGGCAGACGACACTAACCTGAGAAGCCGTCTCCCTCTTGCTAGGTCTCCAAGCCCAGAGAGCAAGTCCTCGCAGCCTGTCAAGAACGGCTGCCTTTAAACCCAGAAGTGAGAAGAGGCACCCAGAGACGTGACTGGGGCCCGGGACACCGCGCCAGGTGCACACGTGTGCAGTGCACGCCATCGCATCGTGTTCCTCAGATGTGGGAACCCGCGTTCAGAAACACCCGGGAACTTCCCCAGAGGAACGCTAACTGGTGGCAAAACTGGGCTGTGAACTGAGATCTGCTGCATTTTTTTCTTTCTGGCTCTGTTACATTCAGCTGCTCAGGGGCTCACCTGTTTTTGTCTCCCCTGAGGAAGGGGAAATAGAGGTTTGGGATTGTCTTCCTCTCCTTCCTCCCTTTTTTTTTTTTTATTAAAGTATAGTCAGTTTATAATGTTGTCTCAATTTCTGGTGTGCAGCATAATGTTTCAGTCATACGTGTACATACATATGTTCATCTTCATATTCTTTTTCATTATAAGTTACTACCAGATATTGAATATAGTTCTCCCTCCTCCTTTTTAAACAGCTTTATTGAGATAATAATTCACATACCATACAGTTGTAAAGTGTGCAAACCATTGGTGTTTGATATGTTACATTATTTTGCAAATTACGATGTGTGTGTATGTATAAACTTAACATTTTACTTGACATAAAACCTGACATCTTAGCCATTTTCAGGTGTACGATTCCTTGGGATTAGTTCCATTCATGACGTTGTGCAACCATCACCACCATCTGTTTGCAAAATCTTTTCGTCACCCCACAGGAACCCTGTAACCAGTAAGCAGTAACTCCCTTTCTTCCCTCCTCTCAGCCTTGGGATACCTCTTATCTTTGGTGCAGCCTCAACAGTTTGGTGCAGGAAAGCAGTTCATTGGTTCCTCAAACACCCGAGCCTAGAATTCCCAGCTGGCCCCACAGTTTCACTCCTAGGTATATGCCTAAAGGAATGGAAAAGAGGGGCTTGAACAGACACTTGGACACTGATGTTCATTGCAGTGTTATTCACCCCCATACTAACCACGTTGTGCCTTCTGTCTTTACGACATACTCGTCCAGAAGTTTGTGCCTTCGGATCCCCTTCATCCATTTTGTCCACCCCCTGCCCCTCCACCTCTGGCGACCATGAGTTGGGATTTTTTTTCAGCTTCCACGTACAAGTGAGAGCATATGGTATTTGTCTTCCTTTGACTTGTTTCACTTAGCATAATGCCCTCAAGGTCCACCCACGTCACAAATGGCAAAATTTTCTGCTTTTTAAAGGCTGAATAATATTCCATTGTGTATCTGCATGTCACATTTCTTTATCCATTTATCCATTGATGGACACTTGTTTCTGTGTCTTGGCTGTTGTAAATAATGCTGTTGCAATAAACATAGGGGTGCATATGCCTTTTTGAGATGTAGATTTTATTTCCTTTGGATAAATCCCTGGAAGTGGAGTTGCTGGATCATATGGTAGTTGTATTTTTAATTTTTGAGGAATCTCCATACTGTTTTCCATAGTCATTGCACCAGTTTGCATTCTGCCAGACAGTACATGAGGGTTTCTTTTTCTCCACTTCCTCAGCAACACTTGTTGTTTCTTGTGTTTCGGGTGATAGCCCTTCTTACAGGTGTGAGGTCATATCTCAGTGTGCTTTTACTTTGCATTCCCCTGATGATTAGGGATGTTAAGCACCTGTCATGTGTCTGGTGGTCATTTGTATGTCTTCTTTGGAGAAATGTCTATTCAAACCTTCTGGCTTTTTAAAAATCAGATTGTTCGGCTTTTCTCGGTTGAATTGAATTAGTTCTTACATATTTTGCATATTAACCCCTTATCAGATATATGATTTGCAAGTCTTTTCTCCTGTTCAGTAGGTTGCCTTTTCATTTTGATGATGGTTTCCTTTGCCATACAAAACCTTTTTAGTTTGATACAGGGTTTAATTCTGTTTTACATATTGAGTTCCCAAGTTAGATGTTATTCCACATGGAGTCGGTTCAGCATACAGCAATGTGTCTTAACTTTTCTTTTTCATTATCAGCCCCCGAAGGTGTCTTTGAGCCATTTTTTTCCTTATCATTCCCTCATGAAAGTTTAATACCACAGATATTCTGTATATCTGCTCCTAAACTGTGGCCCTTTGGAGGAACACAAACTTGTAGACTATCTAATTTTTTTCTTAACTCCTCCAAGAGCCAGGTTTTCCCCCCCTTGCAAGTGACGCTACTCTGGTTGAGAGTGACGGTATGGAGGCTAAAGCCCTGCCTTGGGAGCCGGGTCTGCCTGGGCTTGAGATCCAGCCCTGCCCCTTGCCTGTTGTGTGACCTTTGGTAAATTGCCCCAAACCTACTTCATAGGGTTGCTCTGAGGATTGAAGGAGTTAGTAAATGTAGGCGAGTACCTGACACTTAGTAAACGCTGTCCACACATTAGCTGTTCTTTTCTAAAGAGGTTCTTCCACTTAAAAAGAGTTGAAGGCCAGTTGGACGACATGGAAATGAGATTCTCTTCCATCTTCCTCCTTTTGAATGGTGTTTTCCATTCTACCCTTGGATGGTGCTTTCAGAGGAAAGTGGGTTACGAGTCATTATTTTGTCTTTGTTTGTTTGTTTGTTTGTTTATTTGATCTTTTCTTCTCATCTGTTTATTTTGGTATTTTCTCAATGATCACATTTCATAGGAGTCTGGACTGGATGACTTTTAAGGACCAATTTAAATAGTTTATGGTTTTGGTTTTCGTAGTAGATGAAATGGAGTCTGTCAGATGTGGAAGAATTTGGACTTGGGAATACTGCTGATTTTGGTTCAGAAAGATTGTTTGATCTAAGGAATCACTTCGCATGGGGAAATACAGAGGGAAGTAGCTCTCCTTCCTGAGGGCCCTTGGCTGATTGTCATTCATCATCCAGCTGCTGGAAGACAGGGACTGGTTTTATCCACCAGGTTGTGTTCATTAACTACCTGCTCCCAGGCCCACAGGCCCCTGTTGGTGTAATTCAGAAGCTGGTATTTAATCACTGGTTAATTTGATGCTGTAGTGAATCAGGTCTAAACCTCCGGCACCAAGTCATTTATTTTTAAAAGACTGAAGTCTGTGCACTTTATTTTGACTGCATGGGAAAAGTGGTGAATGAGTAATTTGACGAATTGTGACTGCAGGAAATTGCCATTTAATTAACCAAGAAAAGTGAATATTCTTACTGAGAAGGGGGAGGCTAAGGTGGCCTTCCACAGAGGCAGAATACAGTAGATGCCAGGGGTTCAAATTCTCTGAGGTCACCTTGCAGCCGGTTAACCTCTCGTGCCTCTGTAAAATCAAAATACTGACGTATACCTATCTATATGGTGCTTGTAGAGATGAAATGGATTAATACACTCAAAGTGCTTTATAACTATGTTTGACACCAAGTAGTGATCAATAAATGCTACCTATTATTATAAAGAAGAGTGGCAGCCGGAAGTAAGGAGGATGTAGTGCATCACTGGTGGTGGTGTGCTCTCCTGTCTCGCGCGCTCTTGGTTGATTTTCCTTTATCTTTGTAAAGCAAAATAGCTGCCCAACATCTCTCCACGTTTCCATCTCCCAGCCCCTGGTAATCAACATTTTAGTAATTTGTATGAGTTTGGCTTTCTTAGAAGTGGTATCAAAAGTGCTTATTTCACTTAGCATAATACTCCCAGGGCTCATCTATGTTGTTGCAAATGGTAGGACTTCCTTCTTACGGCTAAATAATATTCCACTGTCTGTGTCTCACGTCTGCCTTATTCATTCATCTTTTGATGCTCAGAGAGTACAAACTTCTTAGTTGTAAGGTAAATAAGTTCTCAGGATCGCATGTACAGACAGCATGGTGGTTACAGTTAACCATTACCGTGTTGTACATTTGAAAGTTGCTAAGAGAGTAGATTTTAAAATCACAGAATGAAATGGTAATTATATGACATGATGGAGGTGTTAGCTAAGGCTGTGGTGGTAATTATTTCGCAATGATACATGTATCCGATTTACACAGTGTACACCTTAAACTTATACAGTGTTTGAGATATAACTATATCTCGATAAAGCTAGGGGGAAAATTGCTGCCCTGTTCAATCCAAGTGATGGGGGAAGGCCACCGACGTTTTAAGAAGGCATCTTCTCGCCTTCTTGAGACTGGCAACCAATGTCTTTTGGGTGAAACCTTCCTCAGTCATTTTTGGTGGCGTCATTCCCTTCTTTCTCTAGGAGAATTTGGTTCATGTTCAGGTAATTGCCTCTTGATTGGGTTGGGATAGTTCTGTATGGTCTGGCTTTTTTTTTTTTTTTTTTTTTTTTTTTACTTAGCATAAAAGACAGAATATAAGGACCACAGCCCACTGACCTTTGGAATCTTTACTGCCCCTGGAATCCAGCAGTCTCTTAATAGCCCCTGAATTTCCTCTCCTATTGGTAGGGAAGGCAAGAGACTATCATAACTTCCATATTTGGGTTACACCGTGTGTTCTTTGATTAGTCCAGCTGACTCACAACCCGTGAAGAAGCCTTGGACATTTTTGGAAGCGCTCACCGGTTTTGTTGGTACCATTGGCTGAAGTAGAGTTTAGGTATTGATAGGCTTGGGTGGGTTGGGGCACAGCCTGCTAGAACTAAACTGGTCATCTTTCACTCAGTGCGCTGCTTTCCATGCAGGCGCTCAGCATCAGTTTATGAACATTTTTGAAGGTCACAAGTACCAGGCTGGGTAAAAAAGCCACGGGGTGGTGTCTTACAATGCTTTTCCGATGTCAGCTAAAAATGTATATACTGTGATTCCTAGTGGCAGAAAGAGACGTGTTACTTTATGACAGTATTTAGTTCTGAAATTGAGCCCAGCAGGGGGGAAGAAACATCTTAGCATGAATTTGCAAATCTCTGACATAGCTATATGTGGAAAATCCTTTTCAAATGTCAGAAATCTAGCAATCTAACTTTATCTTGTGATGTATTTAACCCTGTCTGAGAAGACTTCTTTACTATGCATGGGATGACCAAAAGGTTCTTTGAATTTTTAATCTGCAAATATTTGGTCTGGCAGGCAACATGTGTGTTTGACACTTATCTTACAAGATGATGTAAAAATTCATCTCACCAGGCAACCGAGAAATTTAAAGCGTTATTGTAGCAGTCAGTTGGGGTTGTTACAACAAAACGCTGTACACTGGATGGCTTAAACCATGGGAATTTATTCACAGTTCTGGAGGATGGAGGTCTGAGAGCAGGGCGCCAGAGTGGTTGGTTCAGATGAGGGCTCTCTTCCTGGCCTGCAGACTGCTGCCTTCTCCCTGTGTCTTTGTGTGGCAGAGAGAGCGAGCATGCTCTTTCATGTCTCTTCTTAAAAGGGCGCTAACCTCATCACGAAGGCACCACTCTCCTGACCTTATCTAAATGTGATTACCCCCTAAAGGTCCCATCTCCAAACGCCATCACATTGGAGGTTAGTGCACAGACATGTATGTTTGGTGTGGGGCGCAGAACTCAATCCATAGAAGTTAACTAGGTGCCTCCCTAGATTGCCTTGTTTTTTCCCTTTTCTTTCTTGTCTTCCTTTTTCTTTGCTTTGCTTTCCTCCACTCTTCACTTCCTGTCACGTCCTTTTCCTTCCCCTTTCCCTCCCTCCCTCCCTTCTTTCCCTCCTTCCTTCTTTGCCCTCTTCCATCCTCCCTTCCTTCCTTCCTCCTCCTTCCCCCTCTCTCGCCGCTCCCTGCACCCAATAAAGCTCCTTGTGATAACATGCTTTAAGGCACAGGTATCCATGGGTTGAATCTGATAGGCAGAGGTTGCTTGGTTCAAAATGTTTTTTAAAAAGGGAGCCATTATGTTAAGGAGTTAAATTAGTACTAGGGTCTGTAACTTCTCTGGGAAGATCGGAGATGTAGCTCGCAGTCCCTGGGAGGTGGTACTATGAAGTGATGAGTACCCATTCCGGAGCCTTGCTGCTGGAATTCGTACCCTGGCAGTGCGGGCAGACCTTCTGGCTCTGCGACCTTACACAATTCACTGTCCATTCCTGTGCCCCTAACTTCTCATCTATAAAGGGAAGGTAACAGTACAGGTTCTTCCTGTTGTCCTTCTGCCACTGAGGTTTAGTGTCATTCTCCATCTGTCACTGGCCTTGTGCTGTGTTTTTTACCTTGTAAGAGAGAACCATTTCTTTGCTCTTAGAAGCAGGAAAATGAAAGAGTTAGGGAAAGAGAGAGCAGGAGGAGGAAGGACTGATTTATATTTTAAGAAAAATAAGAGATACCTAGTTTGCTTATTTTTGGGAAGGGACATATTTTGCATGTATATCTTCTACTGCCTTCTGTTGGCATTTGATTTATATTCCTAGATTCCATAGGCATTTAATTTTTCACCCCTTGCTTTAGGAAGAAAACAGTGATTATAGAGAAGCACAGAACATTGGATAAAAGCACTCAATTCCAGAGTTAGAAGACCTTGATTCTGTTACCAGCTCAGTGATTATCTGTGTACCTTTGGGCAAGTCGGAATTCTTCTCTAGGTCTTTATTTTCTCATCTGAAAAAGGTCATAATAATTCACATCTTGTCTGCCTCACTGGATTTTTAAAAGTTCAAATCAGAGATCATATACGCCCCTCACTTTAAAAAAAAAATGTCTAGTATGACGCAGATGGGAGGGTGTTGATAGTTCTGATATGGCTGCTGACCGGCCATGCGGCCATGTTTTTATAACTCCAGCTTTCTGAACAGTCAGGAGATTAAAGTCCCTGCAAGTTATCTTACAAGTCCCTGGAGGATGTGTCCAGAGCTGTGCTTTTGTGTGAATGTCTATTGCTAGCCCTAGCTTTTCTTCATTTTCAGGGAGAAGTCAGCTGAGTTGATACAAGTATCAAGGAAGAGTGTGAAAATCTTAATGATATTTCCCAGGACTTGTGTCTTGGAAAAGGCACCTGGAACATCTTCATGCTCATTGAAATAGGAGGAAAGGCGGGTGGTCCAGAAGAAGCTGCTTCAGAGGCAGGTTTTATGATGACTTGTGAGGACAGGGACACCAGAATGTGTCAAGAACTTTAGAACCAGGGAGGTCTTTTGATGCTCTCTGGTCCAACTTGCCATTTTATAGATGGGAAAAGTGAGATCTAGAGAAGAGCAGTGCCCAGTGCTAGAGTTAACTAATAGAAAGAGCAAGAATAGAGCTTGAGTCTTGATTATCCATCTTGTGCCCATGGCCCAATCATCAGAGTGGAAGAAATGTGCTCCTGGAGTCCCAGAGACCCCGGTTGCAATAGTAGGTGCTCTACATGTAGTTTCTGACATCAGTCCATTGGATGGTTGGGGATAATGAAATGGGACGCACACGGTGCTGGGCATGGAGCACAGTCTCAAGAAATGCTGGTTTTCTTATTTCACTCTATCTTTTTTTTTTTTTAATGTGCACAGAGAGTCAGGCATAACTTTACCCCTGCCTCTCCTCACCCCACCCCCAGCGGCCAACACTCCCTGGGTTCCCTTTTTTGAGGAAATTCTTACATAACAAATTTGAGTAGAGAAAACTATCTTATTTAGAGAACTCTTCGCATTTGCTTCCGTCTTTGCTACCTACCCGAACGCTACACTCTGCTGACAGTGAGACCAAATTCAACTTTGTTCTGCACTCTCTTGTGCGGATGAAAGCTGGTGATACGTAAAGAATCGTTACGCCTCATCAGGTTTCATTTTAAAGTCCATGACTATACCTTTTGAAAACGAAAACAAACTACTGACTATCCTGGGGAGGGCTATAAATCATGTATTTTTATTACCTCAAAAGACCACCAGAAGATGAGCTGTAATATTTCAAAGGTGACAGCAGTCTGTATGAATGAATCTCAGATGGGTCCGCATTATACTTGAGCTGATAGAAACTGCAGTAGGGTTTATAGATTTTTTTATAACAATATTTAATTAAAAACCCAGGCCTTTTGGTCACCACTTTCGAATCCAATAGGAGGCACTCAATAGTCTTATTAAGCATCCTGAGTTAAGGTTGTATCAGGTGGTGGGTTGCAGCGTGGGGCAGAACGCTTCCACCTCTTCTGGGGCCACAGGAGCCAGGACGCACAGTACCGCAGGGCTCCTTTAACTGAGGGTCCAACACCAGGGCATGTCATGAACAGCGTTGTGCACGGACACAGAATTTGGAGATCTCCTTGTTTCCATGCTCTTCATGGCAGCATCAGTTAGACCGTGTCCAACATGGTCATAGGATGGAAAGGTTATGGAGGGCTAGGACTGGTGCAGTGAAAACAGTGCTGACTTTGAAGACTTTGAGACTGCAGATTCAGACCGGGCTCTGATGCTTGCTGACGGTGCCTTGGGCAAGTGACCTGGTGATCTCTGAGCCTCAGTTTTCTCATCGCGACTTGGGGACATCTACCTCCTGTAGTAAGCAGTCAAGTGGAACGAGTGGGGTGATGAGTTCTTCCTGTGGAGTGCCGAGCATAGTGTCTAACAGGTAGAAATGACAGATATTTATTGTGTGTTCACCAGGTGCCCGGTGTTGTTCCTGACTTTACTCTGTGAGGTTGACAGCTATTCGCCTCTTACTCATTTTAGTATCACCCTGTGCCTAATGAAGGTGGGTTTTTGTTTTTTGTTTTTTTTTAATCCATTCCCTTCAAGTAGTCAGCTTATCTGCAGTTCCTCTTAGAAAAGCTTCCTAGACTGATTCAGACCTTCAGGTTGAGGCTGAACTTGAGTGTGTTCAACTTCTATTTTGAGGTTCAGCCTCAAACCTAGGCCTTCTGTCCCCTAGATTTGGGTGAATATCTCACTGGGAGAGAGCGCCCTGCTTCAGGCAAAGTACCTCGTCACTTGGGCAGAGGTCAGATGGCTTTTCAGGCTTATGGTTAAAACCCTCCTTGCTTTGGGCTCACTCACTTTCTCTCTCTGAGCATCAGTTCATTCTTTTTTTTTTTAAGTGGAGGTACTGGGAATGAACCAAGTACCTTGCACATGCTCAGCGCGCGCTCCACCAACTAAACTATACCCCCGCTGCCCCCATTCTGTAATTAGGAAGTTGTTTGTTTCTTGGGTTTTTTTGTGATTATTCATAACTGTTTAGAATCTTATTTCTGTGAACAAAATGCATTTGTCTTAGGCTCGTTTGAAAAATCTCAGTTGTTTGCTATTTCTTAAGATTTTCTCAGGATATCCTAGCTCGCTGAAGATGTTAATTCTGTTTTGATTGTCTGTATAATCAGATTTGCTTTTGAAGTACTCTTGAGTCCTATTGAAACTGTCTACAGAGTTGTGCCTTTCCCTGAGGATGGAAAGGCAGTCTTTCTTAGGCAGATGTGTTACCACTCCATCCTCCATCCCCATCCTGAAAGCAGGGAGTTTGTCAGATCCTTTTTTCCATCCTCTTGTCTCAAGGGACCCCACTGGACAACTCTAAACACTTTACTTTCTTTCTCTCCCCCTATTATTTATACCACAACGTGTTTTTTGTTTATCTAGTGCTCGCGTGATAGATAAACAAGAAAGATAAGATTGTGACAGTTTAATTTTCTGGTACAGTTGTCAACTTTCCTGCTTTACTTTGGTTCGGTCTTTTCCTGGACTGGTACCAGGCAATTATTACATACACAGAGGTTGCGATTACCAGTGGTGTGAACTGAAAACAAAACCAACCCAGAGACAAATCAGCAGAGCGGCGGGGGCGTGCAGCCACGGGTCCAGGTGACTCATGGAGAGCAGGGGTTGCATAAATCTAGGGGAGGCGGATGCCTCTCAGCTGTCATCCAGGGGCCGGAGGAAGATGAGCCCGGAGTTTGTCTCTGGGAGGAGCTGACAGGGTCCCGGACAGAGAAGCAGTCGCTGCCAACGGCAGCCTGGTTGGCAGCTGTGGCCCATGGGCTGGAGGTTGAAGTGCCTCTAAGGCAAGTCCCGACTAGTTTCTCATCTTAAAGAATGGCTGGGCCTCCCAGCAGGATGCGGTGAGCTGGGTGTGGCTGTATCTCTGTGAGTGAAATGCCAATGTGATGTAGCCTTCAGCGCCCCTGCTCCCATCCTTTCGCTTCACTACAGCTGAGTGATACTTTGAAAACAGAAATCGGACTGTGTTATCACCATGACTCAGGCCCAGGCTCCTTCACGTGTCCTGCCAGGCCTGATGGGATCCGGCCCAAGCTTATCTTTCCAGTTTCCCTTCAAATAGACAAGGCTCCATCTTCTGACAAATTCTTCTCCAGCATTCTCCTTTATCTGGTATGTCTCTCCTCTCCCCTTTATCTATTCCATCTCTAGTCCAGGTCTTGAGTGAGGCATCATTTCCACAGCAAATCCTCCTCTGACCTTCTCAGACTAGGTCACATCCCCGTTAAAAGATCGACCTTCTTGGTAGAACTTACAAGTTTCGCTCAGCGTCTTGTCAGGGTATGAGGTCCGGGACGGTGTTTGCTCACTCCTCTGCCTCAGGGTCCAGTAGAGGGCTAATTGATGCTCCTGGAGTTGCACGACTAAATGATCCCCTCCCTCCGGAACTCTGCAGAGACGAAACGTTCACCTTCTGTCCCCCCACCTGTCTTCTCTGCCTGCAGAATTCCTGGTCATCTTTCAAGATCAAGCTTAACGATCGCCTTCTTTGAGGTGCTCTCACGATCGTCCTCTGTACTAGGCCCGGTGGGCTCAGTGGCTTAAACCAACCGAAGCTTGTTTTGAGGTCATACAACACGTTCATCACTCTCACCTGGTGACGCGCTCCTCACTCAGGGACGCAGGCTGAAGGAGCCTCTGCCTCTGTGCTCCCGTATTTTCCAGGACAGGAAGAAGAGAGTGTGTTATGCTGGATGCTGGCTCTTAATGTTTCCTCCTGGAGGTGGCAAGCCTCTGCTCGGATTTCAGGCTCAATCCTGCAGCCATGCTTTACTTGGAAGAGGATGGAGAAGTAGAGTTGTGTGGTTGTATGGAGGAGGGCTGTGGTGTTGGGTGAACAATACTAGCGCTGACCAGCCCCCTCCAGTACCTGGCTCTTCTTGGTGTTCCCGACCTCTTACTTACAGTGACCTTTTCTTCCGCCTTCACGTACTCCTGTGAAAGACCTTGTAATGAACAAAAACTAAGTCCCCTCCCAAATCTTAGTGTCAGCACGGTGCTCTGTGACTCTAGCCCTCTGTGACTCTAGCCCTCTGTGACTCTAGCACCCTGTGACTCTAGAACTCTCTGACTCTAGCCCTCTGTGGCTCTAGCTTTCTCTAACTCCATCTCCTGGCTTTCCAGCTCACATACTCTAGTACCCTCACTGTAATAATTATTGGCCTCTATCAGGGTTCCTGCTGCAGTTAGGGTTCCCTAGGAAGCAAACTGAGGCTGGCATGCAGGAAGTTTATCAGGGATGAACGCCTGTAGGGGAAGGGAAGGACAGGAGATCGGGCAGAGGGAGGAGTTAGCTCCATCTCACTGAGTGCTCTGAGTCTGGGATAGTCCTTTATCCTGATGATGCTGAGATGAGATAAAGGAGAACCAGTCTTCACTGAAGGTTGCCCTCAGGGTGGGAGTGCGACTGAGGGTGAGGCAGCTTGCTCCAGGCAAGGGTAGTTTTTCTGAAATGCTAACAGCTGAAGGTCATTAGCAGGCAGTACTTGAGATAGCGATGGGGTGGAGGGGTGATATTCTTTAGTTCTGAAGAATGATCTGGGCTCTGCAGATCCACCATCATGTCCAGTCCAGTTCAATGGTCTACCTCTGTTGTCAGAGCCTCCCTTCTGACCTCAGTGGCTGAGGTTCCTTGGCACCTCATTACCATCAGCTCTTTACTTACAACCCCAGTTCCCTTGTTTTTCTTTTTATTCATCTTGTTTGTCTAAAGACTCATCTGTGATTACACCTAACTTTCCAAATATCCTGTCCTTACCCCAAATACCTGGATAAGCCTGGAGAAAAACACATGGCCAGGCTGACTGCTCTCACTTAACATTTATGGCCCAAATCACATGAACCTCTTCAGCTCCCTTCTGTGTTCCCTAGTGAATTCTCCTTCCTTCTTCCCAAAGTGACTCTTTAATATTCTCCCTTCTTTTTAGACATCCGATACTTCCTTCCTCTCCAGTTCTCAGATGTTACCCTCTCTTCTCATTTCACTGAGAAATTAAAAACAAGCAAATGTGAACCACTTCATCTTCCCACCACCCAATATGCCAACTTGTCTCCACCTCTTCCTTGATCACTGGCTTTCGTTTTTGTTGTAAAGGTAACTTGCTCCATTTCTGGACTGGAACTCAACTCCTCTTGCCTCTTCCTGGACTTTACTCCCGCAAAGATCTGTTCTCTTGCCTAGATCATGTTTTCATGCATGTTGAATCGTCCTCAGCAACGTATAATCTGCTGTGATCTTTCCATCACAAGAGAGTCTTTAAACAAGACTCTCTTTCAATATGTCAAGACTCTCTAGAGCTACTGCTTCAATTTTATTCTCTTTATGGCCAAACATCTCAAAAAGTTTGCCTTGTTTCATGTCTCCTTCGTCTTGCCTTCTGTCTTTAATTGACTACAGTCAGGCTTTACCCTCCATCCCCACTCTACTTCCCCAAAACTACTCTTACCAGGTCAAGGTCAGCAGTGAACTTCTTGCCAAATTGAATGTTTAATTCTGGCAGGGTTTTTTTTTTTTTTTGGTATGTATATATTTTTGATTGAAGTATAGTCCATTTACAATGTTGTGTCAGTTTCTGGTGTACAGCATAATGCTTCAGTCATACATGAACATATATGTATATTCATTTTCATCTTAAGTTATTACAAGATACTAAATACAGTTCTCTGTGCTATACAGTATGAACTTGTTTATGTTTGTCTGTCCTTATCTTAGTCAACTTTCTCAGCATCAGGTGACAAAGCTGACCATTACTCCTTTACTGACACACCTTTCCTCTTGACTTTTATGATATCCACTCTTCTGTAAAGCAAAATGCTTAAATGATGTAAGGACCCAACTGGTTAAAGAATTCTAATGCCTTAACTGCCAGAAGGATCTGAAATACATCTCCTGCTTATGTGCAGGTACTGTCCTAGCTCAGATTCCTGGGGTGTCCCTTCCACACCCTGGCTTGATGTAATCGTCTTGTACAGTTTTCGCATTCCTGTTGTCCATTTGTTGCGGAAGCACACGGTACTGTGCAGGTAGAACGCTTTGTTGATTGCCTGCATTATTTCACTGATTCCTGGCGCTTGTTTCTTACATTATAGTTATGGAAATCTTACTAATGGTGAATCTTCTTTCAGGGTCCCAATTATCCCATATTCACTTTCATTTATAGGCGAACAGATCCTTAGCACTGAATGGAATCTGATGTTATTTCAGGGGGTTTTATTAGGAAGTAAATCCATCTACTTTTACTTTTAAAATAAATGTTTTCTAGTGATTCAGTATAGCTGTTTTTATCTATAGTTTCTGTACATGAAGAGTGCTAGTGTCAGTGATTACTTAATAGTAACACTGTATTTGACTAGTTATTTTCAAAACGCTTTCATGAAGTAACTTATGGTGAATAAGAGTTGGACTTCTGAGTTCAAATCCTGGGTGTGGTGTGTTCTAACAAGATGACTTACTGCTAGACATTTAACTTCTTTAAGCGTCTAGAAAATTGAGGGGAGTGCTATGCTTCATGCATGAAATTGTATGTGGGTTAAATTAGATGGTGCGTCTGAAGTTGGAAAGCAGTAGGTTTGGAACTCACTCTTACGACAAACTGATGAGGATTCTGGGATGCAGGGTGGTTAACTGCAAGTCATCTGCTAATAGTTAGCAGAGCTGGAACTAAAACTCATATGTTCTTTTTTTCTCCCTGAAGAATTCTTGGTTTATTGGATCCATCTCCTTTTTCTTTTCCTTTTTTTTTTAAAATGGAAGTATAGTCAGTGTAAAATGTTGTGTTAGTTTCTGGTTTATAGCATAGTGTTTCAGTTACATATCTGTATATCGATATCTGTATCTCTATATATATATTCCTTTCCATACTCCTTCATTATAGGCTATTATAAGATATTGAGTATAGTTCCCTGTGCTGTACAGTAGAACCTTGTTGTTTATTTATGTATAATAGTATTTGCAAATCCCAAACACCCAGCTTCGCCCTCCCCACCATTCCCCTGGTAACCGTAAGTTTATTTTCTATGTCTGTGAGTCTGTTTTGTTTTGTAACTAAGTTCATTTGTGTCTTTTTTTTGTTTTAATTTAGATTTTACTTACATGTGATGTCATATGGTATTTTTCTCTTTCTGGCTTACTTCATGTAGAATGATGATCTCCAGGTCCATCCATGTTGCTATAAATGGGGTTATTTTAT
This sequence comes from Vicugna pacos, assembly GCF_048564905.1. NCBI lineage: Eukaryota > Metazoa > Chordata > Mammalia > Artiodactyla > Camelidae > Vicugna > Vicugna pacos. Next base: position 42,001,675 of record NC_132996.1, read on the forward strand.
TATTTTTTATGGCTGAGTAGTATTTCATTGTATAAATATACCACAGCTTCTTTATCCCGTCATCTGTTGGTGGACATTTAGGCCGTTTCCATGTCTTGGCTATCGTACATAGTGCTGCTATGAACATGGAGGTGCATGGGTCTTTTCAAGTTAGAGAACTCATGTGTTGTATTTTGGATTCCCATGCTGTGTTTATATCCTTCCCTCTCCCTGGCCACCACACATTAGCAGTCTGAGTAAAATGAACATAAAGCCATCTTTGAAAAACTCCATAGAAGATTCATCTCTGTGCTTCAGGCTGTAGGTTATTTTCATTCTTATCGTGAACTTTTTATGAGAAAATGGGTGATACTCTGACTCCCATTCCAAAGAGAAAAAGATTTCTTTGTTGAATCAGCTGATTATGCTAACACAGGGGATGCATCTCCAGGTCAAGGGACGAAAGGCATTGATTTGCATTAGACAAGAGCTGCTGTCTGTATTCACAGTACACCGTGGGAGAAAGTGGCTATGCCATCAATTTCTAACAGATGGATTCAAGCGTGTCTTAGCATGAAAAACAAGCAGGGAGGGGCTGGATTGCCTTGATCACTCTTGTTAAAAGCAACACCATATACAGTGGACACCACATAAATATTCACTGGTATCAATTCCTGGACACAGAACTCCTTGATTTTGGACATTATAATCAAGTGTCCTCCTTGGTAAAAGATTAATAATAATAGGGTCAGTCTTCCTACTTCTTGGGTTCATAACTGGTGTGTCCCACTCTGCATCTTCATAGAAATATTTGCAGCTCAAGATGAGATCTAAATTGAGCACCAGCTGAATTGGCACTTAAGCTTCTGTGTTGAATGCATCTGGCTTTTTCCTCTTGGCTTCACTAGGCATTCGCCTTTTTAATTTCACTGTAAGATGGTTACATTCTGGTTCCGTCATTCGACTAACCGTGACACTGCTGCTTTTTTTCTCCTTCAGATATAGATGAGTGTGCGGCTAAGATGCATTACTGTCACGCCAATACTGTGTGTGTCAACCTGCCCGGGTTATATCGCTGTGACTGTGTCCCAGGATACATTCGCGTGGATGACTTCTCTTGTACAGGTGAGCGTTAAGAAACAAGGTTGTTTTTCTGATTCAGTCCTTCTCTGCACCAGATCTGTGTGTTACACTTCACTCCATGTACACAAAGTCCTATTTTTAACTAACCAGTTCTTCTCCTGCGTTGTTTTACCGTCACACTTCTTAGGGAAAAAGTGTTAATAAGAGAAATTTTGTCTGCATAATTTATTCCCACTCCCAGTGTTTCTGCCTCTGTGTGTGTGCATGCACGCATGAGTGTATGATGTGAAATTGAAGTCCTATTTGCCTGTGGTAACACTGAAGGACTTAGAGACATCAGTTCCCCAAAGAGAAAAGTATCTAATTGTTTTCTTTCCATCATATTGAAATGCTTTTGTGTATGAGAAAATGTACTTTGTTCTCATTGAGAAAGACAAGAGGTTAAATTTAAAGCGGTAACAAGAGTACCTGGTGGGCAGGGATTGGGTGTACGGGTGCCAGCCAAGACTTTTCATTGACATCCGCTTATTGTCAGTTTCCCTCCCCCCCACTTCCCCTCTCACTGGGCCGTCAGTGCTCAACTGGAACTCCAGAGGCTGTGGTCGTGCCTCTGTGTGAGCAGTGCTGGCTTTGTGGGGCATTTGGTTTGGGGTTCCGTTATCATTCTAGTTATGAATATGGAGACGTGAATGCAAAATAGTTAAAGTAGTAAGATTCTGAGTCTGTCTTTTACTGGATTAAACATCTCTACGTTCTCAATCTGTAACCTGTAAGAAAAGGGCTCCTGGAACCCAGGATTTCAGTCACGCTGTACGGTTCTCTGACTCTTACATCTTTCTCTTTGTCCTAACGACACTGGCATAGCAAAAATGAATTCTTCACTCAGAATGGAGTCGCATCTTTTCCTAATATATTTTATTTTGAATGGTTTTTTTCAGAACTGCAAAAAATTGTAAAAGTTGGGTAAGCATGCTTGTCTGTCCAGATCCCTTTGCTATTGGTTGTTATATATTTCTAAGTTATTATTCTTCGACTAAGGGGCTGGTGATCTCAGACTGAGGCAAGTTGCTGACTCCTGCAGTAGGTCACATCTCATTTATCTGTCTCTTACATACAATAACAAAATTCCCAAAGAAAAAAAGACAGATTTCATCAACATAGCATGCTGAGATCTAAACATTTTCAGGGGACAAAACTCATTTGGACCTGTAAACAGACACAGTCTAAACTCTGTGATGTTATAGATGACGATTGCTCTGTTCTCAGTGGTCTAAGTCTTGACTTCTGTTAACCCTGACATGAGACGAAGGCCATGAATATCCTCCCGACACAGCTGTGCAGTATCATGCAACGCAACCCTGTTGAAGGCTCTGCTGGGTGAAAAGAGCTGGTTGAGATTATTATCAGAACACCTAATGCCTCTGTTCCTCTTTCACAGAGGGAGGAAGGCAAGGGCTGGTGCTTGCTGAAAGGCTGTTAAGGGCAGGTGCTCTGCCTGGTGGTTTATACATATGAACAGGATGGAAAATGTATTACTTTAAGAACCAGCTCCAGAGTTACTTTTAGAAAGAGAACTGTGTTGTTTGGAGCAAAAGGCAAGGGTGTGGGGTATCAGTGGATTGGCAGATGTAAACTGCTACGTACAGAATGGATAAATGACAAGGTCCTATGGTACAGCACAGGGAACTATATTCAATGGCTTGTAGTAACCTGTAATGAAAGAGAATATGTCTATGTATGTGTGTGTGTGTGTGTGTGTGTGTGTGTATGTGTATGACTGAATCCCTGTGCTGTACACTAGAAGCTAATACAACATTGCAAATCAACTATACTGCAATTAAAGAAAACAAGAAAAAAGTTCAGCAAGAAAAAAATCTACACACAGACACATATTTTATTTTGTTTATGTGTGTGTGTGCTTTGTCTAAGAGAGAACAGAAAAGTTAGAATGGAAGAGAGGGAAAAAAAGGGAGGAGAGAGGTACCAGTCACAGGGCGGAAGGCTGGGTGCTGTGGAGGACGGGGCAGCGCAAAGCGCTCGGGGACACGATAGCTGGGAGGACTGTAAGGGTAGGACTGTGTAATGTGAGGGTCTTGGTGGTGGCGGTGGTCGTTTGCTGTGTAGTATGCAATGCAAGTCTTCCTCATGACCCTCCAGCCTTCAGCAAAATCTCCCACCTTGAACGCTGGGTGAGACCTTACCTCTTCCTACCCCAGTGGAATGCAAGTTAACACGGGGGACAACAGAAATGGTCCACGTGTGTGTAGGACATCATGACCTCAGAGGCAGAGGGAACCATTATTAAGTAACCATTCCTATCCTTTCTTACACTTGTATGGACATACATGCATCATGGTCACCGCGGCCTCCTCTCAGGGATGTCAGAAGTCTTGACAAGGGCTTTGGACGTCCCTCATAGGTCACAGAATTGGGTAGAAGATGTATTCCCCCTTCCCCCCAAAATCTTGTATGAGTCCTGAATTGCTTCTTATCTACTGCCCTGTTCATTGCACACCTCTGTTTTTTAAAGTTTTTTTTTTTTTTTGAGGGGGACAGGTAATTAAGTTTATTTATATATTTATTTATCTTAATGGAGATACTGGGGATTGAACCCAGGCTCTTGTGCGTGCTAATAAGCACATGCTCTGCCACTAAGTGGTGCCCACCTCGCCCCCCACAACAAGTCTCTCCAACTGAATTGTCTGTGGTTGGTGTTTTCATTTTCACGCGCTTACCTCGCATACCCTCTCCCACCCCTTCCACTTGGTCTCGCAGACTCAGCTTTCCACAGAGACCCCATTTAGCAAGGTCAACCACAGACTCCATTTTGCTCAGTCTTATCTTCTCATCTCAGCAGCATTTAGCAGAGCTGACTGCTTCTTCCTCTTTTAAACACATGGTTTTCTTGACGTTGGAGACAATGTATTTCCTGCTTTTCCTTCTATCTCACTGACTGATGGTGCAGTGACCCAAGCTGTTCTTCCCCTGCTGATGCTTTAAAGGTTAGAGTACTGTGGAGCTCTGCCCTGGACCCCTTTCTCCTATTCATCTACATCATCTTTTTAGATGCCTTCTTTCAATCTTATGACTTTACAGCATCTCTGTGTCAATAACTCCTAAATTTTTATCCAGTTCTGATCTTTCTCCTGGGCTTCTGAATCATGTATTCAACTTGACATTTGCACATAGGTGTTTAACAGGCATTTTGTATTAACATGTATGAGACAGAACTCCTGATTTCCTTCCACCTCTGCAGACCTCCTCCTCTCCCAGTTTTCTGCATCTCGGCAAACGAAAGCACCGTCTACCCAGTTTTTCAAGCCAAAAGGCTTGGGCCGACACTTGACTCCCTTCCTCCTCTTGCCTCTGCACTTTCAGTCTGAACATCTGACTTGTTGACCCTACCCTCCACACCCTGTCCTAAGGCTGTCCACTTCCGTCTGTGTCATCTTCTATGGAACAAATGAGACTTCCGCAGTGGTTGTCATCCTGGACCTTCTGCCCTGGACTTGCCCCACTATAACATGCTCTTCGCAGAGCAGCAAGACCAAAGTTTTAAAACGAGGAATCACACAAACCTGCCTAAAGCTCTCGTGTAGTTTTTCATTACAAAGAAAGTCAAATCCATTTTCCTTATTTTGATTGAAAACCAAGGAGGGGAGGGAAATAGCTCAGCGGGAGAGCGCATGCTGAGCATGCATGAGGTCCTGGGTGCAACCCCCAGTACCCCATTAAAACAAACAAACCAACCAACCTTGTATGACCTCTCCTTTCTGCCTCTCTGACTTTATCTTGTCCTGTTTCCATCCTTGTCCACTATGACTTTTGACTTTTTTTTTTAAATTCAACAAGCTTGTTCTGCCTTAGGACCTTTGCCTGGGCTGTTGGCCCATCTTGGAAGTCTTTTCTTGAAATCTGCCGAACTGGCTTCCTTGTCATTCAGCTCTCGGCCTAAAAAGGATCAGCTCAGAGAGGCTTTCTCTGCTTCATATAATTAGCTGCCCATTTTTCTGTCATATCACCTGATTTTAATTCTCTGACTATCACTTATGACCATCTGGAGTTTCTATTGCTTCTATGTGAATTTGAAAATGTATCTCTTTCTATTAGGCTGTAAGCTCTCAGAGCAGAGACCTTTTCCTTTTTGTTCGCTCCTCTGTCTCGGCTCCTGAGAACCAAGCTGGGGACAGAGCAGCTCAGTAACTACTGAAAGAGGGAATGAGGACCCTGCTTGGCCTTGGGCTCATTGTTTAAAACCTCATTTATAAAATGCTGCTCATGTCTGCTATACCTGCAGGTTATTGTGAACATCAAATAACACGTGTGAAAATATTTATCAGGGCCTTTGTATAGTTAGGTTAGGATGTTCTGTAGTAACAACCCCAAATACGAGTGATTTAAAATAATCAGGTTTTATTTCTTGCTCATGCAATATGTCTTTCACTGGTCAGCAGGGGTGCTGCGCTGCTTCTCAGAGTTATTCAGGGAGATAAGCTGGTGGAGTTGTCACTGTTATGAACATTGCTCGTCACCAACACAGGGAAAAGAGAGCCTGGAGGGTCTTACATCAGCTGTTAAATGTTCTGACCAGGGAGTCACACTTATCCCTTTGACCTCCAAATCATTGACTGTCACTAGTCACCAGCCCTCAACCAACCACCAGAAGATGAGGAGATGCTGTCCTATCGTGTGCCTGGATGGGTTGAGAGCTAGAAACACTTGGTGAATGGTGCTAAGAAACACCAAAGGGACTGATTCTTAAGAAATATTTCCTTTGACCTGAGGAGCTACGGATTACAGTATCCTTTTTTTTTTTTTTAGTAGCAGTTCACAATGTAATTGAGAAAGCAGTTTCAAAATAATAAGTATGATACTGATCGCATTGTACTAAGTGCTAGGATGGATGTTCAAGCAAAATGCAGCAAGAAAAGGGCGCGTGGTTGTCAGGGTGGCGCAACTGGAATGCTTTTGCAGACCAGGAGGAGCTATTGGAGTTGACCGAGGCATGTTAGCCTGCATGTAAAGTAGGAATTTGCAGTCGGGCGTATGGATAAGGATGAGCAGAGCTAAGAGACAAGCATTCTTCTTGAAGGTCCTTTCTCCTCTGGACCAGGTTCAAGGGCCTCCATCAGGCACTTTCGTAGTAAGCTGCAACGCTGACATTCACCTTGGTGTCTTGAAAACTAGCCTCTGAGGTCAAATGTGCTCTTTACTCTCCAAGGCAGAGCAGATCCTGCGCCTCTAATCTCTGTCATTTCTTTACTGGCAAAGAACACTTCTTCCCCCAAGTGGTTATTAGCCTGGGTAATAAACGAGGTGTGTAATGGATGTCTTCCACCAGTGTGACGGTGTCTTTTCAGGTGCTTCATCTCCAGAATACAGTTTGCTAGGAGAAATTGACAGGCCTGAAAGCATCCTTTTGTTTGCCCCGAGTTCCTGACTCGGCATTTCTCAGCATTGACATTCTTATTTCCAAAGATCATTCTAGTCTCTCTCCCAGATCAGTGAGTACCTCCTGCCTCTATTCAGCTGGTTTTTAAGTATGTAGAGGTCATTTTTTTTCTCCTTTTTTTCCAATTTTATTTTTCATTGAAGTGTGTTTGATATGCCTTAGTTTATTTCTCCTTTTTTTTAATGTTAGTTTGTCATTTACTCTGATGCTAACATTTTAGAAGTTAGTAGTCATATTGAAAATTTCCATTCAATCAAAAACGAGTAAGCCTAGAATTAAAGAAGGTATATCAGCTTTGGTGATATATTGATTTATTGAATTATTCATTCATTCATTTACTCATTTATTATTTCATTCATGTATCCAGTATACAGTTAATGTCTTTCGTGAGTGTTACGAAATCTGGCCAAAGAGATTGGTGACAGTGACCTCTTTGCCCAGGGTTGTTCATGGTTCGTGAGGCAACATCTTCAAATGAGAAAATGCAAAGGTTCATTCGACATCAGAGATGTTCCAAGTTTGCCAGATCAACCCCTCTTCAAAGTCTCAGTAGGGTCTAGGTAGGTATTGGGTATTTCACATCCTAGAGTGTTGGCCTTTGACAAGTTCCAGAGAAGGAACCCCAAAATTGCTTTCCCAGTTCCGTGCTGTGACAACAGTCCTTTTAGGAAGGCTGCACCGGAGACAGCAGGTGCCACACCTGCTGCTGGAGGGGACAGATAGTTGATCAAACAGAAAAGAAATACTACCTCTCTCCTACTTTTTTCTGGTTGAAAAGTGAAAACAGATTACAGCTCAAGGGATAAGAGTTCTGAGGATTCAACACTGGGGATAATTATCTAGAACTCGAAAGTGTGCTACAACTTAATCATTAGACCGGGAGCTGGGGTTCCCTGACATAACCGTGTATTGATTATTTATGAGGCTCCGTACGTTTTTCTAGGAAAGTTTCTGTTGGTGAAATCTACAACTTCGACCTTTGACACCGGGGGAGGTTTTGATCTTGGAATTTGTATGTGAGTCTTTGTCCTGTGAGAGATCCCTGAGTTGCTCTTGCTCTATTATGGATTTTGAAGCTGGAGGAGTCTCTGAAATTGAGGGTTGGGGAGGGCTGTTCTACTCCCTGGACCCTCTGAGTTTTGAAGTAGTCAACCTGCTTGATTTATTGGTCTCTGACTTCTGTTTATCCCCACTTAAACTCCCTGTGTTTAGGTTGTTTGATAAGACATTACCGTTGGATACGCAAGCAGCTTTAAAGGAGGCTGCTTGTGATTTACGATAAAAGCATGCAGCACCAAGACAGGTGCTTGGCAGTAACGGGTAAGCACTCATTTTTATGCCAAAAACTTTCTGCAAAGGTAAGAAATAAAGGGAACAAGTAAGATAGCAAATACCATCTGTGATTTCTGTGACTTCACCTAAAGAATTTTTTTTTTTGATACATAAAGGTAAAAACAGGAAAAAATTAAGAGGCTCCTCTGAACAGAGACCATGGGGTAAAAATTAATGGTATGTTTGGTTTTCCAGGCCCAGTTTAGTTTCCCATACATAATCCTGGGAAAACCAAAGACCAGATATCTACTGCATTTAGCCAAGTTGTGTTAAAATAATGCTAAGGTTTGTGAAAGCCAGGAAATAAGTCTTAGGATATCAAAGGGCGTTTACCTAGAGATTTCAGCTTGGAGGATTTGTCTGGTGTTTGACTTTGTTGAGTTTAACTGAGAGGTTTTGTTTTTCTTTTTGTTGTTGTTGTTGTTGTTGTTTTTAATACCATCACGTATTGAAGGATCTGAGCCGCACTGGCTGCTGCAGACCAGCTAGAATAAATGATGAATCTTGCCCCCGGGGTGTTTGTGCACAGACCTGTTAAGTACTGTGTTGCCCTTGACGCAAATTCATCACGGAAGGCTTGTTACTACTTCTGTACACTCCATTGCTGGAGCTGTGCATTCAGAATCACAGCTGGGATTTCACATAAAGGGTTTTGATGAAGGATGCTTCAGCACTTACAGCAGTGTTGAGGCCAGCCTTTTGCAGCCTGGCTTACAGCCACATTTGAGTTGACGCAATGAATGGACCTTTTCTCTTTACTAACCCAGCAAGCTATCATATATTCTTTATTTCTTTCTCAAAGGCTTGGTCGATGCATATGTGTAACTGTTTCCATGAGTTTCTAGGGTATAGTGAAACATCTTTGGATTATGTTTCCTTTATGTGAGATAGTTGAGAATATACATTCATTATTCTCAGGCCAAAATGAAAGCTCTAAATTCTCATGATTAAAATCTAGTGTATACATTAGTGTATAAATTCTACTGGTTTCAAGCTTTGGCTGTGCTGCTTTTTAACTTCATGAATTGGACAACCATGTAAGTTCTCTGTTTCTTCGTCTGTGTCCTCTAGACATCTCTGTAGAGCTGTGGAGGGACAGAGTGAGACAGTGTAGGTATATCAGTTCAGCTGATTTTAGTTCAAAGAATAATTTAAGAAGAACCCAACTCTCCTGGCTTAAATAATAAATTCATTCTCTCGTTGCAAGAAGTCTAGGATGTTGTTTTCAGAATTAGTTAATTTAGCTGCTCCATGACATCATGAGTGACATAGACTGTTTCCAACTTTTTACTTTGTTATTTTCATCGTGATAGTTTGGAAGTTGATCTAACTCCTTTCAAGGTCTCAAAACGGTTGAAGTCACTCCATGCATCAGATCTCAGCTTAACCACATCCTCCAAGTCAGAAGGGAAGAGAGGATTTCCTTTAAGACCAAGAATAACTGTCCGAAGTCCATCCCCAGCAGATCTATTTTCATGTTTCATCGGTCCAAGTTATTTAGTATACCTATTACTAAATGATGTCTTAGAAAAGCAAATAGAAGAACCTTGAATCAAGAGTTATCCCTGAGGTAGGGAGGTCCTAGTTTCCTTTAAAGGATTTGGCTATCTTACATCTAAACAAAATGTGGGTTCCACTGTTGAGGAAGGAGAAGAGGAGGGTGTGTGTGTCTGTAGATCAACAATTGTATAGGTGGCTGACAGCATCTATTAAAATATACTCAAAACTTTGAAAACTATTTCAAGTATAAGAGTAATTAAAAGAAATGCAGTTAGATGCTAATTATACTCAATTTGTGTATGTGCCTGTCTCTGTAAGTGTTTTGGGAAATAGGCCCCTTTTCTTACCTTGCTGATAGGAATGTAAATCGATCCAAACTTTGTTGAGGATACTTTGACAGTATATGTCAAAGGCCTAGAAGTATTTATTTTTATAGCAGCTTATTCTAAGGAAACAATTAGTCACAATGACTTGTGTGAGAAGATTTTCACTGTGGTCATTTATTCCACATACTATTTATATGAAAGGAAACTAGAAGCAGCCTAAATAAGAACTAATGGAAGTTTGATTAAATAAATATAATATATGCATAAATTGAAATACAGTGAATTTTAAAATGATGTTTAGAAGATTATTTAGTGTCAATGAAAATTCTCACCATGTAGTGTATCTGTCTACCTAGTACGATGGCGATTTAAACTAGGATGTTATGCTGTTTTCCAATTAAAATAATAAATACATGAAAACGATGTATGGGTCCACACAAACACGTAGAAACATGGGCAGAGAATAGTCCTCCAAATCATTAGGTAACAGAGTGTCTGTGAATAAGATTGTACATGATACCTATTCTTTACACTTTATGTATTTTCCGAATTTTCTATGAAATGGAAAAAAGGCAGTGAATCTGCATTACGTGTTAGTATCAGAAAATTGTTACTAAAATATTAGAAAACAGAAAATGCGAGATAAAGGTGACATTGAGTTTATTCCTCCAAAATCTCCTAAGTGTCATCCTACTAAATTAAATTTTAAAAAATGTTTATGACTTGGTTGTACTAATGCCTTTCATCCTTGGTGACATAGATGATGAGTCTGAACTAAAGAGATTAAAAACAAGGACTTTGCTTCATTGTGTTCCCAGGTAATTTGATTGACCAATATGGCAGTTGAAGGACATGTGCAATTAGGATGCTGTTTTTATCCTTTGAGGGTCCTAGAAGGTGCCCTGATAGGCAGGTCCTGTCTACCCTATTTTACTTAAGCCCTTCTGGCAGGGTTTCCAGATCCAAGGCAGTTAGTCCAACTGTTTTTTTGTTTTTTGTTTTTTTGTTTTTTTCCTCCTGGACTGTGGCCAAAGTCAAAGAAAGATGCTCAGGGGAGTCAGAAAAGTCCCCGGATTTCCATAGCAAAGCCACCACTGGGTGAGAATCAGGCAGCAGATTATAGCTCTACCCTTGACACCAGCTTGCAGAATGAATGCCACTGTCTCAACATTTTCCTTTGAACCTTGAAAGATGAAGTTTTAATGACCTTAGTCATTCTCAGTCAGAGGAGCTGGGAGTCCAAGTAAGATTTCTTTTGAAGAGAGTTCAGCTTATTAAAACAAAACATAATCTTGCAAAGTACTACTTTTCTAATTCTGTGATTCTGTAAGACATGATTCCTGACCTCTCAGAAATTACGGTCTCTTTAGGGGACATACAATTTACATTTTAGAAGAATAATTTTATAGGGCATACAGCTGAGGTAATAAATGCTGTGGAAAGAGCACTAGTGCTGGGAGAAAGGAGGGTATTAATTCCTTTGTAGTAGAGAGAGCGTGTTTCCACAGGAGGGTGTCTGAAGGAGTTTGAATTCCATGTTGGGTAGGATATGGAATAAGAGAATGAGGAAGTAATAGGATGCCTGGTGCTTTGGAAATAGATCCATCTCCGTGTTGATTGACCTACGATGTGACCTGGAGGTGACGCTGGTAGAAGGGTGAAAATCCAAAGACTCTGAGTTAGACAGACCTGGGTTCCTGCTCCAACCCCAGGTGTTTATTAGGAGCTTCAGCTTGAATCAACTTCTTGAAAATGGACACATCTTCCTCCCAGATTCTTGGGAGGAATAAATGAGATAATAACTATGAAGTGAAGAGAGCTCAGCACAGAGCAGTTAGTCAACAAATGTTAGCTATTACTGCCTCTGTTTTTCAGATGAGGAATCTGACTTGAGATACAGGGCAGTTACAGAATTGTCCTCAGCCACAGGCCTCGGAAGTGTTGGAGTTGGGTTAGGAATGCAGGCCTTCTAACTTCAGAGGCTCAGATGCAGCCTCCTCGGAGCTCTTCTGAAGATGTCTTTAAAATCCTAATGCAATATGGACTGCAGACTCAGTAGACATCAGCCATTATTAGAAGGACAGACAGAGCCTGGGCCTTGGGGCCGAGAGAATCCCATTTAACCAGCAGCTCTGTCCTTCTGTGCTTTGGGATCTTGGGGCAGTTCCGGAAGTGCTCCATGTCTCTGCTTGTAACACCAAAAGAGAAGGCTGGGTTTTAAGGTCTAAACACATGAAAGAGCCCAACCAAATGACTGATTCTGAGGAGGTGCTCAGTGTTGAAGCCCGAAGGCCTGTTCACAAATTTCCTTTTCCCCATTTTTTTTCACCAAGTGGCTCTTGAAGCATTTTCAGGGACACCAATTCTCCTTGAAACACATTTGGAGAGTTGCTTCCCTTTAGAAACTCAGTCTCTGTAGACAGCATCCAGATCCTCTGCGAACACAAGCCCACAGTCAAACGCTTTGGGCTTATGGGTTCAGAAGACTGACAAAAAGTAGATTCACAAGGGTCTGTAACTAGCATTAATTCATTCCTCTATTTAAAAAAAATATCACCTTGGGAGTCGTTAGCTGAAGTTGTTTGTAAGTTGCTGGAGACCAGAGCTTTGGAAAATGTTCTGTAAGCTCCCTGAAGGCACTGAAGATTTTCTTCTGAGAAAGGAAGCCCCCTAAACTGAGAACACCTTTGGCATTTTTCAGCTCTGGTGTCTGGCATCTGGTTAGTCCTTAGTGGCAGCCACAGGACAAAGTGCTTTCAGGAAAAGGAGTGAGAGGTCAGAAGTTTGGTCTAGGTTGAACTCCAGGATGGGATTTTTGGCAGCTGGGAAATGTCCTCAGAGAGGGGTCACAGCCCACAGCAAGATACGTAAAGACAACAGCAAGTTTAATAAAATTATAAAAGAGATTCTTTGTATTTATGAAAGTAATATACGCATATTGTAGTAACATAGACAAATTCAGAAGAATAAGAAAAAGTTAAAAACCATCCATAATTTAAACCTGCTGGAAGTTTTCTGTGCCTACATCTGTATACTACTTTGTGGAAATCACACTGCAGCTCTCAGGTAATCCTTTAATTGTTTGTACTTATTTCATGAGCATTGCCCAAATTAGCAGAGTTACTTAAAAATATCTAACTGTTCACAGCTGCGAAATACCCTCTCTTCTGGATGCATTATTATAACCTTTGCCACACTGGAGAAGTATTAAGATCCAGCTGCCTCTCTTGTCTTCATTTGGGTCTATCATATGCATGTGCTTACTCTTCCGTTATTATGGTGGAAGGTGATGGTGGTTTTTGCCTTAGTTTGGATGAAGAGTGAGTCACAGAGCAAAGCTCAGACCAGCCCCAAGCAGGAAATACACATGTGTAGGGATTCACTCAGGGGAAGATCGGGGTTTCTCAAGTGTGACTCATTAAAGGACATTTCTGGGAAAAGCAAGCGCCCGAAGAAGTGTTAACACTAAGGTTAACACATATCTTGGCAGTATCAGTGTAATTATTTTACGTATAAATACTTTGTAACTAGACAGAGGTGTTCCAGCCATCTCCTGCCTTGTTTATGAGATGTAGTTTTCCATATTTATATATTTGTAGTGAGTTCTTTGTCCTTTAAAATGCAGAGTCTTCCCTAGATCAGCTAGCATTTGTTTTCCCCCTTTTGGCATTTATTTTCCCATTCTGGTTGATAAGTTGAGTGTAAGAAAACCTTTAAAGGATCGGGAGATTCAAATAGCTGAGATGTTAGAGACATAGAAAGCGTCAGAAAATACCTTCAGATTGTAGTCATTTGATTCTGAATTTTGATGAACTCTTGAAGAACTGTGTCCAGAGAGTTCTTGCTTGTGAATTCTCCAAAACCTTAGGGTATCTTCTCATTAAGAGGCTTGTTTTTTCTTCAAGCAGGTGGTCCCTTTGACTTGGTTATATGAAAAATGCAGTGTGGTTCGGAGGCGGCAGGTATCATCCCTGCCTGTTGGTGTGAGGGGGGGTTGGGGACCATCCCTGTCTCAGCCAGAGGGTGTGTGGTCCAAACGACCCTTAGGGCAGCAACCCACGCTGAGCGGCTTACGGTGCGGGGGAGGGAATCGAGTGAAGATGCAGCCTGTCATGCTTCTCTTGGCCTCAAGCAAACCATTTTTTTTTTCAGGACAGGTTGGAGCAGCTCACAGCTTCGGAGCCAAGCCCACCAGGGAAGCCAGAGAGCGGTGCCCTCTCTCTATTTTTAGGATTTAGAAAAATGACAAGTCACAAAATAGCACTGGCATGTTATTGTGCGTACCGCTCAAGGCTGCTGGCTTTCTGAGTGTGCTCCACTACTGCCTGGACCCGTTTTATTTTATTTCATCTCTTCAGTCTCATTTTTTTCCCCTCTTGACTCTGTACTCTTGGCTGTGTTACTATAGCTTTTCCCCTTGAGTCTCCTTTCATTCCTTTTCCCTTTTCGTATTTGCTTCAATAATGTGTTTGTTATTATTTATGGCAGAGTCCAACAAATGATGGTTTAAATGAGAGATTGAGGGTCCAAAGTGACTTAAGACAGAAAGGAACAAGCGTTGGCGAGAATACGGAGAAATCTGGAACTCTTGTGTCTCGTTGGTGGGGATGTCAAACCATGCAGCTGCTGTGGAAATCAGTTTGATAGTCCCTCAGAAAATTAAAAATAGATTACAAGTGATATGATCCAACAGTTCCACAACTGGGTATTTTCAAAAGAATTGGAAGCAGGGTCTTTAAGAGAGATTTGTATGTATGTGGTACTAGTGGCATTGAACACAAGAGCTAAAAGGTGGAAGCCACCTGTGTGTCCCTTGGCAGATAAGTGGATAAGCAAAATGTAGTCTATACATGCAGTGGAGTATTACTCAGCCTTTTTAGCAGGGACATTCTGATATGTGCCACGCCATGGATAAATTGTAGGGAACATTATACTAAGTGAAACAAGCCAGGCACTAAAAGACAAATACAGTATGCCTCTACTAGATGTGGAACCTAGCGTGGGCAGATTCACAGAGACAGGAAGCAGGAGGGTGGTGGCTACAGGCTGGGGAGTTCTTGTTTGGTGGGTGTAGAGGTTCTGTTCTGTAAGATGAAGAGAGTTTTGGAGTTGGATGGTAGTGAGGATTGTGCACTATGAATGTAGTACTTCATACCTCTAAACTGTACACTTAAAATAGGTTATGATGGCCAATTTTATGTTATGGTACATTACCATAATAAAAAAAAGTTGCAGAAAAATGCCGTTGGGAACAGATCCAAACTAGAAATTACATTTAACGTGGTTCTCCTTGCATCCTTCACCCATATTGGATGTCAGATAGTGATTTTCATTCATCATTGAATTAATTAATTTATTAAGCAATTATCATTTGAGAAATCTACTGAGCATCAGGTATTATCCTAGGTGCCATGAATAGACCAGTGAATAAAGCAGCAAAAAATTCTGATACCAGCAGAGCACAGGCTCTAGTTGGGTGGAGTCAAACAATAAACAGTAAATACCTAGTATGCCAGGTGATAAAAACCGTGGGGAGAAAGGAAGTGAGGGAAGGTGCTGAGGGCACTAGGGCGGGCAGTGATGCACTTGTACGTGGGGTAGTCTGGAAAGGTCTCACGGAGGAGGGGCAAATCAGCCAAGACTCGAGAGAGAAGGGTGAGGCGAGCACGAGCCCTGCTGATCAGTGGGATCACAATGCTCCCGGCTGGGGAGCAGTCAGCTGCTCAGTGGCAGGATTCACTAGGGAGGCTTGTTGAATCAGTAAACTCCAGTCAGCCCTTCGACATCCCACGAGTGTCTGGTACTCTCCAGGGGAACAGATTGCATGGGCTTCATCGGCCGTTATGTGTGGCAAAGACAGGCTGCTTTACACAGACTCTGGGAAGGCCATCTTCCTAAGAGTTAAAGATGATAGAAGTCAGGCCATTGGATAAACAGGAAGTTACTGTATTTTTTTCTTTAAATAGAAAGCGTAGCTTAAATGGCCCAAGTCATTACTAGGACAATACCCTTTTGAGAAGAATAGAGTTCAGGAAGAGGCATTTGAACACAGCATGCAGGGAATTCAGTTCTTATGTCCCATTACTGTTAACAAGGTCTCCACGTTTAATTCCACAGGGTAAATGGGGCTACTCTAGAGTTAGGACCAGAAAATACCTTTAAGCAGCTGGGGCACTGAAAGAGCCTTGCTTTTTTCTTTATTTTGACATCTGTGGTGTTCCATTTTCCCTGCTGTTGCTAAATGATTCAGAAAAGAAAAGAATGTTACAGCCCTGACTTTTTAATGCCGAGGACAAGCACATTATGCGACCGGTCCCAAGACACACACAGGCTTTTGCAAGAGGGTCAGTATTTTGTGTGTGTTGGTTGGCAGTAAGTTCTTTGGGGCTGTGCAGTCAATTGACTTTGTTCTTGTAGCTGGAAGAAAAGTGAGGACTGTGTGTATGAAATGCACAGAACTAACCTTGTGGTCATGGTCCATAAGTGGGCAGCTCAGTGACAGGTCATAGATAGACTGTGGGCACCAATGAGCAGTGCAGCTTGCCTCCAAAGGAACGAGTATCTGAGAACATCTGATGACATAAGGTAATTGTCTTGAAGCCCGATTGAATGTGGGCTGTGGGACCACACTGAGCATCACTCCTGGGGTGTCACGGTGCCTCATGCTGAACTTTTTCCTCCTGCTGAACTTTTTCCTCCTGCAACCTGGCATCAATGTTCACTCAAATATGGTACCCATTTATTTACTTCTGAAAATAATTTCTAATATAGAGATGATAACAATATTATATACATCATATAATAATAATAAAGTCAGCAGACGGCTTCTGTGGGTATAATTGTTTGGGTGATGTATGTTTTAAAAACAACGTTACTATTCACATACTAAGCAAATAATGTGGATGGATCACCACTCACAACAAATGCCAATTAGTTTGCCGAAAGGAATGGAGTAGAGAGGAAAGAATTCTGTACTGGTTACTACAGAGACTTACTTTAATCCAGGCTAACACAGTACATACCCTCAGGCAAGTCATTTTATCTCTTTGGGCCTCAGTTTTCTCATCTATCACAGGGGAATGTTAGATTATAAACTGATGTCCAGAGGGCCCAGTAAGCGCTTGGCCTCTTTGAAGCCAAGAATCATGGCTTTTTGTCTCTTTGTCCACAGAGCCTGACATAATAATAGGCACTTTTTGTTCCCTTTTCTTTTTTTCCTTAAATGCACATCTACAACGATTTGGAGCATTTTTGCAATTTTGTTTGATTTGTAGAACTTTTCTTTTAAAGGTGCCTTTTAGTTTTTTTTTTTAACAACTTTTTAACTGATGTTTTAAAAGAATGTGTGAACATCCTACTGAAATACTCTTTCTTTGGCAGTGTTTCTTTCACTGAATATTTCATGTAACTTCTGCATATTGACTCAGGCCATAATGATGTTTTATTAACCACTATTAACTTGTGACTTGGAATTACCGTACCAGTGATCAAAGACTCTTCCTTTGCACGTTGGGAGATTTCTGTGAAGGAGAACGGGGGAGATACAGGTTTGGGATGGACAGCTGGTCTCCCCTTTGAAGTCCTTTCCACGCTGAGTTTTGTAGATGCTTTTGAACACTTGTTGACAAATGTCACCCCTCTGGCACTCACCCTGCTTCTTTGTTTAAACTGATGCCCGCAGACCCAAAGCAGCAACATGGCTGCTTACAGGTGATGGTAATGGCTGCCCGTGATGCCTTTCTTCAAGGGCTGGCCTGTAAGGGGGGTGAGTGGAGGGGACAAGAGGCGATGGAGGATCACAAAAAGAGTAGAAATTAAATCAGAAGACCTATATTCAGGTCTTGTCTTGGACTATGACTAGTTTTATGACTTTGGACAAAATGCTTTTACATTTGGGAGTTCAGGATTTGCAGATACACACTACTGTATATAAAATAGATAAACAACAAGGTCCTGCTGTAGAGCATGGGAAACTATATTCAATATGTTGTAATGGCCTACAATAAAAAATATGAAAAGGAATATACATAAATATATCTATGTATACATATATAGATATAAATGAGTCACTATGTTGTATACCAGAAATTAGCATAACATTGTAAACTGACTATACGTCAATACAAATAAATAAATAAGAATGAAAAGAGAACAAAAACAGTGGGGGGGTGCTTTACACAACTGTCCACTTTCTTCTTCCGTAAAATGAGGATGGAGGCCTCTGTTTTAAGGCCTCTTGAAGTTTATGAGTCTAAGTGCTTCGAGGGACTGAGGAGGTCAGTGGAAAGGCAGCCCTTCAGGCTGGGATGATCAGAGAAAACCTTGAGGTAGCAGTTTCGGAGCTGTGAAATGGCATTTAGTTACTGCTGGGACCTCGAGGAGAGACTTTCTGGGTGGAGGGACTGGGGCGGAGGCAGGCCGAGGCCTGTAGATCGGGGGGGAGGGGGGGGCGTTTTACCTGCCCGGCAGAGAGAGCTCTTGAGAGGGTGGGACACCCTCAGCCACAAAGGCTTCCATGCTGCTTTGGCTTCTTGACTTTTAAATCCCTGATTTTGGCAATTCTCATAATCTTCATTCAACAGCAGCTATTTCTGGAATGTCATCTGCGTTCCAGACCCTCTTTGTGTGCTGGGGATATAGTAGTGGCTGACATAGTCCTTGTTCTTAAGCAGTTTTAGAGACTTCAGTGACATTTGTGTCCCTCCCGCCGCCCATGGAATTGGCACGGGCAGAGGAAGAATTCTGGCACAGCTTGAAGTATCCCTTGAGAGACAGCTGTGTACAGGCTACAACAGCCTACTGAGTGGAGCTTGCTTTTTGAATGCCAAGTCCAAATACATGGGTATGTGGGGTATGACTGTGTAGTGCTTGGAGCTAGTGAAACTGGTTGCTAACTAAATGAACTTGTGCACATTTCCTAACTTCCCTGAAGTTTGATCTCTCATCTATATAATGTGCATAATATTATGTCGTAGAGTGAGTTTGAGGATGAAATAAAGTACTGATGTAAAACACTTTGCCTAAAGTTCACGGAGAAAAGTGCATCAGGCCAGCATCCTAGAGGAGACCCCCACGTAAAGACCTTGAGTTGGTGGGGAAGCGCGGCAGTCAGTGTGGCAGTGAAGTCAAGAGATCATAAAATGGAAGCAAAAGGATGAAAGAGCTGGTGGTTGGCAGCATTGCTGGGGGAGCATATAGAGGCTTAGAAATGTGAGGGTGGAGAAAATTCCATTGTATTTGATTAGAAGAGAGTCATTGGCAATCTTCCACAGAGCAGAATCATTGCTGTGTCCAAGAACAAGATACAAAAGAGGTGTTTTGATAGAAAGTTGAGCAATGGTTAGATTTGGAGGGTTTTGGCAGTGAAGTGGGAGAAAGAATTGTCAAGAAACCTAAAAGGGATGGCAAGGTCAAGTGAAAGATAATTCATCCAATCGCAACTTGGTTTTTAAGATGAATAATTTTTGAAGGTTATATGGGAGAAGTGAGTTGAAGATGCGTAAGAGGACAGCATCCTTGTGGGCAGGCTGGTGCGGATGGAGGAGCTGGCTTTGTGGAAGTAGACAGAAGCCTTTCATTGTAAAACTGGAAAGAAGGCTCAGAGGGTGGAGCCAGGGGGAGGAGTCTAGTGTGAAAGCCCTGTATACTTGTAGAGATCCACACCTGGCAAGGCACTAGATCCAGCTTTTCTTTCAGAACGTTTTCTGCAGCATATTTTCCTTCCTCTATCTTTCACAAAGTTCTACCTTATGTAAATAGAAAAGTAAGGTTTTCCGCCCGGAGGGGCCTTTGAAATACAGTATATGCTTTATTGCTCTGTCACTTTCTCTGCACTTCGTTTTGCGAAGGTGTTTTGCCATCTGAGGGTGGGGAGAGCCCCATGGCATTATTAAGCAACTAAATCTGGGGTTGAGAGCTCTGCATGAATGGCGTTTAATTCTCATTCCCTCAGTGCTCTTGGGGAAATCTCATAATTGCTCTCTCGGTCTCCCCATCTGCAAAACTGGTGTAAAACCACCCTTCTCCTCCCTAGGGCAGTGGGAGGATTACTAAGTTAATGTTTTATAAATCACCAAAGGATTCTAAATGCAAAGTGCTATCATTACCCACCTACCAGATACGATGGCGCTCATAATGATATATTTATTACCTCATGTTCATTTCCACGGCAATAGCCTGTGCATTTGTAAAGAGATTATGCTTCCTCTGCCAGGGCACCAACAGAGGCAGACCATCTATCACCTGGAGACACAGCGACAAGAAGGCGAAAAGTGGATATGCGGTTTGTTTTGACCTAAAATGTTGTTTTGGGTGTGCAGCCTGTTGCGAAATTTTCTCTTGGAAACAGAAATCTGCCCCCTGGTTCTTTCCTTTCATTTCTTTTTGTTCTCTCTCCTTCTTTCCCACCTTGTTGGAAAAATATTTAAAACAAAAGGAGACATGAATGCTTCTTGGGACATGTGGAGTTTGGGGTGTCAACATAAGAAATTTGAAATTCAACTGTGAGTAGGCGTGGTTTGTCTCAAGGAGTGCTTAGCAACATTTAAAAGCCCATTCAAACGACAATAAAGCCAAGAATGTGATGATTTGTAATTAGGAAGGTGTGATAGTTCCGGTTTGAAAGTGTGGCTGAGGGAGGGGTCCTTCCTCTTTGCAATGTATCTGTGCAAGGGGGTCTCTGTGTGTGGTCTTGGGTCAAGTTTCTTGGATTATTAGGGATCCCAGCATAAAGTTCATCATATTCTAGGAAATACTTGACTCTTGTTTCAGTTAAGTCAATGAATGAATGATAATGCAGTTTATCACGTGATGTTTTCATTGGAGTACTTTTGTGAGAACAATAGAAGTGGGAAATACTGAGGGTGGTGTTTCTTCTAACGGAGGCGTAGTGAATTGTGTCCTCTAGGTAACGCAGGGAGGATGGCATGGGTAGAGTCAGAACAGACAAGCCCATCTCACCTCCACCCCCTAAAATACTATCTCAAAATAGGGGGGCGAGCCTTCTTCATCAAGTAACAGATTGGCCCTTTTTCATACTTTCTCTCAGCTGCAATTTTTCTAAATGTGCCCTCATGACCAATGAGGCTGGGACTGGTACCCTCAGTTCAGTCCTCATCTGGACTCAGGGTCACTGTATTTGCTGTTCCCTCTGCCTGGAATGCCTTCCCTCTGACATCTCACTTCCTTCAGGCCTCTAACCAAAGTCTTTATCTCACTGAGGCTTCCCTGGCCACCTTTCAGAGATTTCTGAGTCCCTGCTGACACTTCCTTTTGCCCTTCCCTCTTGTACTTTTCCTCCTTAAAATGTATCAGTATCCAGCAGGGTATGTATTTTGCTCAGCCGCCTTATTTATGGTCTGGTTCTCCCACTAGAATCTAAGCTCCGAGAGGGCAAGGGTTTCTGTCAGTTTTCCTCAGAGCTATAGACTAGCTTCTAGAATAGTGCCTGGCACAGAGTAGGTACTTAATAAATATTTGTTTATATGAAAAATTTGACCAATAAATATTCTGTGTACTGTGGTGGACGCTAAAGATATATTCAGTTGCAAGTAGTAAACAAACGAACAAATCCATTTCAAAGTAGCGTACGCAGTAAGGGAGATTTATTGACTCATGTGCACTTAAGTCCTGAGGTCAGGCAAGTTGGAGGGCTGGTTTGGCACAGCAGTGCAGGGATGTCAAAGGACCTGGTTCCTTTCCTTTCACTTCTTTTTCTTCTCTCTGCTCTGACTTCCACGGCTGCAGCCTGGCGCTAAAGCCTCTTGGGGTCTCAGTATCTCATCGTGATTCCAAAATGAGTGCCAGTAGCACATTTTCTTTCATGTCTGAGGAGACAGAGGGCTGTTCTCTGAGAAACTCTAACAGAAGAGCTAGGGAGCCTGTTTCCCAGAAGCCCCCAGCTTGTATGTCCACACTCGCGCCAAACGTGGTGGCCGGCGTTTACCGCGATTAGTGTTGATTTAGTCACATGCTCGTCTTAAGAGCCTGGGTTGGACTGATGTCTCCTAAAGCACGTGTGCGTGTGTGTGTGTGTGTGTGTGTGTGTGTGTTGGGGGGGCACCCTAATGAAAATCTGAATAGTGATTAAAAGGAAAACAGAGAGAACTACAAAGCCTTCTAAAACAGACAAGATGGCTTGATTCACAAAGGCTCAGGTCTTCTGCAGGAGTTAAGTATGGAATTAGACTCATGCTATGTGCTATGAAATGGGAACATAGATGGGGGGGTTTCATGAGACCACATATACAGAGCTCTTGGAACTTTTGGATGCATTGGGGTTTAATAACTGCTGTTAAAATTGCTTTTATTGTAATTTCAATACACAGAAGAAGCCTTGGGAAAGTTATTACGGCAGTCATCTCTCTTGGCCATCACCAGCTTTGGACCAGGATTTAGCCACAGTGCTAAAAGTCTGCAGTTAATTAACCCTAAGGCATTTGCTTCAGCTCATAAAGCTCTCATATGGTAAAATGTATCCAATTATTTATTTCCTGTTTAGGTCATTATTATAAAGAAGAGAAAGAAGAATTTAAATTGTTTAGACTCAGACTTTAGTACATTGCCAGCTCTTTAGTGGAAACTTTTTCTCCAGAGTTAAATTGGAGACTTTTAAGTTAGAAGGGAGATTAGTGGTCATAGAGCTATCATCCTCATTTTAGGAATGAAAAACTGAGACCCAGAGAACTTAATTTATTCCAAGGTTGTACCGGTGACAGAACTGGTTTTTGAACCCAGATCGGCAGATTCTGATTAAGTTTTTTTCGAGATTATGCGTCAGAATGTTCTGCTATTCACATTGGAGAAAATACATGAATAACTGTTGTTACAGACTTTGCAAAGTGGTCTGCCTGTGTCCTAGGAGAGCAAGAAACTGAGTGCTTTGGAAGATTTAGTTTTAACAGATGAAAAATGGTCAATTTGATCATTTTGAGAAATAGGAGAGTCAAGTTTATTGCATCTTGTGCCACATGCACAGCCATTGCACACACGCGTGATGTCTTTGCAGAGAAAAATCTTGCTTGATTAAACTAACTGATCTTAAAAATCAAATTGGAGATCTCAAAGCTCAAAAGAAATAAAATCTCACTAGAAAATTTTGAATTTTTGATATTCAGTCAATTGTCCCTTCAGGACATGGTCTGAACCTAGTGCCCTCTCTAAGCCTCCCCTGCCAGCAAAACCCTAGATTTTCTCTAACCATTTAGAGCTGGAGAGTTTTGGGGAGAAGCACGTACCATTGGGTTGCCACTCCCTGGTGGTGGTTTATCCTTCTGTCTCATTGTGTGACCTTGGATGAGCCAGTTAACCTCTTTGTGCCTCAGATAATAAAAGCCAGTCCCTCCCGACCGCACAGAGATGTGGTAAAGATAAATTATGCTTCAGTGAATTTTGAATAAGAAATCTGTGAAGATGAATGGATAATAGTATTTGAACCTTATAAATCCAAGGAGGAATGATAAAGAAGGTGATTAAGGAAACAGAACAGTAGCTTAGAGCAGAGGGCAAACTCTTAGCCCCTAGCAACGCAGAAAGCAATGGTGCAAACGCCATTTCACGTCCCCTGCTTGCTTCTTTTTCTCTCTGTATCTCTCCTGTCAGTCTTGAATAGAGTCGTGACTCACGGGCAGATGCTCTGAAAACAGATTCCAGCCCTGTCTCTTTTCTCCATTCCTTCAAACGTTGGGAGCTGAGGATATCTGCTGGTTAGCAGAAGAGGATCTCCTGTTAGGATGAGCCTTTCCATTCCTCTTAAGAAAAATGCATTGAGTGATACTGGAATATAGATGGTAAACAGTAGGTTGTGTCACTCAACACCTGTTCAGCTCCTAACAGTATGCCTTCCTGTTCTATGTTGGCTGGAATGCTTGAATCTACATTTCCCAAATTCCCTTACTATCAGGGTCCCAAGCATGGCTGAGTATGACTCAGGGTTGGCCAGATGGGTGAGTTCTTGGAGGCTTTGATCAGGAAATGAGTTTTGTGGGAGGAAGGAAAGTGACAGAGGTTTCCATCATGCTGGCTTAAATCATGGCAGAGGCAGTGGTATCAGTTTTTTGTTTTTTTTTTTCTGGTGCCTTTCTGATTTCACACCTTTCTGATCCTGGCAAAGTGAGAATGGTTCTGGGATGGTGGCAGCTTTCTGATTCTGTAGCCTCCTGAGTGCAGCCTAGGCAGCATCCTCCTCGGTGGGGCGGTTCTGTGGTGTGGTTTGGGGAACTGTTCCTGGAAGTTCAGCCTGGAGTCGGTTTCTTCAGCCTTTTCCTCTTGCTGCCTCTTTCTCACCTATAATAGGATACAGTGAAGGAGCTTGGGTCCTGCTGACCATGGAACCAGCATATCATTCACTCTTGGACTACCTGCCTCTGAATTGCTTTGCCTGGGAGAGAAATAAACTTCAGTATTTAAGCCCTTATAATCAAGTCACTGTTTTTTTGTTGCTGAAGCCTAATCCTAACTGACACATGGGCCCCGTGGAAAAGGAGCACAGTGTGACATAAATAAAAGTGTCCCCAGGCATCTGGGAGCTGAGTGTGCTTCCTTCTGGGCCTGAGTTATATGTAAGTAGGATGAGGTTGAGATACATACCAATGTACAAATACTCTCAAAAGGGCAGCTTGAGTGGGATGCAGGCAGAAGAGGACGGTCTGGGTGAGGATTTATGCAGTGACTGTATGCATGTGTTTCCAGACCAGACTCCTTCTTTATGCTCTTACCAGTAGCCTTCTTGAGTCTGGATTTGGCCATTAAGTGCCAGAATTGAAGATAACTTGGCCCTCACTTACAGGAGCTTGAGGACAATTTTGGATAAACGTTGTGTAGCAGGGCAAACTTTTTATTATCTTAATAGCTGATCAGAGAATTCCTCTCCGAGAGAGATTCTTTCGTTGAGAAAAAAAATTCATTAAGCTCAGTGGCTGGAATTGAGGAATGGAAGGATAGAGTAGTTGACCGTAGCAGAATACAGACCTCTGAAGTTGATGGAGGAGAAAGGAGAGCAGAGGGGAGAGAACAGCCAGCGATGTGATGTGATGTCGGGACATTGTGTGGGTGAAATGGCTAGCAAAAAATCCTCAGTAGTGGAGTGACAGAGGGCTTGTAAGACCAAGGATATCTTATGTTCAGTGTGTTATGTTGGCATAGCTGGGAGGTAAGACTTTCCTCTTAAATGTCAATGTATCTGCTTATACAGACACATATTATGAGGGTGCTTTTCCTTTTTCAGCTCTTCCCTCTTTATTTCATTACTTCAGGAGTTAAGGGAGGAGCTGAGTTTCACATCTAAGTTGATGTCATGGGAAGCGTAAACAGCACCCCTCAAACAGTAAAACTACCCTTCAGCTTAATGAATTTATCTGGACTGATGTCTCAGTCCCAGCCTGTTGAGACTGACACAAAGCTAACATAAGGCGAACTTGGACGGTTGTGCAGTTACGGGTGTGGACCAATCTGTGAGTTCAAAGAATCCCAAGCCACAGTTAGGTGATGTTTCTTTCCAAGGAGCTCTCTGTAGACAGATTCTCCACTGTAAAGTCTCAAGGATACTGAACTATCCATCGAGGTTTCAGCGTAGAGCAGAAGGTGAGACTTGGAAACGTTAAAGAGATGATGCTGTGTTGACCTGGTGAAAGAGGTCTGTGTCCTAAGACCAGTGGAAGGACGGAGAGCAAGGAAATGGACCATGGGGCCACCAGTAGCAAAAAGTAGGGAAAAGGGAGATAAATAAGGAATAGACTCAGAAAAGCAGAAAAAGGGAAAGTGTCAAATCTGGATTGAAAGGAAGGACACACATCACATCTCAAAATGCTGTCTCAAAACAAGGGAGAAAGGGAAGGACAGTGGAGAGCTGGGGAGCATTACGAGGAGAATGTGTGAGCTTAAGGAATGGAGGCATGTGTAAGGGAAGCAGCTTGACAAGGGCAGAACGGTATATATAACTGCTTTGCAGGAAACCTCAGGTGGGCCACGTAGTGGACCATGGGAATGATGCTGTGAAAGAGGAAGGGAACACCCAGGGATAAGTTCCTGTGAAATGGAAATTAGAAGTGAACCACTATTTTTGTTGCAGATTAAATCTAAGGAGACTTACATTATGACTGAGTCAGGGAATTTGAGATATGTGAAATCTGCATTCACGCTCACGTCCCTGCACCTCTTTTTGTGTTGGAGGCTGCAGCTGAGAAAATAAGCTCTTCCCAAACAGCTCGTGGGAAGCTGTGGGTTTCCAAGTTGGTCAGATTATCTGTCTATCTACCTAGAGATCTAGAAAGACAGAGTGAATACAGGTTTTATTCCTGAGCAATGGCATCCTCTCTCCCATGCTGTGGTTTTCCTGCCTACTTTGTCACTAGGGTCTTATTCCCAGGGGAAGGCTCCTGGGTACAAGGAGGAGTGGACATTTTCACCCCAGACGTCTGTTGCTCTTAGTGTGTCTGGTTCGGGAGCGTAACGGCAGTGAAGGTAGCAGCCACAGCAGGTGGAAGGCCCACTTCAAGAACTAAACTTGATCTAAAGGCGGAGACAGAGTAACTGAAGAACTGACCTGAGTAGAATGCTAACTAGGACCAGTGGTTTCGGTGGCAGAACACGCTGTAATTGGAGAGCAAGGGAATGCAAGGCTGACAAGCCCTGAAGCCAGAGGTGAGGTTGTTACCGAACGCAAGTCTGTGTGCCCGACGCACTGTGAAGCCAAACAAACTGAAACGCTGGAGTTTGGAGCAGAGAAAGGTTATTGCGGGGCAAGGAGGATGGGGTGGCTCATGCCGAAGAAAACTCTGAACTCCTCGAAGGGTTTCAGCAAAGCATATTTGAAGGCCAGATTAGGGAGAGGGTGGGTCACAAGGTATGTGATCAGCTTGTGCACAGTTCTCTGAAGGGTTGATGTTGAAGTAACAGGGTGGCAACGCTGTCGACCCCGAGGTGCCGGAAGGTCTGGGGGCCAGTGCTCAGGATCATTGATTTCTTCCATTTGATGGTGGTTCTTATCTGAAAAACTCAGTCAATATGCGTGAGACCCTGTGAACTGGGTACTTCAGAGAGGAGCTCCAGCAGAGGATATGGGGGAGGGGTCTGTCCCCCTCCCCCGAAGGCCCCACGGGGTCCTGCTTGGTTTCAAGGTGGGGTTTCCTTTGACAGAGGCACCCCTAAAATGCTGATCTGTACTGCTCTTCATCTCAGGCCCTGGAATTGGACAGACCTGATAGGAATGCCCACTCCATCACTTCCTGGCATGTACCTGTGGGCAAGTCATTTTAATTTGTCTCCTCAGTCACAGAACTTAAAGAATAATAATACTCAGCGTATAGAGTTTTTATGATGATTAAATGAGTTAGTACATGTAAAGCACTTGAAAAAAATGCCTGCCAATCTTTAAATCAATAAGTAAAAGAGGCAATGTTGATAGAGGGGAAAATTGCTTTTGATCAGAATGCCGGCAGTCTTGCGAGATGGTGAGCTTATGTCCCCAGGACCATCTCTGAAGATTTTGCTCAGCCATGGAAGTTTTAATGGGGAAAAGGAAGTAATCATTGAGGTGGGGGGTGTGCTCAGAGCTGGTACCACCCCTGGACTGAGTGCAGGACTGTCAGTTCTCTGTGAATTTCCTTTAGATGCTGTCTTGCTCATGCAGTTTGTTTGTGAGATAACCGAAGGAAAATGATAGGGAAGAGATCTGGTCATTTGTTCATTACTTACTCTCCATTTCTGTCTGTGGGGAAAAGACCAGTGTGTTAGGCAAGGTTTTGTGTGATCAAAAAATTCAAAAGGTATGTTTATGTCGGAGATGAGTAGGGCATGGAGGTGCCTGGTTTAGGGGTAGATATAGCTTTGCTAAAGTGACAGGAAAAGGAGTTTCCTGCTGGGGTGGTTTCTTGCAAAGAGCTGCTGCCCTGCAGGATCCTGCTTAGGGGTGGGGTGTTTCACAATTGAAGGGGTTACTTACAGAGGCATGGGTGGAAGCAGGGTGAACACTCTGTTCACGGCACAGAGGGAAGCATCGGGGGAAACCTTTGGCATCCTTACGTCTGAGGGATGAGGGCAGGGAAGGAACAGTGGTACAGTGGTACCAGAGGCAAGAGAGCCAGAATTGTGGAGCTGGGGTTGCCCTGTGAGGGCTGTCGCTCTGGAGATGTGAAGGAACTAGAAAGAATTACCTATACCTCCTCTGCTCCTGCCCTCCAACTGGAAAGCAGCCAAGGGACAGTGCCCAGGGTGACTCAGCACAGAGCAGAGGAGGAGGGGGATGGAGTGGGAAACAGAGAGCCACCAGTACCCGTACCAAACAGTAAAGAAAGATAGTAACCAAAAAACTGACTTTTAATCTGCTAGAAAAGCATCATTTCCTGCTTCGTGGCTCTGAGAGATCTCGGCACACTGGGATTCTGAATGTGGCACCGAAGGGAGTTACTTAGAATATCCTTTCGTTAGAGCAACAGTCATTCTGTGAAACACTAATGGCTGAGATTTGGAAAAGGGTTTTCCATGCATAAATGAGTGTGGGAGATGCTGAGTTGAACAAAATTAAATAGATTGACTTTCTGAAAGATTTCTCAACGCCTTTGCCAACTAAGGAGCATTTTGAATCTCTCTGTGGGAGGTGAAATGTGTAGCATTCCCCAAAACTGCTTCCTTGACCCATTTAATGGATAAATACTCTCTGTAATATACTGAAGGAATACACTGAAATTCTGGTATGAGAGTTCCAGCGTAGGGGAGATTCATGACCAGTTAACTGACCTCTGCTTCTCAGATGCAGGGCGGGGCCCCGACTTCCTCAGTCAGGCCCCTCGGTAGCTGGTTGCCATAAGTGGATCAGCCTGTGATGCTAAATTGCCTCTGTGTGAGGCATCCTTTCCATTTCTCTGATCCCTTAGAAAGGCAGTTGCCTTGGATTAGTTCGGCATTAGCAGGGGTCTCCTAATGGAGAGTTAAGCTGTACAAATGGTGGTCTTCCAGCTAAAGCCTCGACTGACAAGGATTTATCCCTGTTGGACCTCCTAGGGGAAGCCGGCTGTGTTCACTCTCCCAGGATCATTTGACAAGTATCTTAAGTGCGTGTGACACCGGGGAATACAAAAAGGGCTTGACACCATCTCTGTCACCACGGAACTCAAAGTATTCTCCTAAAGGGATAGAGACACATGAAATGACCAGAAAAGAATTCCAGAACGCCCTTGATCAAATGCCTAAACCCACTGTGAAAACAAGGGAGATTCAGTAGATGGTTGTGGTTGTGCAGATGGATGAAAAAGGCCCCTCAGAGGTGGAGCAGCCCCACCTGGCCTCGGTGGGTGGCAGGATTATAATAGATAGATAGGGGAGGGGTCGGGGGTGAGGAGAGAAAGCTGGGAGGGGTTGGTGGTGGAGAGGGATTTCAAGCAGAAGAAGCTACAAAAATGAGAGTAGCAGGGCTTCAGCGGGTAAAGCAGGTCTTCGTTCAGGTGATGGATTCACGGGCAGAGAGGCTCTGAGCATCTCACTCCTGAAGCCACAGCGACTGCGCTCTTGGTGGAGTTTACTTAAGAAGGCTTTCTGGGCCTTTCTGCAGTCAGTTTCTTGAGCTGCTGATAGACAGCGTGGGCCCAACTTCTTCTGCCTGTGGGCTCCCAGTGCACTTTTCACCCCCCGAAAGTTGATTAGAGGAAGCCAGCCCCCACGCCCCTCTCACACTGGCTCATCTGTGAGGAGCCTGCGAATTGGATCGGGGACCGGGGTGAGTTTCACTCGAGGTGTTTTCTTTCTGCAGAGAAGCTGTCAAAACAGAAGGCTTGTGAGTCTCTGAATTTGAGCAGAGAGTTTTCCTGTTTAAAATTCACATGCACGTTAGAACCTTCGGATGATGAGTCGTTAACAGGACATGAGTTTCAGGGCCACACTGCCGTCGGGAACATAAATCTTGTGTGCGCGGGGAGAGATAAAGACTTCTTGATGCTCGGTATATCTGTTTGGTTTTGCTCACTCTTTTCCATCCCTCCCTTTCTAACCCCAGCCCTGGAACACAGCAAAGAGCCTCAGGGAAAAGCACAAGACTCTTGTGCCAGTTTCAGTCTGTGCCTTAGGTTCTCCGTAGGAAGGCAGACTTGATGCTGTGGTGGTTAAGAGCACTGGTCTTGTGGACCTGAGTTTGCTCTGTGGGCAGCCTGGCTGTTAAGGAATTTTAAGTCCACAGCTTGATATTAGATGCATCCCTTCCCACTATAGCAGTAGGTTTACATTTCCTGTCTTGGTTTTTCTAAAACCTAAAAGAAAAAACAACCCTGCTCTTATTTATTTATTTTTCATTTAGTGAAATATTTATTGAGCACCTACTACGTGCCAGTCGCTGTTACTCAGAACGCAGACGTGGACAAGATGCACGGAATTCCTCTTCTTGAGTTTGTTCTGGGCGATGAGAGGAGGCAGGTGAACAGGTTTATTTGGTTCCTGCATATATGATGAGTTCAGGTAGGGGTGACAATGACAATGATGAGTTAAAAATACCAGCCAATGCTACGTGCAGTGAAGAGAACAAAACAGGGAAAGCCAGCAAGTGACTAGGGTTGGGGGCAGGGCCACATTTGGGTGGGTGGTCAGGGAGAGCCTCTCTGAGGAAGTGGCTTTGAGCTGAAGAACTGGAAAGAACCAACCATGTAAAGACGCGAGAGGAGAGTATTTCAGGCAGAGGGCAGGGCAGTTGCAAAGGCCCTGTGGCCAGGGGAATAAGTCACTGGAGCATAGTAAAGCCCAGTGCTGGGTGCTCGGGTTGGAGACAGGCTGCAGGAACCCCTTGGCACTAAATGCAGGGAGGTCGCGGTCAGTGGAAATGAGGGCTTCACATGCTGTCGGGGGCTGGCCTGCCTTGCTCTCATCTCACCATGGCTTCACGGTGGTCAAGCAGCAGGGATGGGTCGGCCCCAGCTGTTGCCTTTGCCACACTGATGGGCGGTGGGCCTCACTTGTGCCCTGGGCAGTAGGAGGCTCAGATTCAAGGACACATGGAAGAGGGAAGGTGTTCTTCTCCATCTTGACTGCACCTTTGCATCATCTACAGTGGATGTGTTTTCAAATGCTGAGACCCAGGACCCTGCCCTCCCCCACAAACACTTCCAATTTAATTGGTCTAGAGAGAGACCTGGACTTACATATTTTTCCCTAAAGCCCCCAGGTGGGCCACCTTGTGGCCCTGCTACCCAGCGAGGCTCTGTACCGGTGGGCTAGGGGGGCACGCATCATTACTTTGCTTGTTGTTTCTTCTTCCTGAGACGTTCTCCGTGTCTTTGACCTGAGAACCAGGGTCCTTTACCAAGTGACAAAGACCTGTTCCTTGGAGAGTAGAGTAGAGGTGGCGTCCCAGGGGCTTCTGGTAGCAACCTGCAAACAGGGTGTGTGTGGTGTGAGCATGTGCACATACATGGATATAGCGCTTGTATGTATAGTGTGAGGATGTGCGTGCAGCGTGTGTATAAGGTGTGTGTGTGGTGTGTGTATGTGGGATGTGTGTGGTATAAAAGTGTATGCAGTGTGTGTGTGTTGCATTTGCTCTGTGTGGGACAGGTGGGGGATATATGTGATGTGGAGGATGTGTGTGGTATGTGTAGATGGACTGTAGATGGTGCGTGTGTGGTGCATGTGTGTATGTGGCGTGTGAATTTCAAGTGGCTCTAGCAGACTGTTTCAGTCAGTCATCATATGTAATGACCTCAGTTAAGTTGCTTTACCTCTCTCAGTCCCAATTTCCACATCTGAAATTTGGAATGTACATAGTATCTCTGTCTCATATGCTTGCTTTAAGGATGAAATGAGATAATGCATATGTAATTTCTTCAGCATGGTGCTGAGCAGAGTAAGCCCTCAATAAAGGTTGTATGATGGAGATCAAGTTTTGATGAATTGGCTTAACCTTTCTGACTCCTACTTTCTGTATCAGTTAAATGGGAATAAACATTACAAAGTGTTTTGGCAAAAATCCAGTGAATTAGCAGCTTTCAATATCTGTTCCAAGTTAAAATGCTACACAGAGGTAGGTATGTCTGTAAGTCTCATTTTGTTGAAATATCTTTCTGCATCTGTTAGGCTGTCCGATTTCTTTGTTCCAAATAAATACCGGTCTGTTGCCTCTTCCTCATCTTGAGCGTGACATTGGTTGACATCACAGAAGTAGGTGTGGACACCAATGCACCCTGAAGGTGAAGTGCTTGTTTGAATGTGCTTGGGGTATCAGTGTTTAGACCACTCCTGAAGGATTGAGCAAATCTGTTTCTAACACCCTGTCGTGCCCTCTCCCACCCAGTTCTGGACATTTTCTGGTAAAGGAAGGTTGTGGGGGATGTTGATAGCTTTTTCTTTGCACAAAGCATTTGTTGTCCAGCATCAGTGTGATGGAGAGAATTTATATTTTTAATCTATTTCCTGATCCCAATTCTCCCCTTACCAACCCTCACCTCTGCCTACTGCTCCCAGTGTAGCCGTTTGACAGGTGGTATGTTTTTCGCTTGTCATTGATTAAAGTTCCAACTCCATTGCTCAAAACGAAATGCGTGCTAAATGTTGAACCAACAAAGATGCTTGTGATTTTGGCCGAGAGACGTCATTTCAAATATGTTTGGGAAAAGCTCAGTCTTCATTTGTTTTCTTGTCAGAAAGGTCCTGGGTGTGTTGGGGGTTGGAGGAAGGAAAGGACAAAGGAGAGGCTTGTAACAATACTGACCCTGATAAGCCTTTAAAGATACTGTGGACTCTCAGATGTAAAGTTACTACCATTTTCATCTCATGAGGTCTCAAACTCAGCTTTTGTCTGTGCAATTGACAGTGGTGAAGGTGGTCCTTAAAATGAGAGTTCCCTCAAATGAGTTTCTTTTTAATCAAATAAAAATGTACAAATAAGAAATTATACGGCCCCCCCCCTTCCAAGAATAAGCATGAGAATGAAATATTTTGGGCCCAAGGTAATTCATTTCTCTGTGTTCTTTTTTTAAACTGTCTCTTCCCATGGGCTCTTACCTAATTATATCCAGAGTGGTCTCTCTGATTTGGTCTCAACTGCTTCCCTGTATTTCTTGCATTTACATAGACTTTCTCACAGAAAAGTCTGATTTCAGTTCAGATTTGTCTGTAATTTTCATTTATTTCATTTGCCACCTCTTGGAACCTCACAATGACCTTTGTAAATTATTTTTCTGAAATTCATGAGCTGCCTCCTTCCTGTTGATGCAGATGGCACTTAGGCAGTTGGGACATTTTATGTTCCCCATAACCTTCTTAGAGAAGATGGATTTTAGTCCAGGCATTTAAAATACAATTGTGTTTTTATCAAGTCTTTTATAAATCATAAAATTGCTAGTGTGTTAAGTAGACATTTTTGATTTAACCAGATGGACCATTCATTAAACCCATCTGAGGTCGACAGGCAAGCTCCCAAAAAACAGATGCTCAGTTTGGGGTTTTGTGTATGAGTTAATGGTGTGTGGGGGTGGGGGGAGTGGAGAGAGGGAAAGAAAAAGAAGAGAAAAAGCAAGTGGGCATCATTGTAGGGACTGGGAACAACCTAAGACTTGTTTTGATAGGAGTGCGTAGAACAGACTTGTAAGAAAATTCATTTCGTTAAGTAGTTATTGGGCACTTGTTATGACCCAGGCACTTGACTAGGCACTGGGGGCACAGCAGTGAACGAGACAGACACAACCTGTCTGCCTTCCTGTAGCCCATCTTCAGTAGGGCTTTTGGGAACTGAAACTAAGGGAAAAGAAAGAAAATGTCATTTATTTAATATCTAGAATGTGCCCGATACGCCGCTAGACACTGTAATACATTTATCACCTTATTTATCGTAGGTATAAATAATTTTAAGTCAGTGAGGTAGACATCATCCTCATTTTACCAGTGAGGCAAATTGAGGCTCAGAGATTGATGTCCGTTGCCCAAGGTTACTCCGCTAATAGGAGGTGGACCTCGGACTGTCTGACTCCAGAATCTCTGCCCCTTCTACCACCCTGTGCGATTGCTCTTTAGAAACTGAGAAAGCATTCTTACCCCGTAGAAATCCTACGTCCGATCGCTGGAGGCAACCATTGATTTTTTTTTTTTTGATGTTTGTGTGTGTGGGTGCGTATGTGTGTGTATATATATATTTTTAAATTTAAGTATAGTCACTTTGCAATGTTGTGTCAACTTCTGGTGTACAGCGCAATACTTCAGTCATACGTGAACATACATATATTCATTTTCATATTCTTTTCCACCATAAGTTACTATAAGATACTGAATATAGTTCCCTGATTTATCAAGTCTTTTTTACCAGGATTGAGAACCACGTTGTGGGCAGCATTAAAGAGTTCATGTGTGACAAAACTCATGGCTCTTCTGTCTTCCCATTTAGTGGACAGGATGAACAGAGCTGTGAAAATGGGATTAGATTGTCTGAGTTGTAAGCCATGTGGCTCTGTGGCTTTTGCTGAAAGGTTTGATTGACCTGACACCTGCTGTGGGTAAAATATTACTCTTTTGTAAGGACTATTTAGTGAACTGCTACATCTCCTAACCAGAGGAGGAGGAATGAACTATTTAAGACCCTATTTCTAAATCTGCTGAAATCACTGATAACCGAAGACAATGCATGCATCAGAGAGAATGTTTTCTCACCCTGGGGGATGGTAACATTGAACCTGGGTTGACAGATGATTGGTGCAGGACTTGACATGGCCAGGGAAGTCTGTCTTTTGCAGCCATCTCTTAAAAGCAAAACTGAACTGTGAAATCCAATTCAATTCAACCTGTCAAGCATTTAGTGAGTGACTTTTATGCACCAGACTTTATGGTAAATTTTGAGGATACAGAGATGAATAAACCACAGTTTCTTATCTAAAGGGGCACATGTCCAATGGGTGAGACATACATATAAAATACAGATTCTCATTCGAGTCTATCAGGGGAAAAATATAAAAATATACATGTTTCTTACAGTATGTGTCTTTCTCTATCTGACTTATTTCTCTTAGCATGATGCCGTCTAAGTCCATTCATGTTGTTGCAAATGGCAAAATTTCTTTCTTTTTATGACTGAGTCATATATGGTATCACTTGTACCTGGAATCTAAAAAAAAAATACAACAAACTAGTGAATAGAACGAAAAAGAAGCAGACTCCCAGATACAGAGAACAAACTAGTGGTTCCCAGTGGGGAAACGGAATGTGGGAGGGGCAGTATGGGGCAGAGGATTCAAGAGTACAAACTAATAGGTATAAAACGAGCTACAAGGATATATTGTACACTGTGGGGAGTATAGCCAGCATTTTATAATAACCATAAATGGAGCATAACCTAGAAAAATTGTGACTCACTGTTGTGTGCCTGTAACATATAACACTGTACATCAACTGTACTTCCACTAGAAAAGTAATGTACATGTTTCCAAAGTCATCAAGAGGAGGGAGAGATTAATATATGAAGAGGGAAGGAACTAAAGAAAGGCTTCTAAGAGGGAGGAGAATATGTACCCTTCCTGGAGAGGAGGGTTTTGGAGGATGACAAGAAATAAACCATGCCATTATGGGACAGGTGAGAAGGTATTTTAAGCAGTGGAGACAACATTTGAAATGGAGGGCTTTGGGAAATGTGTGAGCTTCTACGCTGTCAGGGCATAAAATGTGAGAGAGGGAAGTGAAAGGGTAGATGATGAAAGTTAACACAGACCTTGTCATGAAGAACCTTGTATTGTGAACTGTAGTGTTTATACATCTGGGTTGTAGGCAGGTGGTCTATGGGGTGTCTTGTGGAAGTTAAGGGCAGAAAACTCATATGAAAGTCTCTTGCATTATTCCAGGTAAGAGACAGTGGTCTGAATTAAGGCAGCTTGGAACGAGAGTGCAGATTTAGCTGAAGGTAAAGGTTGCAGTTTTTGGAAGTTGCTGGGACTTGGGAGTGTGTGAATGAAAAGTCAGCAGAGAATGATGTTCAGGTTCTGACTCAGAGGACTTGGCGCCTAATGGTGCTACTTTCCAAAAAAGTCATCTAGGAAAAGGAGAGTTTGATAATGGGAGTGGTGGGGACCGTTTGTTCACTTTGGACAGATTGGGTGAAAGGAATTTTAGTAACCCTTATGGAAATGACTAGAGGTTGGGTAAATGAATTCTTTAGGACTCTAAGTCACTGGACATGGAGTTTTTGTTTCGTTTTTGTTTTTTTTTTATGTTGTCAAGACGAGTGGCATTTTAAAATGTGGAACTATATGAACTCACCTTTGGAGAGAACACAGAACAGAACTCTGGAAAAACCAGCAGTTTGAGAACTTAAGGAAGGGAAGAGTATAACCAAGAAAGCTGAGCAGTAGTTTAGAGGAAGGAAAAATACCAGGGAAGTGTTGTCCTCGGAATGAAGAAGGCAAGAGTTTCTAGGAGGAGAGAGCAGGGAACTGAGGGGTCAAATGACATTGCTGTAAATCACCCCTTGAATTAGTAGACAGGAGTGCAATGTGACCCTTGCTGGGGACAGAGGCAGAAGCCAAAGGGCTATATATTAAAGGGTGAATTTGGGATTAGGAAGTGAAGACGGTGACCGCGAACCATTTTTCAAAGAGCTTTGGTGGGAGGTAATAAGAGAATGGATGGTGGCAAGAGAGGGCTATGAGACAGGAAGGAGGGGCTGAGGTTGGCCAGTGGGGAGAGACGTGAGCATGCCTTTAGATGAAAGCCAGGTTTCTGTAACAACCCAGAGGCCGAAGTCAGAGGACAGACTTGAACATCACACAGGTGAATGAGCCCACATAGAGCAGTGCTGAACAGAATAGGGTGTCTTCACCCTGGATGTCACTAGGGAAGGGAGGAATTACAGATGTCCCCAAGACGTGGAACTTGGTAGTTGACTGCTCCAAGCCACGTATTAACGGGGCCCATTGGAACTGAGGGAATCTGCTGAGTTTAAAAGAGGATGAAGATATGAGGAGAGTGAGAGTATGACCGAAGATAAGGGAAAGGGAGCCTCCCAGGAGGAAGTTAAAAAAAATGAATTTGAAACGTGGAAGATCCAGATGGAGTTGGAAAGGATACACTGTCATCAAAGCCCATCTGAGAGCGCGCTCTTTCTCCCACAGGGCTCAGTCGCCTTTGCTGTGGGAGACAAGGCTGACTGTGGGACTTGGCTGGGGACGTGGGAGCCTGCTAGTGGGAGAGGCAGGAGTTTAAGTGATGGACTGTGGCGCTTACCTAGGATACATGTCAGGAAGAAAGGGGAAGCAGGGGTAGCACCAGGCGCATGGTGTGAAGAGCAGGTGAGTTAGGAGTAGGGAGGTGGGAGATCTGAAGTAAGAGTCACTTCAAGGTCACGGCAGTCCCCAGGAGGTGGTTAAGAGAGGAAGCGTGAAGTGGAAAGGAGTTTAAAATGATGAGATTTGAAAAAATCAAAACTTTGATAGACTGGGATTTCAAAATACAGAATAGATAAACAAGATTATACTGTATAGCACAGGGAAATATAATCAAGATCTTATGGTAGCTCACAGAGAAAAAATGTGACAATGAATATATATATATGTTCATGTATAACTGAATAATTGTGCTCTACACTGGAATTTGACACAACATTGTAAAATGATTATAAGTCAATTTAAAAACATTTAAAAAAAAACCGTTGAAAATACAGTGGTCCCTGGGTCATGCATAGGGACGTTGAAATCATTTAGGATGTGTTGAGAGTTGGGACAAAACCACTGGGCCAGATTGAATACACATCAGATTGAAAAATAAAGTATCCCAGCCTCTTTTAAGTTTTAAGTTGCCTTTGGCCAATATTATGTTGGTCCTTGCTGCCTCATTTGGTCTAAATCTCCCTACAGTATTTCATTTCCTCCTCACATAAATGGAACACACAGTATTTATTTATAATGGAAATTTATACAAGCCTATTACAGAAAGGACTGTGTCTGAAAGCAAGTGTTTGATATTTGCCGAATGAGTTAAAATGTTTCTCATCAACTTCTGTGCGTTCTTGAGAGTTACACACTGAAGACTGACACAGTACATGCACTTATGTTTGTACTTCTTGGTATAACAGTTTTTGCTGAGACATGAGGAACCAAATTGTCTCTGCCTCAAATGAAAACTGCAACCTTAAATTGGTTATATATGTGTGTGGTTCAATTTGGACTTCAAGTTTCTGATGTCCTTGCTCTTCAGGAATATTTTTTCTTCTTTTGAGAAGCAGTATGATGTAGTAGGTTAGAACATCAGCTCTGGAGTTAGGCTGCTGGGTTCCAGATGCCACTTGCACCCCCTTACTAGCTTTATGGACTTGGACCGTTACTTGAACCTCTCTCTGCCTCAGTTTTATTTTTTAAAAGGGGAGTATAGTAGTAGACCTACCACATAGTATAGTTAGAAGGATTAAATAAGGATTAAATGAGGGCTGAGGGTTAAGTTAGTGGTTAAAACAGTACCTGGCCATCCTATATGAATTTTACCTATTTTTCTTTTCCAGTTACACTTTATATAAATACCTAATCACCTGAATTCTGGATATGATTCTGCCACCTTGACATTCTGTATTTTTACCTTGGTTCTTAGTTTCATCATGTGGTGTCTAAGATTCTCCCTAGTAAATTAACACATCTCCATAGTAAGTGAACTCATTGTACTATGACATGGTTATTGTCTGTATTTGGAAAATACCTTTTCAGTCCTCATATCCTCTTGACATTTCGTTCAAACTTTCTAATAAGTATCATGGGACTGAGCGAGCAGGCCATTTTTGGTTTAGATCTGTTTATTATATTCATATTTATTCATTAAATGGTAATAAAATCTTAGTTTTCATTAGGGTGTTTTTTTTATTCTTCCAGAAAGATTTGTATTTTCATGTTGTTCAGAAAACAAAGGGTGTTTGTTTTCTGAGTTTGGACATCTGGTAGTAACGTTATTGACAGACGGAGAAATGGAGGAATTGAACGGGTACTTGACTTGCCCAAGGTCACATCGTGATTGTTATGTTTTTTTGTACTCAACTTCATATTCAGAATGCTTCTGGCCTGGCTTTGATCTCATGCCTCGGTTCGATCCTGGCTCTCTCACAGCATTTAATAAGCTGGATTTTGGTTTTGCTGCCCATCCCCGTCTTGATAACTTACCATTACTCTGTATCCCCTCGAACTGAGCCCCTGACTTACTCTTTTCAGTCACCCTAAGTCCTTAGGGTTTGAACCCCTTTGCTTGTTGACCATCTTCCCTGAAGCTGCCTACTTAGGCTCCACATTCTAGATCCTCTAATTCTCCACTGGTGCTAATAGACTTGACTATGATTAACTTAAGCAGAAAATAAACGTGTTAGAAAGAGCTAACAGTAGGTAGACGGGAGATGTGAACCAAGGCAGTACCTGCACATCCAAGGTCTTGCCTTAGGAATGGTCTGTTAGGATGCCATGGGTGCCGCTGTTACACTTGAACACGTGGAACTGTGTATCTGGTTTTGACAGCCCTGGACATTCAGCATCGTGCCTCTGGAGTCTCAAATCTACATTCCTACCACAGTGTATAAGTCAGATTGGCCGATGTGTTTGATTCACTTACCAAGAGCCCAGGGCCCTGAGAGAGGGCATCTAACTGTCTGCTGAAGTCACAGCTCCATGCGCTAGTCATCCAGGTGTGGGGAGGGGAAACATCTGTCCTCTCTGGCATCTTTAGTGATTGGTGGGGCTCTGCCTACAACCCATCTTGAGATAATTGTCAAAATGTGCATGCTTGTTTGGTGGACAGTTAAGCAGAACAGCTCAGCCCAGCACCATTCGTTCTCCCATTACCTGTAGTAGCAGCGTCCGTATCCCTCCTCCTTAAGCCACCTGCTGTGTCTGGTTTTCATACTCAGGTTATCTGCTCTGTAATCAACTGTCAGGACTGGATGAGGTCCCAAGACCTAACAACCAGAACCCAATTATTCCCAATGGTTTTAGCAGTTTCCCAGATGCCTCTTACCCTGCTAGTTAATTTGCATGTCACCCCCAACAACAAGGATATTCTTTCTTTTTCTTTGAAGAAAACTGCATTTGGATTTTACTACGTATAAGCACATTTATCTCTTCAAAGAATACGAAGGATGCTTATGGAAGCCTGCCCTCCTCTTTTTAAATGAGGACAGAGAAAAGCTTCAGGGGATGATTTAAAGAATCAAAAACTGCAGTGTTGTACCGTGTGGGAAACACTCAGTGTCCTCAGCTGGGAGCTAATTTCTGTTCCTGGTTTGAAGACATTTTTCTCAGTGAATATTTCTTTAGATCCTGGGAGTTGTTTGAAATGTCTGCTATTTGTAAATATCATCTGACACGGTGTTCTCTAGGTTAATTATTCGGAATGGGAAGAGTTTTTTTATTTTAAATCACTTTTCAGTGTGTGGTATGTTTTAATTTTATCATGTCCCCTTTTGTTCCTGAATAACAGTGAAAAGGAGACAGGATTTTTTTTTAGCTACACCAGACTCTGGACCCCATTAGCAATTTGTATTTTTCTGATATTCCACAACTGGAGCTCATATCTGTGTCTGTGTAATCATAACATTTGAAGTCTCCTTATTCTTTTGTTTAAAAGAAACAAATGGAGCTTTCAGGGAAAGTAATTTATTTATGCATATTTTAGCAAGTTTTGAGCAATGGATGTTTTGTTTCAAGGCAAAAGAAACTCAACTAATAGTGTGTTTTCATGGAAACAAAGGAAACTTACACATTTCTGTTTCTGTAGTGTTTGTTACCTGATTCATGTTCTGTTTGAGCTGTGCTACCAATGGAAAGGTCATCTTTTCCCTGCATGTATTAACACAGTCTCTTTGGGACATAAGGTCCTTTTATCTTAACATACTGATTTTAAATAACTTATTCAATTTAAACATGTGTAATTTTCATGGATTTGCTATTTTGACTGTGATTTTAGCCTCTGACTATCCTTCACACTCAAACACAGACACACATTGGTAATTACTAATAACATTTTTTATTTAAAATTTTATTTATAAATATTTTTTGTTTGTTTTAATGCATTTTTAAAATTGTATCCTGAGTAGCCCCAGCCATGCTAAGCTGCCGCCTCAGGGCTGATTAAGTTACATCCTGAAATAGCCATCATTATTTTTGCTAGTGCTCTGGTTAAAGGTTGCCTAGGGTTTTAATTGTCTGCCTTTAACCCCATTTTTCCTATAAACCCTGTTATTTATAGAGAAGAAATATTTAAAATAAACCAAAAAATACAAGGAATAATAGTAGGAACAGCTTATCTCAGAGACCCTTCCACTCTGCTCCTTGGCTCTCTGTGATGGGAGGACCACTTCTCTTCCATCTGAGTTAACTGTTTATTTCTCTTGATCATATTCTCTCTCTTCATTAGAATTGCCACCATCTTCTCCCTCCTCTCCCCTGGGTTCAATAGGACAGCACCCCCCCAAAAAAAATAATGAGAATCATATATAATTTTAAATTTGTATTAGACAAATTAAAAAAGTAAAAAAAAGTGCATTTTAATAATGTTTTCCTTAATCTACTGTATCCAAAATACTGTAATTTCAATATGTAATTAGTGTAGACTTACTAGCAAGGTGTTTTACATTTATTTTTTCCAGCTAAGCCTCAAATCCCATATGTAATTTACACTTGCAGACGTCTCAATTTGGAGTAGTCACATTTGGCTGCATATTGGACCGTGCAGCTCTGAGATGTTAAGGTTCTCTCTCCAAGCTGGCCCCTGGGAAGACAATCTTTATTTCACTCACACTTAGGACAGAAGTTTTTTCCCCTCTTGTTTGGCTTTGTCTTATTTTTCTGCTTTGGTGTGAGCCGGGTGGAGAGGAGGTGGGGCTGGGTGGAGCAGGGACTGGGTGTGAGATGCCTCTCAGAATAAGTAAGAGAAGTGAGGGGGCAGGAATCCAGGGAGGATGACTAGGTTATTATACTTAAAAGATGTAGGTGTATTCCAGCTGGATCTTACTGGGTGGGTGGTTTGTCTTCAAGTAGTACAATATGTTTGCGTATATATCTTTTTAGATGTAGCCAGGTTTAAGATTCTGTATATTTCCTGCGTCATGGGGCGAAAAAAACCATGAAGCCATGCCCCCAGATTGCATTACTCAGTATTTGCTTTTAAATGAAATTGGTAGAGTCTGACCTTCAAGGTCTTGAGCCTGTTAGACATAACAGGATCATTGGTGGTGTGGGGGTGGGGGAGGGAGTCTTATGTAGAGACAGAGCAGAGCCAAAGACTGCTTCTGTGTTTGCCACCTTTTGAGTACTGTAGACAAAAGCCACCAGTTGAGGAACTGGTGCAGTATGTCCTTCTTGTCTGTATGATTGTATGTTTTAAATAATTCAATCCAGTAATTTAATTGGGAAATAAAGATGCAGAAAGATATAAATCCCAGCTGCTATGTACCCA
Organism: Vicugna pacos; assembly: GCF_048564905.1. NCBI lineage: Eukaryota > Metazoa > Chordata > Mammalia > Artiodactyla > Camelidae > Vicugna > Vicugna pacos. The sequence continues at coordinate 42,043,714 of NC_132996.1, forward strand.
AGATGTTTATAGTCTAGGGAGACACGTCGCACTGCAAACATACAATAATAGACATCGACATAATTTAAAGAGATTGCACGGAGAAAGGAGAGATTAAACCTGTCTGGGGACAGTGAGACTTTACTGAGTTAATGTTACTGGTTCCTAGTTTTGAAGAGTGCTTGAGAGTTTGTAAAAGTTAGTTCAGACAGAGGAGTCAGGTGGTGAATGTAAGGGAAATTTTAAGTAAGCTGGTATCTCAGGGGTATGCAATGTCGAAAAGGAGTGGCCATCAAGGAAAATGGGAAGACAGGAGGATGCAGGTCATAAAGGGCCTTACCCAGTGTGCTAGGAGCATCACCCTCATCCTGTAGGATTTAGTCTAAAACACAGTGCTTTGGCAATCTTGTTGAGGATGGGTGGTGGGAAGGCGATCTAGAGACAGATCGTTTTAAAGCTTTTGGGATAGTCTGGATGAAGGACAGTGATGGTCAACAGTAAATCAGTGGTAGTGAAGATGGGTTTGTGAACTAGCTATTTAAAACATAGACATTTAGGGCGTGGTGGCTGTTATGGGGTGAATTGTGTACCCCTGAAATTCATAGGTTGAAGTCCTATGTAACTATATTTGGAGACAGGGCCTTTAAGGAGGCAATTAAGGTTAAATGAGGTCATAGGAATGGAACCCCAATCTGATGAAACTGGTGTTCTTATCAGAAAAGGAAGAGATACCAAGAGTGCAGGTACCCAGAGGGACACAAAGGGAAGATGGCAGTCTGCAAGCCAAGGAGAGAGGCTCCAGGAGGAACTGCACCAGACCTTGGACCTCTCACCTCCAGAGCTGCGAGAAAACAAATTTCTGTTACTTGAGCCACCCAGTGTGTGGAGTTTTGTTGTGGCAGTCTTAGTGGACTAATGCAGTGGCTGATGTAAGTCGTACACAGTTTCCTTTTGTGGGCTCTTCTGTTATTTTCTCTGCCCTCTACTTCCTAAGAGGCCTGAGAAACAAGGTTGCTTAAATACCTTGTGGAATCCAAGAGGATAAGATGGCTAAAGTAGAAAAGTTAATTCAATACAAGGACCACAGTGGGAGTCTCAGAATTCTACACCTCTCTCCTCGGCTTCCCCAAACTAATCTGAGACGTGAATGCCCCTTCGGGTGCCTGGATAACTGCGGGGATGTTTGTTTCTCTATCCACCTGATTAGCCAGAGTCCCCTGCGCTGGCCAAGCCCCGCTTTTGCCTGTTACGCTGCGTGCACTAGGTACCGCACTTTGTCTCTCGTTCAGAGTGCCCCACTTGTCCCATGTCTGACAGAAATCATGGTACTATAAAAATGCATCAGTCATTCTGGCTTTTAAAAATTGAGTATGGCCAAAGAAAATACAATTCTTCAGAGCCTTCAGAATCTTCTGTGATGTATTCTTGTCAAGAGGTTGGAAGGGAACTAAAATCTCGTAGTTTCTGCCTCATTTTAAAGAGGTTTGTACTGTTTCCATTGAAGCCACTTCATGGGATACAAATGGAGTCGTAAATGTGGAGTCAAAGCTGCATCTTACTATTTCATGTGTCTCTGGGTGATTTCATTTTTAGCAAACCTTTCTCACTGGGAGCTTTTCATTTTCTTCTTAGTTCCATTCAACTCAGTTATTTTATCACTGACATTTCTTCTCATGGAGCCTTGATTAATTCAAATAATTTACCATCAAAGTTCTCATGACCATAAGTGCATAGGTTTATTTCTGGGCTCTCTATTCTGTTCCATTGACTTGTACATCTGTTTTTGAGCCAGTACTAAAAATAGAACTACCATAGGACCCAGCAGTTCCACTCCTGGGGATTTATCTACCCTCCCCCCCAAAATACCCTCCCTAATTTGAAAAGGTACATGAACCTCAATGTTCATAGCAGCATGATTTACAATTGCCAAGATACTGAAGAACTTAAGTGCCTATCAACAGATAATTGGATAAAGAAGACATGTATATATACACACATACTCACATAGTAGTATATACACACACAGAATGGAATACTACTCAGCCATAAAAATGAAAATTTGCCATTTGCAACAATGTGGATTGACTTGGAAGGTATTATGCTAAGTGAAATAATCAGACAGAGAAGGATAAATACTGTATAATGACTTATATGTGGAATCTAAAAAATAAACTAGTGAGTATAACCAAAAAGAAAGTGACAGATATCGAAAACCATGGTTACCAGTAGGAGGTGGGAAGGGGGAGGGGAAAGATAGGATTAGGGGGTTAAGAGATACAAATTACTTTGTATAAAATAAATAAGCTACAAGAATATATTGTACAATACAGGTTATACAGCCAATATTTTACAATAACTATAAATGGAATATAATCATTAAAAATTGTGAATCTCTGTGTTGTACACCTGAAACTTATATAATATTGTACATTAACTATACTAAAAGGTTTTCTTTTTATATTGAGTTAAAATATATCATCTTATCTCACCCAGATATTGATATTAGTTCTGTTCCTTGGTGTACAATTTGTATATGATATTCTTTCAAATTGTTGAAGACAGCTATCATCTCCTTCTCCCTTCTTATGTCTTACTTACTTTAAAGTTAGATTTCCCTAATTTCTTCATCCATTTCTTACTGAACAAGGTTTTGACTTTCCTTACCATCCTAGTGACTTGTCTGTTAACATGCTATAGTTTGTCTGTTTTCAGTCGTGCTCAGTGGTACCCACAGTGTGACTCATTGTCCACTGAGAGGAAACTTTCCCCGCCTCGTTTCACATACTGTAATTCTCTTAAATCTTCCTAAAGTCTCTGAGCTACTCATTCCAACTGAACCTATGGTCAATTAAAGCTCCTAAGTATTTTTCCTCAAGAGCTGCTGTCAAGCCTCATAGCCGTCAACTCATGAAACTACGCATATTTTTCAATGACTCAGCTTTCTTTTTTGTTGAAACAGGTAGGGGATTGCTTTCTGAGGGAGGTTTTGCCAGATCCGATGGCTGTTCGGGCATTTGCATGGGTTAAACTCCCTAAGTCCGGCCGAAAGACTTTATAGCTGCCTTCTCCCCACTTACTTGTCAGAGCCTGTGATTCAGTTCTCTCCTGGTGATGCGGTCTGTCCACTCTCCGAATTCTGACGAGAGAAAACCTTGACACTCCTGTTATATAGTTCTTATCAAAAACTCGGGATTGCCTGAAGGATATTCAGTCCATCCATCATTCTGAATGCTCTCAATTAGACCTTTTAATCTTGCCGGATCATTGGAGCGATGCCTGTTGGGACCTTGGTGCTTAGTTTCTCCCCTTAGGAAGCCACACCCGTCAAGCGGCTTTAGGGCTTACACCGGTGCTTGGGCTTTGCCTTATTGCAGGACGTAGTAGGAAACAAGCGAGGGCAGTTTGTTATTGCTGTTGTGGGGATGCTGTTGAGGGTGTTGCTCAGGGTGCTTCATGGAGGACTCGCTGTTTTTATTATGAATATCCAAGAGAGACATTTTCCTCATGTTTCAGTATCAAAATGAAGACACGCTCAAGCTTCCCTGAAAAGGATGGCTTGTTATTTTATGATGGTGTGTATCTTGTAACTGTCTTCTTCCCTTCGTTTGACTGTTAGGAAGCTTCGAGCTGCCTTTTCGGCTCACACATAGTAACTGTTTAGGACTCTGTGGAAGGCATTTCTGTGGCTGGTATTGCTGGCAACTTGGCTATTCTGAAGCCCATATTCCTTTTAACGTTAAAATAGAGGCTTTGATTTGTAATTTTCTATGATATAATGAGTCATGCTAGTTGAAGTTTTACTCTGCGTGCACTATTCTCCATCTCCTTTGTTCTGGTGTCTTTGGGGAGCCCCTCCCTCACTCCATTTGTATCTAGTTAAGATAGTCTTAATACCTTGGTCGCCTTTTGGCACAGAGGTAATCACGTGGCCAGTCGGACCCTTGGACACACGGGGGGGCCTTGGATGCAACCAGGCTGATTAGAATCATCCCATGTCTTCTCTGTTGAAGACTTTGGGAAAGTTTCTTGTCCTTCTGGTTCCTGACTGCAAGGGTGTGGACTTAGAAGCACTTGTGGCTGTATTCCCTTCCCCATGGCGCTTTCCCACTCGTTTGTCTCTGGCACTGTGACAGGAGAATTATGCTGATATGTAGTTAGAAACAGGGACAAAGATGAGAAAGAGAGACACACACACAAAGATGGACAGATAGGGAGCACCTTAAAGACATAATCTGAAATCCAGCCAGGACCGAAGGTAGATCCACCCTTAAGTGCCACAGTTTTAAGCACCAACATAAAATTCCTATTTTTCCCCAAACAAATTGGATCCAGTTTCTCTTATATTTACCTAATATATAATACTGTCTTTTAAAGTTTACTTCTTGTATTTTTGTAAGGTTCCTGAAATACTTTCTTAAATGAGTGTATGTGTGTGTGTTACACATGCTATTATTTCTCAAAGACAGAAGTGAAAATGTTTTACTTTATCTGTCTATCCCTGCGTTTTGTGACACCTGTCTCCATCTTCTTGGCCAGCTACACTCCTTTTGGATTTAAGTTCTATTACCTAACACTTTTTCTCCGTGCTAACATGTTATCAGTCATCTGTGTATCTGATGAGTATAACATAGATGTCCATGCAAACCGCTGCCCAAAATGATAAACACGGCAGCTTTGGACACATACATGCTTTTTGGAAACCACTCTGCAGGTAGGTTCAGTCTGTTCATCAGGATTTGGGGTAGCTTATTTCTCATCAGTGAATCCAAACAGTGACTCCTTGATCTTGTGGCTGTCCTCCAAAAGGCTTTCCTGATGTTCTGAAACACTTCCTCATTCTAGTAGTAGAGTGATCTTACTGAACTTGGATGTTACTCCGAATAGAACTCATAACAAACTGCACGCTCCTTAGCCCTACTATTTCAAATTTTTCTTGTTATAAAAGAAATACACGTGTACCATAGAACTTGTGTGCAATGTAAGTATATATAAAGAAGAAGGCAAAATCGATCTGTAATCCCACCCAGAGATAACTATTAATTTTTTGGTATATATGCTTTAATGCACACGGTACCTTTTACCCATATAGTACTTACATATACAATGGCATTTTGGTATGTGTACTTGTATGTATGCACAGGTAATTATTCCAGAGATAACTATGAGCTTTCTTGTGTGTATACTTTTATTCCTTTCTATGCCCAAAATAAACATAAAAGTGTAAAATTTTGTGTTTTTTTAACAAAACCATGATAAACCCTTTTATAAATTGCTTCTTTCACTTGACAGAATGTGAGCATTTCTATGCATTATTAGCATTTTTAATGCCATACGGATTTTTAAAAATATTTTTAGATAATTTGTGCAAGCTGCATCAAGTCTCAGGCAAATAGTTTTCTTATTCTAACTTTTGCCTTAACCCCTAAAACCACAGAGGTCTGGACTCTGTTTGAATTTCTGAATCAGGGTGTATGTGCTGCAGTAACTTTTCCCTCAAGAAACCTGTCTTATTACTGTCAGGTGTTTCTTGGGGTCCAAAACAGAATTTCCCTACATTAAATTCAATACTGCAGTGCTCTTCTGGGGCTGTCGGGTGTGTATTCAGATTTCTGGTGCTTCTCCCTTAGTCTTCTCTCCCAATTTTTCTCTAAATTAGATCAGTCTCCCTTAACGCCATATTATTGCGTTTGCACTGATCTTTTTTTTTTAAGTAAGATATTTTTATTACAACGAAAACAAAGTATTTTTCTTACGACTTCGGCAATTGAAATTACATTTGCATGTTCCTGAAGTTCCTTTGAACCTGCTGAAGTGCTTTACTACGAATGCACTTTACAACGATCTGGCTTGCACCGGCCCAGACCATTGTATTTCAGGTTTGTTTTCAACCGTGATGACTGGGAAAGTTGTGAAAGCCCAATAAAGGCTTTTAAAAGTCACATCCCAGAAGTTACTGTTCTTTTAGCTCTACCTGTTCAACCGCCATAGGGTCATTAATGTCTACGCTGGTCCACGTGACTCCTCAGTGCTTTTCAAATCTAAAATTCTGGGCTCCCTGATGTTACATTATGACAAGTAGCAGTGTCCCCAGGACAGTATCAGGTCAGTGGACCAAAGTATTGGATTCCTAAGCTTTAGCCCGAGCTTGTTAGCTCATGGCATTTTACTGTGTGGTTCTGGTTTCCTGTATCACAGGTACACTGATGGGGATGTCTTTCAACCAGACAGGTACTTAGGCCCTCCGTACCGTGACAGTTGGGTGACTTGGCAGTGTTCCTTTTCAGTTGATAACATGCTCCTTCTCTCTGATCATATGGTTGATCCCAACTCTTAAGTCTGCTCCCCCTTCTCTTGGCTTTGCAAAAATAGTTGCTCTCTTAGAAATTGTCTCTGAAATAGTTTTGTTTCCATCTTTTATCCTGGTAGTGTACCACACATTACCTTTCCTGAGGGATTAGTCTCAAGGTCTATTTCTTAATCCCTTTTTCTGTTGTCTTTATTTAATAATGATATTACTACAAAGGAGATCATTTATGGACTATTTATACTGTGCACTGTGCCAAATACTTTATGTGTATGTTTAAGGCTGAGGCTATTTCTGCACATTTTCAGAAGTGTAACTCTTACGTAATTGTTTTTCAAGTCAGCTTGCTGCTTAACCTAGATATTTCTGGGCAAGAGGGTAAAGAAAACGGGATTTTTTTGATTGTTGGATGTTCATGGGGTGTATAAGACTGGACTCACTGACAGGTGTGTATGTGTGTGTGTGTGAGAGAGAGAGAGAGAGAGATGCTCTTTTGCCTTGATTTTATAGAACACTCTCTCTGAAAGCAGGTTCAGGTTTAGAAACCATAGAGATGAAAGAATATAACTTCCTCTATTAATACATTACATTCACTTCACAGTAGAACTCACTATGGGGTTTCAATGAATAACTAGCTACACCCATGCATTTCAAATTTGACTGGACTTGGAAACGTGGGATTTACCTAGGGCTTCTTAGGAAGAAGTTTGTTCAGTACAAGTCTGTGCTGAGAGAGACACACCATTCCAGGCATCCTGGTTTCAATGAATTGTTTGACAGTAGGAACTGATGGGGTGAATTTGAGGCTTCGCTGTAGAGGCCAGTGAGGGAAAAGGTACCTCATAGGCTCTCTGGCAGATTTTCTGGAAATACTACCCTAACTTCCAGTTCTGTGTTTTGTTTATAACTAGGTGCGCACAGGCTCTCAGATGCATAAAGCACTTCCACGTTCTTTTTCTAGTCTAACAGCTTATGCCATTTGTCACATGGAGAATGACTCTCTCTCTCACCCCTGCCTGTCACACTCCCCCACACTTTAATACCTGATGTAAGTGATTCTTTCTTCATGAAATCTGCCCTCATTACTCTAGGGGAAGGCAGTGATATTCCTCTTATTTCTTGCCTTCAAGTCATTTCAACATATTTGAGAGCAAACTATGTACTAGGCAGAATGAGTAAGATGCTCTGTCTTCAAGAAGAGGCAAGCCCGTGGATAGTGCTTGGCACTGTGCCTGGTGTGTGGTGGGTGATGTTCAGTAAGTATTAATTGACTTAATTATCGCCTTGGCATTTAGAGGGGTGTGTGCGTGTGTGTGTGGCTTTAGGAATGCAGTGGAATGAACCTGACCTAGTCTTGGAGGTATGTATTTGGGTTCCAAGTAGATTCAAGGAAGGTTCTTATAGCAGGTAATACATTATTTGTGTCTTAATTGATAATAATTGTGGCGATTGCTTCATGCCAGGGGCTCTTCTAGATGTTTTGCATACATTTATTTATTTAATCCTCACCGTGGTTTCCATGAAGCAAGCACTATTGTTCTCTACACACAAGAAAACTGAAACTCTGAGTGGCTAAAGAACTTGTCCAGGGTCATCTGGCCGAAAGGGTCTGAAGCCAGGATTGGAATCCACAAGAGACAACACCCGCATTACTGCATAGGGAATATTTTTCATCCAAACTCAGTCATTCCTGCCAGGGAAAGCGAGTGCTGTTAGGTGCCTAAGCCGGGATGACAGGCAGAAGCTGACTGTGTCCCAGGCGATCTGGAGTTCCCGGCCCCCCCCACTGAATGGTCCCTGCTTATTAAATTTCACATTCCCCCCAAAATATTTGCGGGATCATGCACAAACTACGTCTGACAACATTCGGAGTTATTCTCCCCCATCCTCCATCGCACCCAGTACCACTATGAGTGGTGAGCGAAGCACACAGTAGATGTACCGAGAAATAGCTGCTGACCTTGCTGCCAAATGAGAGTAATTGGATGGACGGTCTAGACCCTATTTGTCATCTCCAATGATAAGGTAGTTGGTTAAATGCATTCTGCATGTGAAACAGTAGGAAGGAGGGACAGACACTGGGATGGGAGGAAGGAGAAAATGACTATAGCTGTGGCAGAGCGTGGGGGAGCTTAGGGGAGGGAAGGAGGAGGCAGCTGTGATAATTCATCCTGTGCGTTCAAGTTGGGAGATGGCTTTAGACCCATCGTCCCATTGTTCTTAGCTTTTGTTTTTATTTATTTATTTGTTTGTGTATGTATGTATGTATATATGTATGTATGTATTTATTTTTTGGTGCTACAGTTCACACGCTGAATAAATTCCCTGGGTGCACTCAGGTTAGCCAGCACCCACATCATTTATGATTTCTCAGTGTGAGCTGCAGAACAGCCAGAGAAGTTTGCAGGTTGCCTGTAATGAATCCCTGTAATCTGACTGCTTCTTCCACTCCCTGTCCAGATCTGAAACCCCAGGGAATGAGGGAACTTGTTATTTGGGATCACCTCGAAACCATTCTTATTGACATTCAAGAAGTAACTCATTCTAAATTTCTGTATCTTAATTATGAGTGGCTGCAAATCACGTGCAAATCACAGATGTGTCCTAGCACCATGTTGGAAAATCCTGCTCCAGGCGACAAATAGAATTTCTGGCAAAAAAATTCAAGTTCGCCGAGTTACTGTCTAAAATTGCTAGCAGTGTCACCTTGGCCTTTTTTTTTTTCTTTAATTTCCAAAAGAAACATCCCATTTACTTAGCTCTTTCCTATCAATTCTGCATTCTGGGTCGGTCTGTGAGCCAGCAGCCCCATTAGCACCTGTGGATGACATCTTCTCGTTTGTTTGGCTTCTGGGTCTTTCTGCATGACTGGATTTTCATTTCCAACCGTTCTTCAATTTCATGTTTGCGCCCTCCCTCTCTCTTTTTCTCTAACTCGAGAGTCAGTGTTAGAGCTCAATTTTATTGTGAATGCACCTATGTTCTATCCTGGTACGAAGAGATATGAGTAGGGATTTTTGGTAAAGCATACTTAATCACTGTAAATATTTCCCATTGTCATTAGAATTCATGATGAATATTAATCGGGTGGAAAATGATCTTAATTGGCCCAGCTTAGAATTCAAAAGTAATCCACTGAAACAGGGTGTGAGAGTGCTGGTTTTAAATTTATGCATTTCTCATCCATACGGTGAAAAATGGGTTTTGCTAGGTAGATACCAGTCTTTCTCCCTTTAGCTTCTTTACAAACAGAATGATGAAATGACCATTGGCTGCTCTGCTGGCTGCTTCTACAGTGGAGAAGAAGCTTCAGGTCATTGTGACAGTGAGGCTGTCACTTCTTCAAATGATGCTTCTCTTTCTTTGAACACATTTAAATGCTGGAACCTCCTTTCGTCCTTGGGAGGATCACTGTCATAAGCCATGAAAAATTCAGGCTTTGTGCTGCCTCACTCTGGCTTATGAGGTCGGCATTCACGATCTTCAGTCAACTGATCCTTTGTGCTGATCTAGTCTGAACGCCTGTGTTTTTCTCCATCGCTTCCATAATCTTTACCTTATCCATCATATTACTCTACCTTCAAGGTCTTTACGGCTAAAGCCCCCCTCCCTCATTAGAACACCCTACTTTTTCATTCTTGCTGATTCTTGGTCTCCATATTTACCTTCAGAGGGAATTGATGGTAGTGATTAAGGCTTATACATCTTCATGGGTTGCTGTGAGGATGAAATAAACAAATGCCTAGAAAGCGACTTAATACGGCACATAGTAAGTGCTACGTACGTGGATGTGTCACAAACTTTTTCTGTCTTCATGGACTTTCTGTACATCCAGCTCAGAGTTCCAATCCCTTCCCTTTGTTTTGAATTCTTCCTTAGTTGTTCCATTGAAGTAAAATGTGTTCCTCCCACGAGGAAAGGTGTGATTGTTCCCAGGGTTATAAGATGGCGGTGATCGAGCAGATGCTTGTCTCAGGAGTCCCATTGTTTTCCTCCTGTGGGAGGCTGGAAATGTGATAACGGTGACATTTGTGAATCACAGGGGGTCTCTCAGCAGCTGCCTGTGAGCCACACCTGGCCCACCTGAGCTTTTGAGTGTACGCTGTGTGACAGCTTCCTGCCAAGGGTCATACTGGCAGTCTTGAACCAGTGAGGAATTGCAATACTAGTCATTATCACATTTTTAGTCCTTTAAATTTGATTCTACTTAAATCACCTCAAGAAAACTAATTTATTAGTCATCATTTAGACTCTGCTGGCCTTCATTTGATTGATATGTGGGAATAAGCAGTAATTTTATATTGAATTAATAAGGAAAAGCCAAAGAAACAGCACAAAGTGAAACTAGACAACTGACTTTATTCAGAGAATTTACTGAAAGGAGAAAAGAAGCTGTTTATTGAATGACTACTTAGTCCCAGGTCTTTGTGGCGCTGAGGAATCTGAGGCTGAGGAGTTAGCAACTTGTCAGTTTCAGATGCAGAAAATGGCAGTGCTGGATTTGGACCCCAATTCGAACTTCAAAGTCATTCTCTTTCCCTACATCGCAGTGTCATGTTAGCAGTATTGATTTAAGGAAACAGCTGGGGAATTACACCTCTTCTTTTACTGTCTCTGAACTACATACATAGTAAGAAGTTTGTGTTTTTATAGTGTTAGAGATAGAGAATGTCTCCACTTAATTTTGTTGACACTCGATCCTTTGTTTTTTTCTCAATTGTAGTAAGTTAAGTGTTCACACTTTCTTGACTGGACCACAGCAAAATTGAAAAAAAAAAAGCCCTCAAATCTTCATTTAGATATGGAAAATGCAACATCTTAAGTTGTAATCAATATTTTTTCTCTTCGAGTGCACTAAAGGAGAGAGGCTTCTGAATGTATGTGGTTCATCTTGAGAGAAGAGTACTTAAATTTTTAATAGTGCTTCTATGGGTTTTGTATTATTCTAATACTTGACATATACTGACTCATTTAATTCTCACAACAACCTTACAAACATAGGTACTACCATTATCCCCACGTTAGCAGATGAGAATGTAGAGACAGAGACGTGAACTAACTTCCCAACTAACTTCACGCAAATACCAAATGGAGGAGCTGAGACTTAAACCCTGGCCGACTCCAGGGTCTGGGCTCTTAAGGAAATTGGCTCTACTAAACTTTACAGTCAGTCAGGGTCCACTGAAGAGACAGAAACCATACTATCTATATTAAAAGAGGGACTTAATATGATGAATTATATCTGTATATTAAAGAACTAAAATGGCAAAGAGAGAATGTTAAGGTACCACCAATAAAGCATCTCCTGGAAGCAGCTACCACGTTGGGCTGCGAGGACCAAAGGAGGGGGTTGGAATTACTAATATTTTAGAAGCTAAGAGAAGGGACTTCACAGAGGTGAAGTTCAGATACCTGAGGAGGGGGCATGGCTTAGCTGGTGCTAGTGTCTCTAACAGGGGAGATGATGTGGTATCATGGGTTTGGTCCATGGATGTCCAGGGCGGAGGTGCTGGCCAGCTGGTGTTGATACCTGAGGGTGCCATGGCAATGGCTCTTCAAGTGCTGGAAAAATCGCACACTGGAGCCAACAGAAGACTGCTGCTGTTGAATTGAAGAGTCGTTGCTGGGATGATGCAGACAGGAAGGGATCATAATGAAAACAGGCAAGAAGGATGAAGTCCCTTCTTCGTTCTGAAATCTTGCCGTTTCCTTCCTGCACCCTTGTGGGCTGGGCCTAACAAGACGCAGCTGGCGAGGGGATGATGTCCCAGTCCCAACAGCACAAAGCAGAGTTGGGTTTGACTCAGAGCACAATTTTCAAATACAGAAATCTGTTTAAGATTCAGGGGGGAAAAAACAAGTGTGCTATTTGGGAATTTTGTTTGGTTACCTCAGTACAGTGAAATATTAATATACCTTTTATGAATATGATCTGCCTCTCCTCTCTCCTATTAAATTACAGATCCTCTCTAACAGTGCCTGGCTTAGACCTTTTGCAAGGGCCAGCCCAGGACGATGCATGTAGTAGGTGCCTAATAAATGATGATTGCTGACATGATATCAGAAAGATGTGAGTCTGGATCTCCCTTTTACAAACCATCTTACAGGTTTCAGAGCACCTGTTACGGGGTCAGCTCAACAAGCAAAGCACAGGCGTGTTACGCAGGGGAACGGCTTGTGGTAGCCCTGTGAGTGCTCAGGAGGGCTCCAGTGTTCGCAGAAGACTTTACAAAGATGGAGGCAATATCCACTCTTTCTCCCCCTGGCGAGAGGATCATTAATTAAGGAAACAGAGGCACGGACCTGTTTGATGGCTGTCCGTCAGCAGGGCCACGGCCTGTGAAAAGGCAGGTTTAGTTTTTCATTTCTGTTTCAGGGATGCTTCCCAGTTGGGTGGCAGCATCCTGATCCCCCATGTTGCCTGTCAAAGGATAACGGATGTTGCTGATGGGAACAACACTGACCCGACAGCTCTTCTTTCATTTTAATAATGTGATTAGAGCCAGGTTCCTGGCGCCAGATTGAGCAGGAGTAGGAGATCAGTCATGCCTTTGAACAACAACAAAAATGTGACAGAAGGTAAAAAGAAATAATGCCGTTAAGTCTGAAACAAAAGAAGAAAAACACCTGCATTTCTGTTACTGTGATTCTTATTTTAGAATCACAAATCCTCAAAGAGTAATTTTCTATGCTTTCTTCCCTGTTGACCCACAGTGTGCTTTCCAAGCTGAGCTTGGGCCGTGTGGTACTGTGGGCAGTAGCACCTTCCTAGACCAGGATGCTCGGGCCTGAGCCCCACGTTGGCCAGGAACTGCTGTGTGAGCTTGGCTGAGTCACTTTGTTTTATTTGCCTTCAGTTTTCACTGTTGCAAAATGAAGAAGTTGGTCTTAATCAACATCCCACATGTTCCCCCTCATTCCTGCAGCCTCTTCCCTTGCCTTATTTTCCTTGGCATGCTAAATGTGTATTGTTTCAAATGAGTCAGCTGAGAAGAAGCCCTCACTTTTCAAGACCTGTGCCAGTACCTCTAAAACAAAACAAAACAAAACAAAAAAACCCACATGCCATGCCCCAAAAGAGCATTAGTTTCTCTACACAGTGACTTAATTCATGTTTTTTCAAAATGAGGGCCGCCAATCCTAATGATGAGTTTTGATGGATGTGAAATTATGTATTTTCTAAGTCATGTAGATTTTTTGCTTTAGGTTCTAATTGTTGAGATGGAAGGTTTGAAGCCATTTAGTAGTGTAGTGACTGTGAATTTCTTTACTTTTTAACATAACGTTAAAAAATACAAAGTAAGTACATGTTACGTCTTCAAATGGAAACCTCATATAGCATTTTTTTTCCTGTTTTTGTATGAGCATCAGTCATTGCTTGTGCTTTAAGAGTTAATCACATAAGAATTGTCTTCTCTTGAGCCAGACCAGTGGTCTGTCTTCTTTTAGTCCATCCATCTATCTGCCCATCTGTCCTGAGGGCTTGGATCTGATAGGATTGCCCAGGGGTGTTGTAAAAGAATGTTTTCTCTCTAGATGTCCACTAAGATTGTAAACGGACAGCCCAAATATCACCTGTTTCAATTTGCAACTCTCTGTAATTTGACAAGGACATACTTGTATTTTATTCCAGGCTCTTGAATTTCTTACCAACCTTCCTGAACCTCAGTTTCAGTCTGTGAAATCAGGATCCTGCTTCCCACCTCCCCGCGTTGTTTTGAGTCTCAGAAGCAATTGCAGCTGTGAAGGTCTCGGTGCCGGGTCTGGCATGCATCAGTTTCTTCCCTTCTAGTTTTTAACGTGCTTCTCACTTACTGTTACTTATGAAAAAGGGGTTGCCTTGTAGCATCATATCTGGGCTTTGATAAGTGTATGTATTTCTTAGAAATATCTGAAACTGACTCCAACTTAAACAAAAGGGACTTCTTGCCGGAATATCAGGAACTCATAGCCTTACTTGGTAGGATGGGAGAAAGTCATGTAGAAAAAGGCTGGGATCCTGGAGGTTCCTGGTGGCCAGAATACAGGAAGAAAGGGGCAGTCTCATAGTAAGAATGATTGAATGGACACACCTAACCACCCCTCTTTCTGCCCTCTTATTTCTCTCTCCAAGTTTAAAGTTGAAGAAGAGGAGTCTGATGGGCTGAGATTAAGTCACATGATTTCCCCTTGGCTTTATGGGGCATGTTGAAAGGAAGGCCCCATTGCCTCAGATCATGCAGTACCAGGGATGTTTCTGGAATTACTCTTCCATCACAATACACACACAGGTAGTGAAGGACAGGAAGCCGCCCATAAGGAACCCCAGATACACTTGGGGAAAGGAAGTGGATGCTGGATGGACCAAAAATTAGCAAATGTCAGTGACAGTGAGCATGTGCATGCTTACACTATTTATCCAAAGATGTTTTTACAGACTCTGAATCCATCAGTTGTCAGTCTTTATCTTGGTAAACTTAAGGGTCATGATTGATTTTAGTTTGCTCTTCTAAGACAGCCTTTTCCATCTCTTAGATGTTTTAATTGCTCATCCTTGGGCTTTTTCCAAGTCTTGTTAAGTCTCTTTTGAACTGTGGCAACCAGAGCTGCAAAATGTCTTGTGTGCTGATGTAGTATGATTGGCTTCAAGGAGAGGACAGTGTGTTTAGTTTTATGTCTGATAGCCTTGGTCAACATTAATGTTGTTTTCTGGAGGGTGATATGTTGCATTTTAATATCACTTGGGCATCCAGCAACGCAAGCCTTGCTGGCACTGGGGAAACCTAACATTTTAGAAACAGAGAAATGTGAATAAACAGTGGAATTGTTTGACACTGCTGAGGAGAAGAGGAAAAAATAAACAAAGATGCACATTTCTACACACTTGCAATCTATTCTTTGAGCAGAAATGCTTTGGTTTGGGGTTTAGATCCAGGTTGATTTGGTTGTCAGTTCTGGTTTTCCAAATGTGTGACCTTAGGCACGTCACTTTAATTTTACCTGGTTTCAGTTTTGTCATCAGTGAACTAGGAATAATAATAGATTGACTGGATTAAGTGTGACTTCATGTGATTACCTTAATTGAGGCTTTATCAGAATGTCTGCCACATAGTAGAAGCAATTTAAAAGTCTCACTTTTTCTTGTGTATACACACACAGACACACACACACAATGGAATACTACTCAGCCATAAAAAAGAATAAAATAATGCCATTTGCAGCAACATGGATGGACCTCGAGATTGGTATACTAAGGGAAGTAAGTCAGAAAGAGAAAGAAAAATACCATATCATAGCACTTATATGTGGAGTCTAAAAAAAGATACATATGAGCTTATTTACAAAACAGAAACAGACTCACAGGCATAGAAAACAAACTTACAGTTACTGAGGGGAAAGGGAAGAGTGGAGGGATAATTTGGGAGTTTGGGATTTGTAGATACGTACTACTATATATGAAATAGATAAACAGCAATGCCCTACTGTGTAACACAGGGATCTATATTCAATACCTTGTAATAGCCTATAATGAAAAAGAATATGGAAAGGAATATATACATTCAGATACACACACACACACACACACAAACACAAACACACACACACACATATACATACACTAAATCTGTGCTGTACACCAGAAATTAACACAACATTATGAACCAACTATATTTCAATAAAAAAAAAGTAAAAAAATAATAAGAGTCTCACTTTCTCTTCCTCTTGCATCCAAAAGACAAGAGAAATCTGAAAAAAATTGAAATTATTAGATCCTATTGGAGTTTGTCAAGGGAGACTTTACAGAAGGTATGAGCCTGGAACTGGTCTTTGGGGGAGAGGTGATATGGCTTCGTGGAGAGAGAGCGAGAGCACGTACAGGAAAGAGTCAACAAAGCTGAAAGGTGCACGTCCGGGAGACCAACCATTTTTCCTTCTGGTTGTCAGTGTAGCTGGTTAAAGAAGGATGGAAGATGATAGTGAGTTTTCTGCTGATGAGGTTTGATTTGGGAGGTTTCTGTGCCCAGAAAGACATACAATCAAAGTAACATGTAAGATGGAAAATTTATGCATGATGACTTGGCCTGTCTCAAAGAGCAGACTGACTCTTAAGCAATGAGTACCTTCCTTTCAAGTTTATTCCTACTTTTAAATTTCATGCAGTGTCTCTGATAGAGTGCCATGTCTTCCTTGTCACAGGCTCTGGTCTAACCTCATCTCTCCAAGTTGTCTGTCTGAATTGTACCTGTGTCTGCTCCAGGGATGCTTCATTCAGAGTCATAGAATGTTCGAGATAGGCTACTCCAATTTACCCAGTTTTCAGATGAAAAACCTGAGGACCTGAGAAAGGACATCACGGGCCAACAGTTACGGACTTTCAGAAGTACTGTGTATCAGGAAGACCCAGACTTTGGGTTGATTTCTTGCACCTGCCTAAATGCGTGAGCTTGGATGTGTTATCTAACCTTGGGAACCCCAGCTGCTTCTCTGTATGTGGGGATGGACAACTCCTGCCTCAAAGGATGATTGTGAGACTGAGCTAAGCGAACATCTGGCAGAAGAGCTCAATGAATGGCAGTCCCCCTTCCCTTCCTCTGGAGCTGATCCGCATTCTGCAGTTTAAGGAAAGGGCTGTGTCACCCCATAGGGGAGGAACACCAAAGGGAATGATAAAAATCACACAAGGAATCAAAGAATAAATGACTATTATTTTTCAGTTCTGTTCTTTTCTAAGCAGTATCATTTTGGGGAAAGAGGTGGACAGTGTTTCTTCCTCAGACACTGCTTCTGGGGCTGGGACACTTGTCACGATTCTGGTAGAAATTCAGACTGACATTTGAGGGGTGAGGCAGATGGCTGTCATCTCCATTAAGAGTAACTGCACCCCAGCCCTTAATCCACAAGTCTGCAGTGTGTTTGGCTTCCATAGTAGGTTTATGTGTTGGCAATTTCGGCCAAATGATTCCTTACAGCTCAGACATGTAAAGACTTCAGGTGGCCCTGAAGCTTTTTTGTCTCACCTTTACTTGTAGTCTTGAAATTTACAGACCTTAAGGCTACAAAGGATATTATTGAGAACTGGGGAGGAACTACTACTGAACTGGGATTTTTTTTCCCCTCTCATTAAAACTAGAACCAGAAATGAAAGCAAAGCATAATATATACTGGAAGGCACAGGAACAGAGAACAGATTGCAAATTAGCAAAACTAGATTTAAATTTCACAATTTTCACTTACCTGCTCAGAGACCTCTGGCTGTGTGATCTTGGCCTTCTGACCTTGACTATTTCTGATTCTTGACTATTTCCAGCCTAATCTTTTTGTGACCCGTAAGTATATATTTTTAGTATGTTCATGAGCTATTACAAACAAACAGAAAACTCTGTAATGTAATGAACAATCTTGCACCTGCCTTTGAATCCTATCGAATTTTAACCTGCTGCTATCTTGCCGTATATACTTTCTTTAAGAAGCTATAGGTAGCATTAAATTGCTTGTAGACTTCTCTTGGAACTCATTCATCTTCTTTCTTTTGAATTTGATACTTACTTCCATGCATGTTTCTATATTACTATTGTCTGCCTGTTTTTCCATCAACAACATGTAGTATTCTTTGGCACGTTCTTAACTTCATGAAAATGATACCATGCTGTGTATATTCAGTTGTTATTTGCATCCATTGGATGAATTATCCACAATTTACTTATTCTTTTTCCTGTTCACTAGTTTTTACAATGACAAGTAATGCTGGAATTAATACGCTGGTATACGTCTCCTGCTATGTGTGTCTTTAACTTGCCTTGATATTGTCACATTGCTTGTAAAGATTGGAACATCATTGCTCCAGTTGTTTATTCCTAACCTTGTTTATTTTATAACTACTTTGTAGCTCTAGCAGTTATTAAGAAGCTTACATTTAGTATCTTTGTTCATTAAACACACAATATACATTCTCTGTGGCATGCTACTGCATTAAATACAAAAATCAGAAAGACATTATAACCTGGCTGCAGCAAATTTGATACTGCAGCCAAGCAATATCATGTATAATAACAAGAATGTCTACTCAGTCCATTGGACTATACTTATTTCCTAGTACCACCTTTCTCAAGTTTACTTGAAACAAACTGCTTTACAACAGTTTTTTTGGTGTTCTATCAGTATTTTGTTTGTATTTTACTTTTTAGAGTGCTTCTGGCATTATAAGAGAAACACATTATTTGGAATACAGATATATTTTAGTTCTTAATAGGTTTGCCTTTGTTATGGTCAGCATCCTCTGGATGTAATGTGTAGCAGCACAGAATGTTGTAACTATTACCAGAAAAAGAAAGACGACTTCTTGTTGTTGTTTGAGTTTAATCCAGATATGTGCTTGTCAAACTTAGCAATATTGAAACTGGTGTCCCAGGAATGGCTCTTGTGCAGATTGTGGGAAGATGCTCAATCACTGATTAAACAAGACAACAGGTCTTGCTTCCTGTTGTGTTGTTGTCAGTCAAATTGACAGGACATGGTAGTTTCCCCCGGCAGCAAGTTAACTTAGCTTTAAGAAAGGATGTAGAACAAGGAATACAGCCACATGCACAACCAGTAGCATCAGAGGCATCAGCCACCCAGACACAGCTTCTGATGTCCCGTCCTAGCATGGGATTTGTTTTGGTTTCAAGGTATGGGGACTGACCCTAGTCTGGTCACATGGTCATAGAGAAGCTACAGTGTCTATGATCTTTAAGCTTAAAAATCTTGAAAGTCACCTAGTGCCTGGCGGGAAGTGGTGCTTCCCACTCTGGAGTGCAACTGCTGACGTGTGTGCCTAGATATTCTGACTACTAAACCCAGCATGGTCCGAGACAAACCTGGTCGGAAGTTGGTACGTGGCAAACCTAGTGAGACCCTCATTTATCTCTAAAGATGGTGTTTCCTCACTCAATATTGCAAAAAGTGCAGCCAGAAGTCAAATGTTTCTCAAGCCTTCCCAGAGGCTAGAGGAAGAGATGATAACCTAGTTGTCAACTCTTACTGTTATGTTGCTTTAGTTTTCCAAGCCTCAGCACTTCAGGTGGACAGTGGAAGAGAGAACACAACAGTGATGGTCTTTCTGCCTCCCCGGCAGGAAAGACGTTGCATGTCATATGGGGCGTACTCTCAGGGAGTAATAAAGAGAGTGATTTGAGAGGGTGGGTGGGCTTTGGGGTCAAACAAGCTGATGTTTAAGCCCTGGCTGTGCCAATTCCCAGCGTCTGTCACTGTGGTAGGCAGACTGTGAAGGTATCCACGTCCTACTCCCTGGAACATGTTAATATGCTAGGTTAAAAAACAAAGGCGAATTAAGGTTGCGGATGAAATTAAGGCTGTTAATCAACTGGCTTTGAGATGGCTTCATTATCCTAGCTTTTCTGGGTTGTCCCAGTGTAATCACAAGGGTCTTTGTCAACAGAAGAGGGAAGTGAAAGAGAGAGAACTAGACAGGTGGCATCATGAGAAGGAGTTAGCTGGACGTTGCTGGTTTTGAAGATGAGTGAATGGGACTATGAGTCAAGAAATTCATGCAGCCTCTAGAAGCTGGAAAAGGCAAGGAAACATTCTTCTCTAGAACCTCCCCCTCTACCCTGCACCCCCTTCCACAACACAAAGGGAACATAGCCCTATTCATACCTTGATTTCAACCCAGTGAGATCCATTTTGGACATGTAACCTCCACAATTGAAAGACAATGAATTTGTATTGTTATAAGCCACTAAGTTGTTGGTAATTTGTAACAGCAGCAGTAGGAAACTTAAACGCCCTTGATTTCTTTGTGCTTCAGTTCCTCATTTTGTAAAATAATGTTATAACAGTGCTATCCTTTTTACCGTGGTTGTAGGATACAAGTGCTGATGCAGGGCGCTGTATCTACTCTTGGTGATGCTCAGTCTTTGGACGAGAAGTCAGGAGACCTGAGTTATGTCTCAGGCAAAATGAGGACAATAGGAATTTCTTGCCTTTCTTACAGAATCCACGTGAGAAGCAAATGAAACTGCCTTAACTTTAATTTTTTAAACTAAAGTACTGTTCAAATATAACTCGTTGGAATTTAACTGACACATTCCATATGGTCTTAAGAGGTATGTCAAAGATAGATGAAAAAAGACAAAATTTTAAATATGAGACACCATTTGATTTCAGGAAATAGGTGATATTAATTCCATTGATTGGTAATAAACAATATTTTTTTCTTTTAGATATACTATATTTTATTTTGCGTTTCCTGTTTATGTGGCAATAATTATGGTTCTTTATTCCAAATTATCTTTTAATTGCAGCCTTTGCTCATAATATCTGAATGTAAACACACTGATATTTATTTAATTCAACTGAGGATGAAGTGGAAGAATCACCTATTTGGCCGGGTTGTGATTATCCTACCTCCACTCACACATTTTGAGTGTTTTTAAAGGGGTATTAATTTTCAGTAAGTGGAATGGCAAAGTTCTCGTTGCACTGCTGGCTAATGATTAAACATTTCACAAATATTTATGGTACATTTTGATTGAACGCACAATTGAATAGATACTTCCGGGCAGATAAAATTAAGACTTAATTGTCCTGATTGCTTTTTCAAGTACAGTTGACCTTTGAACAACAAGGGAG
The DNA here is from genome assembly GCF_048564905.1 of Vicugna pacos. Taxonomy (NCBI): domain Eukaryota; kingdom Metazoa; phylum Chordata; class Mammalia; order Artiodactyla; family Camelidae; genus Vicugna; species Vicugna pacos. Next base: position 42,064,607 of record NC_132996.1, read on the forward strand.
TCAGGGGTGCCAGCCCTCTGCATAGTCGAAAATCCGCTTAGAATTTATAATTGGCTCTTGTCTCCATGGTTCCTCTGTATCTGTGGGTGCAACCAACCGCATAGATCGTGTAGTTTGTAGCATGGATTTTGTGAAAAAATTCCACGTGTAACTGGACCCGTGCAATTCAAACCTGTGTTGTTCAGGGGTCAGCTGGCTTCTCTTATTGAGGTCAGGAGTACACTGAGCGTGTGTCTGTGTGTGTATGGAATGAAAAGTGAACATGAGACAGTTACTGTAGTTGGTTATCACTGCTGCTGTATTCAACAACACATAGCAACGTGTACTGTTCTGGAGGTACCGTTTCCATGTTCTAAATTTTTCGTAGATGCATGGTCACAGTTAAAGGGCACACTTTGTAGTGACAGATTTTAAAAATGGATGTTTCCTGTGGGGATTTTATGAAGTAGTGGTTTCCTTAGATTCTGTACCAGAATTGTCTCAGACACTTAAAAAGAATGCCAAAGAAGGGGGCAGGGTCACACTTTGATGGCTCAGTAAATACGTCTAGTCAGCAGGGGTTACATCAGGCCTAGAATTTGAGCTGTTACAGTTACCTCTTTGGGCAAATGTATCACAAAAGGTACTCACCCATTTTCCAGTCCAAAGAGAGAAAGCAAAGTGGACACCTAGGAATTTGTTAAGAGTTTTGCAGGACTTTCAGTCTCTGTTTTTAAACCATTTATCACTGAGGAGTGATAGTCATTTGTAATATTTAAACAATTAGAATGAATATGACTCTGATGCCTACCCTTGACAGTTTATTTTTTGTCATCTCTCCTAAACATGAAATAATGGGGAAAAGTCTGATTCTTTGACTACTAATACGTGAAAATGCACAAGTTAAAACTGGATAGATACATGGAGTGATTTTTTCATGTTGCAAATAGTTCATTGACCTGCCTTTTCAAAGAGGTTGGGAACCGAAAACATAAATTTGAAATGCCGTGTAGTTTTCATATTCTCCAGTCAATCAGAAATAGGGTGGATGTGTCTCCTGATGTTACACGGTAAATGGGGGGTGGGGAGGGGTGGGTCATTCTTCAAGAACTAGAGAAGGACTGGGTCTGAATGCAGACCCAACAGAGGACGCTGCATAAGTCAAATGCATTTTCTTATAGAAGTCTTGAAAAAATCAAATCAATAAATACCTGAAAGTGTGTTTGCATTTTACAGCCAGTTAACATCTTTGGCATAGCCACGAGGCAGTAAAGAAGCATTTAAATAAGAGAAAAAAATGTCTTTATAGAGGAAAACAAGTCTTCCTGTAAGTAAATCTAAAAAAGAAGTGTTTCAGGAACTCTGTGTCCCAGAGGTGCTAGATAGTTTCGAGTTGCACTTCTACAAAGTTACCAAACACTAGAAAATTTCCGATGAAAAGTCATTTCATTTGATGTTCCTGAATTTTTTTTTTTTTGAGTGACAGGGGTAAAGCATCTGGTGGCTTCTATTAAAATGTTCATGTGAGCAGAGACCATATCTACTCATTTGTATTCCCAATGCAGATGCTAATAATTATTTATTAAATGGATTTAAGTAAGGCAATTGAAAACTCTTGGCGTCTAAGCCTGTAGGCTTAGACTTTGTGTGTGTGTCCCTAACATCGTCTGATGTTGCACCTGCATATACTCGGTGCTTGTTAGGTCTGTAAATTTCATCGGACATCCGCAGGGGGATGCTGTTTTTGGAGTATGCTGGAGATGACTTGCGCGCAGACTAAAGCTGTGTCCTCATAAACCTCCTCCTCCCTTCTCACTGCTTCCTAACTTGTGCGCGTTTCTCGCTGACAGTTGGGGTTAGTCTTAAGGCCTGAAGAGAACTTTACTTGGGAGGAACCCAAGGTGTTACATCAGGAGTCATATGCGTGTGTGTACTTTGCATGGGTTGCATGTGGGTGACTGAAACGGCTCCACTTTGTAGAACTGAACCCCTCTCATTACTGGCCACTGTTAGGAAATTTAGAATTAAAAACTAATGTGGATAGATATTTCCACTGATTGCCACACTGACCTAACAGTTCACTTAACAAACTACATTAACTTTTAGTTTTGTTCAATTAGTGTGATTTTCTTTGAGGTTTCTAGCTGGGATTTCAACTCTTTGTTTTTATAACCTTTTACGACTTAAATAACCCTACTTGATTTTTCTTCTTAAAATTTCTAAGAAGCTATAGAAGCAGATGTTAATGGGAATGAAGGGCATACACTTTGTCATACTGTTTATTTACAGAGGAGTCTTGTAGTGGAACGTTTAAACTTCCTGGTGATGAGAGGAGAGTCTAGTTACCCGTGAAATCTGAATTTCTAACTTGCCGTCTTTCAGTCCATTTTATAGTGTGAGATCTATTCCCCCACCTCCACCCCAGGACTTATGGATTAAGGACGCTGCTGCCATTTGAATATATAACCATATTACTACACATCAGGCGTCAGCCAGTGGTTCCATGCTGCACCCTGTGAAAATGGGCTGTATGAAACCGGGAGCTGAACTGCTCAACACCCTCGCACAGGGTCCTGAGAGTAAATCCTTTTCCTGCTCACCCTGTGCCCATCAACATTCCCTGTGACCAGTGCTGCTCCCTTGAAAATTCCTGGAGGAAACTCACCTCTGCCCCCACTGTCCTAGCTGGGACTTCCTCTTCAGCATTACCCTCTTTGTTGTGTTGGAGAAAGGCACCCAGGGTACGTGACAGGTGATGGGCCCGCGAGCTGGACCCAGGCAGCTGGAGCCTCCATACCCACTCCTTGTCACGTACATTCCACCCACTGTTCCTGTAGCTGGAGCTGTTTCAAGGACCCAACCTTGAGAGAGCAAGGTGGCGTTAAGACCATCAGGGTGTTACATGTGACTGAAAGCGAATAAAGCCTCTGTAGGAGTGTTTAAGATGCTGGTGGGTGGGTGCCGAGATCGACTGGTCTTGCAGACGCCCAAGACCAGCCTCGTATGTAAGTTCCTTTGCTTATTGAACCTGCCGCCTCCCAGTCTGGAGTGGTCTGCCTCTTTCTTTGGTCTCTCCTTGCCTTCCGTGTATGAAGGCTAGTTTCATTGCACCCAGAAAGCTCCTAGGGTTTCCAACCAGTATGTTCTGAAGATACCATGGCACCTCTCGTGTGGCTCTGTTTTTCTTTCCTCTTTTTTTAAACTTAGAGGAAGTTTTCCCGACCGGGAAACTGTTGACCTTTGCGGCTGGTTAAGTCTTTTTGGGGTGGGCTGTCCTGTGCATTGTAAGAAGCTTAGTAGCGTCCCTGCCCACCATCCATGAGATTTCAGTAGCGTCTCCTTTCCCAAAGCCCGATAACCAAAAATATCCCGAGACATTGTCGGATGTTTCCAGGAGGAGGGGACGTAAAATTGCCCTCCCCCACCTCCACTGAGAAGCACTGCCCTGGAGCCGCTGCAGAAACCTTTTCGGACAGGGAAGAAGCCATGAGCTTAGAGCAGCCCTTATGTTGTGTCTGGTGTAAGTCTCTTGACTTCTCTGATGCTGTTTGTTTACCTGCAAAGTGAGGATGACAACACCCGTCTTTGAGAGTTGTCGAGCTATCAGCCGTATCAGGGGTTGAAACTGCCAGGCATTTAGTAAGTTTCCAGTGCACAGTTGTCACTGTCATCTTGACTTAGTGAGCTCCAGCTAACTTTTCCAACACCAGTGATGCCAACTTACAAACAGGTGTGTCTTTCTTTCTCACCCTGCAGAGCACGACGAGTGTGGCAGCGGGCAGCACAACTGCGATGAGAATGCCATCTGCACCAACACTGTCCCGGCACACAGCTGCACCTGCAAACCGGGCTACGTGGGGAACGGGACCACCTGCAGAGGTAGGCTGGCCGCTGTGGGGGAGAGCTGTGAGCTGCCGCCCCGCCCAGGCTCTCGGTGGTCCTGGGGTAGACCCTTTGTGCCGTTCTGGTAACTGAGCTTGCCAGGATTCTTGTCCCTGGTCTGACACTGGTAAGGGCGCTGTGTGTCAGAGAAGAAGAAAAATGCTTTGAATCTATGTTTTAGGTGGAAGGAAAAGATTGTGATTGTGGGTCAGGGGCACTGTTCCACAGCGGGGCGGCTCTGTGCACCTCTGCCTGTTGACCTGTGGTTGGGGTAGATGTGCTGATGGCTGACATGGGCTTCTGTTCCCTGTGAGCCCTGCTCAGAAGAGGGCAAGTGGGCACTGCTGTAGGTAGGAGGCTTAAAGTTTTAACTGCTCTCTGTTGGGAGCAGTTCAGCAATTTGCAGGCCAGTGACCTGGCTTCTGGTGGTGTTGAGAGTAACATTCACATTCCTCCTTCTGGCTAAAGAGAATCTGGTCCCTGGTTCCTCTCAACCACATCTCTCTTCTCTCCCCTGTACTCCCTGTGCACCAGCACATGATTCCACGTTTACCCTCGCACATGCTGACCTCGGGGCTTTGCGCTTGTGGTCCCCTCAGACCCCATGCTCATTTCCTCTAGGTCTGCAATCACGTGTCCTCCATACTCAGAGATTTTCTTTGACCGCTTTATCTGAAATAGTCCTCTGTTTCTTCTCAGCCCCATACTGCCTTAATTTTTTCTTTACTAACACAGCCTTACCGAAAATTATACATTCATGTGCTTGTTTTTTTATTGTCTACCTCCCTGTGGGGACATAAGCCCTGTGAGAGTGACTGCTTGGTCGCATCTTCCTGCTCTGTCTCCAGCAACTAGAATGGTGCCTGGCACGCTGTAGGCAATCATAAAATACCTGTTAACTGAGCGAATCAGCTAAAGAGGAAAGAGGCACAATCACATTGAAAAAGAGGCAAAATGTACAGAAAGCCAGGAAACTACCCTTCAAGTTAGGCATTCTTATTATTACCCCCCATTTTAAAGGTCACAAAACCGAGATACAGAGAGGGTAGGTAACTTGCCCATGGATGCACAGCATGTTATCGGTATTGTTCTGCAGAGATCATCACATGCTGGTAATGAGGGAAATAATGAATAATGACTAAGTCACCGTATTCCTGAATTAGCTGAGAGTTTTAGAAGAATGATTTTATTCTATGTTGGTGGGATTGGGGTAAACAGCCTCATACAGACTGACAGTATAAATCAGTGAGACTTTTTGATGGCAATTTGACAAAATCCATCTACATTTAAAGTAAATCTGAAGGGTAATATAGGGGGCTCTCTTGATTCCATTGACTTTACCTCCTGAAATGTGCTCTACACACCACGCCCCTCAAGGGGGAAATACACATACAGGGATGTTTTTGCTGCGTTATTTGTATTCACTGAAAACTAGAAACAGCCAAATGATCTGTCAGTAATGGAATGATTTAATTTATTTGGAGTATCATTTCATGGACTAGAATACAGTGGTTTGAAATTCTGAGTGTGTGTGTGTGTGTGTGTGTAGGTACACATAATTTACATGCATATACGCACCTACATTGAAAGACATATTTTTGAGAAAAAAAGAAAAATAAATACAATCAAATTACAGGACAATACATAAAGTATCATCACCTGGCTAGTTGTTTATTTGTAAATATCTATCCAGATATTTGTGGGAATACATTGAGACAGGAACCGTGCAGACTTTTCACCTTATAACCCATGAAGGGGGTGTGTGTGTGTGTGTGTGTGTGTGAGAGAGAGAGAGAGAGAACACATTCACTTATTCCTATGAATTCAATATTGTTTGTGTGTCTTACAAGGGGGATTTATACACATAATAGTTGTGTGTTTTTTAAAGTTCATGAGACCAATAGAGAAACTAGTGCTCAGCTTATGAAAGAAGGCTTGAAAATATTTCCAAATCAGAATAAAAACCATAAGCATGAATACAGTTGCATAGATTATCAAGCCATGGCTGGTATCTGCAGGTGAATGCTGTAAATCTGAGGAGTAACGTAGGAATTTGATTTGAATGCATTTTTTTCAGAATGATGTTACCTCATAAATAGTATTGATCGCATTAGGTCAGTGAGTTTGTGTTCACCAAGCCCTCTCATGCCACTGTGATCATGTGGCTTCACCTTTGTGGAATTTGGAAACCCCAACTATGAAAAATAGGAGTTCAAATAATGTTCCTGGAGTCTGCAGACTCTGAAAATACATCTTGCCTTGAAAGTTATGAATTAGGGGAAATAATTTTTTTAAAGTAATTTTCATGGTCAATCGCGTTGATCTCGGTTAAATCTGGAAAACCCTGCGTTTCATCAGCAGTGCGTGGGGAGGCATTGTCGTGTGGTTGAAGAATTAGACAAAGGGGTTGGAGAACTGGGGCGTAGGCCTGATTTCGTCACTGGGAAGTTGTCACTTCCATGTTGTTACGTATTACATTTGGGTTACTATCACTTGTGTTTATCCAACTGTGTTTTTGCAAAGAATTATTAAGGGGGCATGTATCGATGTGTTTTAAAATATCCAGTGCTATGAAAGCTAAGAGAGTGTTATTGGTGGTACAGTGATGAAGGAGAAGGCAGTTCAGGAGTTGAAGCCACGTTCCCAAACACACATCTCTGTTTCAGGGTGTACGTTTTATAGTTGACTATTCCACCTGAAACAGAATCATTTTCAGAGGGAGTCGGGCGAGGAGAACTAGCTTGAACTAATTTTTTTTTCTTTAATGTTTAAAAAACTTTTCCTAGGCTTGGTGGTGTTCATGGAGTTGACTACATCTGGGTGGAAACAAACGGCATTAACGCTTCTGTTAACAAGCAAAACCCAAGGAGGCAGTTCCTTGAACTATCCTACTTGGTGTGAATTCGCTCTAATGGGCTTTCCTGGGGGCTGACGCCCACGGAAGGAGTTTTGCTTTGTTTGGTTTTTCTCACATAAATGAAAAATACTCTTTCCGCTTCAACAACAGTCACCAAGTATGTGCCAGACACCTTGCTGGGTGTGTTCACATATGTTACCTCCTTTAATTCCGTCACCCTGGAGGTTGATAGCATTGTTCTGTTGCACAGGTAATAAGTCATAGTTGAATCTGATTTAACCCAGTTAGTGTGACTGCTTTTAATTTCTTTCCTCTCCTCCCTTCCCCTCTTCTTTCTTTTTCTTCCCTTTTTTCTTCCTTTTCCTTGTTTTTCTCCCACTGTTGTTCTTCCTCCCTGGTTGTTGATCATTAAACCATCTGGCACTCTCTTAATATATTCCAACTAGAGACTGTCAGTGCACTGTCTCTCTCCCCTTTCTGCTTTTTTTTTTTTTTGGTAATCGATGCTTTTCATTGTATTTATGTATTGTTTTGCATTCTTTTCTAGTGAAATATAGTCAGTTTGCAATGTTGTATCAATGTCTGGTGTGCAGCAGTGTTTCAGTCATGCACATACATACATATCTTTGAGAGCTATACTTAAATTGCACACATTTTTGATGAACAGACTAAAGAACTTTTGAAACCATGCAACATCTGTTGATAAATATTTTGGTATTTGGGGTTAAATGGAAAAAAAAAAACACTTGCAGACTGTTTCAGATCAGATTTACACCACCAGGCAGGAAGGCTGGGACTGTCTGTGGAAGAGTGTTTATCTGCTTTCCGGTCCTGTGTTAACTTGGAACTGGAGGGGAGCTTCCACCAGGCAGCTGTCGGTAAGTTGCCGACAGCCTAAGCCTTATCTCTCGTCTGTCATTAGGGCTGGAGAAGAGGTGATGATCCTTGAAAACCGTCTTGCCTTAATGACTGATGGTACTGACACTTGTTCCGTAAACATGCAGTGGATGTGAATTCTGTGTCTGGAGCACAGCCCCAGGCACCAAGGGAGCAAGAGGCCAATGAAGCAGGGTCGCTGGAGATCCCACTGTCCAGTGTGGAAAGGGGATTTGAGCCAATGCTTCCAACCCAATGGAACAATTTACAAAATGGTGTTATCTCATGCATAAAAGGCTTATGAAGAATTACTGAAAATACAGAGCTGTGTGAAAGACATGCAGTGTGCTAGTTAGGACTCCATTGGTTACAGGTAAGAGAAACCAGGACTGGCTCTGTAATTTGAAGAGCTCAGGGTAAAATGAACGTGTGGGATGCTTGTTTAAAAAGTCGGAAAAATCTGTTCTTTAAAGGTATGAAAATATAAAGCTTTTTTACCTTTCTTCTGTGGCCTCTTTCTCAGCCTATCATGGCGTTTTTCATTTACTATTTAATGCCGCTCCTTTGGCCATGGGGCTGCTCCTTGAGTGAGAATAGACCCTCAGCAGAGCTTCAAGCCCATCCCCCAGTGTGGTGCATGTGTGCTTCCCACTGACTTCAGGGCTCCTCTCTAACCTGCCCAGTGTACTGGGACCCAGCTGGGACCGGGGAGTTGAGCCAGGTAGCCCCCTTCGCTTGAACCCTCTGGCCTAGTCCACGGCACATGGGCAACCCATGGGGACTGCAGTCTCCCCACCAGTTCCCTGGATCACCATGGTATGCACCTGACTGCCACCAGCTGGGGACAGGGATGACATAGCCATACTCCACCTGGAAACACCCAGAGCCTGCATGTTCAACCCTCACCCTCCCTGTGTCTGTGCACAGGACCCTGCTAGGGACTGAGGGTGGCCGTTTTCACTAGATGGAGAAGGAGAGGCTCTGAGGGACCCAGGGCTGCAGGGGATGGGGAATGGAGAGCTGAGAACCCATCCTGGAGAGGAGAGGAGGTGGTGGGAGGTGTGACCCCCAGCGCATGCTCCACGGTCCCACTGGACCTCACTTAGCAAGCATAAATTCAAAGATGAAATTATCGAGAGCTTTAAGATGGTGACCACGGAGCATTAGTTCCCAAGTGCGGGGCCCTCCTGAGTGAGGGGTCCTGTGCGGCTGAGCTGGTTGCCTGCTTGTGGAGTTGAATGTGTCTTTTAGCACTCGTGAGCTTTCCAGGAGGCTCGCAGAACCTGAGGGCGGCTAGGTGGCTGGGACTTGGGGTCAGGTCGCTCTAGGAGCCGGGGTGCTGGGAGCAGTCTCTCTTGACGTCTCCTTCCTGCTGCTTTTCGTTTGAGTTGGCTGCGCAGTACTTTCTCGTCACAGACCAGCTTTCTGTTTGTTCATCCATGTCGCTGAGAGTCAGGTCCTCTGTTTTCTGAGTTCAGAACCTTGGCCTTATCAGGGCACCTGAGATGGTGAGTCTCATGGGAACCAGTGTGTTAATTTATTGTGATGACTGTCACGGTTTGGGGAGAGCCTGAAAACAACACCCTTGTTTTCCCCACCTGCCTTCAGAACCAACTGAAAGACGTGAAGAAATCAAGCAAATGGAGACAAAAATGTCAATGCGAATACTGATCAAGCTTATCCCAGAGAACATGGCTTATGTGTGTGCCAACAGTCCTCATGATTCTGAACCCCCAAATTAGACAGACTTATGCAGCCGGTCACAGGTGGGCCAGGGCGAGTCACGGAGCACCTCCACATAGGACTTCCTGTGCACATTTTAGGGCGGGAGAGGCAGCCCAGAAGGGGTCTGTCCAACAGACCTCTGGTTTGCTAGTGCAGCAGGGAGGAAAGAACGGGGCTCCATAGGTCCAGTGCCTCCCTCCACTCGCAACAGCCAGGGAAGAACGAGGCGGGAGGCAGGCAAGAGGCCCGTGGGGAAGTCACTCTTAGGGGAATCAGGTAAATGGAAAAGCAGCACCTCCCTCCCCTAACCCCAGATCCACCAGCAGCTTCTATTAAGAAGTGGCAAAATGTTTGATGTTTGTGTCTGTTGTTTTATCGTTCTTAAATGGAAGATAGACAGGGAGCCATTTCTTAAAATTTAGAATTATTTAAGTGGAAGATCAGAGCCAGCAGGTTGGCCGAGAGTTTCACTGGCTCATTTTCTCAGTATCTGCTCACCTGCACAACCATCGCCACTGTAGGAATTGTCGTTCTAGAGATCCTTGTAAAGCAGGTGTGATGCCCTTGCTCTGAATCCTCCAGCAGTTCAGGAGACAGTTGCTAGTGTCACGCTCCTAGTGTCCCCGCAATGTCCTTCTGCTCTCCAGGGAAGTAGATTAATTAGCCTTCCCTGGTGTTTATTTTCAACCATGCAAGGGGGGCTCTTTAATGATTTTATAGTTGGTGGTGATGTAGTTTTGTTTTTCCTTGCCTTCCAAGTTGATCTCGGGCCGGTTGAGCATCCCTTCTCTGTGTGCTGAAGACACCCTGCAGACACGGCTCCAGTCCCTGTAAACCCGTGCTGCAGCTGACGGTTTCCTTGTCTGCTTCCTGCAGGCCGTGTCTATGCCTCTCTGTTTAACCACCATTCAGCACAGAGCTGAGCATGTTATAGTGCTCCGAAGTTTTCTGACAAATAAACACATGGAGATTCCTTTCTACTAAAACTTGTCCTTAGGTATCTAGAAGGCTTTACAAGAAAGCAGAAGTCCACCTGAGACATAGAGGCACTTAGCCACTCGAGCCTTCCTCCCAGCCTGAGGAAGCCACTGCTCCTGACAGGTAGATGTGCAAACTGACTTTAACGTTGAGTCTGCACGGCTAGCGGATGACTGACGTTCAAAGAAAATCATTGCAATAAAATTCCTTTCACTGTAGAAGTTCCTGCAACACAGGTCAATCTTGAGGCACTTCAGAATCCTTAAGAAGTCAGTCATTACGAGGGTGCTTCCACTGAGGTGTATGTGCAGAAGTGCTGCTTCCGGGAAATTTCTGTTTGATGAGATGCTGGATAAATTGTACAAGAAAGACACAAAGACAGGAGCAGAGGGCCCGAGAAGATATAGGCAAAGATTAATATGACTGCTCATACTAAAGATGTAAATGAAATCCTGAACCAAATGAGTGATATAGATGCCTTCCCTGCACAAAGATGCTTTTAGAGACTCACAGGCAATATGGGGGGAGGCAAGAGGGTGAATAAAAGGTAAATTGTTCTGATAACATATCAGTGAAGATAATAAAATTGATAAATCGCTGGACTGTGAATCAGATAAGTGATATTTGGGGATTTTGAAGGAAATAGCAACGAGAATAGGAAAGCTTTTGGCAAAAGTACCTACAGTACACTAGACATAGTTTGCAAATGTGGGTAATGTGATGAGGATGAATTGAGCAAGGTCCCAGTCTAGAAGTCTCCCTTCAAGTGTACAGGTACAATTTTGGAGAGAATGAGGGGAGGCAAGATTGAGTGACATTGTAGGGTGGTCTGACGTATTTAGAGCCAGGCGCATTTGTAAAACCATATTCATATTGATAAAGAGGTAAGCGTTGTGAGTATATTTCTAAGAGTGCTTTAGGATAAAGTCTAAATTCTTTCTGAAGAACTTTTTATTGAACTATAGTTGATTTACAATGTTGTTTTAGTTTCTGATGTACAGCAAAGTGATTCAATTATAAATGCATATATATTTTATATATATATATCCTTTTTCGTAGTCTTTTCCACTATGGTTTATTACAGGATATTGAATATAGTTCTCACATGCTATCACTTACATGTGGAATCTAAAATATGATACAAATGAACTTAGTTACAAAACAGAAACAAACTCACAGACATAGAAAACAAACTTACGGTTACCAAAGGGGAAAGGAGGTGGGGGAGGGATAAATTAGGGGTTTAGCATTAGCAGATACAAACTACTATATATAAAATTGATAAACCACAAGGTCCTACTGTATAGCACAGGGAGCTACATTCAGTATCCTGTAATAAGTCTAAACTCTTTAGCAAGATACTCAAGACCCTGTGACAGCTTGGCCCCATCTGGATATTTCAAGCCTCATCTCTTACAATACCACCTCTCCCTATTTCCTCGCCAGTCACACATGAGCGTTAACTAACCACACTCCTAACAGGCCAGGCCAGGCGATCTCACGCCCTCTTCCCTCTTGTTGGGATCTCTTATTATCCTGGAGTGACATCTTCCTCTTCTTCCAATTGAAATCCCGTTCATCCTTCTTAGTCCGGCTCAAATACCAACTTTCCTTGAACTTCTCATTCAGTAAATTGTTCCTCCTCTCAATTCTGTTTGCAGTAGTCAATGAGCACATATTATGCGCTGTTAAACTTCGCTGTTTACATATGTCTTTCCCAGCGACACAAGACCTTGTGCTTCCTGGGTGCTCAGTCAGTAGACACTGATGCAAAAGGAGACTCGGCCAGTTTATCGGACACAAATCAATTCTGCTCTTGTAGCTTGATGTATTAATTACGACTGAATCTAGACCACCAGTCAGAAAATCAAAGCACAATTAAAGTGGTACAGTAAATGCTTGTGTACTGTCTATTTTAGTGTTTTAGAAAATCATCAATGGGCTTGCTATTTAAGTTCTGAGACATTGTCTGTTGTATGTAGAAAATTCATTTATTCTATTTTCTGTTTCATTCCTACAGATATTGAATGCCCATAGATACCTAATGTCCCGGGGATACTAAATACAATTATGCCAGCAATGATTAAATCCTTTAGCCTATTTTGATAGGCAATAAGCAGCAAATTTGTGGCTTTTATTTTTGCATAATTTGTGTCTATTTTTTGCATCTGTTACAACCATTTTTTCCTTTGGCCCCTTGTTAGAGTCACTTACATATTTACTCTGCAATCCTAACATGCACTATGTTTAGAGCTGCAAGGTCCTTAACTTGCTGGACAGTCCAGGCAACAAGGGAAACATGACAGGTTACTAAACACTCAACTCTGCCCTTCACATTCAGAGAAACTTCCATTTCCACGACCCCCCAGCCCATTGCAGGGTGGCACACGCTGTTGCGCAGGAACATTGTCTTTTCGTGTTGTGTCCTGGCTTCCCATGAGCAGTGGGACACACTCAGGAGACTCAGGTCAGTTTTCCACTATGCGGCCCCAAACAGCGTGGAATCATTTCTCTGTTGCTCACTTAACTTTTAACCATAGATCCACTTGGGATCGCTTTGTTCTGTAAACATGGAGTATTACTCTGACTGTCTGTTAGAGGTCTGGAGTGTCACCATGTTCCTCTCCATTCCTGCGAGTTCAAGTCAGTAGAAAATAGCTGTGGGTCAGTGAGGGCATTGGAGTGTGGCCTCTATCTTGGGCTCTCTGGGGGCATCTGGCCCCACCCTAGTGCTCCCCTGTCATACTCTCTCAGTTGTAGAGGGAAAGCTGGAAGAGTGTGTGCAGAGACCTGGGTGCATCTTTGATTTCCTGGTGGCCCTGAGATGGGCGATTCTGGAGTCCTTCTATGCCTGAGTGTGGGAGGTCTGACAGAAGTGATGGCTTGCATCATGCTGGGGCCATGGTCTCCAGCACACATGATCAGTCTGCATCAGACTTGCCAAATTGACACTTCTCATAAAGGAAGAAGCTATCACTTGGATGGGGAAATACAGAAACTGAGAAATCCTTCCACCACCATCCCCTCCTGAGGGTTGGAGAAGATAGCATGATAGAGACCCTTCCACCCTCATGACCCCATCCCCAGAAATGCTCCTCTATTTTAGAAGCACTAATATTACTGTTAATAAAAACAGATTGGTAGTCATGTTAACGTGAATATTTGAGTATCAATACTGCAGTGTTAAGCAGCATTAAAATAATTTCATCCTGTTTGTGAACTCACTGTCATGCGAATGCTTACCAACAGGCACTGGTACTAAATTTAGACAGGAGTGTATTTGTATATTCCTTAAGGGTGGTGGGCAGGACACTTTACAGTACTGATTTAAGTCTAAAAGAAGGAGAGTCTCTGGGCCCAGGGAATATTATTTTTTTTCTTTTTAATTTTTTTATTGACGTATAATTGATTTGTAATTTTGTGTCAGTTTTAGGTGTACAGCAAAGTGATTCAGTTATACATATATACATTCTTTTTCAGATTCGTTTCCATTATAGGTTATTATAAGGTATTGAATATAGTTCCCTGTGCTATACAGTAGGACCTTGTTTATCTGTTTTACATATAGTAATATGCATATATTAATCCCAAACTCCTAATGTTCCCCCCTTCTTTCCCCTTTGGTAACCATAGTTTGTTTTCTATGTTTGTTAGTCTATTTTTGGTTTGTAAATAAGTTCATTTGTATCAGTTTTTTTTTTAAGATTTCACGCGTAAGTGATGTCATGATATTCATCATTCTTTGACTAACTTAGTATGATATTCTCCATCCATGTTGCTGCAAATGGCATGTTTTACTCCATTCTTTTTCATTGCTGGGTAATACTCCATTGTATATATATGTATGTGTGTGTATACACACACACACACACCCCCACACACACCCCCCACATCTTTATCCAGTCATCAGTCAATGGACATTTAGGTTGCTTTCATGTCTTGGCTATTGTAAATAGTGCTGCTGTGAACATTAGGGTACATGCATCTTTGCAAATTCGAGTTTTCCCTGGATATATGCCCAGGAGTGGGATTGCTATCATATGATAACTGTTTCTAGTGTTTTAAGGAACCTCTGTACTGTTCATAGTGGCTGCACCAATTTACATTCCCACTAATGGTGTAGGAGGGTTCCTAGAGACTAATATCATGCTTAAAGTTTCATTAATGCTTCCTTTGAAAAATGTGACTGAACCTAAAAAATGAAACTTATTGTCTAGTCTAAGTTATCAAAAGACATTATGTTCATCTGCTTGATAAAAAACGGCAGACAGACCCAGAAGCTGGATTGTGGTCTCCAAACCATCAGCAGTGCATTAAGAAGACGGGCAAAAGAAGGGAACTTGTGTGGTGCAAGATACAATATATTGGTTGTGTTATTTTGGCTGAATAAGGCAGACCTTGATGTAGTCTTTTCATATTCTTTCCGTACAAATGCATTTTTGCTGGGCAAAAAAAAAAGAGTCTCTTGGATGCACTTAAAGCACTTTCCATCACTTACCAAAGTCAGTGCTTACCTTTTAAAGTTGGCAGCCCAGTAGGCATAACTACATCCCTAGGGGCTTAAGGGAAACACGTTAGACCAGCTTGTATCTCAGAAGGAGTGGAAATCTGACACTTAGACGAGTGCTGATCCTTTTGAGTGCCTTCTGAGGTTGCACTTTGGTGAGTTACAGAGGTGTTTGTTACCTGTAATTGCCACATCCGAAATGACTCATGAGATTAGCAGAGCCATATAAATATGTATCAGTCAATTTTATTTTAAAACAGGCTACAGAACATTGACTTTCTGTTGAGAAATCGTAAGACTGTCTTGCTTTCCTAAGTAACAGTTCTTAATGGACGGGGAGACTTTCTTTAAGCAACGTTATTGAAAAACATCACAGTCTATCTCTAGGCTCTCTGCTGGATTATGATCTGTTTGGTGGAGCAATTATTTGCAAACTTTTCAGAGTAATTAACAACTGGTATTTTTGTAGAATGGCACCAGCTCTGCTTGGCATGACCATCTCAGCTCAGGTTATGTGCAAAGAGTACTTACCTTCTGTAGAACTAAAAACCTACAGGACCCAGTGGAGTGCCATATTTGAAGGCAAAGTTAGCTTAAACAGATCTCGTTCTCAATGACTGTTACACTATGAGAGCTCAACACCTGGGAGCCTAGAACAGGTTCTGTTGCTGCCTCTGTCTGGCCCAGATACTTAGAGGCTTCTCTTAACTCAGATCTTTATTAAGGCAAAAGGATCAGTTGAAAAACATTTATGGATAGTATGCAAATGTCGGCATAATTTGGGGCTAGTGCCAACTGTCGTCCTTCCTCGACAAGGTTTTGGTGGGATGCTTCGCTATTACTGACCAGCAGAATGTGCTGTGGTTTGCACCCGCCTCCTTTCACATGCCTGCCTCATCCTCAGCCCAATACAGGGATGTGGCTCTTCATTTCAGCCTCATGCATGCTGCTCTGTTTTCTAGAATAAAGTTAGACACGCTCCTGGCAGAACGCCTTAGCTCTGTTGACAATGGCTCAAAGCGTAGTCCTTAAAATATAGCTCTCTTCCAACTCAGTCACTCTGAGTTCAGTATCTATTTCTGTTGCTTGTGCCTCACGTTGTCATTTCTAGATGTTTATTTGCCAGGGTATCTGGGTTGCGCCTTGTACTGTGATAATGAACCAGTCAGGTGATCTCTTGTTACTTGTTTCCTCAATTTGCTAATAGACATAATGACATTTTCAAATTTCTTCTCACCCTCGGCTCCTAAATTTTAGGGAAAACCCAAGGGCAATATGGCTAACACATGTGAACCCGCTTGTATAACATAAAGAAACAGCAGTAACTTCCATAACAGGCAAGATTCAAAATTTCAAAAGGTCCAAAACAATTCTGATTTATTTTTTAACTTATATCATTGTTCACGTAGAGTTGGTAGTGAGCGGGGGGTGCTGTTCCACACAGTCATTCAGGGACCCTCTCAGCTTCCATCTTGTGACTATGTCCTCTTCTTGGTCCTTAGAATCCTCATCACTCCATCAGCTGGGGAAAGAGAGTTAGGTCACATATGGGAGGTTTTGATGGCCCAGACCTGAAGTGGCACCCATCACTTTGGCTCACATGGCTCTGAACAAAATTAGGTCCATGGCCACACCTAACAGAGCAGCACGTCTGTGTGCTTGCAGAGAAGGAGAGGACCCAGCTCTAGGTTATCAAGAGCAGTCTCTCCTGTATTGCTGTTGGAAATAAAAGTCTAAGTGAATAAAAGTGGCTGCATTATTATTTAAAGAGAATAAACCTCCATGTGCAATTCTAAAAGGGATTGTGGTTGATGCCCTGCAAAGACCTTCAAGTAAGAAAGACTGGGAGTAGCCAGGGTTTAAAAATGTCTTTGAATGAATTCAATCCTTCCAACCATGTCATCACCACTTCTATCTTGCTTCAGTCAGATTTAAATGTAGTTCACTTTTTATCTCAGCTTCTGATCCTGCTAGTTATAAGAAAAATTGAAAAAACTGCTTTATGGGTCACTTGAAAGTCATGCAAAAAACTCAGAATCATTAAATATCTCTTGGGTACAACTGCCAGTGACACAGTAAAATAATTCTCCACTGAGCCCTGGACCTCTCATAATTCTGATATTTAAATAACAGATTCCTGCTGCTTAATAGAATTCTCTTCCAATGGTCAGTGATCCCTCCTTCCAAAACCAGTGACTATTCCAGTTTTAAACATACAACAGGGAAATCGTGTGTTGCTTCCCTTGCACTGTGTTCTCATATTTTCTTACTCCTTTGGGGAATAATACCATTTGTAACGTGCCATATTCTGAAAGATACTGGGCAGGGGTAAGGCAAAAATTCAAGTATGTACTCAAATCTATGTGAACTTTCCTTTTAAGTTGTGTTAGGAATAATGAATGAATAAGATGTATTTTCTTTTAAGTAGAATATTAAAATTTCATCATATGGATGTTTTGCTTATGTTAAGTGGCTGTTATATAGACGAGGGAGGAATTCTAGATATCTGCCTAAAATACAGTCTGTTTTTGGAGATGTGACCGGATAAGATTAGAAAATTGGTTTGGATTCAGCCTCCTAGACTCTCTTGAGCAAGGAGATGATTGTTGGGATTTAGATGGCAAAGCCTTTGTTTTGTACGGATAAAGATATCGAGTGTGGGTATATTCATATACTGTATCTCTTAAAGTCTATATTAAGTCAAAGGAAAATGAGGCATAGTAAATTTCTCCAAAGAGAACTTGCTTTCTTTTTAACAAAACATAGCAACACACACATATGCACATATACAAGAATATGGCCTGAAATTATTGGAAGACCTAAAGGCTGTAGAATAACATCACCCGTTTGAAGTATAATGTAAAATACACATGTTATTTTAACATGAAGAGTAAGAAGAAATGGATTTGACCTATCTCAGTCCAGACATTACAAGTGCTCAAAGGATACCTGTGGCTACTGGCTACCCTAGCAGCTCTAAAACCTTCAGGATTGATTTCAGTGAATAAGAATATGGCGCACTCTTTAATCTGCATCTCTAAGCACACGGAGAAGATATCTGGAGAGGCAGCATGGCACCCTTGAAGAAAGAAGTGGGGCTTTCCATCATTTTCTTTGTTATATTGAGCAGCCTGGGTCTGGCTTTCAGTTGAATGCGAAACTGTAGTGTTTATTAAGCAGACAGATGGCTGGAATCCATATACCAGGAGCTGAGAATATCTAATTCCTTCTACAGTATAACATTTCCTGTCTAGGATGGAATTTCCCCATAAAGTCAGATATTGAATAGAAATGAGTAGCATTCATCAAAGCTCAAATTACACTAAGAGAGAGTAGAAGGGAAAAGAAAACAAGTCTGGAGCATTTACTTTTGCTGCATTTCAAGAGCAATTTCATATTAAAAGCAATTCATAAGAGAGCAGACATACGCTTTTCGTAATGACCTGTGTACTGTGATGGTGCGTATCGACTTTAAATAGTGACACACGCTGCAGTCTCTCACTACAGCCCTTAGCCAGAGGAGCCACGTGTTCTCGGGATAGGAAAACGGCAATTTGTGGATAATTTTCTGACATGCTTACCCATGCCACCTAGCAGGATCATTTCTGATTGCTGAATTTACAGAGAATACAACCTCATTATTTTAGACCCAGATACTTTGGGATTTGCAATAATTTTCTTGAAAATGAATTAGCACGAGGCAGCCCCAAACATTGTAAATACAAGGGCTTTTGAATCTGACACTCTTGAAATCACATCTCGACTCTGACACAGTGGGGCATCTAGGACAAAGTCTCTGAGCTTCTCTGAGTTTGCTTGCTTGCCTAAGGGACTTGAAGCAAATGACCCCTGCTCTGTATTCCTGCATGTTACCCTCTGCCTTGGCGTTTCTCATCTCATACTAAAATTGCTAATTTGCTTGATCTAACTAACTTCAGAGTAGGTATTTCCAGTTTGGCTGTTTTCTGATCCATCCAGCACACACCCAGATCGAGTGATTCTCCATGGCTGACCTGGCTGACCTGCAGGCAGGAGGACAGAGTGATGAAAGGCATGGCTTTCGGAACTAGACCATTTGCTTAGAAGCCTGGCCGTTACACTTGGCGAGCTGTGCCGTCATGGGCTAGTTACTTAACCAGTTTGTGCCTCACTTTTACAGTTGGGGATAATGATTGTATCTACCTCCACGGGTTGTTTTCAGGACTAAGTGAAGTGTAAGTGCTCAGGGTCCTGCCTGACATGTAGTGGGTGCTACTGAGTGTCTGTCTATCTGTGACTCTATGCTGGAGATCCTCCCGGCATCTCTGTGACTTTACGGATGGGGTTTACACGTCTTCGCATAGTACACCTGCTTTTCTGGCTCTGGCTCCCACCTATATCTTTAAGTCTCATTTCCGGCCATTCCTCCTCCAACAACACCTGCACTTCTTCAGCCAAACTCCTTACAGTGTTGCGAGTCCTCCTTGCTGTGGGGTAGCTCAGCCATTAAGCGCACGGATTGGGGTGGGGGTCAGTCTGCTGGGTTCTAGCACTCAGCAGTTCCATGACCTTAGAAGGACTTAAACTTCTTTGACTTGAGGGTGAAATAAAGTGCTTGTACCTAGTATGTTATGTCCTCACTTTGAATCGAGTGTCTTTGCCTTCATTCGTGTTTGATTGCTGCTTGGCTTTCCAAGTGCCCTTCAGGCTCTAGACCCTTGTGAGCACTCTGCCTTCATCCCTGCTCTGTGTTCCTGCGTGTCACCCTCTGCCTTGGCATTTCTCACCTCATAACAGAATTGCTAATTTGCTTGATCTGCCTCCCTCAGTGGCCTGGGAAGGCAGATGGCATACCTTTGTCATCTTTGTGTCCACAAAGCTTTAACACATAAGGATTATACAGTGTTTGTTGAGGAAAGCAAGCAATAAAATAGTTGTGAGGATTAAGTGAAATAACCCAGGTTGACTATTTGGCACCTAGTAGAAACCCAGTAAATACAAATTTCCTTTCCTTTAAAATCTGCTTTTAGCCAGCTACGTCATGTGGGAGTAGGGTTTTGCATTTTCTGAGAAAATGAAGAAAGTCAATAAATAAGGGTCTTGCTCAAAGCACAAGTATTCTACATTTGGTCTCTGTTTGGATGTGTCTTTTTCTCACCAGAATAGTGATTTAAATGGTTTGGTGGTTTGGTCCACCAGATTCGAGTTACTCCTTTTAATATAAGGTGTATTTTCCTTTTACACAAGGGATACTGAAGCCATAGAAATATAGTATTTTAAAGAAAAGTGTGGCTGTTTACCCACAAGCCCAAGGGGGTGAGTATAGTTAAGTGGTAAGAGTGGTTCGATCCCCAGTACTTCCATTTAAAAAAAAGAAAAAAGAAAAATGCCAGGAGGCATAGGGCAACCCACAAACCCACCCCTTTGGCAGTAATCACAGCTCCCGTTTATAGAACACCTGTGAGCAGGCACTGTGCTGAGAGCTGTACAACAAATATTTAAGTCATAACGATTCTCAGTGAAGAAGGCAGAATTATCCCCATTATATACATGAGGACGATGAAGCTTAGACAGGATGATTGGGGCAATTAGCTACGCAGTCTAGGCCAGGGGTGAGATTAGAGACGGAGAAGGGTTGTGCTTTTTTTTTTGCAAAACTGGAGTTGTCACCTGTGTGGATACCAAGTCGGCATGTGGGTACAGGGTTGGAGAATGCCAGGACTTTCCGTGGAACACAGGTTGTGTGGGAAAAACATACTTTTCTTGAGAGAGTTGTAAGGGAAGGAAACTTTTGAGCATGAGCAGAGACCCGATTGTTGCTTCGCCCAGTGGAGGAAGAAGATTTAGGGAAATATGTTTCCCGTCAGCTGAAGTTCTGGAGTCATAACCCAAATCTTTGGGACCAAAAGAAAGAAGCAGCAGGAGGGAGAAAGGGAACAACAGATCTGACGTTGAGTTTGAACCGAGATGGATGGAGGGAAGGGTTGCGTTTTGGATGATAGTCAGAGATCAGAGGAGAATGGAGCCTGGTTAGAGTATTGGCTGTACTCCAGCAGTGGTTCCCGAGGTAGAGTGAGGGGAATGGCGGCTGCAGAACCTGGATTAGACAGTTGAGGAGAGAAAAGGAGGATGCTGGAGCGGAGAACGGGACATCTATTGTTTTTACCACTGAACGTTCTTTCACCTTCTTGGTGAACATCCTGTTTCCTTCTGGGAGCCGCCCCTCCTCACTTTCAGTCCATGTGGCCCTAGTGTTGGAACCCATAACCCTTCTCCAAGACAATTTTAAAAATGTATTTTCCTGGCCGCAACGATTTGTTCAGTTTTCACATGCTACCTGAGCAGATCCAATTAGTGTGCCCCTGCCCCTGGGTGTGCTGGGCAGGGAGTCTCAGTTTTCTCCTGTGGTAGAGGGTCTGGAAAAATATGACTCGGGACATTTATGGCCATTTTGAGACCACAGGGGAGAAGCTGTCTGAGCATGAAGCCAACACACAGAGCTGTGTGGGGAAATGAAGTTGAACAGGCTCCTGATAGTACTGTTGGAGCTTCTGTGTCCAGTCCTGCCAGAAGCAGGACCACCTGTAGTGCGGCCTAGCCCTGTGTAGTGGGTTCTTCCGGCATTTTCTAACAAGGGGGCTGTCTGTTGGTATGATAACTCAGCTGCTTTGTGAAGGAAAACAGTAAGAATTCTTAACATTCCGATGGGGAAAATCTTTGTATTTTGATGAGTATAACATAGATTTGGAATAAAAATATGCATCAGGGTAGTCCAGGGTCTTACTGTTAAGCCAAATAGAAAGCATTGTTTCAGACAGAAGAATAATTAGCAGATTTGACTGCAAACTTGTACTTTTTTTTCTCTCTGGCATGGCCAAATTATTATCAGTCTCCACATTTCGAATGAGGGTGAAAAATGTTACTTTTTGTATAGATGCGTATGTGGGTATTTGAAGATACTTTTGTCCTCTTTATTGTATTCTGGAAGCTTTTAAGTTCAGGTCAATAAAACAGGTACCACTTTTCATCATTCATACCATTCTCAAGACGACAGGATTCTTCCTTGGTTCCTGGCTGTTGGAATTAAAATATCATTGGAAATACCATTTCCCTCTTGTTTAGGATGGTGCTGTTTGATTCCTTATCAGACCCAGCTTGATCTGAAGGCCTGCAGCCTAATCTCCCAGATTGGTAGGGACGTTGTAATATTTTGTCTCTGGCTGATAAGAATTAGGACACAAATGAGCTCAAAAGAGTTACCCTGTGGGTGAGATTAAACCAAAGACTCTGATTCAGATCATTCCGTAAATTGTTTTATCTTGAGCAAAACACTCGATTCCTTGACATTGCGGATTATAAATATTGGAGAGAAGAAGTGAAAACGTAATTCCCAGTCTCTTTCACATCCTGATGCACATAGAAATTGTCATACTGGACAGGCACATGGGGGTAAACAGGTGAGGCTGCTCACTGCCGAAGGTCGCCGGGCTGGGCTGAGGGGGCCAGTAGCTCAGCACATCATGCCCATTCCTGGCGCTCTGATTGGGAAGCTCCTGGATTTGCAATACGTATGGGTTGGATTTTGGTCCTAGCTTAGTCTAAACTGTATTCCTAGAGCATTTTCCTTTCCTTTTTGGTCCTCAGTTCTGCATCCTTGAATGAGGAATCTGAGGTCTAATCCAAATGTAAATGTCTTTATATCAGGAGCATTATCAGATTGAATAAATGGAAGTTTATGAGGCACTGAGGCATTAAGCATGAGAGCATCAACAGGAAGCTCATCACTTAGATCTGTTTAATTACTGCTAAGCACACCTGTCTTGTGCTAGTCTCAGCCTATCAATATCCCGTGTTGTGGTTGGACTGGCCCTTGTTCTTACTATGGTTGCAAGATGCCCTTCAGCAATTACCAGTAGGGAACTCAAAAAATAAAGGTTTATTACTTACAAGACCTGGAAATTACACAGCATACCTGAGGCAAGACAGTGAGGTCACCAGGGGTGGACCCGGAGGTGGGAGGTGGGGTGAAGCCGTGACTGGGGTTCTGCCTTTATTGAGGTTGAGGGTGGGGGCCTGGGGTTCTGTGGGCTCACTCTATTGGTGCAACATATGTAAAACATAATAGTGAGGATTTAAAGTGCGGGAAAAGAAAAAAAATTTTAAAAAAGTAGTCCAGATGGTCAGATATTAAAATCAATGAAGGTCTCTGAAACACAGGAGCCTCATTGCGGGAGATGGCCTGGCTCTTTTCTAGTCTGAGGCTGGAAGTGTGTTTACTTGGGATAGCAGTCTTTGAAGGGGATGCCTCTTTGAAATGGCTGCTTCCACAATCAAAGCTCAAGTCAGGCATTTGCATTACAAAAAAAGAAACAGCATCCAAAATCTATCAGAGCTTACACCACAATACTCTTTTAAAGAAAATCGTTCTTACATTATTTAAGATACCTGTATGACAGTATATAATGGAGAGTGTCAGGGTCTGGGTTAAATACTCAGAGATTATTCATAGAATTTCTGAACTAAAAGGGAGAGTTGAAATAATTTGTTCCCCCAATACAAAAGAAGACTGTCCTCAAATCATCAGAGTGTATTTATGTAGAGCATCACACGGATACACGGCTGAGGATGCTTAGAGCCTAGTCGTCCTCTGGTAGGACCAAAAGAAAATCATCAATACGTAATCCATACGTTATTAAGCAACCCACTCCTCCTGAGCCAAGTCGTTAGCATACAGACTTAGAGACATTTCAGTATCCATAATCTGTTAGGATCCAGCAAGAGCAGGAGCTGACCACTTTGATGGGACAGGACAGCACTAGATCCACCAGGTGGGGATATCAGGGGGCGAATGATCAAAGACTAAGATGAAGAGACTGCCGATGCCACCCAGAGTGCAAGAGAGTCAACAATTAATGATCATAGCCAGGGCAAACTTTTAGCAGTGGTGTCTCCCTAAAATTTCTATGCTGAATTCTTAAATTCCAAGATAGTAGAAGGTGGGGCCTTTGAAGAGTACTCAAGTCATGAGCGTGGAACTCATGAGTGGGATTAGTGCCTTATAAGAAAGGGTCCAGAGAGACCCCAAGCCCCTTTGAACGTGAGTGGACACAGTGTAGAGACCCTAGCTGTGAACCAGGAAGGATGCTGGCGCCTTGATCTAGAACTCCCTGGTCTTCAGAGCTATGAGAAATACGTCTCTGTTTATAAGCCACCCGGTCTGTGGTGTTTTGTTATAGCAGCCTGAACTATCTAAGACAGGGAGGTTCAAGGTGATGGAGTAGCTCACAGTGAGAAGAACTCAGAAGCGGGGAAATAGTGAAGCAAGCAGATTTTTGGTGTTAAGGTGTTCTATCTGTAGGTAGCAGGGTTCCAGACACTAGGATGAAGTTCAGGAACAAGTTCAAGGGTAAAGCTTCAGTCTTATCAGAGGAGCAAAGGCAGGAGTAGACTTGTCAACCGGGACTGTGTTTATTGAATGCACACAAACACATGGAGAAATACATGAGCATGTATCGTATATTTAAGTGTCAGGCTCTGCCCAGATATTTACATACACTATTCTGTTTAAACTTTACCAAACCCCAAAAAGACATGCATTATTATTCTTTTTCAAATGAGACAACAGGGGCTGAGGTAGCCATCTGTAGTCACACTGTCAGCAAATGACAGAACTAGGCTGTGAACTCGGGTCTACCTGACTTCAAAGTCCGTCTTCTTTTCACTGGTATGTAAGACAGGTTAGGTAACCAGAATCTTGGGAATAGGGACCAAGGAAGAAACATGACAAATATTTGTAAAATCCAATCAGTTTTACTACCCTAATAATGATTTGGAGGACATGTATGCCTTCTGCCTTAGGTGAGGGTTGATCTGTGGAAGAAAAGGTGGAATTAGATTTGGGATCCAGGAGCCCAGGTCAGACTCTTGTAACCAAGTTGGCCCTGACACATGCTGCGACCATGCGCCAAATTTCTTTCAAATCTGATGCAACTAAAGGAAGCTGCTTCCATCTGAGAATGCTAGGGCATGTTATATTTTTTGGGGTAGCAGATTGAACCTCAACATGAGGAAATAAACCGATACCCCTTACTTAACATTAGTCAAAAGCAGACAACTCCTTGTTCCAGAATAACTTGACAGTTGAGAATTAGTTAGAAATGGAGCTAAAACAGAAGCTTCTCATGCCTCAAACATGTACAGTTTGAGGTTTTGCTTATGACTTTTATGTCTTCAGGTTTTTAGTAAAGGTATCAAAAGAAGGGAGACTTTTCAAATAAGTCCAAGGGTAGAAAGAATGATACGAAAGGCTTGACTATTGGATTCTGATCTCTTTGAAGGCAGCTGTTGATCAATGAAACATGATTTTGCATTTGAAAGCCTCTTAGCACCTACCTCTTGATCAGTTTCACCAAACGAGGAATTCCTGAACTTGAAGTGTACAGATGATACCAGGTGAAGTGTCCTAGTCTGTCCATGGAAGTATTTACATTTGAGTAAATTTGCCAAAATGACATCATTGTAAGTAAATCATATGTCTCTGCAGATAAGGATTCATCTAGAAATGGTACGAAACACTTCACGGATGGACGAATAAGGCACTGTCGAGCTAGAAGCACTCGTAGGGATCACGTCTCCTGTTTGTATGTCAGGATGCTCTGGGGAAGGGACATGCCTAGAGCTGAACGGAGCTTGGGTTGGCTTGCTCGTACACATTTGACAGCCAATCCGCTGCCACTGGGTAGAGGTGAAAGAAAGCGCAACATTTATTGCAAGTGCCAAAACGAGGAGCATGAGCCCGGGAAGCTGAAGCTCAAAAACCCGGAACTCCCCGATGGGTTTCAGGGAAGGGATTTTAAAGGCGAGGTGAGGGAGAGACTGACCGGGTGTGTGACCAGCTCCTGCACGATTCTCTGACTGACTGATGGTGAGGTGACAAGGCTGTGTCATGGGTTAACATCCTCAATCCTCAGGCTCCAGCCGGTGTGGGGGCTCTGGGTTTAAGGTCACCATGCCGTTAGCTTCTTCCATCTGGTGGGGGTTTTAATAACTGTACAACTCAGGAATGTACATCAGACAGTGTTCTTTATGACCTTCAGGGAGGAACTAAAGATTCTGTGACTGCTGAATGGCTGATTTGCTATTTAACGTGTTACCCGTTCTTCTGGCCCAACTACTAATTTTTTTGTTACTGCATGTTCGTATTTTTTTTAGTCATTAATTCTTGAACCAGCCTTCTGTGACTCATAGGGGAGGCCTGGGAGACGAAAGCTTTTCTACAAACAAGAGGCAGGTAGAGTACATAGCGAGTGGGGTCTGTCCTGGGAAGGCCCCATAGGGTCCTGCTCAGTTATGTAACCTCTTCATGCCAGAATGAAGCTGAGTTTCTAATTCTGGGAAGTCTCTTCATTATTCCATAGTACCTTCCTTGATTTGTTTGTTTTACAGCTGTTACTATACACACTGCAATTAGAGTGATAGGTGACTGTAACTTACATAGCAACTGGCCTGTTATCCAAGTAATTTTCATTCTGTTATTTCTGAGGTAACTGTTGAGGGAGATGTTGTCATCGACCCTGTTTTACAGATGATGAAACTGAGTTTAAAAAGGGGGAGTGAGTTGTTCTTCAAGGCTACACAACAAAGACACTAGAGCTCGGAGTCAAATGCAGATTCTTTGAATGCAGAACACACTCTTCTTCTAATGTATTGATCATAAAGGCAACCAGGTACTGTAACACACATCATGTGGCATTTTTGAGAGTACAGAGGGAGATATTAGTGATTCCAGTGGTCAGGATAGGACACGCATTCGTGGATTAATTCACCCTACACTTCTTGGTGAACCAAAAATTTGTCAGATATTTACGATCAGGGGTGTGATGCTCAAAACAAAACCTTAGTCTTAGTTTGGGGATAGAAGTCTTTGATGGTTTGAACAAGTTAATTTTAAGCTGACTCGTGAGGGTGAGTAGACAGCAGTGAACTAAACAATGTCAGAGATTTGCAGAGGGAGGAGGTGTAGGGCAAGAAGGAAAGATGCCTATGTCCAAGGAGCAGTGCGGGCCAGATGCAAAAAAGCTTGTGTGTGTATTTAACCACCCCCTCTCCATGTGCCTGGTCATTCAGCTATCAGACTTGTCTCAGAATTGTAGTCCACTGATCTGTGCTGGAAATTTCTTTTCATAACATTAGGCAATGAAAATAATAAATGTGTCTCTGTGAAGGCAGCGTACGTTTAAGTATAAGATGAATTGCAAGACTAAGTGGAACCCTCATAACGGTACCTGAAGAAAGTGGACTGTTGGAAAAATGCCATTTCCTTGCTACCCAAGAAATTACATTATGGAAATTGCACCATCAGAATGAATTAACAGATAGATGCCTTAAAAAAAACTCAGTGCCCAGCAAACAAATGCATGTGTTAAGTATTTGGGTTAACTTTGAAAGTACCATTTGCTCAGTTTATGGAAAAAAGCCTGTGTGTGCAGGAAAGGGGTTGGGCGAAAAGGAAGCATTGAAATTGGACAGCAGGAGGGCGTGCACATGCCCAAGGGAGCTGAAATCTCTCAAACTGCCTGGGTAGTCATCTTTGCCCACCAGCCATTTTCAACAGTCTCGGGCCGGGCTTGTCTTTGTCGCTAACTCCTGGGCTGTAAAGGTGGCAGACACGCTGGTGATCATCAATGAAATGACCGACGGGCTGAACGGCGCTGTCTGCTGGGTGCGCTTCCTCTTTGCCATTAAGTGGAGTTTCACGGTTCCTTCTTTTCACAGGACATTACACAGCCATTTCTGAAAGAGCCCAGCTGTGCTGAGATGGCCACTGAGGGGGATGCGATGCAACTGTGTGCAGCTCAGGGGGGTCTGACAGTAGCTGAGCGAGCCTCATGGCCTTCAGACACTCACTGAAATGCTTTCCAGAAGCACCTTCCTTCACCCTTCCCTGACATGGCAGGGAGCGGAGGGAACGGTTATGATCTGAAATGACAGACACGCTGGCCGGGGACGAACTAATTTCTGGGGGAACTGCAGTCTACAAATGAAGAGCAGAGAGAATAAGAGCCCTGGAGACGATCTTGAGGCTTTTAGTGTATCTTGGGAGAGTGATCTGGGGAGCCAACACCTCCCTCCATTGCAGCTTGCAGGGGCTTGTGTTTATCTCCCCTGTCCACAGAAGTTCAGCTCCTAAATCTTACACCTGAGCTTTCTTAAGTTTGTCGCTAGCCTTCAGACTTTCTGTTTTCCAGGAAAGTAATTGCCTTATTCTTCCAGCAGTTAAAACACAGAGTTGGTCTCCTTAGGAAACCCCCAGGATATATTGTAAGGTAAATGGGCTTTTCTGCTTAGATCATCTGGCTAACAACAAAGCTAACAGCAAAACTGGGTTTCTTAGCAAAATATATTTTTCTGAACTTGATTTGGAAGGAGAATTGGAATGCAATTTGACAAGATTACATCCAAGCAAATGTCAGGGGCAGGGCTTGCTGGGGAGGAAACCGCTTCAGTATAGCTAGGAAGCTGGAAATGAAGATGTGTCATCAAGAAGCTGCTTTTCGTACAGCTGTGCA
Source organism: Vicugna pacos (assembly GCF_048564905.1). NCBI lineage: Eukaryota > Metazoa > Chordata > Mammalia > Artiodactyla > Camelidae > Vicugna > Vicugna pacos. The sequence goes on from NC_132996.1 coordinate 42,092,958, forward strand.
GTCATCCATCTCTGTCTCCTCTTCCCTCCTGTTTCCTGAAACAATCTGATTATTATGTCTCCTGATTGCAGATTATATTCTTTCTCTTTGTAAATGTGTTCACAGAGATAGGCTAGCAAAGTAAAATTGAAAACATACCCAATTCCTTCTGAAAAGCTCTTACTCGCTCTTGCCTACCTATCCAGGTTCAGTGACGACCCTTCTCACCTCCACTTCTAGTGGGAATCACCCTGAGCTCTTGTGACTCTCCCGCTTGTGTACTTGCTGGCATTTCTGCTGGGAATTGTCTCTAGGTTTTAACTGTTGAGGGAAATTGCCCTCCTCTTTAAAGAATCAACTCAGTCGGTACCTCCTCACTGAAGACTTTCCCAGTTCCCTTAGCATCACACACCTACCCTCTCTGTTCCCATTGCAAACGGTTCTTACAGACGTCCCAGCACGTGGCATACACGTCACATCTGTAGCTGTCCCCGCTACCAGCCTGCGGTTCCCTCAGAGGCAGAACTAACGTCTTTCTCATTTTCATTGCTCATACAGTGCCCGGCACGTAAAAACCACTCTGTACTACCCGTTCATATTTGTGGCATTTATTTTTTCAAGGTTCCTTCACTTCATATGCATATGATAGGTAATTTTTACCTCTACTGACCAGCCTCTGTATAATTGTATATAGTTCTTGCAAAGACTGAAATATAGATTACACAGAATGGCGGGACCTGCCCTGAACACACAGATGCTGCATGGAGTGGATTTATGTCTTCGCCAGGTAGTTAACAGTCAGAAGCGAAGGGCTACTGATCTGAATCTGAAGCCAGGTGGAAGATGAATCCTACTGGGTCACCCTTAGGGGTGACAGTTGAGGTCTAGAAGGTAGGTCGGCTGTGGTTGGATCTACTAATATTGGTATTTTTCTTTCGAAGTCAGCATAACTCTTGACTTTAGCCTCAGGAGGTCACAGGTAGCTTAAAGCCATCACCATGCTTTGACTGCTTGCTTAGCCTCAAATACGTAGCAGGTCTCAGCCTGACTCCCTGGGGTGTATTTATACTCTTAAACTGCCAGTGACTAAAAGTGCTCACGTCGTTAGACTGTGGAGCCGGGGGTCATCGCAGTAGCTATTTGACTGCTCTCGTCAGTGACTACCTTTCCTGAGGGCTCTCGCTCTAGGCTGCGGGGGAAAACTTGGAGGGAAGGATGTGCTGTGTCAAGACAGTGGCGCTGTGGCAGAATGATTAAGAATATAAGAATATTTCAGAGTGGGTTCCCCCAGAAGCAGACGATAAGGAAAGGATTTGAGCTGATAAGTGTTGTTTGGGAGTTAAGCACAAGAAACACTGGTAGGGAATGAGAGAGTCAGACTGGAGAGGGAGGATGGCCAGTGCTGGGTGCTTGACTTACGAGAAGTAAGTTGTAACTGTGGGCAACAGGAGCTCAGTCCTTATGGGGACTTCGGAGAACTGTGCCCTAGGGCTGTGTCCCCTCAGGGGTGAGTCGTTGGTGGATGGCTACTTCTGAGGAAAATTAATTTCCCAGCCCTTGTCTATTGCCAGCCTCCCCTCTGGCTCAGAGATGCAGATGCTGGAAGTGGGAAATCAGGCAGGTATGGGAGGGAATGGTAAGACCCCTGGTGATATGGGGAAGGGACCAACAACAGTGTCCACTACAAGATGTTAGACTAGAATGCTTTATGTCCTTCAAGATACAGTCAATGTAGAATTTCAAAGTGAGATGCCAGATCACCAGGTGGACACTTCTGTTTCTATATTTTTGAGCCCGCTTCATGACTCTTGAGCATCACACCCACTTCAAGAATGTGGAAAGTTCAAGGGAGTAGAGCTCGCATTTTTGAGAACTTTTCTGGAGAATCCGTCCTGCAAGTCTCTCCAAATGCACCTGCACCTTTTCTCTTACCAAGCCCGGGAGCCCTTTAATCAGATGACTTGGGGATCCTCATATGTGGCTTCTAAAGTTTGTTGACACAATGCACTGGAATCTGAGCCCCTATCTGGGGAAACGTGGCGAGTTGGAAGACAGGCTGGTGAACTGCTCTGGAGCTGAAGCAGAAGTGAGCTTCTGCTCTGGTGGGAAGTAACAGCACTCCCTGAAGGGCCCTTCCTCTTGGCCAGCATGCTGGACTGGAGCCATTTTAAGTTTTGCCAAGAATGTTGCAAGGAAGTGACAGTGGGACAGTGAGTGTCCATGGATTGAAAGAGAAACAGGATTTGAAGCTATAGTGACCCCCTGAAACAGTCATTACCCAGGTCAGTGTAGTGTGTGTGTGGGTGGGGGGGGTACTCATGAGAGAGTCCATAACTCTGCACCTGACACCAGAGATCCCTACCCCAAGTGACAACTGTCCCTGCTGTCTAAGATGTGTCATTTTCTCCCGATTTCTTCTCTCCAACCTGATCCTGGAAGGAGTTAAATCATTAGCCTCCTTTGTAAGAGGGAAACATGTTGGTGGGGAAAGAGAAAGGACCATCTCCCTTTCTCCCACTGAAAGTGCCTCTCCAAAGTAGACCCCAGCAGTGATTAGATGCTGAAGCAAGTTTTGGCTTTGGATTAATGTCTAGAGTTAGTCAATTGTTCACAAGACTTTCTGAGAGCGAATAATTTTTTTTATGGGTTCAAGATTGTTTTTAATTTCAGAGTCTGCAACAGTTGGTTGGCAATGCTAGCTGGGCTGGTACAGTCTGAAGGCCATCCCACCTCCCTTTCCTGGCATTCAAGGTTATGGGACTTGACCAAGTCCATGATTTTATCTAGGAGCAAAGAAAAATCCTTCCTCAGAGTCAGAGCTAAAATGGAAGTTGTTCCTTTATAACATCCCATGGGTGGTGTTTGTTAAACTGTGGACTTTGGAAACAGACCTTGATTGAATTTCTTTCTCTCTAGCTTATTGACAATGTGGTCTTGGTACAGTCCCTTACTCACTGTATTGGAGTTCTCCTGAGAAACAGACCCAATAGAGAACACACACTTGCATATAAACACAGAGACTTATTATAAGGAATTGGATCATATGATTGTGGAAGCCAGTGTCCCATCTGGAGACCAAAGACTAGAAGCTGTTGTAGAACCAGGAAAAGCCGATGTACCAATTTGAAGGCCATCAGTCAGGAAGAGCCAGTGTTCCAGTATGAAGGCGTGTCAGGCAGGAGAATTCTCTTGTACTTGAAGGAGGGTCAACTTTTGTTCTATTCAGGACTTCACCTGATTGGATGAGGTCGATCCTCATTATAGAAGGCAATTTGCTTTACCCATCTATTGATTTAAAGGTTAATCTCATCCAAGCACACTTTCATCATCAACAATCAACATCTAATCACTTCTGGAGTCTGCTGTGGTTGGGCACTTCCAGTGGGAGAAGTGTATGTGGTCCTTTCTCTTTCCTCACCTACATGTCTCTCTTTCCGAAAGAAGGATAACCATTTTTCTCCTTTCAGTAACACCAGGATAACGTTTGACCAAATGTCTGGGCACTCTGTGGTCCAGTCCAGTTGACACATAAGATTACTTATTACATTCACACTCTGTGAATCCATTTGGTCCGCACAAGGGTTGTGCAGAGATGAAATGAAGAAACTTGACAAGCATTGGCAGTTATAGGCTCTGGAAATGGTAGTCATAATTTTTCTTAAGGGGAGTGTTCAGAGAAACAAGAGTTTTACCCAAGCTTAGGAAATACAGAACTCAGAGGTGTAAAATCACAGGATCAAATGTAGGCCAGTGGTCAGGGAAGCGAAAAAAGATATCCCTGAGAAATGTAAACTTAACGTAAATCTGGTCTTGGACAAAGAACCCCTTACATTGTGCCTGTAGAAACAGGGAAAAGGTGATTGACTTAAAACCTTAAACATTCATTGAGCATCTACTATATACCAAATATTGCGTTAGAGTTTGGAGATTCAGGGATGAATAAGATACCATCCCTGTCCTTAAGGGTGTTCTAATCAGCGATGGGTAAACTTTTGATAACTTTATAATTCTGTTGTGCCTTAAAGGAAGTACCATTACAGAGCGTTGTGGGGGTGACTTACAGTGGGAAGGCTTTACAGAAGTGGCATTTTACAGAGAAGAAGAAATAAAATTCCAGGGAGGCGTTTCTCTAGACCACTGTGAATAAAAGACCATTATTTTTCTGTTTTCTCAGAAATTATTGCTCTTCCAGGATTTAGCCTGCCTAACTCTTGGGAAACCAGCTGATGTCAATAAAGCAGTTCACCCTGCTTAGTAGATGTGTATTTAAGTTGAATTTTAATACAGTTGTCCTGATCATATGGTTTAGAGTGGAGTCATATGTGGCCAATAAATTCTGAGATGCAATTTATGTACAATCAAGATTACCATCAAATCCTTTAAATCTCCTATAAAGTACGGCTTGGCATAGTTTCTCAGTTCCTTTAGTCAACAGATATTTATTGAGTGTGAAGATTTGTTCTAGACATGGTGGGTATTACAGGGAACCAAACAGATTAAGTCCCTGCAGCTGGGGAATTAAAGAATACAAATGAGCAGATAAATATGTGTACACAAGTTAGTGATACGTACCATGAAGGAAAATAAAGCAGGGTAAGAAGCTACAGCATAATGGATAGGGGGAGGCTTTTCTCTGACATAAGCAGCCTTTCTGATGGGGTGATATCTGAGCAGAGGCCTGAGCTAGTGAGGAGGCAAGCTACGTAATAATCCAGGAAGACTGTTGCAAGGCAGAGGGAACAGCCAGCGTGAAGTTGCTGAGGTTTGAGATGCTGAAGGGCTGCAAGTAGACCTGGGAGGTGGGAGTAAGTGATCAGGAAAAATATTTTTTCTGTGTAGCAGATCCATTCAGAGGATCTAAGTTCAGATCACCAGGGACTTGCAAGTTCTGCTAAAGCGTGCACCAGATTTTATTCTATGCATAAAGAGAAGTCACTGGCATCTCTCTGAGAAGGGTAGTAACTAATGTGATTAGGCTTATCTTTGGAAAGGAGTACTCTGGCTACTGTGAGGACTTTCAAGCATAAGGAGGCAGAAATGGAAGCAGGAAGACCAAGTAGAAGGATATTTAAGTAGTTGATGTGAGAGATGACGGACTACAGTTGTAGCTCTGGAGGTCTTCAGCGTTGTTGGATTGGAGCAATTGTTTGAACTTAGAACCCAAAGGATTTGTTGATGGATTGGGTGTGAGTATGAGACAATAAGGTATCAAGAAGGATGATTCCTGGACTTTTGGTGTGAGCCCCAAAATAGCTTCGTCTTGAGATAGACGAGAGTCTTGAGTCAAGCACCAGATGAAGATAATGTCGGGATCTGGAGCCACACTGAAGACAACCAGAATGAATACGGTGTCTTTAAACGTTAAAACTGTATTCAGTAAAAGACTGATGCTATTAGAGGCATGTGGGAATGCAGGAGCCTGAGTCACCCAGTAACCAACTCCCATCTCCCATCTCAAACTCTTTCATTTTATGGCAGCCACGACTGAAGTGGAGTGGAGTGATGGAAGGAGTCACCCACAGTCTAAAATATTTCTCCCAGTGTTTCCTCCTTCCTCCCACCCACCCTCCCTTATTTTCTTCTTCCCCCTTGCTGTGCACAGAACATTAAATGTTACTCCACTGTGAGATGAACTTTTTTCCTGATACACTCTGCTAACTGCCATAGTTGAGTTAGATGTTGCAAATAAGGAACTGAAATTTCTCCAGATGAGATGAATGAAAGAAAACGCTCTTCTTAATTTTCAGATGCACCAACCAACACTTCAGTTATCTACATACACATTAGGTAGATTGAGAGCTTCTGAACTCTTTTTATCAAACAGTACCCAAGTAGTCCACAGGTATTAGAAAGCACTATTTCCTGTGATTGAATTTAAGCTCAGCAAACCTGGCACATTGTATATTTATCTGAACATAATTACTTGGTTTTATCACATAATATTCTTTGTGATGCCCAGACCTCGACAAGAGTCTTAGACAGTGTCTCCCAGGTTTTCTCCAGTGCACTGTGCTATTATTGCATTCATAAAGCTCACTGGGGCCGTATGAGCAAGGTACTAGACAAGTGATAGATTCTTGTTCTTCTGCTGGTAATTAGATTTGACGAGCTGTCTGTCTGGCAGGCTGCTTCAGGAAACAGATTGCTGACCATAAGTTGCTTTAGTATCACGAGAATGTCTTGGTAAGACATCTCTTTGTATGACCAGAGGAACACAGGATGATGGGTGGCACCATAGATACTCAGACATGACTCATTAGTGGCTTAGAGCATCCTGGTATATTTCACTTTTAACATAACATTGGGGCCAAACCACAATGAACGTTCATCTTCAGTTGACCACTTATGTATGTACATTCTCGTCCTTTGACATCCCGCACCAGACTGTAGCTCAGCAAAGAAAAGTGTTTTAAGTTGCTGCAGAACTGTCTGTCTTCTCGCTGGTGAAGCCAGCAGACTCATACATATGCAGCAGAGAGAGTCCTCATCTCCATGAGGGAAAATTATATTCTGTCCTGAGGGCTGTTGAGGAGCCTCACCTTTTTTCTTGTCACACTTTAGATGAATGGATTTTTACTCATACAGGCACTAAAAATATTAAAAAATTAGTCAGTGCTCACAAAATATGAAGACAGATTTTGAAACCATTTCTTTTTGGTAAAGGGAGAATTATAAATGGAAGTTAATTCATTTTCCCCTACAAGACATATTAATACTTTCCATCAATTTCTCAAATTATTAAGTGGAGGAATGTTAGACTATTAAGGGCTGTAAATATTCTTTACATAGATATAATATTAAAGAACCTATACTTTTTCAAATAGACATTAAATAAATGATTGTACTAAACAACTGTAGTTACTAAAGGGTTCTTTAATAAGTTGTTGCTATTTAGAATGTTAGTTTGTTGGTTCTTAGAATGTTTTAGATTATAATTGTGGGCCAATATATGCAACTTGGAGTCAAAATAAAATTAAGTGACGTTTTAGTTTTATTCTTTTATTATTTAGACATACAAATTACCCTCAAACATTGGATTTGCACAAATAATAATGATCATAAATATGCACTGAGCTGGAAACTGTTCAAATGGCATGTTATTTAATCCTCACCAAACTCTGAGGAAGGTATTATCATTCTTTTTTACACAAGAGGAAACTGAGGCAGAGTGATTTTTAAGCAGTTTTTCCCAAGGTCAAATAATTATAAGTAAAAGAGCCAGGATTAGAACTCAAGCAGTCTGTTGACTCTTAACCGTTATGCTTTGCTGCCTCAGAGGAAGAATCTATTTATGCACATGAAAAAATTAATTTGTATTTCTATCAAATTTATACACACATCTCGTTTACGGAGCTAAATGGTTCTAGAAGGCTTTATGACAGAGATTAATCCCCTGGAAAACTTTTCCCATTTCCTATCCCTAGAGGCAACCACTTTCAATGCTTTTAGCAGATTCTTTTTTGGTGTTTTTGTGCATGTCTCTAAATAGCATTTATCTTAGCTGCTTCTTCACATTTCCACCTTGGGCATTTTTTTAGTCGACTTTTCACCGCGTAAGGCAGGGATTTGGCTATTTTTGACACACCTCAGCGCACATCTTATCGTTAGTTGAGTATTCTGTGTTTATGTTACCACGATCATGTGCCTGCTGTTGGTAAGTGAATTATTAGCAGGTATATTGGTTTCCCTTCTCGCACAATTCTTTGCTCCCGTGTCATTAATAATCATCTAGTTCATTCACCTTCTTGCTTAGTTCACTATAGATTTATCATGATTTATCCCTAAATTCCCACCAGTTGTATAAATACCCTCAAGGACATGAACCCTTTCATGTTCTTGAAAGAAAATCTCCCCCAAAGGTAGGCTGACTTCTAGGCTCACTGCAGATCTTGCGTCCCGGGCGTCTCTCTTCGCCATGATCCTGAGGATCCCCTTTGCCTCTCCCTGGGGTGGGAACCCCAGTGCCTGTCTACCATGAGTATTCTTTGCTGGTTTGTTGCTCTGGCTTGATGGGGCACATTCTCCATTGGTTGTGTGAGAAAGGGTACATGGGAGAAAGCAAACCTGACACCTCACTTCTCTGAAAATGTCTTACTTTTATTAAACACATGAATACTTAAAGAATTGCCTAGAAAACTGTCTGGCACACAGTAAGCAAAAGATGCATGTCTGCTAAATTTGACCTTCATCCTTGTCTGATAATATAACAAGACACTGTATTTTAGGTTGTAAGTAATTTTTTTTTTTTCTCAGACTTTTGGAGGCATTCTCCTGTTGTCATCTAGGTTCTGGTATGGATTTTGAGAAGTCCAGTGCCTTTTGACTTTTTATTCTTTGTTTTGTAGTTGGTGGTTTTAAATTTCATGATGATACGGGAGAGTTTTCCTTCATATTCTGCAGGGGACTCAGTGATCATTTTCAATCTCAATACTCATAGCTTTTAGGTCTGTAACTACTCTTGAATTATGTCTTTGGTGGCTTGTTTCACACTCACACCCCACTTTTTCTTTTTTTGTCTCCTTTTGCTTTTTCTGGCTCTCCTGTTACTTTGATGCTGGATTTCCTGATTCTCCAGTTTTCTTATTTTCTTTCTTTATTTCCATATTTGTCATTTTCACCTAATAGCTGGGAAATTTTTCCACTTTATCTTCCAACACATATACCAAGCTTTTCATTTCTACTGTCCTTTTTGGACTTTAAAAACACTTTTCCTGTGTTTTTTTAAATTTTACTTTTTTTTATTAAAGTCTAAGCAGTTTACACTGTTGTATCAGTTCCTAGTGTACAGCTTAATGTTTCAGACAACACTACAAAGCTACAGCAATCAAAACAGCCTGATACTGCCACAAAAACAGACACATGGATCAATGGAACAGAACAGAGAGCCCAGAAATAGCCCCACACACTTTTGGTCAATTAATCTTTGACAAAGGAGGCAGGAATATACAATGGAGAAAAGACAATCTATATTTTTTAAATAGCATGTTGTTTTTGTTTTATGACCACAGTGTCATTTTTCTCTGAGGACATTTATGATAATTTATTTGAAATGTTCTTTTCTTGGTAGAGTCCCTATGTCCTTTTCACTGCTTCTGTCCACTAATTTGCTTTGGCTTTGGTCTTTATATTAGAAGCGTTTCCATGTTTGAACCAGGCTCTTCACACATACCTAACAGCTGGACGATAAAGCACTAATTGAAGGTTCTCTGTGACTGGAGATGATGGTTGACAGTAGAATCCAGTATAAGGTGATCTGGTCTGTTCTTTTTGGAAACATTTGATTCTCAGTATATTTAAACACCTTATTTTTAATTTGTTGGTTTTCTTAGAAACTACTCTTCAAAACTCCTGCCCAGAGTCTAAGCCCATCTTTTAGCGTTCTGTTGGCTCTCACTTACTTTTCCTCAATTCAGCATGGAACTTGCATTCAGTTTTGCATGGTGTTTCCTAGTGTAGAACATAAATGTCCCTTCTTCTCCCAGGTTGAGGGCAGGGAGTCAGTCATGTAACTGATCAGAATAAAGAAGATGATCGGGGTGTTTTTGTTTCTTAAAGAGACACTCAACCCACCTTCACCTGCCACTCTGAGGGGTAGTCTGGTGTTGCCAGTTCCTGAGACTTTTGGGTTCTGTGGTCAAAACAAATAGTTCCTTGGCTTTTCTCCCTGAGTGTCTAGGATTAAGCTTTATCAGGTCTGAAAAGTCAGTCATCACTCCATCTGCTTTCCAGTTTCCAGAATTTTCTTGTCTCCTCATTGTCCTTGTAGATGCACAATTTAAAAACAAAAACCAAAAATGTAATTGTAAACTTAATGGAATTTCAGGAAAGGTGCAAGTACCTGCCTTTAATCATCCTTCCTTGGAGATTTGTGGATATTTTTAGTTTTGTACAGTTTATGTGTTAGATGCCTGAAAGTCTACCATGGTGATTTGGTTTTTGTGTAAAACTCTTTCTTCGCTTCTCAGGGGTATAAGTGGGAGGTGGGAAGGTAGCACGTAGAGACATACAGAAGCACAGAAGGAAAAAAGAAAACATTGTGGGGGAAAGACCACACACTTAGAGGGAAGAGGCCTGAGTTTGAATCTTCTACTAACTTAACAGGAGTTGCTAATCCTTGTAGCATGTAACTACGTTTGTAAGATGAAAATAAAACGCCTACCTCATAGTTGCGTTTTTTTCAGATTGAGGTAATGTGCCACCTGACACACAGCCATGGGTATGGTGCCCAGTAGAGGCCCCTGGCCGTCATGCATGAAGGGAGAGCATTTGCAGGCGGTGCTTGGGGAGGCTGGAGGGAAGCCATTCGAGAAGATTTTTAGATTTGTATAATCACACCTACTTTGTAATGTTGACAAGGGATAAGCCAGATGGCAAAAATAGCTAGCTTTGGAAAGCCCCCTCTAATTCCCAGATTCTGTAGTTATTATAATAACTTTATTGCAAAAAATTGGGTCATGCTGGTTTAACAAGTATAGAGCATAAGGACTATGATTTCAGGCTAACTGGGACTTTTTGAGAAAATCCACAGGGTATGGTTACCTGAGCTGTATCAATTGTGGCATGTGTGAGTGTGTGTGTGTGCGCATGTGTGAGTGTGTGTGTGTGTGTGCGTGAGTGCATTTTGAGCTAACAGTGTGGACAGGTATAGCAGAGAGGGCTTCGTTGACTCATGCATCCAGGCATTGTTAGCACAGAGAGATTCTCTTGCCAGATCCTGTTTCAAAGGGAAAACTCTAAAATACAGAGAAGTTTGAAGAAAAATACAGTAATCCTGCTTGTGAATAGTTCTGGGAAGACAACAGTCCTCCTAGACGGGCAGAGAGAATTTAGAGTGGCGTAGCTAAGGCCCTGGGTAATAGCACAGTATTTAATAGAGTTGTTCATGTGGCTATAAAGTTGAGTTAGAAGGGAAGATAAAAAGCTTTTTCCAATTTACCTGTAATCTTGAGTCTTCAACTGTCTTCTTTTCATGAATGGATAAAGTTGCTGCTTAAGTTTCAGTTTCATGACTTGCTTATAACGTCACTGTTTCATTCAAAAGCCACCCTCCCCCCAGAAAAATGAATAATCTGACTCCCCACCCCCTACCTCAGTAGTCGTTCTGCAGGGTGGGATTTTTTCCTGTACTCAATGAAAACTATATCCAAGAAGCTCTTCTTAGTGTAAAATTAAGTGTAGCTGTTCCTCGGACAAGGGTTGGTACAGCAGGTTTGGTCTTGTATAACGCATATTCCCTTTTGGAAGACAAGGAAGACGTTTCTGGATTGCTTCAACCTGGCTGTCTGCAGTCCTCGGTGGGAACTATGCCTCTGTCAGCTCTTCCGTGGTTACTGACTAGTGATGGAATGACAGGTGAGAAATCGCATTAGTTGTGCAACAGAGAAAATGGAGCAAATTAAATCTCTGTGCATAGATCTTTTTAGAAAATTATAAGTAAGTTCATAAAATTATGTTTTAAAATAATGTTCATAATCGTTTGGTTCTGTAGGACAACATGAAGTGGATTTTGGGAGTTTTCTTAGAGAGTGTGTGTGTGTGTGTATATGTGCACACTTTAAGAGTCTGGTTTCATTAAGGCAGCACTTTGGTATAAAGTGGTCTTGGGCATTGAAAATTTACTGTCTCTCTCTTTTTTAAATGCATGTTTTCCTTTTTAAAAGGGTATCTTTCAAAACCTTTTATTCTTATTTCAAAACCCGTAAATGTTTCTCGACTGCCTTCAGGGTATCATAAATTTCTTACGTTTGCCATTCAAGATTCTCTACCCTCTGATCCCAATTTACTTTCCCCATTTTGTCTGCCACTATTTTCCTACATAAACCTTTCCTTTCAGCGGAATGGGAATGATGAGTGGACTCTATAGGCTTTTCAATTTTGCCTCCATCTCAGAAATTCTTTCCTTCCCCCTGTGCTTACCTGCTGCTAACCCTTCCTGAAGATTTGACCGAAGCACTTTCCCTCATCATCCCTGCGCACACGCATGGTTAACCCATCCTGCACCCTTCCACGTCCTGCTGGGCGACTCAGGAATCATTGAGCATCATTGGCCAGTACACGTTCCACCTACATGCATTCTGTTTAATTCTGCCTAGAATGTAGGCTCCTTGAAGGCAAGAGGTTTTATGTTTGTTTCATAGCATTTCTCTTTCCTGACATTAAAAATCCACCTATGTGTTTGTTGCTTGCTTATTGATCGATCTATCTATCGAATCTGTCAAATCGTATGTTTTTTGCTGTCGACTCCCACAAGAATATAAGTTCCAGAAGTCATGAGAATTGCAGAGGTTAAAGAGGTAATATGTAGCAGACAGTCTGACTCTGGAGCCCATGCTTACAGTCACCAATCTAGACAACCTCATGGTGATGGTCAGTGACCCCATCATTGACACTTCTAATTTTACTTAACATCTCAATAGGATACTGATGCTGCTGACCATTCATTCTTGAGTGTGACACTTCTCCTGGCTTCTGTGACATCCTTTTCTCTCTCCTCTCTCCTCCTACCTCCCAGATCACTTCTCTAGTCCTCTCAAATATTGGTTGAAATATTGATGGCCCCCAGTGTTGTCTTCATATTTTTTCTGCACTTTCTAGCCTAGTACTTCTTGACCTTGGTGATACATGACATATCATAGTGTCACAATCAGTCATGACATACATCAAAACCACTCACTTATTCATAAACATTAAGTTATAAGCACTTGTGAGTGATTTTCCTTTTTAAATAATCAGACTCTCCTCAAAATTACCATTATAAGGATGTCATGCCCACTCATTTGCATTTCATCAGTGTGCTTGTGTGGGAAAGGTAGAGTCAGGGTTAGCTGGAAGTGAATTGCTCATAATTCACAGCCTATTTTACGTTTGCTGAAAATATCCACAAACTGTGATTATTGACGTGGCATTGACGGTTATAGCAATTTTGAAATGTAAGGTGTAAACTGTGGATTTACAGTTGTATTTGTTTCCTTGATTTTACCCGTGGAAACATTTTGAATAAGAAAGAGAGATGAAGAGAGCATGTGTGTCCATCTATATCCACATAGAAATGAGAATGAGACTCGTTACAGTTTCCCGATCAAAGGTGTTGTGGTCATCCACATGGCGTGTGCGATAATACTGCTGATATTAACATCATGAATAAAGAGAATGTGCTGTGCTTTTTAACCATGAACTATGAATTATTTTTCTTTATTATCACATGCTTACTTTTCTTATATATTACTGTAGAGGTCTGAATTAGATCTTTAGAGTCTTTTGTAGTTTTATATTAGATTAGCCATATGTATTTTTCCCTGAAAAAAAGCCATGTTTTGAGCTCATTAAATAGATGACTTTACTAATCATTTGCCGATAAAGTGCTTTTGTAAACATGACCTATCCAAACAGTTTGGGAATTCTGTGCTTTACTTGGCCAACTACTTTTGCTCATATGTGAGTGTGCTTGGTTTTCATTACACTCTGAGTGCACTCCTGGGAATGTGTCTCGTATGAGTGCCATTCATCATCTGTCAAGGCAGAAGCAAAGTTGAAAACCTCTGCTCGAGGCTGTTTTGTATACTTCTGTGTGGTTAACTCTCTCCCACAAGTTGATGACTCCTGAATTTCTATCATCGCCCACAATTCTTTCTCTGGAGCTGCAGACTCATTTATTAAGCCACCCACTGGGCATCTTTATGTGGACGTCTTTCAGGCTCCCAAAACACATCGCGTCTGAAACTGAACTCATTTTTCATCCTAGTCTCCCAACGCAACGGCTCTTTTTTTCAGTGCTGTATGTTTTCATCAATTGTACTATCATTCACCCAGTTCGTTAAGAGCATTGAGAGTAATAATCCATGTCTCTCCAGTCAATAGCCTATTCCTGTTTATCTCCTAAATATCTTTGAAAGTATTTCTCTCCTTTCTCACTGCCTTCATCTTAGTCCATCTGCTCTTCATTTCCTATTAGAACCATTTCCTAGCCCGGTGATTCTCAAATTTCAGCCTGCATCAGAAGCATGAAAACACAGCTTGTTGGGTTTCCAGTTCCAGGCTTCCAGATTCAGTTCGTCTAGGGATAGTTCCAAGAGGTTACATTTCTAAGCAGTTCGTGGTGTCCTGATGCTGCTGGTTTGGGGGTCACTTTTTGAGAACCACAGTGATAGCCTATTAATTGGCCTCCCTGCCACCAGGCTACTCACCTTATTGTTTATTCTCCAAATTGCTTCTCAGAGAATCCTCTGAGAAGCAATTTGCATTTTTAAAATGCAAGTTGTATTATATCTCTCCCTTATTTATTTCTCCCTTTTATTGTCTTAACATGATACTTACAATAGATTTAGTCAAACTCTTACCACTCAAATACATGACACTGTGGCTTCTTGTTATTCGTGTACCTGCGCAGCACATGTCATAACTTTGTTCTGTTGAGGCTAAGAGCTTTTTCCATGGTTTGCTTATAGATTAATCTGGTTATTAAAAATCTCAACCACCATCTAGTTTACATTCCCAGTCTCAGGGCTTCCTTCCTTCTTTATCCATACCTTTAAAAGATTTATGTCCTTCCCAGGGATAGGAAGAGGACGGGGGTGTATGCTTGAGTAAGGGTCGCCCATTGGTAGAAAGGAAATTGTGTAGTTGGGTCTGGGTCATTTTGCTGCCAGTGTTCTCTCCTGGTGTTATCATCTGTTCTCGCCTCAGGCACTGGTGGTGGATAGATACTTTCCGTCCTATGTGCCGTATTAAGTGACAGACAGTTTCCCAGCTGACTCCTGCTCTCCAGCCACTTTACATCAGTTTTAAGGAGAAAGCAGTACTGCATCCTTCCTTTATTCCCAGCAGGCTGCCTCTGAGCACACCAGATGCTGGCTCTGACTTGCCTGGACCTTGTGAGGATGTAATACAGGCCCTCGCTACTCGAGCGTAATAAGGGGCCAGTAGAATCTGGATCACTAGGGAGCTCCTTGGAAATGTAGAATCTGCTTCCCTCCCTCAATGGAACACTGAATTAGAATCTGCACGTCAGTGAGATCCAGGGTGGTCAGGTTTTAGAAGCACTGGTCTAGGCCTCTAGGACCACTACAGATATTCACCTCTCATGTTGCATTCTCTGTCCATTCGCACAGTGTATGAATTTGTAGGATCTGTGATACTCAGTTTGTTCATCTGTAAAATGGGAACTATAATGCCTGCCTTGGTGGATTATGGTGATGTATGTAAAATATCCATTGCAGCACCTGAGATGTGGCAAGTGTTCTATAGAAGTAGCCATTATTTAGTCTGCATCTTCATCTTCTTGAATTTTAACAGCCTTTTGGAAGTCTTCATAAACAAGTCACCTACCTCCCTGAAAAACCACTAACCTGCATCAGGGTTGCTGGTGCCTCAAAGCGAAATGAGAACGGGATTACGGCTGGTTTTAAATTAAAGAGATGCTTTATTTTCAATTAAATTGTGTAACTGGGGTGGCTTTGGGAAACACAGAGTTTGCCTGCCTTTCGGAGTTGAGTGGTTGATTTCTAGAAATAGCAGATGTTAATGCTTGCAGCTGTGATCTGGGAGAAGACATTAAAAACACTGCATATCACAGTGAGAAGGGAAACACAAATGAAAAACACAGTGAGGTACACTGGACCCCATTAGAATGGCTAGAATTAGAAGTACCACAATACCAAGTGTTGGTAAAGATGTGAAGCTGTAATTCTCTCACACTGGTGGGGATGTAAAATGGTACAACTATTTTGGAACAGTATTTGGCAGTTTCTTAAAAAGTTAACAACAGTAAAAAGGAGCAAACTCCAGCAGGCAGAACATCGGTAAAGACAACAGCTGAACTCAGCAGCACTATCATCACCGGGGTGTAATTGATATTTATAGACCGCTTCACCCAATGACAGCAGAATACACATCCTGCTCAAGTTCACGTGAAATGTTCTCCAAGACAGACCACATTCTGGGCCGCAGAGCAAACCTTAACAGAGTTAAAAGCACTGAAATCATACCGTGTCTGCTCTCAGACCACAGTGGAATTCAACTAGAAACCAGTAGCAGAGAGATAGCTGGGAAGTCCCAAAGTAAATGTGGAGACTAAATAACACACTTCTAAGTAACATGTGAGTCAAAGAAGAAATCTCTAAAGAAATTTTTAAAGTGAACAAAATGAGAAGGAAAACAGAACAAAATTGGTGGCATGTGGTGAAAACAGTGCTTAGGGGGAAATACATAGTAATAAATACATACAGTGGAAAGGAAGAATGATTTACGTTCAATAATCTAGGCTTCCTTCTTAGGAACCTAGGGGAAGAAGAGCAAATTAAATCCAAACTGAGTAGGAAAAAAAGAACTATTAAGAATCTGAGCAGAAATCAGTGATATTAGAAAGAAGAAAATCAATAGAGAAAATCAGAAAAACCAAAAACTGGTTCTTTGAAAAGATCGGTGAAGTTGATAACCCGCTAGTCAAGGTAAGTAAGTAAAAAAAAAGAAAAGAAATGACACAAATTAATATCAGAAAGAAGGGGACATCACTACAGATCCTATGGACATTAAAAAGATAAAGGAATACTATGAACAACTTCTGCTCACAAATTTGATAACTTGGATGAAATGGACTAATTCCTTGAAAGACTCATGTTGCCAAAAGTTACACCAGAAGAAACAGAGAATCTGGTTATGTCTCTGTCTCTGATTGTGTGTGTCTCTCTCTCTCTCTCCCTCTTCCTCTCTCTCTCTCTCTGTATATATATATGTATATATATAATTGAATCAATAATTAATAACCCTCCAAAGCAGAAATTCTCAGGCCCAGGTGGGTTCACTGGTGAATTCTACCAAACATTTAAGGAAGGAAGAAACTATAGCAGTTTTCTATAATATCTTTAAGAGATAGAAGCAAAAGATACAACTCTTCACTCATTCTCTGAGACCAGAATTACCCTGGTAACAAAACCAGACAAAGGCATTATGAGAAAACTACAGCTGTGATACTGGTCTCATGAGCACTGATGTAAAAATTCTCAACAAAAATTAGCAAATTGAATCTAGCAATGTATAAAAATATTATATACCACAATCAAGTGATATTTATCCCAGGTATACAGGGCTGTTTCAACATTTAAAAATCAGTTAATGTAATCCATCACTTCTATAGGGTGAAAAAGAAAATTCACATGACCACATCAATGGATGCAGAAAACATTTGACAGAAGTCAACACCCATTTACTATAAAAAGTTCTCAGTAAACTAGAAGTAGAGGGAAACTATGTCAACTTGATAAGGAATACCTACAAATAACCTACAGCTAACATCGTTCTTCACGACGAGAAACACAAAGCTTTTCCACTAAGATCAGGTACAAGGCAAGGATGATGCCTCTTACCACCTTTTCAATATTACCCTGGAAATTCCACAATATAATAGGACAAGAAAAGGAAATAAAAGGTATACAGATTGAAAAGGAAGGAATAAAACTGTCTCTTGCAGATGGCAAGATCATTAATATAGAAACCCTAAAAAAATCAACCAAAAAACTCCTGGAACTAATGAGTGACTAAAGCAAGACTGCAGGTTACTAGGTTAATGTACAAAAGCCCATTGCTTTCTTAGAGCAATGAGTAAATGGAGTTTGCAGTTAAAAACACAGTACCATTTACATTAGCATTTCCCAAAATGACAAACTTAGGTAGAAACCTAACAACGTACATACAAGATCGATATGAGGAAAACTACCAAACTCTAATGAACAAAATCAAATCAATACTAAATAAATTGAGAGATATTCCATATTTATGGATGGGAAAATTTAATATTGTCAAGATATGAATTCTTTACAACCTGAATTACAGATTCAATGCCAGCTTGATCAGAATAACAAAGTTATTTTGTGGATATTGAGAAACTGATTTCAAAGCTTATGGAGAAGCAGAACAGCCAGGGAGGAAGAAAAGAATAGCCAGAATAGTCGGCACAGTATTAAATGAGAGGAACAAAGCTGGAGGACTGACAGTCCTCCACTTCAAGATGAAGCTGCGTTAATCAAGACACTGTGGTATTGGCAGAAGAACAGATGAATAAGTCAATGGAAGACAAAGAGAGTGCAGAAATAGTCCCATGTAAATAGTTAACTGATCTTCGGCCAAAGAGCAAAGGTAACACAATGGAGTAAATACAGCCTTTTCAACAAATGGTGCTGGAACAGCTGGTCATCCACATGCAAAAAAATTAACCTAGACACAGACCTTAAGCCCTTCACAAAAATTAACTCAAAATAGATCATAGATTTAAGATGCAAAACTATAAAACTCCTAGGGGAAAATCTAGATGCCCTTGGTTATGGTGGTGACTTATTTTATTTTATTTTTTTACATTTTTAATTGAGTTATAGTCATTTTACCTATATGCCTTGTCAATTTTCAGTGTAGAGTACAAATCTTGTTTATCTATTGTACATATGCCTGTCAGTATCTACAAATTTCGAACTCCCAGTCTGTCCCTTCCCACCCCCTCCCCCTTGGTATCTTTTAATCTATTGAGGTACATCTGGGTTTCTTCAAGTTCTGGCAATTATGAATAAAAGCTGCTATAGACATTTATATGTAGGTTTTTGTATAAACACAAGTTTTCAGCTCATCTGGGTAAATATCTAGGAGTGTAGGTGCTGGATCGTATAGTAAAACCTACGTTCAGTTTTGTAAGAAATTGCCAGATCATGTTCTAAAATGACTAGCACTTTGCATTGTCATCATCAAATACCAAGGACAGGATCCATGAAAGAAAAAAGTTTAAAAACTAGACTTCACTAAAACTTCTTCTCCACAAAAAGGCTATGTCAAGAGAATGGGAAGAGAAGCCACAGACTGAGAGAAATTTTTTGTAAAAGGCACATCTGATAAAGAACTGTTACCCGGATTAAACGGAGAACTTTTAAAAATCAACAATAAGAAAACAAACAACTTGATTAAAAATGTGGCAAAAACTTTAACAGATATCTCATCAGAGAAGATACCCAGATGGCAGATAAGCATATGAAAAGATGCTTCCACATCATGTGTCATCAGAGAAATGAAAATTAAAACAGGATACCACTACACGCCTGTTAGAATGGCCAAAATCTGGAACATTGTCAACACCAAATGCTGGCAAGGATGTGGAACAACAGGAGCTCTCATTCATTGCTGGTGAGAATGCAAAATAGCACTTCCGTTTTGGAAGACAGTTTAGCAGTTTCTGACAAAACCAGCCACACTTTTACCATAACATTCAGTAGTTCTGCCCGTTGTTATTTACCCAAATAAGTTGAAAACTTATGTCCACCCAAAATCTGCACGTGTATGTTTATAATAGCTTTTATTCATCATTACCAAAACTTGGGAACAACCACAATGTTCTTCAGCAGGTGAACAGATAAACACTGGTACACCTGGATAATGAAATTTTATTCAGTGCTAAAAAGAAATGCACTATAGAGCCATGAAAAGATGTGGAAGAAACTCAAATGCCTATTAAGTCAAAGAAGCTGATCTGAGAAGGCTACATACTGTATGAATCCAGTTGTGTGACTTCCTGGGAAATGCACAGCTTTGGAGACTAGAGTCTCCACAAATACTGGTGGTTTCCAATGGTTGGGGAGAGGGAGGAATGACTAGACAAAGCAGACAAGATTTTTAGGACTGAGAAGCTACTCTGTATGAATCTGCGGTGATGATGCGTGTCGTCTAAACTCAGAATGTGCAACACCAAGAGTGAACCCTAACTTAACAGTGGACTTTAGGTGATAAGGATGTGTCGGTGTAGGTTCATCAGCTGTAACAAATGTACCACTCTGTGCAGGATTTTGATGCTGGGGAGGCTGTGCCTTTGTAGGGGCAAGGAAGTATTTGTATGGGAAGTCTCTGTACCTGCTACTCAGTTTTTCTGTGAACTTAAAACTGCTCTAAAATATAAAGTTTGTTTTTTTAAGGATATCATACAGATACATGGAATATGCCTGATGAATTATCCAACTCCAGAGTGTATTTTCTACTATATAACATCATGTCTCCTTGTGACTAGCTCGCTCTCTCTCTTACTGCAGTAGAATGTCTCAAAAATAGAATACAAGGAAGGAGAGACAACTGTAACCTAGGCAAGAATTTTGGGTCTAGAATTCTACCAGAAGAAGCCAGTTCAAAGCAAGAGGAAGAACACATACTTTTACATAAATTGCATTAAAGCTTTTTTTTAATGATCATGGCACTGAAGATGCTGACAGCTGCCAGGTGCTCTTTGAAGGCCATGTTCCCTCCAACTATTCTTGGCCATTCTTGGGAGCTTTTCCTTGGCCATGAGACATCACTGAGGAGCTTCTGTTTTCAACGCAGCATTCCTCCACCAGCCAACTATGGTGGGCGGCACACTGTGACCAAGATTCCTGGGGATGGCATCGAGCTTGAACTTAACGCTGCACGTCAAGAACATGTTCAGACATGCGTGTGTGCCTGCTGACTTTGAGGAGATGCGGATTCACTCCACTTCTCCTGAAGAGGACGTTCATAATGCCATCATGGCAGTCCACCGAAACCACGTAGCCTTGAAGGGCAACATTGAAACTGACTACAACCTACCACCATCCCACATGTCCCAAAACAGTATGTTTCGCGGCTCTCTGGATCTCTACACCAAAGTCACCCATTTTAAGAGTCTGCCAGGTGTGGAGACTCAGCACAAGAACATAGACATCTTAGTTGTTTGGGAAAACACGGAGGGTGAATACAGCAACCTGGAGCATGAGGGTGTGAAAGGAGTGATAGGGGGCCTGAAGATCATTACTGAGGCCAGGTCTTTGCGCATTGCTGAGAATGCCTTCCAGCTGGCCCAGGAGATGGGGGGCAAGAAGGTGATGGCTGTGCACAAGGCCAACATCATGAAACTAGGAGACAGGCTCTTCCTCCAGTGCTGTAGGCAGGTGGCATCCCGCCATCCTCAGCTCACCTTTGAGGGCATGATTGTGGATAATACCACCATGCAGCTGGTATCGTGGCCCCAGCAGTTTGATGTCATGGTGATGCCCAGTCTTTATGGCAACACTGTCAGTACTGTCTGCACAGGGTTGGTTGGGAGAGAAGGCCTGGTACCTAGTGCCAACTATGGCCACATAAGTGCGGTGTTTGAAACAGCCTAAAGGCAATCAGGCAAGAAGACACTAGCCAACAAGAGCATGGCCAACCCTACTGCCATGCTGCTGGCAAGTTGTATCATGCTGGATTACCTCGAGCTCCATTCCTGTGCCACCTCCATTCGTACTGCAGTCTTGGCATCCATGGAGAACAAAGACATCCAAACTCCAGACGCTGGAGGCCAAGGCACCACATTGGATGTCATACGAAATACCATAAACCACATCAGTGCTGCCAGTTTAACGGTCTTGGAGACTGAGCTGTGCTCCAAAATCTTTCCTGTTGCACACTTTACCTCGCTCTACCCACTCAGAAGCCCCAGCCAGCTTGGCTGATGTGGACTTCAGAATAAAGTAGCTTCTGTTCCTACTTGGAAGAGGTTGGGGGAGGGAATCAAGTCTGATTTTAAAAAAATAATAATAAATTTAAATGCCATAAATGCTATAAATACTGCTTTTAAAATTAGCCATACTTACTGTGTTGTATCTGTATTGAAGAGTTCTTTTCTGTTTTAATCCACAATTCACACTTCTCTATGAGATGTTACAGTGAATAAATCAGAATGGTTGGTGAAGTCCTGGGGATTTTCCAGAACCTGGTACAGTGATTTTCTCTTATCTAGCTCATTAAAATTCTGCAAACGAGCCACCAGAGGAGTCTGGCTTCTCTCTAGAGATTGTTAATGAGTTAATTAGTGCAATAAAATTTGCCTACAAAATATACATTGTAATTTTAATAATAAAAAGGTACCGTAAAGCTGAGCTAGTTCGGAATGCTTCTGCTCCATCCTAGATACCCCATCTTTCCCCCTGGCCTTGTGCATGTGAGGGAGGACTTTTTGCTGGTGTAATTTTTCACACATGGACATCCTTGAGCACTGCAGCTTTCCTGGAAAGAGGACTCAAATTTCTTCCAGTTGGGCTCAAGAGTCTAGAGGTCAGATCCCCAATTAATAGGCACCGGGCCCATGAATCTTTGCTACACAAATAGAACAGTGGACTGAAAACTCCATGCTAACTGTTTCACAGTCCTTCATGGTTTACTTTCTTTTAATCTCTTTTTTGGAGAAAGAGTGCACCTAAGAAAACAGAAAACACTGAGCTAGTTTAAATGTTTACGCTCTTTATATTTTATGTACAGTAATTCCAAGGTCATAGGTGGGAGAAACACAAACAAAAATGATAATTTTACTAGTGCTGGGAAATATTTATTACTCAAGTAGAAAATAAAAGCAATGATTATAAAAATATATTGCCATCTTACCAGCAGAAATAGCTTGCAGATAGAAGTGAGATTGAGAAAAATAGTAAATCCTTAAGAAATTTTAGAATCCTCTGTATCTCAGCTATAACCCTTGGATTCTGTCATGGTTCATGGACCACAAGTTAAAGACATTGGACTGAGACCTGAAAAAGTCCTTATGGTTTCCAAAAGGCTCTGATGTATCCTATTGTTTTGATCTCACTTGTCCTCATTAAGTATAAAGTCAGGACCCAGGGTCTGGAAAGCCAAACACTTGTTTGAGGGGATTTCATTTGAGGAGAGAATGACTACCTTCAACTGTATATACAAGTCTTTCTTGAAGATCAAGACAAGCAGGGGTAAGTCAGTTATAAAATATTCTTGGTATTCCATTTATTGGACATGAGATATGCCATTAACCAGGGCTGCCAGTGGCCCATAAGGTGCCTTCCTCTGGGCGGACGTAGACCTGGAACCAGAGGCATGGTTTGATGAGTGGAGAAGGGGTGGATTTTTGCCTCAAAGCACCTCCACTTCCAGTGCCACAGAACCCAAACTGCTTCAACCCATTCTACCCACTCTGTACCCTGTTCTCTCATGGCTAGGGGAGTTTATGCATGGCACAGCCAGCCCAAATGCAGACAGTAACCCAGCTATTGGCTTTTATTTGACAGTGGGAGTTTATGCTAATAGGTGCATTTGAGCTGAAGTTTCCCTCTCTGTTAAAGATGGTTGTTTCCAGAATCTTCCAATAGGCTTTGGACTAGAGTGCTGTGATGGCCTGTAGCACACCATCATGGAATTTTCACTTACCCTTATTGGATTTTCCCACTTAGCTATGAACATCTCTAGGGCAAATGCCATGTGTTCTTTTTTCTTGTCCTCTGTATAATGACTGGTACCTACAGAATCAGAATGTATGTTTATTGAATCCACCAAAATGAATGATATGGGTGATACTGCCTTACATTTCTCTTATGTAGAGGGAGATAATAGTTTTAGCTATCTCATAGGGTTGTTTGACAAATTGATCAAGAAAATACACATAAAGCTGGTAGCACTGTGCCTATCAAATGGTAAGAGCTTTGCATCGTTTAGAAATTATCATATTCATTCGTGTCCATTATATACCATTCCGAAAGCTAATTCTGAGGAGAACTGGGCAAATTATATTAATTTATTACTGTCCTTGGAACTTAGTGAATAAGTTGTTTCACTTACTATTCTATTATGGGCTTGTAACTGACTTTCAGCTAGGGTAGTGAACCATATCTGCTTGTTCATCAAGTCCTCTTATCTCTCCCTTATTTCTTGAATCCAGCCACCTCTCTTCTTTCTCACTGACGCCCCCTTTCTTGTTAGCCTTTCTCATCTTTGGTAACTTCCCAGTTTCTACAGTGCACTCAGCATGATCTTTCTAAAAAGGACATAGAATCATGTTGCTTCCATGCTTAACCCTTTCATTCAGTGTCTTTCCTTTACCCTTGAGAGAAAGTCAACTGAGCACAGCACGATAGACCCTCCATGTTCTGATCTCTGCTTCCTTCCCCAGGTGTAACATTTCTGTCCGCTCTCTCCACCCCAGTAACAGCACAGTGTGGCAGGAGAGAGTGCACCCAGAGCTCATTGTCAAAGAGCCACGTACTCCTGCTAGTTTAGGCCTTTGCACATGGTCTTGGTTCTTCCCTCCTTTAGGAGATGATCTCCTTCTTATCTAAAGGACTAAATTATCACCACCTTTGGGAAGTCTGACTTAACTCTTTCCATTTCCCTGCCAAGACTGAGGGGAGTACCCCTCCCGGGTCCCCCAAAGCCCTCTGTATCCCCTACTTAGTGTTTGTCTCTCTGGTTGTCATTGTGAAGGGAAAGCCCAGCTGGGCTAACAGCTAAGTCACAAATCTAAGTGCAACAAGTGTCGGATTACTGATCTGAGTTCTAACTCATAAATCTGAAGTTTAGTGTCAGTCTATTGGGCTAACGAGCTCAGTCACAAATCTAAGTGTGATAAGTGTCGGTTTACTGTTATAAGTTCTGCTGGGCTAACTTGTAAATCTAAAGTTTAGTGTCAGTTTACTGGGCTAACAAGCTAACTCGTAAATCCAAGCTCAACAAGTGTCAGTAACGTGATCTGTTCCGAATTGATAAGCTTCAGTGTACTGATTCCTTGCTTTTTGTTGTTTGAGCCTTATTGGCTAATAGCCCATACTTGTAATTAACCCTATAAAACCTCATGTGCACGTCTTGGAGGTGCTCAGAGCTTCGGAGCAGAAGCCCCTCTGAGCCCGCCGGCGTAATAAATCTGAGTACTCCAACCCTCCGAGTGGTGCTTGTTTCTTGGCTGGCCTGTCATTTCCGTGACATCATCACATGGTTTCCTTCTCATTAACCTTATTATACAGTATGGTCCTTGGCAACCGGAGTGATGGGGTTACTCATCACCATGGCATCAGATCCTAGGATAGCAACAAGCTCTTTGTGCTCACACTAAATATTTGTGAAAGGAAGGTAGGAGGGAAGGTTAAAAGGAAGGAGGAAAAGAATGGTCTGAATTCACATATAGGAGTGGAGGATTAGGAGAAGTAATCTATTGCAAAATGCTCCTGTTTGGCTTCAATCTATGAACCTTTCTTTACAAGACGGCTCCTCTGTAGAGAACACGGAAGCCCTCGAGGCGGTAAAACCGGTGGTTGGCAGGCTGGCTCTGTTGCTTGAGAAGATTTCTGTACTATTATTGGATAATTTTATCTTAGGCTTTACAGTTTATTCTACTTTGTTTAAATTCCAACTATGGATTATGTGTTTCTCTAAATTAATTTCTCCTTATGGTTATATTTTAGTCAGTGACCTTACAGGTCACTCAGTCACCCCGGTGGCGTAGCTGCCGTTCATCCCCGCTCCTCCACATTGGAGCTGTGTGCCCTTGGATAAGTTGTTTAATCTCTCTGATATCCAGTTTGTTCACCTAAAACATAAAATTAAATTCGTATCTTCATAAGATTGGTGTAAAAGTTAAAATAAATTGCTTTGATTGTCTATAGCTGTCTTTAAGAAACCAGTTCAAAACTTAGTGGCTTCAAACAATTGTTTGTCTTTAGTATGTAAAGTGACCAGACAGTACTACTATTTCTCATCATATAATTTCTCAAGGACTGTTTAAAAAGGTTGTCTGTGCTTCAGTTTAAAAAATGCAAAAAAAAAAACTTGTCTCATCTCAAATTTTGATATCAATATAAGATTGGACAAGTAGACAGTATCACTCTAAACCGCTCTCCTCACCACCATCTGCACAGACTTGCTTTTATCGAAGGATGTTTTAACATCCTCACTTCAGCTTTGTGGTGTGCAAAATCTTGTTAGGGAACATCTCTGAATTTGGAGGAAAACGGTGAATCTATTTAAAATGTCACAAGGAAGGCTCCTCTCAGAACTGAGGACCCAGGAAACTTGTGTCTTTCACTATGAATTTGTGTTCTTCATCTACTAGATAATGTGCGTTGGCTACTAGGAAGCACAGAAAAAAAGCCTTCAGCCTTTTCTTCCTCTAGGGGATTTTCTCTTTGAGTCCTATTACTTGATTTTAATGTATTTTGCTCTGTTAATTTCATTTTCTCATAGTTTGTTTTACCATAAGCCACTTAAACCGCAAGTTAAGAAACACACAGAAAAAGTGAGGTCTTCACCCTTTGCTTTTCCCTTATTCCAGTTACTTTTCAGCGTTGGCATCAGACAAATCTCCTTACGGCGGTGGTTAGATTGCCATTACTCTGTTCCCTCAATTCAGAATGTATTCAAGATTCTCTGTAATTTTAGTCCACACTCTTTCCAGTCTAAGAGGTTCCAATTTTCCTAGATATGCCACATGTTCCAGCCAATATAGGTATCTTCATTTACCTAAATATGACCTTTTCTTTTCCTCCCATGGGATATAATTTCTCTTATCGAAGCATTTCTCAGTTTAGTCTCTGCCTATTACAAGTCTACCCGTTGTGCAAGGTGTAGTTCAAATAGCACTTTCCTTTATGGGGAGGTCTCTGGTTACCCTCCTCTAGGGGCACTCCCCTTTCTCCTCTCTGAGTGCGCACAAACCTCCTATTGGACTTTTGAACTTGTTCATTTCACATTTTGTCTTATATTCATTTTTTATCTACCTGACTTGAGCCTTAATAAATTATATGCCCCTTGAGGATAAGGATCATATTTTAGCTCATGTTCTGGCTCTTGTATTATTCAGCTTAGTGCCTTGTACATAGTAGGTGCTAATTAAATACATACCAAATGGGGTTGAAGGGACAGCTAATGGTTTTAGTGACTATAACTTTTTTGTGCTTAGTATGTGCCATGTGTTATTCTTCATGCTTTGCATTTATTTAATTCTCATATCAATCATATTAGATGATGATGATTATAATGCTGATTTTATAGATGAGAAGACTGAGGTGCACAGAGGTTAAGAAATTGGCTTGAGGTTACACAACTAACAGGAGGTGAAGCCTGAGTTCCAGTTCTCACACTGTGGCTCTAGGATCCAGGTGTTGAAATGGTTTTAAATGGCCAGGTTTGTGCGTGGTGAAATCCTCATACTGTTGGGTGAAAGTGCATTAGGTTTCTGCCATAGATCTCTCTTCATTAACCACGGCCATCTCCTAATGTAATCCATAGGAAAAGTGACTGCTCATATATTTTGAACACTTAATGTGTGTCAAATACTGTTCTAAATGGTTTACATATATTAGCTCATTTAATCCTCACATATGCCAATTATATTGAAAAGAAATTGAAGCCCAGGAAAGTTAACCAACTTGCTCAAGGTCAATCAGATTGTAAGTAGGAGAGCCAGGATTAAAATCAAGCCAGTGGCACCAGTGTCTAACCGCCACTGCTATGGCCACTTCCCCAAATTGTAGGTGACACAGACCATCTAGGATGGGAAAGGCAGGATATCTAGATAACGAGGAGAGCAGTACCTGAATCCAGTATCAAACATCGCCTCCGGTAAATCAGACAGTCGAACTACTTCTTTGTAATAACAGCAGGTTAAAAAGAGACAAAACATAGAAAAGAAATTATATGCTGCTGAAACAAGAGAATAACTGAAACAAGACAGGAAGTGGACAAGAAATGCTGAATTTTGCAAATAGGAGAATTTTAAAGAAACATATCCCATTCTGGATCATTACAGAGACGCAAAAAAAAAAAAGCCCAAAAAAACCTGACAGCATTGCTGAGGGCTCAGCTGGGAATATGCAGAACATCTGTGGGAAGCTGACTACAGAGCTGGATGGTTATTGAAGGGGGACACTTGGCCCTTGGGGTCTCCCCGACTACTTGTGTAACCTAGGAACTCAGTGTGGTGAAGTTGCCTTCACAGCAAAATGAATTTGCTTGTGCTGACACGGGAAGCTTCATATGACTGCATTTGTGGTTGCTCCAAGAAATAGAAGGAAAAGACAAAGGAGATGTATTAAAAATGAAAAAAAAAAAAAAGGCTCACCTTCACAAAACAACTTAAAAATTGGAATATCTTATTTGGATTTTGCAAATGCATAAAAACCAACACAGCCTGAATCAAAATAGTATCTACTAAGAAAGACTCTGGTCTGGACTCTAATCAGCTTAAGCATCTGGTTTGCTAGAGTTCATGCCAAATTTAGTTCATGCAAAATAGATGTAAATGAATGGATGTGGCCACAAAGGGGAGAGAAACTAGAGATATGTCCAAATGCAAGGGGAGTGTTTTTTCCCTTTTCTATCCCTCATGAAAAAGGAATTGCCCTAAATTGAAATCCTTATAATGTTCTTACATTACCAGGTGTTCTCCCAGTTCTTTTATTTTGAATGACAAAGTATTTGGAGGAGGGCGACAGTGACATTAGCTATGCCAGTTTGGGATTTGTATAGAAATTATCTGGAGAATAAATTTTAAAAGGAGACCAAAAAATGATCCCTCAACAAAAAATTTGTCATTATTCCTGGGAACATGTTCTCACAATGCCAAGTATTGAGTGTCATTACATATCTGCCTTTTAAAAATCACTTAATAACACATTTCAGTTTTTCGTGACATTGCAGTGATCGCATGTATTTACCTGTTAGACAAATGGGGAAACAAGAAGTCCTAATGTTATACAGTTGGATTCTTGTAACTTCCCATGAAATTTCAAATGAAAGCATCAAATACAGATTCAAACAACACTTTATCTCAAACAACTTAGATGGGCTGGTGATAGGTTTGGAAAACTTTAAAGGACTTGAAAAATGGCTCTGGGTTGGGGAAGACCTTGAGGTCAAGATTCATGGGAAAAGATTAAATGAAATGATTTCATGATGTCGTGGTAAAGGAGAAAGTAGTATTGCTAAATTAATCTATTATTTACTATCACCTGTTAAATAATGCATTTAATACAACTACGCATAGTAACTAAATCCATAAATCAAATATGTATAGTTATCTACTTAATACGTTCCTCAAAGTTACTCAACTTTGTCCAGGATTTTTTTCTTCCTTTTTTGTTTTTTTTTTTTTTTTTTTTTTTTTTTAGATCTTATCATTGATAAAAAGGGAGTCAGTCTCCTTATAGCTGGGTTTGTTTAGGCATTTGCATCATCTCCTAAATGGAACATGGGGTATGGGAAAAAGGAAAGAAAACAGATTTTGAAGTTATTGTGCAGAAATCTGTGATAGCAAAGGAGGAAGTCGAGACTTCTGGATATCTAAGTAGTATTGTGGAAAGAAATGCAAAGGAATTTCAAATGAAATTCTATTTAACCATGTAAGACTATGGTTAGAGCACACCTAAGGTACTCCATCTAGCTTTGATTTTTCAAATTGATAAAAGATGTAATTTATGTATAAAAGCATGGTATCAAAAATCAACTATACACCAA
The DNA here is from genome assembly GCF_048564905.1 of Vicugna pacos. Classification (NCBI taxonomy): domain Eukaryota; kingdom Metazoa; phylum Chordata; class Mammalia; order Artiodactyla; family Camelidae; genus Vicugna; species Vicugna pacos. The sequence continues at coordinate 42,122,199 of NC_132996.1, forward strand.
ATACCAGAGAAGGATGTTGGAAGACGATTTATAAAGAACACGTTTTCTCCAGGGTAAGAAAAGTCTCTGGGATGGATCCTTTTTAGGGTATTCATGTAGTGATGGAATTAGGTTATTTTGATCCAAATTTTATTCTTGCGAGCAGCAAGACACTTGTTTGCACAATAATTTTGTCCATCTCTTTTACTTATTCACTTGCTCCTTAATACTGTTTGTGGTCCTTTGAGTACTTGCTTTGAGCTGGGCACTGTGTGAGCCACTGAGGATGCAGCTTGCAAATCAGTGTTCTTTTTCTCTAGGATCCCACGGGGCTGAGGGAATCAGCATTCATGTGGCAGTTAAAGGCATCTCTTGTTTTATCGTTCATTGCTTTATTGCGTTTGTTTTTTTTTTTAAACAAATTAAAGGTTTGTGGCCACCCTGCATTGAGCAAGTCTTTGAGCACCATTTTTCCAACAGCATTTGCTCACTTTGTGTCTCTGTATCATGTTTTGGTAAAATTCTTGCAATATTTCAACTTTTTTTTTTTCAGTATTACATTTGTCTTGGTTTTTTTTTTTAAGTATTTCATTTGTCTTGGTGATCTGTGATCAGCGATCTTTGATATTATGATTGCAAAAAGATTATGAGTCACTGAAGGATCAGATGATGATTAGCATTTTTTAGCAATAAAGTATTAATTAAAGTATGTACTTTGACTTTTTAGACATAATGCTATCATATACTTCATAGAATACAGAATGATTCAAGCATAACTTTTATATGCACTGGGAAACCAAAAAATTTGCGTGACTCAATTTATTGCAATATTTGCTTTATTGTGGTGGTCTTGAATGGAACTTGGAATACTTTTGAGGTCTGCCTGTATAATGGAGTGTGGTGAGTACTGTAACAGAGGTATAAGCAGGGCGCGAAGACAGCACACAGGAGGGGAAGTCAGAAAGCCCCCTGGAGTAAGTTGTGCCTTCAGAAGGGAGAAGAAAGAAAGGAGAAGTAGGAGACAGCAGGGAGGACGCTGACCGGGAGAGCTACCATCACAAGCCACCTTCTCCCCATTACCTGATGCTCAAACCTTTTACTCTTTCCTCTCATTTCTCATTTGCATGTAATTATGGTTGAACTCATTTTACCTACAAAAACTGTCCCTGATTATGTTTATCTACAAGGCAAGGTTTTTAAGACTTAAGGGGAACATCTGATTTTTCTAGGTGATTTTTTTGAGGAATGAACTCGTTACGTTGATTAATGAAGCTGATTAACCACCTCATCGTAGTTGTCTCTAATTCTTGCGATTAGGAAGATTTATTATTTTTCTTAGGCAGCTTCTCTTCCGAGCCTTTCTGTTCCTTTTCGTGGTGCTCTCCATCAGTCTCTGTGAGCATGCTTCGACAGTTTGTTCTTTCCAGCACCCTCTAGTTCCCTTCATCTCTTCCCAGATGCCTCCTTGACAGTGAACTGGATGACCTAGAAACTGGTCATCTTTTCTTCCCAGGTGCTCTGCTGCAGGAGCATTTTGATTTCTTACTCCTTCTGGAAATGGCCTCGGAGTTCATTTGAAATGTGCCTATTGTCCTCCTCAGTCACCTTTCATTGTATGCCGGAGGTCTGATCTACTCCCCTGATGGCCCCCAGGAAGCTGCCCAGAGGCTAGTTTCTGCCTGGGGTCTGTCCTAGTTCCAGTTACTTCTTCCCAGCCTTGGTAGCAGAACACGTGCCACCCAGACTTCCCCACGGTCCTGACATTCACTTTGCTCCTCTCTTTCAGGTAAATAAACCAACCACGACAACAGCATTTCTCATGAGAACGACCCTATCACTCTTTCACTTAATACTTCCATCCACCTTTCTACGAAAACAAGATGGTCCAACTCTTGATCTTCTCCCATGAGATGATTCCATATCTGTTTAGAACCCTCCAGAATTGGGCAGCTGAGAGTGTCAGCATTACTTGACCATGGTTATTGTTTTTTATCAAGACTGACAGATGGTTTTTTATAGACTCCGGCTGCGTCTCATTGGGAAAGAGCGTAAAATGCACGGGGAGGAGAGCACTTCTCTCCCAGCGTCCCCGCTGTGCTGATAACAGTCTACGGGAAGCCATCTATTTAAACAGAAATAAACAAGCCTCAGGATGCCAGCAGCCTATTCTCAGCTTTATTAAGCTATTTTCAGCTTTATTAAGAAATCTGTGTTTAATTTTTTCCAAACATCTCCAATCTTGTTCTTTTAGTTTTGCTCTGTGTGTGAACCGTTAGAACCCTTGATGAGAATGAGGCCTTTGCGTTCTGCTTTTTATGAAAACAGAATGCATTTGGAGAAGATTAAAGAACCTAGAAGACTTCTTAGGGCCTAGTCAGAAACGTGTACTTAACTGGCTTTTCATGGGGAAAAGTATTGCCGGCCGGCTGTTGCTTGTGCTTGAGTCCTGGGAAATTTCGCTGTTGGACATTTTGTCCTTTTAAATAGTTCCTCGGACCCATGTAGGTTGGTCACTGGTAATAAGTCAGACAGTGCTGTAGGCCAGGGTCAGCTGTGTGTGTGCATGTGTATGTGTGCGTGTGTGTGTGATCTAGGCCAGGGTCAGCAGTGTGTGTGTGTGACAGTAAATATTTTAGGCTTTGTGGACCATGTGGTGTCTGTTGCTTTGCAGCTATTCAGTTCTGTCATTTTTAAGCAATGGGAGCCATTGACAATAAATGTGGCTGTGTTCTAGTAAGACTTTAATTATGGACACTATAATTTAAACTTCACATAATTTCCCCATGTCATGTCATAGTGCTTTTCTTTTGACATTTTTCAGCCATTAAAAAAATGTCAAAAGCCATTCTTTGGTCATGTGCCAAAGAAAAATATGCCCGTGGGCCATAGTCGGTGAACCCTGGCTCTAGGTAAAAGGGCTAAAAGAATGAACAGGGCAGAAACCCTGGTGTCATATGACTTAATTTTCCAGGAGGGAAAATGGGCAGTGAGCTTGCAAACACACGAATGATGAATATTTTATCAAGTTCTAAGGGAAGAAGAAAGAAAACAAAACAAAACATGGTGGTAGGAGGACTGAGAGGTATGGCTTGCTTAAATTAGTCTGGGAAGGCTTCTCTGAGGTAGTGTCTGAATTGATCTCTGAATGATGCCTGGGAGACACGTGAACATCTAGTCCAAGGAGCAGAAACAGCAAAAGCAAAGCCCTGAGTCAGGATGAGCTCTGGGTGTTTGAAGATGGAAGATGGCTGGTCTTGCTGGAGAGGACGTTGCAGAGGGGAAAGAGGAGGGCCAGACGATGAGCAAGGGATGCTGTGATGGGTCAGCTAGAATCTGGGCCAGAGGAAGGGCTTTGGGATCCATTCAGGTTTCAGTGCTAGACCACAGGTAGGTTTAAAACTGGAGAGTAATGGGAGACGGTTTAGGACTTTGGACAGGTCAGTTTGGCTGCTGAGTGGATGAGTGAGAGTGGAGGCCAGGAGGGAGGGCAGGAGGCTAGTCCGAAAAGGAGGCTTTTCCATTTACTCTTCTAATACATTTCTTAACGTGTGACACTGGCAGAGGATAAGGAGAAGGAGAGACAAAGTGGCTGATACACAGCTCAGGTGGAACTGTCAGATGAGGCCTGCATCAATAACACTACCAAGGAATGAAGTCCGTGCCATTTCTGTTACCTCAGCAATGAACACAGTGACACCTAACTGTCTGGGGGTGCTTGCTAGGTGTGGCATCGCTTCATCTGATCTTCACAGCAGTTCTGTGAGGTCTTTATCCACTCCATAGATGAGGAAACTAAGATAGTAATAGGTTCTGTGATGAGCCGAGAGGTCTCAAAACTGGTAAGTGGCAGAAATGGAGTCCAGGACCCAGGCTTGTCTGGCTCTTAAGTGTGTGATCTTCTTACTTATGTTTCCATGAACTATTACTGCACATCAAACAACCCAAAGTGTGGTGGTTTAGAATAGCAATGATTATTCCTCCTGATCAGGGGTTGGCTGGGCTCAGTGAGTGGTTCTTCTGCTCCATGTGGTGTTGTTGGCTAGGATTTTATGTGAGGCTACAAGCAGATGGAAGCTCAGCAGAGCCCTGGAACATCCAAGATCATCTCATTCTCGTGGCTGGCAGGGGATGCCAGTCAGCTGGGGCACCTCTGTTTTCCCCCATGTGACATCTCAGCCACTGTTAGGCTGGACCGGCTTTCTTACTGTATGGTGGATGGGCTCCAAGAGGGAGCATTCCAGAAAGACAAGTCTGTCTGTGTGTGCAAGTGCTTACTGAGCTCTGCTTGCACATGATACTTGGTGATGGCATTACTTCAGAGCACATCATGCAGCCAAGCCCAAAATTAATGTGAAAAGAGGTTCTACATGGCAGATGGGTTCACTGAGATCCACCGATATCTATGACGTGATTATCCTAGCTTCCGCCTTTATACATAAACGTACGTGAACTCTTTCCTCTTTGTGGCACATCAGAACTCTTCTAAGTTACTAAGGATAAGCTAAGAAGCCAGATATGTATTAATCCATGTGTTAACTAAACATTTATTGGGTTCCTACTGTGAGTGAAACAGTGTGCTAAGAACTGTGAGTAGAGAAAGCACTGGATAAGACATGGGTTCTTTCCTCAAGGTGATTAGATTAGAGTCTAGAAGAAAATACATATTGTGCTGTCAGAACAGCACCTGAGAAAATACAGATGACTATGGATGGAATCTATACCTTAAGATACATTTCAGATTGCTCTTATTGGAGGCCTGGATAAATTTCAGAAAGATGCTCTTCTTATAAAAATATACCTTTCTCCTGATTGCTATGATTTTCTATATCAGAGAAGAAACTGAAGCTCTTATCCTTCCAGAAAATTAGACAGCATTGTGAGAAGTCAGTTTTTCTCAATTCAGTGTTTGAAGGAGGAGAATTTCATCTGCTACCATGACCTCCAGCTTTGTTTGATCTCTGACTGGTTTAGGTAGAAAGAGTATTGATTTTTTTCTTTTTTCCATTGAAACCTTCTAAGAGTCCACTTCCTATAAAAAGCAACAACACCAAAAAAAGCCACTGACATGAAAAGTTACAATCTACTCATCACATGTATGACAGATCTTTGAGCAATATCAACTTTTGCATATAATACATGCTCATTTAATGTTAACATCTAAGCTGGCACCTACTGTTCATTGTTATGGTATAGGTGTTTGGAATTCTAATGAGATTTAAAAACAAAAAGCTGCAGTACCATTTGACATGTGCTTACAAGGTTTCAGACACTCCTTACACCTTTGTACATGTCTGTGACGTAGGTACTGTAATTATCTTCATTTTTCTAGATAAGAAAGACTTAGGTAATAGACTTAAGTAACTTGCCCAAAAAAGAGAGCCAAGGCTTGAGTCTGGGACCTTCTGATTCCCAAATCCATTCCTTTTACCCCTACGTAACACAGACGTGGCAAGAGCTTCTAATGGGAAGACCACTGGAATGGCCCTTAGGATACTTGAGTTCTAGTCCTTAGGGCTGAACTAACTAGCTGTGTGACCTAGAACAAATCAAATTCTCTTGCCTGAAAAAACTGGACTCTCTCCTCTGAAGCACAGACATTTGCAGCCCATAATTTTTATACTTTTTAGAGCCTGCATCTTCTTCCCAGCTTACTTGTACCTTCTGCACTCCTGCCCTCCCTTATCCTGCTCTGCTTATTAATTTTTTGTACTTAGGATTTTCACCTTCTAATATTCTATATCCTCTACTTACTCTACATTGTTTGTTGTCCGTCTTCCCTGCTGTAAGATGCAAACTCCAGTGAGGGCAGGGATCTTGGTCTGTTTTGCTTAAAGATGTATCCCAAATGCCTCCAAAACTTCCTAGCACACAGAATGGCCCCCAATAAGTATATGATGTCCCTTTTTAAAGAATATAAAGGTAGACGATAGGAAGAGGCACGCCAGGGTGAAGAATATGGTGTAAGAAGGGACAGTAAGACGTTGGGTATCTCAGTCTTTTAAGGAATTTCACTGATGGGAGGAAGCAATGTGGGAAGAAGCTGGACCTGTGTGTAGGATGCACGATGGAGAAGGTCTTCAGGGCCACACAGGAGAGTCCAGATGTTACTTGTTAGGGGATAGAAAGCCACTTTGATCACCAAGACTTACTAAGACACCAGAATTCCCAGGGTGCAGTCGTTGGCTCGTAGAGATAAACCCTGAAGCTTAATTGCATTTGGAAGTACCATTTCACTTTCTTCTCGATTGTGTGGTCATTCTTTCCTAGGAAGTGACAGGAGCCAGCAAGGAAATAAGAAATGATACGCTCTGAGCTCCATGTGAAAAATGTGCAGACGCAGGTGTGTTATTCCTTATTGATGGTAATTGAATTTGAAATTTCACTTAGCATTAAAAAAAAATCTGCTATTTAAAGGATTGTTACCCTGTAAAAGACTGGAGAAGATTCTAAGGGTACTTAGAGCATCACTTGATGCCTGATGGGTGACAAGCATACGTGCATCCAAATTAATCATAACTGCCATTCTAGCAAGTAAAATGCAGCAATATGTTTATCAAAAGGACATTTCCAAGGGATATGAAGAGTATGTGATAAACAGCCAGCCAGAAGACTCATGCTACAGCGCCACGTGGTGAGCAGAGGCCATATCCACTGCGTGGTCTAGATAGTATAGATTTTACATATATTTTATGTTTCTGAAAACATTTTATGAACATCATTTTAAGAAAACAGCTTCATGTTATTCTATTGTGAGAATTGGCAGTAATCTTCTTAACCTTTCACAGGCTTTTAGACATTTCAGTTTCCAAATTTTCACCGTCATAACTAACACTCCAATGAACATCTTAGTGCACATTTTTTTCCCATATTGATTGTTCTCTGATGGGACCATACTCACAGCAGAATTACTGGGTCAAAGGATATGAATTATTTTTGCATCAGTTCTGTCTGCTAATTGGGCTAGTGAAAATTGGTACTTGTTAATGTTTTTTTTAAAGACTAATGAGGTTGAAATTATTTTGATTAGCTAGTTGTTTTTATTCCTCTGAATTGTCTGCCTGTGTCCTTGTACCTTTTATCAACTGGAGCCTATTTTTTGTTTGTTTGTTTTTATTTGGATATGACACTCAATTCTGCACTGCAAAGGCCAAGTCTTTGGGTCAAGCCAAATTGTCAATATAACTTGAAACAATTAATCAACTCATTGGAGCAGTTGGCTGATCTTCTGATACGATGGGTCATTTCATCCATACACGTTGATCAATTTGGTGAAACATCTGGTGGAATAAATGTGCAGCCAATAAATCATGTTTGGAAGCAGAGCTGAAAATCAAAGTGTAAACTGCTTCAACTAGTTCATGACTTACTCATGGGCTAGACACGCACCTCCTTTCTGATTCTTTCCAAAGTATAATAATGATGATGACGGAAAGTTCAGGAAGCATCTGTTTCTCCATGTGCACCAGGAGCCTCTGCGCTAATTGCAGTATGTCAATGTTTTTATCTTCTTTCGAGTTGGACGTTTGAAAGCAATCTTCCCCTTGAAATTAACAGCCTCGATTCTCTCCTTTCAGTGACCCTTCGCAAGATGAAACTCTTATCGACTTCATTTAATAAATGAGAAAGCTCGTTCCCTCATTTATCATAGGTTGTACCCTGCAGTTGGATTCATGCCAGATCCGGAGATAAGGAGATTATAGGAAAGTATCTGAAATTATTAATGCAAGGTTATTTTACTTGAGGTGAAGGAGGGGAATAATTTTTTTTCCCCATCTGATTCTGTGGAAGTTTTTTTTTTTTTAATCAGTAGTGATATCTCCCAAATTTGCCATCAGGATCCTGAGGTGTAATAATGTTTAAGGGCAATAGAAGCCAGAGTGTCACAAAAGGGCACAAAAGGGGTCTGAGTTCTTTCAATCTTTTCTTATGCCATGAATGGAAATTAGATTCTTTAACTGTAAGTTTGTTCTATGAAGCATTAGGGTGTTGAGTTAACAGTGTATTTATCCCCGTGATTTCCTATTCAACTATGCAGTTTATTTATGTTTTTCTTTGAATATTTGCTCTAAAATTGAATCCTCTGACTGCATTATTGCTCTGCTAGAATTTGCCTTGGTGACCCTGCATCAGTAGACCCCATTTTCTCCCACCGGGTGTCATGGCTGTTGACACTGACAGATCTTTGGCTAATTAGAATGTAAAAGATGTTAGTGCCATGTAGTTTTAATAGATTCATACCTGATCTGCTATGGATGGAGATGTTCCATTTAACCCATTTGTGGCTAGCTCCCAATACATACATACTGTGTGTGTTTTCATAAGACAAAAGTAAATTCAGATAACAGGAAAACAGGGGAAAAAAAGGAGTTATTTTGCTCCTTTTAAAAAACTACACCCATTCCCAAACACACACACATACATGTTTACAAACACACGCACGCACACATGCACACAAAGAGCAATGGCTCATGATAACTATATAATTGTTTTGAACTCAGGCAGCCGTGATTCCTTTCTAGGCAGTCTGCTCTGAACGTCCAGCTACAGCAATAGGGCAGAAATGTAACTACATCCCTCAAAAAGCAGACCAGGACAGAAACACTGGCTCTGTGATCTATACCGGGATGAAATGTGGTGATACAATCCCCGAGCTGGAGCTCCCAGCTAAAAGCCAGAAACCTTTTATGTTCTCTCAAAAGACAGGTCTATCTGAACCACTGCTTTAAACAAGCAGATTGAACCGCAGGTCAACAGCCTGGCTGGCTCAGATGGTCAAGTGAACCCAAGCTCAATTTGTATTTGGTCAGTGACAGAAACAAGTAAACCTAGTACTCAGAATTAATTTTTTTAAATTATTAAGTGGGTATGATTCTCTCTTCTTTTCACCTCAGAAGGATTCAGGACTATTTGTCCTGGATAAGAGCCAAACTAAACATATGAAGTTTGTGTGAAAGCAAATGCATAGCATTACGAAACACAGGTGGAAGGAGCCTGGGCCGTGGAGAATCAGATGGCTCCCGTGGGGACCTGGGCTTTGTCACTTACCACTGAGGGACCTGGAGCAAGTTCCTCAGTTGCTCAGTCTCAGTGTTTTCATCCATAAAATGAGGATAAAACAGGAAATACTTCTGAGATTGCTGTAAAGCTTGGAGGAGATTCTGCACGTAAAGGCGACCATGGTGCATCACGGCAGGGTTTTATCAAAGATAGCCCCGTTGGTGAACGTAGCATCAACACCCTGTTGAAGGAAGCCAACCAGATTCAAGAACTGAGCTTCTGAGCTAAGACGCCAAGAGAAAAAACTGCTGAGAATGAGGGCAAATTACGCCTCCCTAAACGCTCCCTCTGAGAAAGCTTCTAGTAGGTCTTCCAGGGGACCTGTGTCCTGGAAGACCCTGCATTTCTTCATTAGATTTTGAAGAAATATGCCGAAAGAGTTGAGAGGTGTGGAAATGTGGTGGAGCAGCGTAAACTATCTCTGTTAGGAACGGTCGATAGATGTCTCATTCTCTTACCAGAGAGCATCTGACTCTGTTGCCAAGATTACCGTGTCTTCTAGGAAGAAGAGAACAGCAAGAGATTATTTTTAATTACATGTCTCTAAAATCCTCTTTTCCTTTTCTCTCCCTCCTCCCCAACTCACTACCAATTCTTCAACTTTGCTTTGAAGTCTGTCTCACAGCGGGAAACCGTGTTCTTATGACATGATCTTGTGATAACATCATAAGCCTCTGACACTGTTCCTAATTATGCACACAGTAAATGGTTTAATTTCCTCCTCCAACCGCTTAGGTGCTGTATGTCAGACATGTTTCTTTTGATCCTCCCATGGGGTAGATACCACATTATAGGGATTTCATCAAAAGGAAAAGAGCTGTATGAGCAAGCAGGCTCTAACATGCCTTGAAGAAAGCAAAGTTCTTAGGTCAGGTTAACTGTCAGGTGAGCCCAAGGAGGCCCTGTTTTTCAGAACATGTACCATGAGCCACACACCTTGTTAAACGCTTGGCATGTACACACTTTGATTTCAGTCGGTTCTTCGGATCGAGGGCAATTATCCCTATTTTATTGATCTAGAAACTTAAGGTAACATTCTCAAGGTCACATAACAAACACTTGGTACAACCAATTTGTGATTATAGGTCAAATTCCAAAGCTCTCTCACCCTATACTGTCCCTTAAAGCCTAAAGAGCACTTTCAATATATACTTTCTGAATGTCAGTGACACTTTCTATCTTTTCTTACAATGACTTTTGAAATGTTTGACCTTCCTGCGCTTCCTTACTCCAGTTCCACTTCGGTGACAAGAGAGGAGCTGATTTGAAAACAAACACTTTGTCCCAAAATTCATTTTGAGCTCTTCCTAATTGGGTGAGTCGGTGGGAACTTTTAGAAAATGGAAGTTATTTTTAATCTTTCATGGTAAAGAACCACCTCCTTTTCATTCCAATCATTGTTCTCATGTTGTGTTCTGGTCTCAATGACGTAGTTTGTATTAGACAGGCTAGGGAGAGGAGCTGCATTTAATCTTAGTAAAGGCGCTTCTACTTAATGTTTGTCATAGATACGGGGCTGTGATAAATGCACTGTATGCAATTTTCAACTTTACAAAAACTGCATGGGAAAAGTAGTATTAAACCTAATTTAATACATGAGAAAAGGGAGCTTCAGAGGAACTGTTTGTGTTCGAGGTATATAAAACTAGTAAGAAGCCGAGCAGGTGGTTGAAGCCAGATCTCTCTGGCCTTAAGTATGTGCACTTTCTTTTACACTCATTGTAATCAGTAATACCAGGGTTCCCTCTCCCTGTAAGTTAGCGTCTAGACAGGCTGATAATGACAATGATAAATGCACGTTTCGTGTTGTGTCAAGAATAATATAAACTTCACTTGGCAAATAGTCACTGAGTGGCTACTGTGTGTCGGGCATTATCATAGGCGAAGGATCCAAAGCAAATCCAAAACAAACATGTGCCTGTCCTCTCGGTCTTTGTAATCTCCTGGAAAGACATAGATCAATGTAAGTTAGTGACAATTGTGATGCATGCTGTGAAGTAACAGAGGTTCCACCAGGGTGCATGACTATAAACTTGACCTAGTCTCGGGGTCCACAAAGGTGATCGTGGGGAAGTCAGCACAGGCTGAACTAGGAAGGGTGTATAGGAATTCGCTGTTTGTTTTTTTTTTAAATCCCATAGGGTTGATTTGGAAGGGTGGTGACCAAGCAGGCAGTGGTGGTACAGCCTGTGTGCAGGCTCAGAGGCAGGGTGGACTTTGACTGTTGGAGTGGAAGGGGGAGGGTGCTGACGATGTTCATGGGCTTATTAGATCCCGCAGAGTGCCGAGTGCATCTTAGGCATCTTCATCTGTATCCAGTGGGTGCTGAGAATCCATCCAAAGTTTTAATGTGTGTACAATCTGTCATTCAAGTGGGCTGAGCTTTCTTTTCCCACTTAAGTATATGGACTGCAGACCAGTAACCCATGTAGTGGCTTCATAAGCTGAAAATTAATCTGTGTGTTTCAGTAACGAAATCTGTAGCTTCACTCGTTCCTCATATGGTGTTTAATGACTGAAGCAGCTTATTGATGCTATCAAGAAACTGATACATTTGTAGAAAGAAATGCATTATCCATGCTATAAAATTAAATGTTGCATTGCAGAGCAATATACTAAATATCTCTTTAGTCAATTTTTGTAAACTAAATGTTATAAAATTATATTGGAGCACAGAGGCAGTGCAAATCCACGGGGAATATGTTTCTTTAAGTTTATTTTGTTAGCCTGTATTGATAGGCAGGTTTTAATTACCTTTTTACAAAAGTGTATATTTTCTGTGCCTGGGAAAAGATGGACATTCTTTTGCCCAGTTCTCCTTTAGGTTTGTGTATGTCTGTTTGGGGGTTTGAGGGCATACACATTCTAGGAACCTATTTTATTTTTGTGGTATATGAGCGTAAAATCAAATACATATTCTTCATCTTTTTTTACACAGTATTAAAAACATGTCTCTATGTAACCAGCATTCTGTTTTAAGATTCCCTAAAATAGATCATGGCTATAATTACCTAGATTAACTTTCAGTGCAAGAATTGGCGTTATCCCCGAAGCATTCTAAATGTACCCTGCATGACTGACTCGTCCTAAAATTTTTGCATTAAAAGAGGTTGAATAACTTCCTCTGATTCCTAAGAAAATAATAACATTTACAGAGCAACTGCTGTTTGGTAGGTGCTCACTGTTATTACCCTCTTTTATAGATGAATAAACTAAGATGCAGGAAGGTGAAGTGACTTGTTCTGCCCACACAGCTGTAAGGGTTAGAGCTTGGCTTAAACTAGTCTCTTCTGGAGACTCTAGTCTGACTGGAGAGTCCATATTCTTTACCTCTTCCTGGCAGTGTACTATTCCAATGTGGAATGGCTTTTATAGAAAGGATGCTTTCTTTTATATGATAGTTCTTTTTTTTTTTTTTTTGGGTCTCTTTTTCTTTGTGGAATGATGCCTTTCTGCAGCCTGATGTCAATGCATACCCTCTCAAATATACTAACTCCCCCAGAAAAATAATTAAATGATAATACTGGTCATGATAAAAATAATAGCAGCTACCATTAATCAAGCCTTAATTACAGGCCAGTCACTGGGCTCATACTTGACGTGCTCTCATTCTCTTTTAAATTCGATGAGAACTCTTTTTTCACAAGATAGTACACAGAAGCATAGGAAGACTGAAGTAAAGTCTCCTTGGAGTGGCAAAGGTGAGAAAGCGGATAATGTCTGAGCAACGTGCAAGCCGATGCTCTCCACCCAGGGCGCGGAATTGTCTCAGTGAGCCTCACTGTCGCATGCAGTGCCGGTATGGACAGGGATGGATAAGGGAAATGTTTTATAGTTCATCAAAATATGAAGTCTGGCACTGCCATTTTTTAAAAATCCAAATATCACCGCATTTAATTGAGAGCCATTTTCTGTTTCTTACATCTCAGAGGGGATGGAGATCAGAGGACGTCCTTCCTCCTTATAAATCACCCTTTATATTTGGGGTCTCCCTCCACACCTCCCCTTCTCCATGAAGAGGAAGCCTGAAACCATTTATGCTCCTGTACCAATGTGATTCTTTTTCCAGTTAGATGATCTGTCAGCCAGTTCTCAAGACTTTGCTAGGTTCTTCAGAGTCCTTTTAAAAATTCAGATTCTTAAGATGTCCTCTGGTAATGGAAGCGGGCAACCTGACCGCCTGAGTCTGAGCACTTACCGTGGGACAAGCCCAGTGTCAGCTGTCATTCAGGATTCACGAAAGTGAATGAGGCACAATCTCTTCTTCTAAGAAGCATCAACGTCAGTGAAAGAGATTAAAAACAAAAACAAAAACACAGTAAATGTGGCCCATCGAATCTTCTGTGAGAGAGATGACCTCAGGTCCTCTCTAATAAGAATTCTGTGTTCATGACTTTAACCCTCTTTCCAGACAACTCCAAAGGCCATGAATGTGTGATAGTTCTCAGTTTTGCTGATACACTTATTTGGCTCTTTTACATTTGGGAATCAAGTCATTAGGTACCCTGGAAACAGTTAATCAGTTAGTCATTTAACAAATGTTGATGGAGCATCTCTGGTAGTGGCTGAGAGCACACTCTCCAGAGTCTTCTTTCCCAGGTTCCAGTCCCCATTGTCACTTACTGACTCTGCAGCCTTGAGCAGGTTCTTTGGCTTTGTCACCCCTAGCTCTCCATCTGTGGAATGTGGATAGTAATAGTATTGATGCCATAGAGTTGTGGTAAGATGATACAAATAAAGCACTCAGGACCCTCCACAAAGGTGAGCTGTTACTGTCAAGAGCAGCATTTTCCAGGTACTTGGCAGGGTGCTGAAATAAAGTGATGAGCAAAGCCAGATGTGGGCCCTGCCCTCATGGAGCCAAAGTTGGAGGAAATGCAGGAAGGCTCAGCATGACAGGAGCACAGGCAGCAGGGGAGGTGACGTGAGATGAAAGCAGAGGAGGGGTTGAGGACCTTGGAAGAGTAAAAGTGAACCTTCATCCTTCACGCTGTGGGAAGCCACCAAAGTGGTTAGGAAAGGGAGGTGACGTTTTATATTTATATGTGGAAGGCTTCCGGACTGGTGGATGAGTGGCTCGGAGGAAGGTTGCAGTAGATGCATCAAGAGGGCTCTTAACCAGCGTTGAAATTGCCTCAGCTGTAGACACTTGCGTACAGTGCAAACATGACAGGTGGAAAAGCCAGGAATGGATAAGAGAAATGTTTTATTCTTTATTCAGAAAGGGAGTTACCAAATGTCACACAACTAGTAAGCAGTGAGGCTGAGGTGGGAAGCGGAATCCACACTCCTAGCCACATGATCTTGCTTAGTGACCGAGGCCAGATGTAGTGGTGACTTAGTCTAGTCAAGAGGCAGTGATGGTGGAGAGGAGTCTCCAGACTCAGGACGTGTTCAGGTCGAAGAACCGACAGAACTTGGTGAAGAGCCGGACGTAACAGACAAGCCAGGCTCTGTCTCTCTACGTGACAGTATTTAATTTGGTATTTGCAGGGGGTCTGTTAGAAGCCCCTGAATTTTCTCAGATGCCATTGCCTTGGGAGAGCTTAATTATGTTGTTAAAAAAATTTATAAATCTTAGAGATTTGCAAAGGTCTGGGACAGCCTCTCTAAATGTTTGCCACTTTTGAGGAAAATATTTAGAACCTTTTCATTGTTTCTCCACACTTAGTCACTCTCAAAGTTGGACCTAATAAACAGTATTTCCCCCTAGGATGTTTGGTGGCATTTTGTTTGTTTGTTTATTTTTGTTTGTTTTGTTTAGTTTTAACTTTAAACATATTGCAGAGTTTTTAAACTTTTGGCCATTGAGGCAGTTAAAGGAATTACTCTGCGTGTCTTTTTTTTTTTTTAATCTTTTTTTGGGGGGGGGGTTCTGCAGAGAGGTTTAAAAGGAAATGCTATGTTGCAAAAGTACAATGACTTTTCAACCATTATCTTACACTCTTACCATATGGATGTATTAAGTTTGCTTCTCGTTTTAAAGGGTTTAGTGTTTCTCAGTACGTATTTGGGACATTTTCTGAGCATGAGTTTGTCAAAAATATGTTGGCTTTTAGCAGTATCCTCAATATGGCAGCTTTCTCTTCTTTTTGTGTCATCTGCAGTTCTAATCCTCTCTGTTCCCACAGTTAAATCCCTGCTTTTTAAAACCTGCCGATACCCCAGGGAGTTCTTTTGTAACATTTCTAACATGAAAAAAATATCAAGTCATGACTTTTATTTGACATCATGCCACCTAAAATTCCTGCAGACACTTGAAGATTCATTTCTTTCACACATTTAAAAAGTTGATTTTTTTCTCCATTACGAAGATGAAAAGGTGTCCAGTGAAACAATCTTTGAAAACATGGAAGAGTAAAAGGAAGAAGAAAAATCACTCATAATGTCACTATTTATGGATGATCACTGCTTCCTTCCAATCTTTTTTTCTGTGTTGAGTGTCACATTTATGGTGGCGGTCCAGACAAAGGGATGGCATGATCTACTTCTGCCCTGTCTTGGTGAGAAACCTCAAGTTGATTTCATCTAGTCTCACAATAGTCACATGTGCCCACTCTTAGTGCATCTCTAAGGTGTCCAGAGCTCCCCTCTCTCAGTCTGGGGACTAGAGAATTTACTAGATCACTGAATGGAGTCGCTCCCCTGGAAGATGGGTTAGGTGTGAGCTGGGGAAAGTCTCAGGATACTGGTGAGTGGTATTCTTGCTAGATCTTTTTCAGGGAAAGTGCTGGTACCTGGTCCTCACTGGAGATGCCTGCATGTCTACCTCTACTGGTTGGAGTTTCTGGTTAAGGGAATCACTTCGTCTGGCAGGTAGAGAGCTGGGGAGGGCAAAGAAAGGGGTGAGCCCTCAGGTGAGAATGAAAACATTCCATAAACATTTCATAAGCATCAAGGCTGGGGTGGGCACACAAGTTATTATCTTGATGTAATGATGGCTTACTTTATGTCATTATGATCGTGATCATAACATATATCATTATTTGCCTGTTGCCTATAGGTGCTTTACTCCTGTTAACATATTCCATCTAGCATAAACATTTCGTTTTCCTAGGTTAGTGTAAATAATGACATTGATGATGGTAATCATCATTTACATGTATGCAGTCTATGTGGAAACTTGCCCAGCGTCACACAGCTAGTGAGCGGGGAAGCTGAGATCGGAACTGGTGTTCGTGTTCTTAGCCACGCAGTGCGACTGCCCAAACTCTTCATAAGTGTAACTGTAGAAATTATATAGTATTCTACTGCTTGTAGGAATCAAATTTTACTTAACCATAACCATTCTTTTATTAAAGTAAAGAACTGTTACTTGGGTTTATTTTTTATAAATAATGCTGTCATGATCATCTTGATACATAAAGCTTTGTTGTTGTTTCATTGCTTTAATTTTTTTTTTCCTCGGGACATACTCATCAAAGTGGGATTATTGCCTCAAAGTATGGAAACAAGTCCGTGGCTTTTGATACATACACCAAATTTCTTTTTCTTGTCAGAACGGTGTAATTCACACTGCCATAAAAGATTTGTAGGAATTTCTGCTTTAGATATTTTGTCTCACTCTCTTCCTCTCTCTGTAGCATCCTTGCTAAAGTACTAGGTGGAAGGCAGTCTGCTGACTGTCGAGGAAGATATTTCGTATTTCCCTCAGGGGATTAGATGTTTCCTTGGGGCATTTGACAATATAGGTAAATATGGCTATCAAAGTGAGGAGTGCAGAGGGAGAAATGAATTTCAGGCAAAGGAAACATTAGCCAGAACAGATGTTGAAAAGTAAAGCCCTGGGTTTTTAGAACATGGGTTTATTCTGACTAAATGTTAGTGGGTTGGGTGACTGTAACAGTGGGCCTCGCCCTGGTCAACTTACTTTAGTTCTCTGGTCATGTACTTAATAGGCTGTAAAACCAAGAGATCAGATCATTTGATTTCTAAGCATCCCTAAAATGCTGGTATGAATTCATCTCTAACCATCCAAGTTTAATAAAAAAAATTCCCCAAATCTCACAACAGAAATTCTATGTGTTGCTTAAGTTCTAAATGTATGTATTCCTAATGGGTCGGAGGTAGAGGCTTTCAAATGAAAGCTGTTATCTCTGGACAATTACTAATAATTCTGGCAGATTCATGGGGGTGTGTGTCAGTTGTGAACAGCTGAAAACTTCAGAGTTCTTGTTCCTCTCTGTGGCCTATAAGGATATTCATTTGTTTCCCTGACCTTGACTGGATTCTATATAGCACAGCGTGTTCTTTCTCTTGTGCTATGGAGAGTTTCTTACAAAATTAGGCAGAACATAAATCAAGTTGAACTGACATTGGCGCACAGAGATAGGGCAGTGTGAAATCCGTGTTCTTAGTCCAGCAGGCACCTTCCGCTCTTCGGGGTCAGGGAGGCAGTGCTTTAGGATGGCAGCCACGGTCAAGTCTCCCCAGAAGCTGTGAATTTGAAGGGCACAGAATAGCTCTCCTCTTCCTAGAAAATAATTTCCAGGGGCTTATCCATCTTTCTGAAGTTCCTACCTTAGTAATTGATTTGAAACAAAGCCATTGTGGCTCTCTCACACCGAATACGCCTTATCCATCCTTCAAGGCCCCACAGAAGTACTTCCCCTTCCAAAGAAGAAGTTATCCTCATGACACTTCTCTTTTTAATATCATCAGTGTGCAGAATGGATTCAGTTTATCTTTGCATTCCTGATATCCAACACATAGTAGCTATTCCAAAAATGTTTGTCAAGTGGATACAGGAACAAATGATGGATTAATTTTCCCAGTAGGAATCATTCTTCCCCTTGTGTTTCTGCTATACTCAGTTTCTGGGAGAAGTGCAGTATAATAGTTAAGAGAACCTGTCCTAGACTCAAACTGGGTTCACATCCTGGCTCTAGCTCTTACGAGCAGTGTGACTAACCATGATAAATGGCTAACTTCTTTGTGCCTCAGTTTACTCATCTGTAAAGTGGGGTTAGTTTATAAGGCTGTCTTTTGGATTGCATGAGATGATACTTGCAGTGAGTTTAGATTATTGTGTTTCCTAACATGATGTGTAGGCATGCTGCTGGGATTAAATTAGAAACTTCTTTAAAGTAGAGTCTCATTCAAATTTGATTCGTCTCTGTTAAGAGTGAGATCTCAGCCGCATTCACTAAACATAATGACATAGTAATTTGGAAAGTTTGGCTCGTCAAAGCACAGATAACTGTTAAAGTAGTCAACCTAGTACACAGCCTCAGACGCAAACCCCACGAGAGCTGCGATTGTGTCTTTTCAGTTTTCCCTTCTGTTGTACACCCAGCAGCTAGCACATACCTGGCATGTACTGGCCATTTAATAAATGCTTGTTGGCTGATTGGCATATGCCAAACACGATGCTAAAGGCCTTCAGATACGTAAGGTCCAGTCCTGGCCTCCAAGGCCCTTTAGACTAGTTCTCGTTTGAGCGAGAATATGAAATTCATCAAGAGACAGGAGGAACAGACTCCAGGACTGGGAAGTGCTGTGGGAGGGAGGCGCTCCAGGGGCAGGAACGCGCCTCCAAAGCCCCTCAGAAGATGCTGACGTGGGGCCATCGCGCTTCCTGTCTCCTGCATCAGTGCAGATGCCTCTGCTCATGCCAGAGCCCCACCACCACGCCTCAGGATGCAGGGCGGGGCCCTCTCTCCTTCCTCCCTACTGATAATAGTCGTATTTTTACTCACAACATGGACTAGGGGTCCTGTTTAAAGCAAATCTGTTTGAACATGAGTCTCTGTCATCAGCCTTATTTATAATAATTGTAATAATTATTTTTATTTATCCTCTGGAAATCAAATGCTGAGCTGCTCAGCAGACTGCTTCCGAGAGCAGGGAAGAGTTGGAAGCCCGCATCCTTCACTGAAACACTGAGAACCTAGCACTGTGCCCGTATCTCACCCTGATAGTCTGGAAGGCACTAACAGCTTCACTGAAATGGTGTTGAAGGATCAGAATAAACACTGAAAATACTTGGTGTGACTATGACGCAGTGCTGGCCAGGAGCTCGGTGTACTTCCTCACATTCTCTTCTCACCATGTCCCTGAGAAGTAGATGGTCTGATGCCCATCAGACAGGTGGCTCAGTCTGCAGTTTATCCCAGCAGGGCGGGGTGTCTTCCTGGCTCTCTAAATGTCTCTGACTCTTCCCAGCAGAGCTGGAAGCTCCCGTCTTGCTTCCATGTTGTCCCATTGCAAGCTAGAGAGCAGCACTGAACGCCTTCTATTCCCTGATGGAGAGTTCTGACTTGCCTTTCCGTGCTGTTCTCGGGGACAAGCCCCCTGAAATATGCTTTCCCTGCACACTTAAATATTTTATGTTAATAGTGATTGAAGTCAGATTTCAAGTAATACTTCCTGTGGTTTATTGGCCCAGTTAATTTAACATTAAGAGAGAAACGAGAATGAATAAAAAGCATTGCCCATTTCCATATGCAAATGTGTGCCTAGAGGAAGCTGTTAGATGGGGGGTGCGATCAATAAATTCCAGAAATTTAGTTGAGTGGCTCATGACTCTAGCATTAGCTTCTGCAGGTTCTAGGATTTGTTTTAGAGCTCTTCCTTCATTCGTTGTCGTCATTTACAGGATGTGGTGTTTTCTGTTGACTCAAATTCCCTGCCTCTGAGAATGCATCCATCAGTGCTGCCCGTGAGCGATGGAAGGCTGTCTCTCGGGAGATTTTTAATTATGTGGCTCTGAAAGGTGCTCATGGTGGGGCTTCATTTCCTCCTCTGCCACAGCAATCCTATCAGCTTCAGCAGTAATCCTGCCAGGAAGCAGGGAAGGTCATGGCCCCGGGGAGTGATTTTCATGTAAAATTCTCATCAGTTCTGGGATGCCTCAGAGGTGATTCAGGATCCATTGCTGGGGGGCAAGAGGGAGGCCAGTGAGCGTTTTATCTCTTATATATATGTTATCTTTTTAAAAAGAGGGTTAGGGGAGGGTATAGTTCAGAGGTAGAGTGCATGGAGGTCCTGGGTTCCATCCCCAGTACCTCCATTAAAAATAATAAATAAACAAACCTAATAACTACCTCCCCCTAAAAAAAAAAAAAAACAGACAGAAAGGGAGGGGATTGTACTGAGTTAAAAGTCAAACACAGCTAATCAAGGCTGGGAAGGAGTTAGTAATCATAGCAGTGCCCACTGATGTTTGCTGTCTGCTGGGGACTGTGCCAAGCTCTGGATCTGCCTTCTTTCACGTGATCTTAACAAATGACTGTAGGAGTGTTTCCATTTTATGGAGGAGAAAGTCGAAGCTCTTGAAGTCATTTGTTCCAGGTCCCATTACTAGTGAAGGGCAGACCTAGGACTCCTTTCTTTCCCTTGTTTCTTTCCACAGAACTGTGCTGGGCACCGGCGGCGTCCCGCATGTGGTGTAAGGTGCCGGGGAAACGGCAGTGCACTAGAGGGATGCAGCTCCACCTTGATGGGGTTTATAATCCAGCAGGGTTGGAACCCAGGTCTTTGTGACTGTGGCACCTGAGCTCTTAGCCTTTATACCATGTTGTTGCTAACCACCAAACCCTGGGGCACCATCTTGCGGTAGTCTCTGGGGAAGACATGAGAGATTGAGAGAATCAGATGTGTACCAAGGGGTCCGACTGTACTCACTTTCTGGGAGGTGGGGAAGATCCCATGGAATGATGGACTCTGTGCTCTTAGAGGCTAAGACAATTCCCCACTTTTGTAGAGACAGGAAAATGCACGGACAACACTGATGCTCCGGACAACTCCTTTATAATGTTCAGCCATGACTCTGACTTCGGTGCAGTGTGAAGATCACTAGCCTGTGAGCTGAAGAGAGCTTGGTTCGTGTCTCGAGCCCCTCAGCTTGGGAAAGTGATTTTACTTCCTTAGCACATTTCCCAGTCTGTAAAATAACGTATTATTGGTTCCTTCTAGCCCACGATCTGATTCTGAGCTTGTGAGAGCAGTAGATGTATGCCCTGCGATCGGAGGACATTTGTCCCCTTCAAGATGGGATGTTCCCTACAACAGTGGTTTAATTTTTTTCACTGTTTCCAACAATAAGAAATACATTTTATTTATTTTTTTAAAGTTTTTTTATTGAGTTATAGTCATTTTACAATGTTGTGTCAAATTCCAGTGTCCAGCACAATTTTTCAGTTATACATGAACATACATATATATTCATTGCCACATTTTTTTCACTGTGAGCTACCACTAGATCTTGTATATAAAGAAACACATTTTACATTGTGACTCAGTACACAGGTATACATACATAACAGAAAATATTTCATAAAAGTACCCTTACCTGTGTGATACACTCTTTTTTATGTGATATACTCTTAAATAAACTAATGTTCTATTCTGTTCCATTTTTGTAGCAGTGTTGACTATAATCCAATAAATTGATTTCACATTGATATCATAACCCACTTGCTGTGCCTGATATGAAATCAGTCTGCCACAGGGAGTTTCTCAAGGTCAAGCCATGTCTGCCTCCTACTTGCTTAGGAAGATTAAAAAATATGTGTGTTTATTCGTCCAACTGCTGAGCAAATGCCCCATTGCCCTCTGGGATGGTCGCCCCTCCCTCTTTGACAAGGCAGGCAATCTCTCCCAATTTCCTGCTTGGCTTCCATGATGCATTAGACCCTCTGCTCTCCTTAAGTGAATTGCAAGTGCCCCCTCAGGATAAAAGCACAAGCCATTGTTGTATGAAAAAGTGATCAGCCCATTCAGCCTGGGATGAAACTGCTTCACTCAAGTCATCAAAGAGCTCTTTAAAATTCTCTAATGCTTGGAACTTAACTGGAGAGAAAAAATAATCACCCCTGTTTTGTCAGGACACAACAGTGCCGTAAAGCACTCACAGCTTACAAAGCGGCTTTGTTACTACCAGGCTGGTCTGTCTTTCGTTGATGGAGAAATTGTTGTGATTGAACAGATTTGTAAACTGAGGCTGAGAGACCTAAAGACTGAGTTGGGGGAGGGGGATCCCAGACAGAGACCACAGCACAGGGCGAGGTGGAATGGGGTGCCGACAACTCATTGGCTGTCCCTTCCCTGCCGTTCTTTCTCACAGGGCCTCTGTTTTGTTGCTTGTGAAGCCAATAACAAGACCAGGAGAGACAAGAGTGGTCATTTAGCCAGACCTACTGGAATACGTGATTTCTGGTCTTCTCTCCTGTTCCTGTTCATCATGGGCGCCACTTTAATTTTACCCCAGTATTTAGTGACCTAAGAAACAGCTGTAGATTGAGAGAGCCATGGAGCTCTGTTGGATCTTCTGCCCCAGCCAGGGGAATTTAGCATCAGCTGTGCCTCTCGTTCCACCTCTGACAAGGCTCCAAGCTGACGGTCCTTCCCATCTAGGGCTCAGCTAAACTGTCACCTCAGAGCAGCCTATTCGGACCACCTCACTGGACTGTCAGTCTCTCTTCTGTATTATACTTGTTTTATTTTATGATGCTTTTTTATCCCTGAAAATTTTCTTGTGTGTATACATGTCTATTATCCTACACCTTCTAGTAGCATATAGGTTCCACCGAGGGGAGAGCCTGTATCTGTTCCCCACTATATCCTGGAACCAGAACGTTGGCTGAGAGTGTCAGGGCTCCGTAAAAGTATATGGAATCGTGTCGATGTTTACTGTCCACCTCCTAACTCCATACTAAGAATGATCTCTCCTTTCTCCTATCAAAGAACGTGCTCCTGTTACTGCTTTCTGCCTTGGATGATGATTTCTTGTGGAAAATGTTCACATGTACTGCTAGATTTTCTAAAGGAAGTTTCCTAACTTCCTAAGAGGAAAGATCAACATATTATTTAGGAAATTAGTTATTATCTACCTATGTGGCTGCTCATGGCGGTGGAAACTGCCCGCATTATTTTATTTAATCCTGACCACAGCCCTGTGAGACAGTCCCCAGTACCCCATTTTGCAGATGGGGATCCCAGGCTTAAAAGCTTAAGAGATTTGTTCTATTCACTTAGCTAGTAAATGGCAGAGTTGGGATTCAGACAAGAGAACATTTGACTCAATTTTATCTCATTTCTGTATCCCTTTGGGCCCTGCAAGGAAAATTATCATAAGTGTTTCAAAAATGAATGATTCAGTCTTGATTCTTAAAGGTAGTGCTACTGATTTCCTACGTGGGTTCTTGCCTTTTCTTCCACTGTTTTTCCTGTATGATTCTTAAGCTACCGTGGTGCTGCTCGAAGCATGTGCTTCCCAGAGAAATCCTGGTGGTAACTTCCTTGAAACACATTAAAGTTTCTCAGTCAAAACCGATATGTATTAAGGGCCAGTAGGTTCCAGACAGTGTGGTGTGAACCTTATGACAGGAGATTAAGCAAATACAGAAGCTGCTCTCAAGCAACTTATATATAGTTTAGTGGAGACATTTGGTTAACTGGATGTTTTGAGAAATCCAAGCAGTCTGCCAACTGGCATCTCCTTGCTAAAGGGCCAGAGAAGAGGTCATTCAAAGTACAGTGGTTATTCTGTCTAAATTGCATGAGTAGCAAAAGGGACGATATTAGTAGGCAAGTGAGAGGGAAAAGAAAATGGGGGAGACTGAGGAAAAAGGGGAAGATGACGTTATCGGAGTAGGTCTTGGGAAACTCAAATCTTCACAGAAAAATGCATGTTCTTTCCTCTTTCAGTTTAAGGCAGTAATTGCATCATATTTCCCTTTTCTTCCTTGTCTGCTAAGAATTTCCAAATCATATGTTCTTCTCCTTCTTTTTTTAAAGCATATTCGCATGCTGTTTTTATAAGTTGACTCTGACTTTCTCTTTATTCGTGTTTCTGTGTGTCTTTTTAAATAGGAGTTTCTTTTCCTTCTCGGAGAAATAAAAATCTTTGATGGGGTTCCAGAAAACTAGAGAAATATAAAAAAGTACAAATCACAACTATCATTTCATCATTCAGAGGAAACATAATTGTTAATTCCTTGCCAGTGTGGGTACTTTTTTCTTTCTGTATATCACGTTTTGTCATAGTGAATCAATGTCTTGTTCTTAGAATCAGGCATTTAGGTTGTTTCCATTGTCAGAAGATACTTTTTTACATTAATCTCTGTCTACATCCCTGATTTGTTTCCTTTGAATAGATACTGGGAAGCAGAATAGTTAGACCGAGGCTTTTCATGGAGGCTAAAACAATTTAGTTTCTCACCAGTATCACGTGAGGATGCTTGTCGAGCCACCTTTCCCAGGGTTTTGAGTATTATCCCTAAATTTGTTTCCAATTTGGGGGTAAAAAATTAATATTACATTGTTTCAAAGTAAACCTTTTGGTTACTAATAAGGTTGAATTTTTTCCCCATTTGTATATTGGTCGTTTGTATGTTTTCTCATGTTTTTTTTTTTAAACCTATTTTCAAAACATTTTTAAATTAAGATATTATTTGCCTATAATTAAATATACAGGTCATAAGTGTACTCTTCAACAGCCTACGAAAAATGCCTTTACTTGTTTAATCTCATCCCTATCATCCCAGAAAGTTCCCTTGTGCCCCTTTTCAGCCACTGACTCCATCCAGAGGCAGCCACTGTTGTGATTCCTTTCACCACAGCTTTTCCGTCCCAGAACTTCTTATCAGTAGATCTACACAGTACGTAACTTCCGTAACAAGCTTCTTCAGCGCAGGCTAATATTTTTGAGGTGCGTCTGCGTGATTCAGTGCATCGGTAGTTTGTCTCACTTCACTGCTGAGTAGTACTTAACTGCATGGATATATACCAGTATGTGTTTATTTTGTCTCCTGTTAATGGACATTTGGGCCATTTCCAGTGTTTTTGGCTGTTTCACGTAAAGTTGGAGTGAGCACTAAATCTCTTTTGGGGTTTAAATCTAACATCTTGCTATTTATTTTCCATTTCTTTCACCTGTTCTTTGCTCCTCTTTTGCTCATTTTCTGCCTTCTTTGTAAATGAATAGAAATGTCTGTGATTTCATTTTATCTCTACCATTAGCTTATTAGCTGTATCTTTTCGGTTCAGTTTTGTTGTTACTGATTACACCACGGTTTGCAATAATATCTTTAACTTATCGTAGACAAACTTCAAATACTGTCATTCTAGTTCATGTTTAAATTAAAATCTTCCAAAGAGTATATTTTAATTGTCCGTTTCCAACATCTGTGTTCTTATTGTTACATATTTTACATCTATGCATGTTATAAACCCTGAATTATTGTTTCTGTTTTAAATTGTCAATTACATTAAACAATTTAAAATGAATAAAAATATCTTCTGTGTTTGCCCACATATTTACCATCCCTGGCAATCTTTATTTCTTTTTTTTAGAATCAATTTTCCATCTGGTATTATTTTCCTTCCACATGAAGAACTTCCTTTAATAGAGGACAGATTTGTTGGTGAAGTCTCTCAGGTTTTGCTGGCCTGAAAAACATTTTGCCTACATTTTTGAAGGATGTTTTCAATGGATATAGAATTGTCGAGTTTTTCTCCTTAGTACTTGAGAGATATAATTCCTTTGTCACCTGATTTGTTTTTCTTTGCCTTAAAAAAATTTCTTTTTAAAAATAACTCCAGACTAAAAATCTTCGTCTTATGACTGGATATTTAATCTATTCACATTTAATGTTATTTTTATGGTTGGATTTATGTCTGCCATTTTGTGTGTCTTATGTCCTTTTTATAAACTATTTCTTGTTAATGCTTTTTTTTAAATTAAGTGAGTTTTTTGCAGCATTTTAATTAATAACTTTTCCACCAGATGTTTTCAGTTATTTAATTAGTTGTTGATCTAAAGCTTGCCATATGCATTTTAACTTTTATAAATGTATGTCAGAAATCCCAGTGATATATAAAAATGTCACTTCTACATAGCTCTATTTTCTCTTCCTTTTTGTGCTATTATTATTATATATATTACATCTGTATGTTAAAAACCCAGCAATGCATTATTAAAATTCTTTGTATAATTTTATATCTTTTAAAGTAGCTAAGAGAAGAAGGCAGAACAATGACATGGCCAATGAATTTTGTTGCAGTAACCTTTTCATTTGCCATCTTTGGTTCTCTTCCTTTATTTCTGTGGATGTGAATTACCATCTAATGCAGATTCCTTTTGCCAACATAGCTTTGCTTCCACTTGCCTTCCTTGTGGGGTTATTGTCAGATATATTAGAGTTGCATATGTTATCGGCCCAGCATTACAATTGGGTGCACATTGTTTCATACAGTTGCACTTTAAATGAGTCAAAAAAAGAAAAAAAGATGTGTTACAGTTGCATAAGTACCTTTACTGGTGTTTTATTTAAAAAATAATGTGCACAAGAATTCCATTTGGAGTCACTTGTTTTAAACTGAAGAACTTCCTTTAATAGTTCTTGTAAATGAACTGGCTAGCACAAAATTTCCACGTTTTGTTTATCTGGGCATGTCCTTGTTTTTTCTGATTGCCGAAAGTTTTTTTCCTCATCTAATTTTAAAATTTTTTCCAGTTTTATTGAGAAGTAATTGACCAGACATCACTGCGTAAGTTTAAGGTGTACAGCAGGATGGTTTGATTTACATATATTGTGAAATGATGACCACAGTAGATTTAGTTAACATCCATCATCTCATATGGATACAATAAAAAGAAAAGAAGAAAGAATTTATCCTTGTCATTTGTCCTCTTAGGATCTACTCTCTTCACAGTTTCTGTATGTATCATACAGACATGTTAACTAGAGGCGTCCTGCTGCACATCACACACCTAGTATTTGTTTATCTTATAACTGAAAGTTTCTACTTTTTGACCATCTTCCTCCTGTTCCCCCTCCCGCCTTCTCTGGTAACCACAATTGGATGTCTTTTTCTATGAATTTGTTTGTTTGTTTGTTTCTACATAGACATGAGATCATACAGTATTTGTATTTCATTGTCTAATTTATTGCACTTGCCATAATGACTTTAAGGTCCATACATGTTACTGCAAATGGTAAGATTTTTTTTATGGCTGTGGGTGTATATGTGTATATATGTACATGTGTGTGTGTCTGTATGTGTGCGTGTGTATGCACACCACAACTTCTTTATTCATTTATCCACCGATGGGTACTTAGGTTGTTTCCACATCTTGGCTCTTGTAAATAATGCTGCTATGAACGTGGGGGCGCAGGTATCTTTTCAAATTAATGTATTTATTTCTTTGGGATACATTCCTGAAGTACCTCAGCAAGGGTACTGTGCTCTGACTTTTCTCATCCTGTACCATTGCCAAGAAAGTGCCTCCGGGCAGTCTTAGAGATTACCTTATTGTTTTCCTTTAATGAGGCATAATCTCCTGGGCTTCTCATTGTTTAATTCCTGAAAACAGTTGTTTCATGTATTTTATACAAGTGTAGTTGTTTATGGAAGAAGAAATATTAATATCATCTAAAGTCATTGCAAGAAGTGGAAGTCCCACCCACTGTTTAAACTTAGTGTTTTTCTTATCTGAGCAAGCACCTCAAAAATCCCCATATTTCACTTTGTCTGTTACACTAGTTGATGGTTTCCTTTGATGTCATTTACCTTTAAGTTATTTTGCGCTGTCTTATCTTTGTCTTTTAATTTTTACG
Source organism: Vicugna pacos (assembly GCF_048564905.1). Taxonomy (NCBI): domain Eukaryota; kingdom Metazoa; phylum Chordata; class Mammalia; order Artiodactyla; family Camelidae; genus Vicugna; species Vicugna pacos. Next base: position 42,149,798 of record NC_132996.1, read on the forward strand.
TAACTTAATCTATTGGTGTTTCCTTTGTAATTTCTTCCAACTAGAGACCAGGCATTTACCCAGAGTTTCTTTCATGGATTTTTGGAGCTTCATATTTTCTATTAATTATCATTCAACTGAGATTAGTTTTGGTACTGTTATAGGACAGTCTTGTATGTCTTTTGTTCTAATTTTCTTCAAATCATTTCTAGAAAAGGATGTTGCATAAATAAGTTAATTGAATATATATCACTGGAAACTGGTTAAACATTGTTACCAATTATTTTAGAGTTCATGCATGTCAATCCTGAGTCATGAATTTAAGGTCATTCTTGGGTAAAATGAGATTAAGATAAACCCTACTGCGTGCTTCTTGCCAAAAGATAAAATATGTGTAAAATCAATAAAAATGGAAATGAGTGGAAATGAGGACATAAAGACTAGGGCGGGCACCGATGATCAAAGCAGCAGCTGGAATGTGCTACTTGAAGGCAGTGGTTACAGTGACCAGACCTGCAGTCAGAAAGGCCTAGATGTGCATTCTGGCTCTGTCACTACCTCCTTGAACTTTATCTCCATTCTTTCTGGGTTATATTTAAGGTGAAGTTAGGTAATAGGGGTAAACCAGTTCCTGGCACATCACCACTGTGGTCATAACCATCCTTGTTGCGATTGTAGTGACGAAAATCAGAAAGATAAGAAGGTGGAGATGCAGTTTCCGTGGTGTGATTGGGCGAGGATGAAGGAGTAAGGGGTATGGTCTGGCCTTTGCTTTCTTTATAGTAAAATGAGCAGAGCAGTGTGAACTGTGTTTCTCAGCTTGCTTCTGTGTGTAAGTACGTGTGCTTGTGTTTCGCATCACTAGATGCTTCCCGTTTCCATCGCTTTCTACTTACCAGTGTGCTGAGTAACCATAGAGTTCAGTTCCCGACCTTTGTGCAGCGTGAAGTCACCAAACAGTGAAGCACTGAGTGGGAGAAGTGGGTGCAGGGGGAGGAAATGGATAGCTGGCAGCGCTGGCATGACCTTCCCTGTCCCAGCGAGTGAGGGATCTGCTTGGCTTATCTGTTCTTCATAGACGCATGTGTAAACCAGATCAGACAAAATTGGCTCTTTCTTCCTTTGCTCAAAGGAAGTTTGCAGTGAAAATACAGTGGAGTAGAAATACGGATCCCTGAATTGAAGCTCCTTCCTTCTCTCCTGTGGAGTTGTGTGATTTTAGGCAGGTTCCTTCTCCTCTTTGGTTTCTCCTTTGCTCCTGGGACATAGAGTCACTATGGGCCAGAGACACTTCTGCATGTGCATCAGAGTTCATTCATGTATGAAGTTTTTAATCAAGGTCTTATGGAATGACTTCTGTGTATTAGGTGCTGTGTTTGGTGCTGGGGACACAGCTGCGTAACAGTCACAGACCTTATCCCTGTCCCTACCCTCAAGGAACTTGTCTAGAGGGACATTAAAGGGAGCACGTGTACAGTGACTGCTGCAGAGGAGAGGGGCCAGCCAGGTGTCACGGTGATAAATAGTGCGGGCTCGTGTTTGGCAAACTTTTCCTGTAGAGGGACAGATAGTAAGTATTTTAGGCTTTGTGAGCCAATAAGCAAAATGGAATAATTGCTCCTACCAAACAGCCAATCAGTCATTTTTATATTTTACATTTAAAAATGAAAAGGCATTTTAAGTCACATGGGCCTTACAAAGACAGGCAGCAGGCGTAGTCTGCTGACCCTTGGTTGGGCCAAGTATGTAACACATAATGTAGTCTGCTGGTGTTACGTCTCTATCCAGGGAATGTTAATGGTCGCTATTTTCTTAAAGGATCTATGTGAGAGATGTCTCCCTGTCTTTCTGCTCCCGCCAATTCTCTAACTTTTATTTATCTCTTTCTATTTTTAAATCATATCCTCATAGAATTCAATAATGTGAATGGAATACAAGCAGTCATGCCTACCAATACCTTTTTTTCTTTATTGAAGTATAATTGATTTACAATGTTGTGTTAGTTTCTGGTGTACAGTGTAGTGATTCAGTTATATTTATATGTATATATTGCTTTTCATATTCTTTTTCATTATAGGTTATTATGAGATATTGAATACAGTTCCCTGTGCTCCGCAGTAGAACTTGGTTGTTTATCCCGATATGTTTTTGGTATTTTAATTTAACTGCCAGAGGATTTAACCGTTTCTGGTGACTGTAGTGGCAAGTTACTATACTTGTGTAGATTCTGTGACAGTAGCTGGGTTAATCCACCGAGACATTGTACTGTGTCTGCTGAGGCCGCTGAGAGCCGGTACTGTGGGAGCAGACAGAAGAGAAGAGAGCAGCTCAGATACCTCCTGTCCCAGGGCAGGATTTGCCAACATGTTAGTTCTTTTTTTTTTTTTTAACATTTTTTATTGAGTTATAGTCCTTTTACAATGTTGTGTCAATTTCCAGTGTAGAGCACAATTTTTCAGTTATACATGAACATACATATATTCATTGTCACATTTTTTTCGCTGTGAGCTACCACAAGATATTGCACACACTTCCCTGTGCTACACAGTATAATCTTGTCTATCTGTTCTGCATATGCCTGCATGTTAGATTTGACTATTCCTTGTTTCACAGTGTAAAAAAACAGTTTGTACTTAATAGAGTCAGTGGCATGATATCCTCTATGAACACACTGAGCTATTTGGAGAGGCCCCTAAAGAGGAATCAAATTCAATTAGAAAAAAAGAGAGATCATTTATTACTTTTTAAAACTCGTGATATTAATGATATTGCAGAGTACAAAAGCCAAGCGTTTTCAAAATGGTACTTAAATGCCTGAAACACTTTATAATGTTCTGAATTCTAGTCATCCTACTGTAAGCCTGCTCTAAGGTTTCAGTTGAAACATTCCTATAGATAATTCTAAATATTTTTTGTAGTTATACTAAGAACTAGAAAAGGACAAAAAAATTCAAATGCCTTCAATTTGACTTTATAAATATTTCCTTTATGCCTCTCTCTCTCTCCCTCTTGCTCTTTCTCCTTTTTTTTTCTCTCTCTTTCCCCTGAATTATCTCAGTATCTTACTTTTTTTCTGAGCGTATTTTATATAAACTAAGAAAAAAGCTATGGCTGGGAAAAGTGCCAAAGATCTAATCAAGGAATTGTCAATAATAAGCCATGTGACTCAAGCCATAAATCACTTCGGATTAAGCATCACCCTTCATCTGGGTGTGAAATTTCCAATGCTGTTTATGTGTTATCTGCCAGTGGAGATTAAAACGTCCCCTTCCTAGGAGATGTCTCAGAAATGAATGGATTCTAACTGTCAGGGAAGCTGGGAGGCTGCCTGCCTGAAGACAGTCAAATAGAACCAATGACATTGTGAGGTCCTTCTCTTCCCTAAAAACATGATCACATTTTTACATTACATCCAATTAAAGAGTGAAAATTTGGTCAAGCCATTTTGTTTTGTATATGGTGTCAAATGCATCTTAGGTTAGAAGAGCAACTGACTTATGATCTGGATGTTATGTGTCTACCATGTGTGCATATTATTTGCCGTCTGGGTGTATTGATTAACAAAGTGAACAAAGAGCCTTTCCATGAAAATCTTGTGATTAAAATAATAACTAATATTTACTGAGCACTTGCTACGTTCTCAATTCTAATTCCTTTACTTAACAGGTGTTATTTGATTTTCTAAGTCACCCTATGAAGTAATTAATTCATTATCTCCATTTTCAGAAGAATTTCTAAGGCATAGAGAGGTTAAGTTTTCAGCCCAGAATCATACCATTTGTTAGTGGGAGGGCCAGGATTTGAACCCGGTGCCAAAGCTATGCTGTTAAACACTGTACCAGCCCTATCTCCTTCCTTTGTAGAAGTTTTTATAATTTTCAGTTCTGTATTTCTTTGTCTGAGTAGCTTTTTATAGTGTCCATCTCCTCTCTAGACTGTAAGCTCCATGAGCGCAGAATGGCAGCATTTTTTTTTCTCTGCTGCGTTGCCAGAGCTTAGGATAGTGTCTGGCACACAGCAGAAAAGCAGTAAATGAATGTCTGTAGGAAAAATGAATGAGCGACATGCTACAGGCATGGTGGTGTATCGCAGCAGCAGCAGCAGAGATACTATTTGTATCCTGTTTGTAGATGACAAAGCATTTTTATCACAGTTGCCAAGAACTGCACCCTTTAGCTCTGGGCAGTGGCCAACAGAACTTTGGGCTGTTTCATTGACCTAATGATGCCAGCTGCCACCATGAGTACGAGCTTTATCCCATCTACAGCCCAGCTGTCGCAGTGAGACATCCACAGAGGCTCTCCAGATGAGCCTTTTACCTCCCCCTCCCGATTGCCTCCTGTTTCCATTGAACTCTTCTTCATTTCCCAGTGAGAATCAGAAGCAAAAGCTTTTCTAAAAATTTCTTATTTTTTATTGAAGTGTAGTCAGTTTACAATGTTAGTTTCATGTTTATGGCAAAGTGATTGAGTTATACATATACATACACACACATTTTTTCAGATTCTTTTCTATTACACCTCATTACAAAAAATTGTAGTTCCCTGTGCTGTGCAGTATGTCTTTGTTGTTTGTTTTATATATAGTAATGTGTATCTATTAATCCCAAACTCCTAAGCTGTGCTTTCCTCCTCCTTCCCCTCTGGTAACCACAGTTTTTTTCCTTCATTCCTGAGTCTAATTTCTGCTTTGTAAATAAAATGTGTACCTTTTTTTTTTTAAAGTCTACATATAAAAGCTTTTGTTTTCATCTTGGAAGGGATGTCATCTGAAGATTTTTCCTTTTTTTCCCAAGTGACTTTTAACCAGTTCTCATGATCATAATAGTCTGCATGTTGCTTACTGACTATAGATCAGATACCGTTCTCAGCGCTTTACATGTACTAGCTCATTTCATTCTCAGATGAAACCTGTGAAGCAGATACTATTATTAGCCCTAATTTTTTAGATAAAGACATAGATGCAAAGAAAATGGAAGCAACATGTCAGGACTGAGCCCTCAGTTAGTCTGGTTCCTGAGTGTGGCCCCTCCACCCCCGACTGCTGCGGTGCTGAGCTCTGTGACTCTTCACCGGTGCGTATTGTGTTGGGTCTGCCTTCCACCAAGTGTTTTGTTTTTTCTTTAAGATACTCCCCAAACAATATCAGCTAAGTAAATACTACGGATTTCCACATTTTGAATAGGAGAAAAGTAAGACTCATAAAGATTAAAACGGTATGTCCGAGTTCGCGTAACTAATCGGAGCATCGTTCACATGACTAACCAGAGTCAAGCCCAAAGGCGGAGGCAATAGACTCAAAAGCCTTCCGCTCTCGAGCGGGGTTTTCCACAGCTCTGTGTGAATTTTGGCTCTTACCAGTTTATCCCAAGTCCATTCTAGTGTTGAGCCTGTGCCAAATCAACACCTGACATCTATGTAATAATAGTTCATGCATGTTACTCAGTACATTAAAAAAAATCTTGAACATTTTTTAGGGATGACCTTATTCTGTTATCAAAACTGTACTTGTGATGTCACATCCTCAGTTTCTTATAAGCTTCCTCGGGTTATGACATAAACTTGCCCTTGAATATTAACTAGAACCTTGGTACGTGTGTATGAGTAATAATAACACTCCCCATCTGTGTTGCTCCTACAGAAACACCCGTGTTTGGTACTTACTCTCAGCCAGGCTCTGTACCAAGCCCTGTAACATCTATTATCTTACTGACTCTCACAGTAACTGCATGGGGTAATTTTATCCCTATTTGTGTACCTGGTCTGCTCAAGGTTTGTGGTGGCCAGAGACTTGACCAAGCCGGAGTCAGCAGCTGCGGAAACTAGATTTCATTCCCAGGACTATTCAATTCAGAATTTAAGGTCTTTCCACCTTGCTTCTCAATCTTGCTGGTTCTCTCAAAGTTTATTTATGAAAAAAGAACCAAATAGATAGTTTAAGTGATTTTCTTGAGATCACAAGGTTAATAACAGGCAGAGGCCACACTAGAATTAGATCTTTTCTCTTCTAACCTATTGCTTTTGGCACAACACTTAACCACATCTTATATATGGGCATACAGTATACATATATATTAAACAGACATGGAGATAAAGTACTATGTATTTAAACTCTGTTTTTGTTTTTAGTTTTGTTGTCTGTTTTCCTTGCTCTACTCTGGTGGCCCTTTAAAATTTCTCATTGCTGAAGTTATTACATTCAAGGACTATAGCAAAGAACGAGTTAAATTCCCCAAATCACAGGAAATAAAAGATAATCCCTTTGAAGATCTTACTGAGATCCTGAGAGAGTAAGGTTTAAATAAAGGTAAAAGTGGGCTGAAATTTCTGACCAATTTTGCATGTGAAAACTCAGTATTATGCTCAGTTAAACAGTAATGCGATCATTACAGCAGACACATTGTGAGAAAAGGGACTCTCTTGGAAGTTGTTTGAATGCAAAGAGTACTTTAGGCAAGCTGAGACTAGGGAGGTGGTTAGGGTCTTCTCAATGAAATGACACTTTTCAGGGTACTTGGCTTGGAGCACTGTGTATAATTTTCCCTTAAAGTGGAACAGAAATGGAGGAGGCCAAGGAGGATGAGTCACTCTATATAGTTTATATCATACTAAAGTAAAGGTTATTCTCTGCAAGCTTTTTGTTTTTCTTCTATGATCAAAGATAACATTAAAAAATCCATGTAACTCCATCCATCACATCTGATGTGTCATTGTGTTACTCAGGATAGAAACACTGTGCCAGTCTAGTAGTAAGCCATATAATCTCAGTAGCTTATGGAATACGAGTTTCTTACTGACATAGTCTGATGTGCATTGAATCATCCTCCTCCATCTTAGGGTTTTGCCGTGTGTTCCACGTGGCTTCCAAGATCACTGTGACAGCAGTGAGGAGGGGTAGACAAGACCCACTGACTCTTGTATGGCTCACCTGACTTCTGCTCACAGCCCATTGGCTAGAATGAGTCATATGACCTTGGCCAACTGCAGTGGAGGCTGAGAAATGTGGAAGAGCAGGTGATTATCTGGTAAACGATGTCTCTGGCCCATTAACTATGATTTCTTCCCTTCCTTTCTGCCACCCTGCTTTTTCCTTTCCCACTGTTTATTCTTCCCATCCTATCTTTTTTTCCCCATTCCTCTGTCTTTATTCAACTCAGGCCCTCAACAAATTGGATAATTGCCCACTTCGGTGAGGATGGACCTTCCTTTTTTTAAAAAAAATTAATTATTTTTTTAAATTGAAGTATAGTCAGTTAGTATGTGTCAATCTCTGGTGTTACAGCACAATGTCCCAGTCATGCATATACATACATATATTCATTTTCATATCCTTTTTCATTAAAGGTTATTATTAGATACTGGACATAGTTCCCTGTGCTATATAGAAGAAATTTGTTTTTTTATATCTATTTTTATATATAGTAGTTCATATTTGCAAATCTCAAACTCTCAAATCTATCCTTTCCCACTCTTTCCCCTCTGGTAATCACAAGATTGTTTACTATGTCTGTCAGTCTCTTTCTCTTTTGTAGATGAGTTCATTAGTGTCTTCTCCTCTTTTTTTGGATTCCACATACCTTCTCATCCTATCTTTATCCCAGTGATTGCCTCCTTTCATCTTTCCTTATTTCTTCTTCATTCAGCCACTGTTTATCAAATTATACATCTATTGTGCACAGAACTTGCATGCCCTTACGAGTGAGTGCCTCCTCAGCTGTGTGTCCTACATGCTTCTCTTGCCTCTTGTCCTGGCCCAGGTGGTTTCTAAGTTGAGAGATATAGAAGAATCCACCATGATTCCCAGCCTCTGGTTTCTTACTGTCTTGTAAGAGAGACGGGGCATGTAGGTAAGGCAGTATTAAAAGAAAACGCATGAATCATACAGTTTCTGCAGATGATGTGCTGTGGGAGTTGATTCAGTGTTGTTCTACACTCAGCAGCGTTGGCTAAATGCTAATCAGAGCACTTTGTGGACCACTTAGTAAGGGAGTAAAATAAATGCACTCCTCCTGCTTTAAAAAGAGCAACTGCAATTGAAAGACATTGGAGAAAACACAAAGTATATGTGGTCATCCATCGTGCATACTTTAAGTTGGTATAAACATGGTGTCAGAGGTTCTCAGACTTTGCTGGCTGGATATGGGGTTCTGGGAGTAGACTAAAATATGTGAGACTATCTGGTCCAGGGTAAACCAAAGGTTTAGGTCTCTCAGAGCTCCTGAAAAGGTTATATACCCCAGAGCTTCTGGAGTGAGTGCAGATGCTGATTGCTCTTCTGTTTCATGAAACTTCACCCCAGATGTACAGCAACAAAGTTACCCTGACTCTTCAGAAAATATCCAACATCATCCATCCCTTGAAACTTCTGGCGTAGAAAGTATTGCAAGGAGGAAAGAAGGATCTCCTTTCTTTTTCAGTGTCTGAAGATGGTTATCCCTGCCACAGGCCTTGAAATAGCTCATAAAACTTGAGCAAAATGTTAATAAAGTCTAGTAATAAATAATAAAACTGACTGGCGAAGTTTGAAGAGATCTTGATTAACCAGTCTCAACGTTCCAGGTGTGGGCTTTAGGAGGCCTGGAATCGCCCTGAAATGTTTGTATGTATTTGATTATATGCTTTTTTTTGCAGAAGGGCTTGCTTATAAAAGATTAAGGACTACTCTAGTCACTTTAGAGAGAGGGAATCCCCAGTCTGAAGAGATTCAAAGACACACCTAAGACTTAGCAAGTAATCAGGAATAAACCCACTTCTAGGACCTTGTTCATCTTATCCTTACACAATTCAGCCATTACAGGTTGAATTGTGTCTCCTCCAAGTGCATGGATGATGGACTGACCCTCAGTACTTGTGAATGTTACCTTATTTGGGAATACTCTTTGCAGAGGTAATCAAGTTAAGATGGGGTCATTGGGTGGTCCTAATCCAATATGACTTGTTTCCTTATAAGAAGAGAAAAACTCCATGTGAAGACAGGGACTCACCTCCAAGATGGTCATGTGAAGATGGAGGTAGAGTTTGAATAGATGCAACTAGAAGCCATGGGGCGCCAAGGGTTCCTGGCCACCACCAGATGCTAGCAAGAGGCAAGGAAGCCTTATTCCCTCTAGCCGTTGTAGAGAATATGGCCCTGCCAACAGCTTGGTTTCAGACTTCTAGCCTGCAGAACTGGGAGACGATATGTTTCTGTTGTTTTAAGCCACCACTCATCACTAACTCTCCATATCTGCACATGTGTTTTTATCCTATTGATGCCATGCTGGTAATTATGTGTTGCTTTATTTTTAAATATGTATTTACCAGACCTAGTTTATGTGCCTCCCCAGGCACTCTGGGCCCATCTGTCCTCTGGACCTTGGCTGCTTCCTGGCTGGAGTAGCTGAGCAGTGGCTCCTGTCCTTCCTGCAGTTACAGCCTTCCCGCCACCAACCAGTTTACTAATTCTGTTACCTGTCCTGGGGTCTAGGGACAGATATTGAGACCACCTCCGTCATGCTGGTTCTGGGCCATCTGCAGCAGCTCCCCTGTCTTAGATCCAACCCGACCAGACCCCAGAAGCTCTAACTCCCCCAGCACTTCCACAGGGGTGGAGTAACACCACCTAAAATTACAGGACAGTTAATGCTCTTTGGAGAAAACAGGAGTCATAAGGCAAAAGGCAGGAGTCATAAGGAGGCAACATATGAATTGTTTTGTCTTCTCTCCATCTTACAGACTGTTTTGAGATACAGAGTTTCTATACTGGCTTTTCTGAGATATCCCATGTCACTAAGAAACCATTGGTGTTTTCTCGGGGAAGACATGGCCAGATCATCATTCTCAGTGTAATTTTGCTTTCCCTAACTGTAAAGAAAAGATTGCTGTGTTTCTCCATTACTGGCACACTGTACTCCTGGCACTTACGGTTACCTAATGCATGTGTATATTGTGTGTGTGGGGCGGTTCCCTACACCATGCAGTTCTGCATCACCAGTTGGGTGTCTGAAATTTCATTTCTGATACTGTCTACCTACAGGTAGTGTGAGACCCCACCAATTAAAGGTTTGGTCTTACAAGATTGCCTCCAACCCCCACTTCAGATGCCAAGATTGTCAACTGTGCTTCTGACCAACTGACTATAAATCATAGGTTCCCAGGACCCCTTTCTTGGGTTTGATTAATTTGATAGCGTGGCTCACAGAACTCAAGGAAACAGTTTACTTGTTAGATTACTAGTTCATTATAAAGGGATATGATTCAAGAACAATTAGATGGAAGAGATGCATAGGTAAAGGGATGTGGAAAGGAGCTTCCCTGATCTCTCCAGATGCTCCCCTGTCCCAAGACTTCCATGTTCGTTGGACTGGAAGCTCTCCAGATCCTGTCCCTTTAGGTTTTAATGAGGCTACATTATGTAAGCATAGCTGATTAAAATATTTGCTTGTTGATGATTTAACTCAATCTCCAGCCCCTCTTTCCTACCTTCAGATGAGGGTGGAGATGTGGCTGAAAGTTCCAACCACCTAATCGTGTGGTTGGCTCGCCTGGCAACCAGTCCCACCCTTAGGCCTTTCCAAAACTCACCTCATTAACATAAACTTGGATGTAGTTGAAAGGGATTTGTTATGAATAGCAAAAGATACCCATTTCACCTTTAGGCTCTGGAGCTTGAAACAAAACTAATCTTTTTTTTAAAAGGTATCCCTACAACTCTTATACAGGCAATTCCAAGGATTTTAGGAGGTATGTGCCAGGAACTGTGGATGAAGACCAAAATATGAATGTTAATTATATCACAATAGCCTACCTACTGTTAGGAGATGAATTGTGTTTCGTCAAATTTTATACAATGAAGCCCCAACCTCCAGTATCTACAAATGTTACCTCATTTAGAAATAGGATTGCTGATGTAATTAAGATCAGGTCATAGTGGAGTGGGGAGAGTCCCTAATCCAAAATGACTCATTTCCTTATAAAAGGGGGAAATTTGAACATAGATACACAAACACCGTATGAAGATGAAGGTGGAGTTCAAGGTGATATTTCTGCACGCCCAGAAATGGCAAAGATTGTTAGCAAACCACCGGAAGCTAGGAGAGAGGAACTTGGAACAGGTTCTCCTTCTTAGCCCTTGGGAAGAAACAACCCTGCCAACACCTTGGTCTTGGACTTCAGGCCTCCAGATCTGTGAGACAACGAAGTTTTGTTGTTAAAGTCACCAACCTGTGGTACTTTGTTGGGGCAGTGCTAGCAAACAGCCATCCCTACGTCTCTAACTCCCTTCTCATTGTCTCTTTTCCTCTTGCTTTCGCTGGATTGTACCCACACCCTCCGTGAATATTCAGACTTGTCCCAGGCTCTGTTTTTCCATACACTTAAAGTAATATGACTTTTACTCCTATTTTGGCTTTGGTATAAATTCATATTTAGTGTATCCTGTACATATTTTTGAATTCTCACAAGTGGGTTTATGGCAGGCAATGGGGAGACGTATTCTGCAAAGGATACTCAGGTGTTTGTAAACAAGGTCCTGTGTTCATTGGTAATCCAGACGAAGTAATTAGACTTTATGACTATGGGAGTCTGGAGTGTATGTGATGAACGGTATTAATTGTGAGTGAATTGATACTGATGAGTAAGGAAAGATAATTTCTCCAGCTCAATACACATGGCCAGTAGCTGAAACTATTTCCCAGACCAAGCCATTATCCCCATTAGAAAGCATTTATTAAATGCCTGCACATCACACTGTGCTAACTGGTGAACCAACGAGCTCTTAGAACCACTCCCTTGTGATAATAGATAAACTGAGGCACATTAAAATGTACAAGAGTTTACTTGAGCAAGTATCAATTTAAATCCAGCAGCACTCTGCCAGCAGGAGCTAAGAGAAGGGCTTTTATAGAGCAGACACGGAAGTAAGGCAAGGAAATTATTTGATTGTCTGTTGCTTAAGAGTTTTCCTTATTTGGGGAAGAAGAGTCGGCTGTTTGTGATTGGTTGTTCTTAAGTTTTGATTTCTTAACCTTGAGGCATTTGTAAGAACTGACAATGGCTTGTTTCCATTTGCTTACATAGGCTGCTGATGCATTAGAGTTGCCTCAGTCTAATGGCTCCCTTGTTTAATTACTTTAGACCTTGACATGTGTAATCTATGCAGGTTTGGAGGAAGGAGCAAGCCAACTTCATATGGGGTTTAGAGCTTCAAATAGAGAAACTTGTGTCCTTAACACCATTATTTGGGAAGAAACCAATTGACACCTCATTCTTCTTGCTCAGAGTTTCCAAACATCTCCATAGTTAGAGAGCCACGTGGGATTGTTAATGTGTAAAAATGATCAAAATGCAGAATCGACTCAAACTCTGATTTTTTTCTCCCACCCCAAACACTCACTGCCCGAGGGAGATGTGTACAGCAGTACCGAGAACTGTGACCTCTGATACCACGGCCAAGTCTGAACTGGGTCCGGTACCTGCAGAAAGCTTGGATAAGAGACAGTATGTAAGATCATCTGTTGAATGACAAAGCCCTCACTTCTGGTTGGATTCAGTAAGGATAACATCTGAGGACCTTCCCATAAGGGAAGACATCAAAAGTTTGTTAAATACCTGTCATGTCCCAGGTTCTCTACTAAGCACTTTACATAATCCCTGGGGAGATCCTTTCCTTTATTTTAAAATGGTTACAGTAGTGTTGGTTTGTTTATTTTCGGCATTAGAAAGAATCGAGTAATAACACTTTGTGCATGAAGAGCTTGGCCCAGCATCTGGCGTAGATCACATTTTTAGTACCTTTCTCTTCTTTTATTCAGCAGCTGCCGTCTTTCTCTTCTCTTTATTGTATTTAGTATCCATTGACATGCACCTCATAGTGATTTTCGCTCTCTTTATTTAGATGTAGAAAACGCTTGTCAGAGATGTTGGCTGTGTATAGCATCATTTTAAAGTAAATCCCTCAATGAGACCCATCTTCCCTTCCTCTTCATTGGTCCCCTTCCTTTCATAATACTGAATGACAGTTTCACCATCACTGCAGCCTAGTATCTATCACTTGGACTATTGAGTTGCCTCTACATCTAACAACTTTTAATTTTGTCTCTTAGAATTCATATTCCTCTTTGCTCCAAGAGAGAGCTAGCCAAAATACAATTTTGACTACTCATCCCCTTGTTTAATCCTTTCAATAGCCTGGAATCGCCTACTGAGAAAGCCCAGACCCCCCCAGCATGACATCCAAGACTCCATAACCAGGCCGCTACTTTGCTCTTGAGACCCACATCGTTCAGCTGCTCCTGGAGGTTGCATTTCCATGCACATACACCACCTTCTTGTTCCGCAACTTTGCACTTTTGCTTGTGAAGGCCCTTCTGCTTTGTGGCCTCCCTCTGTTTTCTTACCTTTCTTTGCCGGTAGATTCCTCTCGTTATTCCAGAGACAGCACATGCGTCAGTTCTTCTTGGCAGCGTAAGGAGAGCTTAGGTACCACTACTTGATGGTTTCTTGCCCTCGTGTGATCTGATGATTAGGAACTTGGGATGTTACACTTAAATCGTCCATTAGTCCTTGTTGCTCTCACAGCAGTTTAGCCTATGGGTCGGCAGACTTTTTTTGTAAAAAGCCAGGTGGTAGATATTTTAGCTTCGTGGGGGCATATGCTCTCTGTTGCAGCTACTCAACTCTGCCTTTGTAGCACAAAAGCAGCCAAAGACAATATGTAAATTAATGAGCTTGACATTGTTCCAATAAAACTTTATTTACAAAAATAGATGGGAGGCCAGATTGGGCCTGTGGGTTGTGGCTTGTCAATTCTTGATAATGGGGATTGCAGTCATGCCTGATCTTTCTTAGTATCTCCAGCACCTAGTTTGGTGCCTGGAATGAAGGGGTTGCTCAGTCAGTGCTAATTGAAGTAGGAGTGTGTTAGCCCCTCCAAACCATCACATGCCAAGTGCTTATCGTTTTTATTCTGGTTTTTATTTAAAGTACAGTCAGGTTGCTGTTAAACATTTTCAGTTTTGTATCCAGCAGGTGTGCCTCGTTTGAGGACCAGCAGTGACTCCGTACTCACTGAGTTAACAGGGCACACCGCAGTAAGGAGACCTGTGCATCCTGCCTGAGCAGCTAAGGCTTCTTGCTGATTTTCTCAGGTATCCCATTGCCCTCGGGTCTTTCAGCTCTCCTTGAAACCAGCCACCATGCCATCTGTGACCTGTTTATTGAAAGCTGTGTAACTAAGTACAGTAATAGAATTTTTCAATCAATACCCAATTGTAGCAGAAGCCGGTGGAGAGATTCCAGGGCGGCTGTAACATGCTGAGATAACTTGGTGTCACTAAGAAATCAGGCAGTAGAAAACAGTATTAATTGAGTTCCATCAATCACACATGTGGGCACTGGGGCTGAAATTCGGTATAGAAGCTAGAGGATTGCATGATGTGTCTTTGGTTGTGTAAACCCAGACAACAAACTCATCTGAACTCTGCTGATGACACTCAAGCTGGTCTGGGCCACTCGCAACTATTTTATTTTATTTTTTTTCCATGTTCAAAAACCCGATAGACTCCCCTGTGTACATAACACCAGAGAAAGAGCAGCGGCACCTAATGGTAACCCTGAGAGAATTGGTACCAAGAGGGAATATAGCCTGCTAGAAAGATACTTGAAAGTCAAAAGACCCCCAGATTCAACTTCCAGCTGTCCCACCCACTAACTGTGTATTTTGGGTTTATGGCCAGTTACAGCCCGAGTGTTAGTTTTCCTGTCTTCACAGTGGGATGCCTGTCTGCCTCATCACGGTGCCTCGGTGAATTTCACAGCAGTTTTGGGCTGTGAAAATGCTATGCAATGATCGTTGTTGTATTATGAATACCTCAGTTGTGCTGCTTCTCCAGGGAGTGATGTATCAGCCCGAAGTGAATTTTCCTTGTAATTTAATACGTTAAGTGCCAGAAGTTGAATTGTAACAAATTTTATGGAGGTCTTTCTCAAAGAATGTACAGCAAACTAACTGCTTTATTAAACCAAATAGTCGATGCAGATTGAACCTGTTTGTTATGCAGTGTTAACAAGGGGAATTGTGCTTCTGTTGGGAATTTAGCATTGTAGCTGTAGGTGCTGTTGGCTCTGAAAGTTACCTGTGGTTGGACTCTGGCTTCAGAAGTAGCGTGGCCTTTGCCTTCTGGAAAAACCCCAATGATTTTGTTAAACTGGACTCTTTGCCTCTTTTCCACGAAGGGAACATAGAGAATTGGAGAATTCCTGAAATCATCTTATAATTGGAAGGAACGTTCAACACCATGGAGTTTGATCTCTTCTTAGAAGTGAAATGAGATCCCAAGGGTTTAAGGACCTGGTCATGATCACACAGAAAATGAGTGTCAAACTTATGCTTAATCCCTGGTCTCCTGACATCAGTGAGAGTGGACATTTGCATAGAACTTTACAGATTCCAAAGCATTTGCACTTCCATGTCTTATTTGGACCGCTCTGAAACTCTGCCAGCTTGACAGGGTAGGGGGTCATTCCCTCTTTCCAAAGTGTTATGTGATTTTTCTAAGGTCACCCAGTTGCTGTATGGTTGGGAAGAGATGCTCGGGACATGAACACTGTCTTCTGACCACAGGTCCCAGTTTCGTTCCAAGCCATGGTCTTTCACGCCTCCTAGAGCCCCCTGTGTCACGGCTGCGTGCTCTCTGGGGCGGTGTGGCTGGACTGATTGCCCTAAATGATCTCCCTGAAAAGGAGGATGTCTTCTCCCAATGCGTCCTTCAAACTTGTAAGCGGTTTCTTCAGTGCGGCTGTTGATGAGTTGTTCGTAGCACTTAAAACCTTATCTGTGAGGTCTGTACCACTAGTGCCAGCCAGAAACCACAGGCACCTTCATATCATGTCGACTTCTACCCACTTGGACTCACAGTCTGCTTCTGCCTCAAGCCTCATGTCCTGCTCCTTTTTTCTTAGCACTTGAGGTTCCACCAATGCTGAACTTATAGAAGTTCCCAAGATTGGGAACCTTGGTTTTTTTTTTTTTTTTTTTGCTTATTAGTTAAAAAAATGTTTTAGCTGGAAGTGATGCAAACCCAACTTACACTGGCGACTGGCATAAGCACACCAGGGAATTTACTGACTCCTGAAACTAGCAGGACAGGGATAGACCAAGTGCTGCTGGACTCAAGGTTTCCAATTTAGTGTGAGGAAAAACGTCTCTCTCTTTTCCTATTTCCTCAGTCTGAATTTTTCTGCATTAGATTCCTTTCTTGGGCAGGCTCTCTCAAGTGGGAGGAAACATGCCCACCGGCAGTTCCAGGCTTTTATTAGCTAAGCAGTTCCACTGGATTGAGGGTACTTACTGCCAGCCCCAGTGCTGTGGTAGCATCAAGAAAATGGCCTTTTTGAATTGGCTTCATTTTATATGTCCATTCTTACAACTGGCATGCAATGAATTCAACCCAATCCACATGAACTGAGAGCAAGGATAAGGAGGATTCCTGAAATAAAACAATACATTGGGTTACTGTTCATGGAGAGTGAATGTGGAACTGGCAAAAACAACAGATGTTCACAACACACACTGAAATGCCTATTCCTGTGTTTATTCTGTTACAATATCTCGCGCCATCTTATTTACCGGAAAAACTCCTATTTATCCTTCTAAACCCCACTCACAAGCCATTTACTATGTGGGTAAGTTACTTAACCTCTATATGTTTTAATTTCCTTGTCTACAACCATAGTGCATAATAGAAGAAAACCAAGCATCAGTCTGTGCCCTCGATTGCTCAATATGTCCTCAGCATGCTCTGTCTCAGTATTACTGATCACAGTAATGCCCCATGAAACCAATAAAAAGACCATGAATTGATTTGGCCTTTCATTGAATGTTTCAACAATCTGCTAGACTGTAATCATGCTTACTCTGCTGCTCTTGAAATACGGAAGACTTAGTTCTTCCACCAGTTGCCTCGACATAACCTGCAGATTTTAGAAATCTGATAGACCGTGGGACCTCTCTGCAGTCATGCCCAGGAGGTCGCTACTCTGAGCTCTGAGAAACTGTAACCTCCATCCCCTCTGTCCATATGTTCTCTCCATCTTCACATCAAGAAATGTCATAAGTCCTCAACAGCCCTGCTTTTAATCTTTGACATGGCTTCTGTTGCTGTAGCCAATCTCTACTTCGCTTTCTTCCATGTCTTTTCTGTCTACTGCTTCTCAAGTTCTCAGACTTTGTATCTAGTGATCATCAATTGCTTTTTTCCTAATTTGAGATAGAATCAAAACACACTTTTAGATGATAATCTCATTCACCTCTTCTGGATTCCTAGATGTTTTCTCCCGTGCTTACTGCTTTGACACCAGTAATTCCTTAGGTGGAGCTACTAGATGCAGCACCATTCTGGATGTTGGAGGTCTCTGATACCATTTTGAAATTGATCATACAAAAGGAAAATGTCAGTATCATGAATAGCTAGTGAAAGAAGAAAAGATTTAACATTTAACATGATTTAACCTATTGAGGTTGATTTTGTTTAGAAGTTCAAAAACCACTAGTATTGAACAAGTATCTTTTTTTTAAGTATTCTTCTTTTCCATTACCATATGCATAGGTATATAAATTCATTTATACTGTATATTCTGTTCTGTTCAAGGAGAAAATCAAAGCCAAAGCATTTGTAAAAGGCCAACAAAAGTCATCCAAGTAAATTCTCCAATTATAATGGGACATTTATACTGTCTGGTGACACTCAACTGAATCTTTTGCTGGTTTTGGAAGTCTACTGTATGATTTGTAATTAATTTATTCGGTGAGAAGTGATTGATTATGTATTATGTGCCAAGGAGACAGAGAGGTGAAAGATACGGTCCGTCTACTTGAGACTTGCACATCTGTTAGGCCAGACAGATGAGTAAGAAGACCGAGGACAGTATGGTAAGTGATGAAGTGTACCAGAGGGTCTCTGAAGGAATACAGGAGCGACCTTGTGGTGGGTCAAATGGTGTCCCCCTCTTTAAATATATGTCCATGTCCTAACTCCCAGCACCTGTGAATGTGACATTATTTGGAAGCCCCGTCTTTGCAGATCCAGTTAAATTACAGATCTTGAGGTGATACCATCCAGGATTTGGCAGGGGTCCTGAATCCAACGTTGTCATTGTAAGAGAAATGAAAGGGAGATTGACACAGTCACAAAGGGAAGGCCATAGAAAGGTGGGGGCAGAGATTGGATTTAGGAAGCCAGGAGCCACAATATGCCAGCAATTGTTGGCAGTCACCAGAAGCTAGGGGCGTAGCATGGGACAGTCTCCCGCTGAGCCTCCAGAAGGAACCATCCTGCTGACCCCTTGATTTCAGACTGAGAGAAGATAATTTTTAGTTTGTTTTAACCAGCCTAGTCAGTGGTAATTGGCTCTGGCAGCCCTAGGAATATAATGCAGGCTTTTCACAGAAACTGGAGTCCTGGAGTGGGGGAGGACCACCCATCAGAAAGTGCTTTCCAGTTCAGGAGATGTTCCTCCTGAAATCTGGAGACCAAGTCTAACCCAGTTTACCAATGGGGAAGAGAATTCCGGGCAGAAAAAGTAAACGTAGTCCATATTATTGCCAGAAAAAGCCTCCCTAATTCATAGCTCTGTAGGAGGAGGACCAGAGACATGTTGCTAATCCAGTGTGTCTCCTTTGGACAGAAATCTTGCCTTGACTATGCAGAGTCTGCCTCATCCATAGGTGACGCGGAAGCTGCTGACTTCTCTCATGCCTCCGCTTTTATCACAGCGGCTTAGAGGACCATCAGTTTCTCATCTGAAGTGCTGTAATAGCTTTCTCCCAGGTCTGTCCGCTTCCACTCATACCTGTCCCACCCCACGGTCTCTTTTCCTCAACACAGCCCCCGGAAAGATCCTACTAAAACCTAAGTGACCTCATGTTATTGTTCAGCACAAAACATTCCAGTGGCCATTTCATTCAGAGTGAAAAACTCAAATCCCCTAGTCTCCCGAAGACCCTCGGAGAACTGAGGTTCGCGGGCTTTCTGTTACCACCTCCTGTGACTCGGCCCCGAACTGTCCTTGCACTTCCTAGACGTGCTCGGCCGGGCCCTGTGCCCAGGCCTTGACACTAAGCTGTTCCTTTTGGCCAGAACACCCATCACCCCAATATCTGCCTGGGCTGCTCTCTCTCATCCTTTATGTGTCTGTTCAAATGTTGATTGATTAGACCTTTATGACTCCACTACGTAAATCATCACCCCTCTCCTGACACTTACCCCCGTACTCTGATTTAGTTTTCCCCACTGCACTTTCTGTTATCTGAATTTTTGTCCTTTTGTTTGGTTATTTTGTTTTTCCTCCACTAAAATAAGCATCACAAAATTAGGGGCATTATCTGCTCTGATTATCGTGATGTATTAACTGCCTAGCAGGGTGTTTGGTGCATAGTAAGCTTTTGAATGCATGGATCAACAGTTCTTAAATTTTTTTTTAACAGAAAATTTTATGAAAGAAATGAAAGTGTTTGATGAGAATTTCGGAACCCATGCTTTATTTAAAGAACCAAATAAATTTTAAGTGTAATGTTAGAGAAGAGATTACTGAGGTGTGCAGCGGATTCTGATATTCTTTCCACATTCCTTCTCACTGAAAAAACAAATGAGCAAACAAAAATCTAGGGGTGACCCTTCATCAGTGTGGCTTTAATAATAAATTTGATCCATTCTGGATCCTGTTCAGTGGTGTCCTTACCTCTCATGGTCTATTTTGAAAAGTGGTTTTTTGATTTTTGTTTTTGTGATCTGAGCTTCCTTCCAACTTCTGACTCTTATTCAAGGAAAGAAGATAGTCCTTGAAGCCCACATCTTACCTGCTGGCTTCTGAGGGCAGGGGTGGGGGTGGGACGCTCAGCTTCTCTCCTGTGTACTCTGCATATGCTGGCCAGGCTGTGAGATGTCCCATCTCGGCTTTCTGTCCCTCTAACCTGGCTGCTCTATACCTGTCATCTCCTTGCTGGGACCATAGTACACTGATCAGATTGAGCAGTCTCTGCACACTGTGGACACGGGGGAGGTATTTCAAAGTTCTCTCTGTATGAGAGGATTCAGCTGAGAGTCTGAGCTGGGATCAGCTTCCCAGCTGGGCAGAGAGCTGGCCGTCCTGAAAACTCCTTGATGGCACCCTCAGGAAACAGCCCCAGCTTCTTGCTTCATCCCTTCATGGCCACCGTCAAGTGGGCTGCCCAGATGGAGAGACAAGCAAGCTCAGCCTGTGCAGGGAGCCGGCTCTGCTGGGGTGAGGTGGCTGGAGAAAGTGGCGAGGGGCAGATCTGGAGAGAAGGCAGTACATCCGGCTCTATGCCACCTTTTTCATCTTTATCTTGTCTTTTAACTTCTACCACAACTTGCAGAAGAGGTATTTATGTCTTCATCTCATAAGTGGACAAACAGAGGCTCAGAGAAGCTGAGTCACTGGGCTGAAGGTCACACAGCTGGTGATTTAATGCAGGTGCCTCTGATTCCAGGGACTGTGTTCTTTTACCTCCACCCTGCTGCCTATAAATTAGAAATATGTTTTGAGGGATTTGAGCCTAAATATTTCAAAAATAACATGAGCTCAAGAATGAATACAGCTTACATTGTAGATGAGATATGGCCCAACATAGAGAAAGACAGATACCCAGGCGGCGGCGAAGGCTGAGGCCCCGTGGGTGTGTATGAACGTGGAAGCCGCCATTAATCAGACAAGCTCGCTTAAGAGGACCCTGGGTTTTAACTCCGAGGGCAGCCAAGGAAAGGTCAGATAGATGTTTTGACTCCTCCAGCAAGCAGTGCTCTTTGAAATTCTTGGCATTCTCCAACACAATAATGAATAATTCTAACTCTGGATTCCTTGATTGGGACCTTCAAGCATGGAATTGAAAAATAGTCCATTTTCAACAAAATACAAATGTAGGCTGATAGCCCTGTGAATTAGGGTTTTATTTACCCTTGGATCCCACACAGCAGGTTACTTGTCCCCAAGTTGGTTTCCCCACTGTGTGGTTGAGTATGTACTTAGTAATGTCAGTAATTAAAATCTTTCGACCTCCTGGAACTAAGTATTTGACCTACGGTAACTTTTGTTTCTTATAACTACCATGTAAAGAGGGTGCTATTTTTATTTCCATTTTGTCATGAGGGTATTTCTAGGTTAGCCTCAGGTGATGCAGCTGGAAGATGGTGAGATTGGCACCCTTGGTGCCCATGTCCAGAAGCCTTTCATTTGACATCCTAGGTGTCTGTCTGTGTTGGGTGTTAAGAAGTGGAGGTGGGGAGAGCAGTGTTTGCTGTCGGGTCTGATTGCTATGGTAATTATTTTTCTTTCTTCTCTTCTTTCTCCTGTCATCTTTCCTTCCTCCCTTATTTCTACCTTCTCTCCTTCCCTCCCTGCTTCCTAAAACCCCAAACTATTTTGCTCCCATTGAGTGAAGTTGGCATCAAGTCTCAGAATCCCAGAGCCTGAAATTCCTCCTCTCTGCTTCCTAATTAACTTTCTCTTTGGCACGTCATCCATTTCTCTCTTCTTAGTTTTCCCACTTGCAGAAGGAAGATACCATGACAAATTACCCTGAAAGATTCTTATGGAGCGCTTTTTAAAACAAAGCCAAAAAAAGCTTTTCAAATCTCAGAAAGCCAGTCAGGTTTCTCAAGATGGAGGTGGGAAATGGAAGAGCTCTTTCTGGAGAACTCGGGTCCACCCAAATCACCCAGCTACTGACTTTGCAGCTGGGATCCATATCTCACTCAAGATTTAACATCTAATTCCATGCAGTTATATAAAATCGCAGAATACTTTTTCCCTGGGAGAGCCTGCTGGAATTTATTTCTTAAAAGTCTCTAGACCGTGACCTCCAGGGGAAATAGATGTGTCGCGCTCCAATATGGCGGTGCGGTGGGGAACCTCTGACCCTCTCGCCCCGGGCTTGCTGCTCAGCTGCTTTTCACAGCTAGCACTTACAGGCGCCCGTTTCTTAACGCTCCTTTAAATGCTGAACGCCACGTTTTGAATTGCTTTCAGAGTTTTTGTTGCCAAGACATCATTTAACTGTTGCCTTACTTTTTATGTCGTAGGGAGTCTTGAACTGATTCCCTGAATTTTTGAAATTTGAACAGCATCTCTTCTTCTGTTCTCTTCTTAGGTTTTTGTCTTGATCCCCCTCATCATTTGTTGTTGTTTTGTTGTTGTTGTTGTTGTTAGGTTCCAGTGCTCAACAAGCTCTTAAGCTCTGGTGTTGATTTGTTTGCTGGTTAGGGTGGGCTGCAGAAAGTTTTGGTATTTGAAAGAAAATGCTGTACTGTATTTAATTCACCTAGAAAGAGACGGACAGATTTAAAAAGAACTAATATTTCTTGAACACTTATGATATGTGGGCATTATGCTGAGTACTTCGTGTGCTCTGTCTTACTTCAGCCCTTTAGCATCAGTATGATGTAGGTTCTCTTACTGATCTCGTTATGCAGGTAAGGAGTTTGATGCTCAAGGAGAAGAAGCAACTTTCCACAATCAGTCACGATGGTAATCATTCTGCAGTATGTAAATGTAGCACAGCAACATGCACACGTGAAACATGCACAATGTCATATGTCAATTATGTCTCAGTAGAGCTAGGGGAAAATCAGCTAATAAGGGCTGGAGCCATGACTGGGACCAAGATCTCCAGAGTCGTGCTCTTAACCATTTATGGAGCCAGAGGTGGTGCTGAAGGCTTATTGAGGCTCCTGGGTTTTTTGGGTAATGTGTCAGTGATTTCCACCCCCCACCCCTACCCCTGCCGCCCAGGTACACACAGTTGGTGCTGAATACCCCTCCTTCCCACGTTCTTAGTAATTTCCTGTTGAATTGTTTTATACGATTCTTCCAATTCTGCATTTCAGAGACTTTGAAATCATAGAAATGAATCCCTGTTCAACATTTTGATTCTGCCTTCCAAAGAAAAAGACCACTCTTATTTGGAATAAAATTGAATTGTGGAAAAATAGGATGATATTGGCCATCCTAAATCGTTCATAAGACTGGTGGGTTTCCAGTGAGACAGGCAGAGTGGAAGTGGCCCTTCTGTGAAGCAGCCCAAATGTTGGGTTTAGAGAATCCCAACTTCAGCCCTGCTCCCCCTTCTCACAGCCCCTTTTCCAGGTGGCTGAGCCACCTTGGGTTCTACCCAGTCATGCTCCATACCTCTGTACCTTTGTACACGCTGTTCCTTCCCCCTGGCTTTAACATCCTTGGCTTTCATCTGCTTGATTGTTTATCATTATTACTATTTTTCTGATTCATCTGAGGCATCAGCTCTTCTGTGGAGCCATCCTTGACTTTTCCAGCCAGAAGCAACCCTTTCCACCTCCTTTTGGCTTTGCGTATGTTAGGATCTGTAAGGCGTCATGTAATCTGCACCATCTGCTCCTTAAGGCCTTTGCACTTGCTGTATCTTCAGCCTGGGACACTCTTCTTGATAACTGCCTGGCTCACTCTTTCTCCTCCTTGGGTCTGTTCTCAAATGCCACCTTCTCAGTGAGGCCTTCCATGATCACCATGTTCAACTGCAACTGTCCCCACTGGCACACTTCCTACCCTCCTGTTCTGCTCTGTTTTTCACCATTATGCTTGTCATCATCTAACTTCTATGTCACTGACATGTATTTTGTTAGTCTGTGTCTTCCCACTAGAATATAAACCCATATGTTGAAATACTTTTATCTGTTCTGTGTGAGGCCTGCAGGTTCTTGGAATAGTCCTTGGTACAGAGGGTACCAAATAAGTATGTGTTAATTTCTCAATAAGGGACAGGCTGTCCTTTCTCAGCTTTAGCCACGTGGACATTTTGGGCTGGATAATTCTTTGTTGTGAGGCTGTCCTGCACGTGTGGGATGTTCAGCGGTATCCCTGGTCTTTACTCACCAGCACAGCCACCAGTAGCACTGTTTTGGTCGTAAGAACTGAAAGTGTCTCCAGACATTGCTACATGTCCCCTGGGGGGAGATTGCCCCCAGAAAGAACTATTATATTAGAGTCTCAGATCCTAGAAAACAGGGATCATATCTTTTTAGAGCCCCCAGTGTCTAGCACATAGTAGATGCTTGATAAGTTTTTAAAGCTGAATTAATCAGACTTGATCAAATGTTTATCTCAAATTTTATGGTGTAGTTTATATATGACTATCTTCGCAGACTTTTCATTTTTTTCTGTATAATTGATTTATTCTACCAACATATATGGATTTAGTATCACCAGAGTTCAAGATGATAGAGAGGAAGTCAGAGTTGCAAAAGCATGATGCTGATCCTATCTCATAGTCCAGTGAAAGAAGCATATGTACAGAGCCCTCCCAATGCAAAAGGGTACATTACCTCTCCCTTCAACCTGTGTCACTCCTGGCTAGTCCATCTTCTATAAAGATTGTCTCTAAAGGCCTAGATAGCAAGTATTTCAACTTTGCAAACCGTACGGTCTCTGCTTCAACTATATCCATCGAAAGTAACACTTGTATTCATGTTCTTCTTGTATCAGTCTTTCTGGAGCTAAGACCAACATCTCAACTTGGAGATCTCAAGATTTATCTAAAAGTGACTCTGTACCCCCATCCTATCACAAAAGATCATGGACTAGAACATGGCAGTTATCAAAAATGTATGAAACGAGTACACAGTTTAAGTCACAGGTTATTGGTGGAAAAGCACATCTTTGGATCAAAACTGCACGTATAAATTACATACGGAAGAATACAACATGATACAACATATGGAAGAAGATACAATGTAATAGAAGGCGACACAGTAGAATATATTAGAATGTATTACACATACTAAGTACATTTTATATTTCTGGTTGCCTATGTGTAATGTAAGGATTTCTGATGTAAAACTTACTTCTTACTAGTTAGTGTAGTACAGAAGATTAGCAACACACTGTCCTACACTAGCTAACTGGAAGACTGGGCAGAACAACGAAATAGTCTGTACTCAGATATCCAGGTAATGTATATTCTTGTGCCTTAAGATAAGTAACACATCTGGGAAGTGGATGGGACAATGGAACGATGGAAAGGACGGCTCAGAGATTCTAAAATGCTCCTGCTTCTCTGCAGGGCTTACTGTATTCTGTTCTAATGTTCAGTCTCTAACCTTGTGGCGAGCTATAAACACCTGTTCATTTTCTTCTTTTATTTGGTACCTTTTCAGCAGGACAAAACCTTGACCTGAACTGTATCCTTTCCTGCGCTTCTCTGCCTGGCAAAAATCCCATTCATTCTTCCACGCCCAACTCAAATGCCAGCTGCATAGCAGAGCTTTGCCTGATGGGCCAGGCACGGTGAATCATGTTCTCCTCCACGCCCTCTCAGCACCTCGTTCATGCTGCTACAGTGGCACTGATCACATTTATTCTGCTTGGTTTTATCTGTGCTGCTCTCTGCTATGTGATTGTGAGCTTCTTGGGGATGGGAGCAATTTGCATTTCTACTTTTAGACTTCTCAGGGCCCAGCACATGATCTGCATGTAGTAGGTGACTAAGCCCTAAATAGAGACAGCTTAGTGATGTGGTTACAACTCTGAGCTCAAAACCCAGGTTGCCACTTAGTAGTGGTACAACCTTTGATAACTTACTTTTGCTTCTCTAAGCCAGCTTTCTTATCCGAAAATGAGGGTAGTGTGACTCATGCATAGCATGGCTGTAAAGGTGAAATGCGATATGAAAGCTGTAAGGCACTTAATAGGTCATCGAGAAATGGAATTTACCACCACTGTTGCCATTATTATTAGTACCGTTGAAAAGAAAAGTGGAAAACACTATCAGGACTGCGATACAAACACCGAGAGTGAAAGAGCTAAAGGTGATTTGGGGGCCAATAATTAAATATTAAGTTACGCAGTATACTGTGTACTTGAGACCAGAATGATGTGATAAGTGAGGATTTATAGATACCTGGATGTTTGGTTTTATATATCAGAATAGCCACCAGAGTGCTTTTCACTCTTACTTTTCTCTATATTTTATGCTTTTTTTAAAAAAAATTGAAACATCAGTTTACAATGTTGTGTCAACTTCTGGTATACAGCACAATGTTTCGGTCGTACATGTCCACACACATGTTCACTGTCATGTTCTTTTTCATTATAGGATACTACAAGACATTGAATGTAGTTCCCTGTGCTCTACAGAAGAAACTTGTTGTTTATATTTTATGCTTCTTGGTAGGAGATATTGTGGAAGATGCAAAGAGGGATTAAAATAACATAATTTTGCTCCTAAAATACCCTGTAGATTTAGTTTTGTAAAGTCGGAGCAGAGTTTCTCAACCTTAACACTACTGATGCTTTGGGCCAGTTATTTTTGTTGTTGTTGTTGTTGTTGTACAAGGTCGTCCTGTGAACCGTAGGATGTTGGGCTGCATCCTTATTCTCTACCCACCAGATGCCAGTAGCACACTGACCCCACCTGCCATCCTGTGACACCCAAAATGTTGGGTGGGCCTTTGATAACTATTATGTCCTAAACAAGGTGAGGAATAAACCAAAAAGCAAACATGGAGGGGGTGATCTCTCCTTTGTTATGGACAGAGCTGGAGTAAGTCTGTAAGCCAAGCTGGTTTGCTAAGGATAAACACAGAATAAGACTGATTTACCCATTGAATCCCAGGGGCGGGGAGGTGTCAAGAGGGAATTAAGAAAAATTAATACCACTTGAAGGCAGCACATTCCCAAGAGAGAAGCTTGGTGGGCATGGAGTTTTGCTGAGCAGGACCATATTTTAAGTATTTTCTCCCCCTCTTTGCAGTTTAGGTGCACATAGTCAAATTAACTATCATCTTTTGGTTCTTGACACCTTGTAACGGTCCGTGGTGGCTAGTTTTTTAAATTTATTTACATATCTTGATAGTTATTTTTAATAATGAAATTCACACCTAGCACCTCACCATTCTCCCACCCAAGAAGCATCGTCCTGAAATATATTGTTTCCAAATTTACCCATAGAGTAAATCTCTCTACTGCCCCAGGGACAGAATGAGCAAAGCTGGCAAAGAGGTGAGAGAGGAGCTCCAGGAAACCGAGAGGGAGGAATGTGGTCTCCTTCTGACAGATGGTGTTGAAACTTGTCTGTGTCCTGATTTTTTTCAGAATACAGGGTGTCCCTAGGAGCTAAATAGATGCCAGTAACATTGTAAGAGGATCATGCCAAGTGTTCAGAGCTTGAAGGGCTATTACTTTTTCTTAGTGTAAAACTATTTTTGTCAAATTGAGCACCTGGCGATGATACTGAGCATCCACAAACTGGCACCTGCAAACACACCTGCTCATTCTTTTCCCCTTCAAGTCCAAGTGTCCTTTCACATGCTGAGATTTTTTTTTTTAACACAAAAGCTGTCGTTCTGTGGATTGACTCTCCCTCAATTTTGAATTCTGTGATTTACCTTCTTGCACAATAGGAAGAGTCCTTTCAAAAGTAGAATTACACCATGTTAGAGTTGATCTGATCCAGCATCTCCCCCAGGGTAATAGGTTAATAACAAATAGCTTTGTAATGACAGATTCAAGTTTGTAATCTCACTGAACATCCACAGCCTATAAGCCATACTTTGAAATCTAGAAAGTAGTCAACAAAATGAGCAACGTGGCCATGATGCCTGAGTTTTTCTGACTTTGCAAAGGAGCTATGAGTGCAAGTTCCATTGCAAACCATGTGATAGTACTGAGGTCACCAGGTCGAGGATGGAGTGAAAATGAGCCCTCGTTAAAGAATAAACGTACAGGGAACTGTTTACTGCTGCATCTGCAGAATCTAGAAGAGAAACCAGTGCAGTATGGTATTGGTATTTGAAGAAGCAGAGTCCTGGTCATAAGTAACAGTCACACCCAGTTCTTAAGCACATTCCACTTGCAGTCCCCTGGGTTGGGTGGTTCACGTTGGTACTTTAACTTAGCAAGCACAGATGAGAGTTTTCATTATTCCCATTATTGCTTTGCTCTTGAGAAAACAGGTTCAGAGGAGTGAAGTTGTTTGTTTAGGTCACACAGCTAATAAATATAAGGCAAAGATTTGGACTGTGTGGTTTCTGTCATCCTGTCTTCTCATAAGCTATGAAGAGATATGGCAGGTGTTTTGGCTTCCTGTTTTGGTTATGCCATCAGTTAAGCAGTGCTGTGCAAATCGGAGGTCCTCTGAGTACCACGAAATGCTTGGTTCATAGTAAATCAAGGCGGCCTATCCAGATTTGAATAATCTATGCAGTCTTTAGACTAGGATGCAGTAGTGTGTTTGGATGTTTTACAAGATATTCAGAGAAAACTTGCACTGATCTTGCTCTCCCCAGAGTAGCTTAAGTTGTGGATGGCATGTTTCTTTTTTATTTGCTTTTGTATTTTTTGAAATTACTTTGTCATATGATCTAAGGTTCAAGTAGCAATGAATTTCTTATTTATTCTAGATGAATTCTCTTAAAAATATTGTGTGCCTAGGTTGGGTGGAATGTGACTAAAAATGGATGAAAATGGAGTTTAGGCAACAGGAGCATGAACTTGCCCAGCTCCCTACACCCCTTCAGTGCAACAGGTGCAACATGGACATATTTTTTTCTTCCAACTTGTAGTCAGTTCCCTCAGCCCTTATGGAACTGTTCCAAATAGAGATGAACCTGCCTATGTGAATACCAGATTGCAGTTGAATTTGCACTGAATAGCCTCAGAGGGTACACTTGATTTCTGAGCCCTCGTTTCACCATTTTTATTTGGAAACACTAATGCCTATCTGATGTTCCCATGATAAGGGCTACCGGTACTCTTATTGGAAACTAAATCAGGCATGAAGAACACGGCATGCCTTAAACCCACCTTGGTGAAGCTGAACACCTTGAAGGGTGGGTTTATCCTGTCTGGGTATTAGACACGTTGTTCCTAATCTATGCTTCGTGGTCATAACAATATCACTACTAATGAATTGAACGAAATACTTAGACACTATGTGCCAACCGCTATTTTAAGTCCCTTAACAAATACTGACTCATTTCATTCCCATAGCGCCCTGCTTGTTATGTCTGTGCATTTTTGGAGCATCACAAGCATCTCATGCTTTCTTCACAAAATCTCCTATTATCGTTTCTGTTTAAGAGTTGAGTAAATCAGGAGCACACATGAATTATAGACTAACGCCAAGTCTCCTACCCAGGTCTGCTGATCTGTGTGTGTGTGTGTGTGTGTGTGTACGCGTGTGTGCATGTGTGTGTACACAGATCTGGGTCAAGTTTTGTTTGTGCCACAGAGAAACCCATGCTGAGCTTCCTGCTTCCAAGCCCCTGCCTTCTTTAGGTGCCACTTGAAACATTTCCTCACTGGATTTCCGTCTGTCATTTTTAGCTTGCAGAGACACTTTATTGTTCTGTTACCAAGTTTGATACAGGCTGTACTCTAAGTATCTTATTTGAAATGTT
This sequence comes from Vicugna pacos, assembly GCF_048564905.1. Taxonomy (NCBI): domain Eukaryota; kingdom Metazoa; phylum Chordata; class Mammalia; order Artiodactyla; family Camelidae; genus Vicugna; species Vicugna pacos. The sequence continues at coordinate 42,179,199 of NC_132996.1, forward strand.
TGTCACCAGAGCCCACGATGTGTGATTTTGAGGACAAGAAATTTTGTATACATTTGCATACCTGTATTTATATATATTTTGGTTTCTGATCAACATACCAAGACAGATACTGCCTAACCTTTTTTTTTTCCCCCACTGTCTCAGGGTATTGAGATGCTGGAAATAGGGAATCTATTCAAACACCAGAGTATGCATTGTCCTCTGGCAGCAGCAAAGGAACTCACAGTTAATTGCTAAGCTACAGAATGTTAAATCATCCAGGGGACATTAAATGATGTGGAAAATGACAATATTGTGAGACGTTCTATGTACTTGAACTAGCATTCAACTATCTAAAGACATAATGTGGCTTTTTAAAGTTTATTTATGAGATGATGGCAAAATACAACCAGAACATTTTTCTGGGGTGTCATTTTCTAACTGTAATTAAAAATAAAAACATTTGCTCACCTGGCTGTCATGTGAATAAAATAAATTCTGCGTTGACAAGTTGCAGTCATTTTCGTTAATAAGAAATTTTACAGACTTAGAACACAAAACTATTGATAATAAATTATTCCGGATGGAAGTGTTGTAGAATTATTAGAACACAGGTTTTCCTGCCAGAACAACCTGCAGAATATAGGTTAATTTGTTCAGCAGATATTTTTGAGCATCTCCTTTGTGCTCAGTTTCTGAGGCTTTGGTAGCAAGGAGAGCAAAACTAATCATAGTTCTTGCCCTGTTGGGTGTTGCAGTCCAATGGATCAAAGAGGTGATGGTAATAAAGTATGCATAGATGAGCATCTGTGTTTGATACTGCAAGGGAGAGGAGCATGGGACTGTGCTCTGCTGGTGTGAAATAAGGAAAACTAACCTGATTTGGGAAGACTGGCCAGGGTAGCACTGAGATGGGGTTGGGATGACTTTGCAGTATTTATCAAAAAACTTAAAGTTCACTCCTCTTGATTTTCACATCGAGGCATTTTTCCCTCAAGGAACAATTTGAGGTGTGTGAAGCATTTTCGCTGTAAGGACAAGGCATTGTTTTTATTACGGAAATGTTGGAAACGTCTTAAATATTCCAAGTGAGCACTTAGTTAACTTTATTATGTTCTCAAAAATTATATCGACTACTCAAAACCGTTTTAAAAATAATGTAAAAATGTTCTTATTGTAATAAGATATTTAGTAAAAAAAAAAAAGAGTATCTACAAAATGGAATTTTAAATGCCTTTGCCTTTATCCCAACCACATCCTTTCTGGTTACTCAATTTACTCTTTGATTTCAAATACGTCAACAGTCTTACTAACACCAGCAGTAATAGCCACTCCTCCTAGCTGCCGTGTAGCACCAGATCGTCTGCATCCTTTATTTCAATTGATTGCATGTGAACCAGTGAAGAGTTACTGTTACATTTATTTCCTTTTGTACACTGCAACTTTAAATATGTCAGCCGACATATATGTTCTCTATGCAACACAGAAGGAATTGTTTCGATACCAATGCTCTTTACTATGAATTTCCTTAGCTAAGAGAAATCACTCTTTTTTTTTTTTTTTTGGTGACAGCATTCTGTGAAGAGGGCTGCAGATACGGTGGAACATGCGTGGCTCCTAACAAATGTGTCTGTCCTTCTGGATTCACAGGAAGCCACTGCGAGAAAGGTAACTCAGCCCAGCGTGTCTGTGTGTGTGTGTGTGTGTGTGTGTGTGTGTGCGCGCGGGCATGCGCGCTGAGGGTGGGGACAGAGAGAGAGAGAGACTGTTTCAGAGAGAATGGAAGCTCTTTCTCTGGGAATAGAGCACTATGGGTTGACTTCATACACTGTCGTTGGTGTGTGTGTCTGTCCCAAAGTGGGGACCTTTTGATTACTGCATAATAGGCATCCTGCTTCTGAAAGTGGAGCTTCACTTGCCCTCCCTGCAACGTGTCTAATTTAGCAAGGTCGGATCTTGTCTCTGCTACAGTTTGCAGTGTGCGTTTTTAGTGCTAATTAGAGATAAAGCCTGGCGATCGGACCTGCCCCACTTATCAGCTATCGGGTGGCGTCACTCGCAACCACTGGAGTTACAACAATCTGCTGTGTCCACGGAATCTAAAGTAGAACCACATGCTCCTTGCAAAAAAGCACATTAAATAACTCCAGCAGCAGAGTTACGGGTGTGCTTGGGGTTTTATTCTAATATTGGTTTATTAGGAACATTATCATTCATGGACCCGATGATATAAGCCAATTAGTATTGGTAAGATTCCATTATATGCAGCTTTCTATTCGCAATAAATGTAGTGTTTATACTCGGCACTATTTGGTGAGATCCAGCTCTTAGAAATTGCAGAAATCCTTCTGTCTGTGTGTAAATGAAATGTGACATTCAGTGCCAGTGTGCAATGTATGTATCAGTGCAAGCAAGGGGTTTACGCCGTGTAAAACTGAGTATTTCAGTGTAATTTTCCATGAGTTTCATTAGGCTACAATCCCCGTGTTGTGTTTTGCTGAGTCTGGAGTATCACACTTGACACTTCTCGCAGTAAAGCACAGAAAGATGGACATAGAATGCCATAGTCATTATCCCTTTTATTAGATGAAGGGGAGTGCATCTTCCTCTAATGCTAAAGATTTAAGCAAAGCTCTTGCTTCTCTTCCTTCTTGTTTAAAGGTTTTTGAATTTTGATTATACATTTTTTATTTTTATTTATTTATTTATTTATTTTACATTTTTATTGATTCATAATCATTTTACAGTGTTGTGTCAAATTCCAGTGTTCAGTACAATTTTTCAGTCATACATGGACATATACACACTCATTGTCACATTTTTTTCTCTGTGATTTATCATAACATTTTGTGTATATTTCCCTGTGCTATACAGTGTAATCTTGTTTATCTGTTCTACAATTTTGAAATCCCAGTCTATCCCTTCCCACCCTCTACCCCGCCCCCCCCGTAACCACAAGTCTGTATTCTCTGTCCATGAGTCTATTTCTGTCCTGTATTTATGCTTTGTTTTTGTTTGTTTGTTTGTTTTTGTTTTTTAGATTCCACATATGAGCGATCTCATATGGTATTTTTCTTTCTCTTTCTGGCTTACTTCACTTAGAATGACATTCTCTAGGAGCATCCATGTTGCTGCAAATGGCATTATGTTGTCGGTTTTTATGGCTGAGTAGTATTCCATTGTATAAATATACTACATCTTCTTTATCCAGTCACCTGTTGATGGACATTTAGGTTGTTTCCATGTTTTGGCTATTGTAAATAGTGCTGCTATGAACATTGGGGTGCAGGTGTCATCCTGAAGTAGATTTCCTTCTGGGTACAAGCCCAGGAGTGGGATTAATTTCAGCTTTGATTTCCTCATTGATCCATTGTTTTTTCAATAACATATTGTTTAATCTCCATGCTTTTCTTTTTTTCTCCTTTGTTTCTCTGTTGTTGATTTCCAGTTTCATGGCATTGTGGTCAGTAAAGATGCTTGAGATAATTTCTATCTTCTTAAATTTGTTGAGGTTTCTTTTGTGTCCAAGTACATGATCGATCCTGGAAAATGTTCCATGTGCACTTGAAAAGAATGTATATTCTATTTTTGGGGGGTGTAAAGCTCTGAAAATATCCACCAAATCTAGTTTTTCTATTGTATTATTTAATTTCTCTGTTGCCTTGTTTATTTTCTGTCTGGAAGATCTGTCTAGTGATGTTAATGCAGTGTTAAAATCTCCAACTATGATTGTATTCCCATCAATATCCCCCTTTATCTCTGTTAGTAATTCTTGTATGTACTTAGGTGCTCCTATATTGGGTGCTTATATATTAACGAGTGTAATATCTTCATCTTGTATCACTCCTTTAATCATTATAAAATGTCCTTCTTTATCTTTCTTTATGGCCTTTGATTTAAGGTCTATTTTGTCTGAAATCAGTACTGCAACACCTGCTTTTTTGGCTTTTCCATTTGCATGGAATATCCTTTTCCATCCTTTTACTCTCAATCTATATGTGTCCTTCTCCCTAAAGTGGGTCTCTTGTATGCAGCATATTGAAGGTTCTTGCTTTATTATCCAGTCTGCCACTCTATGTCTTTTGACTGGAGCATTTAGTCCATTAACATTTACAGTAATTAATGATAGATGTGTGTTTATTGCCATTTTGAACTTATCTTTGCAGTTGAATTGGTATATCCTCTTTGTTCCTTTCTTCTTCCTTTTGTGGTTTGGTAATTTTCCTTTGTATTATCATGGATTTTATTTAATTTTTGTGACTCCCTTGTAAATTTTTGACTTGTGGTTACCCTTTTTTGTAAATCTATTAACCTATACCCGTTTTTAATAAACTGATAATAACATGATCTCAAACCCATCCTACTGTTAAAAAAATTTAAAAAAGAAAGAAAAAAATTCTGTATTTCCCTGCCTCCCTCTCCCACTCTCAGTGATTTGTATGTCTTCTTTTATAATTTCATGTTTTCTTTATTTGTAATTCATGAGTTATCACCTTTCCAGTTGTACGTTTCTCATTTCTGTAGCATCCTGCTGCTTTTCTATTTAGAATAGCCCTTTCAATATTTCTTTTAGCATGGGTTTAGTGTTGCTAAACTCCTGTAGCTTTTTTTTGTCTGTGAAACTCTTTATTTCTCCTTCTATCCTAAAGGATAGCCTTGCTGGATAAAGTATCCTAGGCTGCATCTTTTTTTCATTCAGGGCTTTGAATATATCTTGCCACTCCCTTCTGGCCTGTAGTGTTTGTGTAGAGAAATCAGCTGAGAGCCTTATGGGGGTTCCCTTGTAGTTCACTCTTTGCTTTTCTCTTGCTGCCTTTAGAATCATTTCTTTATCCTTGACTCTGGCCATCTTGATTATGATATGTCTTGGTGTGGGTCTATTTGGGTTCTTCCTGTTTGGGACCCTCTGAGCTTCCTGTACTTGGATATCTGATTCCTTCTTTAAGTTTGGGAAGTTTTCAGTCATGATTTCTTCAAAAACCTTTTCAATTCCCTTTGATCCTTCTTCCCCTTCTGGGACCCCTATTATGCGAAGATTGGGACGCTTTATATTATCCCATAGGTCCCTTATGCTATTATCATTATTTTTTCTTTGCTTATCTTGTAGTTCTTCTGAATGGGTGCTTTCTGTTGCCCTGTCTTCTAGATCACTAATTCGTTCCTCTGCATTAACTAGTCGGCTTTGCACAGCTGTTAGATCATTCCTCATCTCTGTCATTGAGTTTTCCCATTTTGCTTGGCTCTTCTTTATAGCTTCAATTTCATTTTTGACATATTTTATTTCTCTAAGCATTATCTCTTTTAATTCCTTCAGCAATTTGATCACTCCTTTTTTGAAATCTTGATCTAGTAGGCTATCGATGTCTATTTCATTGAGCTTTCTTTCAGGGGATTCCTCTTGTTCTTTTAATTGGGAAAGGTTTCTCTGCTTCTTCATCTTGCTCATACCTCTCTGGCACTGTGGTTTATGGAGTATCAGTTGTCTATTTTGGATCTTAAGGATTTTATCTATCTAATGCCTATTTAGGAATAGAACTTAGGAAAAAAAGAAAAAAGAAAAAAAGAGAAAAGAATAAGAGAGAGAGAGAAAGATTTTTAAAAGAAGGGAGAGAGGGTTTGAAAACAGTGTATAATGAATAATAGAGCGGGTTGAAGCAGAGTATTAATCGGGTGGAGACGTCCTTTTAAAACCCTTAAAAAAAAAGGGGGGGTGGGGAGATGAATATATGTGTTTGAAGCCTGTGTCTAATCAATAACAGGACATCAAAACCCAAGAGAAATAGAAATGAATTAAGAAGTAAAAATTAAAAGAGTAATTGAAAATAGAACAGGTAAAAACAGATTAAAACAAAACAAAAACAGAAAACAAAAAAACAAAACAAAGCAAAACAAAAACCAAAAAAAAAAAAAAAGGAGGGGGGGGGGTGTTGGTGTTCTCCTGGAGTCTGTGTGCTTTTAATGTGATGTCCTTCTGTCTTCGTCCTGTTTTGGAAGCTCAGCTTGTTTTCATGGGCCCTCCGTTGGCGCCCTCTTCTGTGCTGCTCCCAGCACCTGTCAGCAAGCAGATCGCGCCTCCTCCTAACACAGGGTCAGATGCAGCTCTCCTCTGCTGCGGGCGGGCGGGTCACTGCCCCTCCGGATGCCGCAGTCAGATGTTGCAGACTGGCCAGGCAGGAGGGCGGGTCGTGCCCCCTCCCAGCACCTCGGTCAGGGGTTGTGTTCCTGCCCGACAGGTGGAGGGCCGCTCTCCCCCTGCCTGCGCCGCTGGTAGCTCCGTTGCTCTGTGCGGCTGCGCTCTCTGCGCCGGCGCTCCGCCCTGGTCGCGCTCCGCGGGTGGGCTCGGGGAAGACCTAGGGGCAGCCTCGTCCCTGCTCCGAGCCAAGACCCAGCTGCTTGTTTGTCTTTGTGGAGCAAGTTCTTTGGGGGACCAGAATGGAAGGATCCTATCTGCCCAGGGCTGTAGGCCCGTCTCAGTCTGGCCCTTGAGGCTGCTAAGCCGTTCGGTGCGGATGCAGGTTTCGCCTCTGCCCCCGCCTGGGTGCTAAGCGCCGGAGAATATGGCGGCTCTGCCTGGGCCCCGCCCCTCTTCCCCTGAAAAGTTTCCGCGTGTTTTCAGAGATGGGGGTATGCACCCTTCCCCCGAGAGCACATCAACCTTGCTGTTTTATGGAGGGCCCAGGTTGTTCTGTCCTGTACACCCACAGCCCCGGCGCCCAGCCCCTTGCAGTCCCCTGGAGCTGCCTCCGTGCAGCCGCCCCCGTCCTCGACCCGGCTTGTGCAGCCTGGCCCTGCCCGCCGCTGCCGGCCCGCGTCTCAGGATGGGTGTTGGGGGGACACTCTGTGCCCGTTTAACTTAGTTCTGTCAGACAAGGGCTGCTCTGTACAGATCCGAGCCTTGGAGGTTCCCCCTCCGTCCCGCTGGCCTCTCAATTGGAGAGGGGAGACCCAGCGAGCGAGCGCCAGTTCTCTTTTGCCACTCCCTCCCCGCGGGACCCGTCCCGCGCTGCTTTGCCTTTTGTTCTTTCTTTTTTCCTTTTCTCCTACCAGATTTTTGGCATCTTTATCTTTTCAAGAGGGCGATGATCTGTTGGAGTTCCGCAGGTGCTCTGGTTGGCTGAGTGGGTCTGTAGATGTGGGTCTTGGTGTATTTGTGGGAGAGGGTGACTTACAAGCGTCCTTCTACTCCGCCATCTTGCCCAGAAGTCCTATACATTTTTTTTAAATGAGCAAGATTATTATACCCCAACTTGTTTGACAGATGACATTGTACTGCCTGTGTATTTATAAGGCAGCCTGATCTTTTAAAAAACATGTTAAAACGTAACTCCATAAATTATGCAACAAGGAAATCAATAAGCAATGTGTACCACTGTTTCTATGTTTTGTCCTATTATCAACAAACCAGATCACATTTATTAAATAATAATTACTTGGTCTGTCTTTAAAAAAAAATACATAAATGAGCCAAGTTCAGCCTCCGAGCAGCATGAGAGAACTACCACATGGGGCTTAAGAATTCCTGCCAAAAGCAAAGAAACTTAATGGTGACTTAGCACACATTCTCGTATATTTGATTTTAATTAGGATTTCTAAAATGAAAAACATTTCTAAAGGGTTCTCATTACTGTCTTCAGAACTGCTATGTTTCCCTAAAATCAGCATACAGGAATTGATGGGGACGGCATGGTGATGATAATGTTGATGACGGTGGATACTACCGTTACTAACAGTGTATCATTTATCATGTACTAATTATGCATCATGCTTTTTAAGTGAGTATTTTAGCATTAAGAACAAACAAAGGAGACAGATATTATTACTCCTGTTTTATTGATGGCTCAGTAAAGCTTTGCTAGGTTGAGTAACCTCTGCAATGCTTCAGAGCAAGTATTAGAACTGAGAATAAAACTCAGCTTGTATTCCACAAACTGAATTATAAAACGTTGCAGGTGGTTTAAAAGAATAACACACAGACTTCCTGTAAAATCTGGATTTCCAGTGTACAGAATATCTGGGGGAGGAGTCCATGAATCTGCACTTTCATCAAGCACCTCACGTTGCTTGTTATAAACCAGTCATTATTATGTTGTCATAGTGATATTTAACCAGAGCATCTCCTATAAAATTCTTATTCTTTTTACATTATAAAGAATTGGAGGAGAGCTTGATCTTAAGACGAGGGCCTGAGTCAGTGGCAGCCCAGGAAGAGTTAATTATGGTTTTTAATGGCTTGCTGATTTGACCATTTGACCTCTGTCCTTTTCTCTGCTCAATAAGTGGTTGATTGAATCAGTGCTTACATGCTGGTCCATAATGTGGAGCAGAAAAATAAAGGAGAAAGTCAAGACTACGGGCAAAAGTAAGACAGACATAGGCAGGTCATGGGTTCCATATAAATATTGAAGTTGAAGTTGAGAATTACTTACTCTTGAAAACTTAAACAGTTACTATAGGTAAAATAAAACAAGGTTTCTCTGCATGTGATTCCATCTGTAGCAAAGCCATTCCATTTTATACAGGCCAATATTCTAAATCCATGAGATTTTTTTTTTTTGTCGATAGGATAAAGTACATATTTTCCGATCAGTTGTATGTAAGGGGTCTAGGTGAATGACAGGACAAACACTGAAAGCCTCTGTCATATCTTGCCAGAATTATTTTATGGTGCTGACTGTAAGCAATAAACGCTGAGTAATTCTGCTTGCCCTTGAATAGCCATGCTACATGCCTTGAGAGTCAAGGTGCAAAGGAAAAATACAAACACATTGTAAATGTCTGATGGCATGATTACACTATATCTTTTATTTGGTTTGTTTTAATTTTAGGACTAATTAAATGGTCTCATGTGAGCTGTATAGAATCCACTTATATTTAGTCTTAAAAATGTTTCCCTTGCCACCCTCTGCACCCCACCTATGGGTTTTACTCATTGCCTGTGATATTCAGCCTTTCAGAATTTAGGGACATGGAACTAAATCCTTGAAATCATTAGTTAAAGAAGATGCTTATCTAGAATAGAATGAGGTTGAAAGTCCCGCTCGTGTTTGGTTCACAGAGGTGAACAACTTTGCCTTTATTTTATGCTGGTGGTATTTTAGTAAATTTAAATTGTTCAGCACCCCACTCAAGATAAGCAAACATTTGACCTCCCTTGGTTTCTGGAGAACACATTGTGTTGGTTCTTCTCTTACCCTTTGTCCCTTTTCTGAGCCCTTAGCTTTGATTTGGTTTCACATTTAACACGGAGATGTGTAAAGAGAGAGATGAGTGCAGAATCATTAAGAGTGGCTCTGCTGCTCTTAGAATAAGAAAGGGCCACTGTGAAAGCTCTCTCCACAACCCAGGAGGGGTGAAAGGGCGTCACGCATCACGGGCCACTTGCAGCCAAACACAGAGCAGAATGGAGCACTACACAGTGCTCCTAAAGGCTTTTCCAGTGTAAACTCAAACAGCTCCACTAAACCCAGAAGTGTGTTACCTGCCACAAAACAGCAGAGTATCATCCTCTAAGAAGAGGATGAGACTTAAATTTTCTACTTGCCATTAAGCAAATTTGCAAGCAACAACAAGTAGTGATTAAATATAAGATGTCAAGCTGGCCTAGTGAAGGATTCCTTAACATTGACACTTTTGACATTTTGGACCAGAGAAGTCTTTGTTGCAGTGGGCTGTCCTGTGCATTGTAAAATGTTCAGTAGCATCACTGGACTCTACCTGCTAAATACCGTTAGTGATCTATCTCCAGTCGTTTAAAATGTCTCCTAACATTGCCAAATATTTCCTGTTGACAAGTTTTGGTCTTTATGTAGCATTTAAAGATGTCTTTTAAAAAATCAATCAATCAATCAATCAATCTATCTATCATCTCTCTCTTAGTGTTGTTTGGTAACAGTATAAAATTAAAAGCATTTTTAGGAGACAGAAAAGCATTTTAAAAGCATCTCTTGAGGAGTTTTAAAAGTGCTTCATGTTTACTGTAATTAGAAAATTCTTTTTTGTCATTGAAGTTTAGTTGACTTACAATATATTAGTTTCACATGTGCAACATAGCACTTCAGTGTTCGTATAGAATATATTCCATACAAAGTTACTATAAAATATTGACTGTATCCCCTGTGGTGTACATTGCATTCTAGTAACTTATTTTATATCAGTAGTTTATACCTGTTAACCTCTTTAGCTGTGTTGCCCCTCCTCTCACCCTGCTCCCTTCTGGTAACTACCAGTTTGCCCTCTATATCTTGTGAGTCTGTTTGTATTTTATTATATGTGTTCATTTGTTTTATTTTTTAGATTCCACATATAAGTGAACACATACAATATTTGTTTTTCTGTCTGACTTATTTCTCTAAGCATAATACCCTCCAGGTATGACAACACGTAATTAGAAAATTGTTGGCCATTCAACACCTAGAGCCTGGCTGATACTACTTTGTGCTGTGTGGTGCACACCTTCTTAAAGTCTTAGGAGCCAGACTGGTGGAAGCTGGGCCCACTCTGTGTCCATTCTCTCCCATGATGGAGTAAACCTGTAGATGCTCCAACCCCACCCAAGGAACATGTGACCCTCACGTTCTTGAAAGAGGAGAGAACCCTCTATTCTGTGTGTTTTTTTAAGAAGAAAGTTCCCAATGTATGTAATAAGAAGATGATTTCTCTTATAGTATAAAACTTAGCACACACCCTTTAAGGGAATTTGCTCTCAAATGCTTTCTCTGTGATAAGACTATTTGATCAGTCACTTTTAGTGGGAGTTCCAACTGGGACATAAATCAAGATGGCTATTTGTGGGGGAGGGAGTATAGCTCAGTGGTAGAGCACATGCTTAGCATGCATGAGGTCCTGGGTTCAATCCCCAGTACCTCCTCTAAAAATAAGTAAATAAATAAATAGACATAATTACCTCTCCTCCAAAAAAGTAAGTAAAAAAAAGTGAATGTAGTAACATATTAAAAAAAAAAAGACTATTTGCAGTGGCTCAGACAAGATAGCCAATTTTACTTCATTTCCCTATTTGTGTATTATATGAATTATAAATTGTATAAATATAGTTGTATAGACATCTGGTACCCATAATCAGTGTCTTGTGAATCAGACAGTGAGAACTGGACAGGACTAGTCAAGCTGTAGGACAGATCACAGTCCAGCATAAGAAAATTGAAAAAAAAATGCTGACATTGTGAAATAGCAGACTTTGTCTTTTTTCCCAGAGTTGCTTCAGAGATGGGTTCATTTATTGTATACGTTACTCAGTAAACTCATGAAACCATTGGACCTCTCACACCCTTGAAGCCTTTCCAAAGTATAGTAAGTACCTGATCAACAGTATTCAGGGAAATCAGTAATAAATAACAACAATGAAAAAACGTTGAACGGCATTATCTGTTCACAATATAATTTCTAGTAGTTATTTTTCTATTTTGCTTTTTGCATTTTCTAATTTTTTTCTGTAGTAAATATAAAGTATATTTATAATAAGAAATGACTTTTTGTAAAGTTTAAAATAAAGAGAACTTGAAGTCAGAAGAAGACTTCATTTTTCTCAGTTACTGGAGGTCTTTTAACCTTTCGTAAAGGGAGATGCCTTTTTGTAGGATACTTTATTCTAGCCTTTTTCCCGTACCTCAGGGACTTGCAGACTTGTAGACAGAGAGTAATAGTTTACCCTGAAAACTATTACCAAGTAAAAAGAATGGCTAGGAACAAGAACTTCTATATTCTTTCCAATTTTAAATCTTACTCCAATTTTGATAGCACTCTACCAGTGTACATTTATTTGCTATTTCTCTGCCCACCCCTATTTTGGAGAAAAAATTTAAAAGTCTTTACAAAGGTGGATAATAGCTTCATTGTCTAAAGAGAGAAGAGAATATTTCCTTTTCAGCGACCACAGGACTGTGGGGAGGGCCTTGTCGGGGAGAATGCAGTTAGGAGACAGATGTAACTTTTCTCAGCGTGAGCTGTCCCAGGTTGTGTGGCACACGGCACGGGCTCAGTCAGTGGCAGCTTCTATCATTAATGCTGCTGCTGCTGTTGGGGAGCTAACAGGTGCCCAGGAAGGAGTAAGCAGGGCTTCTGTGCCATCATACAAACGGGGAATACCTGGACTTGAGGTTTCTCCCAGTTGCTCATCCAGTGGAACCCACCAAAAAAAGATGGACGTAGATACTCTTAAAATTTCATTCAAGCCAGATGAGTGTAAATTTGTTTGAGGAACTATTCCCTGTGCTGGAGATTTCTAGAAATAGAGAACGGCAGAGGAGAGGCATTGCACAGGAGGATGGGAGGAGCCTAAGCTGACTGGGTAAACTGAGATTTTGCGTCTTTAAAGCAGTTCAGCTGCTGAACTTAGAATATCTTTTTCCCTCCATCTTCTCAGCTCCACCCACTCAACCTTCTTCTTTCAACTGTGATGGAGAAATTGAGCTGAAGGTCTAACACACTTGCCCCTGCCTTCAGCCTGGGGTTGTCACTGAGCTCTCAGAGCTCCTTGGAGCTCTTTCACAACCCTGTCCACGATTCTGCAGGGCTCACCATTTTGCCAGGCTTCAGACATCTGGAAAAATACACGAAACCATTTTGAATTCTCATCTCCTTGATACAGAGCAAGTTTTCAAGTCATTTCAGTACAATTATAGGGTGCTATGCTGTTTTTTTTTTACTGCAGTATAATTGATTTACAATATTGTGCTAATTTCAGGTGTACAGCATAGTGATTTGGTTTTATGTATATATCCCTTTTCACATTCTTTTTCATTATAGGCCATTACAGGTATTGAATATAGTTCCCTGTGCCCTACAGTAGGTCCTTGTTGTTGAGCTATGCCTTTTGTTCACAAACAGGGATTTGGACCCTAAATGAAAGATGCAGCCTGAGATGGTGAAAAGAGCCCTAGGTGGAAGGATACAGGTGTGTATTCTGCTAGTAAATCTGCCACCACAAACTGTTTAGCCCCTGGGAAGTGAAACCTGCATCAGCCTACTACCCATCGATTGTGAGTCCCAACTTCCGTGTTTATTTGCTGTGAGGCAGCTAGTCCCACCCTGCTGACCGTATATGAGGACAGGTTTAAGTGTTAGTCAGCCAGTCAGTAGTGGAGTTGGGGTTCTAACCCGTGTATGACTGAATCCAGATTTCACAGACTTTCCAATAATCTTTTGCTTCTTGATCGCCTTACCTGTGACCGAGGGCAGTTGAACCTAGCAGATTATACACGAGGCTCAATCAGTCGTGTTCTTCTCTCCTACTTGATTATGTGCACTGATTTATGTATTCCTTTCAACATCTTTGTTGTGCCTCAGACAAGAAGAGAATAAACAAAGTAGGAGGGAGAGCACCATCTCTGAAGCTTTTCTAGCTCCATTTAAGTTGGGGTTCCACTATTTACCAGAATCTGTGCGACGAGATCAGATAAAAGTAATGTTTCTGAGCTTCAGTTTGCCACTAAAAAAGAGATATTCAGATACTTCAGTATTACTTACTGCATAATATTATTGTGAGGTTGAAAGAGATAGTCTATTCAAATTGTTTGATAGAGAGCCTGGCACACACAGTAGGTGTCTAGAAATGACATCTATTGTTAGTTGTATCCTCCTCAATTTACCAGGGGATGATATTAAGACTCAGACACAGTAGGCTACTTCCCCGAGGCCGCTCGGGAGGTAAATGGAAAAGCCGTGCCTGATACCCATCTTCTGCTACTGCAGACTTTCTATTCCTTCTGCCAGTTGTTAAGACCTCTTACTATGCCATTCAAGTATAACGTGTTTTATTTATGCCATCTTTGCTAATTCATATGCTCTCTGTTCCCATAAACATTTTGCATAACTTCTTATCAAGCTAATACATATTAATTTATGCAACGGCAGTTTGCTCTGGGGAAAAGAGTGAGTTGATTCAGTACCGGAAAGAGTGGCATGTGAAATTTAGGTATGGTCTTTAAGAAGGATTTTTAAAAAAATATTATTTATTTTCCATTTCTTGAAGTTGGAATTTAAGGTTTCTTACCAAGGTCTCATGTGTTATGAATCACATACGCTCTGAGACCATGTGGCTATCCCACTTGTCCTTCAGCAACTATTTCCTTAGCCCTTTGAGTTCCCAGATTTACTGAAGAAACGCAAACATTCTGATTCTCAGTTTGGCATCCAGAAGCCTGGATTTCATTCCCAGATTCCGCTATTTACTCACTACGTGTTGCAGGGCAACACCAGCTTTTCTGTAAAATGAAATTAGTCACCCAAGAAAAACTTAAACATATCCACAGGCCACATTTTTTCATGAAGGATTCCTAGGAATTTACATTGAGAAGAGTGATCAGAGATGGGCATTTAAATGAAGTTTGAGGATACACTTAACATCTTCAAAAAACTGAAAATAGATGATCTAGCAATCCCACTCCTGGGCTTATATCTGGAGGGAACTCTAATTCAAAAAGATACATGCACCTCACTATTCATAGCAGTACTATATACAATAGCCAAGATGTGGGAACAACCTGAATGTCCATTGACAGAGGACTGGATAAAGAAGTTGTGGTATATTTATACAATGGAATACTACTCAGCCATCAAAAAGAATAAAATAATGCCATTTGCAGCAACATGGATGGACCTGGAGAATGTCATTCTAAGTGAAGTAAGACAGAAGGAGAAAGAAAAATACTGTATTATATCATTTATACGTGGACTCTAAAAAAATGACACCAATGAACTTATTTACAAAACAGAAACAGACTCACAGACGTAGAAAACAAACTTACGGTTATGGGGAGGGAGAGGGTGGGAAGGGATAAATTGGGAGTTTGAGATTTACAGATACTAACTACTATATATAAAATAGATAAACAACAAGTTTGTACTGTATAGCACAGGGAACTATAGTCAATATCTTACAGTAATCTGTAATGAAAAATAATATAAAAACAAGTATATGAGTGTACATGTATGACTGAAACATTATAGTTTACATCAGAAATTGACACAACATTGTAAACTGACTATATGTCAATAAAAATAAAAAAGGACGGCATGTAAAATAATAACACATCAAGGGTTAGTGAAATAAATGACGCATAAACCATTCTATAGAGCTTCTAAAACCCATGAGAGAAGACTCCTTAATCACATGGGAAATACACTGTATGGTAAGGAACATGAACTCTGGAAGTGGACTCTCCAGTTTTGAGGCCCAGCTCTATGATCTTGGGCAGCTACTTAAATCTTTTACCCCAGTTTCTTGATTTAAAAAGTGAGAGAACAAACCAGAACTTCCCCACTGGAGAATATTTTTTTAAATGTCCTTGTGCCTGGTGAGCACTAGGCATTATCAGGTAAAAATGGCTTATTCAGTATGATTCCGATTTTCATGCTGGTGTGCATACACTGTACACAGAGGAAAGTACCAGGAGGACACTGACCTCACGATGACTTACCAGGTCCTTGTGTGATGTGGGAACTGTTAGGACCAAAAAATGTCTTACTTATGCAACCAATTCAATATTGTGTGAAAACTAAATAAAGCTTTTCACCGTCCCACTCATCAGCCTGCCACAATCTTACAAGTCTGCAGTGAGAAGGAGAATCAGACAGTCTTCCTTTTTTTTTTCTTTCAGTATCATAGTTTAAGATTCCTAAGTGTTGGGAATCTTAACCTGGATGAGATAATTTTATGGGAAAGAAAACCAGTACAGTGGTTTTCTAGCACTGAGGCCCTCTGGGTGAGAGACATACAGTTAGTTGCTGGTTATTCCTTTGTCAGATGCTTTGGTGAGGGATCCCTAGGGAAACTTCCAAACGAAATTCCCTTGACATGGACAGTCCTTTGATCCTTCTGTAGCTCTAAGTTTGTGAAAGGCCACCTCTCTGCTGTATCTCCTTTGCCCTGCAAGATTCACATATGACTAGGGTGATGCTCTGAAGCTCTTTTGTACTATCCCAATGAAGCAGACACTTTCCCCCTCCTTCAGTCCAAGAGCAATCCTCTATTAATGTGGTCTTTTTTATCTACTACATGATGGAGGCAGCCCCAGACCCAGGCATTAACCTTTAGACTTTTAAGACATGAGTCAAATACCAGTTGCTATGTTCCTCACCATCCTGGGACATTTCTTTAAGACTGTTACCCTTGGGTAAGTTTACCATGGATGTTCTTTGCTCTCACTGCTGGGGGATGGATGGGGTCGGGGGAATGGTGACCTGGAGCTGGCAGCATGCCGAACAGCTTTCTCTAACCAAGTCCTCACTTTTGGCCTCATCACCATCCCTTGATGAATTTCTAGGCCTTTGTTTACAGAGCTGGAAGGTAATGTTTAATGTAGGCACAGCTGATATTTGAAAGTGTTGTAAAGATAATGTAGCACCCTGCTTTGGAACATAACACATTAGTATGTACCAGAACTCTGACATGGCAAAAATCCAGTCTGAAGAGCCTATTCCATTTGAATTCAACAGATATTTGATGAATGAATAAATGAATGAGTCCACACAAGGACTCTAAATTTCACATGGTAATTTCACCCTAGATTTCTCTTTATTTTACAGAGCACAAGTTGTAATGACTTCAGTTGAAATCTGATTTAAAAGATCCCTAAGTTAAAGTGTATTATGTTGAGGCTGGAGGAGAGAGATGCAGTTAACATGAATGCCATTCAGAAGAGCAATATAGTATGGAAATTTTGTATATTTCCAGTAGCTTTGTCAGCGTGCCTTCCCGAAAGCAAAGTGAAGGGCACCAGTCTTTTCAGTAGATTGACATTCCCCATCAAATAAACGAAAGCTGTTAGGGCTTACCTTGTCTAGGTAGTAATGCAGAAAATCATTCCTGACTATTTAGATGACAAGCAGTTCTCCCTCCTCACCAGGCAAGCTCATACTATTGAACTGTGAAAGTCAGGAGTTTGGTTCAGAGGCTTATTTTTAATCCTCTGCCCTGGGAAATACAAACAGCCCTGTAATGTGAAGCACAATGGCTGAACAGAAAAGAAATCCAGGTTTCTGTGAAAATATGGCCAACTGGAACCCGGAAATTACAAATTTTCCCTAGTAACTAGTAGCCAAGAATTCATCGTACCCAAGAATATGTATTGCACTGTAGATCATGTGGAAGAAAATCTAATTGAAGTCAATAGCGTGATCGAAAAAGAATGTTAACTCTTGTGATTTGCATCACTCTCCCCTAATGGGATTCACTGATTAGAAAAGGTAGTTGCCTGAAGATGTTCACTTGGGTCTAAAGTAGGATGAATCAAACAGCAAGATCTATGCATTCATTTTGGTAGCGGTGGGAAAGATAAGCAGTTTCTGGCTTGGTGGGCTAATGTGGTTTTAAAGCATTCTCCAGTTTAATAGAGACCTTGAAGTTATCTATGGGTGGCAGCAATTTTAGCCAAGAAGATTGAGTCCATGAGGGGAGATTCTGGAAGATTATTTTATTAATCTTGCTAAGAAAACCTTTCAGTGCCTCCTCGGTGTTTACAAGATAAAGTTCGTCTTCCACAGCAGCATATCCAACGGCCTCCGTGACTGGACTCCTGCCTACCTCTCCAGCTTTATCTCCCCCTTCTCCTTCACATACATCTTAAATTCCAGCCCATTCTCAACTGCTCTGGTCACTGAAATACACTTTCTTTTTCCAAATCTCTGAGCTTTTGCCTGTAATGTTCTCTCTGCCTGTAACGCACATGCAGACTTCTATATTGATCACCAATCTAGGATATTGATTAAGATACAGGTGTACTTTGGCTATATTGCGGGCTCGGTTCTGGACCACTGCAATAGAGTGATTATCACGACAAAGCAAGTCACATAATTTTTTTTGGTTTCCCAGTGCTTGTAAAAGTTATGTCTACTCTATGCTGTAGTCTATTCAGTGTGTAGTTGTAGTATGTCTTGAAAACCACTGTATGTACCTTAATTTAAAAATATTTTATTTCTCAGAAATGCTAGCCGTCAACTGACCCTTCAATGAGCTATAGTAGTAACATCAAAAATCACTGAGCACAGATCACTGTAGCAAGTGTGATGATAATGAAACAGCCTGAAATATTGTGAGAATTACCAGAATGTGACACAGAGGCAGGAAGTGAGCAAACTGCCTTGGAAAAATGGTGAGGATGGACTTGCCTGGCACAAAGTTACCACAAACCTTCAATTTGTTTAAAAAAAAAGAAAGATGTCTGCAAAGCACAAGAAAACAAGGTGTGTTTGTAATAGAAAAGGTTGGTTACTGAGGTTATCTTGTTACCTAGAATGTTCCTTATCTTCTCCCTCTCAGAGTACTCCTCCCACAGTCTTCCTCATTCCAGTTGATGATAAAGAGTCTACCCTTGCACATTGTCTGGGTCAAGACCTTGAAATTGTCTTTGACTTCCTTCTCTGGCACCGCACATCCAAATCCTTGCTCTGCCTTCAAAATGTATTTAGAACCCAGATGTCATATGATCTGCACCTCTACCACTCCTGACGTGACATCAGCGTCTTTCATCTAGATTATGGCAAAAGCCTCTTAACTTCTCTATCTTCCACTTTTGTACAGCTGTTGTCTCTCTTCAACATAGCTGTCAAGGGGGCATTGCTAAAAAAAAAAATAAGTCAGATTCAGTCACTCCTCTGCTCCAGACTCTCCATGGCTCCCCATTTCCACCAAGTCAAAATTGTTACAGTGACTCCACAAGACTCACCATGCTCTGCCCACCCCCCCCCGACCCCATTAATTCTCTGTCCTCACTACTCAGTGTATCCTTGATGCACAATGGTCTCCTTGACATCCCTGGAGCGTGCAGGTCATGTTTCCCTTACTGTTTGGTTGCTTGGTTGTCCTTCCCCCCAGATCTTTGCATAGTCAGCTCCTTGATGTCATTTAAGTTTCTGTTCAAATGTTCTCTCTTCAGAAAGAGCCTCACCCCTAACTCTGATACCCCATCTCTTCCTCTTTGTGTCACTGTCATCCAGCCTTCATCACTCTCTGACATGATAATGCTTTTTGTATGGTCCGACTGCCCAGCCAGAATATGAACTCCACAAGGGCAAAAGATTTTTTGTCTTATTGCCACTGTGTTTCCAGGGACTAGGGCAATACCTGACACATAGCAGTTGTCCAAAACATTTGCTGAATTAAATAGATACTTAAATAAGAGTTTGTTGTAGTTTTTGCCTTAGTCTCCAAAGCCACAGTACTGCCATCGTGCTATTTATTGGAAAGAATGAGAAAATGACTGTGGTCAATCACACACCTTCATCCCTGATGGTTTTAGATCATATGTAAGCGGAATCACCCTTGCTGTTTCCTTCTCCCTCATGTTCCAGCTCAGTCAGTCACCACAATCTATTCCCCCCGCCACGCTCTATTGCCTAGTCTAAACCGCTGTCCTCTGGTTTTTGCCTGGAATGATATTAGAAGGTAAGTCTCCAGGTCCTGAGTCTTGTTCCTCCCTCACACACACACACACAAAATATTCTTGCTGCATTGCAGCTGAAGTACTCCCTATAAAATGCAAATACAATCACATTATTTCCCTGCTGAAAATCCTTATATGGTTTCCGCTGCCCTTGGTATAAACTCCAACCTCCTTTCTGTAGTATCCACTCTCTCTGCGTCCTTTCCCCATTTCTAGTTATGATCAGTAACTTGAATTTCTGCTGCACTGAACTTTTTTAGATTTTCTCAAAGCACCGATCTTCCTCCTGCAGGCCTCTGCCCAGGATATGTGCTCTATCTGGAACTCTTTGCTTCTCTTTCTCCCCCTGCCTTCTTTGTCCCACTGTATCTGGCCCCCATCTTCCCATATTTTTTTTAGACTTCCTAGTCAAGGCTGAGTCCCCTCCAGTGTGCTCCGTATCAGCTGGTTTTCCCTTTCATAAAATGGATCACACTTAACTGCCTGTGTACTTGTTTTCTCTCCCCTTCTTCCCACCCATCCCTATAGCATAGCCAACATATGGGTGTAACTTCTCTTGCTTCCCCCCAACAAAAACCTCACAAAACATTAGCTTGATATAGTAACTATTAACCCGTGGTGCCTCCAAACCAAAATGGCATGTATCCTAACCATTTTCCTCCCATCCCTCTCTGGTACTGTTCTTCCCACGTCAAGGTGTTGATAGTAAGGAATATCAATTAGATCATGTGGAATTTGCATAACATGTCTCTGGGCAACAGAAGCGTTAGCATCAATGAAGAGAACACCGATAGACAGAAACAAGGCGGCTCCATCCAGGAGGAGAAGCAAGTCCTCCCTCCCTCCCGTGGACAAGCCCTGGCCTGTCTTAGCATGGCCTTGACTCCAATGAGCCTGCCCCAATATGGCGCTTCCATGTTCCTGAAATTGCCATGTAGTCCCTTTTGGATTGGACGCCTTGATGAGAACAGTTAAATAACTGAACTGCACTTTTAAGCACTTTTTGATTCACTCTCAATGAAATGATCTCGAGCACCCAATAGCAAGTTCTAGTTTTTTCCAGTGGTTGGTCCCCAGGTATGTGGAAATACCGTGGTCACTTGTGCATTCTCCGTAAACTCCATGCATTAGCATTTTGGGGCTGTTAACATTTTTTTTCTTGCCCTGTTTTTCTCAGTGTCTCTTGCAGCAGTAATACTTCCCCAGTCTCTAAGATCATAGTCAGAACGATGAACTATTTCAGCTACATTGCTATTACTTAATGCTTAGGCTAGACCTTAATTTAGGCTGGAACTTGGGCTGAGTGCTTGACATAGATTGCAGTATGTTCTTCAACCTCATAACCCAGAAGCCTGGCATTGATTAGCATCCTCCAAATCCATGTTGCGTGTCTAGCTTCATTACATAATTCTCTTCCATTTCCACTTGCTGTTTTTCAAGCATATGAGCAGATCTCAGATTCTTTGCATCTGCTGGTTTTTTTCTTTCTGAAATGTTCTTTCTTCATGCATCTTGATGGCTCATTTCTCTACCTCCAAGTCTCTACTCAGGTGTCACTCTCAGTGAGACTTTTCCTACTGCTTTCTTAAAACTGCAACCCCAGCTCTTGCCTCAATCCATAGTACCTCCGTTCTCCGATTTGTTTATTGTATAGCTGTGCTGGTCACCATTTAAGACACTGAATATATCCCTTCTCTCTCTCCTTTTTGCTTCCTTCTCCCACCGGAGGTTTGCCCACCAGGATGGCAGAGATTTTTGTCAGTGTTGGCTGCTCCAGCCCCAGCTCTCACATGAGTGCCTGGCATTTAGTGTGCATGGAAGAAATTGTGAATGGATGATGACTAACCTCATTTATTGAGTAAATTGGGATTAAGAACTGTAAAATAATATGGCCAGGATCATAAGGCTAGGAAGTGTCAGAGCTGTAATTTGAACCGTTCTTTGTGCCTCAAAGCTCAAGCTTTTGAACTCTGTCCTTTGCTACATCCTCCTCAAAAAGGCAAGACTGAGTTAAAAAGCTTTGGCAATTGTCAGGGCTCATCTCTTGTGTGTCGTTTTTCTCAGTTGAACTCTGAATTCTGAGTGTGCCATTGTGATTCCTTTGTGTACCATCTACGCTACCGTGATGCTCTGAGAGCTAACTTTCTCGTTACACTTCAGTTGGTACCCTCTTCCTTAGAGTGAGACTGGCATAATAGCACTTTTCCACGTATTGCAGGTCTCTGCAGTCCCCAGTGCATGTTTCCAGACACTGTATCGTCTCTCTTTAACCTCACAACAATTGCAACGGAGGATATATTATCATCATCCTAGTTTCACAGATGAGGAAACTGAAGCTAAGAGAAAGAAATTGCTGAAGTTTGTAAAGCTAATAAGGGGGACAGCTGAGGCTTGAATCCTCCTCTGGAGATTAAAAATTCCATGCATTTCAAGTCTTTGTTCATTATTACATCATGCCACCCCCAGCTCCCTCCTACAGGCGTCTTCATTTCTCTTGGCTCCAATTCATTAGTGTGGAGGTTCAATTTTGAAAGTGCTGGCAGAATGCTGCTGTAATACCTTCTACTCATAGGACATTTCTCCATCAGGACAGTGCGGCACAGCAGAACCTTTCGAGCTGAACAGTCTCAGGCACTCACCATGCGGCACTGACCAAGTTATATGACTTCTCAGCGGTGCGAGCATCTCTCGATGCTGTCATGAGAACTGGAGAAAACCTAATTAGTAAATAGAAGATGATGCTAAGTTAGTAGATTGTAAAGAATCATGGAGTAGATGCTGTCATCTGCAGCTTCCGTATTTGAGAGCAGTGTTATCCACTGGAGCCCAGAGTTACATCACTCTTTTTAGTTACAGACTCTTTCAAAGGTATTTTCTTTTCCGAGCACCTCCAGAAAGCTTTGTGAAGTAAGCTTCATGTCCATCTTACAAAGAAACTTATTCATACAGATTAAGACGACTTTTCCAAGTTCACTGAGTTCATAAGTGTTGAGCTGGGATTCTGTTATGGGTCTTTGAGTCCGACCACTCCAAACTTTAAACTTGAAGGAGAATAAAGGCAACGTGAGCCTGTCAGTGAAGATGCCACTCCAACAGAGATTAGTACTTAAAAATTAGTTTGTTTTCTTAAAAAAAAAAAAAAAAGCTCTGCACATGTTAGGGCATGACTTAACACATCCACAGAACAGTAACATTTAAAAAATCAGAAGGAAACAATATCTCTAAATGGATGTTGACAGGTAAGCAGTGTACCAACGATTTGGAAATTTCTGAAGTGTGTTTTGTATAAACCTGTAGATCATTCCCTGATTTAACACCCTCAGTTCTTTCCTCAAGGAAAACATACCTTAGCGTCAAGTAAATACATATTTAGGAAGCGGACCGTCCTGCTTATAATTTAATAGTAGTTAACACTCAAGTGCTGGGCATCTGAGCAGAAGCCCTTTTCCCATTCCTTGGTTTATTAATAAACCTGTAGTTAATATTTTTGGGGTGGCTATGTACCAGCCACTACTGCAAATACTTAAATGGGTTATAAGCTGGATACAATTATTATCCTCATGTTATAGACAAGGAAACTGAGACTTGAACAGCTGTTAGGTTAGAGATCTGAACTTGTTTCTATAGCACTATATATAGATAAGTGTCTGTTGTTCTAGCGATCTGTATCGTTGAAGGTTTTCCTGAAAAATAACTTCTGTAATTATTTATTTAAATCACTCCATTTCCCCCTCGATTTCTGCCATATTTAGCAGAGATATTATCTAGTAGTAGAACCTTTGATTGATAAATGTCACATTAGGTCC
Organism: Vicugna pacos; assembly: GCF_048564905.1. Taxonomy (NCBI): domain Eukaryota; kingdom Metazoa; phylum Chordata; class Mammalia; order Artiodactyla; family Camelidae; genus Vicugna; species Vicugna pacos. The sequence continues at coordinate 42,202,381 of NC_132996.1, forward strand.
CCTTTTGTGTAAGAGTGACCTCAAGTCTTAAAATAATCCTAAGAGGGTAGGAAGAGGGAAAAGCAGATGTGGAAAACTCCCAGAAAGCTAACAAACGTTTATGGAAATATAATCTGTAGATAAAGAAGCACACAAGAGATACGTGTATCCCCCAGTGAATTTATAAACTGAAAACATCTTTGAAACCAGAACCAAGACTGAAAAGTAGAACATTACCTGCATCCCAGAAGCACCCCCTCCCGTCCTCTTCCAATAGTAGAACCACTGTCCCGACTTCTAACACCGTAGAAGAGTTTTACCTGTTTTTGAACATCATACAAATGGAACCAAATTATAAGTCCTCTTTTGTGTGTCTGGACGTCTTTTGTTTGTCATCACATTTGTGAGATTTATCCGTGCGGTTGCTTGTGGTTATAGTTTTTTAAGACTCGTTGTAGAATAGTACTTATTCTGCGAATAAGCCAAAAGGTATTTTTCCATTCTGTTGTTGAACATTTGAGTTGTTTTCCACTCTTGGCCATTTTCCTTTGGTAAAATTCTTGTACACATCTTTGGGTGATGCTACGCAAGTATTTCCATGTGTCTGTATATCTAGGAATGGAATTGCTGCTATGCTTAGGTTCAGTTTTAATAGGTGCTGCCAAACAGTTTCCCAACGTGGCCGTACCAATTTTTATTCCAAATAGAGATAAATGAGAATCCCATTTGCACCATAACTTTATCAGCACCTGTTTACTGGCTGTCTTTTTCATCTTAGCCATACTGCTGTCGCGGTGTTACCTTCTGGTTCTCATTTGCACTTCTCTGATGACTAATATAGTCAAACAATAAATGCTCATTGTCCATTTGATTTTACTATTTTGTGAAGTGCCAAGCCAAGTCTTTTGCCCTTTTCTCTATTGCACTGTCCTTTTCTAACGCACATGGTTTAAAAAAGTCAAGTAGTTGTACATGGCGAGTTATGAAAACACAGTGATTCCTTGTTCTTGCCCTACTTCCTTTCCTCTTCTCCAGAGTCAGTCACTTTCTTTCCTGTATCTCTGATAATAATACATTCATATTACTATTTTCTTTAAATTTTTATTTACTTATTTTTTTTACTGTGTTTTTTTAAGTCTTTTTTTTTTTTAATGGAGGTACTGGAGATTGAACCTAGGAATTTGTGCAAGCTAAGCATGTGCCCTACCACTGAGCTATACCTACACCCCCATATTATTATTTCTTGATTTCTCAGTTTTAGGTATTATTTGTTGGCCACCAGGGAAGATCAAGGTCCTACTGTATAGCACAGGAAACTATATTCAGTATCTTGTAATAAACTAAAATGAAAAAGAATATGAAAGAAACATATATATATACATATATGTATATATATCGACATATGTACATAACTGAATCCCTCTGCTGTGCACCAGAAGCTAACACAACATTGTAAATCAACTATATCTCAATAAAAGAAATAATTTAAAATAAAAAAATTACATCTTTCAACCTCTCACCCACAGTGTACACACACACACACTTCTCATTTCCCTCTTCTTAAATTTTGGTGAGCTCAGTATTCAGTTTTTACCTTATTATGTCTGTGTAAATAGTATTTATGTATGCTGTGCAGCGTTAGCTGCTGTTGTTTCTCCTGTCTTATATGCGTGCTTGTTTTACTGGGATTTCATTATTATCTCATTTTGTTATTATTTATTTGCTCAGTTTTTTATTCGCTCAACATCTATTCAGTCCCAGATTTTCCTCAAGTAATCATCTCCTCCCAATGCATTCAAATGTATTTTATATTTTACAACTTTAACTCGATGAAGAAAGCTTTTCCGAAGCCTTCTGGCTTCCTCCATCCTATACTGGAAGCTTGTTGGTCTTCGACACAGCTGGGCTTTTTGGCTAGGCTTTCAACATCATCTCATTTTTGCTGGAGTTCCTGAATCCTGTATTTCTCTTTTTTTGGATTACATCCTCACTTTCAAAGGACAGGTATTTAATTACCTTCCTGGGAAAGAGTGCATGGGAGATAGATTGTTCAAATGTTACATGCCTAAAAATGTGTTTACTCTACCTTTGTACTTCGTTGATAGTTTGGAAGGGTGTAGAATTCCAGATTAAGAAGCAATTTTCTTTACAACATTGTAGGAATAACTCTATTGTTACATTTTCCAGTGTAACACTTGAGAAGTACAGTGCCATTCTATTCTTGATCATTTGCATGACATCTACTTTTATTTTTCTGGAAAGTTCTGGAAATTTTGCAAAATCTTCAGTGTTAAAAAATTTGATGATGTACCTTTCTGAGGGTCTGTAATTAAACCAATGCTGGGAACTTTGAAGATCCTTTCAGTTTGGAAATTCACTGGTTTGTTTCTCAGATTTAAAAGAAAGTTGTTTAATGATTTATTCCCCTGAATTTTCCTTATTCTTTCTTTCTGGAACTCCTAGTTTTTAGGGGTCAGACCTTTAGATTGGTCTGATTGTTTGATTACTTTTGCCTCACTTATCTTTCTCTTTTTAAATTTTAGTTTTTGTTCTTTTTCGGGGAGGTGAAGATACTCCCCAGCTTCATCTTCCACATCTGTTATTTATTTCTACTATTCTGTTTTGTTACCTGTTTTCTGACTGCTTTTTAAGTATTGTTTCTGGTTCTTACAGGCAGTACCTTCTTTGACGCTTTCGGAGATAATAGCAAGATTTTTAATAGCTTTCAAAATTACTTAATGTAGTCTGTTTTCTGAAAGTTGATTTTTTTTTCTTCTAGTTTGTCTTTTCCTTTTCTCAAACATCCAGTAGCCTTGGCTATCTGGTCACTTTTATGAGTGAGACATTAAAAAAAATTGGTTGAAAACTCAGTTTACCTGTGTGGGATATTGGTGTAAATGCTTTTTGGTTTATTCTTCTGAGTTACTCAGATTTTGCAGAGAAGAATCTTCCGTCTAGTGGAAGGAATCGGTTACATTCCTGGAAGAATGACACTTGATTGCTCGCATCCTGAGAGCCAGACGGGGAGGACAAGGCAAAGGGTTTCAGAATTCGGTATGTCCATTTCCACTGAATCCCCTTGTTGTTAGCATGATATATCTGCTCTCAGCTGTCCTCCAGGTTTTGTGGTACCCTCTGCTGAGAATAAAATTCCAGTCTTTGTTGGGGCAGGAGAAAGGAAGGAATCTGGCTGGGTGAGGGAGCCTCTCTGAGCAATCTGCTGCTTCTTCTAATTTCCAGTTCACTTTCCTCTTTTACCCTCACTATTCCCCACAGTTCCAGAGATAGTGGGTGCCACCAATCCTTGTGTTCTGTGATGTAGATCAAATTGCTTCCTGGCTTCTCCACTACAGGCTGTGAGTCATTTTTCTTATGCCTTCTGAGTGAGTGAACATTCACCTCTTTTCTAGCTTCCAGAATTATGTTGCTCTTGTCTCGTCTCCAATGTGCTTTGCCTTTTGAGGGTTTATGTCCTTCAAAATTTGTCTGTAACATTATTTTATTAGTGTTTCATGGAGAAAGTAGAGGCAAGTACGAGTAGTCAATTCAGCATCTTTTGGAACTTAGCCCCTCAGTCCTAAAATTGTTTCTGACTCATAGATGAAAAGTCACAAGGAACCCTGGCCAAGATGAAAATGTGTATACAATAATAGTACAAATGAATGTGGAATTAGATGATATAAAATACATTTCTCTTTCAGAAAAATAGGAGATTAGGGGAAGGTATACCATTTAATTTATAAGTATCCCATGACAATTACTCTCTCTTAAAAAAAAAATACTGGAAGAGGCTTCCTGAACAGATAGCCATTTCCCCTTTGGAAGCAGAGTATCTATCTAATTTCAAAGACCAATAGAGCATTATTTAAGATGTTAAATGTTTGAATTATTTCTTTAAATATGCAGGATGTTATGGGAAATTGGGACTATAAATTGCCATTCCACTAAGGATAGTTAAGTCAGGTTTAAAAAAAAAAAGAAAACGTCAAGAGCTATTTCACATGAAATTTCATTTGAAATACAATTTCAAATGATTTGGAAGTGAGCCTTTCAGTGGCTTGGGAAATGACCAAGGGAATATAAATAAGAGGAAATGGTAAAGGGAAATGTAGTACATAATTGGGGTTGAAGGACCATCAAGATACCACAGAGATAAGCACTGGGCTCAGACTTACTTAACAACTTCATTAATGATCTGGAAGAAGGAGGATTCAACAAGTTAATTAAATCTGCAGATGGTCCTTAGTGGAGTTACAAATACCAGGGAGAACTGTGGAATAATACAGAACGACCTGGGGGTCAAAACTTTGATAGCTTTGGGCACAGTAGAGCACAATTAAATTTGTGAAGGATACTTACGATTGAATACACTTTGTTTCATGAAAAAATAGGAGTTAAACTGCAAACAATTAATGCCGAATAGAAAATAGTAAAGCTGAAAGAAATGCTATGGCTAATGAACAAGATATTTAGACAAGAGCAGAGCTTTGTAACTCCAGAAATAAGTTCATCTTAAAAAGAACATGCACTTCCTAATATATTTGTTGTGCATCTGATATTCACAACGCATTTAGTCACCATGAGATGGTTGTCATTACAAACACAAGTGAGACTCGCTCTAACCCTCAGATGAATTGATATTCTAGTAGAACAGATGAAATAGAATCTTACAGAAATAGTATAATGGATTAGTGAGGTTATGATCAGGAAATGATGGGAAGAATGATAGAATATGAGAGGAACCTTAGAGAGGCGTCTACGAAGTAGCTGACTTCAACTTTGCAGTGTAGACTGTGTTCATGTGGTGGGAAGTTGGGAAGATTGCCGGGTAATTTTACACCCATCCCAGTAGTACCGCTCACAGTAGGGCACCCTCTCAGGTCAGGGTGTTTAAGAGTGTGTGTGATTTCAGTGGCATGGTCAACAGAATGCCATCCAACCACAGCCTGGGGACAGTAGAGCAGTCTGAATGAAATTACAGTGATAACCATTAGAATGGAAACCATCTATATGCGAAGACATACATGGGCAAGATGTCAGCTACTTGAGTACCTTGCCTGTGTCAAGGTTGTTCCAAGCAATTTACATACATAGTCAACTCCTTTAATGCTCACACTTTTCCTACAGGATTAGACATGATTCTCATTTCCAATTTGCAATCAAGAAAACAAGCCTAGAAAATGTAAGAAAATCACCTAAGGTTATATGCTAATAATAATAAGCACAGGGAAACTGGAATTCAAACTGAGGGCTTCCTGTTGCTAAGATCTGTATTTTTTCCCAACTGTGTTGCAGTCTGTCTTAGAATATTGGCATAAATAATATGCAGAACTCGTTTGTGTATAGATTTTGTCTATTCTTTAGAGTTATAGGCAGAGAAACATTCTTCTGAGACTTCCATTGACAGAGCTGTTCTTACATACAGTACAGATGCGAGCAGAATTCACTCTGCAATTTTAAGTGCAAAATCATCTTAAAGGAGGAGTGTTTTGTACCTGGGTTAATTGATTTTGGGTTTTGGGAGGGCAGGCACAGTAACTAACATGTGGCAAAAATTATGTAATGTGGTAGTGTCATTCTCTGCTATTGTCATCCGGAACAGACTCTTCTAAGAGTCAACGTTTTTTTTTAAATTTATTTTTAAATTTAATTTTATTTATTTTTCTTTTTTATTTCTTTTTTTGGGGGGGAAGTAATTAGGTTTGTTTATTTATTTTTAGAGGAGGTACTGGGGATGGAACCCAGGACCCTCATGTATGCTAAGCATGCACTCTACCACTTGAACTATACCCTCCCCTGCTGAGTCACTGTGTTGTAACGATTAAGTGTTATTATCTTTAAGAGTTAATGCTTATATATGTTGGCAGATTCAGATAGTCTACAGTTTAGTTAAGGAGATGCATTGAATTTTTTTGTATCTGTCCTCCAGCTATAAATTCCCTTACTCAGAAGGAGCAAGAACGACCAGTTTCTTGTATGTAGGCTACCAGGCCACTGATTTTAACAGGACCCAGATGATGGTTTGTTTGGAGCCGTTGAGGGCTCCTTGTGTAGGTATACACAAAAGACATTAGATGGGTTGGAGAGAATTAAGATACACTCCACAGTTTCATTTGGAAGAGGCTAGAATGGTAAAATTCCTCATGAAAAGTATGCTGAAAATCACTAAGAAATGGAAAAATGCAGGGAGCTTTACTGGAAAGTGAGCAGGGTATGAGGAGGGAATTCCAGAAGATTAACAGTGAGAAGAGACGTCTGGGGTGACTGATTGCTTTAGCCTGTCCATATCTGTCCTCTCTTTAAAACTAATCAGAATTCCTTGAGCTTCTGGTGAATGAGATTTCGAGGTGAGAAGAATTCTGTTTGTAATAAAAGTAGGGTGGTTTGAATTGAAACTTAATCACATTTAGGAAAGTCAAGTGTCCCTTCTGGGAGAGATCAAGCAGATTATGAAATGATTTTAGTGAACTGGTAACAAGACCATTCTTTCTAACTTTTCAATCTATATTTGGCCACATAAAACACATGGAAAGAAAAAAGTCTGTTCTGTTCCCTGGGGCAAAAGACTTAAGAAATATTTCTTTCTAACTTCTACTTAAATGACTCATTCAGTTTCTAGAGCTCACTTCACCCCATAAAATGGCATCAGTGACTGGAGAAATTTCTTCATGATAGAGTGGAATCTCTTCTATTATTCCAGTAATAGTAATTCCTCCATTATTTAACACTCTCTGGGAAATATCGCAGGTCATGTTACAATGCAGAACTTTGAAAAGCATGAAATATTAAGAGCATAATTCTCCTGTTTGACATCAGTAGACATTACACTGGCCTCTCTGAAAATAACACCTGAATCGAAGTCTCGAAGATGAAGGAGACTGGAAAAATAAAAATGAAACATCAATCTTCAAAAGCAACCAACTATGAGAATTTATTGATTGGGGCGGAGGGGAGAGAAACAACACTGGCTGAGATGACATCTAGCCTAGAAAGACCAGGTCAGTTCATGCAGATCTTAAATATCTTTTTGGTACCTTCTTCACTTCCAGGAGCACGCTGGTGCAGATTTTGGCAGAGGCGGTTTTCACTTGTACATACTTAATGATGAACCCTCCTTCATCATGTTAGTGAATTTTTGCCCCAATGCTTGTCATCAAAGCATCAGTAATTGAATAAGCCGTACCCTGTGAACTTGCTCATCCCCTGCAGTGTAACATTTTTCCTAAGGAGAAAATTTTATCTGTAGAGAACTAAGCTTATAGAAGGTGGGTAGGGAGGGCAGGTGTTGGATGCAAATGTTTTCTAAAGAATTTTCCAATACCAGCAACTGAAATTGCCATATTTGTGGAATTACTTAAATCATTCGCATTTAAACAATTATAAAATCATATGTGATTCACTTAGTAAATGAAAGTTGGTTTCAAAATGCTAGACATAAGAGCAGAAACTGACTTCATCCCTAGAAACAAAGGATTTCTGAAGAAAGGACCAAAGAGATATGAAGACCTGGCAGCTAGGATCGCTTGTGAGTTGCAGAATTTACGTGTATTCACTTAGCCCATAAGTTGCCACTAACTAACTACTTGCTATGTACAAAAATGATTAAAATAAATCCAGAGTCTGTGTGACTAGGGGAGATGAGAGAGACACTTAAATAATTATCAATACATGACTTTAAAATGATAAACTCTGTGTAAGAGTCATAAAGAGCTTTGGTAGGATTTTAGAAGATGGGTATTATTTCTGTTTGGGGGGAATGGAGGAAGAATCAAGCAAATTGTCATGAATGATAGGCACTTGGATAACATTTTAAGTAATAATTCAGACACATCCAACTCAAAGTGGAGAAATGGCATTCCAGACAGAGAAAATGGCATGAACAGAATTTTACAGTGTGAAATTACAGGACCATCTTGGGAAAGCTGACGATCTAGTTTGAAAGGTGGGTTGGAATTATACTTGTTCGTATTAAGCTCAGATGCAGAAGGATGAGTTAATATTATCTCTCACTTGCCATACACCATCATGCAGTTCTTGTAAGTTCTCTCTCTTGTTTGTTTACTCAACCTCTTCTGTCTTTCTCTGCTCCCTGCTCTCATGCCTCACTCTACCCCACAGACAACTATTTAATGCATCTGATGTTTCTTTACTTAAATGTATTTCCTTTAAATATGAACTTCTCTTCTTTTGCATTTTGATTTCCAACTTACTCAGATGGTATCATGCTATATATTTTGCCATGATCCCTCTCTTTAAAAACCTCAGCATCTTTGTTTAAATGTGAGATTTCGAGTGATTGCCCTGTTTACTTAAAGTCCACTCTGACTGGCAATGCTGCCTCGTGCAGTATTCTCAGCAGGCTTCCATCGTGTTTTTCTCATACATCCTCTCCAAAATAAAGCCCAGACAGCCACGATTCCCCTTAACTACAAGCAAGGTTACTATGAATAGCTCTTCATTGTCACATTGTCACTGTGAGAATTTTCCAGATACACAGACCAAAAGAGAGACTGGTGGGTTAAAATACATATGTAAACTTCATTTGATGAAGTCCTACCAGATTTTTTTTTTTCAAAATAGCTGCATCAGATCAAACTTCTGCCAACATTGCATGATACTGCAAGTGTGGAGGGAGCTCTGCATTTCATTAGAACAAAACTTGAGTCGGTTTTGTCCAGTAATCACCTGACCCTTACGGTGTTTGGTATATATGGTAGATGCTCAATTAATGACCTCTAAACTGAATTCTATGTTCTTTTACATAGTGCTTAAAAATCTACTTTTGTTTTTACTTTGTATTAATATTTTCCTGCTTAAAAGGTGATTCCTGTTCCATTCTTGCGTTGTGTGCTCATTTCTCCATTTCTCTTTTCTTCTAATTCCTTACACTTTAAATAGGAAACTTACAGTCAGTGGTTTTTATGGCACAGATTGGAACTAACAACTCCCCAGTGATCCAGGGATTCAGTTGCAGTGAAAAATATTGCTCAGGATGGTCATTACAATGTTCTGATTTGTCTGTTGCTGAGGAAAACACTTATCTATTAAAAAGAAACAAAAAGCTTAGGTGTAAGTATAAGCAGATATAACTAGTTGAATTTCCAAAGACTTCTCTTGAAATGAGCTATAACATCCCAAGGAAAATCAAACACTGGGGAGGTGACATTGAAATATGGAACCTCTCCACTTCAGGTCAGTTGTGTATCTACAGATGGACGACACTTCGTGGTTGATGGTTGGCTAGGACACTGAACTGGGTGTTTAGTTTCATTGCTAGTAACTAGGCATTTTGTCAAGTTATGTTTGTGGTTGACAGTCTCATTTTGATGGTATGCGGGTATCACCATTTGGTAAAAAAACTTAAGGTAAATAGTTAAGAAAAGCATGGGTTTTAGGATGGGATGCAGGCATGCCTTTAAATTTGATTTCAGCACCTACCGTCGTGTATCATTGGGCAAGTCTCATAACTTCTTTGGGTTTTAGTTTCCTCTCCTTCAATATTGGGATAATAATGGCTAAGTGAACGTTTAGAATAAGTAAAAATAAGAGTAGCTAACATTTATTGAGCACTAACTTTACCAGGTGCAGATTTAAATGTTTTTACATGTATTTACTAATTTAAGCATCCAAATGCATACAACCAATTTCTCCATTTTACAGGTGAGGGAACTGAGGCAGAGAGAAATTAGATAACCCAAGAATGTGACGGATCCAGGGTTTAAATTTAGGAAATCTAGCTACAGAGCCTGCATTTTATAACACTGTGCTGTACTGTCTCATTCTTTGCGATGTCTCTCATCTGTGCAAGTTATGATGCTGATGGAAGATAATGGAGATGCTGATGATGGAAATTGATAGAGATGGTGGTATTAACTCAAGGAGAGAACGTTACTAACTAACACCCTTACCCTGGGCAAGTCAATTCCTTTTTCGTAGCTACTTCAATGTAGCATTGGCAACTGGTTTAGCAATTCACAAATAGAATATCTATGCAAATATAAAAGATTATTTCCGTATACATTACTGGTAGACTACTCTGTGATTGGCTACTACTTAGAAATAAATTCCAGTTTTGCATTCCTTTATTTTTTTCATTGTAAACAAGTTTTATTTCTTTTCAGATTTTGCATAATTGTAATTATACTCAAGATCATATCACATGTTGTTCTATTGCATTCCTTTTTTTAATCTTAATTTTCATACTTCTTTAAGAAAGTCACCTTTAATAAACTCTAGTTTGGGTCACAAAATCCTTCCTAAACTCTCAAGATTGGAGATCAGTTCCAGATTGTTTCTTATTTAAATACCCACCCCATCCTCCATGCTCCATCCAAAGTTTGTTTTCTTATGAACTCATTCTAATCTATTTGTCATGGTTGTTGTTTGTTGTTTGTTTGTTTCCTGTGAAAGGAACTCAGTCCCACTGAAGCACATTTTATCATATTTTTAAAGTCATTCCTGTTTTCAGATGGAACCTACCTTCTTATAATTCAGTTATCGGTCCTATTTTGCCATCTTGGAACCAATTAGGGAACTAGCCCCTTCCATGTAATAGCTTCCTAGTAGCTAAGTGGTGAAACTTAAATTTATTCCCATTAAAATTCGCCTTTTGGATTTGACTCCGAGCCCTCGGCTGCCAAGTTCATTTTGGGTCCTAATTCTGCCAGCCTGTAGACTCGCAGTCCTACCAGTTTCAGGTTATCTCTGAAGTCGGCAAACATGTGATGCCCTTCGCGTCTCTCTTCAGTTCCTGAGTTGAGGGAAACTTTCACTTCTGCTCTGCCAGCAGATCATACTCGAAAGCTAAGTTGGCTTGTGCTTATGACTTGTCCGTGCCACAAATAGAGAAAAAAATTAGATTTTCAGTTTCATTAATGTGTCACCTTTTAGCATCTACCTTCTTTTGATTGTTCTGATTTCAGCTCTTCTTTGTACATCCACTTGCTTCGTAGTTAATGATCGTGTCCACGTCTCAGGGCAGAACACTAGGCATCGCACTCAGAGGATGACAGAGAATGTTAGAGGAGGGAGTCAGACAGACAGAACTGACTGTGAAAGGGCCGTGTCAGTCAAACAGGCAATTACACATTTCAGACACCAGTGACAGCAGCGATGACAAGTTTCACAGTATGTCTTTGAATGTCACAGAGCTATAGAAAGAGTACGGCAAAGAAAAGCACTGCGTTTAATCCCTGTTCCTTTCCTTCTACTTTAAGTTACACAGCCCCTTCTGTAGCGTTGGCTGTTAAAGCTGAAATACTGCTTGCTATAAAGCAATCTTAATAGAACACACAGAGTCTCTTTTTAGTGAAAACGTGAAAGATTTTTATCGAATTGACGATATAAGATCTTCAGCCAGAGCTTTTTGGGGGGAAGAAAAATACATATTTTAGGTCATGTAAGTTACCTGTAGACCATAAAGCTGTCCGGGGTACAGTGCAAGACACAGACAATTAAAAGGCACTGTTGGGAAGACTTCCTTTGTTACTTTGACAAATGTAAATTGGCATCTCTCCCCTTCGCCCAAATTCTTAAATGCAAAACGCTTAGCTGGCAAACTGGAGTCCAAGCGAGGACCGCAAAGGGCTGTCACTCAGGTGTTAGGTATTTGTCCTGCGTCCTACTAACATCAGCAGTTTAGGTAAATTATACAGTATTCCCTGTGGTGAGGCTGCCCATAGAGTGCACACTGACCTAAAAAATTATTCTGAGTTCCTGCTGGAGGCAGACTTAGTTTACAACCTCAGAACTGTGCCAGGAATCTGTTAGGCTGTCAACTGGCAGGTGGAAACAGGCATCACTGAAAAACGTAAGGAAAAGGATGCTGTAGCATGGTCGGGAAAAGCGAGGCAGACGCAGCCTTTCTGACTTAACGCCGTTCATAGGACATGAAGCCCCTCTGACCTTACAGGAGGCCGTATGCTGGAGCGGGAGGGTGAGGTTCACCTCAGGCATCCTGGGTGTGCGTCCTGCCTCCACCTGCCAATAACTGTGCGACCCTTCATCTGTGTTTATCCTACAGAATGGGATAATAACCTCCACTGCTCAAGGTGAGGCGTAAATGCAGTAATGTAGGCGTAGAGCTGTGCCTTGCATGTAGCGTATTTTTAGATACGGTGTCCCTCCCTCTCCTTTGATTTCCTTTTTTAAACAGAAAAAGAGGTTGCCAGTCAAATGTTAGAAAAGATACTCCAATCTGAGATCAGCTTTAAATATATGCCCAGAGTCTGAAAGAACCGATGCTGGCTTAGATAATTCAGCTTGCCTTCGAGTGAGTTCTTCGAGCTGTGGAGAAGTGAGCGTTGCCGTGCTTGGTTTTCCGTCTGACTTTCCCGGTGTCCTCCCTACTAACATTTGTGTGCAGGTAGAGTTTGACCACTCCACCGTAGAACTATTCTTTTTTGGACTCTACCCACACTTTCTGCACCTCCTTTCCTTGACTTCTTCCTTCTGGGGGAAGAAAGTAGCCTGTACTTTCTGCAGCAGGAAAGTATTGGAGACTTTAGGCAAGAGGTCCTCCCACAATATTTGCATTTGACTGGAGGTTACTGATGGTTTCATGACGGCATGAAATACTGGTGTTCTGATGGTGAGATCTCAGACGATGCCACGAATTATTTTCTGTGGCATCCATGATATTCCTGTAAGTGTAGCCACACCCCATTACCAGGTTGCCAAGTGTGCTCACCAGGGATCGAGAAAGTCAGAATTAACATGGATAATTGGAACTACAGAGTACTCTTAACTAATGCTTGCTGGAAATTGCCATTCCTTTTTTTTTTTTAGAAAACAAATTCACCTTTTAATCTAGAAGATGTCTTTGGTACCTTGATCTCTCCCACTCTACCAAAGAATAAACAGGCCTTATCTCTTATGATGTGAGTTTGTACCTCTTATTCCCCTTCCCCTATTCTGTCCTTCCCCTTGGGCAATCACAAGTTTGTTCTCTGGGTCTGTAAGTCTATTTCAGTTTTGTTTGTTCATTAGTTTTATTGTTTAGATTTCCACATATACATGAAATCATATGGTATTTGTGTTTATTGGACTTACTTTACTTAACGTAATACCCTGCAGGCCCATCCATGTTGCCACAAATAGCAAGATTTCATTATTTTTTATGGCTACTAGTTCTGTGTATGTATAAATATGTGCATATATAAGATAACATCTTCATTTATTGATGGACACTTAAGTTGCTTTCGTATCTTGGTTACTGTAAATAACGCTGCAGTGAACGTGGGAGTACATGCATCCTTTAGAATTAGTGATTTCATTGTTTTCAGATAAATACTCAGAAGTATAATTGCAGGATCATATATGGTAGTTCTATTCTTAGTGTTTTGAGGAACCTCCATTCTGGTTTCCATGGTGATTACACCAATTTACATTCCCACCAACAGTGCACAAGGGTTCCTTTTTTTTATATCTTTGCCAACACTTCCTGTTTCTTGTGTTTCTGATAATAGCCATTCCAGTTGGGTGTGAGGTAGTATCTCACTGTGGTTTCGATGTGCATTTCCCTGATGAGTAGTGATGGTAAGCACCTTTTCATGTGCCTGTTGGCCATCTGCATGTTTTCTCTGGAAAAATGAGGTATAATTCTTTAACTTAAGAGGGTGTCTGAAAGGTCTTTCTTATTCTTCCATCAACAGCGTGGGAAGCCCGTTGAAGTTTCTGGACCCTTCTCATTTGCTCCTAAAGTCACCCTGAGATAGAGCTGAGCATTGCAACTCTTTCTTTAATTGGATAATGTTGCAAAGGTGAGAGCAGCTAAGAGTTAGCTGGCCCTATTGATATTGGCTGATGCCTGAAGAATTGAGCAGTGGCTCAGTTATCAATATCTGCAGGGAAGCCATGGACAGGATCAAATAAGAGGTAGCTGACCTCCTGTGGAGGACACACTTTACTGCTGAAATGGCTGTTAATTTGTTCTCCATAGATTCAGGTGTACAGAAAAAGCTACACACTCTTACTTTTATTGCAGTAAATTATAACCCTATTCTGAGCCCCTGTTTCATAGACTGGTGGGAATTCAATCTTCAGCATATTGAAGAGGGATCCTTCCCAGAGTCTTACGAAGATCTTAGGGCCCCACTGGGCACAAAACATGTGAGGATGCCATACAGTCTACACTGTCAGTGCTGGGATGCTCATAGTCTAAACCCGCATGAGCTTTTAAATTTGGAGGCTTTTACAAGTGACAAAAATCCAACCCAACCTACCTTAATGAAAAATGGGAAATGTTTTCCACATTATTGAAATAGAAGATGGAGTCTCGTCTCAGGGCACAGCTAGATAAAGGTGCTCAAATAACGTTACGAATCTCTCTTTCTTTCAGGTCTGTCTTCGTGGGTTAGTTTCACTGTCAGCAGGCTCTTGCCCCATGGTGAAATGTTGGTCACCTGTCACCCCAAGTACCTATCTTTACATGTTGGTTACCCCTAGTGAATATGGAAGAACTCTTTAGCTCCTCCAACAAATGGGTCCTTAGTTGGCTCTCATGGTGCTGTTTGGATTAGGTGGTGCTGGTAGATCTTTCTTTACGAACAACAGAGACTGAGGGAGGGAGAGATCCCTAATTAAGAAGTCAAGAATTTCATCAAAAGAATGGGGAATAGATATTGGGTGTTCAAAAACAGCCAGTGTCTAGCTGGGTACAGAAAATGGGGATCTCTTGAAAGGTGAGAGAGCCATGTCTCGCTAGACACATCACTCAGCTACTTCTGTCAGTTCTCGCTCAGCCTGTTTTGTAGGGTGCTGAGAATGAGTGGACACAGGCTTCCACCACCTATGGAATGCATTCTCACCCATCCTCTACTCAGTGCTGCAAAGGATCTCTCTTGTCCCTGTTCCCACCTCTGCAGTCAAAAGGACGGGCTGCTTCTCCCACAAATGTATTAGTTCAATTTCCTTGTTGACCTTTAGTTTTCACAGAAGACACGTGACCTTCAAGCAACTTTGTTTCTCAGACCTGAAGTGTAGAACGAGCCTGGCTACCCTTGGAAGGAGAAAGGGGGTAGATACAAGGAAGAAATTGCAAGCAGTATCTTAATACATTTTCCTGCTGCATTTGTTTTATACTTATATTGTCTTGCTTGACTCGCAGTGGGTCACACACTCAGAATGAACTGGTTGATTGGCTTAGTTCTTGCTGTTCTTCAATCATTTGCTTTTATATAGAATTTAGGGAGCAGGGGTAACACAGTGCAAAGGCTTTATCAGGAACTTTTGAGTATGTGGTCCATACAAGAGCGATTGAAGCAAGTTTGGATTTTCTGATTTGCCTCCTCCAGATCTGCTTTACAGACTTCTAGAAAGTCTGATTTGGATTCACTTATTCCCAGTTTTTCATCTTACAGTCAAATCTAAGACAAAAGGCACCGTGACTTGTTCAAGGACCAAGATGATGACCCTTCCCTGCGGCCTGGCTGTGGTGCCAGGCACCACAGTCATGCTTTTTACTGCTTAATCATCACAGTAGCCTCATGGAAGATAGAAGTAATAATGATGAGGCTTAGCAATCCTCCTCACTCACTGTATAGCTTGTATGGCCTAGAGATGGGATTAACATTTTATTTTTTATTTTTTTTTAACTCCAAAGTGTATTATCTGAAGCACAGCACTCCTGCTAGGATCTGTCCCTGGGTCTCTGGGGGACTTTCCTCAGTGGCCCTGAGGAGATCAGTCTCTGTCAGTGATGTTCAAATTCTGCTTCTTGGAAGAGCTTTAGGGTTTCACCAATGTCCCCTTGCTACTCGCTAGGAGTGGGGTGGGAGCCCAGTAGCCCACTCTAAGTCCTCCACTCCTGCTGTAACCAGAGCTGCTCTGCTCTTCCATCTGTTAGATCAGGGGGATGGCAAGTGAGTTCTTGCATTTGAAGAAATGTTTCCCGGTAATTATCTGTGAAGACCTTGAGCCTCAAGATCTCTGAGGGCCGTGTGGTTCTTCTACCCATTGACCCCTGCGCCCACCAAGCTCTCGTTTAATCATACACACCACTTTGCTGCCCAGGCCCTGCTACTCTCTGTCTTCATGCCTCCTCTCGGTGTTACCGTCACACATTTCAGTGATGGCGTGTTCAGTGTTCCAGCAATGGCTAAAGTGGATGGCTTCACCTAATTTTGCAAGGAATAAAGGGTTACCTTGGCTTTGATTAGTCTCTTCTGCAGTTTCGTTTTTACTGTTGCAAAAAAAGAAACAAGATTCTGGGTTTTTATTTTTTCTGGTCTTGTATTTATTATTTCAGGCATGTCATCGTGTTCTGTGCTCACAGAACACAGAGGTCTGTGGTCTGGGGTAACTGAGGTCGATGGAAATGTTTCCAGTGAAGACAGTGCAAGAAATCAGATTCTGGGCTCTAAGAAAGTTGGCCAAACAAACTATTCTCTTCAGGTACTATTTTCTTCTTTAGGATGTTCATTAGCTCCCCTGCAGCATCAATTATCACCTCCTAAGCAGATGACGCACCAGTCTATAGGCCTGGACCTAAGCCTTTCCAAACTCTAGATCCACATGCTTCTCTGAAATTGATTTCTCAGTTTGACCTGGTCCAAAATGGACACAGCATCTTCCCTTGTCCTGAATTAATTCCTTCTGCTAAAAGTTGCCATTATTTTCTTTTTTCATCTGTTCTCCAGTTTTTGGTAAGTCTTCCCATGGCCATAGCCAGGAATGGTGGGCCTTTACTATATTAAGTTCTGACACCTAGAAAGAGATGCTTACTGGGTGAAAGTGGGACACTGAACACAGGTTGAGCCATTAGGATTCTGTCTTCTAGTCATTTCAAAGCAGGATGCAGAGGCTGAGTCAGTGATGTTATACTGGCTGCTGGAATTTTAGGAGCAGAGTTGATGTTAGGAAGACTAAATTCACAGAGAAGCAGGAATTAGAGCTTTGTGAATAAAATCAATCTTTAGCAGGAGAAGAGAGAAGCCAGTGGGAAAGTATGGAAAGAGTAAATTTCTTAAAGCTTTTCAAGTTCCTGGGAAGACCAGCAAAACCAGTTGTCACAGGGTTCATTGAAAATTCTCCATTTTTTTTAAATTGAAGTACAGTCAGTTACAGTGTGTCCATTTCTGGTGTACAGCACAGTGCCCCAGTCGGGCATATACATACATACATTCGTTCTCATATTATTTCTCATTAAAGGTTGTTATAAGATATTGAAAATGGTTCCCTGTGCTGTACAGGAGAAATTTGTTTTTTATCTGTTTTTATATATATAGGATAACATTTGCAAATCTCAAACCCCCAGATTTATCCCTTCCCACTCCCTTTCCCCCAGTAACCATAAGATTGTTTACTATGTCTGAGTCTGTTTCTGTTTTGTAGATGAGTTCATTAGTGTCCTGTTTTGTTTTTTGTTTTTTTTTTTAGATTCCACAGATGAGTGATATATGGTATTTTTTCTTTCTTTTTCTGGCTTACTTCACTTAGAATGATGATCTCTAGGTCCATCTGTATTGCTGAAAATGACAACCTTAAATGTCCATCGACACATGATTGGATAAAGAAGTTGTGGTACATTTATACAATGTATGTTTTTCATTGATCGTTCTGTCCCTTGAATTTACTTAAGTGGGGTTTCCTCCTTTGTAAACCAAATTATTCCCGGTTGAGACATTTCTTTTCCTGATTTTTCTAGTAAAAAATAATTAGCACATGAAGTAGATAATTGAGTGATTATTCTCTCCTAATTATGGTATTACTTACTGCTTCACTTCGATTAACTTCTCAATCTCAAAGCATCCTTATGTGGTAAGGATTTTACTCTTTGTACAGATGAAAGAATGAGGCTTAGGGAAATCAAGCATCTTATTCAAGGTCATTTCAAACTGTGTCTGACTCCAGAATTAGGCAATTAGCCGTCTCACTTAAGTTATCTCCTTATTTCTATTAATGCTACTTTTTTTATTATTCAGACTCAAAAGCTGAATCTTTTTAAAAAATTACTTATTTTGAATTGACATCCAATAAATTATCTGAATTTCTTTTGAAATATTCATTCTACCTTTAACTCCAGCTCCCAATCTCCCTCATTTATAGGGTTGCAGTGGCAGGTTTCTCTCTTTTCTCTGAAGATTGCCATCAAATTTATTGTATGAATTATTTGCCAGATTTATCATTCCAAAGCCCAATTATGATTATGTTGCTCTACTCCTTAGAATTCCTCTGTAGATCCCCACTACCTGCCAAGACGGATAATACGCTTTTACACTGGCACATGTGTCTTACCCGCTACCTCCCCAAATTAACTTTCCTACTTCATCCCTCGTCTGCCTCATGTTTACCCTGCTTTCTTACTGAACAAAGCTACTCGTTATTTCTCCAAGTAATCCTTGAACAATGCTGCTTCTGTGCTTTTATTTCTACAGTTTCCTCTGCCTCAAAAGACCTTTCCTCTTTACCAGCTGAGACCCTGTCGTCTTTCTATGGTCCATTTCAAACGCTTTCTCCTCCGTAAAGTATTTCCTCATTCTTCTAGTTGGACATGACCTTGCTCTCCTTGGAATCTTAGAAAATGCTTTTTTATAGGCTTCTAATCAAACTTTTCTTCCTTTTCTTGTGATACAGCGGATTGTTACTTGCTCATATAGGGGTGGCAAGTACTTGACATTATATAATTATTGTGCCCATGGAGGTCAGCTTGATTCGACCCCAGCTTTCTTTCCTGGGATCCCAGGGACTACCTCATAATCCTTCTAAAGTCGCCCTCCAGGAGGCCACTCCCAGCTGACTGGGGTCATCGTACAAAATGAAACCGGACTGGCATCCTTCTTGTGGCAGCTCCTGCTGCTCTTCATACCCGGTACTTGGCACTGAACTCCACACAGCTGTAGAGATTTCCAGAGCGTTTGCTGGGGCCTGCCTCTCCCCCTGTTCTCCATTTTCATAGGTCAGGACACTGTTTTTAGGATGAACAGGAAAGAAGGACAAATGCTCCAAAGCTTTCAGTTCTTTTGCTACAACTTCCCAAGAGCTCTACTTATAGAGGTAAGGAAGCTACATTATTAAAAGAGCAACTAACCTGTTAAAGAACAGAAACATTAAAGGAGTCACGTTTTCATGTGAGCATGAATTTCCAATCTGCTGGTCGTAAGGTTGTTATTTGGTAAGACCTTTATTCCCAGTATAGCTGGTCAGATTTTATCTTAGGTGAGCAGATGCTGGCCTGGATGAAATCTGTCGCCTTCTTACAGATCATAATGTGACATTTGAAGGAACGTGTTGTATGTCCCTCTCTCATATACACACACATGCACACATGACAGTGAGCACACAAAGAATGAACAAGGCAGGAAGGAATGAATGGCAGGAAAAGACAGCACCACTTAAATTGGTTTTGCATTTTTAAATTTAGGACATAAAATCATTACATTAAAATTTCATTTCCGTTGAAAGTAATTTTTATAGCAAATACGTTTCAGATAACTATTCAAAAAAACGAGCTTGCTTTATCACTGCTTTTAGCTACTTTCTGCATTGCAGTGCTTTCTCCCTTCTTCATGTGGGATTTCTTTTTTCCTTCTGACACAATGGAAATGTCAGTTGCTTTTCCTTTTCCATTGTTCCATCCCACAGACACAAGCAAACAAATCTGTTTGAGGGAACAAGATGATTAATGTCTATGGTGCATCGAGTATTCAGAACTTATGTCTTTCATTTCATTTCCATTCTACAGCAAACTGAGAAACCTTTAGTTACTTTGCAAAGTGCATTGCCAACTAGAATACATCCTGAGTAAATTTCAGGTTCCATCAGGTTTTGCTTTAAAACTGAGAGATGGAGTGGGGTAGGGGAAAAAAAAAGGAAAAGAAAAAGAGAGATTGATTTTTTCATCTTTTTTATTTTTATTTTTTGGTTCTTCTTTACATTTTCTGGTCTGGGCTCCATTCCAACCCCATAATCACATGATTCAATTATGTATAACCTAACATAAATCAGACACCAGTCACAGTTAAGTGTGATTTGTTACATGTGTGGTTTGCCGTTTATGGTATCTTTATTGAGACCTTCAGCAATAAGATGAAATATGTAATCTCTACCTATTTAAAAGCGTCATGCTATTTGATCACAAAAATGATTTGCATCTCCTTGTCTCAGTGGAGAGAACATTTGATACAAGGTTGCCTACCTACCATGAGGTCCCCATGGGTGTAGTGTGTCTGGCCAGCTCCCTGCACTGGAGCACACGGCGTGTGTGAGCCGTTTCTGTGGGATTAGAGACACTAGGGCTGGTGGCTGGTAAATAGCAATTTAGTTTAA
The DNA here is from genome assembly GCF_048564905.1 of Vicugna pacos. Classification (NCBI taxonomy): domain Eukaryota; kingdom Metazoa; phylum Chordata; class Mammalia; order Artiodactyla; family Camelidae; genus Vicugna; species Vicugna pacos. Next base: position 42,222,625 of record NC_132996.1, read on the forward strand.
GACGGAATTGGCTGAATATAAACCCAGAATTCCCTTCCCCATTCTCCACAGATGGCATATATGGTAATACTTTCTGAAGAGAATATATCCTGGCCAGTTTATTTCTCTTAATAGCAGCAGTCTGGGAGTCAGACTGCCCGCGTCCCTCCTGAATTAGTATCATAACCTCGGGGGGGGGGTATAGGATTGTGTGCTCCTCACTCTCCCCATCTGCATATGAAGAAAGTAACACCTAATCTGTAAGGTTGAGAGAATTAAATGAGATACAGGCGTGCCTTGTTTTTATTTCACTTCATTGCTCCTTTGCAGATACTATTTTTTTTTTCTTTTCACAAATTGAAGGTTTGTGGCAACCCTGCGCCTAGCAAGTCTGCAGGCACCATTCATCCGGTAGCATGTGGTCGTTTCGTGTCTCGGTGTCACTTTTTGATAACTCTCGCAGTATTTCAAATGTTTTCATTGTGATTATATTTTTGCTATGATGATCTGTGGTCAGTAGTCTTTGATGTTACTAGTGTGACACACAGAAAGTTCAGATGATGGTTAGCCTTTTTTTAATCAATAAGATATTTTTTAATTAAGGTATATACATTGTTTTTTTCAGTTGTAATGTTATTGCACACCTAATAGACGACAGTGTAGTGTACATGTAACTTTTATATGCACTGGGAAGCTGGAAAATTTGTGTGACTCGCTTTATTGCGGTATTCACTTTATTGCAGTGTTCTGGAACCGAACTTGCAGTGTCTTTGGGTTTGCCTGCACTTGTAAAGTGCTCTAGTGTAATGTCTGTCATACAGTAGGCATTTAAGAAAAAGAAAATGAGATAAAGAAATGTTGGTATCCTATCATATATGAGGTGTGGGGGAAGAGAGAGAGGGAAGAGAAAACAAGCAAAGGAGACTTTGTGGTTTCATTGAGGTCTTGTAAACCTGTTTGTGGGCATTTCTGTGCTGTCCAGTTTCAGGAGTTCCTTTGCTGAAACCACAACTTTGAGGAGTGTTTATTTCCAGGCACTGACTTCAATGTTCACACCTCTACGTTAATATACACCTACCAATGGCAGTAACTCACAGTAAACCCTAGTTGGGGTGAGACAGAATTAAAACACCCAGTGGAGGTTTGTGTTAAAAATTTATTTGGTCCAAATGGCATTATTTTATTCTTTTTTATGGCTGAGTAGAGATTGTCATTCTAAGTGAAGTAAGTCAGAAAGAAAAATACTGTATGATATCATTCATATGTGGAATCTAAAGAAAAAGGACACAAATGAACTTATCTACAAAACAGAAACAGACTCACAGACATAGAGAAAAAACTTACTAGAGGGTAAAGGGGGTGGGAAGGGATAAATTGGGAGTTCGAAATTTGCACCTCTTGGGGAGAGATGGAAATGTTAGCTTTTTTTTGCTTTATTCCCAAATTTTTGATTTTTTTTTAATTGAAGTACAGTCAGTTACAATGTGTCAATTTCTGGTGTACAGCACAATGTCCCAGTCATGCATATATATACTATATTCATTTTCATATTTTTTCATTAAAGATTATTACAAAGTATTGAACATAGTTTACTGTGCTATATAGAAGAAACTTTTTTAAAAAATCTATTTTTATATATAGTGGCTAACATTTGTAAATCTCAAATTCCCAAATTTATCCCTTCCCACCCTCTTACCCCAGTAACCATTAAATTGTTTACTATGTCTGAGTCTGTTTCTGTTTTACAGATAAGTTCAGAGTGTCTTTTTTTTTTTATTATTCCAGTTTAGATTCCACATGTGAGTGATATCATATGATATTTTTCTTTCTCTTTCTGGCTTACTTCACTTAGAAAGACATTCTCCAGGTCCATCCATGTTGCTGCAAATGGCATTATTTTATTATTTTTATGGCTGAGTAGTATTCCATTGTATAAATATACCATAACTTCTTTTTCCAGTCATCTGTAATCAGTGGACATTTAGGTTGCTTCTGTGTCTTGGCTGTTGTATACAGTGCTGCTATGAACACTAGGGTGCATGTATCTTTTCGAATTAGAGTTCCGTCCAGATAGTAGGATTGCTGGATCATATGGTAGGTCTATTTTTAGTTTTTTGAGGAATCTCTATAGTGTTTTCCATAATGGCTGCACCAAACTACATTCCCACCAGCAGTGTAGGAGGGTTCCCTTTTCTCCAAATCCTCTCCAGCATTTATCGTTCATGGACTTTTGAATGATGGCCATTCTGACTGGTATGAGGTGATACCTCATTTGTAGTTTTGATTTGCATTTCTCTGATAATTAGTGATATTGAGCATTTTTTTCATGTACATATTGGCAATGTGGATGTCCTCATTGGAGAATTACTTGTTTAGGACTTCTACCCATTTTTGGATTGGGTTCTTGATTGTGGTGGTGGTTTCATTGGTGTATACAGCTATTAAAATTCATCAAATTGTACATCTGAAATATGTGTACTTTACATGAATCATACCATGATAAAGGTGTTTTTAAAAAAATAAAGACATGTGAAATGCTCCCAGCATTATGTTAGGTGGCAAAGCAGAATATAAAACTGTATATACATTTTAAAAATCATTTTTTTCTTGACATAAAAATCATTTCCTGTTGTTCCTCTAAAAAAGAGTATTAAAGAATGTTGAAAAATAAAATACCATTTCCATATCAAAAAAAATTTACCTGGGGCCGTAGCAGCACTGAAACTACAGTGAGGTGAGGGGCACGCTCACATCACATGCAAAATTTAAGAGGTTGCCAATAAACTCAGTAATCAAGATAAATAATATTCTAGTGAAATATTTTTTTGAAAATCAAAATTAATGCAAAAAATATGCTATGAATAAAATATCAAATTTTAATAAAGACAAGATCTGACAGAGGTGGGATTCAGGTGAAGCTACTGAGATAGGTTGGGTCATACTGCAGGAAAGTCAGTAATTTTGTTTGGATTGTATTCAGTGAATTTATAGATAAATGGACATTATTATTTATTGTTATTAAATAATAGCAGCTGTGATTTCTGAGTGCCCGCTGTGTACGAGGCACTAAACCAAGTGTATTTATCCTTACCTGTTTCAATGCTCCAATGAATTCCATGAGATGGGTCATTTACAAGGAAAGACACTGAAGTCTAGAGAAGTTGAGTGAGTTCAGAATCACCCAGTCAGTGACTGAGGCAAAATCTGAGCCCCCGTCTTTCTGATTTTGATGTCCATGTTCAGTGCAATGAAGCAAATGTTGAGGCTTGAACACCTGTACTTTTTGTTTGGAGGGAATGAGTTCATGGGAAATGAAGTATCAGGAAGAAATCCCATGTTAACCTTGGAAATGTTTGCCTCCTTTGAAAAGCTCCCAGAGATAGAAAACCCCCCAAATCACTTAGAAACACCAGCAGATGGAATATGAGCCCTTCCAGTAGGACTCCTGCCAAGGGTGCGGGGGGCGGGGGCTGTGTGTGACACGGTGGGAGTAGGGCAAGGTCAGGTCAAGAGAAAAAGGGCTGAGAGAAGGATGTGCAGGTCTGGGTCTGCTTCGGGACCTCTCCCGAGTCTCACCTGCCCACCCCTGCGCAAGCCTGACTCTTGCCCCTGAATCACTTTGCAATCCTTAGCCGACCAGGAGGTATCACAGGCTGTTGGAAGTAAGCCTCTAGTTCCACAGATGTCCCGGGCAGTGACCCTGGCCCCTGATCACAGTCCACCTCTTTCCTTACTGATATGTCTAGAGTGGCATATTCTGGGTAGTATGGTACTTCCAATGAGAGAAAAAAAAAAGTGTGCAATAACAAAACACATGAGAAACTTCATTAAAGCTACTAGAACTCTTGACTGCTAATTTCGAGGCCCCCTCGGTCCCTTGCAGTGGCTTGCTGTCACTGTTGTGAGTATCAGCATCACCTTGTGACGCTGTTCAAGACTGCCGAGTCATCCATTCTCAGAAAGGGGATGCGAGATAAACCGTCACCCCGGATGTCAAATCTGGATGAGGCACCTGTGATGATGATGGTTTTGAAACTATATGATGGAGGGGGAGAAAGACCATCAGGGATTGCTAGGGGTGGAGCTGAGATACAGCAAACGGGCTTTCAGTACCTATCCCGGTGTGAATCATAGAAACTTCGCTTCGACCCTTCCAGCTTCTGGGTATTAGGTTCTTATATAAGGTTAGATTTGAAGGAGTTTGACTGCTTAGAAGGATGAGCATAAATAAACTTTAAATCAAATCCTATTTCCCCATCTTGTTTTTATGAATCCTGAGTCCCAGAGAGGTTATGTGTCTTGCCTAATCCTCACACTGGGTTGGTAACAAGACTAAAGCTGGAACCCGGGTCTTCCGACATCTGGTTTCTGGTTCTCTCTCTGTTTTGGTCTGTATTTGTCTGCATTCCTGTTCCAAGGCACGTCAGCTGCCTTGTCCCCCATCCTCCTCAAATCTTACTTGTCTGCCATCTGTGTGCAGTGGCAAAACCATTCCTTCTGATGTAGAAGAATATTTTTCGAGGCTAGATATCAGCATTTATTTCTTCCCCTGACCTGTCACGATTTGAATCAGTCCCTCTAGAGGTAGAATTCCCGGCATGTTTCATCAGCTGTCAGGAGGCACGGCGGCCTCCATGAGGGCGTGTGAGCAGCACTTTTGTTTATATTCCTCCTATAGAGGCAGCAATAGTACAATCAAGGCTTTTGTTGCTCACGATGGTAGTAAAATCTTTATGGTCCTCCATTTAATGACAGACTGGTCTTTCAGAAGCCTTATGACTCAAACCTACCCGGAATTAGAGATTAGGGAGAAAGAAATTCATGAACTTGAGCAAATGTGATTATCGTCCAGAGAGACTAATTATGTGTTTAATAAGCTTGAAGCAGGTGGAAGATGCGTGAGTTCTGTGCCACTGGGTCTGATAAAGGGTCTCCAGAAATCAAGTTAATGTGAATATTTTTATGAAGGAGGGGTTGACAAGAAGGTGGGTCAAGGAAGAAATACCTGGTGGGAATAGAGTATGCAGGGTTTTTTTTTTTTTTTTAGCGTTTTTTTCTTCATATCCACACTCCACTTTGGGGGGTTGATGGAAGCTCTGAATAATCTCCCCCAGAAGTATTGGCAGATATACCCTGACTGTGTGGAGAATGAGGAAGGGATTTTAGTGACCCATTAAAGTCTATCCATTTGACTCATGGGCATCTGTGGATCACAGCGTAAGAACCACTGAGACCACAGAAGAGAAACCCGGGTGTGATTTGGTTTATATGATGCCCAATAAGCCCGTCTCTTCTCCCAAGCTCTCTCTGCTTTGATAAGAAATCTCCAGACATTTCATAAACATACCACTCATTTCCTTCTGTGTATTTTTATTTTCACAGTATCCTTTGGATTTTAAGGGACATTTTATGCAATGAGAATGGGGCTCTTTGAAAATGAGTCTTTGATTATCAAATCTTAATAAGGGTGACATTGGATAGAGGATTCCACAGATAATTCCAGAATAGTTCCAACCCATCCCCGTGCAGGGCTTCTCGCCATCCCCACCCTTAGCTTTTAAATGAAAAACGTGCTGACAAGGGCAATTTCCAGCTCCTTCCTTCTGTTCAACCTTAGAAAGAGATCCCCCTCCCCCTGGGGAAAAAAAAAAAAAAAGGAAGAGAAAGCCAGAGGATCAAGATAATCCCAAAGCAGCTCCTGAATCACTTCATTAACTGTGTCAAGTAAATGCTCCTCACTCCTTCAGGGCTGTTACAACTGAGACTAGAGTCAGCTGGAGCTCTGACTGAGGACACTGAACTGGTGCTTGACAGCACAAATGGTGTATCATTTCCTCCACCTTCCCTTGCCTTTGATCTCAGCAACTTTACAGAGGGGAAGTCCACAGAAACGTGGGTAAATGAACCTTGACTGGCCAGTCATGTTCAGAGGTGTACTGTTTGGTTTCCTGGAAGCCAGTTGCCCTGGAGAGAAACAAGTGATTTAGGCAGAGTGGGGTAAGTGCCTCTTTTCCAGACTTAAAAAGGATTGGATTTCTTGGTATGAGGCTTGATAACACCAGGCTATCTCGTTTTTTAGCAGTCCTATGGACAAGTTTCTCTTCTTGTTGAATCTGTGCACGTCCAGATTAAAAATGTAAGGATGATGTTGGGTTTATTAATCTGTTTCTTATGTTTGATTGTTTGGCTTCTCCTTTTCATTTTCTCCCTTTTTTTCCCCTACTTTTACCAGAAGGCTCCAGGGTAGTAACTGTGTCACTGGGATGTCCCTCCTTTTGATGACAACTCAGTACCCAGGCTTTTAGTCACTTACTTTGCCTAACTTCTGCCTTCCATTTGTGTTACAAAAAGAAGGTTAGGTAGGACAAGAGGTGATGGAGTTACTCCATTCTCCTGGTACCAAGAGTTGAAAGCAGAAATAGGAGCCATGTGTCTGGGACTCAGAGACCTATGCCAAGCGACATTTTAGTTGCCGCTAATTAGGTTCCATTCATAGAAACTGGTGTTTTCACGGTCCTTAACAATCAGTTTCTTCTCCATCCCCAGTTGGGGAGTAGGGGAGGTACAGGAAAGATGGAGAGCAGCCTTCTGGTAAACCAACTTCTGATTGTATCTGCTGTGTATCTGCAAGGAAATCATGCCTCTTGCAATGATGAGGTATGCAGTGTTTGTTCTCCTGGAGCCCCTGCTGCTGCAACTCGCCAGGAAGCAAATACCTTTCTTCAGAGAGAAAATGAAACTCTATGCAAGGTGTCCCCAGATGCATACTGATTCTCCACGGAGGACAAAGATGACTGTCTGTTTCTCTGCCCATACCTCCACTGTTGTTGATCTACCATGTTTAGACTTGGGAAGAAGTTAAGAAAAGATGGAGCTTGAAAACTGGTGCTGCTAGCAGGGTGATGTGCTAAAATGAGTATTGCCTTGGGTGGGATGATTGAGTGCCTCTAGCTGTGGGGTGAGGCCTCCTCCCTAGCAATCAGTGAGGTGGCTGTCTTCATAAATGGTGGCCTCTGTGGGCATTCCTTTCCCCTTCAAAAGTCATTCAGCCTCTGCGCCTGCACTCCCTGCGTTAATTAGTCATTTGCAAAGGAAAATGAGGAAAAATACAGGGGATGAAATTGACCTTTGATTCAAATTTCAGGTAATAAGGCTGAAATTCTCTGAAGAAAGTTGAGATAATTGAAAGATAAATGGATTTTCTGTCTTCTCCAATTTCTCCTTACCTTTAAACTGGAAGACGTTAATTTGGTGAACAGGATCTCTCACCACTGCTTAAACACACACACACACACGCACGCACGCACGCACGCAATTGGATCTTCAGAATCAGACATCTGAGTGAGGGGGCCAGTGACAAGTGATTCTTATAGGGAACGACCCTGGAGGCAACTCGTGGGTGGCGTGATGCATCTTCACTTGCTGGGACACAGGCAGAATAGAGTCGTGGAATAAAGTCCAGGTCCTTTGTTTTCCTTCAGTAGTCAGTGGAGTCAGGAACACAGTTGTGCAAAGTGCATTTTAGTTAATTTATATTCTGTCTCATATTTCACGCTGATGATTTCTTTAACTCATCTTATCCTCAGGAACATTATGAGTTTATTCCTTTTTATTGATGAAGAAAATAAGGCAGTAAGAAATTATATAATTTGTCCAAGCCTCGTAGCTAGTAAATGGCAGAGTAGGGACACAAACCGAGACAGCATGGCTCCAAGTTCATGCACCTAAACAGGGATTTGCAGATACTGAGTACTATGTACAAAATAGATAAACAGCAAGGTCCTACTGTAGAGCACAGGCAACTATCTTCAATACCTTGTAATAGCCTATAATGAAAAAGAATATGAAAAAGGGAATGTGTATATATATATGTATGTAAACTGAATCACTATACTGTACATCAGAAATTAACACAGCATTGTAGTCCGACTATAATTCAATTTAAAAAAATGAGTTATATGTGTGAAGGACTGAGAACAGAACCTAGACTGGTGTGTGGTCCATGAGCGTTTGCTGTCCCTGCTCCTCCTTGTTCCCGTCCTCCTCCTCCTACTGCTTCACTTTACAATAATAATCATTATATTTACTTTAACAGTATGTTATACCAGAGGCTAGTGTCACCTGAGTTGCTGCCTTTAGTACCTTTTCCATGACATTACTCAGAAATTACTGAGATGTTTCCATTCATCATGCAGTCTCATCTTTTCTCATGTATTTGGTGATAATTGCATCAGAGATGTTCATGATTTTTTTTTTTAAATTTCGAAATCCTTGTTTAAGAAGCTTCCAAAGCCAAAAGGGGATTGTTTGTTTCTCCAACCTGACTCCACAGATTATTTTCTTTTTTGCTAGTGAATCATCTATGATGTACCTAATAGAGTTGTTATGAATCAGACTAGTTTGACCACAAGCAGGTCATTTGTTCAGCATTTAAAGTGGAGCACAGGAGTTGATGGATGGCGAAGGCTGGAGTGTTTATCTCCGGGATTAGATGCTTGTCAAGGGCGATTCCCTTTCCCCTCCTCCCATCTGACCCTATGCTGCCACTCCTATTCAGTTTCTTAGCAGACTCCGGCCTGATTCCTACATGCCCCCTCCACTCCCTGTCTGTCCCACCTCATGTCCAACACCCATGTAATTTTCTATGAAACAATAAAAAAAAAAGTCTGTCCTCTCCCAGTCCCACCAGGTCAGTGACACCTGCTTCTAGGGAGGTTTGTTCTTCTTAGTTGCATCAGTTTAGTGGGCCTATCATGTCTCTAGCACTAGGCTGATGCCTTAGATTCACTGGCTCAACTAATCCTTACAACAGTCGATGAGCTGGGCGTTATTTTTGTAGCAATGAGGCACGGAGGTCTTATCATTCATCAGTTGGTTGGTCTTTCATTTATTCAATTTATTTGACATTTACTGAGCACCTACTCATGTTAGACTCTGTTGGGTGGGGGAGATGCTAGAAATACAACAGTGAACAGAATACCCATGGTTTCTGCTCTTGGAAAAGGTAGTGAAGGACATGAAGCTGGCATGCAAACAAATGTTATTGACACTTTGGTAAGTGGATGGAAACTGCAGGGAGTTATGGAAGAATGGCCTTTGAAACCAGGTAGCCAGTTTCAGATCCTAGTGGCTCACTGTGATTTTGGCCGAGTGATGCACTACTTTGAGCAAGGGTTACTCTGTGGTCGGTACAACAATTGAGAAACTAATGGAAATGAATCCATCGGAGTGGAATGTGTATATCCCAGTTGGATTTGAGAGGCAGAGTGTTAAACGAGCATTTAACGGCATAGATGTTTTGAGCACATATGAGCACGGTGCGAATTGCTGGTGACATGCAGATAAACAAAACCCAGTCTCTACACTTAAGCAACTTATTATCTTAGTAGGAGAAAATAAATATGAAAACAACACACTGTCCTTTATTACTTTGTGAAAAAGGCATTTGGATATGTGTTTTGTGCTTAATTCAGATTTAGTGATTGAGGCTTACCTGCCAGCCCTCATCTTTTTAAAAATAATAACATTATTACATTTTATCGACATACAACTGACATATAACATTGTATTAAGACATAATGATTCAGTTCCTGTACACATTATGCAATGATCACTGCAGTAAGTCTAGATACTGTTTATCAGCATGTAAAGTTGGAAACAAATTTTTTTTTCTTGTGATGAGAACTTTTAAGATTTACTCTCTTGGCACCTTTCAAATATGCAAAACAGTATTGTTGACTGTAGTCATCATGCTGTGCATTACCTCCCCATGACTTACTTGTTTTATAACTGGAAGTTTGTACCTCTTGACCTCCTTCACCCGTTTTTGCCCACCTCCTAAAACCCCTCCCCTCAGGCGTCCACTATTTTGTTCTCTGTATTTATGAGTTTGATTTTGTTTTGTTTTGGTCTGTCTTGCTTATTCCTTTGTTTTGATTTTCAGTTTCCACATACCTGTGAAATCATATGGTATTTGCCTTTCTCTGTCTGGCTTATTTCACTTAGCATAATATCCTCAAGGTTCATCCATGTCATCAGAAATGGCAAGATTTAATTATTTTTAACGGGTGAATAGTATTTCATTGTGTGTGTGTGTGTGTGTGTGTGTGTGTGTGTGTGTGTGTGTGTGTATGTGTGTATATACACACACACATATACCCCACATCTTCTTTATCCATTTATCTATTGATGAACAGTTAGGTTGTTTCCATATCTTGGCTATGTAGCATTTTTGTAAATAATGCTACAGTGAGTGTCGAGAGATCTATCTTTAAGAATTAATGTTTTCATTTTCTGCAGATATATACCCAGAAATAAAACTGCTAGATCGTATGGTAGTTTTAATTTAATTCTTAATTTTTGAGAAACCTCCATAGTGTTTTCCACAGTGGCTGCACTAATTTGCATGCTCACCAACAGTGTACAAGGGTTCCCTTTCCTCCACATCCTGACTAATACTTGTTGTTTCTTGTCTTTTTGATAATATTTATTGTAATGTCTGTGAGGTGATAACTCATTGTGGTTTTCATTTGCATTTCCCTGACAATCAGTGATGTTAATTATCTTTTCATGAGCCTGTTGGCCACCTGTAAGGAAGACAGTAGAAAAATGTCTCTTCCTATTTTTTAATTGTATTTGTATTTTTTTGTTTTGTTTTGTGGGATTTTTTTGCTATTGAGTTATACGGATTTTTAATATATTGTGGATGTTAAACCCTTATCAGATATATGATTTGCAAGTATTTTCTCCCATTCACAAGGTTACCTTATCATTTCATTGATGCTTTCCTTTACTATGAAGAAACTTTTAAGTTTGATGTAGTCTCATTTGTTTATTTTCGTTGTTAAAGATTTTAAAATATTTATCTGAATGTTTTGTAGAATTCACCAGTGAAGCTGTTGGGTCCTGGATTTTTGTTTGTTGTGAGGTTGGGGTTACTCATTCAATCTCATACTAATAATTGGTCTACTCCTATTTTCTGTTTCTTCCTGATTCAGTCTTAGAATAGTGTATATTTCTAGGAATTTATTAATTTCTTACACACTGTCCAATTTCTGTGTGTGTACTTTCCCACAGTCTCTTATGATCCTTTGCACTTCTTTGGTATTTGTTGTAACTTTTCCTTTTTTATTTCTGATTTTATTTGAGTCTTCACTTCTTTTTTTATTCAAGAGTCTAGTTAAAGATTTTTCAATTTTGTTTATCTTTCCAAGGAACCGGGTTTTAGTATCACTAATCTTTCTGCTGTCTTTTTAGTCTCTATTTCATTTATTTTTGAGCCACCAGCCCTCATCTTAAGGCCACTCTTCTGTGATAAATTTGCACACTGTATCTGCTCCACAAGACCTATAAAGACTGAGACATTTGAGGGGAAATAAAATTCATTTGACTCTCCTCACCCATGTGTTCCATAAAGATAGATGCCATGTCTTTTATTTGTGCATTGTAGGTGGTCAGTGGCTTTTGAATAAATGAGAGTTGAATGAATGAATGAATGAATGAATGAATAAAATATACTAGAATTTATGTCTTCTCAGTATTGTCTTTCAGTTCAGTTCAATTCATTTCAGACCAATGAATTTTCATTTCCAGCAGGTACTGAGTTTCATATCATGGATACAAGGTTGAACAAAAAACTATTGGTTTCTTCCAAGGAGTTTAATCTGGAGCATGGGCACAAATTGTAGGTAGACATCTCTGAGACTCTGTGTTAGTTAAGTTTTATAGTTGAGATTAGAGACCTAAGTCTTTTGCCTTACTTAAAGAAAGGCAGAATCTTTTCATCAGGTTAAGGGCTTTTCTAAGCCAGACAGTCTTTTTTTTTTTTTTAACATTTTTTATTGATTTTTAATCATTTTACAATGTGCCAAATTCCAGTGTAGACCACAATTTTTCAGTTATACATGAACATATATATACATTCATCGTCACATTTTTTTCTCTGTGAGCTACCATAAGATCTTGTGTATATTTCCCTGTGCTACATAGTATAATCTTGTTTATCTATTTTACAATTTTATTTTGAAATCCCATCTATCCCTTCCCACCCTCTATCCCCTTGGCAACCACAAGTTTGTATTCTATATCTGTGAGTCTGTTTCTGTTTTGTATTTATGCTTTTTTTTTTGTTTTTGTTTTTGTTTTTGTTTTTTAGATTCCACATATGAGCGATCTCATATGGTACTTTTCTTTCTCTTTCTGGCTTACTTCACTTAGAATGACATTCTCCAGGAGCATCCATGTTGCTGCAAATGTAAGCCAGACAGTCTTGAAGACCCAGATGTGCAAAGTGAAAAAGAACATCTTCTTCCATAGTAGATTTTAGTATTTATGCAAAAAATTTGCCTTCTCTTTTTTCTGAGTCCTTTCCTTCTGGGCTTCTAAACCATTCCTTATTAGGTTCTTTCCCATGGAAGAATTATACTTTCCACCTTGATGACATCAAGCTTGACCATATAACTTGCTTTGGTCAATGGTGTGTAAGTGATACCAATTTGTGTCACTTCTCATCAGAAGCTTTAAAAGCCATTATGTGGTTCAGCTATCTTTTTTTCCTCTCTTCCATGAGAATGGCTTGTCCAAAATACAGGTTTAGAGTGGAGATGCAGCCAGCCTGCACAAACATGTAAAGTGAATGAGAATTAAACCATTATTGCTGCAAATAAACAAGATGCTAGGTTTGTTGATTACTGCAGCATGCTTAGCCTGAGGTGATCAATATATTTTTCAGGAGCGAAGAGGGAATATCCTCACCCACTCTTCCCTTTAGTGACCCCTGCTCCATTTGCCTGTTTCAGGAAGTCCAGATGAGTGAAAAAGAGTAGGGTACAGATGGACACCATATTCCTTCAGTTACACTACACTGCAAAATAATGCCTTTGACCAAATCCTTTGCACTCGAGAGCTGATCATTACTACCCTGAAGTATAAAGTAGAGACAGAAAATCTTGGTAAAGGTATAAGCTAGTGAGAGAAAGGGGTCTCTATGATGACAAAGCCCAGAATGATCTTTCATAATCCTGCTAAGGCAATTTTGAGAGTGCTGAAATTGCCACATAAAACTGAAAAAAAGAAAGTTCTATCAGCGACGTGTCCCCATCAGTTGTCATGGAAACCATCACATTTTTGTACAATACTGAGACAGTTTAATGTTAACCTGGGTGTTAGTAGAGAGGAACTGCTAGTTGCAGATAGAAGAGCCTTTGATGGGTCACAGAAGGAGTCCCAGTCATGAATTCAGCTTTTCTCATACATTTTCGCAGCTACCATTGCCATCAAAGGCATGTGCCAGAATTCTCTGAGGAGCCTGACACTCTTCTCTGACTATTGTCTATTGCTCATCCCAAGAAAGAGCAGGAAGCTATTACTTTGATGTGCATATTTACAATATGACTCTAGAATATAATTTTACTTAATCCCTTGGGGGGAAAACACCTAGATTGTCACTTTGATGAACAAAAAGGTGAAATATGTTAAGTAAGATTACACATAGGGAATAGCAAATATGTAGTTTAGGAAGATGATAGAGATTAATTCATTCAGTCTGTGAGAAATTCAGCTTTCATCCAGGCAGTTCACATAACAATAAAAAATCTCTCTTATTCCTGATGATTATGTGAAGCTCTTCCTCACTGCCATGACTTTGCACAAGGCTATTCCTATTAGTAGTCATTTCTGGCCACTTCTTGACAATTTGTTATACTCCTAGTTTTCTGTCACGTATTGAGTTAATCATATCTGCCTGCCTGTTCCCATATTAGATTGGTTATATTATTGCAGTATTTGAGGCAGAACTTTAGCTGTGTGTGGTCTTTGTGGCACCTAGAATAACATAGTGCAAAACTGCTACACTGAAGTGCATGTTGAATGAATGAATGAAGAATGAATGAAATGCATGTAAGTGAGATTGTGTTAGGCTCATCTCAACTTGTAATATTGAACAAGTCTTAAAGTCTCATTCTTTTTGGTAAAATGAGGGGATGCCAGCAGTATTGACTTACTCATTTAGTATTAAATTAAGTGAGAAAGGATCCAAGTTAAGTGTGGTAGATTAAATGTATGCATTTATATCTGATCCCTCTGCTTGTCTCCAAGAACAAAAACTATATAAATCACAGTAAAAGGATAAGAAAAAAATACAAATACACAAGTATGAGAAGAAGAGAGATAGTAGTAGCTGAGAATGGAAATGCAAAGCATGTGGACAAATGGAAATAGCAGATGAGAGAAAAAGGAAACTCACATATCTGCATAGTTACTTGTAAAGAAATTTGGGAAGACTCAGGAACTGTCATCATGAACTACCTCTGAAGATGAAGATCAAATGTGAAGACGAGCAGAGGCGGATTGGATGAAACCTTGTCTGAAAGGCAGGTAGACTCCCAGGGCCATTTCCCTCCCTTTTGAAAACAGAAGCTATACCTTTTCCTCCCATCAGAAGACTGAAGTTTTGCTCTAATGAGAAATGTTACCAGAAAAGCTGCATACATGGGAGTACCAGGCACAGCAAAGGGCAGGGTGAGGATGTGCAAGGTAAATCAAATGAAGTGTAAGTGTAAGGAAATCTCCAAAACTGTGGCATCTCAAATTCCCTCCCCCTACTTGGCAGTCTGGCATTTAATTTTTCAAGCGAATGATTGGAGGATTCCTCTCAGAGAACACAGATCACCTCAAAATAAAAGACCTTTAGGAATACTAGAATTTGAAAATCGTACAACAGAGTAATTAAGAAAGCCTAAAAGATAAGACACAGAGATAAAAATCAGAATGAATAAAAGTAACCTACAGTGAATGAGAGACAACATGAACAGAAGAACATGCCAAGGGAAAAGATGGAAGAAGATGAAAATACACTGCATTTGTGAAACTATAACATGATGCTACAAAATGAAGCATTCAAAGAATAAACAGAAGTTTTAGAAATCGGAAAAATATGACAGAACTCTAAAAGTTCACTTGACTAGTTAGAAGGTCAAGTTGAACAAATCTTAAGAAAAGAGAATAAAACTAAAAAAAGGAAACAAGGGAGGACAAATAAGAAAATCAAAGGATGTGCTCAGAAGGTTAATTCTAGGCAATAGAAGTTCCAGAAAGAGAAAGAAGAAAAAAAAATTACAGGAACATTATCAAAGACTTAATGAATAAAATTTCCCAGAATGAAAGGACATGAATTTCTATATATGAAGAACTTACTAAATATCCAGGTACAACTTTTATGTGGTGATGGGAAAATTGGACAGCTACATGTAAAAGAATGAAATTAGAGCATTCTCTGACACCAAGTACAAAATAGACTCAAAATGAATTGAAGACCTAAATGTAAAACCATATATCATAAAATTCCTAGAGAAAAACATTGGTAGAACAGCAATATTTTGGGGGGTCCAGCTCCTAACGTAAAGGAAATAAAAGCAAAAATAAGCAAATGGGACCTCATTAAACTTAAAAGCTTTTGCAAAGAAAAAGAAACCATTGACAAAGGGAAAAGACAACCTCCTGAAAGGGAGAAAATATTTGCAAATAATGTGACCAATAGGAGATTAATATCCAACATATATAAACAGTTCACTCAAGTCGACGTCAGGAAAACAACCCAATTGAAAATGAGCAGAAGAAATGAGTAGACATTTTTCCAAAGAGGAAATGCAGATGGCAAATAGGTACATGCAAAGATGCTCAACGTCACAAATCAAAGCAGTACAAATCAGAACACAATGAGATGTCACCTCACACCTGGCAGAATGGCTATCATCCAGAAGAACACAAAAAGCAAATGTTGGTGAGAATGTGAAGAAAACAGAACTCTTGCACACTGTTGGTGGGGATGTAAATTGGTGCAGTCATTGTGGAAAATAGATTGGAGGTTTCTCAAAAAACTAAAAACAGAACTACCATTTGACCCAGCAATGCCACTTCTGGATATATGTCAAAAAACCTCCCAAAACACTAGTTCAAAAAGATATATGCACCCCAGTGTTTATAGCAGTATTATTTATAATTGCCAAGATACGGAAGCAAACTAAGTGTCCATCAACAGGTGAGTGGATAAAAAAGATACGTTATACATATATAATGGAATACTACTCAGCCATAAAAATAGTGAAATTTTGCCATTGGCAGAGACATGGATGAACTTGGAGGGCATTATGCTAAGTGAAATAAGTCAGACAAAGAAAGACAAATACTGTATATCACTTATATGTGGAATCTAAAAATACAAAAAAAACTGAATAAAACTAAAAAGCAGACTTACAGATATAGAGAACAAACTAGTGAGGGGAGGGGCAGTATAGAGGTGGGAGAGTGGGAGGTACAAACTATTGGGTATAAATCAGACTCAAGGATGTATTGTACAACAGAAGGGAACATAGCCAATAGTTTGTAACAACTGTAAATGAAAGCGACCTTTAAAGAAGAAAACCTACGGAATGGGAGAAAATTTTTGCAAGTGAAACCGACAAAGGCTTGATCTCCAAAATATATAAGCAGCTCATACGACTCAATAAGAAAAAAATAAACAACCCAATCCAAAAATGGGCAGAAGACCTAAACAAGCAATTCTCCAAGGAAGACATACAGATGATCAAAAAACACATGAAAAAATGTTCAATATCACTAATTATCAGAGAAAATTGAAATCAAAACTACAATGAGGTATCACCTCACACCAGTCAGAATGGCCGTCATTCAAAAATCCACAAATGACAAATGCTGGAGAGGCTGTGGAGAAAGGGGAACCCTCCTATACTGCTGGTGGGAATGCAGTTTGGTGCAGCCACTATGGAAAACAGTGTGGAGATTCCTCAAAAGACTAGGAATAGACTTACCATATGACCCAGGAATCCCACTCCTGGGCTTGTACCCAGAAGGAAATCTACTTCAGGATGACACCTGCACCCCAGTGTTCATAGCAGCACTATTTACAATAGCCAAAACATGGAAACAACCTAAATGTCCATCAACAGGTGACTGGATAAAGAAGAGGTGGTATATTTATACAATGGAATACTACTCAGCCATAAAAACCGACAACATAATGCCATTTGCAGCAACATGGATGCTCCTAGAGAATGTCATTCTAAGTGAAGTAAGCCAGAAAGAGAAAAAAAAATACCATATGAGATCGCTCATATGTGGAATCTAAAAAACAAAAACAAACAAACAAACAAAAACAAAGCATAAATACAGGACAGAAATAGACTCATGGACAGAGAATACAGACTTGTGGTTACCGGGGTGGGGGGGTGGGAAGGGATAGACTGGGGTTTCAAAATTGTAGAATAGATAAACAAGATTACACTGTATAGCACAGGGAAATATACACAAAATGTTATGATAAATCACAGAGGAAAAAATGTGACAATGAGTGTGTATATGTCCATGAATGACTGAAAAATTGTGCTGAACACTGGAATTTGACACAACACTGTAAAATGATTATGAATCAATAAAAAATGTTAAAAAAATTTGTATAAAAATTTAAAAAATGTTAACTGTTAGTTTTGAAATAGAATGTCTGTTTTGAATGTTGAAACCCATCTCAGCATGATGATAACATGTTTTTCTCTTTTACTGACTAGAATAAAAAAATAACTGGTGGTTTGTTAAAAAAATCACATTATTGTTAATCTTCTAAACATCAGAAAAAGGGAAGATTCTAAATGCTTTCAGAAGAGAAAATAAATCATTCAGATTCTATATTTAAAGTCTGTATTTAGAATCTGAGCATCATTGACTCCCCACTACTAATACTGGACACTTGAAGATGATAGAAGAGAGTGTTGAAAGTCTTGAGGAAAGTTACAGTCTCCAGTTCTATAGCCAGCTTAATACCAGTCAGTAATGAAAACTGTGGGCCGACTGATGTTCCCCCAGAGACGTCCATGTTCTAATTCCTAATTTCTAAATCTGTGAATATGTTACTTTTCATAGCAAAAGGTGTTTTGCAGATGTTGGTAAATTAAGACCCTTGACATGGGAAGATTATACTGAATTACCAGAATGGTCCAGGTGTAACTGGAAGATCCTTAATAAGAGAGAAGCAAGGTGATCAGAGTCAGTGAAGGAGATTTGAACACAGAAGCAAAGGTTTGAATGATGTTATTGCTGGAAGGGGGAAGTGAGCCAGGGAATGCAGGCAGCCTTTAGAAGCTGGAAGGAAATGGATTCTGCTCTTGTGTCTACAGAAGAAGCACAGTCCCTCCCCTATTTTAGATTTCTGATCTCCAGGACTGTAGGTTAATAAATTTGTGTTGTTGTGCTTGTGGTAATTAGCTACAGAAGCAATAGGAAGCTAATACAAAGATAAGGACACTTTTGAAGGAAGTCATTTAGAGCTGATAATTTTTCAAATATGTAAATATCAATTGTGAAGATGAAAAGACAATGCTAGATATTGAAGTTAATTTCCAAAAGTGCTCACATGCTTTCTCAGGAAGCTACTAGAGATACGTTCCTCCAAAATGATGGTGTAAACCATGGAATATAGGGAATTTGGCAAAGTGAGCATCAACACAGGAGATAAATTTCAAAGGATAGGATATATAATTGTAAAATCAACTTAAGCCAACCATAAAAAGTGTGTATGTCGTCATAATAATATGTCAGCACTAAATAACTGGCTGACAAAATTTGTGATAAACTATTTTGGGAAATGCAAGGAGCAGAGGACAAAAATGTGTCATCTTCCAGACAAGGAGATCAACTGAAAATGTTAAAAATTAGAAAAATCAAGAAATGATCATTAAAAGTAAGCCATCTATTTTGTAGATGAGTTAATTAGTATCCTCTTTTCTCTTTTCTTTTTTTAAGATTCCACATATGAGTGATACCATATAGTATTTTTCTTTCTCTTTCTGGCTTACTTAACTTAGAATGACAAACTCCAGTTCCATCCATGTTGCTGCCAACGGCATTATTTCATTCTTTTTATAGCCGAGTAGTATTCCATTATGTATATACACCACAACTTCTTTATCCACTCATCTGTCGATGGACATTTCGGTTGCTTCCATGTCTTGGCTATTGTAAATAGTGCTGCTTTGCTTGCAGACATAATAAACAATCTTATGGTTACAGGGGAAATGGGGTGGGAAAGGATAAATTTGGAAGTTTGAGATTTGTAAATGGTAACTACTATATATAAAAATAGATAAAAAACAAATTTCTTCTGTATAGCACAGGGAACTATATTTAATGTCTTGTAATAACCTTTAATGAAAAAGAATGTGAAAACGAATATATGTATGTATATGCATGAATGGGACATTGTTCTGTACAGCAGAAATTGATACATTGTAACTGACTATACTTAAATAAAAAACAAACAAACAAACATTGGGAAAAAAGCAAGCTATCTTTAAATGTAGGGATAACTACCAGAAGACATAGCTAAAAGAGAAGAATATGCTTGTCTTTGGATGCTGGAAGTCAGGAATAGGAAGGATTTGACACCTTCAAACTGTTTAAATATTACGTTGGACTAGAAATACAATGAGAGTGTGTAAGGGAAAACATTGTGTTGATTGTGGAGTCATTACTCCTTTTCCAGTAATTCTACTCTATCTTGAAATTAAATTTTCCCTTGGACTTCTCGCACTGTAATGTTAAACGTCTGTTTATGAGACTGTTTCCTGTGCTAGTCCCTGCGCTCTGCATTCGCAGTGCCAGTACTGTGATGTGCAGTTGGCGTATAATCCACTTGGGCTGAGTTCTGTGTCTCATTCATCATTCTGTGCCAGAATCCAGTAAAATCCCTGGCATACAATATATATTGGTTGAATAAATGAAATTCGGGCTGAAAATGAATGAATGCATACTCCATTATTACGATTTTATGAGCATCATAAATCACAGATTAATATGAGGAAGAAGATACTTTTAAAAATTTTCATGAGAAGCGGGTGTTTGAAACGTTCTTGAGGAGATATGCCAGCACAAGTTGCATATCTCTGTACAGGCACATACACTGTTTCACTTTCAAAGCTTCAGCGTTTGTTATCTAGTTATGCACGCTTTTAGCCAGGTCCCTTTGTACTGTATTGAATAGATGGCCTCTGCAGCTGAATCACTCTGGGGAGTGCACTCGCTGTGCACAATATGCACCAGACCATCAGCTGTCTGGAGCTGACATCCCTGTGTCCAATTGTGAGACGCTCCTCACAACAATCACCCAGTATTGGTAGAAATGTGAAACTGTCTATGGTTATAATTATTTCAGGCTATTAGAAAGACTAGATAATACTTTCTGAAATTTTTAAAATTTTCCCCTACCCCAGTGATTAGGCTTACTAAATCACTGGATGTCAAGGCAGAGTAAAAGCCATGGGATTTGAAAACCTAGGTGAAAACCCCATCTTTATAAAACTTAATAACCCCTGTGAGTGTCTTTGTAAATTATTGCAGTAATTCTGTGTAACAAAGGATTCCAAGTCACAGTGGCGTACAACAGCAAGTATCTATTTTTTCTGACTCACAGATCTGTGGATTGGCTAGGGTTCTGATGGGTTCAGCAAAAATAATTGGCTGGGCTTAACTTCAGAGAGTGGTTGGGTTTAGGTATATTCCAGATACCTATTTGTTCCCTTTTGGCATTCAGCTACGGACATTTTCTTCTCAGGGTCATGACTGAAGCCCAAGAGCTAAGTCAACTTATGCAAGAACATTTAAATCATCGGCTTGTGTTTCAGTCTCTAATCTTTCATTGGTCAAAGCACGTGGTCAAGCACAGCATCCACCGGGGATACACCTGGGTTCAGCTGGAAGAGCGGGAGCTATTACAGGTATTACAGCAGGGAGTCCTTTATCGTGGTAAGTTGACCTTACACCAGTTTAGCCAGAGCTGGTCAGTTAAGGTCTGGTAAAGGGGTGCAGGCGAATCCGAAGAAGCTGGGGTGAGGGTTGGAGGAGGTTACACGGATGAATCTGACCTGGTTTGTGTTCTCAAGCGACTGGTGCTGATGTTGGTTGAAACAGCCTGGTAGACATGATTTTATAATTAAAGGTGGTAACTGCTGTCTTGAAGATAAAATGATAGGGATTCTCAGTGAACCGACAGGTATTTTAAATAATTAGCTCCAGGAAAACTTCCTAGTTTACACTTACTTGAAAGGAAAGGGATGGGAGAGTTAATTCAGAGCTAGTATTGTATCCTACGATCGGGGGAGAATGTGCAGGGCTAATGTCTTTTGTCCTCCAGTTTCCTAGTGTCCTTTGTAAAGCCAGGGTTTTGGTCTTTTAATGGATAAGAATCATTGGTCAAATAGTTTTCCAGTAAAGTAGTGAATCAAAAGGGTTGTCTGGTGGCATTTTTAGCTGGGTAAAATACTATAAAGTTATAAATTAACTTGGGGGAACTTGTGATAAAGCTGTTACTATTTTTTAATCTGGATACAGGATTTGGATTCAGTTACTGATGGATATGCATTCCAGGGGCATTCACTTCTTCCACTTCCCTCCAACTTTCCCACTTACTTTTCCCGATAGAATGTTTCAGGTTGAAAAGCAATCATTCTTCTTCTTTACTCAAGGCATTTATTTTTATAGGATATATGACTTAGAAACCTTTTGCTCTCTTAAAAGAGCCATAATGATCACTCTTTGTAGCTGACCTGCCACTGTTTAAGGGAGACTTGGTGCTGAGAAAGGAAGAAAGAGAAGAAAAGTGTGTCTAATTCACAAATGATAAAATATGGCCCCAAAGTGGTTAGTGTACCTGCATTGTGATCTAAGAGTTCTGCAAAGTGTCAAAGGTGACAACATCAAGTGATTTTCTTGGCTGTGATCATCTATGAAAAATCTATGGATGATCACATTGGGGGGTCTAGACCTAATTAGCTTTGCTATTGGCATTTTCTATATGCGTAGTATAAGCCTAGTGGTCACTTTAATTATAACCGTCCATACTGCTGTGTCTGATAGGAATTCATGGCCAACACTTGGGGCTTTAGATTCCAGCCCAGTTCATTTGAACTGTGGTCCTATAACTCCTAATGACTTAGAATTTTTAAAGCACCAATGTGAATTCCACTCTTACATTCATAGGAAGTGTTTTTAATTTGCTCATACAAAAAGAAAGAAATTGGTTTAATAATTTGACTGTCTTGTTCACTAAAATGCTTATTTTACAATAATAAACTGAAAAGTCAAAAATGTTTTAAAACATCTTTAAGACAATTACATAAAGCTCATGGGCTTAAATATTAAAGTAACATTGCCGAGTTGAGAGGAATGGAAGATGATCCAAATGTCTTAACTGATTTTCAAACAAGAGCTTGAATCTTTTTCCTATTTTAGAGTTTAAACTGAGAAAGGGGGAATATTGACTCTATTAAAACCAGTGCGTGAGAGTGGAAGCTAGTCTGTTAGAGGTACGGAAGCCGTGTCAGGCAACGAGGCTTCATTTCTGTCTGGGCTGTAAACACTCCGATTTTGATGCAGTGCAGAGCAAAACCACAACTTGCTATTCCAAACCCACACATTCTGAGCTGCATCAGCTTTGAAATTCAAACGCCAGATAATTTGGAAATCACTTTTGAGGAGGAAATATATTAGGGTGCATTTTCCCTTGTCGGACTGGATTGATGGCAAAGCCTTTGCGTATTTACCGTTTAGAAGAGGCAGTGAGCAGGATCGGCTCTCATCTGTGTGTAAGATAAATTGACTGGCTTGGTTGGCGTGGAATGTAGGTTCACAGAATTTCAGAGAGCACTCTTGCCAGGAACCCTACGATCTTAAAGCAGCATCATCTCTTTAGCCACAGGAGAGAGTCCTAGCACTTCTCAATCTTAATCCTTTGAGTTGTTGATCTGTAAAAATGATAAGAATAGTATCTATCCATCTTAAAGAGTTGAGGTGAAGATTAAATAAAATAGACGAAGTTTCTCTGCAGTGCTCGGAACATCTGAGATGCCTGTTACACGCCGATTTCTTCCATCCGTTTACACAGGTATCAGTCTTCCTCTGTGATTACCGGTAGACAATATGAGCCAGTGAAGCAAGTACATGGAAGACAAAAGATATTGAGATATTGGTGTCACCACTAAATGTCACCCCTGCCTGGTTATGCTGCCTCTTAAAATAATCTATTAACTATACTTGACTGACCTTTTCAATTAATTCTTACTTGAAATCTAACCTTTTTGATAATTCTTATGTCCCTTTGTTTATTCCACTATATTTTGGGATTGTGGATGCATTTTAAGGTTGTATTTATTTTGGCTAAAGACACTATCTATGTGATTTTTATAATACGTATAAGATTCGTAGCATTTTATGAGTAATGAGAATGTTTTAAAGTCTTATGGGCATCTTTTTCTACTTTATGCAAATTGAAAAACTGAGGACTTTATTTTTTTATTGAAGTATAGTTGATTTACAGTATTATATTAGTTTTAGGTATACAAAACAATGATTCAGTATTTTAATAGATTACACTCCATTTAAAATTATTACAAAGTAATGGATATATTTTCCCTGTGCTGTAAAATATGTCCTTGTTTCTTATCTATTTAATACATTGTAGTTTATATCTCCTAATCCTACACTCCTGTCTCGCCCCTCTCCCCTCACCACTGGTAACCATTGGTTTGTTCCCTGTCTGTGACTCTGTTTCTGTTTTGTTATATACATTCATTTGTTTTATATTTTTGATTCCACGTATAAGTGACAAAAAAAGTCTTATTTATCCATTCATCTGTTGATGGACACTTAGGTTGCTTCCATTTCTTGGCTATTGTAAATTATGCCCTGAACACTGAGGTGCATATATTTTTTCAAATTAGTGTTTTAATTTTTTTTTTTTGAATCTGTACCCAAGGGTAGAATTGCTAGACTATATGGTAGTTCTGTTTTTAGTTTTTTGAGGAACCTCCATACTGTTTTCCATAGTGGCTACCTTAATTTACATTCCCACCAATAGTGTACAAGGGTTCCCTTTTCTCCACATCCTCACTAATATTTCTTACTTGTGGTCTTTTTGATGATAGCCATTCTGACAGGTATGAGGCTATCTCACTGTTTTGATTTGCATTTCTCTGCTCACTAGCAGTGTTGAGCATCTTTTCATTTGCCTGTTGGCTTTCTGTATGTCTTCTTTGGAAAAATCTGTTCAGGTATTCTGTCCATTTTTAATCAGGTTATTTGGTTTTTGATACTGAGTTGTATGAGCTATCTGTATAGTTTGGTTATTAACTGTTAGTCATATCGGTTGTGAATATCTTCTCCCATTCAGTAGGTTTTCTTTTCATTTTTTTCCATGGTTTCCTTTGATGTGCAAAAGCTTTTAAGTTTATTTAGATCTCATTCGTTTATGGAAAACTGAGGTCTTGCAGTCATTTTGTCTGAAAATCTTTATAATTAATCTCAAATTGAATTTGTTAGTTTGCTTTAATTTTAATTTTTAAAGGAAATTTGAGCATTAAACAAAAGTGGTTTCAGGGGAACCTTTTTAAAGTGCCCTGTTACCACCTCAGATATGCATTCATTTGCCTTAATAAGAACCTGGGTCTTCTGAGATGTGGTCCAGTGCTGCTTAGATCATATGACCTGATTTTCAGGGTGAGATGGGGATGCGATCACCACAGGCTTCATGAACTTCAGATAACAAGAAGTGGTAAAACAGAAGACACCTCAACTTGCAGAACAAGCTAACAGGAATCCTGCCTAATTTTAGGAGGAGTGTGTGTGTCCCACCTGCACACACACACAGTCCCCTGCAGCATTTTGACCACATTTGTATTTTCTTGCTTGTCACACTGGACTTCTATGATTGTCCCTCCCCCACCAGACTGAAGGTAGTTACCAAGTCTTGTTCATCTCTATGCTTTACAGCTATGATCTGGCGTATAGCAGGTCTTCAGCAAATTTTGAAAAAAGCACCAAATGATTGCAGTGGGGGGAGCTATATATTTAAAAAGAAAACCTTTGGGTGACTTCCCAATACAAAACACATCCAGTCTGATTTTTTCAGCTTACGGAGCAAG
The DNA here is from genome assembly GCF_048564905.1 of Vicugna pacos. Classification (NCBI taxonomy): domain Eukaryota; kingdom Metazoa; phylum Chordata; class Mammalia; order Artiodactyla; family Camelidae; genus Vicugna; species Vicugna pacos. The sequence continues at coordinate 42,247,584 of NC_132996.1, forward strand.
CTACATTATAATTTAATGACACTATTGATTCTGAAGGGTGTTTAAGACATCTGCTTTCTTCCTGCCAATGATCTGCTTGGCTGACTTCCTTCAAATTTATGCTCATACCTTAGCTTCTCAAGGAGGCCTGTCTTGACTACCTATTTTTAATACTGCTGCATGTTCCTCTGCCTCATTCCTGCTACCCCCAGTGCCCTTTACCTGTTCTCTGCTTCCTTCTTCCAAAATCCTTTTACTTTCCAAAATCCTACATCATCATATTACTTATTATAGTTACCTTTTACTGGCCCTCTCCTGGGAGAAGCGTGTACATTTCATTAGGGCACATTGCTGATTCGTTCGCTGGTATTTGCCCAGTGCCTTGAATTATGTCCAGCACATAGCAGGAATTCAATAAATATTTGTTGAAGATTTAAGATACTTAAACAACAAAGAATGACTCAGCTTTGATCCCTACAACATGTCTCTAAAGCAGAAGTTAGAATTTAGACATTGTACATAGATTTGCCATAACAAGGCTGGAAAAGCAAGAGGTCTAGTTATCAGAAAAGAAATTTATCCCCGTGTCCAAAATCAGATCTGCTGAAGTTTTGCCACAGTTGAGCGGGGTTTCCTTCTGTGTTAGCACCGTGGGGCATCCTGTGCTGTGAGTGATCTCCGTGGTTTTCCCACCTCCTTTCCCTCTCCCTTTGTCACTTGGCTCGGCCTGCTGCTTCTACGCTTTTTCTTGCTTAACTGTATTATGTCTTGTACTGCTCGCTGTCTCTCAGAAGGACTAAAGTTAAGGGTTTGTGAATGTGGGCTCTGAATTCAAACTGCTTGTCTCTTTACCTTGAACCTGTCTTTACTAGCTGAGTGTGAGACTCTGGGCCATTTTCTTTACTGTTCTGTACCTCAATGTTTGCATCCTGAAAAATTGAGATAATACTTGCATCATTTTTTTGTAGGCCTGTTTTATGGATAAATACGACCTTTTGTGAAGCACTGGTAACAATGTCTAGCGTATAGTAAACTCATGGCAAAAACTCTCAAGACTAAAATGAAAGCCATTTTAGTTTTGGCTTAAGTGGATTATAAATTTATTGAGTTTAAGGACTATCCTGGCTTCATATTATTCTGATTGCCCTCTAGAACATACTAGCAAACAGTATACCTATTTATTGAATGATTCATTAGCCTTTATCGCCCTGTTTGGCTGGTTTCAACTACTGTGAAGGCAAATGCTCTCATGATGTCTCTAAAGACAGCTACAAAATTATAAAATAAAATGAGTTTCACTCGCTGATGATATTAGCTCTCTTTTGTTTTTTTTTAATGTTTAATTTTTTAATTGAAGTATAGTTGTTTACAATGCTCCAGGTGTACATCAAAGTGATTTAGTTGTGTGTATATATATATGTGTGTGTGTGTGTATGTTCATTTTCAGATTCTTTTCCATTATAGGTTATTATAAGATATTGAGTATAGTGTCATGTGATGTACAATAGGTCCGTGTTGTTAATATGTGTTCTTACTATACTAACATTTTTTTTGAGGAACCTGGAGTGAAAATACTTGTTATTGTTGATTCTCAGAGCTATTAACTTCCTGATTCTTTGGTCTAAACCTGACATCACTCAGCTGAAATCCTAACATTTGTCATCACCTCCCACCCCAGCTAAAGGACGCTAGGATATACATGCAGTCAAATTAAGTTGGCTTTATTATTTGCTGCAACAAAGGACATTTCACATGATTGAGGATAGTAGTTACCTCAACAAGAAATCATTGAGGACGGCTTTGGTGTGATTTTGTCTTGTGTTAAGTGACTTGGGAGGTTTCAGATGAAGCAGGAGTCTCTTCTGGGTTATGTACTTTTATGAGGAAGGGGTAACTGCATGATTGGGGCATTGTAATAATTTTTTATCTAGGAATCAGTAGAAATTAAGCAAAGCTAAGTCATAATTTCTAAAGAAGCAGTAGCCACTGAAAGTGGGGAATGTTGGATTTTTTTTGTCTCTTTGCGCTGTGCTGTTATTTTCACCTGTGCTCACCCATGACTTAAAAGTTATATTACTTTGGTCTCACTCTCTCCTGATCACTGAAAAATTCATGTGAAACTGTTTACGTACATCGGGAGAACACCACGGTCTAAATATCAGAGCCAGGTCAGATATCAGGTAGAAGTTGTCAGGGCTGCTTTTTTTCCTATAACCCCCTGTGGCTCTTGTCAACTTTTCTGCTTCATTCGTCAAACTCCCAGGAATCATACGGGTCTTGTTCTGACATTTCACTCATCCACCTAGTCTACCTGCTCCCTAGACTTGCTCATGCTTTCTGCGCCCCACCCACCATGCACCCTTTCCCTTCTAGTGTTAGGTTAGCCTCACATCAGAGTAAATGTCGTCTCATCTCTTTGGCTATCTGGACCAGACTGGTGAGTTTCCCCGTGGAGAGGAAGCCTGCAGGCTCATCAGACTTCCACACTAGGTCTGCCGTCAGCTTCTCTCTCCTTCCCTCCAGGTGGCACTACCAAGACTTTAGTAAACCTGTAGGAGCACCTGTCCAAGCCATGAGTTCATGTATACTCTCTTGTGTTTCTGATCATTTGAGGCATATCTGTTTCAGCACGACTAGATGTTGTCTCCCACAGACAGGAACCAAGTCTGCTTTTATCTCTCACAAGCTGTGGTGCAGTAATGAGCATGCCCAGACAGTCAGGAAAGGCTTTACAGAATGATTGGTTTGAATACCAGAAAATAGGAGAGTTTATTATCACCATGAAAGTAAGCCACCTTCCACATAGTACTTTTTCCTAGACAATAAGAAATATATTCTGGTTAAATGTGGAAAGGGAAAAACAGAATGAAACAAAACAAAAGAAAACAAGCAGTTTAATTCTGATTCTGTTAATTTTTTTTGGTAATTGCAAGACTTTTCAGATTTGTTTTAAAATTTCTGTTCTCATTTTCCATTTCCCATAGCCCTATATTTCTGTAAGCTTCTCTGCTTCCTACTGGTTGATCATAAATCATTGCAGAGAGTCTATGTTTTTGCCAATATTGTATCCTACTTCGGGATTAGGAGGCTCCAAAAGTCATTCCCAAAAGTTTGTTTTAACCACTTCTGTGGGGACACTTCCCAATCATACTCTCTTTTGAGATCTTTGTTTGGCAGAATCTTCAATTTTTCCCTTAAAAAAAAAAACCTCAAGTAATAATACTAAATAAAAATGTGTTCTGTTTATTTGAAAACTGCACGGATGGGCAACAATCACAGCTTTAAGAATGTACCTATTAGCATTGGTATTCTGGTTAATTTTGCCCTGTTCTTTGTATTTTGCCTTTATTAACAAAATAAATAAATGGAAAATAACTAAATGAAAGCCTTCTGAAAGGAGAAAATACTTTATTCTCTGCATTGTTTGCACATAAAAAGAATATCTCTTATTACTGGGGAAAAAAACCCTATTTTCATTTGAGCTCAAAATGTGTAACTTCTCATAGTTCACTGGATTTACTAAATGCTTGACATTAAAAATGGAGACACTTCAGAACATATAATTACTGTTATTTGCTTAAATACATAATTTCTTTTCCTTGTCTCTTTTACTTGCCTCTCACCTAATTAAATACGATGAGGAATGTACCTTTTAAAATACATCAGTGCATTCCTTTAAAGAGAATGCTAGTCCTATTCTGTGCCTCAGTAGGTTATGTGAGGTAGTTATGAATTGTTCATGCTCCTTTTTACTTTTTCTGCTCAATTTTATGTTGGTAACATCAATGATAACTGCTGGATCCAAGGAAAATCAAACACGTCCTGTCTTCCCATATTGTAGACTTGTGAGGTTGACTCATGGGGGCAGACCACATGGGAGAGCCTGAAACCCAGAGGCGGTCCTGTCAGCTAATACTCAGGGGTGAGGCGGACGCAGACTGAGTTGGAAGTGATGGAATATGGCTCAGATGGTGAAGGTGGGTGGTTAACAGCATGGAAAGAATTCACAGGTAGAAATCTGGGCTATAGACAAGTTTAGTAAGAAACCACTAGACTTAGGAGGTAATGAAGCAGCATAATAGGGAAGAAGAAAGTCACTGAATATTCAGGAAGGTAGGAAGACACCAGCTGAGCTTCTGGTCTTCAGTTCTTAAGGCAGAATCCCAGTTCGGTTTGTTACCGAGTCTGAGGGAGTGACTACGCCACAAGAACAAGACGGGTTTCAGTCTAGGCTGTTCTTGGAGGACAAGGGAAAGACAGGGCCAAGAGCTGGGTGAGTCGGTTTTATACATTTAAAAGTACTTAATATTCTCTGATTATGGAGATGCAGCTTGGTCTCTGATCACTGATTGGAACAGCGTCTACAGATGGGAATCGAACGGTACCAGCAAAGGCAGGCAGAGCTGGTTTACAGGGCAAAGGATGAGAGGCCTTGCTGTTACGGTGGTCGCTCGATCAGTGTTAACTGAGGTAAAGCATAGTCAATGAATTGGTGGCTGCGGAGCATAGGTGCCTCCCTGGGACCTTGTCTTGCTACATAGGATTATTCGAACTTCATGCCATGTTTTAACGTCAGTGTTTTAGGTGCTGAGTGTATCTTCCATACAGTTTCTATCCATTTCATTCTTCAAGGAAGTAGGCACTTTATTGGATCTTTCTCCCCTCCTGCACCTGGAAGTTCCTAAGACCACTCATTCATGCCGATTTCCAGCAACAGACACGACCCATTTTGTCAAGCTCTTACTATATCACTTTGGTTAGCTGCCTCACAATCTGGTGACTAACACAGTCTTTAGAGCACAAAGCTGGACATTCTTGGGAAAGAAAAAAAATGAGATATTATTTGCCTTTAAGGCGTTTTCATTCTTCCGAGGGAAGGCATGACTAGAATGAAGAGGAACAGAAAACATGGAAAGAACATTGTTCAGATCTAGAACATATTAGGTGTAGAAATTTTTATTAATTTACCAATGAAGTGTCTTGGAAACTGAAGAATGTATGTGTCAGGAAGGAGGCAGTGACGCAGTCAGGGAGAATGAGGAGGAAGAAAGGCCCTGGGATCTGAGAACAAAGACGTTAGTGTGCTTGGTGAGCGTAGTTTCTGCAGAGTGTTGGGGTCCTGTGACTGCTCACCTTCCTGAGAAGAGTCCGCAACCCGCATTTTTCACTTACAGACCAGAATTATGTTAAAGGCTTTTACCTCTGACAGTCACATCACCTGAGTGAGTGATGTGTGAAAAACAGGAATTATTGGTGTTATCTGTACTTAGTTCACAGCCGTACAGAGCCTGCTTTGTTTTTGCAGATGTTTGAAACTCCATTATTATTAAATCTGTTTTATCTTATCCACCACGTGTTACCCACTAGAACCATTTTCAACACTGATGTTGAATTTGGTTCTATTCTCAGAACACTTTTATTTTCCCATACCAAGCTTTGGCTCCCCTGGTTTCTTCTGTCTCAAATGCCCTCCCTGTTCCCCTTTCAAAAATTGGTCTATCTTTGAAATTCCTCCTATTTATAATGTTTTTTTTTAGGACAACCTGAACCACCATATCTTCCCTCATCCTGGATTCTGTGTGTGTGTTGACGACTCATTTGTCACTTGACACACGTTGTCACGTTCTGAATTGTCATTCGGTGTGTTTTATCCTCCCTGCTGTATTACACAGTCACCTGAAGTTAGGACCGCTTTGTGTGCTACTTTGCATTTCCACATTGTTCTGTGCTTGTTTGATGTGCACAGTCATTAAAGGCTGGGTGATGTTGTAGCTTTTGCATTGGACAGATCTGAATGTAAATCATAACTCTCAGGCCATGGTTTTCTAACTCTAAAATGGGGATAAAGACACCTGCTTATCAGATTCACTATGAAAATTAAGATAATGTATGTTAACAGTTTGGCATTCCATAAACGCTAGTTCTCTTTCCTTGTCAATTGCTTTGATAAGATCTAGCATCAGTAGGCGGTGCATCTTCAACAAGCTGTTCTGTTACCTTTGGCTAAACACATAGTCCTGCAGTAAATTTATTTTGACCTTGCTTCTTCATTGGATACACAGTGAAAACTTGAATAACAAGAGCCGGACTTCATGGAATATATATCTAACCAGAAACATTGCTATGTTAGTTTTATCATCCCCTGGATGTTTTTAAATGTGTAGAAATTGTTTAATTAAAATAACTAACAAAAATCAGAGTATAACCTCTATAATGTAAGTTCGTCTTCAAGCTCTTTCCACGGATCCTGTCGTCAGAAAAGACCTATTTTTGTTTCACTTACTAAAATAGAAAAGAAAGACTGATTTTTCAAATGATGTAGAGCATTCACCCAGTCACCCTGTCCACTTGGTTAATGCCTCTTCGTTCTTCAGGTGTCAGCGTAGATACACCTGCCCTAAGAAGTAGCCTTTTCCGGTTGCCTGCGGTTGTGATTTGGAGCCCTGTGTGTCAGCTCTGTGTTAACCTTGGACAAGCGCAGTGCTTCCTGATTTGTCTGTATCCAGCCATAGAGAATAGGCTTCGTGACGGAAAGGCTCCTGTTCATCTCAGTCATTGATGGTTCCTTACCACCTAGCACTTCAGCCCCCTCAGAGGAGGCAGGCAGTAAGTGCTTGTTGAAAGCAGTAAACGATGGGTCCGTAGGAAGGAAGTTGCAATAAATATTAATTAACCAGGAAATTCAGTTCTTCAGTATAACCCACTTGTATCAAGTAGTCCAATTAAATTTGGGGGCATTTAGATACAGTCCCTCAAATATAAAGAATATTGAATCATCTCACAGATATTAATTGAGTATCATGTGCATAGGGCTTGGATAGGTTCCGTAGAAGCATCTCTTGCTCAAAGATTGATAATAAAAGTCTGTACTCAGCACAAGATTGAAGGAAGTGAGTCTCTAGCAGAGCATTCAGGCTGAGACACTACTTGGCCATGACACCTCCGGGCCATGTTGGAGAGTTTACCTGAGTTAGAGGTGAGGCCAGCAGTGTAAACACAGAGAACGTGGCTGAAGCCACTGATAATCTGACTGAAATGGAAATTGGCCACAATTCACTTTACTATCCCTTGTAAGTAGAAATGTTGGGTGTCTTTTGCTTTTCTGTGGTTGGCTTTCATTCTGCATTTGCTCTTTGTGTACTGATGGTGAACTACTAGGATGGCTGGTGCTCAATGAATAATTTTCAACATTTGTATCATTGAACGAGAGCAGTTGCTGAGATAAAGAGCTCCTGGTGAGAAGCAGAACATGATATTCATGAAATTGAAGCATCTTTTTGTCTTTGTTTTTATTTTCTTCAAAATGGGAATTGATTATTTTTTGTTTTTATTTCATTTAAAATGAAAAAACATTTTTTGATTATAAAATGTGCTGCAGTTCCATTGTAAAACACTCAGATGACATCATGTTGTAAAAGGGAAGATAATGATCCTTTCTTTGTTCCTCTAACCAGAGATAAGCCAGGTTAACATTTTGTATGCAACTTATCCGTGCTTTTTCTCTGTATGTACACATACACACTCCTCCCTATAGCACCCACCCAATGTATATAAATTGACACCATACTTTAAAATTAAAAATGAGATCATGATATAAAGACTTTTAAACTTGTCTTTCCCTTAGCAAAATATAATGAGTATATTTTTAGACAACAGTCCTACACTGTTATCACCCCAAGCATTTTCTAACTAGTGAGCAGTGAAGGAAGATTTGATGGTTTACTTTCTTAAGAACTTCTGCAGTTATCATCTGTGTACTTCATCTTTGCACACTAGTTGACTTGATCCTCAGATAAAATGAAATTGTTCTCTGATATGTACACATTTAGGGTCTTATTATGCAAAGCCTCGTTGTCCTCGAGATTTATAATTATTACGTCTCCCACCAGCTGGGTAAGAGAATGCTCATTTCAACACCCTACCAACATTGGATGTTATCATTATTTTGAGTCTTTGCTAATATTACAGTTGAAATTAGATTAAACATAATTTTCCTGATCGTAAAAGAATACATCTTATTGACCTTAGACAATTTAATCTTACTGTTAATTCCATTTTCTTTCCATTTTGTTCACATTTCATTCTACCCTGTGAGTTTCTATGCTATTCTCAATGTTTAACATGCTAATTTTTCTTAAAATCATATCTTAAGAACCTCCCCATGTCATTATAATTTATTTATAATTATTATATGAAGTGTTGCATAATATTAAATACATGTACAGAGTTTACCCAAACATATACACACTCATGTGTTATTATATGTTATTTTTAATACTTTATTGAAGTCTAATTGATATCTAATCATAACAGCTTTTTCAACTGTATAGTTTGATAAGTTTTTACATAGGTATGATGGTGAAAATGTAAGTCATTGTACAGTTTCCTCATCTGTCTTTGTAATTTACTCTTACAGTCTTCTCTGCCTCACTTCCAACCGAAAACCACCGAACTGCTGTCTCTCTCACTGTGTATACTAGTTTGCATTTTATAGCATTTTATATCAATGGAATCATACAGTGTATCTCCTTTTTTTGTCTAATGTTTTTACTCAGAATAATTATTTCAGGTGTTTAGTGCTATCTCATTTTTTCAGCTGTCATCTGCATTCCCCTGATGACTAATAGTTTGGCCTCCGTCCATGTGCTTATTTGACACTGAGATGGGAGGGAGAGGGGCAGGGCACGGCCGCTGAAGGGAAGACACAGCAATTGAGGGCAGGACAAGCTGGTTTGAACCAATATGGTGAAAGATTCAACTTCCAATAGACCTTGAGTCTCCTGGCACATCCACAGGTGCCATGATAATTCCTAGGCTGACTGTAAAAGGTCAAAAAGTAGGTGAGGCCAAGTGCTAGAAATCTCTGCCCTTCCACAGAGTAATTGGAATAATCCTCCTACTCTTTAGCATATAAAATTACCCAGCTCGTAAAAACTAACAACCCTGTACCTCGTGGTCACTCTCTTTCTTGTCTTCTGAGTGACCTGTGGTCACTCTATCTTGCCTGCACTCTGTCTATGGAATATGCATATCTGCTTTTACTTTAAACTAAACACCCCCACACTTTGATCTCTCTGCCTCTCGCCTTTGAGATGGCCTGCATTCTGCCTATGGCTTACGTACCTCCTAAGCCATGCTGCCTTCTGAGTGAGATGGACCCCACTCTGTGTGTGGCGTGTGTATCACTCTAAATAAACTTGTTTTCACTTTACTGTGCCTCGCTCTTGAATTCTTTTCCTGTGCAAAGCGAGAACCTATTCTCCACCGACAACATCATATGTCTCCTATGTGAAGTTTGTGTTCAACTTTTCTAAACATTTTTAAAAATTAGGCTATTTTCTTTTTATTGAGTTTTGGGAAGTCTTTGTATATTTGGATAAAATTCCTTTATCTGATATGTGCTTTGCAAACATTTTCTCCCAGTGTGTGAATTGTTTTTTCATTCTCGTAACAGTTCTTTTGAAGAGGAGAAGTTTTAAATTTTGATGAAGTCCAGTGTGTTCTGTTATGGATTGTGCTTTTGGTGTTGCATCTAAGCTATGTTTGGGTGACACATTGTCATGAAGATTTTCTCCAGTGTTTCCCTGTAGAAATTTTAACATTTTAGGCTGTACATTTAGGTCTATAATAATTTTTGAGTTACTTTTTAAGTGAGAGAAAATATAGACCAAAGTTTTATTTTTTCTCTTGATTGTGTATATTCATTGTTCCATCATTATTTGTTGAAAAGACTAACCTTTCTCTCTCGAATTGCTTTCACACCTTTGGCAAAAATCAGTTGTCCGTATATGAGTATCATGTATGAGTGATTCTATTTCTGGACTCTCTCCTTTTCCACTGATCTGTTTGCCTATCTTTAAACCCACATCCCATGAATTTGTCATTGTAACTTGACAGTAAGCCTTGGAATAAGGTACGGTCAACCCTCCATCTTTTTTTTTTTCTTTCTCAAAATTCTTTCATCCTTTTTAAGAGCTATCAGAATACATCTCTGTTTGCTTTGCTGGTAACCTGTTAACACTAATGAGAATGCATAGCTGTGATGCCTCTGTAACTTACTTCTGGGAGGTCAGAAAAAGTAGAAATTTATTGTCATTTTATTATTGTTCATTTAATATAAAAAATATTCATCAAAGAAAAAGACACTTTTGAGCTGATAAGTATAGCTCAGAAAGAAGTGAACCATCTGTGTCCTTCTCTTTTTCATTATAATTTCAGTGTAATCACCCTGAGGAATAAATCTGGGGGATGTTCAATGAATTTTCTACAAAGCCCTAAAGAAGAGGGAAGCAACCAATAAAAAACATAATTCATTTAAAAGGAAAAGACTTCCAGGCTCTGTCTGCAATAGTGTATTTAAAAAACGCATCATACTTTGAACACTGATATTAATAACAGTAGATAGAAATACAATTTATACTGTCGAGAGATAATACTGGTATAATTGATATGTCATATGATAATGCTAGTTGCAACGTGGATGATATGATGGACTCGTGTGTTGGAAATCCTAACAACTTTGAAATTACAATTGAAAAACAGAAACTGTTACTATTGTACAGAGTCACTGTAGACACAAGTTCCATCCTGAAACACCGTCATGTTTATTTAAAGTCTACATGATGAGTTTGGAAGAAAGGCTATGTGCTGACTAACTTACCTGGAAGAAAGCAAATTTGTACACACAGGGGGAAAGGGTGTAACTGCACACAATGTAGGTCACTTCTGTATCTGTTATTGCTTATAAAATATTTTGAATAGTCCTTTTCTTGGCATTCATGTTACAATGATAGTACCTGGTTTTTAATTTAGAATAAATTGTTCACTTAGGTGCATATATTTTATTAAATCACTGCATATATATTTTTAGAAATGAATGATGGGGACTGAATAGAGGTTTTGTGTCATGCGCTATGCTAAATATTTCATTTGTGTCTGATTTAATTCTTTGAACGATATAGCAAGGTTGATATTATAACCCCCAAATTATGTTTTTTCTGAAGACAGTTATCCAAATATATTGATTATGATAAAATAACCGTGGTCATTATAAAGAGGTCATTCTTTAGAGACTGAATTTAGACTCTCGACTTGGTAATTCCATTTATGTTCGGTCCCAGAAAGAAATGTAAAAGATTCTAGGAAAACGGTATCAAGAATTCACAGTAAGTGATATTTGGGGAACTAACAGAGAATGACATGTATTTTAATTCAGTCTGACATGTGCTAAAACGTTTGTAGCCAACAAAGACTGTACGGAGACTGCTTTTTCTCCCATAAGAAATAAACTGCTTTTAAGTTCCTGAATTAACACTTTGTGGTGCATGTGTGTGTGTGTCTGCGAGTGTGTGTGTACTCGTTTGTGTCTGTGTGTGTGTAAGACATAGGACAATGTTGTCTCAAAGTGGTATTTAATTTCATTCAGCATTAGTTTTGGACCTAAAGTATTCTGGAGAAAGCTTTCACAGTAACACACATAATATCTTTTCAATTATTTTGGCATGTAGAGGTGAATTATTGCCAGGAAGGGAAGAGGGGTGAGGGGAAGGAAGGAAAGAAACATTTAATAATAAATATTTCTGTTGTTGTGCTAGAAATTTTCGCATGAAAAACCTTATTTTCGCCTCATAATGTATTTGAAGTAAGCGGTTCCTTTATTTGGAAGATGAGAAGATCACAGCATGAGATAGTCATTGTCACTCATTACCTGATGTTTAACGTGTTGAAGACAGCCGTGTCACGTGCTTCCCCTGGGTGGGCTGGCTGTATCAGTGGGTAAGAGAAGCCCCTGTTACTCTATTTTGTCTAGAAAGGGAAGTCATCTGTTTGTTTCTTGAATGACCTTGGTGGTTGGCACTTTCAAGGCATTTGTTCATTTGATGTCAGTTGTTTAGAGTTGTTTATAATATTTTCTGATTGTTGATTTCAAAAGTTCTGTTTCTTAGTCGTAATTTTTGCACTCTTTCTTTTCTCTTGATAATTCTGCCCAGAGGTTTATTTTATTGACCTTCTCAAAGAGCCAGATTTTTAATGTGTTGCTTTTTATCTACTGGTTATCCATCTCTTGTGTCAATGATTGCTGCTTTTATTTTTGTTTCCTTCCTTTGGTTTACTGAGTATAATTTGTTCTTCTTTTTTAAAGCTTCTTAGGGTAGCAGTTTAGATCATTGGTTCAAAATCTTTCTTATTTTCATGTGTATGCATTTGACCCTGTAAATTTCCTTTTAATCACTGCTTCAGTGACGTCCCACACATTTTCATATTTTGTGTTTTCATTTTCATTTAATTCAAAATATGTTACAGTTTCACTTGTGACTTTCTTTTCGATCTTTGGGTATATGTGTATGTGCATTTTTAATTTCTAAAAATTTGGGGAATATTTCAAATATGTCTCTATTATTTACTTCCCTTTTAATTCTGATTTTGTAATAGAACATTTTCTATAGGATTTGTCTTTTTAATTTATTGAGATGTATTTAGTAGTCTAGAATATAGTTGAATTTATTCAATGTTCCACGTGATCTTCAAAGGAATTTTGGATGGAGGATTTTATAAATGTCAATTAGGGGAAGTTGGTTGATGGTGTTCAAATCTTCTATGTCATTACTCATTTATTGTCTCCTTGTTCTATCAGTTGTTGACAGATTAGCTGACTGTAATTGCAGATTTGTCTGTTTCTCCTTTACTTCTATCAGTTACTACTTGATGTACTTTGAATCTCTAGTAGTATCTGCATACACATTTAAGATCGTTATTATCTATTGATCAGTTGTCTTTTTGATCATTACCTAATATCAGTTCTTATTACTTGATCTGAAGTCCACTTTGTCATATATTTCTACAGTTACTCTAGTTTCGTTTTAATTATTATAGGCATGATAAATCTTTCCATGTCTGTGTTGTTATATTTCAACCACTTACTTTGATAGCATATAATTGGGTCTTGCTTTTATATCCAAACTCGTAATCTCTGCCTTTTAATTGAAATGGTTAGGCTATTTGCATTTAATGCAATTATTTTTATGGCAGGGTTTTAATCTACCACATTGCTATCTGTGTTTTATTTATATGTTACGTTCCTTGTCCCTCCCCAGCCCCCTTTTTCCATTTTCTTTAAGATGGTTTTTTATGATTCCGTTTTATCTTCACTATTAGCTTGTTAGCTGTAACTCTTCATTTTTTTTAGATGTTGCTTCAGGGTTTACAATACACATCTTTAACTTATCACAGTCTATCTTGAAATACTATTGAACTGCTTCACATATAGTGTAAGTACTTTATCACAGGTTTTTTATACAGCAGTAAACTTCTGTTTTCCCCTTTCTAGCATCTGTGTTACTTTTGTCACACATTTTACTTCTACGTATATTACAAACTCCAAAACATATAAATACTAGATTTTTAAGGCCAACTTATCTTTTCAAAACTAAAATGAGAAAAAAGGGTCTTTTATGTTTATTCACATGTTTATCATTTTCACAGCTCTTTAATCTTTTTTTTTTGAGATCCAAATTCCTTCTACGTGAAGAATTTCCTTAAACATTCAGTGTACTGTAAGTTGGTGATTGATTTAGCTTTTGTTTGCATGAAAACGCCTTTTTACACCATTATTGAAAGGTATTTTCACTGAATGAAGAATTACAGGTTGACAGTTTTTCATTTCAATACTTTAAAAACTGTCTTTCTGATTTGAGTGCTTTTTGAAGAAAAATACGTGATAATTCTTATCACTGTTCCCTTTTATATAATGATTTTTTTTAATCTGGTGGCTTTTTAACATGTTTTTATCCCTGGTTTTTAATCCATTTGATTATTACATGCCTTGGTGGGGTTTTCCTTATGCCCTTTTCCTTGGGTTTGTTGAGTTTCTTGAGTAAGTAATGTGAGGGTCTTTATCAACTTCGAAAAAACTCATGGCCATAATTTAGCCATTGTCCCTTCAAATAAGTTATTTTTTGAAGACTTTAAACTTCGTTTTGTCCTAGGGCTCCAGTTACTTGTGCGTTAGACTGCTTGATGTTGTCCTGCAGGTCACTCAGACTGTTTTTTTTCTCTCTCTTTGCTTCATTGTGGATAGATTCTACTGCTGTGTCTTCAGTTTTACTGACTAATTGTCTGCAATGTCTAATCTGCTGTTTGAAATGCTGTCTGTCTCTGCACTGTGGCCTGGATACTGGCAGTATGCTAGGTGATATCACATGACTTACTTCCTCTTTGCTCTTGTCTTAGGGAACCACTGTCTGTTCTCCAGGGATTGAAAGTTATTTTATAATTTGTTTTTTCAGTTTTCTAGTTGTTTAATGAAGGAGTGCATTTATTTTTGAGGTAGAGTGGAAGTATTCCCTCAGTAGATTTTGATTTTTTCTTTTAATACTGATCTTACGTTGCCATTTTTGACATTCAACTTTATAAACAACTGTTTATTGGGAACCTATTAAGCTAAGCTTTATAGAAACAAAAAGATGAATAAGAACCTGGATCTGTTCTTAAGAAGCAAGACAGCTATGTAAACCAAAAAAAAAAAAAAAGTTATCAAGTAAGACAGGACTTGTGGAGGAAATGTTTAAAAGGTGCTGTTAAGGACACGAAAGAAGCATGGGGGAATTTCATCAGAAATAATGTGTGTGGTGCAGAAGAAGATATACACCTATTTTCCATGAGGTTGTGAGACCAGAAATACAGTTACCTTTAACCTGATTATACAGAGTGCCAAGATAAATTCTGTAATCTATTGATAAATTCCTCAAACTAAGGTTACAAAGGCAAACAGAAATGGTACATCTCTTAAGGAGCTGACAATTTCACATAAGTTTGTAAATAAATAAATTGAGGAAACTGTCTTAGGGCTGAATTGGAAGGCATAATAGATAAATGTTGACTTTCAACTGCAGGGGAAGAGGTCAAGTCTATCTAGCAGGAAGTCTTGATTAAGGAGCTTTCCATGGTTCTGATTCAGAAAATTGAGTAGTTTGAATAGTTTTTTTGCTGGGTAGGCTGTGATTTTTTTTGTGTGTGTGGGTAGAACATTATGGGGGAAAAGATTAAAAAGTCTTAAGAGGCATGTGTCAGACTGTGGTGCTCTGTAATCTATAAGAAATTTGAAATGTGAGAACCCAGAGTGAAAAAGAGGTGAATGTAATTAGGAAAACGACTGAAAGGTAAGCAAGAGTCAGTTTTATAGGGTCGAACATTATTTTGGAAGGTTTTATTGCTTGTCGGTTAGTCAACAGTGCACAGGTTGGTAAATTCATTACTTCCAGATTTCTTTTTTAAACATAGGCGTGGATAGTGGTGCCCTTCACCAAAACAGTCAATACAACAGCAGGAGCTTTCTGGGGTGGGGGGGTTAATTTCAGATTTTTAGGTTTTATGTTCCCAAGGATGTTTACTTAAAGGAATTAAACATTTAATATAATGTCTGTTCTATAGTTTATGGAAGAAGCTTAATTAAAGATAAAGTTTTGGGATTTATCAGCTATAGGTTATTGCCAAAATTATTAGTGTAGATTAAATAATCTAGAGCAAACGTAAGGAGGGCTAGAAGATGACCTATAAAGGTAGCCCTTGGAAATAATGCTTAAGGAGGAATGAGGAAAAACAGAAGAAAATTAAGTCTCAGAAGCCAAGGGAAGTGAGAATTCCTTGAAAAAAGTTAACAGTGTTACATAAATTTAATGTATGATAAATGACAAGAACAATTTGCTGGACTGAGTACTTAGGAGGTCACCGGTAACATTTGCTAAGTGAAGAAGTGAAGGTGAAATTTAAGATGACAGAAGGAAGATTAGGTGATAGAGACTAAGGCTGAAGATAAATTACTCCCCAGGAAACCTACCTGTGAAGGGAAGAAGACGAAGATTGTTCAAAGAGAGACATTGGGTAGAAAATTATTATTTTTAGGAGGTAGAACACTTAAATATATTTTTAGCCTTTGTTGTAAGAACTAGTAGAGAAGGAGAGGTTGAAAATTTGGCAGGAAATAATCTTAATGACAGTGTGAGTATGGTGAGACCATCTCTTCCCTACACAGTTGGTGGGTGTATAAGTTGGTATAATCTTTCTGAAAAGCAATTTAATAACGTGTATAAAGAGCCTTAAAAATACAGTTTTTGACCCCGCAAGTCTGCTTTTGGAATTTTACCCCATGGATAGAATCAGAGATGCAGGTAAAGATTTAGGTGCAAGGGCGATAATCACTGCATCATTTATAATAATGAAAAATAGAAACAATCTTCATGCTCAACAGAGGAGGCACAGCTATATAAATTATAGTGTATTCACAGAGTATTAGGCAACCATTGAAAATCTTACTTTCAAAGACTTTCAAATAATTGAGGGGAATGTCCTTGAAATGCACTGTTGAGTGAAAAAAGAGAAGCAAACAAACAAACAAAAACTGAGTATAGAATGTAATCCAATGCTGAAAATAGAAATATAAATCTTAAAAGGAAAAATACAGAAATGAGGAGGAAAAACTAGAATGTTGTGCAATGTTTCAGTATAAACTTAAGGAGGCTAGAACATAATAGTGACTTAAGGTGACTTAGTTTTAAGTGGAGAGATGCCTCTACCTAAACTGGAGAAATAGGATATTATAGATGTGGGGAAGAAAATTAAAGTATTTTTGTGGTGTTGTTAAATGAGAGGCAAGTCCTTCATCACCATCACAAACCCATAATATCAGTAACATACATTGAGGGCTAATTATGTGTCACATTTTGTGTTGCATGTTGTTAATACTCACAGTAGCTACTGTGAAAGATATGTAAGCCAAGGCATGGAGAAGATAAGAAGTTACACACAAGGAAACGGTGAAGCCAAGGTCCATGCCCAGTTCTGTTTGTCTCCACAGTCCAATTCAGAGCCTTCTGCTGAGAGAGGAGCCTTCGTAAGGGAGGCTCAGACTTATATTATAGTCACTGTGAGGAAATTGAAGGGAGCAGAAATAAATAGCAAAAAAGTACCAAAGATCATCTTAGAATCACTTACTCGGACTGCCACCAGTTCACAAAATTCTATGTTATTTTCTCCAAATGCAGTTACATGCCATGGTGTAGGAGAGGAAAGGAGAGAAGGTTGGATTAATTCAAAGTTATGGTTTACTAGGGAGATTCATTGAAAAAAGTAGGGTTTTAAAAGTTTGAGGATGTTGGCAATGAAAAAAGCCAAATGGGATCTAAGCCTAATACGGGATACAAGAATTTAATAAGGGACTGAAGGAGCATGATAAAAGAGAAGGGTGGAGGGAGGGACTGCAGTACTGGAGAGGGGAAAGGATGTAGGGGAAAGGGCTGATGCAGTTTGTTGGCATTCAGAAGGCTGAGGACTTTGAAGTTATACGGTTAGGTAGTTAGAATAGCTGTGAAAAATTATGTGAAAAAAATGAATGATGACATCATCTCTATGACGGTAGAAATCAGGTGTGGAGATAGACTGTGAGGCATGTTCCAAAGTGCTTAGTAGATTCAGTGGAGTGACCAGAAGATCTCTAGATGATAAAAATGTGAGCTAGGGCAGAGGTGGGAAAGTGGGGTGACATGAACCTCAAAGGATGGAAGGGGTATGCATGAGGATCAACGAGATGAATATCTAGGATTAGCAAAGAACACTACACGAATGATCCTGGCCTTTTTAAGGAAAGGAAAAGGGATTTTTCTTTTATATATAAATATAAATATAAATATATTTATTGAAGTATATTCAGTTTACAGTGTATCAATTTCTAGTGTACAGCGTAATGTTTCAGTCGTACATGAACATACATATATTTATTTTCATATTCTTTTCACCATAAGTTACTGCAAGGTATTGAATATAGTTCCTTGTGGTCTATAGTATAAACTTGTTGTTTATCTGTCTTATATATGTAAATATTAGTTAGTATCTGCAAATTTGAAACTCCAAATTTATCCTTTCCCATCCACTTCCCCCCCCCCAGTAACCATAAGTTTGTTTTCTATGTCTGTGAGTTTGTTTCTGTTTTGTAAATAAGTTCATTTGTCTTTTTTTTTTTTTTAGATTCCACATATAAGTGATACCATATGGTATTTTTCTTTCTCTTTCTGACTTAACTTCACTTAGAATGACAATCTCCAGTTCCATCCACATTGCTGCAAATGGCATTATTTCATTCTCTTTTATGGCTGAGTAGTATTTCATTGTATAAATGTACCATAGTTTCTTTATGAAGTCATCCATCAATGGACATTTAGGTTGTTGCAGAAACAGGTTACAGTGTCATACTTAGAACATTGTCTAATGCATAATGAATGCTGAATGCCAACTCTTTCTCACTTTATAGACAAAGGAGTGAATATAAAATTAATGAGACTGGTTGAGGGGAGGGTATAACTCAGTGGTAGAGTTCATGCTTAGAATGCATGAGGGTCCTGGGTTCAATCCCCAGTACCTCCATTAATTTTTTAATTAAATAAAATTAATGAGTCCATACTAGGAGGTGGAAGGATTCTGAGAAGAGCTGAGGATATCACAGGATGGGGGGCTGTTTACCTCCAAGTAGGGTCCTAGACATGATGTTGGAAAGTATTTGTAAAGAAGGCCAGAAATAGATGAAAGAGCTTGATGGGAAAAGGCGCTGAATAAGGGATGAAAGCGAGTCCTATGGAGGTTTGTTCATTAAAAGGGCTGGTGTTCTGGCTGTGGATGAGGGTGGTAGGCACGAAGGAGTGGCTCCCATCGACCACACTGAGGTTCCTAAGCCTGGGACAGCTAAAGCCTAAGTTGCCTGAGAAGCCGACAATGAGAGAAGCCTGCAGTCTTTGCTCAGCACTGAAAAGCAAAATGTGGAGAAGCTTTTATGATGCTTTTAAAAGGTAATTCTGCGTTGGCTGTTGGAAGTGATTCGCTAGCCTTTCAACTGTTCCCTTCCCAGAGGACTATTTGGCTTGAGGTATCTATGGAACAGGGTTGTTTGTTTGTTTTTCTTTCTTTTTTTCTTTCTTTCTCACAAGAATTAGGTATTACAGAGCAGCTTGGATGAAGTAGAGTTCTTTGTACATGGCTAGAGATAAACTTGGCTGTGACCTCCAGCGCCTTAGCCCCCAGTGGTGTACGGGTAGACTTCTGGTTGCTAAAAGCCTGGACCTTCACGTTCTGCCACTAGCCCGGGTTCTGTTTTTCTGCTCTGACCGTTTGTTGAGAGCCTCTGAGGTGGTATAACCTGTCTTCTGCAGCTTACATGCCAGCAGGATGCATATAAAAAGCTGATAATTTAGATTTAGTCCTGAGGCAAACAGATGAACTAGACGAATCAGTTGGGGAGGGAAACACCCGCTGCTCCCTCACGTTGTCATGGAGGTAAATATAATTTTCTAAAGGAAGAATTATTGACATCTAGTGAGATGTGAAATCAATATCTGCATTATTTACTGAGCACATGCTGGGCATTTTTACCAGAATCATTGGTAAACATCTTCAGTCATAAATTTCCCAAATTCTTGGATGGGTTTGTGCTTTAATTAACATTCTTAGCTGGAAACTAGAGGCAGATGGGAAATGTTGTTAATAATTCCATAATTGATAACAATCACTTCCGAAACACAGAGACAACTCATAGTTCACTGACTATTTCTGAGAACAAAGCACTTTGAATTGTTAGCAGAAGCATTTGGTGACGTGGAAAGTCGAGTTGCCCAGTGAATGAAGCCTGGGTCGGGGGCAGAGTCCCTGGGTTTGAATTCAGACCCGACACCAATTAGCGTGGGGTTGCCACCTGTCTTCTCTAAGCCATATTTCCTCATCTAAAAAGGTTGGATAATTCTTATCTTTACAGAGTTGCTAGGAAAAATAAATAAGAAAGTGTATTTGACTGAGCAGTGCACACTGCCTGGCCAAGCAGTCCTCGGTGATTCACCTGAGATTACTATATGAAATATGAAATAGCCCTAGATGTTATTGGTATCCAGTATCCACTCAGTGCTCACTCCTTGGGACAAATCAAAAAAAAATTTTTTTAACCCTTAGATGTCTGCTTTGAGAATCAGCGACAACCTACTTTTTAGTAGTGGTTCGGGTCGGCCTAAATTTAACAAATCAGTTTAACTTTAGTTTAACCTAGAATTTCCCCACATGTTTAAAGCCAGATCTTTCTGCCTCATAAAACCTGTTAAACCCTTAAGGAATCACAGTCCCTCAGAACACTTTAGGAAACACTAATGAAAGGTTTCAGTCCCCCTCCCGCTGTTGGTGGGCTGGAGTTAGCAGCAGCAGCAGGTTAACATATATTAAGTGATCACTCTGCGCTTGGATCCGTCTTACGGACATTTAGCTAAAAAATCTCTCTTAATTTTTACAGCAGCCTTTGGGGGGTGGGGATCGGTACTATTATCAGCCCCATTTTGAAGCTGAGGAGACAGAGGCACAGAGAGCTTAAGCATCTTACCAGAGGTAGACCGATTTGAAGGCAGATAGCTTCTGTCATCACGGTGCTAATCTGGGGCTTAATCAGCAAGTGTGGTTCAGCAGGTGCCAAGGAGACAGCAAAGACCAAGAAACTAAAAAGAGATCTCCATGGAGTGGCATATTCCTAAGCACCCGAGAAAGTGAGAGAAGCCAAGAGCAAGGGCAGTGAGCTGAGAGTAAACTGGGAGAAGTGTGGGCGTTTTTCTGGGCTACTGGATGCTGTCTGTGGCTTGTTTTTAATCTGCCAATCACAGTGTTGAGGGCGGGGATAATAACCTTGCTGAGTTTAAAAGGCCAGTCATCATATGGACATCTCAGTTTGAATGAGAGAATTTCATTAAATGGGGCCATGGAACTTTATTCAATGTGTTGATTCATACAATTAGAATTAACAAAAGAGAAGCACACTGGGTCAGATATACATAAGTAGGAAGGCAGCAGATACCCCTGCACTCCATCTGGAATTTTACACTGTTTTCACGTGAAGGATTCTACTTACTGCGTCATGATGGATGCTGATAAGCGTGCTTGCTCCCTAGCTTAGTCCGAACAGCTGTTAAATGCAGTGCTATAGTTTAGCAGGGTTTATGGTTTTGTGAATTTAGGGAGAATGATACAGTCAGAAGCTGGGTCCTCAATCAAAGGTAGTGACTTCTTAGTGTTAAGGGGACCACTTTTGCTCACATGTACCCAAGGAGCTGTCCCCACCTACTAACATAGGCAAATGCACATATTCCCTGAGACTTGAACTGGGCACAATTTTGAGAGCTGGATGCCTCTCCTCCTTTCTTACCACCATAGAAAAATTCTACAAAGTTGCCAAAGATAAAAACTCTCCAAAGTTGCCAAGGATGAAAACCTCCTTGCCGTTGCACTGAGGCTGTTGCCTCTGGGTGGAATGATAGTTCGGAGACTCTTTAAGCTGGACTGAATGAGGCAAAGGGACCACTGCAAAAAAAGATGGGTTCCTTGAAAAATTCACTAAGAATTAACTTGCTGAGTAATTCTCTGAAACCTATCCAGAATTACCTTACTGTATCATAGGGTCTAGGTCTAGGAACCTCTCTTCTACCTGCCCTTCTGGGGCATGGTGGCGGATCGCTGTCGAGCAGTGAAAATGGATTAGCAATATGCTAAAAGAGGAAAACCTGTCATTTGGATGATAGTCGCCTCCTACTTTGTGCTCTGTGGAAAAGAGAGTGGTAAGCTAAGACCTAGTAAAATGCATTTGATGACTTTTGGAGAATTAGTCATTGGGTGGTTTGATTTGTAATGAATTGATCTGTAGCAATCAATTTTGTTAACAGTCCATTTGTATTGAATTAGAGCCTCACATGAGTGTGCCTCATTAGTGAGGGTCACTGAACAGTATGGATGAATGTGGGAATTTCTCTGTGTCTTACAGTTCTGGACTCCTTGTTTACACCTAAAGTTATGGCTTTCCAATCCTTAGGGACTGAGTATCTAAGTTAGGGGACAGTATTGCCAAGGTCCCTTATTTTTAGGTCAGATCTATCTTCTTCTTTATTGGATAAAGTCTACCCTGGAAAGGTTCCTATTCTGTATTCCTAAGCTAAGGGATAAGAACAACATCTGACACTGAGAGGAGCCTAATTCAGACCTCATCTGTTGTTCTGGTTATCTGGTGCCATGTAACAGACCATCCCATCACCACCTGGCATAGAACAATGATGTTTTAATTTTGCTCATGGCTCCTGTGTCAAGAATTCCAGGCAAGGTCAAGCCACGGGTAGCTTGTCTCTATTCCATGATGCCTGGGACCTCAACTGGAAAGACTCCAAAGACAGGAAGTGGCATGAATGGCTGGGTCTGGAGTCATCTGAAGGTTTTATTACTTACATGTCTGCAGCCTGAGTTGGGACAACTTAAAGGCTAGGCTTGGCTGAGACTACCAGTCAGAGGAACTGCACGTCTTCATCTGACTTGGGCTTCCTCACAGCACGGTGGTGTCAGAGTAGTTAGGTCTTTCCCATGGTGTGCGGGGGTCCAAATGCTTGTGTTTTAGTTAAACAAAGTAGAAGCTGCATCCCCTCAATGACCTAGACTTCATCATCACATATATTTACTTATGCTCATACTACAAAATTTGTTATCACAGGCAGCCCTGTGAATCAAGAGTAGATACTGTGCATTCCTACTTCTTGCTAGAAAGTATCAAAAACATCTCTGGCTATATTTTAAAATTGTCACATTAATAACTAGTAACATCAAGTAATGAGACTACATTTTCAACAGATCCCAGTCTGTCTCCAAATAGACATTTCTCCTTTAGCACAGTCTACTTTGGATTTAGGCACATTTTCTAGGGAAATGTCGATGGCTCAAAAAAATCTCAGTGTGACAGCTCAGGGCTAGTTTGGGGGGCTCAGAAGAACACCAGTCTCATTAATATTTAGTCATCCTTTTCTTTGGAAGCCAAAAGTCATTCTCTAGCTTCATCACCTGTCTTGGTCACTGGACTTTATGGATGCATTTAATCTGTCTCCAAATTAGTCAGGGGCTTTGCTGCCTCTGATGATATTCACCAGGAAATGTTGGGACCAATGGGTCACATTATAAAAGAGGATTATTGAACATGGGTGTTGAGTCTGTCTGTTGTGGACCTTGCAAAGGGATGCTTTCCTTAGTAAGATTCACCATGATCTGAGCTCTGTCTTCTCCACAGACTTGCAAAATCTGAAATTCGCTGTTGGGTATCCTATGTTCTTAATGATGAGATCACATGTAGCTAACTGCAGGAGACTAATTTATAAACCAGGTATCAGTTTAATAATTTATATGGAGAACAGTCACTACCTAGAGATAGTTGCAGTCACTGGCTTCACAGTCTGGTGTCTGGTGCCTCACAATAGATGTTTGTTGAATGCAGGAAAGAGAATACTTTAGAAAGGAAGAAATCTTAGGGAGGATGGGACCTGATGGTTTTTGAACATTCCTAGTATTCTTGAAGAGGCGATCTAGGGGCCACCTTGGGGATCAGCAGGCAGCGAGTAGCAGGGGTCTGAGAGCAACTCCTCTTTTATCTATCTCTGATATTAAAACTCTTACCAAGATTTAAACTTTGAAAGTTCTACTGACACAAAGTATCAACAGCTAATGATAGAGCATACTGGGAATAATGATGTATTGAGGAGTAAAGTGGAACATAAAATAATTATGTCATATACCCAAAGTGGCCCAGTTAGTAAGCGGCTAAGCTGACACTCAAATTGGAAGCTTCCCACTCCAAGCCCTGGCCTGTTAATAATAAGCAACATGCTAATGATTCACTGGAAACTCGGCCCCTAATGGGCTGTGACGTTTTCCCATCCATTTCCTGACAGTAGCATTTGGCATCTGTCCAGAACTTATTACAGCGTTTTTGTTTTCTTTCTGAGAAGGAATAGTTGACATGTTAATCATCATCTTATAAAATTCTCCCTGCCTCATTTTTTTTTCATCTTCCTCCCTAAGCCTCGTCTATTCATGAGGCTTTCTTTTAAAATTCCTTGGACAGCCTCCCAAGGCAAGTTACTTTCTGTTACCAGGAGGATGCACCGGACAAGTAGACAATAAAATCCAGGCAAAGGCTCATTCTGAAACACATTTTCCTTAAAGCACTGTTATCACTGCTATTGTTCGTACCATTCCATCCATCCCTTCAAGCTGCCATCTCCTGCTGATGCTTTAAAGAGGTCGGAATAACCCTGATAGCTTACTTGCATGTAACAAATTCAAGCCATGGAGCCAGAAACGTCCTTCTTGCTTGTCTTCAGTTGACTGTGCAACAGACCTGGCCTTGGGGCGCTGCCTTTCTACCCACAGTTGACTGGGTGGATCAGAGAAACAGAGAGAGTCAGAGATAAAAAAGGCTTTGGGCATCTTGAAATCCAGTCTTACTTTATATGTGAAGAGTCTGAAGTGCAGAGAGGGGGCATAATTTGCTCAAGGCCGTACAGCTAATAAGTGGCAGAGAGCTTTGTCTCCTGATCCCCAGTTGAGGACTCCCTTAGAAATAGCAGGCTTACTTTTGCTTCTAGTCCAGTGCAGTGCCCTCCAGCTGAAACCCTGGTGGCAGATGGGGATCCCAGCATCACAAAGGACCATGAGGTTCAGTAGACCAGACATACATCCAACCAGCTGAAGTCAGGAGGGGCACACAGGCCCCATGGACAGTACTCAGGACAGGGGGACAACTAGCAGCTTGAGGGCTGAGTTCGTCAGCTGTGCCTGCAGTCTGTCCCTCCAGCTCTTTGTAGTGACAGGTGATTGGGGCATCAGCACTGTGCTCACCTGGAGGGAAAGAGGACTGGAAGGGATGGTAGGGACCACACGCAGGTGTTTCTGTTACGCCCAGTAAAGAGATGAGTATTCAGTCTCAGTCTGGAGCAACAGATTTTTTTAAAAAAAGTTTTTTAAGTACCAATAAAGATTGTAGTTTTCCAGGCCACATCTTGCCTGGAACTCCAGTGCATAATATGGATAAAAGCAGAGCTGTTCTGATTGCATTTGGGGAGAGCATAAGGTGTCCTCAGAGGTTCTGGGCAACAGAGTTTGGATCCTAATGATCAGTAGGAGGAGAACCTGCCACAAGGAGAAATGCTGGAAATCTGTGGTGGTAGTTTTGGTTTCCATAGTGATTAGAGAGGGTACTTTGTTACTTAGTGGGCAGGAGCCCTGGATGTCAGATATCCTGCAATGTCGAGGATGGTGATTCCAGGCAGTGAAGACTTGTCCTGTATCCTAAGTGATGGATCTAAATATCTCCCCAGACATTCATATAGATGAAAGAGCCGTGTGTGAATATCTGAGCCTAGAATCCAGTTTTTCTATATATGACAGGTAGTGGTCAGTATGCATTTTTAACACACACTGCTTTTTCCAGAAATGCAGTAATTCCGGTTGCATTTTGGGAGAAGACTGTATATTGTTTTCTTAGGAGCTTTACCAGGAGTTGCTCACTGAGGTATAATGGAAGGGTTAAAATCAAGCATCCTGGCTTTGAATCCCAGATCCTACACTTACGAGCTGTGTGTGCTGATGGCCAGCATACTGAGCCATTCTGTCTGTCGGTTTTCTTAGCTGTAAGTTGGAGATAATAGCAGTACCTATCTCAATATTACGAGCATTAAATGAGTCAATAATGTAATGTGCTTAGAGCAGTACCTGGCAGAAAAGAAGTGCTCTAGTTTGTCTTGGAAGATCATGTCACTGATGGCAACACTACTTACGTTATTTGTGGCTCAGGAAAATTATACCTGCATTGTTTTGCATTTGCAGCTGTCACATTCCTGGTGATTATGATTGATTGATAGACAGAGGGGCGCATATTTAGATCTTTTAAAGTATGAATTCTAAGAAAAAGCATTGAAAGTAAATCATTTGAATGGTGTCCTATTTCACATAAGCAAAACAATACACATCATATAAATGTATCCAGGGTAAGTGTCTAACGGTGTTATATTTTCTAGAGTAGCCATGGCTCACCTTTTATATATTGATTATGGATTTTAATTATAAACTACTTTCTTTTGTATCTTAAGTTTAGAGGTTATGTAATTTTTGTCAGATGATGTGTGTGGGTATATTATATTACTTTTAAATTTTATTTCGGGAAATTAGTAAAGGAAGCATTATAAGATGCTTGTTAGTTACAGGGCAGATTGGGTGTGATTAGATGGAGAAACACTAAAATAGGTGAATGAGAATCACCTAGAACTCCTGAGTTGCTATGTAATGAAAGCAGAGTTGGTCTGGCTCAACGTGAGAAGAAATAAGAGTTTTCTCCAGCCCACTCTGTCTTCCCCTAAGCCCCCTTGCGACTTGTAAGGCTCCAGTAAACACAGTTTGAAAATAGCTCTGGGATAGAGAGTCTCAAAATATATCTGAAATATGTATCTTATGTCCCATTGGTAAGGTTCCTAGTAGACTGAAAATGAAACCCACAATGGTATTGTCCTCAACTGCATTGGCCAAAGGCTAATAGCAATTAACACACTAAAATATGTAGTAAGGCTTACTACTACTTGCTGTTTCTATTGTGGAATTGGACATTTCTCAAGTTTATTCAAGAATCAGTTCATTATTCCCCTGAAATCTCTGGCTGCCACCAAAGTTCAGGCCATGTTGAAATGCCACAACTCACACAGACAGAATTCTTAGAATTTGCGGGAATGGTGCTTTGTTAACTGAATATTACAAGTGTTTGAAGTTGGTTATGGCTTTTAATTACTACTGTTCTTTTTTGTTTGTTTTTTGGGTTTTTTTTTCTTTTTTGTTTGTTTTGTAGCGGGGTATTTAGGTTTATTTATTTTAATGGAAGTGCTGGGGATGGAACCTAGGACCTTGTGCATGCTAAACATACATTCTACCATGGAGCTATACCTTCCCCCACTATACTTTTTGATTCTTAATTATAAAACACCACTAATTTAGCTCTGTTAATACCTATTCTATTAATGTCATATTTTCTTGTGATTTTTTTTGTTTGCCTAACCTTTAGTAGTGATGATAACTGTAATGGTATTATTTTGGGTCAATAATTTGTCAGTTAGAAAACTTTTAGCTAATTGAATTTCAGTTAAAAACATGAATTGTCTATATCCAATCCTCAGTTTGCTTCTACAGTGGCAAGTTTCAGTTTGTCAACTGAATAATAAGTTACCACTTGTCTGGAAAGTGAAAAAAAGATGAAGTGGTTTGAGTGGAAGCCCTATCTAAAAGCACCACTACAGGGCTACGGTTGAAAACATTTAAGAGCCATCTCTAGATAAGAAAGTTGTACTAGGGTGAGGGTGGGGCAGAGGAGACCCAGGAGCCATGATGCCCTGTGGGAAAGGTAGACAAAGTGTATGTCCACTTAGAGACAGGTTCTGTCAGTGGGGGTGATTTTGGTTTTTTTTTTTCAATCAGAAAGCATGTTTGAACAGATGAACCAAAGTTCTCCCGAGGAACTCTGCCTGGAAAGACAGTGAACAGACAAATTAGATCTGAAATAACTTTTCTCTGCTTTCAGAGTCTTGAAATATTTTCCTGTTGGGAATTCTGAGCTTTTTTAGTCAGATTCCATTCATCCAAGAGCTAGAAGAACAGACATTTTCAGGACTTCACAGAAATGCCACGGATCTCTGACCTAATAGAAATGAGAGTAAATATCAATCAAATTATAGATAACACTATCTATGGAATTTTCAGGGACCTGCTTACTTTCTATGAAAACATGTTCACATTTTTCTGGACTAAGATAACATGTAAGTAGAATGGCTAGAAGACCAAATCCCATGCAATTACAGGACCATTTTGGTTTTTTCAGTAGATTCTGCATGAGTCCTAGAAATGGAAATGACTGGATTGAACTCCCTTTGCAAGAAGGGTTTTGCAAAAGTACCTGGTACCCTTCCTAAACAAAAAGAAAGTCCAGCAGCCTCAGTTGGAGAGTGGCCCTTGGGTTTTCTTCCAGTCCTAGAATTCCATGATTTCAGAGAAAAAAAAAATCTATGAGATTCCTAAACCCTGCTCTGCTCACTGTAATCTTCTTTGCCATACTTCTTTGTAGCTTGGAGTCAGAACCTAGGGGAATAGACTGCCTTTCCTATTCCCCTTTGCTTGCATTTCAGTTAAAATGTGCAATATTCCACTAACAGGAAAAGATATGACACCCACCTTTCTAAACTTATGGATGCAAAGATAGGGAACCTGATATCAAGTTGCTCAAAGCCCAAGGCTTTCCTGGTACAGACATTTAAAACGATGATAGTGCAGTAGAGCAGGCATTGCCTCTCAGATAAGTAAGGTGTGCTGTCAAAGGGGAGGATGCTGTGTTGTAGCGTCCTGAATCTAAAGGTGTTGTAAACGTGTACGTAGCTCTGTGCTGTTTAGGAAGAGATTACATATATCTTTCTGCATTTCTAGGTTGCTGTATTTGCCCCCTTATTTAAATTGGATTGGGACACACAGTGGGCCTCTGAATGCAGTGTATTATCAGTGATGGCACTTACCACCCCTTCTTTGGGTTCTTCCTCTGAAGAGCATAATGAGCAGTAGCACTTGATTAATGCCTTTTTATCTTCATCAGCTAGCTCTGCTAGCTCCAGGTCAGTGGTGGTCCCTGTCCTGCATAGTTCCCTGGCAGTCCGTGCACCTTCATGATCAGAGCTTCCCATGTCACGCTGACGTGCATTTAAGTGTTTCTCTCTTGTACTAGGCTGTGAGCTCCTCCGGGACCAAAGCCATGCTTTACTCATCTTGATATTGCCAGCATCTGGCACAGTAGAGCAGAGTGGATGCTCAGAACATGCTGGCTAAGAGGTCTTGATCCAGAGGTTGTACTGTGCAGCGGTTAAGAGCTCTGACTCTAGAACTTAAATCTGGCATTGCCACTTACTACTGTGTCTCTTGGACAGTTGATTTAAAACTCTTTGGGTCTCACTTTTCTCACTTGTAAGATGATAAAAATAGTAGTATCATCACCATGATTGTTGTGAAAATTAAACACCGTGGTGAATATAAGATACATAGCAGGCTGTTTTGTACATGATAGTCTCTTATAAATGTTCATTGCCATCAGTCCTCATCATTGTATTTAGAAAAAGGATCATACCCAAATCCAAGATAAGGGCACATCTGGTTAAGGCTGCAGAAGTCCTCGGAGAAATTTACCCAGATTTGCTTCCTCACCAGTTGCTAAGATTTGTCAGTCTTCAGCTGGAAAATTTCGAGGAAAAAAAGTGGGTCTGTGCATGGATCATATTGTGTTCCACTCATTTTGAGGCTCTATTCAATGGCCTCATTCTCTGTATTTGAGAAAAAGATTATAGGCTTGAAAATGAAGTCAGAAGGTCAGGGGAAAGTAGCCTGGGGAAATATGAATAAAACTGAGCCTGAGGTAAAATTATCAGGCTTGCCATTTTTTCAATCTTGCCCACTAGAATACACGTTAATAAAACTCTTTAGGTCTGTGCCCCTTTTTGATTTATTCTTGGATCTTTCTAATCCATCGAGCCATATTTCCTAGCTGGTGAGCTAGAAACATTGGTTAATAAATGGCAAAGGCATGACATTTCCCTTCAATGATACAGACTTTAAATAACCAAAACTAATTTCAAAGGTTAAGTGAATGTGATATAATAATATAATAGCAATCATTTATTGTTTACTTACACTGTATATTTATTATCACATTGAGTAATTGCAGCAATTCAGTGAGGAAGGGACCAGCATTGTTCTCATTATAGAAATAAAGAACCTCTGAGAGCCTCAGGGCTTGTCCAAGGTCAATAACTGTAAAGAGACACGGAATCGATTCTGTGTGATCCCCAAGTTCATCACCTCACTGAACAGACCCACACAGACAGACACATTCAAACACATGCATGAGTATGTGAAAAGCCAGTATATTCAGGCTCCTAATTGAGTATATAAAGCTGTAATTGAAGTCTAAAAAATAAAATTTTTTACTTCATATTGAGAGTCCATGTTGACTCTGGTCAGCCAACAGAAATGAGACAAAGCTGAAAACATGTATTTTAGCCCATCCCTAGAGCCCATGGAGTTCAGTTGAGTTCAATTTCAGGAGCGACTTCAGCATTAGAATCATTGGAGAGCAAGACAGGTGTATATATATATATATATATAGTTTTCCCTGACGGCCTTTGAGCTGTCTAAGCTCCGAGAAGCAAGACGCAAAACCTACTGTCTGCTTTTCCAAAACTCCTCTGACTAGCCTTGACTCACTGTTCAGCGAATATTTCCAGTTTCTGGAAAAAATTCAATTCACTCTTTTCCCTGATTAGCAAACCCCTTTCTGCCTCTGACTCAGTTCATCATTAGTTTTGATTGTCCTTCCAGATACCTGAGACACTATCTGTTTGTCAACTACAACTTGCTTTCCCTTAACCTAAATTGTTGACCTTTAAAGATTCGGAGCATCACAACATTATTTTAACTCATGCCACTAAGCACATTACTCTCTCGATTCTTATTGAGTCATAAATCACTCCCTGGCCTTTACCCACTGCCAGGTTTGCAGTTAACTATTGAGAGCATATTCTGAGATGCCTCTTGGAAAATAAAATCTTTCTCTATTTGTAACATGTCTTACTATTTCATTCTAGTGAGAGAAGGAGAAAGATCAGTGTAATATTTGAATAAAATCTGGTGGGTTGGTGTGAAAAATTACGGAGCAGTTCCTAGAAAAAAAATGACAAAAGGTTTGCTTTCCCAGGCGATTGAGGAATCTGCATTGTTCATGTCTGCCAAGATGACAGGAGTATATAAGAGGAAACAAGCAAATAGGAAGTGTTGCCAACCGTTCACTTTTTCTCTCCTTCTTACTTCTTTCCTTCCACCTAAGCCTTCTGCGTTATAAGCCTTCTAGTTATCGGACACCTAATATGGGTGAAACTCTGTGAAAAGCTTCCAGATCTACAGAATGGAGACTGGAAGGTTGATAAAACGTAGTCTTAAGGTTTTTTTTTTTAATAATATTAGGGGATGTAAGACATACAGGGCAAAAGGTAACTAAACTTCAAGGCCAGAAGTGCTAAGTGCCATAGAGAGGCACAGCCAGCCTGTGGAAGTTCAGATGAGAGATTCTTCCTGCTGGGGAATCGGGGAGGTTCCATGACTGCAGCAACATTTGAACTGGACTTTTACAAAAGATAAGAAAGAAAGACCAAAGCTGGGGGTATCACATTCTATACTAAAAACTATACTGTAAAGCTGTAGTAATCAAAACAGTATGGTATTTCTAAAAAATTTTTAAAGGGGAGGGTGTAGCTCAGTGGTAGAGCATGTTGCTTCCTAGCATGCATGAGGTCCTGGGTTCAATCCTCAGTACCTCCATCAAAAAGTAAATAAATAAACCTAATTACCCTGCCCCCTTAAAAATTTTTTTTTAAATATTAAAAAAAAAACTATGGTTACTGCCACAAACAGACACATAGATCAATGGACCCAGAAGAGAGTGCCCCAAAATTAACCCATGCACATATGGTGAATTAATCTGTAACAAGGGAAACAAGAATATTCAGTGGGGAAAAGACAGTCTCTTCAATAAGTGGGGTTATGAAACCAGACAGCTACATGTAACAGAATGAAACTAGACCATTTTCTTATACCCTATACAAAAATAAACTCAAAATATATTGCAGATTTAAATGTAAGACATGAAACCATTAAACCCCTAGATGAAAATGTAGACTGCACTCTTTGACATCAGTCTTAGCAATATATTTTTGCATCTGTCTCTTCAGCCAAGGGAAACAAAAACAAAATCAGATCAAATGAAAAAGCTTTTGCACAGCAAAGGAAACAAAATGAAATGGCAACCGACTGAATCATTTGCAAATGATACATCTGATAAAGGGTAAATATCCAAAGGACTCATACAACTCAATGTCAGACAAACCATCTGATTAAAAAATTGGCTAAAGACCAAAATAGACATTTTTCCAAAGAAGACATATGATGCATAACAAACACATGAAAAGGTGCTCAACATCACTATATATCAGAGAAACACAAACCAAAACTACCACAAGGTATCACCTTACACCTCTTTAGAAGGGCTATGGTCAAGAAGATAAGAAAAACAAGCGTTGGCGAGGATGTGGAAAAAAGGAAACCCTAGTATACTGTTGGTGGGAATGTAAATTGGTGCAGCCACTATGGAAAATAGTATGAGGTTCCTTAAAAAAATTAAAAATAGAACTACCATATGATCCAGCAACTCCACTCTTGGGTATTTACTAAAAGAAAACAAAAACTCTAATTGAAAAGATAGATGCACCCCAATGTTTATTGAAGAATTATTTATAATAGCTAAGATATGGAAGCAGCCTAAATGCCCATAGATAGATAAATGGATAAGGAGGATCTGTCATATGTGTACAATGGAATATTACTCAGCCATGAAAATGACTAAAATCTTGCCATTTATGACATCATGAATGGATCTGGAGGTTATTATACTTAGAGAAATAAGCTGGAAAAGACAAATACTATATGTTTTCCCTTATATGTGGAAGAAAGAAAGAAAGAGAGAGAGGGAGGAAGGAAGGAAAGGAAGGAAGGAAGGAAGGAGAGAGAAAGGAAGAAAGGAAGGAAGAAAGAAAGAAAGAGACTCACAGATACAGAGAACAAACCAGTGGTGAGGGGAGGGGTGAAATATGTGAAAGCTAGTAAGAGGTACAAGCTACCAGTTATAAAAGAAGGAAGTCACAGGGATGTAATATACAGCACAGGGAAATGGTAAATATTTTATAATAACTTTGTATGGTGTGCTGTCTATAGAAATATCAAATCGCTGTGTTGTACACATGAAACTAGTGCAATATTGTAAGTGAACTATAAGAAAAAAAATGTTGGAAACAAAGACATTTCAGGTGGAGGATTGCAGAGGCACAGAGAAATGAGAAATGTCGTATTTCCATCAGTTTTCTCATTCCTGCCCCATGCTTCTGGAACTCTAGGCCAGCAGTCCTTGAATCTGAACCTTCTCAGATGCTTTTCCATCCATTTTCCTGGATCAAGCTCAATCGTTCTGTGTCAGATGGATAGTCAGGGCCTTCTAGGTGCCTTGTGCACACAACACCATCATTGGTCTGTGTTATCATTCCTTTAAGGTTTCTTGTTTATATTTTAACCAAGGATTTCTGAGACATGGTGTCAGTTCCACACATTATATTGGTAATCACAGTACTTGCTTTTGTTTGAGGATTGAAAGACTTTCAACACTGCCTTAGATTAGGGAGACAACTATCCTCATAGCTAACTTGGCATTCCCTTTGGCAGAAGTTACTGGAAAACCTGGGCCAGATCTGTCTTTGAGGGGCAAAATAACTTGCATGTAACCAATCCAATTTTTTGGCAAACAGATGATTCGGGGGAAAGTTATGAGGTTTGCTTGGGGGCACCCTGTAGTTTGTTAGAACCAAGCCAGTTCTAGAAGTCAAATATCTCTTTCTACTAACTGTATTAAGAAAAAAAATACCCCCTAAAAGTTGCACCAATTTTTCTGTGTTCCAAGAGCCTCATGGTTCAACGTGTTTGGTCAGATATCCAAAAATCCTTTATGTTAGCATGACAGAGGTAAAGGAGGGAAGATACATATTTCTTAATTGTTTAAACATTTCTTAAATTACTTAAATAATCCTATGTACCATGTACAATTTGTAAGATATTTCTCCTTTACAAAACTACCTCCTGACTTATCATTGGCACTCACATTGAAATGGAATATCTACCTGCACTTGGTGATCCTGCAGAATTTGTCCCCTGTTTGCTTCTTTGTTCTCATCTCCTGTCATTGTCACCACTATTTAACTTGTTTTAGTCACATTGACTTTCTTCATTGACTGTAATAACTTCAATCCTTCCTTGAGATTTTTGTGCTTCCTGTATCTTCTCGCCTCGTGTAGCCATCCCCCAGGAAGCCTCACGCTCACTCCCTTCTGGTCTCTGCTCTGAGAGGCCCGCCCTAACCGCCCGGCCTAATGTCCATCCCGCCCCACCACTGATCTTGGCTGCTTTCCCTCCAGTATAGTTTCCCCGTCTCACTTAATTCCACCCGCCGTTATGGTAGATACTAATGTATCAGTTTTTTTGTCTGGGTTTCTCTCTAGATTATAAACTTCAGAAGCACAGAGACTCTTACTTTGCTTCTTGCTGAATAACCTGAGACTAGAACAATGCCCAGTACATAATAGGCATTCAATCCAAATGTGTTAAACTAGAAGTAAGTATTGTTGTCCCTGTTTTACAGAGGAGCATATTGTCATCAGTAGAGATGGGAAATTTACTCAAAATTGCCAGCCTAGTGATGGAAGCAGCTGGAAATTAAACCTCAAAGCTCCTTCCCTTTTCACTACACGAAAATCACTTTAAAGAGCATGCTGTAGTAAATTTCTCCCTTGTGGTGCGGAGTTTGACATAAGCAGCATCTTCCACTACAATACCTCTGTTATAATTAGGTATTTGTTTGTCTCATTTTCCATTTCAGTATAACCTAATCTGAGTTGTCATCATCTATAGAATAATTGTGGAGAGTTTACTAAACACAGTAATCATGAATTAATGCACACAGTATATTAACTTTAGCTAATACAAGTAATAGTAATGAATATCCCCTTGTCTATTTGACAGTTTTTCCCCCCATTTCTTATCTCAGTTCAGGCATATCAGAGCTGGAAGGCATCTTAGACAGAGACCCAGTGTGGAAAGGGATTCCTTCAATGCTACACATATTCCTGTAGTGGGTCTCCATGCTCTTTCTGATGTGGCCATCTGCCTTACAGCCTGCATATGAAAGAAACACAAGGGAAAAAAAAAAAAGCTAAAAGCAAAATCTCTCTTAATACCCTAAATTTTTTTCTTTGCCTCGTGTTAACATTTGTCATAACCCAAGTTCCTTGAAAGCTTTTCTATTTATTTTATCTATGCTTCTTTTAATTATGTGGAGACATGACAGAGCCATATCTCAGCATTGTTTTAATTGGAAGTATTGATGTTTGAAGTTACACCCTGCTGGGAAAATTTTAATTATAATCCACATGTCCCTGGCCTGAATGGTTCTGTGGTAAATTGTAATATTGTTCATAGCTATCCATTTCCTTCCCATCCCTGTAAGAGGAATATACCTCCGTGTCCTTTGCTACATCACTTGCGGTGTCTCCTGTAGGTACCATTGGCAAGACTGGCCATGTAACTTGCTGCGGCCATTAGCATCTGAGTCAGTAGGATGTAGGTTCATCCAAGCAGATTCTCTTTGCTATGTTAAGAAGCATGTTGTACAAAGGGGCTGCTCTTTTGTCCTGACATCCAGAACGGGAAAGACATGTGGGGCAGATTCCTAGTAAATCTGGAGCAGAGCTTGAACGGAGTTGCAGTCTTTACGTACTATATGCAAGAAATAAATGTTTTATTGTTGTTGTTGTCCATGGAGAAGTTGGGTTTGTTTGTTAGCATATCAAAAGCTGAGTGGTAGGGATTCAAAGAAAGTAAAGCAAAGAATTATAAAATCTCAAGCTTGAAGATACATCAGAGGTCACTGAGTCCTGGCTTCTATTCAGTATAGGAGTTACTCCAGAATATCATACCAGCCATCAAGCCACTCACTGCTTGAAAATCACTGACAAGAAGCTATTTTGTCAACAACTGAAGAATTTTTGAATCTTATTCAAGTGCTAACTTAGCATAATGCTTCTGCATCAGTGATATCATTTGAGTTGCACCTGTACAATTAACTACTTATAATTCCTCTTTAATTAAACTCTTTTTACTTAAATAAATGTACTTGACAAGGATACTTGTTATCACAACTAGAACTGGAAACCCGTTAGCAGTTGCCTTAAACAGAAGGTCATTCAATAAAACACATACTGCAGAAATGAAACAATATTGTTGATTCTAGTTGTGTTCTATTGATTCCTACAGCTTTCTCTGTTAATACCATTAGGAAATATTAGAAATTGAGCCCTACTCCTTCTTACCAGAAAGAAAGAAAGAAAGATGAATTAATAAAGAATAACTTGCTGTCTGATTTAGAGCTTTTTAATCTGTACCTGTCGTTCTGTGGACCATCAGGAAGACACACCAGAAAACAGAGTTGGCCCAAAGGGACCATCACTTCTCTCAAGGACCATTATCAAGAGTGAAGCCTCTTCAGCAACATCTTTTATAATAGTGTGTTGGTGTCATGGCTGTTGACTTTAGTGAAAAGATGATAAAAATTCTAATTCTCCTTCTTGTATGCTACCATCTTTCCCCACAGTCTTAAGTCCTTCTTCGGGGTAAACATCTCTGAGTCATTCAGCTTTTTCTTATATGCTCTGCTTTCTATGGCTCTGCCGGGTCTCCCTCCCCTGGTGAGCCTTCTTGTCAAGTTCCCTCACTCTTGTGCGGAAGTGAGTAGAACTCATGTTGGAACTATTGAATTCATCTGGAGACTTCTTGTGTGAAATTCATTATCATTTTCTTTCTGTCTCCCAGTTTAATTAGGACATAATGGGAAACTTTGGAAAACAGCAAATCACTAATGATTGACTCTTTCTGGTGCCACTGCAAAAATCCTTCCTTTTCTGAAATACAATAAGTTTTCCTAAAATTTTGACTGTTAGCTTTGGAATTAGCAAAACTTTAAGCTGTCTTGAGACCCAGGTGGCTATTTTTGTTTTAACCATTCCAGTACCAGTAAGGGATCGGGGCTGCTGTCCCTACAAATGGCTTTCCTGCTCCCAGTTGGGAAGAAATGTAAATCAGTTCAGTGAGAGATCAGAGCAGCAGGACCTCGCCAAGCAGGGTAGGAAAAAGGACAGTTTCGCTGTCTGGAAAGAACCTGACTGTCACACGCACTGGCAGAGTCTTTTGTAAGTGAAGCTATTAGACTGTCCCTTTGGCTTGACAATGTCAGCTGCAGACGTGCTAAATTGTCAAACTTCTCTGACAAAAAGTCCTGGGCAGTAATTCCTTCTTTAACTTAAAGTAGCTTTCAGACCTCTCTGACTACGGGGGGGACTAACTGGACTGCTCTCCAGTGCCCTTCCCACCGCCACAAATTGCTCATTAGCATATGCAGGCAGCTGGCCAATCGCACTGCAAGGGGGAAGGAGGCAATTATAATGTTATGTATTCTGTTCCCCTCAAAAGGCTTTGTTTTCATTTTTCCCTTAATAGTTCCCTCCTAGATTAAGTAGGTTGGTGTGAATGGTGGGGGAAATAGCCCTTGAATTGTTTGTTTGTTTGTTTGTTTTACTGCTTTGGCTTGCTGTGTTGACCTCTTCACAGCCTCTTTTCTGGCTCCTAGCTCTATGGTCTTAGACAGATCACCAGTCAATCTCTTTGAGCTTCAGTTTATTTCTCAGTACGATGAGAATTTACAGTGTTTTCCTCCAAAGGCCATTGTAAATATTCAGTGAGATGACATGTGAAAGTCCCCTGGGTTACTGCCTAGCACACAGCAAGTGCTCAATAAATGACGTTTCAATCAGAATCAGACTTTACGAAATATTCAGTCATGTTCCTGGAATATGAGTGCCTCACAGGTGAAGTCTGCCCAGATTCCAAGAGCCTGTAGGGCAAGCCCACAAAGGCACCTTCAGAAAGGGCTCCTGCAAGAGAGCCATCATTTCTATTCATACAAAATGTAATGACTGCTGAAGAGAGCGCAGAAAAGAGCAGTGAAAATGATGAAAGGTCTGCGAGGTCATTCCTCCGAGGAGAAGGTTAGAGGAGATGGGTTCTTTAATCTGGGTGGGTGAAGACTGCAGCATGACTTAATAATGGTCTTCAAGCGTGATTGATGTTAGTGACTGAAAGAGTAATGAAAGGGTTGCATTAAACTGGAAACACATCCTTCTCATTTTCCCAAAACCTGCTAGATGTTTCCTAAGAGTACAAGCAGATGAAGTAGATTCCTATTGGTAACAACAGTAGATAGAGAAGCCGGAGTCAAGGAGACAGCCCCCTGCGTGTCTACTTGGCAGAGGCAGGATCCGGATGCTGGCAGCGGGAGGTTTTAGAGAATGCTCTGCCTCCTGGACTTTAGGCTACTTTGTGACTTCTGTCTCCAGACTGTGATCTCGCCTCTTAATCTGGGCTAGGTCCCCAATGCCCAGACTCACAGTGAATGTGTGACAAGTGCCTGCTAAAAAGCTTTTACACTTACCTTTGGAAAAAATGGAGCTAATATGCTACCTCTAGGGTTGATGCACATGACATGTACTGACACAATGTTCGCTTTCTTTATAAAAATTACTGTAGTGATGCTGTTAGTAGGAGAAGTTGCACAGTAGCAACTGGATAACTTGTCTCTCACTGGATTGTGAAGTTTTTTTGGTGTCGATTGCTTACTTGCCAGTGTTTGAGCTCAGTGACTCTCAATCAGGGCTGCATATTTGAATTTCCTTAGGGGCTTCAGAAACACAAAAAACAGACAAACAAACAAACAAAAACCCCCACTGAAGTCAAGGACTTAAACCAATTGATTTAAATCCAACTTTTTCAGAATGGAGCATGAGCTTTATCATTCTGTAAGCTGCAGGCAAGTTTGTAAGTCATTATTCTTCATTATTCTAGCTGAATGCAAAACAGAACTGGGAGACTAGAGGACAGAGAGCAAGTGTGCTTATGATCCTTATCCCAGCAATCATGAACCCTTGAAGGTTCCAGACCATCTTGAAAAGAACAAAAGGAGACTTACTTTAGAGTATGTTGACATTTTTTCTTATCCCCCTAATGCTGATCCTCCACGGAAAAAGAACACAAGCTGGTCTCTAATTGTTTTACACGCTGACATTTTGACTCATCTCTTATACAGATGGTAGAAACTGCTTCTTTCAAATCTGTGTGAGGAAGGAAGGCTTTGCTGTCCATCTTGGCAGTTCTTTATGTGCTTCTTAACTTTTATGCCAGATATCCCCACCAGAAAATTTGTGAACATCTCATGTGTTCTAGAGCCACGACTAGCATCTCAGGTTGAAGGTGATAATGATATGGGTGATCCATACCTGGAGAATATGAAAGGAGGAGTGAGCATTGGACAGATAAAAGATCCCATATTAGATATTCAAAATAATTAGCTAGAATAACATGAAAAGGGGAAACAAAGTTTATACATGTAGCTGTGGCATTCAGAGCACTCTGTCTTACAGAAATTATTAAAATCCTGGCAATGAGGGGAAATGGGAAGATATTACTTCCACTCTCTCTTGTTCTCACAGTTCCCTTAGAATAGGGCCAAGCTCCTCACAAGTTCTGAAGTTACTAGTTTGAAGAACAGTTACTTAAGAATCTAATTCTTCTTCCATGAGAAATAATGCTCAGTTGTAATTTACCACTGCAAGACAGTATCTTTTTACCCAAGGCACACAGTATTTTTAAAGGGTTGTCCATTAAAATGAAAACAAAACATAATTGTCATGAAACTTTGAAACAGCAGAAAATTCATTCAGAATCCTCCTGGGTTTATAACCCTTTTTGGTAAATGGGGATTGACTCTCTTATGGTCACTATTAGGCTGCTATAATCTTGATAGAAAATTAGCAAAGCTAGTGTTTCCTGCACCTATCCTATTATCCCAGAAAAGAAAACAAAAATTTCTTGCTCAAAGTACTTGCCAGCATGTGCTTCCTGAAGGACATCTTTGACGAGCTAACTGAATGAATGGTGAGAGTTGACAGTTTCCCACTTAAATGCAGGTTTGGGTCTCCCCAGTACGGTGATGCAGATTGTACAGTGTGTAATCTGTACAGAGATACAATGCGTTGAATATTGTCATGTCCGAGCTGCTGCTCTTGGCAGTGATTAGCTCACTGGTTTAGCTACTGTGTCAACTGCTAGTAAAGCAAAGGTCTCTACAGAAAGTATAAAGATTTTGGAAAATCTTGATACCTTTGGAGTCAGTGTTGCTTCTTTAAGAGGATCTCCTAGGGAAACAGTGTAATATGTAAACTAATATTTACACACAGAATGTGCCTTGTGCTGTTAGCCATTAATTAAGAGAGTATGCAAGTGGAAGTAACCAAGTGTTTCTTTAGCATGGGGTGTGATTAAGTAAATTAGGATGCCCAAAGAATGAAATATTACATGCTTATCATATTTTGATAAATGTTAAGTAAAAAAATGAACATACGAAATGATATGTATAGCATATGCCCTCGTAAAAAAAAAAGAACGCACACAAATGATAATAGGAGTTATCTTGGCTAGTAGAATTGAAGAGTGATTTTTCCTCTGCTTTATTTTTTATAAAAATTTATGAACTTTGCATAGTTTTTCTTTCTCTTCCATGATGGAAATAGCCCTATTGCTTTTTTACCTAAAACAATATGAACGAGAACAACAGCAACAAAACATTTGCTGATACAACAACTTTCAACATAAACACCTAAGGAGGAAAATGAAATTCATCCCCCTACAGCCTAAGAAGCCATTGTCATCCTGGTGGTCATCTTCATGTGCATTGCCTTTTTTTTTTTTGCATATACACACGTGCTTTACACTAAAAAAAGACATTTATAATGCTGCTTTACAGTAGGCAACTTTTTTTCAATTAGGTTTTTTTCTCCTTATCTCTCCTTTTCCCCTTTCTTCCACTTTTTCCTGTAGTTTGACCCACTCTCCATATAACCACCTAATATAAAAATTTACAAATAAATACTTCAAGAATATGTAAGCGTAGGTTTGTGTTTATATGTGTTTCTAATATGTAGATGCATATATGTGTGTAGCAGTTGGTATATATATCCACATACATGCATGTGAGTCTATATTACATATATATGTATGAATATATAGGAAGTCATAACAGTGATATGAAATTGCCAGTATTCACCTGCTTTTTGACTTACAAAATGTCAGTTTCAAGTCAGCAAACTCATCCATTTTAATGGTGTTAAATTATCCATGATATTCATGGTATTACGGTTTTAATTATCGATGTGTGGATATACTGCAGTTTACCCATCCTTTCCCTTATCAATAGGCATTTCCTTTATTTGGTGTTCTCAGCATAAAAATGTATTGGTTATCACAATTGTACAAATATTCTGAATAATCAGTGTTTTTATATCTATGGGGGATATTTTTGTGTATGAAATAGATTTTTGCACAGAACCATTTATATAAATATATACATATATAATTAACAAGAACACATTTTTAATAGTCTTTTCTGATGTTTGCAAAACCTTTGATTTTTGTCCTTTTTATTGGGCTAAAATGTCAACAAAAATCCTGCTGAATAATAAGAATGATAAGGAGTCATATCTACCTTTTACTTAATTTATCAACAGCTTCAGTATCACCCACTGAGATTGCTGCTACTGTTTTTTTGTAGGTTGACTAGCATAGTTAATGATTTTTTTAAATATTTTTAGTTTATATAGGGTTTTTTATTTGGAATAGTTGCTAAATTTTATCAACAATTTTTAAGCACCTATTGTTTTAGCATATTATTCCTACAAAATAGCATTTGTAGTGTATACACATTGGGAGGTACACAAAGTGAATGCTCATAAACCACCCAGCTTGAAAATAAGGAACGTTACCCATAATTTGAGGTTATCTTTCTGTTGCGAACTATTCTATACTTTTTGTCCCTTACTCTTGGGTGCAAAGTCTTTCCAGAATTGCATATTCATTATTCTCTTGTGTTTTGAAATATATAATTTAAACACACACACATGCACATACACACACATACATAAGTACTGAAACAAATGTTACTTTTTTTTTTACTGTTTTTTGAGCTTTATAAAAATGCTATCATGCTCTGTATTTTGGCAAATAAAAATATACACGCCCTACCATCCTGTAGTACTACTCCTAGATACAGGCTAAAGGGATATTCATGAATATGTGCAGAGGAGATGTGTAAGGCATATAGCACAGTACCGTTTATAACGGCGATAATCTGGGGACAGTCAAAATGTTCATTAACAGACGAATGGATGAATAAATTACATCCACACAATGAATATTATGCATTATTAAAAATAAGTGAACAACAGATACTTCCAACAACATGGATTAGTCTTACAAACATAAATTTCATTGGAAAAAAGCAAGTCATAAAAGGCTGCATCTATTGATTTTCTCTTGTAAGACACTGATATTGAAGATTGTGTTGACTGTTTTCTTTATTAGTGATGTTGAAGCATCTTTTTCATTCTTTGAATAAACTCTCCTCAGGCATAGTATAGCATCCTCTGGAGAGTTGTCTTCTTTATAACTAAAAACCAGCTCTACCGAGATACAATTTAAATATCATAAAATTTTCCCATATAGAGTATACAAATCAGTGGATTTTTTAATGAAGCCACAGAGTTTGGCTGCCATTACCAATAGCTAACTTTAGAACATTTTCATCACCCCCAAAAGAAACGCCATAACAATTTAGCCGTCACTCCTCATGATTCCTTCCCCTCAAACTCTGGCAAGCACTGTGCTACTTCCTGTCTCTATGTGTTTGCCTGTTCTGGATATTTCTTATTAATGAAATCATACAGTATGTGGTTTTTCTGTCTGGCTTCTCTTAGTAATCATAATGTTTTCAAGATTCATCCAAGGTTTAGCACATATCAGTACCTCATTCTTTTCTATAGCAAAATAATAATCTATTGTATACGTATAACACATTGGTTTTTTAAGTCATCACTTAATAGAATTTGGGTTGTTCCACTTTTTGGCAACGACGAATAATGTTGCTGAGAATATTTCTGTACAAGTTTTTGACTGAGTGTGTATCTTTAACTTTCTTAGGGAGATACCTACCAGTGGAACTGATGGGTCATATGATAATTCTGTGTTTAACTGTTTGAATAACCACCAAACTGCTTTGTACAGTTGGCTGCCCCATTTTACATTCCCACCAGCAATGTTTGAATGTTGCAGTTTCTCCACATCATCACCAGCACTTGTTATCTGACTTTTTGATTCTAGTTGTTGTA
Source organism: Vicugna pacos (assembly GCF_048564905.1). Lineage (NCBI taxonomy): Eukaryota > Metazoa > Chordata > Mammalia > Artiodactyla > Camelidae > Vicugna > Vicugna pacos. The sequence goes on from NC_132996.1 coordinate 42,290,429, forward strand.
GTGGGTACAATGCATCATGTGATGGTTTTGGTTTGCATTTCCTTGATGTCTGATGATGTTTGAGTTTTTTTCCACGTGCTTGTTGGCCATTTGTGTCTCCTCATTAGAGAAATGCCTGTTCAGATCCTCTTTCCACTTTTAAATTGGGTTGCTCTGCTTTTTTTTCTTGGTATGTTGCATCCTATATTAATATTTTATTTAGATTTTCATCTCTTCTCGACATGACTTGGTCTATGATTTTGTTATATCCGTTATCTACATCTGATGATGCTAGCTTTGTGAGTTGCCATATTGTACTCTAATACAGAAACATCTAAGTTCTATTAGTTGTCTGTTAAAACTTAGACTTGTGTATAAAGTCTTGTGATCTTGATGCCTTTGAAGATTATTTTTTTTCTCTTTTCCAATCTTTTCTGACTACATTTTTCAATATTTTTACTATTAGGCACAATTATAGTAATTAATATTTTTGAAAGACTACTCATTTTCTAAGGATTTATAAGTTAGTTGTCAATACTTTCCCAGAGAATTATTTTAATCTTTTAATATCTATGATTTTGTCTTCTTTTTCCATTCCTGGTTGTATTGATTTTTGCTCCTTCTTTGTGTCTTTAATTAGGCTTCTGACAGTTTCACACAATAGATCCAGAACTTGAGGTACACTTCTATTTCTCCAATTTTAGCATTTAAATTGATACTCTTCTCCTAATTTCTTGTTTCACTTAAGAGTTATTTTTATTTAAAAAGACTGAATTTCATCATTTAAAGACAGATTTTTTTCCTCTGATGATATCCTACAAGCTTTGTAATAAAGCTTTCATCTTTTTACTGTTTTCTGAATAGGTGACTGTTTCAGGTCTGACATTCTTTTGATACAAAGTTTGCTGAAAGAAGACTTTCTTAATTTCAGGTAGCTAATTGGGATTAATTTTTTTGGTTTAAGTATAGTTGATTTACAATATTGTATTAATTTCAGGTGTACCACAAAGTGATTCAGTTGTATATTTTTTCAGATTATTTTCCATTTTAGGTTATTACAAATATTGATTTTAGCCCCTTGTGCTATACAGATCCTGGTTGTTGTCCATTTTATGTAGAGTAGTTTGTATCTGTTAATCCCATACTCCTTTATCCCTCTCCCCCTCCCTTTCCACTAAGTTTGATTTCTATGCCTGTGATTTTGTTTGTTTCATATATAAATTCATTTTTTTATATTCCACATATAAGTGATATCATATAATATTCATCTTTCTCTGTCTGACTTACTTTACTTGTATGGTGGTCTCTAGGGCTGTGTTGCTGCAACTCTTATATGAGGGACCTGAGCATCTATCCTAGAGCCAGTTTGCTGCTGATCCTGAGGGGTGACTGCATGTTTCTCAGTAACAGGAATAATTGGGAGTTCTGGATTTCAGTCCTGTTGTATCATTCCTTTGCCATGTATCTTGGGTAAATCCTCCTATCTGTATGAGCCTCAGTTTCCTCAGATGTAAAACGGCAAAAATAATCCTCCTTAAGGTTATTTTAAAGCACAACAATACAACTTGGGCCAATATAGAGCATGATACTTGGTCTGCTGCCTTCGTCCCTTGTCCTAAGCATATGTAAATTAGGGATTGAATCTGACAATCTGTAAGCTCCCTCAAAGTTCTCATACTTCTTGTAAACTCTGGACTTGTGCTGTCCAAAGTGGTAGCCGCTAGGCACGTGTGATCACTGAACACTTGAAGTATGGCTAGTGCAACCGAACAACTTAATTTTTAATTTTAATTTGATTACAGTTTTAAAACTGAAGCAATGTGAAATATTTTAGCACAGCTCTATTGTCTTGATAGGACTACATGTTTCTTTAATCGTTGCATCGTGCTAAGATATTATCATCAATGTTGTAACGTGACCGTCGCTTCTTACAATGTTTCTAAATAACTCATTAATACATGTTTTATAAATGATTGCACATTGAAATGATATTTTAGCTATACTGAATTAAATATACATTATTGAAATTTAAGTCCTTTCTTTTTACTTTATCGATGTAGTTTCCAGAAAATTAGAAATGTTACTCATGACCCATGTGATATTTCTACTGGACAGCCCAGGAGGATGCATCCACACCAAGACTGACATTTGCATCCCAGAGGACAGTTTCACATCTGTCTGACGAGTTAGGGGAGAGGACTGGCCAGGCAGACTGTGGCGTGTTGATTACAAGGCTGAGGTTGGTCCCTTCCTGTGCCCAGATCCTTTCTGAGGGACTCCGAGGGAACAGATAACATCTGCATTGCTTCTCAACTTGAGCAGCCGAGTGCAAATCTAGTCTTCAAAGCTACAAAGTTAGACCCTGCAAGTAATACTTAACTCAGACTGTGCCTCATCTTCCCTGAGCCTCCATGTGCTGGTTCTTGACTGGCCCAGGCTAGCCTTTAGTTTTGAATTCTGTTTCATGGCTGTGACACTGGCTTCTTTTTCTATTTTTTTGGCACCCAGTAATTGATCCTTGAAGTCCCTTCACCTCCACATTCTTCCTTGATGCCAGCTTAGAGCTGCTGAGCACTGTGACATCACTGAGAGGCTTGAACGCGTCACCCGGGCCTAGTGCTGGATCCAGGAACTTCTCAGCGGGGGTTTGTTTTGCTTGCCAAAGGCATCTTGAATAACTTGTGACTTTCTCAGTCTCATGTGAGAAGGCTGGCTCCTTGAGAGCTTTGTGAGAGCAGGGCCCTCGTCCGTCCTCCAGGGCTCAGGGCAGCAGGCTGGCACATAGGTGTTCGATAAATATTTTGAAAGAGTAATTGGAAGCTAGGGTGCTTTTCTCCAAGCACATTTACCTTTTATTGTGATAATACCGTCATAATAATACCTCATACTTGTCAAGGGCTCTGTAGTTCGCAGGCGCGCTCACATCCATTATCTCATTTGATCCTCGCATCAGCGCCACGCAGGGGTTATTATTTCATGTTCTTGGCTACAGAAGCAGAAGCTCGGAGAGATGAGTCAACAGTGGGGCAGGAGCTGGAACTCGTGTCTTTTGATCAGGCCTGTTTACTTTCCAGTACTTACACAGCATCTTCTACCATCTGACTCCAATTTTTGTGCATAATGGAATAAACTTGCAGGGTGCCTTTGTAATTCTTGCCTTAATTAACTCAGTGCTTATCACGATGTACCTATAATAAGCTTTGGGAAACTTGGTTTTAAATTGCTAATTCTCTCTATTCCTATTTTTCCCCCAGTCGTCGTGTAGGCTTGGTCATTTTCCTGCTCTTTCCCCTGGCTTCCAGGGAGGATAGAGGCCAGTTTTAATTTCAGTGAGTGTGTATTTATTTAAAACTCATCCATTTGCTGGCTCGAAGCAGAGAGTCCACAGTCATGATCAGCATCTCACTCCTGTCTTGTCCCCAGGCTGCCACCACATCCTGCTGATTCCACTTTGCAGGCTCTCTTCTCTGCAGACTCTGTGGCTCTTACCCTTGGTGTCTCTTGCTTTGATCATTTCAGTGTGACAGGATTCAGATTTAACATTTTTCATAAACAAATATTTTTTAAAAAATCATCAATATGTTGTCTCAATAAATGAGATAAAACTTCCTTGTCATGCAGACCTTGGGATGCCACCTGGTGGGAGGGAAGACTGCCCCTCTTCCAGGACCTCCAAGTGATTTTCCTGTTTCTAACCAATCCTCCTCCAACCTTTGCTAACCCGTGTCTGCAGAGTCTTCTTTTCAAAATAGGAATGTAATTATGTCGCGTTCTGCTGCAAAGCCTTTGGGTGATTTCCCACTAAACACAAGCAAGACTTAAATTAAGGACTTTCGTAGAGGAATCCCAGCTTACCTTATAAACTCATCTCTTCCTCAGCTCACTCTTCCCTAAGCCCTGTGCTTCAGCCTCTCCGAGCACCTCAGTGTTTCTATGGTATTTCCTGGACCTGTGATGCCCTCTTACCTCCATCAGGTGAAATTCTGCTTGCCTTTCAAGGCTCAGCTTAGACATCTCGTCTCTCATTCTCATCTCTGTCCAACAGTAGCTCTCCTCCTCCTCCTCTTCTGAAACACCTTGAATCATCCCCTGACTTCAGCACTTAGAATGTGCAATTATCTGTTTATTTTCCCGCAACTGCACTATGAAATCTCGAGTTTGGGGACTGTGGCTTTATGTAATATATATTCTTCTATGCCTTGTTCTTACTCACAGTAGCCTTTCTATAAATGATTGATGGCTGAATAAAGGTTGGAATTCTGAGTTTTCCCTTAGAGGCAGACACAGAAATCCCCAAAACCATCTGGTTAGTTCAGGGCCACCAGCATGTCAGACTCTTACAATACGAATATCCTAACATGACAAAACAGGCTGAAGATGATTTAAAAAAAATATGCCGGTGCATATGTTAAAATATATTTCTGTAAATGAGGTGTGCTATTGAGAAATAATATTTTTTAAGAAAGTTCAACACCCATAGTTGGTTGGATTATGCTTAAAAGAATTATCAACGTGGTGGCTATTTGCTAATTTGTGAGTTCGTTCTGATAGTCTCAGAACACTTCAAGCAGGCTGACAGTGGTGATCTGGAATTGCAGAGTCACGGCACGGCTGCCTTCAACACAGCAGTGCCCGATTCGCCCAACAACTCACAGGCCCCCCTCCCCCCAAATCACGGTGCTCAGCCATGTTTGGGATAGCATGTTTACGACTTTCTGGCCTAACTTGATCCCAAGGCACTTAAGAAAACACTACAGTCTAATGACTGTACTCTGAGTAGGAGCCACTGTTTAAGACTTTTGAAGTAGGATCTGGAGTAGAATGACCTGGCTTTAATTCAGCTTGGATGTGTGCTTTGGGACTTCTGCTCCCGCATCAGGAATGGGGCAGACACTTTACGCAGTTGATGGAGGCTTTAAAGAAGATAACATATGCAAAGCACACAGAATAGTGATGATTATTATCTCAAAACATCTAGCAACCTGCGTCCATTAAGTTCCCAACCCCTAGAGATAGATGTTAGATTCACCATGAGGTTTCCCACCACGTAACCCTGATCGTCACTGCCAGCATGTGGGAGGCAGTCGGTAAGTATTTGGTGAATAGATGCCATGGTTTTAGAAACATGGCCAGACAGACAGTAGACGAGGGGAGCCTTTCATTTGCTGAGCTCTCATTCTGTCTTGCTTGGGGAAGGAAATGGAAGACAAAAGACAGGGCTGATCACATCGTATATTGAATCTACATCATTTTCTGTGCACTCTGTTAGGTGGGTTCATTCTGTGTGTATTTAATCTTCAACCATGTGTTATATTCCACGTATTTTTTAGACACAAAGAATCAGGCTCACACTCTAACAAATGTAAGAAATTTGTTCAGGGTCACACTTGGAAGAAACAAAGTCAGGATTCAAGCTCAAGACTGCTGAACTCTTTCCATCTCAAGGCCTGAGACATTATGAACAAAATGCACCTTCAGTTTTTTAAACAGATTTTTTGTTTCCTCATTAAGTGTCATCCCTTCACATAAAAACACTGCAGGAAAAATTAGATTTATATTACTTTGTGAGCTGGGAGAACCTGACTATGAAATAAATAACGAAGTTTTTTTTTAAAAAAATAACCCTCCTGGCCCATGTGGCCAGACTCAGGTCTCAGTGGGTTTCCAGGTGTAGCTCCATTGACCTCAATCTTTTATTCAGAATCTCTAAATAATATGAATGGGAATCAGAAAAATGATAACAGAATAACATGTGCAAGGGTTTCAGAAAATACAATTGTTGGATCCCAACAGATATTTTAGAAGTTAAAATATGGGATTATATTTGCTGAATACAGCTTAAATTGTTTTTCTGGGGTACCTCGAATCTTTTGTGAGAATAGAGGAAAGGCTAAAATTAATGATAAAAGCATGCAACTTACGAAGTTAGCAAAAAGAACTTCAGAATAAAACAAAGAGAGTGAATCAAAGGGAATTAAAGCTAAAGGTGATAACAAAAATAAACCAATTGAGAACAGAAATTTGAGGATCATCAGAAGCTGAAGTTAGTTCTTTGAAAGATTCGTTCTGTAAACAAAGCTCTACTGGCATTAATCACAGAGAGTGAGTCAAGGCACAGACAGTCATTATTAGAAATAAAAAGAGGACTGAAGTATAGACATAACAAATACTTCTTAAAATGAGAAGATATTTTTTATCTTAAAATTTGAAAACTTTGATGAAATACACGTAGTGTTGAAAAAACATAATTTACCAAAACTGAATCAAAAGGAAATTTTAAAAATCTAGTAGATATTTAACAGTTAAATTTTTCAGTTAGTTAGAATTTTATACTCATGCAACCATACTTGACACCCAAGCATGGATATTATTGGGCAAGGTCAGCTGAACATCCAGGATACAAAGTACTGGTCTTTACAAAGTGTCTCACAGAATCAAAACGGGGTAATACTTCCCAATTTCATTTAATACAGGTAGTATAAATTTGTTATCAAACTAGTCAGAATCAGTTTAATAAAGGCAAATCACAGTCTTATGTCACTTATATAAAAAATTCTTTTCAGAAGAAATATAAGGAAAGCAACCTTAAAATTATTACTATTTTTTTAAATATCATGAATAGGTTACTTTTATCCTAGAAATTCAAGAATGGTTTAACAGTACCTACTTTTCAATAGAATTCATTACATTAAATGATGCAAGGAAAGAAATATATAAAATCATTCCACATAAAAAAGCTTTCAATAAAATCCATGCACTGTGTTTAAGAAAAAAGTCTTAGCAACTGTGGGATTTGTACTAAAAACCTAGAGCAAGCCTCACATTTAATGGTGAATCAGTAGAAACAACCCCTTAAAAAACACAATGAAAGAAAAGATTGGAGATCTTTCTACATTAGCATAAATTAAGTTCTATTCATCAAAGAAACTGCCTTCAAAAAAAGATGAAAATATAAGCTATAAAACTGGAAATAAGATACTCGCAACAGGTATAAACCAACGAAGGTAATGTATAGAATATATAAGTAACTTAAAAATCTGTATGAAAAAGGAAAACAAATAAAATGGACAGAATGATATACCAAACTTACAGAAATAAGAAAAATCAAGAAGCATATGGAAATATGAGTTTCATTACTAATCTGAGAAGTGTAAATAAAACCTTATGAGATACTCTCTCACACCCACCATGGTAACAGAACTTCTGACAATACCGAGTATTGACAAAGACATGAAACTGCAGGAAAAAAAAATGCACACTTTCAGCTGGAGCATACATTTGTATTAACTTACAAGCTCTTTGGAGAATTGTGCTCTCGTAAAGATCCCTGTGTGCATACTCTCTGACTTACAAGAATACACTGATGCGAATGTTCGTAACTTCATTGATTATGATTGCAGAAATAACAGGAACCAAATTTCTATCCAGGAGAGGATACTGTGATAGATGGTACAGAAATTGAACACATTTGTAAATGTCAAAACAAGGTTGAGTTGAAGAAAGGAAGTTACAAAATACCTGTGTAGCCTTATGCCATTGATATCATTTTAAAATGCCGAAGAACACCGTTCATTGTTGAGGGATTCATACATAACAAAGTCCTGGGAGTGACCAACTCTAGGCAGATTGCTGGTTAATCCTAGTAAGATTTGATCAGGTGGGCACACAGAGCGCTCCTCAACGGTGTGCGCAATTGTCTGTCCTGTTCATGGGGTGGTGGATGTCGGTGCTTTTCCAGCATTCACTTTTACACTTTTTTGGATTGCTTCAGTATTTCATAAAGATCTGTATAGGTGAACAATAAAGATTATTAGTATTCTCATTGCCTTCGTGATGATTTAAGTTAACTCTGAAACTTCTGATTGACACTGCAGATTTTATCCTTAATCCTTGGGTTTGTTCTCTTAGGAGAGGCAGTGAATGCGTGTTCACAGTGCTAACCACTGAACTGAGTCTTGCTGACAAGCCCAGGGACTGAGGCCTGATTAACACCTTGGGCACTTGTGCTGAGTGACGGCCTCTCCAGGCCTCCAGGAGGGGCCAGGATGACTTTACATGATTCTGTAACGTTGGCGAATGCACGGCTGGTCACATCTTGTTTCCAATTATAGATCATAAGCCATAATGGATGTCTTTTAGAAACTGTATTTATAAATGTGCAGAGAGGCAGGGAACAGTGGCTGTGTTCAATAAACACCATAAATAACCATGCTGGAGTGGAGCATCGGCTTCAAGTGCAATTTAAACGTGCTCTCTGGAATTTGTGAAGCATCTCACAGCAGAACAGGACAAATTCCCGTTTCTGGCCTTGATTTGAATCGTGTAGAAGCAGGAAGGAGAGCTCAGTCTCGCCTTTTTCCTTGGTGTCCATCCTTACCCTCCTTCCCACACATGCTTTGGTTGGGCTGGGGTGTAAGCAGAGGTTGAGGGTTAAACCTAGCCACAGTGTGTGAGAACAAATTGCAGTGTGTTTGCCCTGGCCCAGATCTGCCCAGATCTGCCCAGGTAGCGCGATCCGCCTGGAAGGATGTGCTGAGGTCGTGGTGTTCATTCGTGGTGCGTGAAAACATAACACCTGTGGCGTGAGACCTTTTTCCCCAAACTCAGCTCGTGAACCCTCTCAGGAGTCCTACTCACCCCCACCAAACCCGTCTTGCTTTTTATCTGTTGCCCTTTTGACCACCTGAATGTAATCGTCCCCTTTACCGTGTGACCTGCCCTCTCTTGACTAGTTGCTTGTACCTGTCTCTCCCAGCTACGATGTCCTTGGCTTTTCTTTCTCTTTAAGAATGACTGTTATGAGTGTCTGCTATTTCCATGATTTGATTTGGAGTACCAGTTAAGAGAATGGAAACAGATTATCCTGGTCAATATCTCACCTCCTTTGTTTTCTAGCTGTGTGATCTCAGGCAAGTTACATAATTTCTCTGAGCCTCTATCGCCTCATCCGTTAAATAGGGATAATGATAGTATCTGTGCGGTCAGGTTGTTGAGAGGATTACGTTCACTGACCTCCTGCAGAGAGCTTGGAAGCCTGCTTGGCAGAGTCAGCGCTCAGTGTGTCCTGTTTGTTACTCATCACTGTTACTATTGTTATCCCCAGTAATTCTGGCAGTTGTATTCTCTGGAATAATCTCTTACTTTCTCCAACTCACCCTAGTTTCCAACAGCTTTCTTATTTGTGCTTTCCCTGTAGAGTTCCTTTTTGGCTTAGTGTCTTTGGCCCCGCAGGGCCCCGACAGCGATGCCACGAAACATTCCAAACGAGCTTACCATTCTCACCACCAGCCATCTAGAATGCTGTGGGGACACGGTGGTGACAAGGCAGAAAGGGCCCTGCCCTCGCATGCTTATACTCTGGTGGAGAAAAAGAGACAAAACACGAACGTATGTACCAGATCATGTCAGTGCTATGAAGGAAAGAAGGCTTCATGGAGTGGGGAGAGACGGCAGACCTGAAGGTACTTCAGCAGTGGTGGTCAAGGAAGGGTTCTTTGTGATGGTAGCATTTGAGCTGAGACCTGAGTAATAGAAGGAGCCGGATGCATATATTGTGAACATTCTAGGAAGAGGAAACAGCTTGTGCAAAGTCT